>NW_027141852.1:15740000-16990000 GCF_036365525.1 Heterodontus francisci
TTAAAAACCATCTGGTTCACTCATACCCTTCACAGAAGGCAATCTGCTGTGCTTACCTGGTCTGGCCTGTATGTGATGCTGGCCCACAACAATTTGGTTTACTCTCACCTGTCCTCTGAAATGACCTAGCAAGCAATTCAGTTGTCAAGGGCAATTAGGAATGGGCAATAAATGCTGGCCTTGCCAGTGATGCCTACTTCCACTGACCTAATTTTTTAAACAATGGGTAACTTGAGGGGCCTGCCCTTATGTTGGATATTGCACTCCATTTGCCCACACATTTCTCACACCTCACCAGAGTAGGTTTTCAATTGACTGGTGCTCTCAGTTTGACGGACATCACTGACTTTGCTCCCATACATTTCTCTACTCATGATGGAGCAATCCATGGTCGTAGCAATGGACTGTTTATTTACCAACAACATTATACAAAAGTCTCCATCATTTGAGTGATTGCTAGTGGCATAAATGCTGTACAGCCCTTGCTCCTCTTTGGTTAGGCACTCTGGATTCACTTCAAGATTGTGAACTCCACCCTTATAACATCACTGTTTTCCATTACCACTGGAATTAGTTCCCTTTCCTTCTTTGGCCTCTGCTTGACAATTGAAACATTTTGCATTTCTGTACTGACATGATTGGGCTGTGTGGTTGCCCTGATGGTGATAACGACACTAAACTGCTGTCATTGGCACTCTTCTGGCTATGTCTGTCCACTTTAGACTTGGCTGAAGCACTTTAACAGTGGACAGAAGCCTGTACTAGTTACCTGCATAGGACAAAATTCCCTAACATTCTTTGATGCCATCTCCATGGAAACAGCAATCTTACACACGATCTCAAATGTAAGATTTTGTGTGTTTAGTAGCTTCGATTGGATTCTTTTGTTCACAAATCCACACACAAATATGTCTCATAATGCCCGGTCTAAGAATGTGCCAAAGTTGCAACGTAATAAAAATTCTTCAGTGCCACAATATACTCACATACTGCTTCACTACTTTTCTGATTTCTGGTTCCAAATTTATAGCATTCTGCTATCTCTCGTGGCTTAGGATTGAAATGTTCCTCCAAATTGGTGATTTTGTTTTGACTGGCACATATTTTGCTTTGTTCAGAGCAGGAAGCTTTGTTAGCATGTCATACACTTCCAGGCCAATTTCCACAAGCAAAATTGTTTTCTTTTGCTCAGGAATTGCCTTATTCTGAGTCTTGACCGCCTCACCTTCCAGTCCCAAAATATTCTTAACTCTAAAAACATGCCCATTCTTTCAATACAGGAACAGAATGTTGCTCAAACCCTCTCATTCGTTGCCATCTTTCAGCTGTATCCCATGAGTACAGCCAAATTTCCTCAATGAGCACGAAGACCGTGCGGTATCCTATTCAACTCAGGAGACAGTCTGAGGCTCAGGCTGTCCACAACCCATCTATATTCTTCACTATCCGAGCAACGAAGTCACCAGGAACTGGCTGATCTTGTTTTCTGCAGTCCCTGCTGCTGTTTTCTGCCTATATTTACAGACTTTATCTTCCCCTTGTTGCCATTTTCTCTATAATATTCAGGTGGGTCGAGCAGAAAAAATGAATACCAAATATGGCCAGTTCAAGGAAGTGTTTCTTCACGCCATTACGTCATCACGTCATGTGTGAATCACGTTCTGATCACTCCTTCCAAATGTATGTCTGAATAAGTGAAAAACCCCCCTCACAATTAACAATGTCACCTTTCAGTGTTTTGTGGAGAAATTTCACGGCGTGACGTATGTCATTAATGTGTTCGTACAAATTTCAGAAAAATATGGAGTTGCAAATGATTTGCCAGGAAATCGTCTAAACATATCTCCATGTCTCCCACTCACTCGCAAAGAACTGCAAACTCACAGATTCAGAAAGAACCCGGAGATGGAAATCAATGTTCAGCACAGCTAGAAAGATCTGCACTAATCTGTAGCTCAAAAAACTCAAACACTGTATTTTGACCCTTTGACTTACTTGGTCGAAGTACCTCTTTAATGAACAGATCAATCCTGGATTCAAATCCCCTTTCAGCCTGACTGTAACTTGGTTTTCCAACTACTTTATTGAGCAGCACAATAAGACAGGACAGTAACAAAAGCAAAATACTGCAGATGCTGGAAATCTGAAATGAAAACAGAAAGTGCTGGAAATACTCAGCGGGTCTGGTGGCATCTGTGGACAGAGAAGCAGAGTTAACCTTTCAGGTCTGTGACATTTTATCAGAACTGCTGAAATGTTAACTCTGCTCCTCTCTGCACAGATGCTACCAGACCTGCTGAATATTTCCAGCACTTTCTGTTTTTATTTAAAACAGGACTCGATCTGTCTTTGCTGAGCGAAGGATTTCGGAATGGATGTTTGACGATTGTCCCTTCTTGTACAGAAATTCACTGCAAATACTATAAAGGTACCTCAGTCAACCACACCTCCTTTGAGAGAAATTTGTTCATCATTGCATTTGATCTGGAAACCACTCTTGACATTAATCTCACTGAATCAGAGGGTGACGGATTGTATCTGTCAGTGTGTTCACGTCACTATGTGCTGCTTTCTACTGAGTCTGGGACACGATGCAAGGTGGAGGATTTGTCCGAGTTTTGGATTATATTGTCAGTTGAGAATGATAAAAACTGAAAAGAAGCAAATAAGAAATCCTTGTCCCCAGATTTGAGAATCTGGAGATCCACGTTGGGAAAGTGAATCAGAACATAATGAAGGATGAACTGTCTGATTGCCCAGAAGTGATGAAGACACAACTCAGTCAGCACGTTCCCCTGGTTTATGATGCTGGAACATTCCTCACACAGAAATTATTCAACTCAGTAAAAACATTCTTACAGCTGATAACTTTGCTACCAATTGAAGGACTGTCTAATGTGGTTATCAAGTCAGAGTGAAAAGTTTATTAAACTTGGTTCCATTCAATCCAGCTGTCATAAACTTTGAACCTTTATTCATTTTATAAACAGTATTTGAAGGGTCTCAGTAACAATGTTCAGTGTTGATGAGAGTAGGGTCTGGGTGAGAAACTGCTGAGTGTGACAGGGTCAGGACTGAATGCAGGAAGTTCTCTAACAGTCTCTCTCTCTCTTTATCCCTGTCTATTGCTGAAGGGATTGAGTTCATTGACAACTGGCGACTGCTGGTATTTGAATAAATGAAGTTCCTTCCAACCATTTTTTGATTGACAGCTACGAAGAACTTTTTTGTCCCAGGACACAAAAATGAACAGAAGTGGATCAGTGTAGGATGTTTCTCGGTCTGTATAAAAGGGGTGTGATTTCAGCTGCCATGGTCCAGTGGTTAAAGATTTCAACATTGAAATCCACTGGACTTATCCCAGTTTGGTTTAAGTCCTGCTCACAGAAGATCTATTCAGTGGTTTTAATTATTTTAAATCTTTAATCCTCTATTTCCACAAAACGCAGGCACTGAAATAACTCATACTCCTCACCATTGCTATCCATTATACTGGTAGTGGTTGCATGGTCTAATGGAGACACACTCGGAGGGGTTTGGGAGACGTTTCTTCTCGGGTTTTCGGGATCTTTTGGTCCACCAACAGCAACCGGATGTCTGCAGAGGAACTCGGAGTGCCAGGCCGCTCAGAGGACAGACTTCCCAGGATCAATTTTAATCAGGGGACAAAATATCAATGGAACAGAACATAAAAGGTCCGAGGATTGAAACTGAAATTCCTGATGTTTTGGAAGAAACCTGCAGATGTGGGACGTTAATATTTGCTCGGTGCAGATTCATTTTAGTTCGTTATTGTGTCCTGGGACAAACAAATGGCTGGCAGCTGTCAATCCAAAAAATAAAATTCAGAAGATTCTGGCAATTTCCACCCTGACAGCTCTCAGCAGTCTTGGTTCCATCCCATCCAGTCCTAATGACTTATCAACATGAAGTACAGCCAGCCGTTCCAGTATCTCCTATTTATTAGGAGTTATGTGCAAATGAATCCATTTGCAAATTATTGAAAGTGAGTGGTTTTATTGAAGAGGGTTTAAAGGAGGATGAGAGAATCGTGTGTGACAATGAAGTGGAATCAATGCAAGTAAAATTAGCAGGAACTGGAATGAAGGGGGTGGGGATCTCCTGGTCACATGGACTGATTGCAGAATTTTATAAAGATTTCTTTCATAGAGATTTTAACTCCATTTCATTTTTGCTATTTTTTTCATGGGATGTAAGCATCGCTGGCAAGACCATCATTTATTGCCCATCCCTAATTGCCCTGGTTTTGGTGAGCTGCCTACTTGAACCACTGCAGTCCACATGTTATAGGTACACACACAGTGCTATTAGGGAGGGAGTTCCGGGATTTTGATATGCCCTCGGCAAAATAGATCCAAGTCACGATGTTGTGTGGCTTGGAGGGGAGGTTGCTGGTTGCAGTGTTCCCATGTATCTGCTGCTATTGTCCTTCCAGGGAATCAGGGGGAAATCTCTCCGCTGGTTGGTGTCATACCTAACACAAAGGAAGATGGTTGTGGTTGTTGGAGGTCAATCATCTGAGCTACAGGACATCACTGCAGGAGTTCCTCTGGGTAGTGTCCAAGGCCCAACCATCTTCAGCTGCTTCATCAATGACCTTCCTTCAATCAGAAGGTCAGAAGTGGGGATTTTCGCTGATAATTGCACAATGTTCAGCAGCATTCATGACTGCTCAGACACTGAAGCAGTCTGTGTAGAAATGCAGCAAGACCTGGACAATATCTAGGCTTGGGCTGATAAGTGGCAAGTAACATTCATGCCACACAAGTGCCAGCAATAACCATCTCCAACAAGAGAGAATCTAACCATCTCCCCTTGACATTCAATGGCATTACCAATGCCGAATCCCCCACTATCAACATCCCAGGGGCTACCATTGACCAGAAATTGAACTGGAGTCGCCAAATAAATAATGTGGCTACAAGAGCAGGTCAGAGGCTAGGAATCCTGCGGCAATTAACTCACCTCCTGACTCCACAAAGCATGTCCACCATCGACAAGTCACAAGTCAGGAGTGTGATGGAATACTGTCCACTTGCTGGATAGGTGCAGCTCCAACAACACTCAAGAAGCTCGATACCATCCAGGCCAAAACAGCCCACTTGATTGGCACCCTATCCACAAACATTCACTCCCTCCGCCACTGATGTACAGTGGCAGCAGTGTGCACCTTTTTAAAATTCATTCATGGGATGTGGGCGTCGCTGGCTCGGCCAGCATTTATTGCCCATCTCTAACTGCCCTTGAGAAGGTGATGGTGAGCTGCTGTCTTGAACCACTGCAGTCCATGTGAGGTAGGTACACTCACAGTGCTGTTCGGAGGGGAGTTCCAGGATTTTGACCCAGTGACAGTGAAGGAACTGCGATATAGTTCCAAGTCAGGATAGTGTGTGACTTGTGGGGAACTTGCAGTTGGTGGCGTTTCCATGCATTTGCTGCCCTTGTCTTCTAGTTGGTAGAGGTTGCGGGTTTGGAAGGTGCTGTCGAAGGACCCTTGGTGCGTTGCTGCAGTGCATCTTGTAAAAAAAATGGTGGTAGAGGTCGGGTGTTTGGAAGGTGATGTCTAGGATGTTAAACGCTGCTGCCACTGTCCACCAGTGGTGGAGGGAGTGAATATTTAAGGTGGTGGACGGGGTGTCGATCAAGTGAACTGCTTTGTCCTGGATGGAGTCGAGCTTCCAGAGTGTTGTTGGAGCTGCATTCATCCAGGCAAGTGGAGAGTATTCCATTACACACCTAACTTGTGCCTTGTAGATGATGGACAGGGTTTGGTGAGTCAGAAGGTATGTTACTCAGAGAATAACATAAAAGGCTTTGCTATGGATACCCGCATAGGTCCTAGTTATGCCTGTCTTTTTGTGGTGTATGTCAAACATTCCTTTCTCCAGTCCTACTCAGGGCCCCACCCCCCAGCTCTTTTTCTGGTAGAATGATGACTGTGTCAGTGTCATTTCCTGCTCCTGCCCCGAACTGGAAAAATTCATCAACTTTGTTTCCAATTTCCACCATTCCCTCACCTTCACATGATCTATCTCCGACACTTCCCTTCCCTTTGTGACTTCTCTGTCTCCATCTCTGAGGATAAGGCTGTCCACTAATATTCATTCTAAGCCCACTGACTCCCACAGTTACCTTAACTACACTTCCTCACACCCTTCCTCTTGTAAGGACTCCATTCCATTCTCCCAGTTTTTCCATCTCAGACACATCATTTCTGATGATGCAACCTTCGACAACAGCACTTCTGATGTGTTTTCATTTTTCCTCAACCGAGGATTTCCCCCCAGCTGTGGTTGACAGGGCCCTCAACCGTGTCTGACAAATTTCCTGCACTTGTACCCTCATCCCTTCTCCTCCCTTCCAGAACTGCAATCAAGTTCCACCCGACCTGCCTGCACATCCAAAGGATCATTATCCACCATTTCTGCCACCTCCAGCGTGATGCCATTACCAAACCCATCTTCCCCTCCCCTGTCAGCAATCCAAAGGACTGTTCCCTCCGTGACACCCTTGTCCACTCCTGCATTACCCCTGACACCTTGTCCCCTTCCCATGACATCTTTGCATGTAATTGCAGGAGGCATAGATCCTGTCCTTTTACCACCCCTCTCTTCACCATCCAAGGCCCCAAACACACCTTCCAGGTGAAACAGTGATTTACTTGTACTTCTTTCAATTTAATACATTGTATTCGCTGCTCACAATGCAGCCACCTCTACATTGGGGAGATCAAACATAGATTGGGTGACTGCTTTGCGGAACATCTCTGCTCAGTCCGCAAGCATAAACCCAAGCTTCCGGTTGCTTGCCATTTCAGTTCACCACCCTGCTCTCATGCCCACATTTCTGTCCTCGGCCTGCTGCAGTGTTCCAGTGAAGCAAGCTCCAGGAACAGAACCTCATTTTCTGATTAGACACTCAACAGCCTTCCGGACTGAACATTGAGTACAATAATTTCAGAGCATGACTGGCTCTTTTAGATTATTTTATTTTATTTTATCATTTTTTGTCACCATGTGTCTGCCTTAATCTTGATTTTTCAAGTTTGTGCTTTTGGACAGAACTGTTCATTATTCTGTCATTAACACTCTCTCGATACTAATGTTTTGCCTTTCACTGCACCCTTAGCACTCTCCCTTTACCGCATGACCTATTTGTCAGTTAATCTCTCCTGCCCTCTGCCCTAACACATACCTTCCATTTTGTTCTCTTCCCCACCTCCACCCCCATCCCTCCGACAACCCCACTTCACTTACTTAAAACCTATTACATTGAGTGTGGGACAAATTCCATCCATCCTTTGTACTGTATGAGATTAATTTTGCCACACTTTCTGGTACATTATATGACAGTGAATTTAATTCTAAATATATCTCTGTGGTACTGTGTCTGAGTGTGAGATTATTTGAGTGTCAGTCTATGGAACTAAATGTGATTGTTTGATTCATTCTGTATGTCATTCATGAGTGTTGTATGGGAATGTGGGGCAGCTTCTGTATCTATCTGCTACTGTGGCTGAATGTGGATATCATTCTGTATCTGTCAATGTCTGGAACTAAATGTGAGTGTGAGCTTCATTGTGTATGCATCAATCTTATTGTCAGAATGTGTTTGATTCATTCTCAATGTGTCAATCTAAGGTACTATGTATGTGCGTGGTATTAATTATGTGTGTCACTTTATGTGAGCTTGGGTCTCATTGTATATCTGTCACTCTCTGGTTCTTTCCGTGACAGTGAGATTAAATCTCTATCTGCTGGTCTCTGAAATTAATTGATTTTGTGATTCACTCTGTGTCTGTCAGTCTATGAAACTGTGAATAATTGGGGGATATATATGGTGTTTGTCTGAACTTGGTATTGAGTATGATTGTCGTGATTCATTGTGTATCTGTCAGTATCCAGACTGAATGTGAAACAAGATGCATTCTGCACATGTAAATAACTGGTATTCTATGGAAGTGAACTCTATAATATGGCTGTCAGTCTTTGACACTGTATCTGATTGTGGTATTGACTCAATATCTTTCAGGTTTTGGTACTATATATGGGTGTGGATCAAGTTCTGCATGTCAGTCTCTGTTACTCTATGTGAGTGTGGGAAAACCTTTATGTAACTGTCAGTCTCTTGCAATGAATGCAAGTGTGGGATTAATTCTCTTTTCAACAGTATCTGGTACTGACTGTGAGCATGTGACTCCTACAATATCTGTCAATGTTTGCTCTTGTATGTGAATGTGCAATGCTTCCAATGTCTTTCAGTGCCTAGTACAGTGTGTACGGGTGGGATTAATTCTGTACCTGTCAGTATCTGGCACTGAATGAGATTGTGGGATTCATTCTTAGAATTAGAATTAGAACATTACAGCGCAGTACAGGCCCTTCGGCCCTCGATGTTGCGCTGACCTGTGAAACCATCTGACCTACACTATTCCATTTTCATCCATATGTCTATCCAATGACCACTTAAATGCCCTTAAAGTTGGCGAGTCCACTACTGTTGCTGGCAGGGCATTCCACGCCCCTACTACTCTGAGTAAAGAAACTACCTCTGACATCTGTCCTATATCTATCACTCCTCAAATTAAAGCTATGTCATCTCGTGTTTGCCATCACCATCCGAGGAAAAAAACTCTCACTATCCACCCTATCCAACCCTCTGATTATCTTATATGTCTCTATTAAGTCACCTCTCCTCCTCCTTCTCTCCAACGAAACAAACCTCAAGTCCCTCAGCCTTTCCTCGTAAGACCTTCCCTCCATACCAGGCAACATCCTAGTAAATCTCCTCTGCACCCTTTCCATAGCTTCCACATCCTTCCTATAATGCGGTGACCAGAACTGCATGCAATACTCCAGGTGCGGTCTCACCAGAGTTTTGTACAGCTGCAGCATGACCTCGTGGCTCCGAAACTCGATCCCCCTACTAATAAAAGCTAACACACCATATGCCTTCTTAACAGCCCTATTAACCTGGGTAGCAACCTTCAGGGATTTATGTACCTGGACACCAAGATCTCTCTGTTCATCTACACTACCAAGAATCTTCCCATTAGCCCAGTACTCTGCATTCCTGTTACTCCTTCCAAAGTGAATCACCTCACACTTTTCTGCATTAAACTCCATTTTCCATCTCTCAACCCAGCTCTGCAGCCTATCTATGTCCCTCTGAACCCTACAACATCCTTCGGCACTATCCACAACTCCACCGACCTTCGTGTCATCCACAAATTTACTAACCCACCCTTCTGCACCCTCTTCCAGGTCATTTATAAAAATGACAAACAGCAGTGGCCCCAAAACAGATCCTTGCGGTACACCACTAGTAACTAAATTCCAGGAAGAACATTTGCCATCAAACACCACCCTCTGTCTTCTTTCAGCTGGCCAATTTCTGATCCAAAGCTCTAAATCACCTTCAACCCCATACTTCCGTATTTTCTGCAATAGCCTACCTTGGGGAACCTTATCAAACGCCTTACTGAAATCCATGTACACCACATCCACTGCTTTACCCTCATCCACCTGTTTGGTCACCTTGTCGAAAAACTCAATAAGGTTTGTGAGGCACGACCTACCCTTCACAAAACCGTGCTGACTATCGCTAATGAACTTATTGTTTTCAAGATGATTATAAATCCTGTCTCTTATAACCTTTTCCAACATTTTACCCACAACCGAAGTAAGGCTCACAGGTCTATAATTACCAGGGCTGTCTCCACTCCCCTTCTTGAACAAGGGGACAACATTTGCTATTCTCCAGTCTTCCGGCACTATTCCTGTCGACAATGACGATAAAGATCAAGGACAAAGGCTCTGCAATCTCCTCCCTAGCTTCCCAGTGAATCCTCGGATAAATCCCATCTGGCCCAGGGGACTTATCTATTTTCACACTCTCCAAAATTGATAATACCTCCTCCTTGTGAACCTCAATCCCATCTAGCCTAGTAGCCTGATTCTCAGTATTCTCCTCGACAACATTTTCTGTCTCTACTGTAAATACTGACGCAAAATATTCATTTAACACTTCCCCTACCTCCTCTGATTCCACACACAACTTCCCACTACTATCCTTGATTGGCCCTAATCTAACTCTCGTCATTCTTTTATTCCTGATATCCCTATAGAAAGCCTAAGGGTTTTCCCTGATCCTATCCGCCAATGACTTCTCGTGTCCTCTCCTTGCTCTTCTTAGCTCTCCCTTTCGATCCTTCCTGGCTAGCTTGTAACTCTCAAGCGCCCTAACTGAGCCTTCACGTCTCATCCTAACATAAGCCTTCTTCTTCCTCTTGACATGTGCTTCAACTTATTTAGTAAACCACGGCTCCCTCGCTCGACAACTTCCTCCCTGCCTGACAGGTACATACTTATCAAGGACACGCAGTAGCTGCTCCTTGAATAAGCTCCACATTTCGATTGTTCCCATCCCCTGCAGTTTCCTTCCCCATCCGACACATCCTAAATCTTGCCTAATCGCATCATAATTTCCTTTCCCCCAGCTATAATTTTTGTCCTGCAGTATATACCTGTCCCTGCCCATCGCTAAGATAAACCTAACCGAATTGTGATCACTATCACCAAAGTGCTCACCTACATCTAAATCTAACACCTGGCCGGGTTCATTACCCAGTACCAAATCCAATGTGGCATCCTGGTTGGTCTGTCTACATACTGTGTCAGAAAACCCTCCTGCACACACTGGACAAAAACAGACCCATCTAAAGTACTCGAACTATAGTATTTCCAGTCGATATTTGGAAAGTTAAAGTCCCCCATAACAACTACCCTGTTACTCTCGCCCCTGTCGAGAATCATCTTCGCTATTCTTTCCTCTACATCTCTGGAACTATTTGGCGGTCTATAAAAGACTCCCAACAGGGTGACCTCACCTCTCCTGTTTCTAACCTCGGCCCATACTACCTCAGTAGCCGAGTCCTCAAACGTCCTTTCTGTCGCTGTAATACTCTCCTTGATTAACAATGCCACACCCTCCACCCCCCCCCCCCTCTTTTACCCTCTTCTTTGTTCTTACTGAAACATCTAAATCCCGGAAACTGCAACATCCATTCCTGCCCCTGCTCTCCCCATGTCTCCGAAATGGCCACTACATCGAGATCCCAGGTACCAACCCATGCTGCAAGCTCACCCACCTTGTACCGGATGCTCCTGGCGTTGAAGTAGACACACTTTAAACCAGTTTCTTGCTTGCCAGTGCCCTCTTGCGTCCTTGTAACCTTATCCCTGACCTCACTACTCCACATCCTGCACACTGGCACTACATTTTAGGTTCCCATTCCCCTGCTGAATTAGGTTAAACCCCCCCGAAAAGCACTAGCAATTCTCCCCCCCAGGATATTGGTACCCCTCTGGTTCAGGTGAAGACCATCCTGTTTGTAGAGGTCCCACCTACCCAGAAAGAGCCCCAATTATCCAGGAAACCAAAACCCTCCCTCCTACACCATCCCTGCAGCCACATCTTCAACTCCTCTCTCTCCCTATTCCTCGCTTCGCTATCACGTGGCACGGGCAACAACCCAGAGATAACAACTCTGTTTGTTCTCGCCCTAAGCTTCCACCCTAGCTCCCTGAATTTCTGTCTTAAATCCCCATCTCTCTTCCTACCTATGTCGTTGGTGCCTATGTGGACCACAACTTGGGGCTGCTCCCCCTCCCCCTTAAGGATCCCAAAAACACGATCCGAGACATCACGAACCCTGGCACCTGGGAGGCAACATACCAACCGTGCGTCTCTCTCGTTCCCACAGAACCTCCTATCTGTTCCCGTAACTATGGAGTCCCCAATGACTAAAGCTCTGCTCCTCTTCCCCTTCCCTTCTGAGCAACAGGGACAGACTCTGTGCCAGATACCTGTACCCCATTGCTTACCCCTGGTAAGTCGTCCCCCGCAACAGTATCCAAAACGGTATACCTGTTGTTGAGGGAAAGGGCCAGAGGGGATCCCTGCACTGCCTGCTGGTTCCCTCTCCTTCCCCTGACGGTAACCCATCTACCTACTTTTACCTGAGGTGTGACTACCTCCCCATAACTCCTCTCAATAACCCCCTCCGCCTCCCGAATGATCCGAAGTTCATCCAGCTCCAGCTCCTGTTCCCTAACGCGGTTCTCGAGGAGCTGGAGTTGGGTGCACTTCCCGCAGATGCAGTCAGCAGGGACACTCTTGGCGACCCTGACCTCCCACATTCCGCAGGAGGAACATACAACTGCCTTCACTTCCATTCCCTCTATTCTAAATTCCCAACAAATCTACTGAAAAACCAAAACACTGTCAAAACTTGTTAGGTTAGCAATCCAACGGACAGAACTTCTTAAATAAAAAGCTTACCTTATCAACACAACAGAGTCCTTTTTATTTGTTAGAGGAGGAGGGTGGGTGGGAGACACTACACGTGTAGTGTCTCGGGTACAGGCACCACCCAAATATATAGTTTTTACCTACCCAGCAGTCCCCTGGCCCTCCGAAAACAAAAGGGAATTAACTTTTAAACTCCCACTGAAATTGACTTCCCAGCTGCAAGCTCGCTCTCGCACCTTCGCTACTGTCAAGCTGCAGTCACCAAAACTAAAAGAAAGAGATTATAAACCACCCAAATATATAGTTTTTACTTACCCAGCAGTCCCCTGGTCCTCCGAAAACAAAAGGGAATTAACTTTTAAACTCCCACTGAAATTGACATCCCAGCTGTAAGCTCGCTCTCGCACCTTCGCTACTGTCAAGCTGCAGTCACCAAAACTAAAAGAAAGAGATTATAAACCACCCAAATATATAGTTTTTACTTACCCAGCAGTCCCCTGGTCCTCCGAAAACAAAAGGGAATTAACTTTTAAACTTCCACTGAAATTGACTTCCCAGCTGTAAGCTCGCTCTCGCACCTTCCCGACTGTCAAACTGCATTCTGTTGTTTGTCAATCTCTGCTACTGTACATGAGTGATATCTGTTATGCATATATTATTTTCTGGTACTGGAAGTGAATGTTGGTTTTATTCTTCAGCTGTTAGTCTCTGGTACTGCATATGAGTCTGGGTCTCATTCAGTATCAGTCAATTTCTGGTACATTCTGCATGTGCACATCCAGGGCTCATTCTGCATTTGGCAGTCTCTGGTACTGAATGTGTGTTACAATTCATTTTTTATGTGTCTGTTTCTCAGACAGTCAGTTACAGTGGGATTAATTTTGTATCTCTCAGCTACTGCCATTGTCTGCAAATGTGATACATTGTGTATCTATGAAATTCTGGTAGAGGATTCCTCTGTACCTGCACTTAATATGTATCTCAGTGATGGTATTGAGAACTATTTGTTTAATGCCATAATGTGTCACGATTTGCTTGCCTCATTTGTATTTCAAAATATGGATCACATTTTAACTGTGTGTTTTATTGAGTTGTGGTGTGAGAATTTTAGGAACATAGGATCATAGGAGCAGGAAATTCAGCCGATTGAGCATGCTCTGCCATTCAATAGGATCATGGCTGATCATCCACTTCAATGCCTTTTTCACACACTATCCTCATTTCCCCTTATGTCATTTGTATTTAGCAATCTGTCACTCTCTGCTTTAAACATACTCAATGACTGAGCTTCCACAGCCCTCTGGGGTACAGAATTCCAAATGTTTAACAACGCTCTGAGTAAAGAGGTTTTTCCTCATTGCTATCTGTTTTGGACTAATATTTAGTCTGTAACTGAACACATTTGTGAATGATGGCATATATTTCAAACTCACAAATGGTGTGCTCAGTACAATTAGAATCATTGAATTGATACTCTATCTTTCGTTACAGCTCTTACAGAGATTATTGGACTGGTATGAAATGAGTAGTGCAGTGTGCACTAATTGACATAATACTATAACTTTATTTTTGATACTGTATGAGATGTTTGTACTACATTGTAATCTGTCACTGAGTATGCAGTCTGGGCTACATGCTAAGGATTCATTCTGTACCTTTCCATCAGCTTCTCTACCTGATATTTAATTTGTAGCTTAGGCTGCACTTTTGTGGGATTAATCCGGTGCCTTTCAATCTGATGGTGGGTGTGATTTTGAACTGAGATTGATAGACCTACCTTTCAGCATTACTGAGTTGGGGTGAATTGGAAACAACTTCTGCCACTCCTGCATTGTTTGATTGTCTGCTGGATTGAAAATGTGTCTCTGGAACTTGGGATCAGTGCGAGTCTGACTACTTCTGCTCTCTGTGCCTGTGGAACTCATGGCCTGTCTGTGTCTCTGTGCTCTGGGTGTGATAATGTACCTATTCTGTGTTAGAAGGAGTGGACTGCACTTTTCCTTGTGCTGGGGAATCACCACCTTCCTTCAGGTTCCTTCAAGCTTTTGCCTACAGGGAGAAAGAAACATATCTCTGTAACTCAAGATCAATTGAGGTAGAAGCTAGAAAAGTCATTGTTACGACCAGGTGAGAAAGGCTCCCCCTCTCAGCCTCTTCCTTACCTGTAACAGGGTTTAACTTTTTAAAACACCATGTTTTAGCTTCACTACTCCCTAATTCTAATGGCAAAGAAATCAACCAGGCATGTTTTCTCAGATTTAAAAAAGAACAGTGTAAGTTTATTAACCTTAAAAATCTAATTCAGTTAAAATGAATAAAGATAGGCAGCACAACCACGCTAGCGTGCATATGTGATAAACAGACACACAAATAGAAACGGAAAAGGGGAAAAGATTTGAAGCAATAGCTGGAGTTCAGTTGCTGGCTTTGGGTTTGATGGAAAGTCTTTGATTGCTGTTATGGCTTGCAGTTCTTGTTGGGGACCAGTGCACACTTTCAAACTTGTTTCGCTGGTCTTCTGTCTTGAGGGTTGAGCTACTCCCATGGGTCTCTGGGACTCTGCATGTGTGTGTGAGAGAGAGAGAGAGACCTGCCTTCTGTTGTCTTCAGATTGCAGTCTCTGTCAGATTTTTATTTCCATCTGGCATTATAGCATAAGAACATAATAACTAAGAGCAGGATTAGGCTATTCTGCCACTCGAGCCTGTTCCACCATTCAATAAGATCATGGCAGATCTAATCATGGCCTCAACTCCACTATCCTGCCTGCCCCTATAACCAATTATTCCCTTGTAGATCAAAAGTCAGTCTAACTCAACCTTGAATATATTCAATGACTAACCGCCACCATCCTCTTGGGTAGATAATTCCAAAGAATAGCAGCCCTTTGTGAGAAGAAATTCCTCCTCAACTCCATCTAAAATGAGAGACTCCTTATTTTGAAACTGTTCCCCCATAGTTCTCGATTCCCTCATGTGGGGAAACATCATTTCAGCAAATACCTTGTCAAGCCCCCTCAGAATCTTATGTATTTCAATAAGATTGACTCTCATTCTTCTAAACTCCAATGAGTGCACCACAACCAGGTCAACCTTTCCACATAACACAACACCTTTATCCCAGAAATCAACCTAGTGGTACTTACCTGAACTACCTCCAATGCAAATATATCTCTCCTTAAATAAGGAGACCAAAACTGCATGCAACACTTAAGGTGTGGTCGAACCAACAACCTGCACATTTATACCCCATCCCCCTTGCAATAAACACCAACATTCCATTTGCCTTCCTAATTACTTGCTGTGTTTTCATGCTAACATATTGTGATTCATATATGAGGACACCCAGATCCCTCTGTACCACAGTATTCTGCATTCTCTCTCTAATTAAATAATATTCTGCTTTTCTATACGTCATACCAAAGTGGATAACCTCACATTTTCCCACATTATACTTCATTGCCAAATTTTTGTCCACACACTTAACCTGTCTTTATCCCTTTGCAAACTCATTGTGTCCTCCTCACAACTTGCTTTCCCACCTATCTTTGTATCCCCAGCAAATTTGATTACAATACACTCGATCCCTTCATCCAAGTTATTAATATAGATTGTAAGTAGTTGATGCCCCAACACCAATCCCTGTGGCACCCCACTAGTTAGTTTGCCAACCTGAAAAATGACCCATTTAACCCAATTCTCTGTTTCTTGTTAGTTAGCCAATCCTCTATCCGTGCTAACATATTACACCTGAACACCATGAGCTCTTATCTTGTGTTGTAACTTTTTACATGGCACTTTATCGAACGCCTTTAAAATCCAAATACACTACATCTACTGGTTCCCCTTCATATACCCTGCTTGTTACATCCTCAAAGAACTCTAATAATTTTGTCAAACATGGTTTCCCTTTCATAAATCCATGTTGACTCTGCATGATTGTACTTTAATTTTCTGAATGTTCTGCTACCACTTACTTAATCATGGATTCCAGCATTTTCCCAATGACAGACATTAGGCTGGCAGGCCTATCATTACCTGCTTTTTGAATAGGGGTTTTACATTTGTGGTTTTAATATCCACTGGCACTGTTCCAGAATCTCGTGAATTGACGAAGATTACAACCAACGCATCCACTATGGCTGGAGCCATTTCTTTTAAACTCTGGGATGCAGGCCATCAGGTCGAGGGGATCTGTCAGATTTTAGTCCCATTAGTTTTCCTCATACATTTTTTCCAGCGACAATGATCGTTTCAAGTTCCTTCCCTCCTTTTCCCCTTGATTTTATACTATTCTTTGGATGCTTTTAGTGTTTTCTACCATGAAGACTGAGTCAAAATACATGTTCAAAGTCTCTGCCATTTCCTTGTTTCTCATTGGACCAACCATTCAACCGAAATCGACAGCCGCTGTTTAAAATATTTCCTCGATACTTCTCACCGAGTGACAGCAATAGTTGTTGTTCGCATAACTGCCCACATCCCTACTGCCCGGCTCTATTTCCTCTATTCACTGTTCAAGAACAACAAACAGTGTGAAACTAAAGCCAAACCAGGAACGTGCATTACAGGTTTGAGGACAGAAAACAACAATGATTTTCAATAGCAGATTCTTCCCGTTCTGTCTCCCTTACCTTGTCCACACACAGCCCGAGAATGGCCTCTTCCTTCCTGCACTTGCTCTGTTCCGGGAGCAGATTCTCATTGATCACCGGAGAGAGAAAAAAGAATTCAAACTGTCTCAATGAAAAACAGACCAGAATTGACCCAGATACTTCCATGATTAAATAAATTCATCAGCACCAAACCACTTATCATTAATGCACCGGGAGGGTCTCCAAATTTATGAAATTGAAGGTGGCGGCATTTATTAAATTGTTGATTGACATCATGTAGTTCAGTTCTTCATTTAATTGGGGGTGGGGGGAAGGGTGCAGGGGGATGTGTGAGCAGAGGAGCAGAGCGAAATCCAGAGAGGGAACGGAAAACACACCTGGACAGATGTGAAACTGGTCAATGCACCATTACAATAACTCCATCTCTGACTCCCTCCTGACAGTAACCAACCCCTTCACAGAGACTGTGGGTGGCTCTGAAAAGAGTCTTTGGTTTATTAGATGACATTTTGGCCGCTTTACTTTTTCTGGGAGCTCTGAGCGCTGGTTTTCTTGGGTAGCAGCACGGCCTGGATATTAGGCAGCACACCGCCCTGAGCGATGGCCTCCCTTCCTAGCAGCTTGTTGAGCTCCTCGTCGTTGCGGACGGCCAGTTGCAGGTGCCTGGGGATGATGCGGCTCTTCTTGTTGTCCCGGGCCGCGTTACCGGCCAGCTCGAGGATTTCAGTGGTCAGATACTCGAGCACAGCAGCCAGATAGACCGGGGCTCCGGCACCCACACGCTCAGCATAGTTGCCCTTTCTCAGGAGCCTGTGAACACGGCCCACCGGGAACTGCAGTCCAGCCCGGGAGGAGTGAGACTTGGCCTTGGCCCTGGCCCGAGCTTTCCCGCTGGTCTTTTTTTCTTCCTCTTTTCCCCCAAAATATACTTTATTCATAAAAATCTGTAAAAAAATACAGTACAAAACAGTTCAAAATAACACCAAGTTGACATCCCAAAAAGTGCAAAGGAAATCAGTTTTCTTTGATGCAGGAGTGAGTTTCCTCACAACCCTTCCATTTTACAGCAAACCCATATTCAGTGTATACAGCCCGAGGGGTTTCCCATGGGTCCAGCCCCTCAGTTCACTTTGGTGGGAGAACCTTACACAGTGTTTACACCTCATTGAGACTTTGCAGTGGCTGCCCCTCTTCCAGACACTTTTTTTAAATTTCCAAAGTATACTTTATTCATAAAAAACTATAAAAAAAAAGATTACCAAACAGTTCCAAAAAGCACAAAGTCGAAAAATACAAGGAGTGCAAATGAGATTAGTTTCTTTCAATACAGGAGTGAGTTGCCTCACAACCCTTCCATTTCATTTTACATGCTATGTACATTTTACAGCAAACCAAATATTTTCTGGATACAGTTGAGGGGTTTCCCATTGGTCCAGCCCCTCCGTTCACTTTGCTGGGGGGACCTTACACTGTGATCTTTCCACATTGAGCCTTTGCTGCGGCTGCCCCAAGCTTTAGTGCGTCCCTCAGCACGTAGTCCTGGACCTTGGAATGTGCCAGTCCGCAACATTCGGTCCTGGACAACTCTTTGCGCTGGAAGACCAGCAAGTTTTGTGCAGATCAAAGGGCGTCTTTCACCAAATTGATAGTCTTCCAGCAGCAGTTGATGTTTATCTCGGTGTGCGTCCCTGGGAACAGCCCGTAGAGCACAGACCCCTGTGCTACAGAGCTGCTTGGGATGAACCTCGACAAAAACCATTGCATCTCTTTCCACACCTGCTTTGCAAAGACACATTCCAGGAGGAGGTGGGCAACCATCTCTTCCCCACCACAGCCACCTCGAGGGCATTGTGTGGAGGGGGTGAGACTTCGGGCATGCAGGAAGGATCTGACGGGGAGGGCTCTTCTCACCACCAGCCAAGCTACATCTTGGTGCTTGTTTGAAAGTTCTGGTGATGAGGTATTCTGCCAAATGACTTTGGCAGTCTGCTCAGGCCACAATCTCACAAATACTTTCACAAAGAATGCTGAAATCCGCTGACATTGGTCCCTCTGGGCTGGGATGGTAGTGGTGGAGGCTGCTGATTGGTCACTCTGTTACTGCATCTCATGATGTGGTTCATGTTTCCAATCCCAGAGCTGCTTAATTCACCAATCCGGAGATTCCACGCTGAATAACGGCGGAAAATAACGGCGCTAAATTGTCAGACTCCAACCGATTTTTTAAATTTGAAAAGCCCGCTAATATATCTGTAAAACAAGGAGCAGCTTCAATATGGAATATCGCATTAACAGGCAATTTCATTTTACAGCAAAAAAATTTAAAATCTTTCTCCTCTTGTATTATTCTTCACTTTCTCACAAGTTCCAGATACACTTTTACAATCCGGTATCTATTCGGGTTTATTCTCAGTCCTTTTTGAAACAGTCTGTAAGCGGAGGCAGAAAGTCTCATTCACAGCATTCTGCAAGCTGACACAATTCAGATCAATCTTTGTCAAGATACCGCATCACTGATTCTAGATTGAACCTATTTGTGGGAGACAAAAGCGGAGAGAAGATTTTTACTGTCAGGTGTTGAAATGTGAGACTGAGGGTTCCGACAACAGCGGGGTTTCCAGATAATGTACTTATTAATTATTGAGGCCGAGCTTGAACAAGGGAAACAAGTGACTGAGAACTGATCTGTCAGCTTTTATTAACGAGATACAGGAAAGGGGTCGAATATGAACGCGTCCGAGATCCAAGCGCACTTGGGATCAGTGATCAGTAATTAATTTACACGGCATTAATAAGTAGAGACACAAAGATCTCAACAGTGAAAGTGAATCACCCAGAATCCATGGGGTTAAAACAGAGATCAGAAAGGCAATTAGAAATTTCCAGACTCTTCATAAAAAAAACCAAATCGATACCATTGAGATGATGTAGCTTTTTCAGAGAGATTGTGGGTGGCTCTTAAAAGAGCCGTTGTGTTTGGGATGTTTTTCAGTCCATTGTGCAGTTTTACTTGGAGCTGGTATACTTGGTCACCGCCTTTGTCCCTTCCGACATGGCGTGCTTGGCCAGCTCCCCGGGCAGCAGCAGGCGCACGGCGGTCTGGATCTCCCGGGAGCTGATGGTGCTGCGCTTGTTGTAATGGGCCAGGCGGGAAGCCTCACCCGCGATGCGCTCGAAAATATCGTTCACAAACGAGTTCATGATGCTCATGGCCTTGGAGGAGATGCCGGTGTCGGGGTGAACCTGCTTCATCACTTTGTAGATGTAGATGGAGTAACTCTCCTTCCTCGACTTTCTCCACTTCTTGCCGCCCTTTGCTGACGGTTTATTTAAGGCTTTCTTGGCGCCCTTCTTAGCAGCTGTTTTCTTCTCTTCAGGCATTTTCAGATTCAATTCAGACACAGAAATAAACCAAACCCCTTCCGAGTGCGGATTAAATAGACAATCCCACAGCTCTATGCAAATGAGGGATGGGAGAAAGTTAAGATTGTGATTGGGCGATTGGCAATGATGTCACAACGGTTTTATATTGTAATACTACAATTGGTCTCTTCAGCCATCCAATCAGATTTAACATCTACAAACCAATCACTAACTCTTTCACTCCATTCAGGAATTCCATTTCCCAAAGACTCTCTCCAGTCGCAGTTTCTATTGGAAAATCCACCGGGAAATGTGTCCTGGCTGCGAGGGTCCCTTATTCTCAGCAGTTTCTCACATTCCGGCCTCTCCAAGTTGAGCCACTTTTTTGGGTGCTCGGGAGGGAAAGAGTCGCCTTCAGATTGACACTTTGGTTGGCTCAAGAAGACTGAGGACACCAACACCTCACCTGCCTCATCGTCGGGGAGACTGTCAACACTGTTCTTCCCCACTGTATGATCCGGGACCGGTCATCCATTCAATCTGTTACGGGTCGTTTGTCTTTTCTGTCTGTTTGGCTTATGCATTACCATAATTAAACTGTTCATATATAAACTGTTACTTCTTAATATTATATTTAAACTGTTGCTTCTTAATAAACTATTATGAGCTCGACATTATGAGCTCGACCCGCTTCTTTGTGTATCTGTGAACACAGAACCTAAATCTTACAATTCCTTCCCAGGGAATATTTTATTCAAAAAGAGACTTTTTGCAAACACTGGCAATCTGGATAATAACAGAAGATTCTGGAAACACTCAGCACTTCCCGCAGCATCTGTGGAGAGAGGAAGGTAGGAGCAACGTTTCAGGTTTATTGAAGGGTCGCAGAACTGGACCATTAACCCGAGCTTCACTTCTCCACAGTTGTTTCCGGACTGGCTGAGTGTTTTCAGTATTTTAGCTTTTATCTTTCTGTATTTCATCGCTTTCTATTTTAACTGTTTGCTGTGAAATTTTCAGCATTCTGCTCAGTTCTTTGTGTAGTTATGTATTCTTTATTTGAAGTAATGCAAATACTATCCTGAAAAAACAGACAGAAATACTGGTCAATGGTAAATACTGGTAAAATATAACAGGGCACATTTACAATCATCGGATCAACGAAGCCAACCTTTATTACGAATCAATTATCTTTATTTTCAATATAAATATATGAAGCAATATCAGTGTAGCACTTACAGACAAAAATCTATTACCTCACATTACCTGCTTCTTTAACACTGACAGACCATGTCAATTTCTGCCCCTATGTTGTATTTCTCACTTTTAGCTAGAAAACGTCAGCAATTTGTGATATAGTGCAGTTTACAGATCAGACAGTCAGACACAAAATGCAATAATTGTTCAGCTTTTGTTGGACAGATGGGATTTAGAAATACTAAGAAACAAGACGAGCTGTTATTGCATTTAGTTAGCTCAAACATTAGTGATGACCCTGTGCCAAATAAGTGAGCCTGTTGTCCCGTACCTTAGAGTAAGAATCATTCTTTATCTGTGGCGATCTGTCAGTTTCCGTTACTGAAAGAGAATGTGGAATTCATGCTGCCGTCAGTCAGTCTCTAATTCTGTATGTGAGCTTAGGATTCAGACACTGCCAATAGGTCTCTGTTGCAGTATGTAACTGTGTGATTCATTCTGTATCAGTCAGCCTCTGGTACTGTGTGTGAGAGTAGGATTGCTGTTGTACCTCTCTGCCACTGTAAACCTTTGAATCTGGGCTCATTTAACATCCGTCAGTCTCTGGTACTGCCTATGAGTGTGGGTTTTATTCAGTATGTGCCAGTTTCTGGTACTGCCTATGAGTGTGGGTTTTATTCAGAATCTGTCAGTTTCTGGTACTGCCTATGAGTGTGAGTTTTGTTCAGTGTCTGTCAGTCTCTGGTACTCTATGTGTGGGATGCATTCAGAAATCATTAATCTCTGGGATAGTTTGTAGTTCAGAATTCATCCTACACACAATTACATAGAATTTACAACACAGAGACAAGCTATTCTGCCCAAGTGCTGCTGGTTCCACATGAGCCTCCTCCCACCTTACCTCCTCTAATTGTATCTGCAAATCCCTCAAATCTTTTCTGCCTCATATTTAATTTATCAATCATTTAATTTGATGTTAAATGTAACAATTCTCATCAACCCAAGTGCTGCATGTTCCAGATTCTAACCAGGTCCAAAGCAGGGTAAAGAAGTTTCTCCTGAATTAATTATTTGATTTATTCCTGACTATTTCATATTTACAGCTTTTGACTCCACCACAAATGGGAAATATCTCTACCTCTACCCTATCAAATCCTTTCATATAATTCAGTGCTTCTATTCGGTGATCATTCAGCTTCCTCTTTTCCAAACAAAAGAGACCAGACTTGTTCAGTATTTAGAACTTCTGCGAAACAAGTAGCTCAGTTTGCAGTAATGGAATAAATACTGTATCTCAGTCTGAAACTGTCGGCGATTTTAGATAGTGATGTCTCGGATCATGTTTTTGGGATCCTTAGGGGGGAGGGGGAGCAGCCCCAAGTCGTGGTCCACATAGGCACCAACGACATAGGTAGGAAGAGAGATGGAGATTGAAGGCAGAAATTCAGGGAGCTAGGGTGGAAGCTTAGAGCGAGAACAAACAGAGTTGTTATCTCTGGGTTGTTGCCCGTGCCACGTGATAGCGAATCGAGGAATAGGGAGAGAGAGGAGTTGAACAAGTGGCTGCAGGGATGGTGCAGGAGGGAGGGTTTTGGTTTCCTGGATAATTGGGGCTCTTTCTGGGGTAGGTGGGACCTCTACAAACAGGATGGTCTTCACCTGAACCAGAGGGGTACCAATATCCTTGGGGGGGGGGGGGGAGATTTGCCAGTGCTCTTCGGGGGGGGGGGGGGGTGGTGTTAAACTAATTCAGCAGGGGAATGGGAACCTAAATTGTAGTTCCAGTGTACAGGATGTTGAGAGTAGTGAGGTCAGGGATAAGGTTACAAGGACGCAAGAGGGCACTGGCAAGCAAGAACCTGGTTTAAAGTGTGTCTACTTCAACGCCAGCAGCATCTGGAATAAGGTGGGTGAGCTTGCAGCATGGGTTGGTACCTGGGATCTCGATGTAGTGGCCATTTCGGAGACATGGGGAGAGCAGGGGCAGGAATGGATGCTGCAGGTTCCGGGATTTAGGTGTTTCAGTAAGAACAGAGAAGATGGTAAAAGCGCGGGGGGGGGGGGGGGTGGCATTGTTAATCAAGCAGAGTATTACAGCGACAGAAAGGACGTTTGAGGACTCGTCTACTGAGGTAGTATGGGCCGAGGTTAGAAACAGGAGAGGTGAGGTCACCCTGTTGGGAGTCTTTTATAGACCTCCGAATAGTTCCAGAGATGTAGAGGAAAGGATAGCAAAGATGATTCTCGACAGGGGCGAGAGTAACAGGGTAGTTGTTATGGGGGACTTTAACTTTCCAAATATTGACTGGAAATACTATAGTTCGAGTACTTTGGATGGGTCAGTTTTTGTCCAGTGTGTGCAGGAGGGTTTTCTGACACAGTATGTAGACAGGCCAACCAGGGGCGATGCCACATTGGATTTGGTACTAGGTAATGAACCCGGCCAGGTGTTAGATTTAGATGTAGGTGAGCACTTTGGTGATAGTGATCACAATTCGGTTAGGTTTACCTTAGTGATGGGCAGGGACAGGTATATACCGCAGGGCAAGAATTATAGCTGGGGGAAAGGAAATTATGATGCGATTAGGCAAGATTTAGGATGCGTAGGATGGGGAAGGAAACTGCAGGGGATGGGAACAATCGAAATGTGGAGCTTATTCAAGGAGCAGCTTCTGCGTGTCCTTGATAAGTATGTACCTGTCAGGCAGGGAGGAAGTTGTCGAGCGAGGGAGCCGTGGTTTACTAAAGAAGTTGAAGCGCTTGTCAAGAGGAAGAAGAAGGCTTATGTTAGGATGAGACGTGAAGGCTCAGTTAGGGTGCTTGAGAGTTACAAGCTAGCCAGGAAGGATCTAAAGGGAGAGCTAAGAAGAGCAAGGAGAGGACACGAGAAGTCATTGGCGGATAGGATCAGGGAAAACCCTAAGGCTTTCTATAGGTATATCAGGAATAAAAGAATGACTAGAGTTAGATTAGGGCCAATCAAGGATAGTAGTGGGAAGTTGTGTGTGGAATCAGAGGAGGTAGGGGAAGTGTTAAATGAATATTTTGCGTCAGTATTTACAGTAGAGAAAGAAAATGTTGTCAAGGAGAATACTGAGATTCAGGCTAGTAGGCTAGATGGGATTGAGGTTCACAAGGAGAAGATGTTAGCAATTTTGGAGAGTGTGAATATGGATAAGTCCCCTGGGCCAGATGGGATTTATCCTCGGATTCTCTGGGAAGCAAGGGCCTTTGTCCTTGATCTTTATGTCGTCATTGTCGACAGGAATAGTGCCGGAAGACTGGAGGATAGCAAATGCTGTCCCCTTGTTCAAGAAGGGGAGTAGGGACAGCCCTGGTAATTATAGACCGGTGAGCCTTACCTCGGTTGTGGGTAAAATGTTGGAAAAGGTTATAAGAGACAGGATTTATAATCATCTTGAAAAGAATAAGTTCATTAGCGATAGTCAGCATGGTTTTGTGAAGGGTAGGTCGTGCCTCACAAACCTTATTGAGTTTTTCGAGAAGGTGACCAAACAGGTGGATGAGGATAAAGCAGTGGATGTGGTGTATATGGATTTCAGTAAGGTGTTTGATAAGGTTCCCCACGGTAGGCTATTGCAGAAAATACGGAAGTATGGGGTTGAAGGTGATTTAGAGCTTTGGATCAGAAATTGGTTAGCTGAAAGAAGGCAGAGGGTGGTGGTTGATGGCAAATGTTCATCCTGGAGTTTAGTTACTAGTGGTGTACCGCAAGGATCTGTTTTGGGGCCACTGCTGTGTGTCAGTTTTATAAATGACCTGGAAGAGGGTGTAAAAGGGTGGGTTGGTAAATTTGCGGATGACACGAAGGTCGGTGGAGTTGTGGATAGTGCCGAAGGATGTTGTGAGGTACAGAGGGACATAGATAGGCTGCAGAGCTGGGCTGAGAGATGGCAAATGGAGTTTAATGCAGAAAAGTGTGACGTGATTCACTTTGGAAGGAGTAACAGGAATGCAGAGTACTGGGCTAATGGGAAGATTCTTGGTAGTGTAGATGAACAGAGAGATCTTGGTGTCCAGGTACATAAATCCCTGAAAATTGCTACTCAGGTTAATAGGGCTGTTAAGAAGGCATATGGTGTGTTAGCTTTTATTAGTAGGGGGATCGAGTTTCGGAGCCACGAGGTCATGCTGCAGCTGTATAAAACTCTGGTGAGACCGCACCTGGAGTATTGCATGCAGTTCTGGTCACCGCATTATAGGAAGGATGTGGAAGCTTTGGAAAGGGTGCAGAGGAGACTTACTAGGATGTTGCCTAGTATGGCGGGAAGGTCTTACGAGGAAAGGCTGAGGGACTTGAGGTTGTTTTCGTTGGAGAGAAGGAGGAGGAGACTTAATAGAGACATATAAGATAATCAGAGGGTTAGATAGGGTGGATAGTGAGAGTCTTTTTCCTCGGATGGTGATGGCAAACACGAGGAGACATAGCTTTAAGTTGAGGGGTGATAGATATAGGACAGATGTCAGAGGTAGTTTCTTTACTCAGAGAGTAGTAGGGGCGTGGAACGCCCTGCCTGCAGCAGTAGTAGACTCACCAACTTTAAGGAAATTTAAGTGGTCATTGGATAGACATATGGATGAAAATGGAATAGTGTAGGTCAGATGGTTCCACAGGTCGGCGCAACATCGAGGGCTGAAGGGCCTGTACTGCGCTGTAATGTTCTAATTCTAAAAAAAAAAGTATGGAATGTGTAGCTCAGGCTGCAATAAATAATTGAGACAGTATCTTTCATTCGAACACTATAGATTTATGGCGTGCTATGTTATCTGTACTTCAGTCTGTTCCAATGGAATATATAATGTTATTTCTCAGTCTGATACTGCTTGTTTATTCATTCACAGGATGTTGACATCGCTGGCAAGGTCAGTATTTATTGCCCATCAGTAATTACTCTTACAATTATGCTGAGTGGTTTCCTGGGCCATTTCAGAGGACAGTTAAGATTGAATCACATCCTGTGGGTCTGGAATCACTTATAGGCCAGACTGGGTCAGAATGGCAGATTTCCTTCTCTTAAGGACATTCCTGGATCTGATGGATTTTCTTGCAACAATCTAGTAGTTCCAAGGTCACTAGTATTGATACTAGATTTTTTAATTCCAGATTTTTTAAATTAACTGAAATTAAATTACTCAGATTCTGTCGTAGAATTTGAACTCATGTCTCTGGATCATTAGTCGAGACTTCTGGATTACTAGTCTTGTAGCATAATAACTAAAACAACCTGATATGAGATTTTTTATACTGCTTTGTAATGTGGAGCTCAGTCTACACAAATGGAATTGATAATCTATTTCACTCTGATAATGTATGAGATGTTTTTGGCTGGTAAATAATCCGTATCTCAGTCTACTGTATTTTTCAATTCCGCAGTCTGGGTAAGTTCTGCACTGGCATCTAATTTACATCACAGTTTAGACTTCATATCAGCATTGCTCAATCTGATACTGCATGTGATTTTTGCACTGGTATTGTTTAGATCAATCTATATGAATGGAATCAATACTGTATTTCAGTTTGATATTGTTTGAGTTTTTAGAATGGTATATAATGTTTAGATCTAATGGAATTGATTCTGTATCTTTCAATTTTACAGTGTGGGTGAGTTCTGAACTGGCATCTAATTTGTGTCTCAGGTTCCAATATCTTTCAGCAGCTTTAAATATTTCACTGTAATGAATGTTGGACTTGTATGTAACTTGTATCTTCAGGGACACTATGGGGATGTTTAAACATCCTTTATAATCAATCGATGTGAACTTTGCCTATGGTATTTAATTTAAATGTCAGGGTATACCATTAGGTTAGATTCTGTGTCATCCAATCAGTA
Source organism: Heterodontus francisci (assembly GCF_036365525.1). Lineage (NCBI taxonomy): Eukaryota > Metazoa > Chordata > Chondrichthyes > Heterodontiformes > Heterodontidae > Heterodontus > Heterodontus francisci. The sequence goes on from NW_027141852.1 coordinate 15,767,361, forward strand.
CCATGTGCCAATTCTATCTGATATTTAATTGATAGCTAAGTCTGCATTATATGTAGATTGACACATTACATTTTAATCTGCTAGTGGGTGTGATTTTGACCTGGGATTGATGTACCTGACTGTCAGTGGGACTGAATTGGGGTGAAATGGAAACAACTTCTTTCTCTCCTGCTTTGTTTGATTCTTGGATTGAAATGATGTCTCTGGAACGTGGGATCAATGTGGGCCTGACTACGTCTGCAGTCTGACACTGTGGAACTGATGAACCAACTGTGGCTCTGCATTCTGAGTGATAATGTACCTACTGGGTGTGAGAGGAACTGGCTGCACTGTTCCTTGTGCCTCAAGTGCAGCAACCATCACATTCATCATGATTCCTTCAAGTATTTGCCTGGAAGAAGAAAAAGTATATCTTATAACTCAAGAACAGGTGATGTGTAAAATATCAAAGTGATCAATTTAATCTCTCAACGAATAATCATTAATAATAGCCACAAATGAAAACCAGTGTCAGTGTCTGCCTCCACTGAAGTACTGAAGCTCCCAGCTCCTGCAACACAAGTGTTCTGGGCAAATCCATCCAGACAAAACACTGCACTGGGAAAATCCCAACTGCTATATGCTCCACACATATTTCCAGCCATCCTGCTTCATATGAATGAATGAAAGAAAAATAAAGCCCAATGTGTGTATCCCACAATTCCTTTCTCCCCATACACGTGTTCCACCTCCCCTTAAATGTGTCAATATTATCCGCCGCATCCTCTCCTTGTGATAGCAAATTCCAGATTCCACTCACCACTCACTACATAAATAGGGTTTTCAAGAATTCCTCAATGGTTTTATTAATGATGATTTTATATTTTTGGCTCTTGTTTCGGACACCAACACAAGTAGAAATATATCTCCGTGTACCCTATCAAAGCCCTTCACCATTTCCTTACCTTTCTTTCATTTGCTCATAGGTTGTGGGCATCATTGGCCAGGCCAGCATTTATTGTCCGTTCCTTATTGTCCTTGATATAGTGGTGGTGAGCTGCCTTCTTGAACCACTGCAGTCCTTGCTGTGTAGGTACAACCAAAGCGCTGTTTGGAAGGGAGTACCAGGATTTTGACCCAGTGACAGTGAAGGATTGGCAATTTAGTTCCAAGTCAGGATGGTGTGTGGCTTGGAGGGGAACTTTCAGATGGTGGTTTTCTAATGTGTCTGCTGCCCTTGTCCTTTTAGGTGGTAGAGGTGGCGGGTTTGGAAGGTACTGTCCAAGAAGCCTTGGTGAGTTGTTGCAGTGCAGCTTGTAGATGGTACACACTGCTGTCACTGTGCATCAGTGGTAATGGGAGTGAATATTTAAGGTGGCGGATGCGATGCCAATCAAGCGGGCTAATTTGTCCTGGATGGCGTCGAGCTTCTTGAGTGTTATTAAAGCTGCATTCATCCACGCAAGGGGAGAATATTTGATCACACTTCTGACTTGTGCCTTGTAAATAGTGGGCAGGTATTGGGGAGACAGGAGGTGAGTTACTTGCTGAAGAATTCCTAGCCTCTGACCTGCTCTTACAGCCACAGCATTTATGTGGCTGGTATAATTAAGTTTCTGGTCAATGGTATCCCCAAGATGTTAATAGTGGGGGATTCAGCAATGGCAATGTCATTGAACATCAAGGGGAGATGATTAGATTCTCTCTTGTTTGAGATGGTCGTTGCCTGGCATTTATGTGGCACGAATGTTACTTGCCAGGTATCAGCCCAAGCCTGGATGTTGTCCAGGTCTTGCTACATCTGGACACGGGCTGCTTCAGTATCTGAGGAGTCATGAATGGTGCTGAACATTGTGCAATCATCAGCCAACATCCCCACCTCTCGCCTTTTGATGGAGGGAAGGTCATTAATGAAGCAGCTGAAGATGGTTGGTCCTTGGACAATACCCTGAGGAACTACTGCAGTGATGTCCTGGGAGTGAGATGACTGACCTGAACAACCAGAGCCATCTTCCTTTATGCTTGGTATTAACTTTCTTTTTAAAAAAAAATGTTTTCCCCCTAATTCCCATTGACTCCAGTTTTGCTAGGGCTCCTTGATGCTATACAAGGTCAATGGCTGCCTTGATGTCAAGGGCAGTCACTCTCACCTCACAATGCAATGTTTCTTGAACGCTAAAATAAAAGCAAAATTCTGCAGATGCTGGAAATCTGAAATAAAAACATAAAATACTGAAAATACCCAGCACGTCAGGCAGCATATGTTGAGAGAGAAGCAGAGTTAATTTCTCAGGTCTGTGGCCTTTCATCTTATAATCTGTTGCATGTAAGATCAGGTTCATTCAGTTTGCAGTAATGGAATGAATACTGTGTCTTCCACTCTGACTATTTGTGAGATTCGTGGAGTGGTGTGTAACATGGAGCTCAGTCTGCAGTCTGGGTACATTATTGAGATTAATTCTGTACTTTACAATCAGGTACTGTTTGTCTGTTCCATCTGACATTGAATTTGTAGTTCAGGCTGCTCTCTTGTAAGAGTGACACAATGCCTTGCAATCTGATAGTGGGTGTGATTTTGGACTGGGATTGATGTATCTACCTGTGAGTAGGACTGAGTTGGGGTGAAATGGAAACAACTTCAGTCTTTCCTGCTCTGTGTGACTGTTGGATTGAGTAAATGTCTCTGGAACTTGGGATCAGTGCCGGTCTGACTACTTCTGCTGTCAGTGACTGTGGAATTGATGTCTCTGCTCTCTGTGAGTGATCCTGTACTTACTGTGTGTGAGGAGCTGGCTGCACTTCCCCTTGTGTCGAGGAATCATTACATTTATTTTACTTCCTTCAAGTATTTGCCTGTAGAAAGAAAAAGTATTTATTATAATTCTGGAAGAGATGTGGTAGAAGATACAAAAGTGACCAAAACAATTTTTCAATGAATAATCATTGTGAACAATCACAAAGGAAACCCAGCAATACAAACAGAATCAGTGTCTGATTCCACTGCAGTCCTTCAGCCCCCAGCTACTGCATACCAGGGGCTTTGGCCATTTTACAACAATTTAATGACATCCAGAAACAATCCACTGGGCCATGAATGGGACTGACCGACGGAACAGGGACTTTTACACAGGTCAGATTTCCAGTTCCCGCTCCCCCATGGTCTAACCGTTCAAATGAAGCCAAACAGCCACTGTTTAAAATGGGTTCTTCACACTTCTCACCTGGTGCTGATAATAGATTCTCTTTGTGTCACTCCCCACATCCTGACTGTCCGCTTCTGTTTCCACACTTCACGGTCCAAAAACAACAACTATGGGATGAATCGCTCCCTTTGCGCTGGCGTGGACAGGATGGGCCGAATGGACTCATTGTTTGCCCCAAATTTTCCATGTTTCTGTTTGCGGAATTGTTGCAGAAATCTGCGCCTGCGCTCCCCTCCCCCAGCACTGCCTGTGAGCGGAAGAAGATGGTTTAAAACAGCCGCGAATGAAAAGATCCAGGTCCCGGGGGAAGGGAGCAAACAGCAGCACATCGCTTTGGGACCGTATCCGCAGATGGACTCAGAGATCAGCATCGAGTCCGGGGTCAAGTTCAGGGAGAGGCGGGGGCTGTTTGTAAGAGGCGGAATGGAGCAGGAACTGGTCCCGGAACATGGAGTGAGTGGGGGAAGGGAGAGACCATTCTCGGCGTGTGTGGACAAGGGGATGGAGACAGAATGGGAAGAATTTGTTATTGAAATTCAATGCTGCTTCCTCTCCCCAGACCAGCAGTGAATATTCCTGGTTTAGTTCCAGTCTCAGCCGGTTTGTTGCTATTTGACAGTGAAGAGCGGAAACAGAGCCAGAGAGGAAGAATGTGGGGAGTTATACAAAGAGCATCTGTAAGTCGCCAGGTGAGACCTAAGACAGGCTCATTTTAAACAGGTTAATGCCATGGGAGCAATAAATGGAAATCTGACCAGTGCAAATGTCTCTGCTCCATCGGATACTTCCATTCATGGAACAGTGCAGGGTTTGGGCTCTGTCTACATATCATTACATTGTTGTCATCGCGCCCAATACTCCAAGGATACAGACCCTGAGTGCTGCAGTACTGCAGTGGAGTCAAATATTTGATAATGTTTGTATCCCTGGGTTTCCTTTGTGGCCGTTCATAATGATTATTAATCGAGACATTAAGCTGATGGTCTTTGTATCTTCCACCTCACCTGTACTTGAGTTGTAAAACATACTTTTGTTTCAACAGGAAAATAAATGAAGAAGCCAGAGTAAATGGGATGTTTCCTCCACCAAGTTACAAGGAAGAGTGTCACCAGCTCCTTCTCACACACAGTCCGTACATTATCACTCACAGAGCGCAGAAACACAGACAGGTCATCAGTTCCACAGTCTCAGACAGCAGAAATAGTTCCAGAGACACATTTTCAATCCATCTATCCAACAGAGCAGGAGAGACAGACGTTGTTTCCCTGTTACCATAACTCAGTACCACTGACAGGTAGATACATAAATCCCAGCCCAAATTCTCACCCACTATCAAATTATCAGTGTGTCAATCCCACAATAGTGCAACCTCAGCTACAAATTAAATACACATAGAACTGACACATGGTTCCTGTTTCAAAGTTACAGAATTAACCTCAATAACATAATCTGAGATTCAAATTAAATACCAGCCCAATATTTACTCACGTTATGATTTTATAAGTTTTAGTATTAATTCCCATAGTGCATCCTGACATATACATTAGATACATAATTATTAATGTTTTAGACGTGAATATAGCAGGTATGATAAGTAAGTTCGCAGATGACACAAAAATTGGTGATGTTGTAATAGTGAGGAGGAAAGCCTTAGGTTACAGGACAATATAGATGGGCTGATAAGATGGACGGAGCAGTGGCAAATGGAATTTCATCCTGAGAAGTGTGAGGAGATGCACTTTGGGAGGACTAACAAGGCAAGGCAATAGACAATGGATGGTAGCACCCTAGGAAGTACAGAAGGTCAGAGGGGCCTTGGTGTACTTGTCCATAGATCACTGAAGGCAGCAGCACAGGTAGATAAGGTGGTTAGGAAAGCATATGGGGTACTTGTCTTTATTAGTGGAGGCATAGAATATAAGAGCAGGGAGGTTATGATGGAGCTGTATAAAACGCTAGTTAGGCCACAGCTGGAGTACTGTGTACAGTTCTGGACACCATACCATAGGAAGGATGTGATTGCACTGGAGAGGGTGCAGAGGAGATTCACCAGGATGTTGCCTGGGCTGGAGCATTTCTGCTATGAAGAGAAACTGAAAAGGCTAGGGTTGTTTTCCTTAGAGCAGAGAAGGCTGAGGGGGGACATCATTGAAGAATACAAAATTATGAGGGGCATTGATAGGTTATATAGGAAGAGACTTCTTCCCTTAGCGGAGGGGTCAATAACCAGGGGGCAAAGATTTAAGGTAAAGGGAAAGAGGTTTAGAGGGGAATTTGAGGAAATTGTTTTCCACCCAGAGGGTGGTTGGAATCTGAACACACTGCCTGAAGGGGTGGTAGAGGTAGGAACCCTCACAACATTTAAGAAGCATTTAGATGAGCACTTGAAACGTCATAGCATACAAGGCTGCGGGCCAAGTGCAGGAAAATGGGATTAGAATACTTTGGTGCTTGATGGCCAGCACAGACACGATGGGCCGAATGGCCTGTTTCTGTACTGTATAACTCTATGACTCTATATAAGTCTAAGTCTAAAGTGCGTTATCAGATTGAGAGAATCTGAAAGATAGTATAACCTGAGAAACAAACTGAGATTTCAGTTTAAAACGCACCCAGATTGTGAAACTGAAAGACACAATAGCAATTCAATTTGTATAGACTGAGCTTTGGATCATATTCCAGCCCTCATACAGTATCAGACTGGAAGATACTGTCGCAATTCCATTAGTGCAGACTCAGCTCTACATTACAGAGCATGGAACATATTTAAACAACCGGGAACACTTTTACACAAGACGGATCATATTTGCACAACTGAGAAGATCCTTACCCAACAGGGAACCATTTTACATAATACCAGAGAGCATCTTTACACAACAGCGAATACAGTAAGAAAGAAAAGAAGCAAATTATTATCGTGCACAGGGAATGTGGGGTGGATTGTGATCTCAGATAGGGAATGTGGGATGGACTGGGATCTCACACAGGGAATGTGGGTGGACTGGGCTCTCACACAGGGAATGTGGGTTGGACTGGGATCTCACACACAGCCTCATGCTGTGCGAAAGACCCAGAGAGCCAGGGAAGGACGTTTAAAACATAGTCACTGTTGTAGGAAATGCTGCATCCAATTTGCCACGAAGATCAATCTGATAATGAGCAGATAATCACTTGTTTTAGTGACGTTGAGGGATAAATACTGGCCAGGACAAGAGGGAGAGCTTAAAACAGAAAACACTGAAAATATTCAATTACACAGCAGGAAATATCTTTAAAAGAACACAGGGGACATCTTAACAGAGAACACGTTTCCATAAATCATCCGTCTTTCGCTGTCTCTTGCTGGTTTGCTCAGTAACTTTCTCTGTCTGTTCCTTTCTGGGTCCTGAAATCTCTTCCTGGTTTTCTGTGTGTCTTTCTCTGCCTGCCTGATTGTCGGTGCTGTTACTCAGTGTCCTTGTGCCATTGTGCAGTGAGGGTGAGTCTGTCAGCGAGTGTGTTGCTGAGTCTGGGTTCTTGAGCAATCTGACAACAATCCGATTTTGTTAAAAAAAAATTGGGGAAATGATCATATTTCACTAATAGGCAGTTGAAATCAAAGTCACCCGGTAGCAGAGTGGCGCAGTGGAAGCGTGCTGGGCCCATAACCCAGAGGTCGATGGATCGAAACCATTCTCTGCTATTCAAGTTTTGTAGGAACACAAATTGTTTCCTTTGAAAACATCAAGTGTTTATCCACAATCACATCATGCTTCTTCAAACGCTTTATTGCAATCAGCTTTTTTCTTCCACTCAATACATCAATCAGCAACAAGTCTCACAAACCAATTTGTTGCGCACAGGAACACAAGCTGCACCAGCTGCAAACACGTTTCACCCCAGTCTCTCCTCTTTGTCAAACCATTCCTGCAGCGCCTCCTCTCCACCAGCAGATGTAAAACGACGGCAAATGGTCACAGTCAGGAGATGGTGAGTAACAGAAAGTAAAACAATAACACGGAAAACCTTTACTGAACATTGAATTCAATAATTTCCGAGCATGACAGCACCCACCACACACTCCCCCCACCCTCTCCTTTTTATGTGTAGTTATTTTTCCTTTTTTTCTTTTTAATTTGCTTATTTTATTTTAGGTTTTTTAGTGTGTTTCGTTTGTTTCTACTGTGCCTACCCACTGTTTCTGCTTTTTAATTTTTTTAATGCTTGTGCTTGGAGTGCTCTGTGCTTTACAGTCTATTTACACCCTCTCTGCAGTAATGCTTTGTCTTTCAGCACACCATTAACATACTCTGCTGAGTGATTCCAGCATTTCTTGTTTTTGTTTCAGATTTCCAGCATCCGCAGTATTTTGCTTTTATTTTACCATTAACATACGGTTGGCCTTTGTTCCATGACCTTCTGGTCAGTTATTCTCTGTGACCTTGTCCTATCAACACCTTCTCTTTTGTTATCTCTCCCCTCCCCCCCCCCCCCCACCTGCTTAACTTGCTTCAAATCTTTTACATTTCTAATATTTGTCAGTTCTGAAGAAGGGTCACTCCCTGAAACGTTAACTATGTTTCTCTCTCCACAGATGCTGCCAGAGCTGCTGGGTATTTCCAGCATTTCTTGTGTTTATTTCAGACAAGTGCCCTGTTTCTCTATCTCAGTCTCATTGTCTCTCTCTCGCTCTGTCTGTCCCTCACTTTCTGCTTCCTAATAGTCTATTCTTGGTTTTCTGTGTTTTTCTCTCTGTGTCCCATTGTCGATGGTGTTGCTCAGCGTCCTTGTAACATTGTGTAGCCAGGCTGAGCCTCCCAACACCTGTGTTGCTGTAATAAAAACAGAAAATGTTGGAAATGCTCATTAGGTCTGGCGGCATCTGTGGAGAGAGAAACAAAGTTAACTTGAGTTAACGAAACAGACCTGAAATGTTAACTGTTCTCTCTGCACAGATGCTGCCAGACCTACTGAGCATTTCAAGCATTTTCTGTTTATGTTTCAGATTTGCAGTCTCCGCAGTATTTTGCTTTTGTACGTGTGTTGCTATGTCTGGGACTGTTTGAGTGCAATGCTATTGCTTCATAAACAGCGTTGAAACAAGCTTTTATCTCGCAAACACACAACACCAATACACAGCTGGATAGAAACAGCAGCCTGCAGCAGAGGGCGCAGTGGAATTTATTAACACAAATAATTCACCAACACATTATTTACTGCTACCCACATTCACAACACGCTTTGTGTTAACACATTTTACTCTTTATTTACATCAACTTCTTGCTTCCAGTCAACACTTCAATCTGGAACACAGCTTCCAAATCACCTTTATTCACAAACCCGAACACAAGCTGCAAATGCTGCAAACACACACCAGCCAAGATTTTCCCCTTTCTGTCAACACATTCTTGCATCATTGCCTCTCCACCAACAGTTGCTACTAGAATCATAAAATCATAGAATGGCTACAGCATAGAAGCAGGCCATTCAGCCTGTCGAACCCGTGCTGGCTCTCTGCCAGAGCAACTCACCTCGTCCCACTCCCCAGTCAGTTTAATTTCGAAGGTGGGGAAACTTATCGAAAGAATAACTCGAGACAACATTAATAGTCTCTTGGACAAATGTGGGTTAATTCAAGAAAGCCAGCATAAATTCCTTAAGGGAAAATCACGTTTAACTGTGCTGCTGGAGTTTTTTTGATGAGGTAACAGAGAGGGTTGATGAGGGCAATGCTGTTGATGTGGTCGACATGGACTGTCAAAAGCTCTGGCAGCATCTGAAAGGTCACTGACCTGAAACGTGAACTTATTTCAGATTTCCAGCATCTGCAGTATTTTGCTTTTATTGCCTTTCAAAAGGTGTTTGATACAATGCAACACAACAGACTTGTGAGCAAATTTATAACTCATGGAGTATAAGGGACAGCAGTAACAGGGATATGGATGGCACAGTGGCACAGTGCAGCACTGCAGCCTCACAGCTCCAGCGACCCGGGTTCAATTCTGTGTACTGCCAGTGTGCAGTTTGCAAGTTCTCCCTGTGTCTGCGTGGGTTTTCGCCGGGTGTTCCAGTTTCCTCCCACAAGCCAAAAGACTTGCAGGTTGGTAAGTAAATTGGCCATTGTAAATTGCCACTAGTATAGGTAGGTGGTAGGGAAATAGAGGGACAGGTGGGGATGTGGTAGGAACATGGGATTAGTGTAGGATTAGTATATATGGGTGGTTGATGGTTGGCACAGACTCGGTGGGTCGAAGGGCTTGTTTCAGTGCTGTATCTCTAAAAAAAATGGAATTGGCTGAGTGTCGGGAAACAAAGTGTAGTGATCAATGGATGTTTCTCGGGCTAGGGGAAGGTTTGGAGTGGAGGTCACCAAGGGTCAGTGTTGGGACTCCTGCTTTTCCTGATATATATTAATTACCTAGACCTTGGTATACAGGGCAGAATTTCAAAGTTTGTGGATGTTATGAACATTGGAAGCATTGTGAACTCTGAGGAGGATAGTGTAGAACTTCAAAAGGACATGGACAAGTTGGTGGAAAGGGCAGACAGATGGCAGGTGAAGTTCAATGTCGAGAAATGTCAATTGATAAATTTTGGTCAGAAGAACATGGAGAGACAATATAAAATAAAGGGTACAATTCTAAATGGGGTGCAGGAGCAGAAGGACCTGAGGGTATAAGTCATTGAAGGTGGCAGGATAGGTTGAGAGAGTTGTTAATAAAGCATACAGTTGCCTCAGCTTTAGTAATAGAGGCATAGAGTACAAGAACAAGGAGGTCATGTTGAACTTGTACAAGACACTAGACTCAGCTGAAGTACTGCGTCCAGTTCCGGGTGCCACACTTTAGGAAAGATGTGAAGGCATTGGAGAGATTATGGAAAAGATTCATGAGAATGGTTCCAGGGATGAGGAACTTCAGTTATGAAGATAGATTGGAGAAGTTAGGACTGATTTACTTGGAGAAACGAAGACTAAGAGGAGATTTCATAGTGGTATTCAAAATGGACAGAGTGGATAGGGAGAAACTATTCCCACTTGTGAAAGGATCGAGAATAAGAGGGCACAGATTTAAAGCTAAAAGAAGCAAAAGCGAGATGAGGAAAAACTTTTTCATGCAGCGAGTGGTTAAAGTATGAACTGCCTGAGAATGTGATGGAGGCAGGTTCAATTGAAGCATTCAAAGGGGAATTAGACTGCTTTCTGAAAAGGAAGAACGTGCAGGATTATGGGGAGAGGACGGGGAAGTGACATGAGGTGAATTGCTCATTTAGAGAGTCAGTGCAGACACGATGGGCCAAATGGCCTCCTTCTGTGCAGTAACAATTCTGTGATTCTGTGATTCCAATATTCAAGCCATTTGTATATATGGTGGTCCTGGCACTGACCCTTGTGGACATCACTGTCCACCATCTTCCATTCTGAAAAACAACCAAATACTCACTTTTTTTGTTATTTCAGCCATTTTTTAATCCAAGCAGATACTGACCCTCCTATTCCAGGAGCCTCAGTTTTGTTACCCAGCCTTTTATGTGGTAGTTTCTCAAACGCTTTCTTAAAATCCATATAGAAAACATCCATTGCTTTCCCTTCATCAACCTTTTCTGTTTCTTCATCAAAAAAATCAGTTAGATTAGTGAAGAAGTGGAAAGGTGCTGAACCTCTCAGTTTTCGGTCTTCCCAAACCAAGTTCAAGGCCTGAATAATGAACCGATTGCCTCATTAGTTCTGTGAATAATACAATGATTTCATAGACAAAGTTTTGAAACATTCCTGCCCATAAATCTTGATAACAGAGAGTGTGTGGATCTCCTGACTCAGAATGTTTAATGGATACAGTCCTCAGATCCGACAAGGAACCCCTGAGCATCCACAGTAAAGACAGTGTGGATGAGGAAATGTAAGAGCCGGGAGCTGAAACTCAGGGACGGCCGAGCTCTCCTCTCATTGAGCTTGTGTGTCTGCTCTGCTCTCCGCACTTCCGGCTCTACTTTGTTTCCAATGAAAAGATGAAAAGGGCCGTTCGGTTTTCCTCTCACTGACAGCGTGTTTCACTCGGGTTAATATAACCCGGGACTTTTGCTGCTGAAATGAATTCTGCAAGGTCCCAGAAAACACACCGGCTCCCTCCTTTCTCCCCTCTTTCTATCGGATTGTTTTACCAGGAGGGGCTCAATAATAACAAACCCCCTGCAGGGAATGACCGCCAATTGAGCATCTAAATGGGGCAAGTGGGCAGCTTTCTGGGTTCTAGGTTCCCCCTACTCCGCCCCTCCCTCCCTCCAGTCCAAGCCCCTCTTCACTTTCTTTCTTTGGGACTTTGATGAGGGTGAAATGGGGAAAGTTCCCATTCATGTCTGAATGCGGAATTGCTGCAAAGATCTGCGCAAGCGCGACATAACCACGCCCCCCAATGTGACGTCACAATCAGGATTGGAGCGCATGCGCAGCCTTTCCCCAACCCAGTCTGTGAGGCCGTTCACTCAATGAGGGAAAGATGCTTTAAATCAGCTGCTAATGGAGACTTCCCGGATGCGGGGGAAGGGAACAAACAGCATCTGCTTCCAGCAGCCACTGCTTTGGGAGCGTGTCCGCAGATGTGCTCAGAGATTAGCATTGAGTGGTGGGAAGTTGAGGGGGAGTGTTTGGAACAGACACTGTGGAGCAGGAGCTGCTCCCGGAACATGGAGTGAGCCGGGAACACGGGGAAGGGAGAGTTCATTCTCGGACAGTGTCTGTACAGGCTCAGGGAGACACAATGGGAAGAAATCACTATTGAAAATCAGTGACAATTTCACCACCCAAAGGAGAGGGAATTTTCCTGCTTTAGTTCCAGTCTCTCACTGTTCGTTGGATTGTGAACAGTGGGGGGGAAATAGCCGCAAAATAACGATGTGGACAGTTAGACAAAGAGCATTTATTGCAGACACCAGGTGAGAAGTGTGAAAGGCACATTTTAAATAGTGGCTGCTTGTTTTCCGTTGAAATAGAAATGTGACTGTGTAAAGGTCACTGCTCTGTCGGACAGTCCCAGTCATTGAGCAGTGCAGGGCTTGTGTTGTTTCTGAATGTCACAAACTTGTTGTAAAACCACTGCAAACACCTGGTAAACAGAAGCTGAATACTGCAGTGCTGCAGTGGAGTCAGACACTGACACTGTTTGTGTTCCTGGTTTTCATTTTGTGATTGTTCAAAATGATTATTATTGGGACGATTACATTGATCGCTTTTGTATCTTCTATCTCACCAGTTCTTAAGGTTTAAGAGTTACTTTTCATTCCTGCAGGCAAATACATGAAGGAACCTGAATGGATGTGGCGATGTGGTGATTCCTGGCCACAAGAAAAAGTGCAGCGAGCTCGTTCCAACACACAGTCGGTACAGGATCACTCCCAAAGCACAGAGATACTGCCAGCTCATCAGTTCCACTGGAACAAGCAAAAGAAGTAGTCAGACAGACACTGATCCCAAAGTCGAGAGACACATTTTCAATCCAACAGTCAAACAACAGCAGGAGATACAGAAGTTGTTTCCATTTCACTCCAATTCAGTTCAGCTGACAGGTTGATACATCAATCACAGTCCAAAAACAAACTCACTATCAGATCTATATAAACTCTGTCACCATGGTCACATTTTAAATATAAAATCTGAAACAGAACAGACAAAATTTACATGATTGAAAGGTACAGAATGAATGCAAGGAGGCTTCAAGGGGATTTGGACAAGGTAAGGGAATGGGCAAGAACATGGCAGATGGAATATAATGTGAGTAAGTGTGAAGTTATCCACTTTGGTAGAAAAAGCAGAAAGACAGAGTATTTGTTAAATGGTGAGAGGTTGGGAAGTGTCGATGTTCAAAGGGACCTGGATTTCTTTTTTATTCATTCATGGGTTGTGGGTGTCACTGGCGAGACCAGCATGTATTGCCCATCCCTAATTGCCCTTGAGAAGTTGGTGGTGAGCTGCCTTCTTGAACCGCTGCAGTCCATGTGGGGTAGGTACACCCACAGTGCTGTTAGGGAGTTCCAGAATTTTGACCCAGCAACTGTGAAGGAATGGCAATATACTTCCAAGTCAGGATGGTGTGTGGCTTGGGGGAGAACTTGCAGCTGGCGGTGTTCCCATGCATTTGCTGTCGTTGTCGTTCTAGGTGGTAGAGGTTGCGGGTTTGGAAGGTTTTGTCGAAGGAGCCTTGGTGTGTTTCTGCCACGCATCTTGTAGATGGTACACACTGGTGCTGCTGTGCATCAGTGGTGGAGGGAGTGAATGTTTGTGAATGGGGTGCCAATCAAGTGGGCTGCTTTGTCCTGGATGGTGTCGAGCTTCTTGAGTGTTGTTGGAGCTGCACCCATCCAGGCAAATGGAGAATATTCCATCACACTCCTGACTTGTGCCTAAGAGATGGTGGACAGGCTTTTGGGAGTCAGGAGATGAGTTACTCGCCACAGGATTCCTAGCCTCTGACCTGCTCTTTTAGCCACGGTATTTATATGGCTACTCCAGTTCAATTTCTGGCCAGTGGTAGCCCCTAGTCTGTTGATAGTGGGGGATTCAGTGATAGTACTACCATTGAATCTCATGGGGAGATGGTTAGATTCTCTCTTGTTGGAGATGGATGTCCTTGTTCATGAGCTACTAGAAGCTAGTATGCAGGTGCAGCAAGCAATTAAGAAGGCAAATTGTATGTTGGCTTCATTGAAAGGGGATTTGAGTACCTGAGTAAAGATGTATTGCTTCAATTGTATAATGACTTGGTGAGACCACACCGAGAATATTCTGTACAATTGTGGTTTCTTTATCTCGGGAAGTATATACTTGTGTTACGACCAGGTGAGAAAGGTGTCCAGGGGTCTGTTAATTTCTTCACCTGGTCTTATTGTAACAGGGCTTAATTTTTAAACACATTGTGTTTTGAGCTCCCCCTTTGTGAATCCTTGTTCACAGCTTTCCAATTATAAGGCAAAGTAATGAGCAAAAACAGGCTTTCTTTGGTTTAAAGAAGAAAACCGATATTTATTAAACTTACTTAAACTCTAATACGGTTCACCCATACGGATATACGACGTGCCCACGCTAGCATGCATACGCGATACACACATGCAAATAAGGACAGAAAAGAGAAGAAATTGTTAGGTGAAAGTTTTGAGGCAGTCTCTAACGTTTTATTTTACTCTGCTGCATGCTCACTTGATTGTAGTTAGTCTTGCTGTTCGTTGGGGCCTAGTGTTCTTCTTAAACCTTGTTCACGTAGGAGACTTTTCTCTCTTTGAGCTTCATCTGTTTTCACAAGATTCAGTTCCGTGGGGAAGAGATGGAGGCAGGCAGGAGGGAGGTCTTATCAGTCCAGGAGAAAAGTGCTTTCTGATTTCAAGTACTGTTTTCTCGAATTTAAAAACTCTCAGTTCAAACCTCTGCAATAGCCAGTTAGTCATGTGACTAAAACTGGTCTGACCATTTCTTCTGTGCATTGGGGAAGCAACAACTGGGTCCCCATTGTTTCAACACTGTCTGTTACTATGCAAATGTCTTTCCAGTCTGGGGCTTGCAATTTTTAAGTTTTAATGTTCATGCGGTGAAATAATGTGTCCCTCAGTCTTGGCAGGTGGGGGTTTGTCTGACACTTGTCATAGAGGGAGTGCAACAGTTGTTCACCAGACTAATCCCCTGGGATGGAAGATGATGAGAGACTGCAGAAACTGGCCCTGTATTCTCCAGAGTTTCAAAGAATGACAGATGATCTAATTGAAACTTACAAAATTCTTCCAGGGTCTGACAGGGTCGATATGGATAGAAGGTTTCTTCTGGCTAGTGACTTTAGAACAAGAGGACACAGTCTCAAAATAAGGGCCAGGCATTTGAGACATAGATGAGCAGGAATGTCTTTACTTGGTGTGGCAAATCCGTGGAATTCTCTACCCCAGAGGGCTGTGGAGGCTCAATCATTGAACATATTCAAGACAGAAATTGATAGATTTCCGAATACTAATGAGATCAAGGGATATGGAGATAGTGGCGAAAAATGGCGTAGAGGTAGATGATCAGCCACGAGCTATTTGAATGGTAGAGCAGGCCGATGGGCCGAATGGCCTACTGCCCCTATTTCCTATGATGCTATAAATCCCAATAATATACATCAGACGTTAGACCGAGCTACACATTACATAACAGTCCAAAAATCCCACAAAGTTTAAGACTGAATGATACAGTATCAAATCGATTATGACAAACTGAAGGACTTGGAGCTTGCATACCAGCCCATCGAAGTTACATTTTCATTCACGATCGTTTTCACAGAGCTAAATATTGAATACCAATCCACAACTTGCACAGGACTACCAAATAAAACCTACAGTTGTAAAATACAGTTAATTCATATTTTAAATTAAACACAAGACAAACATAGATTGATACATTGAGAGTAGGGAGCAGCGAGAGTGGAATGGAGCATAAAGACCCCAGAGAGTGACAGCGAGAGACAGATCGAGTTCGGGTTCAAGTTCGCTAAAAGAGCGGGAAACAGCGAGAGTGGAGCGGACAAGAGTCCAGGCCGCCGAAGTGTGAAAACAAAGTGAATAGTGACATCACAGGAAAGCTGCAAGGTGATTGGTTGTGAGCAAATGCTGTTTCGGAGAATCAGTAAATCGTTAGTACACCACTGTTGGGGTGGATGTGTAAATAGCTGGGTTCTCACATCTCAACAACTGGCAGACTTTAAAAAAAAGTATCAATAATAAGGAACAAGTGAGTAGCCGGTGAGTATGTTTTTTTCAGTAAGGTTTATTTTAACTAGTGAACTGTCTTGATTTTTATTAGGATTTATCAGTACTAGTAAGGTTTTATTCATAATTCTAAGGTGTTGTAGAATTTGTCAGGCTTTTTTTTAGCAGCAGCAAAGGGTCAACTAATACATAAAGGAATGGCAGGGGTGCTTCAATCTCGAGCGTGCACCTCCTGTGCTATGTGGGAGCTCCCAGATGCTTCCCGTATCCTGGAGAACC
The DNA here is from genome assembly GCF_036365525.1 of Heterodontus francisci. Lineage (NCBI taxonomy): Eukaryota > Metazoa > Chordata > Chondrichthyes > Heterodontiformes > Heterodontidae > Heterodontus > Heterodontus francisci. The sequence goes on from NW_027141852.1 coordinate 15,783,521, forward strand.
ATTTGTGCCAGGAAGTGATGTCAACTTTGGCAGCTTGAGCTCTGGGTTTTGGAACTTGAGCGGTAACTGGCGACACTGTGCTGCATTGGTGAGGATGAGAGCTACATCTATGTGTGGAGCCAGAGGAAATGGCGAGGTACTAAATGAGTACTTTGCATCAGTATTCACCAAAGAGAAGGACTTGGTGGATGATGAGTATAGGGAAGGGAGTGTAGATAGTCTGGGTCATGTCGTTATCAAAAAGGAGGAGGTGTTGGGCATCTTGCAAAGCATTAAGGTAGATAAGTCCCCTGGGCCTGATGGGATCTCCCCCAGAATACTGAGGGAGGCAAGGGAAGAAATAGCTGGGGCCTTGACAGAAATCTTTGTATCCTCATTGGATACAGGTGAGGTCCCAGAAGACTGGAGAATAGCCAATGGTGTTCCTTTGTTTAAAAAGGGTAGCAAGGATAATCCAGGAAATTATAGGCCGGTGAGCCTTAATTCAGTGGTAGGGAAATTATTGGAGAGGATTCTTCGGGATAGGATTTACTCCCATTTGGAAACAAATGGATTTCTTAGCGAGAGGCAGCATAGTGTTCCCTAACTTGATCGAGTTTTTTGAGGAAGTGATGAAGATGATTGATGAAGGAAGGGCAGTAGATGTTGTCTATATGGACTTCAGTAAAGCCTTTGACGAGGTCCCTCATGGCAGACTAGTACAAAAAGTGAAGTCACACGGGATCAGAGGTGAGCTGGCAAGATTGATACAGAACTGGCTCGGTCATAGAAGACAGAGGGTAGCAGTGGAAGGGTGCTTTTCTGAATGGAGGGCTGTGACTAGCGGTGTTCCGCAGGGATCAGTGCTGGGACCATTGCTGTTTGTAGTTTAGATAAATGATTTTGAGGAAAATGTAGCTGGTCTGATTAATAAGTTTGCGGATGACACAAAGGTTGGTGGAGTTGCGGATAGTGATGAGGATTGTCAGAGGATACAGCAGGATATAGATTGGTTGGAGACTTGGGCGAAGAAATGGCAGATGGAGCTTAATCCGGACAAATGTGAGGTAATGCATTTTGGAAGATCTAATACTGGTGGGAAGGATACAATAAATGGCAAAACCCTTAGGAGTATTGACAGGCAGAGAGATCTGGGCGTACAGATCCACAGGTCACAGAAAGAGGCAACGCAGGTGGATAAGGTAGTCAAGAAGGCATATGGCATGCTTGCCTTCATCGGTCGGGGCATAGAGTATAAAAATTGGCAAGTCATGCTGCAGCTGTACAGAACTTTAGTTAGGCCCCACTTAGAATATTGCGTGCAATTCTGGTCGCCACACTACCAGAGGGACATGGAGGCTTTGGAGAGGGTACAGAAGAGGTTTACCAGGATGTTGCCTGGTCTGGAGGGCATTAGCTATGAGCAGAGGTTGGATAAACTCGGATTGTTTTCACTGGAACGACGGAGGTGGAGGGGCGACATGGTAGAGGCTTACAAAGGTATGAGTGGCATGGACAGAATGAAGAGTCAGAAGCTTTTTCACACGGTGGCAGAGTCAGTTACGAGGGGACATAGGTTTAAGGTGCAAGGGCAAAGTTTAGAGGGGATGTGCAAGGCAAGTTCTTTACATAGAGGGTTGTGAGTGCCTGGAACTTGCTGCCTGGGGAGGTGGTGGAAGCAGGTACGATAGCAACGTTTCAGAGGCATCTTGACAAATACGTGAACAGGATGGGAATAGAGGGATATGGTCCCTGGAAGTGCAGAAGGTTTTAGTTTAGACAGGCATCAAGATGGGCGCAGGCTTGGAGGGCCGAATGGCCTGTTCCTGTGCTGCACTGTTCTTTGTTCTTTCTACATAGATAACACGTTTATAGATGTGGTCACCCCACAGCTTAAGAGTATGCAGGGAGTGAGGGAATGGGTGACCACCAGGCAGTCAAAAGGAATCAGGCAGGTCGTGCAGGACACCCCGAGTGCGTCTCAATCTCCAGCAGGTATTCAGTTCTGAATACAGAGGACAATGATGCTTCACCTGGGGAGTGCAGCCAGAGCCAAGTCCATGGCACCATGGGTGACTCAGCTGCAAAGGGGAGTACAGGGAAGACTGGAAAAGCCATAGTGATAGGTGATTCAATCGTCAAGGGAACAATCAGGTGTTTCGGTGGCCACAGACGTGAATCCAGGAATGGAGTGTAGGCTCCCTGGTGCCAGGGTCAAGGATGTCATTGAGCAGCTACAGAGCATTCTGAAGGGGGAGGGTGAACAGCCAGCAGGGGTAGTCCACATCAGAACCAACAACATAGGTAGATATAAGGATGTTGTGCTGCAGTCAGAAAATAGGGAGCAAGGTAAGAAATTAGCAAGCAGGACATCAAAAGTAATAATCTCCGGATTACTCCCAGTGCCACGTGCAAGTGAGTACAGGAATAGATGGATAAGACAGATGAATGTACAGGAATAGATGGATAGGACAGATGAACGTGTGGCTGGAAAGATGGTGCAGGAGGGAGGACTTTAGATTCTTGGGACAGGTTGGATGGGTTGCACCTGAACAGAGCCGGGACGGAGTTTCTTACAGGATGTTTTGCTAGTGCTGTTGGGGAGGGTTTAAACTAGTTTGGCAGGGAGAGGGGGACCGGAAGGTCGAGTCAGATGGGACAAAATCGGAAATGAAAATGGAAGGCAGAAAATTAATGCAGTTTGGAAGAGAGAGGAAACACTGATTCGGAAATTCAAAACAAAAAATGTTGGCACTGCTCAAGGATATCTAAATCAATGCAAGGAGTATAGCAAATGAAGCAGATGAGCTCAGGGCACAGTTAGACACATGGCAGTATGATATCATAGCTATTACAGAAACATGGCTTAAGGAGGGACAGGCATGGCAGCTCAATTTTCCTGGTTACAGGGTTTTCAGACGTGAGAGAGAAGGGGATAAAAAAGGAGGGGGAGTGGCAAATTTGGTCAAAGAAACTATTAAAGCTGTGAGGAGAGATGATATGTTGGAAGGTTTATCAAATGAGACCGGATAGATTGAGCTGAGGAACAAAAAAGAGGCAATCACACTGCTGGGAGTGTACTATAGACCCCTAAACAGTCAGAGGGAGATGGAAGAGCAGATATGTCGGCAAATATCTGAGAAGTGCAAGAACAATAGGGCAGTAACAGTAGGGGATTTGAACCACCCCAACATTAACTGGGATACTTTTCGTGCAGAGGGAATTGAGGGAGCAGAATTCTTGAGGTGCATTCAGGAGAACTTTTTTAGCCAATATGTAGCAAGTCCAACAAGAGAGGGTGAAGTTTTAGACTCCGTTTTAGGAAATGAAGAGGGCAGGTGGAAGGAGTGGCAGTGGGAGAGCATTTTGGTGGTAGTGATCATAATTCAGTCAGTTTTAATATAATTATGGAAAGGACAAGGACAGAACAGGAGTTAGAGTTCTCAATTGGGGCAAGGCCAACTTTACTAAGCTGAGGAGTGATTTACCGAAAGTGGACTGGAAACAGGTACTTGAAGGTAAATCAGTGTCAGAGCAGTGGGAAGAATTCAAAGGGGAGATTCAAGGGGTTCAGAGTCAACATGTTCCCACAAAGAAAAAGGGTGGGAAGGCCAAATCTAGAGCCCCATGGATGTCAAGGAGTTTACGGGTACAATAAGGTAGTAAAGGAAAGTTTATGCCCAACACAGAGAACTGAATACTACAGAAAGCCAAGAGGAGTACAGAATGTGGAGGGGGGAAATCAACATTGAAATTAGGAAAGTTAAGCGACAGCATTAAAGAATATTGGCAATCAAAATTATGGTGAACCCAAAGATGTTTTATCAATACATTGAGAGTAAAAGGATAAATAAGGAAAGAGTAGGGCACAGAAAAGACCAAAAAGGTAACCTATGTGTCGAGCAGAAGAAGCTGGCATTGTTCTGAATAAATGCTTTGCATCTGTCTTCACAAAAGAGGGGGAAGATGCATATATTGTAGATACGGAAGAGGGGTGTGAAGTATGGATGTGATCAACAGAGGGAGAGAGGACATATTAATGGGATTAGTGCATATGAAAGTTGATAAATCACGAGCGCCGGATGGAATGCACCTCAGGCTGTTAAAAAGAAGCAAGAGAGGAAATAGCAGAAGAGCTGATCATCATTTTCCAGACCTCACTGGATACAGGTGTGGTGATGGAGGATTGGAGGACTGCTAACGTTGTACCTTTGTTTAAAAAGGGAGTGAGGGAGACCAAATAATTACAGGACAGTCAGTCTAACATCAGTCGTGGGCAAATTATTGGAATCTATTCTGAGAGACAGGATAAAATGTTACTTCGACAGGCACAGATTAATCAAGGATTGTCAGCATGGATTTGTTAAGGGAAGATCTTGTCTAACCAACTTGATCGAAATTTTGAAGAATCAAGAAGGACGATAGATGAGGGTAGTGCAGTTGATGTAGTCTACATGGATGTAAAGGTAGGAGGTATGAGTTTGCAGATGGCACAAAGATTGGCTGTGTGGTAAATAGCAAGGAGGATAGCTGTAGGCTGCAGGAAGATCTTCATGGTCTGGTCAGATGGACAGAAAAATGGCAAATAGAATTCAATTCAGAAGTGTGAGTTGATGCATTTGGGGAGGTCAAACAAGGCAAAGGAATACACAATTAATGGGAGAATACTGAGAGGTGTAGAGGAAGTGAGGGACCTTGGAGTAAATGTCCACAGATCTCTGAAGGTAGCAGGACAGGTCGATAAGGTGGTAAGAAGGCATATGGAATCCTTTCCTTTATTAGCCGATGTATAGATTTAAGAGCAGGGAGGTTATGCTGGAACTGCATAAATCATTAGTCAGGCCACAACGAATACTGTATGCAGTTCTGATCACCTCATTACAGAAAGGATGTAATTGCACTCGAGAGGGTGCAGAGGAGATTCACGAGGATGTTGCCGGGATTGGAAAAATGCAGCTATGAGGAAAGACTGGATAGGCTGGGGCTGTTCTCCTTGGCACAGAGAAGGCTGAGGGGAAATCTCATTGAAACATACAAAATTTTGAGGTGCCTGGACAGAGTTGAAGTGAAGGGCCTATTTACCTTAGCAGAGATGTCAGTGACTAGGGGAAATAGATTTAAAGTGATTGGTAGAAAGATTACGGGGGAGATGAGGAAAAGTTTTTTTCAGCCAGAGGGTGGTGGGGGTCTGGAACTCACTGCCTCAATTCATTCAAAAGAAGTCTGGATATACACTTCAAGTGCTGTAATCTGCAGGGCTACAGACCAAATGCTGGAAGGTGGAATTAGAATGGGTGGAAAGTTTTTCATCTGGCACAGACACGATGGGCCAAGTGGCCTCTTTCTGTGCCTTCACCTTTCTTTGATTCTATGATACTATAATTACCCAGCTGTTGTAATGGAAATTGAACTTGTTTCTCTGGACCATTGGTGGAGACTTCAGGATTACTCGTCCTGTAATGTCACCACAAAACCACCATACCGCTGTACGAGATTTTTTACTGGTTTGTTCTGTGGATTTCAATCTACACAAATGGAATTGATAATCTATTTCACACTGATAATTTTTTTTTTTTTAGATTAGAGATACAGCACTGAAACAGAAAATGTTTGAGATGTTTTTGGCTGGTAAATAATGTGTATCTCAGTCGACTGTATTTTTAAATTCCGCAGTCTGGGTGAGTTCAGGCATCTAATTTACAACACAGTTTGCACTTTCTGTCAGCATTACTTAATCTAATACTGTTTTATTTTTGGACTGGCAATGTTTAGATCAATCTACACTCATGGAATTGATACTGTATTTCAGTTTGATATTGTATGAGTTTTTAGAATGGTATATAATATTTAGATCAATCTACACTAATGGAATTGATTCTGTATCTTTCCATTTCACAGTGTGGGTGAGTTCTGAACTGGTATCTAATTTGTGTCTCGGGTTACAATATCTTTCAGCACCTTAGAACTTTCACTGTAATGAATGTTGGACTTGTATGTAACTTGTATCTCAGGGGACACGATGGGGATGTTTAAACATCCTTTATCATGAATGGATGTGAGCTTTGAGTATGGTATTTAATTTAAATCTCAGGGTACAGCATTACATGAGATTCTGTGCCATTCAATCAATACTGTGTGCCAATTCTATCTGATATTTAATTGATAGCTAAGTCTGCATTATATTTAGATTGACACATTGTATTTCAATCTGTTAATGACGGTGACTTTGACCTGGGATTGAGGTATCTGACTGTCAATGGGACTGAATTGGGGTGAAATGGAAACAACTTATTTCTCTCCTGCTTTGTTTGATTGTTGGATTGAAAATGTGTCTCTGGAACTTGGAATCAATGTGAGCCTGACTACTTCTGCAGTCTGAGACTAGGGAACTGATTAACTGTCGATACCTCTGTACTCTGAGTGATAATGTACCTACTGTGTGTGAGAGGAGCTGGCTGCACTGTTCCTTGTGCCTCGAGTGCAGCAACCATCACATTCATCACAATATCTTCAAGTATTTGCCTGCATGAAGAAAAAATATGTCTTAACTCAAGAACAGGGGAGGTGCAAAGTATCAAAGAGGTGAATTTAATTTCGCAATTAATAATCATTAAAAACACCCACAAATGAAAACCAGTGTCAGTATCTGTCTCCACTGAAGTACTGAAGCTCCCAGCTCCTGCATCACAAGTATTCTGGGCAGATCCATCGAGACAAAACACTGCACTGGGATCGTCCCAACTTCTCTATGCTCGACACATATTTCCAGCCACCCTGCTTCATATGCACAAATAAAGAAAAATAAAGCCCCATATGTATATCCCTCAATTCCTTTCTTCCCATACAGTTGTTCCACCTCCCCTTAAATGCATCAATACTATTCGCCTCGACCTCTCCCTGTGGTTGCAAATTCCAGATTCTAACCACTCACTACATAAATACCTTTTTCATGAATTCCTCATTGGTTTTATGAATGTCGATTTTATATTTTTGGCTCTTGTTTCAGACACCACCACAAGTGGAAACATGTCTCCGTGTATTCTATAAAAGCCCTTCACTATTTCCTCACTTTTTTCATTTGTTAGTGTGATGTCGGCATCACTGGCTATGCCAGCATTTATTGCCCATTCCAAATTGCCCTTGTCAAAGTGGTGGTGAGCTGCCTTCTTAAGCCGCTGCAGTCCTTGAGCTGCAGGAATTCCAGCAGTGCTGTTTGGAAAGGAGTTCCAGGATTTTTACCCAGCGACAGTGAAGGAATGGTGATATAGTTCCAGGTCAGGATGGTGTGTGGCTTGGAGGGGAACTTGCAGGTGGTAGTTTTCCCATGCATCTGCTGCCCTTGTTGGTGGTGGAGGTTCTGGGTTTGGAAGGTACTGTCGAAGAAGCCTTGGTGTGATGCTGCAGTGCATCTTTTAGCTGGTACGCACTGCTGCCACTGTGCATCAGTGGTGAATGGAGTGAATATTGAAGGTGGAGGATGTGGGCAATCAAACAGGCTACTTGAGTGTTGTTGGAGCTGCACTCATCCAGGCAAGTGGGCAGTATTCCATCACACTCCTGACTTGTGGCTTGTGAATGGTGGACGGATGTGGGGAAACAGGAGGTAAGTTACTCGCCGCAGAATTCCTAGCCTCTGACCTGCTCTTGCAGTCACAGCATTTATATGGCCGGTCCAGTTCAGTTTCTGGTCAATGGTAACCAATGGTCAATGTTAATGGTGGGGGATTCAGTGATGGTAATGCCATTGAACATCAAGGGGAGATGATTAGATTCTCTCTTGTTTGAGATGGTCATTGCCTGGCACTTATCTGATGCCAATGTTACTTGCCACTTATCAACCCAAGCCTGGATGTTGTGCAGGTCTTGCTGCATCTGGACATGGGCTGCTTCAGTATCTGAGGAGTCATGAATGGTGCTGAACATTGCGCAATCATCAGAAAACATCCACACTTCTGGCCTTGTGATGGAGGGAAGGTCGTTGATGAAGCTGCTGCAGATGGTTGAGCCGAGAACACCACTCTGAGGAATTCCAGCTGTAATGTCCGGAGACTGAGATGATTGACCTGAACAACAACAGCCATCTTCCTTCGTGCTAGGTATGACTGCAAACAGCAGAGCATTTTGCCCCGATTTCTATTTACACTGGTTTTGCTAGGGCTGCCTTGTTGCCATACATGTCAAAGGCTGCCTTGATGTCAAGGGCAGTCACTCCCACCTCACAATGCAATGTTTCTTTAACTCTAAAATAAAAGCAAAAGTCTGCAGATGCTGGAAATCTGAAATAAACAAAAATGCTGGAAATACTCAGCAGTTCAGGCAGCATTTGTGGAGGGAGAAACACAATTAACATTTCAGGTCTGTGTCCTTTCATTTTACAATATGCTTTATGTCCTGGCAGATAACAGTGCATTCAGTTTGTAGTAATGGAATTAATACTGTATCCTCCAGTCTGACCACTTGTGATATTTGTGGAGTTGTGTGTAACATGTAGCTCAGTCTGCAGTCTGGTTACATTATTGAGATTAATTCTGTACTTCACAATCAGGTACTGTTTGTCCGTTCTATCTGACATTGAATTTGTAGTTCAGGCTGCTGTCCTGCGCACTCCAGCTCCAGCTCCGGGAAGTCAGGAACAGTGATGTCTTTGAGGAGGGACCGAGGGGAAAGACACCAACAGCAGAGGACAACCCAAGCCTTGCTGCCTACAAGACCCGCCCCCCACCCGCCGATGTCACCCCAGTGGAACAAAACCCTCATGAACAACCATGAGGGGTTTCTGGGCTCAACGAATGTGAAACAGCTTGCGTACACTATGGGTATGCAGGAACATACTCAAGGACTGGGACTAGCAAGGACACCTGGTGTGGTAAGCAACACCCAACTTTATAGTGGATATAAAGATTGCTTCGATTAACATGCATTGTGTTAAATCCACCACGTGATGTGTTTCAACCTTGGATGACTTCGCAAAGGTCAAAGCCGGCGTACTGTTTTGTCAGGAGTGTGGAATCCTGCACCGCAGCACTTACAGGCAATGGTCACGATGGTGATCCCATGGGACATCGATCTGGTCCAGGGGAAATGATTCCTGTTCCTCCGGCCTGGGGATTCTGCTGCGGGGAGGCAATTTAACCATCTCTGAAGTTAAGATGCTGGTGGGCGGTCGCCTTCTCGTAGCAGATGTAATGTACAACAATGCTCCGCTCCATTTAAGCAACGTATATGCCCCGGTCGAATACAGTGAGCGGCTGACCATCCTCCAGCAACTCACACTGCTGCTGGTGACATCCAGGCCGATCATTCTTGGAGGTGACTTCAACTGCATCATTGATGCAGCTGGACAATCTGGCAGTGACGACAGAAAACTGGACGCTACGCCCAGATTCTTAAAAAATGCCAAACTGCACAATGTCTTCAGCAAACCTGCAGACAGAGAGCAGCGTAGATACACCTGGTCAAGATCGGACGGGTCTGCCCGTTCCAGGATTGACTTCCTGTATGTGTACCCTGCTTTCACGGTCAGATCCACCGACGTCAAGCCGGTGTTCTTCTCCAGCCACTGCCTCTTACTGGCTGACTGTCACTTACAGGATGACCAGCGGGTTGGCAGGGGGTCATGGAAGCTCAATGCTACACTACTAACCTCAGAGAACATTGAGCAACTCAAAAGAGATTGAAAAAGTTGGAGAACAGTGAGACCCTCCTTGAGTATCCGGTGCACTGGTGGGAAGTGATCAAGGAGAATATCAAGAGGTTCTTTATCTCCAAAGGTGTTCAGAGGGCGAGAGAGAGACAAAGGGAAATGTCCCAACTCCCGAAAAGTATGCAAAATCTGCTACGGCTGCAGTCGATGGGGGTCGAGGTCAAGGAGGATCTCCAAGAGGTGTAGAGCCAGCAGGCCTCGCTCTTTGCCACGGAGGCCTCCAAGATCATCTTCCGGTCCAGAGTCCGCTCCATTGAGCAGGATGAGACGTGCTCGCGTTTCTTCTTCCAAAAGGTACACAGAGAGAGCTCTGTGATCAGCAGCCTGAAGGAAGAGGATGGCTCAGTCACAACTTCACACTCCGACATACTAAGGATTAGCAAATCCTTGAATGCTGGGCTGTAAGACGTGAAGTCTATGGACAACACGTCCTCCCAGTCCTTCCTGTCATCTATCACAGAGGTCTGAGATGACAGCATGCAGGAGAATCTGGACAAACCGCTAACTCTGGACAAGCTGACAAAGGCCATCAAGTCTTTTGAGACGAAGAAAACTCCCGGAAGCGACGGCTTACCAGTTGAGTTGTATTCGGCCCTGTGGTACTGGGTCAGCCCAGACCTGCTGGAAGTGTACGAGAGTATGCTCCTGGCCGGCAGCATGTCAGAATCCATGAGGAAAGGCATCATCACCCTCATCTACAAGCAGAAGGGGGAGAGGGCAGAAATCAGAAATTGGCGGCCCATCTCACTGCTTAATGTAGACTACAAGGTTCTGTCCAAAGTCATCGCCAGTCGAGTCAAGTCTGCTCTGGAGTTGGTGATTCACCCTGACCAGACCTGTACTGTACCCAGCAGGAAGATCTCTGATAGTGTCGTGCTGCTTAGGGATACGATCGCCTATGTACGGGTCAGGAGGGTGGACACCTGCCTCATCAGCCTGGACCAGGAGAAGGCTTTTGACAGGATATCGCACACATACATGATGGATATGCTCTCCAAAATGGGGTTTGAGGAGGGAATCTGCAATTGGATCAAACTGCTCTCCACAAACATCAGTAGTACAGTCCAAAAAATTGGGTGGGAATCAGAAAGTTTCCAGTCAAATCTGGAGTCAGAAAGGGCTGTCCTCTTTCCCCTGCCTTGTGTGTTTGCTGTATCGAACCCTTTGCTGAGTCTATTTGGAAGGATGCGGGCATAAGAGGGGTGACAATCCCAGGCAGCGGAGTCACTCAGGTCAAAGCCTCCCTGTACATGGATGATGTTGCTGTAGTCTGATCGGATCCGCTGTCCATTCACAGACTGATGAGCATCTGCGACCAGTTCGAACTGGATTCGGGAGCCACTGTTAACCATGGCAAGAGCGAGGCCATGTTCCTTGGAAACTGGGCTGACCGATCCTTTGTCCCCTTCACCGTCAGGTCAGACTACCTGAAGGTGCTGGGGAGATGGTTTGTGAGGGCCGTGACGCGCACCAAAACCTGGGAGGAGCGAGTAGCCAGGGTACAACATAAACTGAGCAAGTGGGAGCAGCGATCTCTCTCTATTATGGGTAAGAACCTGGTCATCAGGTGCAAGGTGCTCACGTTGTTGCTGTAAGTGGCACAGGTCTGGCCCATACCCCATTCCTGCGCTGTGGCGATCACCCGAGCCAATTCCCGCTTTATCTGAAGACGCAAAATGGACAGGGTCCAGAGGGACACGATGTTCAAACCTCTGGATAAAGGCGAAAAAATGTACTCAACATCGCCCTCAACCTGATGGCCGCCTTAGTATGTGGCTGCATCAAGCTGTGCGGAGAGCCCCAGTATGCAAACAGCAACTGTCACTATGTGCTGAGGTTCTATCTGACCCCGGTGTTGCGAAGGATGGATCTGGTCACATTGCCACGGAACGCTCCATCCAGTTGGACTGTGCGTTCGTGGAAATGTTTGTGTGGAAAAACACCTTTGACCACCAATCCATCAGGCAGTGGTCTGCACGGAATGTCCTCAAGTATATTTTTGGAAAAGAAAAGTCTGGAAGAGGAAAGACCGGCGGGAAAGCTCGGTCCAAGGCCAAGTCTCGCTCCTCCTGGGCTGGACTGCAGTTCCCGGTGGGCCGTGTTCACAGGCTCCTGAGAAAGGGCAACTATGCTGAGCATGTGGGTGTCGGAGCCCCGGTCTATCTGGCTGCTGTGCTCGAGTATCTGACCGCTGAAATCCTCGAGTTGGCCAGTAACGCGGCCCAGGACAACAGGAAGACCCGCAACATCCTCAGACACCTACAGTTGGCTGTCCAGAATGACGAGGAGCTCACCAAGCTGCTGGGAGGGGTGACCATCACTCAGGGCTGGGTGCTGCCTAATATCTAGGCCATGCTGCTGCCCAAGAAAACCAGCGCTCCGGGCACCAAAACCAAGGCAATCTGCCAGGATTTTATCAAATACCCAAAGGTTCTTTTCAGAGCTACCCACAGTATCATTCTTGTAAATCTCCTCTGTACTCTCTACACAGCAATTATGTCCTTTCTGTCATGTGATGACCAGAACTGTACGCAATACTCCAGCTGTGGCCAAACCACCGTTTTAAACAGTTCTCGCATTACATCCCTGCTTTTGTCGACCAAGAAAGGAAAGCATTCCATATGCCTTCTTCACCACTCTATCTACCTATCCTGTCACTTTCAGGGACCTGTGGACATGCGCTCCAAAGTCTCTCACTTCTTCTACCCCTCTCAATATCTTCCCGTTTATTGTGTATTCCCTTGCTTTGTTTGCCCTCCCCAAATGCATTACCTCACACTTCTCCAGATTGAATTCCATTTGCCACTTTTCCGCCCACTTAATTAATCCATTCATATCATTCTGAAGTCCACAGCCATCCTCCTCACTATCAATTACACGGCCAATTTTTGTGTCATCAGCAAATTTCCCAATCATAGCTCCCACATTTAATTCCAAATAATTAACTTTTTTTTGAAGAGATACAGCACTGAAACAGGCCCTTCTGCCCACCGAGTCTGTGCCGACCTCAAACCATCCATGTTATCCTAATCCTACACTAATTCCATATTCCTACCACATCCCCACCTGCCCCTATGTTTCCCTACCACCTACCGATACGAGGGACAATTTATAATGGCCAATTAACCTATCAACTAGCAAGTCTTTGGCATGTGGGAGGAAACTGGAGCACCCGGAGGAAACACACGCAGACACAGGTAGAACTTGCATACTCCACACAGGCAGTACCCAGAATTGAACCAGGGTCGCTGGAGCTGTGAGGCTGCGGTGCTAACCGCTGCGCCACTGTGCTGCCCGTGTGGTAATATACACCACAAACAGCAAGGGACCCAACACTGAGCCCTGTGGAACGCCACGAAAAACCGCTTTCCATTTGCAAAAACATCCGTTGACTACTATCCTTTGTTTGCTGTCACTGAGTCAATTTTGGATCCAACCTTCCACATTCCCCTGTATCCCATGGGCTTTCATTTTATTGACCAGACTGCCATGTGGGACCTTATCAAATGCCTTACTAAAATCCATGTAAACCACATCCACCGCACTATCCTCATCAATGTTCCTTGTTACTTCCTCAAAAAACTCAATAAAGTTAGTGAGACATGACCTTCCATTAAAAAATCCATGCTGACTATCCCTGATTAATCCGTGCCTTTCTAAGTGGTAGTTTATCCTGTCCCTCAGAATTGATTCGAATAATTTACCCACCACTGAGGTCAGACTTACCACATCCTTTTAAAATAATAGTACAACGTTCGCAGACCTCCAATCCTCCGGCACCTCCCCCATATCCAGTGAGGATTTGAAGATGATCCTCAGCGCATCCACTATTTACTCCCTGGCTTCCTTTAACAACCTCAGATGCAAACCATCCGGCCCTGGTGATTTATTCATTTTGAAGGATGTCAGACTCTCTAGCACTTCCACTCTCATTATGCTTATCGTATCTAATATTTCACACTCCTCTTCTTTTACTACAATGTCTGCATCATCCCTCTCCTTTGTGAAGGCAGAGACAAAAAACTCATTAAGAACCCCGCCCACATCTTCTGGATCCACACAGAAGTTCCCTTGTACATCTCTGATAGGCCATACCCTTTCCTTAGTTATCCTCTTGCTCTTAATGGACTGATAAAACATCCTTGGGTTTCCTTCAAGTAGTTGTATCCAGTCCACATCCACCAAATCACCTCTCAGTTTTGTAAAATTTGCCTTCCCCCAATTTAGAACTTTTACTTTTCGAGCTGCCCTGCCATTACTTAGCTTTACAAACTCATTATTGCTCGTGTAATAAGTGTAATAAGTAGAATAATTTACCAGTTACTCACCGATCAGCTTCTTCCCCTACACCATGGAGGCTGAAAAGGCAGAAAAGACCAAAGAGCACCTCCTTCCCCCAGTCAGTGAAGTCCCTCACACATCAACTCACAGCTTTACACTCTGTCCAAACAGCACTTTCTAATTAGTAATTATTCATAAATTACACTAACTAAAACATTAGTAACCTGACCAATTACAAGGTAGCTATTTGAGGGTTTTTAAACAAAGAGCTTTTTTCCCTATCCCAAAGGCTCTTTTCAGATCCACCCACAGTATCTGAAAGGGCTGATTACTGTCTGAAGTCTGCTGTACCCACACCTCTGTCTATCCCTCTTCATCTAGAACAACCAGCATCATCTTCCATTCCTTTCACCATCATGTGTTTAACTCGCTTCTCCTTTTAGACGGTCAGATATCAATGTAATAATGAAATGATCTGTGTCAGTGCTGGCCATTTCCCTGTCCTGATTTCAGACCCTACTCTGGACACTTGTTTCCCATTCCAGGACCTTCTTGTATTAATATTCAGCACCACCTGTCAGTCAGAAACTTGTCTCAATGAACCGATCCTTTTACTGAACTTCCAACTGCTGCTGTCTATTTCTCGAGGGAAAGAGCTGCTCACTGTATAAGGATGTGAGGGGAATGTAACCCGGCTGCTGGTGAGACGGTCCCGTCTTCTCAATCAAAATTTTACTACAGTGATTCCCAGATTCCCAGCTGGTCTGTTGAGGATTTTGTTTTCACAGAAATATCTTGTTAAATACAAATCTGATTCCAACATGTCAGTAACAGGACAGAATGGGAACCTTTTAAAAGGATGAAGCAACTATTTCAGTGGCTTCTCACTGTCCCCCTGAAGCCTGTGTGAAGGGGAATTACCAATAGTCTGTAATTTATTACTTCCACACCGAGTTTGAGTTATTTGTCGCGTGAAAGATTGCTGAACGGAGTCTTTTACTGTCAGTTACGGATGAGAAGTTGACAAAAATTGGCAAAATAAAGCTGTTCATAAAATAGCACCAGCAATTTGAGTCGGTAAAAGCAAAATTGTGTTTTAAAAGTTTATTTAAACCGCTACGGGAAAATAGATTTTTATGTACTTTTCCAGTCGATCACTTCTTTTCCACAGTGAAATTGGCGGCTTTCACAAATTCAAATATTCTGCCAGGTTGACAGGTTCAACCAATGATTTTTTGTATTTTGTGCTTCGAGATTCTCTGATTGAATCATTCATGTAAGCTAATGGCTGTGTGGCCTAATGGATAAGGCGTCTGACTTCGATGTAGTCTATGATGTTATCAGAAGATTGCAGGTTCGAGTCCTGCCACGGTCATTTTGACCCAAAGGGATCATGCAGGGATTTGGGGATTGAGTCGGGGACTGAACAGATTGGAAACCCGACATGGACTCAATGGGGCGAATGGCCTCCTCATGTGCTGTCACTGACTTTATGAGAAGAGGGTGACCAATCAGAAGTGGGCTGGGGTTCCAGCGGGTTCAAACTGCAGGAATTCCAGGTCCCTGAATGCCTGAGCTGAAACTGCTCAGTTTCACTGCAGGAAACACCGTCTCGGGGGAAATAACATCACAAATAATTCCATTTGACTAATTATTCAATTATAAAACAATGTGAAGGTGTGATGTTACTTTTCACTGTGAGGGGAGAATCCGCCATCTGGGTAAATCAGCAACTTTATAACATCGTCTGTACGTTTAGAAAAGAAACGATGAAAACTCTCCCCATAACCCTGGTGTGGTGGAAAGGCTCAATTCAGAGATTGGAATATAACGAGAGCAGAACATAAATCATTAACTGATATTTCCGGCATAAAACACACCCCAGCTCCCGTTCCCATGTCACTGCTGTCCCTATGAGGCGGTGGGTGACTCTGAAAAGAGACTTTGTTTTGTGTTTCTGCAGGAAAACCACAAAGATCCTCCCAGGCAGTGAAACTCATCTTCCCAGAATCTCCATACCAGATTGAAACAGAAAACACAAAGACAGTGAGAAAGTTCCAGAGAGTTACTGAGCATTAAAACCAATGAAATAAACCAATTCTCGAGAGATGTTGGTGCAGTTTTTTCAGAGCGATTGTGGGTGGCTCTGAAAAGAGCCGTTGTGTTTCGAGTGTTTTCACTACATGGTGGAGTTTTACTTGGAGTTGATGTACTTGGTCACTCACTTTGTCCCTTCTCACATTCCGAGCGCTTTGTTGGGTGGAAATATTTATTCAGGCAGTTTCAACAGCTCAGAGCCGACATTGAGTCAGAAACCAGAAATGTGAGTACGGGACACAGACAAGGAATTTATGCTGGACCTTTAGAAATCTCACTGGTTATAGGCCTCAGTTAGAGCGTTGTGTCTAATTCCATGCTCCACACTTTAGCAGGAATGTCAAGGCCTCAGACAGGGTGCAGAGGAGATTTACTGGAATGGTATCAGAAATGCAGGAATTCAGCTAATGTGGAAAGAATAGGGGTCTGGGGTGTGTGAAGCTGGGGTCCTTCTTCTTAGAGCAGAATGGCAGTTAATAGTTGTGTTCAACATTGTGAAGAGTTTTTATAAGAATAAAGAAGTTTGACTGCAATTAGACCGAGCCTTGGTGAGATCACACATTATGGGAGGCACAGTGGCGCAGTGGTTAGCACCGCAGCCTCACAGCTCCAGCAACCCGGGTTCAATTCTGGGTACTGCCTAGGTGGAGTTTGCAAGTTCTCCCTGTGTCTGTGTGGGTTTTCTCCAGGTGCTCCGGTTTCTTCCCACAAGCCAAAAGACTTGTTGGTAGGTAAATTGGCCATGATAAATTGTCCCTGGTTTAGGTAGGTGGGAGGGAAATACAGGGTCGGTGGGGATGTGGTAGGAATATGGGATTAGTGTAGGATTAGTATAAATGGGTGGTTGTTGGTCGGCACAGACTCGGTGGGCCGAAGGGCCTTTTTCAGTGCTGTATCTCTCTGTGACTCTAGAGATGTGGATGATCGTTGGGTCTATCCAAGAGAGAGATCGATAGGTTTTTGGATACTAAGGGAATCAAGGGATTTGTGCTAGTGTGGTAAGATGGAGTTGATGTAGGAAATCAGCTGTGATCTTATTGAATGGCAGAGCTATTTCGATGGGCCGAATGGCCTACTCCTATTTTTTATGTAAAGTTCCATTCCTCTCAGGGAATATTTTATTTTCAAAAAGAGAAATACTGCACACACTGGAAATCTGAATAATAACAGAAGATTCTGGAAACACTCAGCAGTTCCAGCAGTATCTGTGGAGAGAGGAAGGTAGGAGCAATGTTTCAGGTCTATAGAAGGGTCACAGAACTGGACCACTAACCCGAGCTTCTCTTTTCCACAGTTGTTTCCGGACTGGCTGAGTGTTTTCAGTATTTTAGGCTTTTTCTTTCTGTATTTCATCCTTTTCTCACTTGACTATTTGCTGTGAAACTTTCAGCGTTGTGCTCAATTCTTTGTGTCGTTGTGTTGCCTTTATTTGAAGTAATGTAAATAGTTTCCTGAAATGAATTTGCCAAATGGTTGGGCAAATTGTTCCAACCAGTTTTTGAGCAAGTTTTCCACATGCACAGTGAAGGATTCCTTCACATTTGCGAAGACCATACAGGACTTGCATATCGATAGCAATGCCGTGTCCATGTGTCATTTGACATTGCTAGCCCATTCACCAATGTACCACTTCAGGAAGCCATAGATATTTGCACTGCAGTGCTATATCATGGTGATCTATACCCGTCACCATTGTGTGAATCTGTATTCATTGAACTTATGAACTCGGCAACTTGCACAGTTGAGTTCAGTTTTATTGACACCATGCATTGCTGGTGTTGCCATGGGATCCCCTCTAGGCCCAGCTCTCACAAACATCTTTGTTGGATTCCATGACAAAACTGTTTTTAAGGGAATGACACCTAACCTCCGACCGCTTGCATATTTCCAATATGTAGATGATACGTTTGCTAAATTTGAATCCGCAGCTGCATGAAATAATTTCCTTGCACGTCTTCATGGGCTCCATCCTACACTCAAATTCACCTTTGGAATGGAGCAGTCAAATGAGTTCCCTTTCCTTGATGTACTAGTTGAGAAATCTGCTAAGGGGTTTTCTACCACGGTCTACCGCAAACCTACCTTCACTGGTCAATACACGCGTTGGGATTATTACAGTTCCACGCGCTATAAAATTGGTCTTATCGACAACCTCATAAATAGGGCTGAGCCATTTGCTCACCATGCAAGCTTGATGCTGAAATAGGGCGAATCAAAGACATCCTGCATTACAATGGCTACACTGATCTGATCATTTCTCACTGTATATCACACAAACTTATAAATGGGCTGAAGGACGTCATTTTGAGCCCTGAAAAGTGCCCAGTCTCCCTCAAATTACCCTGGAAGGGTAATATATCCCCAGTATTTGAGTAACAGGTGAAGCGAGCTGTTTCCTGCTGTTACTATGCAGGAGCAACAAGTGTGGTGTTCGCCACTAACAGGATGCTGCTGTCAAGCAAAAGAGACATCCTGCCTATCACACAAATAAGTAACGTGATATATGAATTTCAATACCAGTGTGATGCTAGGTTTCTAGACCGTACATCCCAAAACTGGCGGATTGTATCAAATAACATGTCCCTTCCGCTGTTCGCAATGGGCCCAACCCAACCAACCCGTGCTTGCAAAACTCAAAACACAGTATCCAACATGAGATGTGATTCCACAATAGGACAACATTTGCTAAATAATTCTCAGTGTGCTAAGAATTACACTGACAACCGATTTAAGACTGTCAGTAGGGCTCGCAGTGTGGTGCACTGGTATGTACTGTAAGCTACATATATTAATACACAGGGCCCTGTTCTTTGCAGACAGAAAGAACATGCATACATGTTGTGCCAGTTTCAGCTAAACAAAATAAGTGACAGCCATTCACTGGCTCATTCCACAGGGCAATGCCGTGACCAATCAGAGTCAAGCTGCCTGGTTTAAATTTCAGACAAAGCTGGGCAGTTATCTGTCAGTTACCATAAACTGATGCATTCTGAATGGCAATGCCTCGACCAATCAGAGTTCACTTGCCAACCAATCAGCACTCTCTTCTCATACAGAAGAAAGTTGTTGTTTTCCCTTAAATTGGTATTCTTGTGGATTGCCCTGCTGAGTGCAAGACGAAAACAACTGGCTACCAAAGTTTGGACAACATGTCACTATTTTCACGAAATGATTACTTTTATTTTCAATATAAAAATATAAAGCAATGTGAGTGTAACATTTACAGACAAATTCTATTACCTCACATTGCCTGATTCTTTCACACTGACAGACTATGTGAACTACTGTCCCGATTTTGCAGTTCTCACTTCCAGTTAGCAAATGTCAGCAATCTGTGATACAGTGCAGTTTACAGGCCAGACCGTCAATCACAACATGCAATAATTGTTCAGCTTATGTTGGACTGGTGGGATTTAGAAATACTAGGAATTGAGATGAGCTGTTATTGTATTTAATTATTTGTTTCATGGGATGTGGACGTCGCCAGCCAGGCCAGCATTTATTGTCCATCCCTAATTGCCCATGAGAAGGTGGTGATGAGCTTCCTTCTTGAACCACTGCAGTCCATGTGGGGTAGGTACACCCACAGTGCTATTAGGAAGAGAGTTCCAGGATTTTTACCCAGCGACAGTGAAGGAAGGAATGGCGATATAGTTCCAAGGCAGGATGATGTGTAGCTTGGAGGAGAACTTTCAGGTGGTGGTGTTCCCATGCATCTGCTGCCCTTGTCCTTCTAGGCAGTAGAGGATGCAGGTTTGGAAGGTGCTGCCTGACTAGCCTTGGTGCATTGTTGCAGTGCATCTTGTAGATGGTACACACTGCTGCCACTGTACGTCAGTGGTGAAGGGAGTGAATGTTGTGGACGGGGTGCCAATCAAGCGTGTTGCTTTGTCCTGGATGGTGTCGAGCTTCTTGAATGTTGTTGGAGCTGCACCCATCCGGGCAAGTGGATAGTATTCCATCACACTCCAGACTTGTGCCTTGTAAATGGTGGACAGGCTTGGGGAGTCAGGAGGTGAGTTACTCACCGCATGATTCCTACCCTCTGACCAGCTCATGTAGTCACACTATTTATAAGGCTTCTCCAGTTCAGTTTCTGGTCAATGGGAACCCCCAGGAAGTTGATAGTGGGGGATTCAGCGATCGTAATGCCGTTGAATGTCAATGGGAGATCGTTAGATTCTCTCTTGTTCGAGATGGTCATTGCCTGGCACTTGTGTGGCGCGAATGTTACTTGCCACTTATCAGCCCAAGCCTGGATATTGTCCAGGTCTTGCTGCATTTCTACATGGACTGCTTCACTATCTGAGGAGTCGCGAATGGTGCTAAATTTTGCAATCATCAGTGAACATCCCCACTTCTGACCTTATGATTGAAGGAAGGTCACTGATGAAGTAGTGAAGAAGGTTGGGCCGAGGATACTACCCTGAGGAACTCCAGCAGGAATGTCCTGGAGCTGAGATGATTGACCTCCAACAATCACAACCATTTTCCTTTGTGCGAGGTACGATTCCAACCAGTGCAGAGTTTTCCTCTTGATTCCCATTGACTCCAGTTTTGCTCTGGCTCCTTGATGCCATACTCAGTCAAATGCTACCTTGATGTCAAGGGCAGACACTCTCACCTCACCTCTTGAGTTCAGCTCTTTTGTCCTTGTTTGAACCAAGGCTGTGATGAGGTCAGGAGCTGAATGGCCCTGGCGGAACCCAACTGAGCGTCACTGAACAGGTTATTGCAAAGCAAGTGCCCCATCGATGACATCTTCCATCACGATACTGATGATTGAGAGTAGACTGATTTGGCAGCAATTGGCTGGGTTGAAATTGTCCTGCTATTTGTGTACAGGACATACCTGGGCAATTTTCCACATTGCCGGGTAGATGCCAGTATTGTACCTGTACTGGAACAGCTTGGCTAGGGGCGCGGCACGTTCTGGAGCACAGGTCTTCAGTACTATTGCTGGAATATTGTCAGGGCACGTAGCCTTTGCTGTATCCAGTGCCTTCAGTCGTTTCTTGATATCACATTGAGTGAATCGAATTGGCTGAAGACTGGCATCTGTGATGCTGGGGACTTCAGAAGGAGGCCGAGATGGATCATCAACCCAGCACTTCTGGCTGCAGATTGTTTCAAATTCTTCATCCTTATCTTTTGCACTGATGTGCTGGGCTCCCCCATCATTGAGGTTGGGGATATTTGTGGAGCCACCTCCTCCTGTTGCTTGTTTAATTGTCCACCACCATTCATCATTGGATGTGGCAGGGTGTAGATCTGATCCATTGGTTGTGGGATCACTTAGCCCTGTCTATTACATGCTGCTTCTGCTGTTTGGCATGAAAGTAGTCCTGGGCTGTAGCTTCATCAGGCTGATGCCTCATTTCAAGGTATGCCTGGTGCTGCTCCTGGCATGCCCTCCTGCACTCTTCATTGAATTAGGGTTGATCCCCCAGCTTGTTGGTAATGTTAGAGTGGGGGAATATGCCGGGCCATGAGGTTATAGAATGTGGTTGACTACAATTCTGCTGCTGCTAATGGTCCACAGCACCTCATGGATGCCCAGTTATACATTGCTGGTTCTGTTCAAAATCTATCCCATTTAGCACAGTGGTAGTGGCACACAACACGATAGAGGGTATCCTCAATGTGAAGACGGGACTTCATCTCCACAAGGACTGTGCAGTGGTGACTCCTACCAATACTGTCATGGACTGATGCATCTGCGGCAGGCAGATTGGTGAGGATGAGTTCAAGTATGTTTTTCCCTCTTGTTCGTTCCCTCACCACCTACCGCAGACCCAATCGAGCAGCTATGTCCGTTAGGACTCGGCCAGCATGGTCAGTAGTGGTGCTACCGAGCCACTCATGGTAATAGACATTGAAATCCCCCAGCCAGACTACATTCTGGACCCTTGCCACCCTCAGTGCTCCCTCCAAGTGGTGTTCATCAGTCTTTCGCTGTCTCTTGCTGGTTTGCTCAGTACCGTTCTCTGTCTGTTCCTTTCTGAGTCCTGGTAATATCTTCCTGGTTTTCTGTGCGTCTTTCTCTGTCTGCCTCATTGTCGGTGCTGTTACTCCGTGTCCTTGTGTCATTGCGCAGTGAGGGTGAGTCCGTCAGCATGTGTGTTGCTGAGTCCGGGATTCTTGAGAAATCCGACTACAATCCTATTTTTATAAAAACATTGGGGAAATGAACATATTTCACTAACGGGCAGCCAAAGTTTAAAACAGCAGTTAGCAGAGTGGCGCAGTGGAAGCGTGCTGGGCTCATAACCCAGAGGTCAATGGATCAAAACCATTTTCTGCTATTTATGCTTCGTAATAATGCAAACTGTTCACTTTCAAAACATCAAGTATTTCCCCATAATAACAAGATGCTTCCAAAGGCACTCTATTGCAATCAGCTTCTTCCTTCCAGTGAACACATCAATCAGTAACAAATCACATTTGCTCACACGAACACAAGCTGCAAACACGGACCAGCCGAGTCTCTCCCACTTTGTCAACCCCTTCCTGCAGAGCCTCCTCTCCACCACCAGATGGTGATGTTGGCCACAATAAAACCAGGACAAATGGTCACAGTGAGGAGACGGTCAGTCACAGAAAATAAAACAATAACAGGGAAAACCTTTACACAACAACAGGGGACATCTTTACACAACAGAAAACATATTTACACACCAGGAAATACCTTTAGACAACAGGGAGAACACAGTCATACAAATGCCTTGTTTCTCCATCTCAGTCTCGTTGTCTCTCTCTCTGTCCCTCAGTTTTGCTTCCTCACTGTCTATTGGTTTTCTGTGTGTTTTTCTCTCTGTCCCGTTGTCGATGGTGTTACTCAGCGTCCTTGTAACATTGTGTAGCCAGGCTGAGCCTCCCAACACCTGTATTGCTGTAATAAAAACAGAAAATGCTGGAAATGCTCAGTAGGTCTGGCAGCATCTGTGGAGAAAGAAACAGTTGACAGTTCAGATCTGTTTCCTTAGCTCACATTAACTTTGTTCTCTGTCCACAGATGCCGCCAGACCTGCTGACTATTTCAAGCATTTTCTGTTTATGTTTCAGATTTCCAGCATCCGCAGTATTTTGCTTTTGTACGTGTGTTGCTATGTCTGGGACTGTTTGAGTGCAATGCTATTGCTTTATAAACAGCGTTGAAACAAACATTTATCTCGCTAACACACAGCACTAATACACAGCTGGATATAAACAGCAGCCTGCAGCAGAGGGCGCAGTGGAAGTTTATTAACACAAATAATTCACCAGCAATATATTTACTGCTATCACCAATCACACCACGCTTCGTCTTAACACGTTTTACTCTTTATTTGCATCAACATCTTCCTTCCAGTAAACACTTCAATTTGGAACACAGCTTCCAAATCACCTTTATTCACAAACCCGAACACCAGCCCAGACTTTCCCCTTCCTGTCAACCCATTCCTGCATCACTGCCTCTCCACCAACAGTTGTTGCTAGAATCATACAATCATAGAATGGCGACAGCACAGAAGGAGGCCATTCAGCCTGTCGAACCCGTAAAAGCAAAATACTGCAGATGCTGGAAATCTGAAACAAAAACAAGAAATGCTGGATTCACTCAGCAGGTCTGGCAGCATCTGTGGAAGGGCCACTGACCCGAAACGTTAACTCTGCTTCTCTTTCCACAGATGCTGCCAGACCTGCTGAGTGAATCCAGCATTTCTTGTTTTTGTCTCTGTTAGAGCAACTCACCTCATTTCACTCCCCAGTCAGTTCAATTTTGGAGGTGGGAGAACTTCTCGAAAGAATAATTCGGGACAAAATTAATAGTCCCATGGACAAATGTGGGTTAATTCAAGAAAGCCAGCATGGATTTCTTAAGGGAAAATCATGTTTAACTGTCCTGCTGGAGATTTTGATGAGGTAACAGAGAGGGTTGATGAGGGCAATGCTGTTGATGTGGTCTACATGGACTTTCAAAAGGTCTGGCAGCATCTGAAAGGTCACTGACCTGAAACGTTAACTTTGCTTCTCTCTGTACAGATGCTGCCTGACCTGCTGAGTATTTCCAGCATTTCTTGTTTTCATTATGGCACAGAGTTCCCTTTTCAAACTTACAGAATTAACCACAATAGTGTACTCTGAGATTCAAGTTAAATATCAGCCCAATATTTACACACATTATGAGTTTATAAGTTTCAGTATTAATTCCCATAGTGCATCCTGACATATACATTAGATATAACATAACATAAGAACAGAAGAAATAGGAGCAGGAGTAGGCCATTCGGCCCCTCAAGCCTGCCCTGCCATTCAGTAAGATCATGGCTAATCTGCCCCAGACCTCAACTCCTCTTTCATGCCAGCTCTTCATAGACCTCAACTCTCCAATATTTCAAAAATCTATTGACATCCTCTTTAAATACTTTCAGTGATTTAGCCTCCAATACTGACTGGGGTAGAGAATTCCAGACATTCACTACCCTCTGAGAGAAGAAATTCCTTTGCATCTCAGTTTAAATGAGTGTCCCCTTATTCTGTAACTATGTCGCCTAGTTTGAGATTCCCCCACTAGTGGAAACATCTTCTCAACATCGACCCTGTTAATAAAAACAAGAAATGCTGGAAATACTCAGCAGGTCTGGCAGCATCTGTGAAGAGAGAAGCAGAGTTAATGTTTCAGGTCAGAGACCCTTCTTCACCCTGTTAAGCACCCTCAGAATCTTGCACGTTTCAAAAAGATCACCCCTCATTCTTCTAAACACGAATGAATAACCTGTTTAGCCGTTCTTCATAAGTCAACCCCTTCATCCCAGGAATCAGCTGAGTGAATCGCTTTTGAACTCCTCCAATGCCAGTACATCCTTTCTTAAGTCTAAATCTCAAGTGCGTCATCAGATTGAGAGATTCTGAAAGATAGCATAACCTGAGATACAAACTGAGATTTCAGTTTAAAACTCCCCTGGATTGTGAAACTAAAAGATACAATAGCAATTCAATCTGTATAGACTGTGCTTTGGATCATATTCCTGCCCTCATACAGTATCAGACTGGAAGATACTGTAGCAATTCCATTAGTGCAGACTCAGCTCTACATTACAGAGCAGGGAACATATTTAAACAACCGGGAACACTTTTACACAAGACGGATCATATTTACACAACTGAGAAGATATTTACCCAACAGGGAACCATTTTACACAATAACAGAGAACATCTTTACACAACAGCGAATATAGTTACACAACAGAGAACATATTACACAGCAGGAAATATCTTTAAAAGAACACAGGGAACATCTTTACACAACAGAGAACACAATTACATAAGTCATCAGTCTTTTGCTGTCTCTTGCTGGTTTGCTCAGTACCTTTCTCTGTCTGTTCCTTTCTGAGTCCTGATAATATCTTCCTGGTTTTCTGTGTGTCTTTCTCTGTCTGTTCCTTTCTGCGTCCTGATAATCTCTTCCTGGTTTTCTGTGTGTCTTTCTCTGTCTGTTCCCTTCTGGGTCCGAATGATCTCTACCCGGTTTTCTGTGTGTCTTTCTCTGCCTGCCTCATTGTCGGTGCTGTTACTCTGTGTCCTTGTGTCATTGGGCAGTGAGGGTGAGTCCGTCAGCACGTGTGTTGCTGAGTCCGGGATTCTTGAGAAATCCGACTCCAATCCTATTTTTATAAAAACATTGGGGAAATGAACATATTTCACGAACAGGCAGCTAAAATTTAAACCAGCAGTTTGCAGAGTGGCGCAGCGGAAGCGTGCTGGGTCGTTGGATCGAAACCATTCTCTGCTATTTATGTTTGGTCGGAAGACAAACAGTTCACTTTCAAAACATGAAGTGTTTCCCCATAATAACAAGATGCGCTCGATTGCGATCAGCTTTTTCCTTCTCGTGAACACATCAATCAGTAACAACTCACTTTTGCTCACACGAACACAAGCTGCAAACACGGACCAGCCGAGTCTCTCCCACTTTGTCAACCCCCTTCCTGCAGAGCCTCCTCTCCACCACCAGATGGTGATGTTGGCCACAATAAAACCAGGACAAATGGTCACAGTGAGGAGACGGTCAGCAACAGAAAATAAAACAATAACAGGGAAAACCTTTGCACAACAACAGGAGACATCTTTACACAACAGAAAACATATTTACACAACAGGAAATACCGTTACACAACAGGGAGAACACAATCATACAAATGCCTTGTTTCTCCATCTCAGTTTCGTTGTCTGTCTCTCTCTCTCCGTTCCTCACTTTTATTTCCTCACAGTCTATTAGTTTTCTGTGTGTTTTTCTCTCTGTCCCGTTGTCGATGGTGTCACTCAGCGTCCTTGTAACATTGCGTAGCCAGGCTGAGCCTTCCAACACCTGTGTTAGAGAACATAGAACATAGAACAGTACAGCACAGTACATGCCCTTCGGCCCACGATGTTGTGCGGAAACTTTAACCTACTCTAAGATCAAAACTACCTACATACCTTTCATTCGACTATCATCCATGTACCTATCCAAGAGACGCTTAAATGTCCCTAATGTATCTGCTTCGACTACCACCGCTGGCATTGCATTCCACGCACCCACCACTCTCTGTGTAAAGAACCTACCTCTGACATCTCCCCGAAACCTTCCTCCATCACCTAAACATTATGCCCCCTGGTGATAGCCCTTTCCACCCTGGGAAAAAGTCTCTGGCTATCCACTCTATCTATGCCTATCATCATCTTGTACCCCTCTATCAAGTCACCTCTCATCCTTCTTCGTTCCAATGGGAAAAGCCCCAGCACCCTCAACCTTTCTTCGTAAGACATGCCCTCCAGTCCAGACAGCATCCTGATAAATCTCCTCTGCACCCTCTCTAAAGCTTCCACATCCTTCCTATAATGAGACGACCAGAACTGAACACAATATTCCAAGTGTGGTCTAACCAGGGCTTTATAGAGCTGCAGCATAACCTCGCGGCTCTTAAACTCAATCCCCCTGTTAATGAAAGCCAACACACCATACGCCTTCTTAACAACCCTATCAAACTTGGGTGGCAACTTTGAGCGATCTATGGACATGGGCCCCAAGATCCCTCTGTTCCTCCACACTACCAAGAATCCTGTCTTTTAGCCTGTATTCTGCATTCAAATTCGACCTTCCAAAATGAATCACTTCACACTTTTCCAGGTTGAACTCCATCTGCCACTGCTCAGCCCAGCTCTGCACCCTGTCAATGTCCCGTTGCAACCTACAACAGCCTTCCACACTATCCACAACTCCAGCAACCTTCGTGTCATCGGCAAACTTGCTAACCCAGACTTCCACTTCCTCATCCAAGTCATTTATAAAAATCACAAAGCGCAGAGGTCCCAGAACAGATCCCTGCGGAACACCACTGGTCACCGAGCTCCAGGCTGAATACTTTCCATCTACTACCACCCTCTGTCTTCTATGGGCCAGCCAATTCTGTATCCAGACAGCCAACTTTCCCTGCATCCCATGCCTCCTTACTTTCTGAATGAGCCTACCATGGGGAACCTTATCAAACTCCTTGCTAAAATCCATATACACCACATCCACTGCTCTTCCTTCATCGATGTGTTTTGTCACATCTTCAAAGAATTCAATAAGTCTTGTGAGGCATGACCTGCCCCTCACAAAGCCATGCTGACTGTCTCTAATCAAACTATGCTTTTCCAACTAATCATAAATCCTGTCTCTCAGAATCCTCTCCAATAATTTGCCCACTACCGACATAAGACTGACTGGTCTATAATTCCCAGGGTTATCCCTATTCCCTTTCTTGAACAAGGGAATAACATTTGCCACCCTCCAATCATGTGGTACTACTCCAGTGGACAGTGAGGACGCAAAGATCATCGGCAAAGGCGCGGCAATCTCTTCCCTCGCTTCCCGTAATATCCTTGGGTATATCCCGGCTGGCCCCAGGGACTTATCTGTCCTCATGTCTTTCAAAATTTCCAGCACATCCTCCCTCATAACATCAACCTGTTCGAGCATATCAGCCTGTTCCACGCTGTCCTCACAAACGTCCAGGTCCCTCTCACTAGTGAATACTGAAGCAAAGTATTCATTTAGGACCTCCCCTACCTCCTCCGACTCCAGGCACAAGTTCCCTCCACTATCCCTGATCGGCCCTACCCTCAGTCTGGCCATCCTCTTGTTCCTCACATAAGTGTAGAACGCATTGGGATTTTCCTTAATCCTACCCGCCAAGACTTTTTCATGTCCCCTTCTAGCTCTCCTAAGTCCATTCTTCAGTTCCTTCCTAGCTACCTTGTAACCCTCTGGAGCCCTGTCTGATCCTTGCTTCCTCAACCTTAAGTAAGCTTCCTTCTTCCTCTTGACTAGCTGTTCCACATTTCTTGTCATCCAAGGTTCCTTCACCCTACCATCCCTTCCTTGCCTCATCGGGACAAACCTATCTAGCAGTCGCAGCAAGTGCTCCCTAAACAACCTCCACATTTCTGTCGTGCATTTCCCTGAGAACATCTGTTCCCAATTTATGCAACCCAGTTCCTGCCTAATAGCATTGTAATTCCCCCTCCCCCAATTAAATATTTTCCCATCCCGTCCGCTCCTGTCCCTCTCCATGACTACAGTAAAGGTCCGGGAGTTGTTATCACTATCACAGAAATGTTCTCCCACCGAGAGGTCTGCCACCTGGCCTGGTTCGTTGCCAAGCACCAAATCCAACATAGCCTCCCCTCTAGTCGGCTTATCTACATATTGAGTCAGGAAACCTTCCTGGACACACCTGACAAAAACTGCTCCATCCAAACTATTTGCACGAAGGAGGTTCCAATCAATATTAGGGAAGTTGAAGTCACCCATGACAACAACCCTGTTACTTCTGCACCTTTCCAAAATCTGCCTCCCAATCTGTTCCTCCGTGTCTCTGTTGCTATTGGGGGGTCTATAGAAAACTCCCAATAAACTGACTGCTCCTTTCCTGTTTCTGACTTCCATAATGACTCAGTAGACAAACCCTCCTCGATGACCTCCCTTTCTGCAGCTGTGATACTATCCCTGATTAACAATGCAACTCCCCCACTTCTTTTACCTCCCTCCCTATTCCTTTTGAAACATCCAAACCCGGGAACATCCAACATCCATTCCTGCCCCTGTGATCTCCAAGTGTCCGTAATGGCCACAACATCGTAGCTCGAAGTACTGATCCATGCTCTAAGTTCATCGCCCATATTCCTGACACTTCTTGCATTAAAATAGACACACTTCAACCCATCATACTGGCTGAAACTTTGCCCTGTCAACTGTCTAACCTTCCTCACAGACTCTCTGCACTCTGTATCTGCCTGTTCAACAGCTACCCCATTCACTGATCCGTAGCTCCGGTTCCCATACCTCTGCCAAACTAGTTTAAACCCTCCCGAAGAGCTCTAGCAAACCTCCCGCCCAGGATATTGGTGTCCCTCCAGTTCAGATGCAACCCGTCCTTCTTGTCCAGGTCCCACCTTCCCCAGAAGGTATCCCAATGATCCACATAACTGAAGCCCTCCCTGCTACACCAGCTCTGTAGCCACGTGTTCAGCTGCACTCGCTCTCTGTTTCTAGCCTCACTAGCACGTGGCACCGGTATCAATCCTGAGATTACTACTCTGCTCGTCTTGCCTTTTAGCTTCCAACCTAACTCCTATATTCGCTTTTCAGGTCCTCATCCCTTTTCCTAGCTATGTCATATGTACCACGACTTCTGGCTGCTCCCCCTCCCCTTTAAGAATCCGAAAGACTCGATCTGAGACATCCCTGACCCTGGCACCCAGGAGGCAACATACCATCCGGGAGTCTCGTTCGTGACCACAGAATCTCCTGTCTGTTCCTCTAACCATTGAATCTCCTATCACTATCGCTCTCCTATTCTCCACCCTTCCCTTCTGAGCCGCAGAGCCAGGCTCAGTGCCAGAGACCTGGCCGCTGTGGCTTTCCCCTGGTAGGTCCCCCCCCACAACCGTATACAAAACGGTATACTTATTCTTGAGGGGAACGGCCACAGGGGATCCCTGCACTGTGTGCCTATTCACTTTCCCTCCCCTGACGGTCACCCAGCAACCTTTATCCTGTGACTTAGGTGTCAGGACTTCCCTATAACTGCTCTCTATCATCCCCTCTGCCTCCCGCATGATCCGAAGTTCATCCAGCTCCAGCTCCCGTTCCCCAACGCGGTCTGTGAGGAGCTGGAGTTGGGTGCACTTCTCACAGGTGAAGTCAGCAGGGACACAAGTGGTGACCCTTACCTCCCACATCCTGCAAGAGGAGTATGCAACTGCCCTAGCTTCCATCCCCTCTGCTCCAAATTGACGACAGAGAATTAAAAAAAAAAAGGAAAACCTTACCTTACCAAACCCTCGACACAAGAGTCCTTTCTTTTGGTTGGAGGAGGAGGATGGGTGGGAGACACGACACGTGTAGTGTTTCGGGTTTAGCCACTGCCCGAATATATAAGTTCACTTACCCAGCAGTCCCCGTGTCCGCGTCCGCCGATTCATCAGGTAAGTACTTTATAGTGAAACGTACCTTCCCGGCTGCCCCCTGGCTCGCACTATCACCGCTACTGCTGATCAAAGGTGTTGCTGTAATAAAAACAGAAAATGCTGGAAATGCTCAGTAGGTCTGGCAGCATCTGTGCAGAGAGAAACAGTTAACAGTTCAGGTCTGTTTCCTTCGCTCACATTAACTTTGTTTCTTTCTCCACAGATGCTGCCAGACCTGCTGACTATTTCAAGCATTTTCTGTTTATGTTTCAGATTTCCAGCATCTGCAGTATTTTGCTTTTGTACGTGTGTTGCTATGTCTGGGACTGTTTGAGTGCAATGCTATTGCTTTATAAACAGCGTTGAAACAAACATTTATCTAGTTAACACACAGCACTAATACACAGCTGGATATAAACAGCAGCCTGCAGCAGAGGGTGCAGTGGAAGTTTATTAACACAAATAATTCACCAGCAATATATTTACTGCGATCCTCAATCACACCACCCTTCATCTTAACACGTTTTATTCTTCATTGACATCAACTTCTTGCTTCCAATAAACACTTCAATTTGGAACACAGCTTCCAAATCACCTTTATTCACAAACCGGAACACAAGCTGCAAATGCTGCAAACACACACCAGCCCAGACTTTCCCCTTTCTGTCAACCCATTCCTGCATCACTGCCTCTCCACCAACAGTTGCTGCTAGAATCATACAATCATAGAATGGCTAAAGCACAGAAGGAGGCCATTCGGCCTGACGAACCCATGTTGGCTCTCTGCTAAAGCAACTCACCTCGTCTCACTCCCCAGTCAGTTCAATGTCGGTGGTGGGAAAACTTCTCGAAAGAATAATTCGGGACAAAATTAATAGTCCCATGGACAAATGTGGGTTAATTCAGGAAAGACAGCATGGATTTCTTCAGGGAAAATCATGTTTAACTGTCCTGCTGGAGTTTTTTGATGAGGTAACAGCGAGGGATGATGAGGGCAATGCTGTTGATGTGGTCTACATGGACTTTCAAAAGGTCTGGCAGCATCTGAATGGTCACTGACCTGAAACATTAACTCTGTTTCTCTCTCCACAGATGTTGCCAGACCTGCTGAGTATTTCCAGCACTTTTTGTTTACATTTCGGATTTCTAGCATCTGCAGTATTTTGCTTTTATTGACTTTCAAAAGGAGTTTGATACAATGGAACACAACAGACTTGTGAACAAAGTTATAACTCATGGAATAAAAGGGACAGTAGTAACATGGACATGGAATTGGCTGAGTGACAGGAAACAAAGAGTAGTGATCAATGGATGTTCTTCGGGCGAGAGGAAGGTTTGTTGTGAAGTTCCCCAGGAGTCAGTGTTGGGACCCTTGCCTTTCCTGATATATATTAATGACCTAAACCTTGGTGTACAGGGCAGAATTTCAAAGTTTATGGATGATACGAAAATTGGAAGCATTGTGAATTTGTAGTAACAATTCTGTGATTCTGTGATTCCAATATTCAAGTCATTTATATATATGGTGGTCCTGACACTGACACTTGTGGACATCACTGTTCACCATCTTCCATTCTGAAAAACAACTAAATACCACAACTCGCTTTTCTTGATATTTCATACATTTTTTAATCTAAGCAGATACTGACCCTCCGATTCCAGGAGCCTGAGTTTTGTTACCCAGCCTTTTATGTGGTAGTTTGTCAAACGCTTTCTTAAAATCCATATAGACAACATCCATTGCTTTCCCTTCATCAACCATTCTGTTACTTCATCAGAAAAATCAGTTATTTATTAATAGATGCAGTACTGAAACAGGCCCTTCGGCCCATCAAGTCTGTGCCGACCAACAACCACCTAATTATACTAATCTGACATTAATCCCATATTCCCTATCACAGCCCCACCATTCTTCTCCCACCTCCCTGCACTGGGGGCAATTTACAATGGCCAATTTCCCTATCAATCTGCAAGTCTTTGGCTGTGCGAAGAAACCCACGCAGTCACAGGGAGAACTCGAACTGCGCACAGGGACTGAACACGGGTCGCTGGAGCTGTGAGGCTGCGGTGCTAAACACTGATCGCCCAAAATGACCGTGGCAGGACTCGAACCGACAATCTTCTGATAACCTTGTTAAATGCACCGAAGTTAGACGCCTTATCCATTAGGCCACAAGGCCAATAAGGAAGAAGTAAAAAGGTGCTGAACCTCTCAGTTTTCGGTCTACCCAAACCAAGTTCAAGGCCTGAATAATGAACCGATTGCATCATTCGTTCTGTGAATAATACAATGATTTAATAGACAAAGTTTTGAAACATTCCTGCCCATAAATCTTGATAACAGAGAGTGTGTGGATCTCCTGACTCAGAATGTTTCATGGATACAGTCCGCAGATCCGACAAGGAACCCCTGAACATCCACAGTAAAGACAGTGTGGATGAGGAAATGTCAGAGCTGGGAGCTGAAACTCAGGGACGGCCGAGCTCTCCTGTCATTGAGCTTGTGTGTCTGCTCTGCTCGCCGCACTTCCGGCTCTACTTTGTTTCCAATGAAAAGATGAAAAGGGCCGTTCGGTTTTCCTCTCACTGACAGCGTGTTTCACTCGGGTTAATATAAACCGGGACTTTTGCTGCTGAAATGAATTCTGCAAGGTCCCAGCAAACACACCGGCTCCCTCCTTTCTCCCCTCTTTCTATCGGATTGTTTTACCAGGAGGGGCTCAATAATAACAAACCCCCTGCATGGAATGACCGCAAATTGAGCATCCAAATGGGGCAAGTGGGCAGCTTTCTGGGTTCTAGGTTCCCCCTACACCGCCCCTCCCTCCCTCCAGTCCAAGCCCCTCTTCACTTTCTTTGGGACTTTGATGAGGGTGAAATGGGGAAAGTTCCCATTGATATTTGAATGCTGAATTGCTGCAAAGATCTGCGCACGCGCGACATAACCCCGCCCCCCAGTGGGACGTCACAATGAGGAGTGGAGCGCATGCGCATCCTTCCCCAACCCAGTCTGTGAGGCCATTCACTCAATCAGGGGAAGATGCTTTAAATTAGCTGCGAATGGCGACTTCCCGGGCCCGGGGGAAGGGAACAAACAGCATCTGCTTCCAGCAGCCACTGCTTTGGGAGCGTGTCCGCAGATGTGCTCAGAGATTAGCATTGAGTGGTGGGAAGTTGAGGGGGAGTCGGGGAGTGTTTGTAACAGACACTGTGGAGCAGGAGCTGCTCCTGGAACATGGAGTGAGCCGGGGACACGGGGAAGGGAGAGTTCATTCTCGGACAGTGTCTGTACAGGCTCAGGGAGACACAATGGGAAGAAATCACTATTGAAAATCACTGACAATTTCACCACCCAAAGGAGAGGGAATTTTCCTGCTTTAGTTCCAGTCTCTCACTGTTTGTTGGATTGTGAACAGTGGGGGGAAAATAGCTGCAAAATAACGATGTGGACAGTTAGACAAAGAGCATTTATTGCAGATAACAGGTGAGAAGTGTGAAAGGCACATTTTAAATAGTGGCTGCTGGTTTTTTCGTTGAAATAGAAATGTGACTGTGTGAAGGTCACTGCTCTGTCGGACAGTCCCAGTCATTGAGCAGTTCAGGGCTTGTGTTGTTTCTGAATGTCACAAACGTCTTGTAAAACCACTGCAAACACCTGGTAAACAGAAGCTGAATACTGCAGTGCTGCAGTGGAGTCAGACACTGACACTGTTTGTGTTCCTGGTTTTCATTTCGCGATTGTTCATAATGATTATAATTGGGACGATTACATTGATCGTTTTTGTATCTTCTACCTCATCAATTCTTTCATTCCTGCAGGAAAATACATGAAGGAACCTGACTGGATGTGGTGATTCTTGGACACAAAGAAAAGTGCAGCGAGCTCGTTCCAACACACAGTCGGTACAGGATCACTCCCAAAGCACAGAGATACTGCCAGCTCATCAGTTCCACTGGAACAAATAAAAGTAGTCAGACAGACACTGATCCCAAAATCGAGAGACACATTTTCAATCCAACAGTCAAACAACAGCAGGACAGACAGAAGTTGTTTCCATTTCACTCCAATTCAGTACAGCTGACAGGTTGATACATCAATCACAGTATAAAAACAAACTCACTATCAGATCTAAATAAAGTCTGTCACCATGGTTACATTTTAAATATAAAACTTGAAACAGAACAGACACAATTTACCTCATTGAAAGGTACAGAATGAATGCAAGGAGGCTTCAAGGGGATTTGGACAGGGTAAGTGAATGGGCAAGAACATGGCAGATGGAATATAATGTAAATAAGTGTGAAGTTCTCCACTTTGGTAGAATAAACAGAAAGACAGAGTATTTCTTAAATGGTGAGAGGTTGAGAAGTGTCGATGTCCAAAGGGACCTGGGTGTCCTTGTTCATGAGACACTAAAAGCTGGTGTGCAGGTGCAGCAAGCAATTAGGAAGGCAAATGGTATGTTGGCTTCATTGAAAGCGTATTTGAGTACATGGTTAAACATGTATTGCTTCAATTGTATAAAGTCTAGCTGAGACTGCACCTGGAGTATTCTGTACTATTTTGGTTTCCTTATTGAAGGAAGGATAGACTTGTCACAGAGGGAGTGCCACAGAGATTCACCAGACTAATCCCCTGGGATGGTGGGATTGTCTTATGATGAGAGACTGCAGAAACTGGGCCGAAATTCTCTGGAGTTTCGAAGAATGAAAGGTGATCTCATTGAAACTTACAAAATTCTTATGGGGTGTGACAGGGTAGATATGGATAGGATGTTTCCTCTGTCTAGTGAGTCCAGAACAAGGGGACACAGTCTCAGAATAAGGGCAGGCCATTTGAGACTGAGATGAGCAGGAATTTCTTTACTCAGAGGGTGAGAAATCTGTGGAATTCTTTATCCCAGTGGGCTGTGGAAGATCAATCATTGAACATATTCAAGACAGAAATCGATAGATTTCTAAATACTAACGGGATCAAGGGATATGGAGATAGCAGGGAAAAATGGCGTAGAGATAGATGATCAGTCACGATCTGTTTGAATATTGGAGCAGGCTTGATGGGCTGAATGGTCTAATGCCCCAATTTCCTATCATCCTTTGAATCCCAATAATGTACATCAGAACGTTAGACCAAGTTATGCATTACATACCAGTTCAAAAATCCCACAGAGATTAAGACTGAAAGATACAGTATCAATTCCATTACTACAAAATGAAGGACTTGGAGCTTGCAGACCAGCCCATGTATAAGATTGAAAGTTATATTTTCATTCACAATCGTTTTCACAGAGCTAAATATTGAATACCAATCCACAACTTGTACAGGACTACCAAATAAAACCTACAACTGTAAAATACAGTTAATCCATATTTTGAATTAAACACAAGGCAAATAAATATTGATACATTAAGAGAATTGGAAACAGTGAGAGCAGAGTGGAGCATAAAGAGCCCAGGAGAGGGAGCATGAGTTCACTCGGAGAGCAGGGAACAGTGAGAGCAGGCGTCAAAAAAGGCAAAGGAATCCACAATTAATGGGAGAACACTGAATGGTGCAGAGGAAGTGAGGGACGTTGGAGTGAATGTCCACAGATCCCTGAAGTAGCAGTACAGGTCAATAAGGTGGTTCAGCAGGTATATGGAATCCTTTCCTTTATTAACTGAGGTATGGAATGTAAGGGTGACCTGGGTGTCCATGTCAATAAGTCACTGACAGTTAACATGCAGGTGCAGCAAGCAATTAGGAAGGCTAATAGTATGTTAGCCTTTATCACAAGAGGATTTGAGTACAGGAGTAGTGAATTCTTGCTTCAATTGTATAGAACCTTGGTTAGACTGCACTTGGAGTACTGTGTACAGTTTTGGTCTCCTTACCTTACGCAGGATATTA
Source organism: Heterodontus francisci (assembly GCF_036365525.1). Taxonomy (NCBI): domain Eukaryota; kingdom Metazoa; phylum Chordata; class Chondrichthyes; order Heterodontiformes; family Heterodontidae; genus Heterodontus; species Heterodontus francisci. Next base: position 15,819,949 of record NW_027141852.1, read on the forward strand.
TTGCCATGGAGGGAGTTCAATGAAGGTTCATCAAACTTGTTCCTGGGATGGTGGGATTGTCCTATGAAGAGAGATTGGGGAAACTGGGGCTGTATTCTCTAGAGTTTTGAAGAATGAGAGGTGATCCCATTGAAACCCACAAAATATTGAAAGGACAGTGAGGGTAGATGCAGCTAAGATGTTTCCCCTGGTTGGGGAGTCGAGAACCAGGGGACGCAATTTCAAAATAAGGGGGAAGCTCCTTAGGACAGAGATGAGGAGAAATTTCTTTACTCGGAGGGTTGTGAATCTTTGGAATTCTGTACACCAGAGGGCTGTGGAAGCTCAGTCATTGAGTATGTTTAAAGCAGAGATTGATAGATTTCTAAATACAAATGACATAAGGGAATATGAGGAAAGTGTGGGGAAAAAGGGCATTGAAGTGGATGATCAGCCATGATCATATTGAATGGTGGGGTAGGCTCGATGGGCTGAATGGCCGACTCCTGCTCCTATGTTTCGATGTTCCTAATTCCACATGATCGGCGAGACACAGCCTCAGGCCGACTTGTCGGGTGTTGCAAACAGATAACACTGCTTCTGATCTTCACCAGAACAGAGAGTGAGATGTAACATTGATCATCAAACAAACTGTGAGAGAATACAACAGAATAAAACACATGGAGAGACATTGTGGAATAACAAATAGATTTGATTGGAATGTTGAATTTTGATTGGAATGGATAAAACACCAGAAACAGCAGATGAAATTGGGATTCTCATCATCATATTGATCTGAAACAGAAAAGAGAAACTGATGGGAAGAAGGAAGAATGGAACTGTTCAGTTTTTTTGAGTTTTTCACTCACCCATGAAAGCTGATTAAAAAAAGATGCAAATAACAGAGAATTTCACCAAAAAGGGAGATTAAATGCTGCCGAAACCTTGGATCGAAGGATGCCCCAACAGATCACCTGTTTAACTGTCTCCTCACTGGGGGATTTCAATCAGTGAGCAATATTATTCTCTACCTTTTTTTTGTTAAATGAACCCAGAACTGTCACTTGGAGTTAATATCTGCATTCCGACTCCTGAATATTTTCTGGACACATTTCCTGCTGAAAGAACGAAGAACTCTTTTCTAATTTACACAATACTATATACACATTCATCAAACCTCTTAAGCTAGCATCCTTGGTGCTGCTCTCTCTTCTCCCAAACCTCATCTCATGTGACTGTTACATCACCACTCTGACAGTGGGAGGGGTTGATCCCACTGTCTTCAGCATTAACCCTTTACATCCTTATACTACACTGTCTGTCCAAACAAATGGGTGGAGGGAACTTCCTTCATTTATTCAAACACTTGAAAATCAACTCAAAGCCATCAGAGAGAGAGAGAGAGAGAGAGAGAGTGTGTCAGAGCACTTCCTGCATCCAGTCCTGACCCTGTCACACTCAGCAGCTGCTCACCCAGACCCCACTCTCATCAACACTGAACATTGTTACAGAGACCCTTCAAATAATGTTTATAAAAGGCGGAAAAATTCAAAGTTCATCGCAGCCGGATTGAATGGAACAAAGTTTAATATCTTCTCACCGTCTCTCAATACCCACGAGACATAGGTTTTCTTATTTGGTTCCTTTGATTTTTCTTGTTCCTGATTGACAAATATTCCAAACCTCGGATCAACCCTCCCACTTGCGTCATGTCCCCAGTCTCGGTTAAAAGCAACACATAACGACACAAACACTCTGAAATATACAACTCAGTCACACTTTCCTTCTGTGAGATTAATGTCGAGCTGTTTTCCAGATTGAATGTAACCGTGAACAAATTTGTATCAAAGAAGTTGCCTTTGGCGTATCAGCACTGAATTTCTGGACAAGGAGGAACAGCCATTCCCAACTCACATCCTTCACAAAGGCTGTTTTCTCCTGTGACTGAAATTCATCATGTAATTTGAATTCCAAGTTCAAGTTCACAAAACCGAGATATAAATGATTGATAAGGAAACTTCTAAAGCATATCACAAATGTGAAATAAGGCTCTGCTGGGAGTTGAACCCAGTCTCTTCTGTTTACTAGACAGGTGCTTTAACCAACTAAGCTACAGAGCCAGATCACAAATGATTGCGTCGTTGAAATCAGAGGAGGATCTGTTTATTCTCATCACACTTCTCCACTGGTCACAACATATTTTAACTTTTCCTACTTACTGATACAGTCATATACTCTATTTTTCCCAAAACTGAGAATGGAGGTGGAGGGGCGACATGATAGAGGTTGACAAAGTTATGAGTGGCAGAGACAGAGTGGATAGTCAGAAGCTTTTTCACAGGGTGGCAGAGTCAGTTACGAGGGGACATAGGTTTAAGGCGAGAGTGGCAAAGTTTAGAGGGGATATGCGAGGCAAGTTCTTTACACAGAGGGTGGTGAGTGCCTGGAACTTGCTGTCGGGGAAGATGGTGGAAGCAGGGAAGATAGCGATGTTTAAGACGCATCTTGACAAATACATGAATAGGATGGGAAGAGAGGGATACGGTCCCCTGAAGTGCAGAAGGTTTTAGTTTAGACAGGCATCAAGATCGGCGCGGGCTTGGAGGGCCGAATGGCCTGTTCCTGTGCTGTACTGTTCTTTGTTTATAGATGTGGTCACCCCACAGCTTAAGTGTATGCAGGGAGAGAGGGAATGGGTGACCACCAGGCAGTCAAAAAGAATCAGGCAGGTAGTGCAGGACACCCCGAGTGCGTCTCACTCTCCAGCAGGTATTCAGTTCTGAATACAGAGGACAATGATGCTTCACCTGGGGAGTGCAGCCGGAGCCAAGTCCATGACACCATGGGTGACTCAGCTGCAAAGGGGAGTACAGGGAAGACTGGAAAAGCCATAGTGATAGGTGATTCAATCGTCAAGGGAACAATCAGGTGTTTCTATGGCCACAGACGTGAATCCAGGAATGGAGTGTTGGCTCCCGGGTGCCAGGGTCAAGGATGTCATTGAGCAGTTACAGAGCATCCTGAAGGGGGAGGGTGAACAGCCAGCAGTGGTAGTCCACATCAGAACCAACAACATAGGTAGATATAAGGATGTTGTGCTGCAGTCAGAACTTAGGGAGTGAGGTAAGAAATTAGCAAGCAGGACATCAAAAGTAATAATCTCCGGATTACTCCCAGTGCCACGTGCAAGTGAGTACAGGAATAGATGGATAAGACAGATGAATGTACAGGAATAGATGGATAAGACAGATGAACGTGTGGCTGGAAAAATGGTGCAGGAGGGAGGACTTTAGATTTTTGGGACAGGTTGGACGGGTTGCACCTGAACCGAGCCAGGACGGAGTTCCTTGCAGGATGTTTTGCTAGTGCTGTTGGGAAGGGTTTAAGCTAGTTTGGCAGGGAGATGGGGACTGGAAGGTAGAGTCAGATGGGACAAAATCAGAAATAAAAATGGCAGGCAGAAAATTAATGGAGTCTGGAAGAGAGAGGAAACACTGATTAGAAAATTCAAAACAAAAAATGTTGGCAGTGCTCAAGGATATCTAAATCAATGCAAGGAGTATAGCAAATGAAGCAGATGAGCTCAGGGCACAGTTAGACACATGGCAGTATGATATCATAGCTATTACAGAAACATGGCTAAAGGAGGGACAGGCATGGCAGCTCAATTTTCCTGGTTACAGGGTTTTCAGACGTGAGAGGGAAGGGGATAAAAAAGGAGGGGGAGTGGCAATTTTGGTCAAAGAAACTATTACAGCTGTGAGGAGGGATGATATGTTGGAAGGTTTTTCAAATGAGACCGTATAGATTGAGCTGAGGAACAAAAAAGAAGCAATCACACTGCTGGGAGTGCACTATAGACCCCTAAACAGTCAGAGGGAGATGGAAGAGCAGATATGTAGGCAAATCGCTGAGAAGTTCAAGAACAATAGGGCAGTAACAGTGGGGGATTTGTACCACCCAAACATTAACTGGGATACTTTTTGTGTGGAGGGAATTGAGGGAGCAGAATTCTTGAGGTGCATTCAGGAGTACTTTTTTAGCCAATATGTAGCAAGTCCAACAAGAGAGGGTGAAGTTTTAGACTTAGTTTTAGGAAATGAAGAGGGGCAGGTGGAAGGAGTGGCAGTGGGACAGCATTTTGGTGGTAGTGATCATAATTCAGTCAGTTTTAATATAATTATGGAAAGGACAAGGACAGAACAGGAGTTAGAGTTCTCAGTTGGGGCAAGACCAACTTTACTAAGCTGGAGAGTGATTTACCGAAAGTGGACTGGAAACAGGTACTTGACGGTAAATCAGTGTCACAGCAGTGGGAAGAATTCAAAGGGGAGATTCAAGGGGTTCGGAGTCAACATGTTCCCACAAAGAAAAAGGGTGGGAAGGCCAAATCTAGAGCCCCATGGATGTCAAGGAGTTTACAGGTATAATAAGGCAGTAAAGGAAAGTTTATGCCCAACACAGAGAACTGAATACTACAGAAAGCCGAGAGGAGTATAGAATGTGGAGGGGGGAAATCAACATTGAAATTCGGAAAGTTAAGCGAGAGCATTAAAGAATATTGGCAATCAAAATCATGGTGAACCCAAAGATGTTTTATCAATACATTGAGAGTAAAAGGATAAATAAGGAAAGAGTAGGGCACAGAAAAGACCAAAAAGGTAACCTATGTGCAGAGCAGAAGATGCTGACATTGTTCTGAATAAATGCTTTGCATCTGTCTTCACAAAAGCGGGGGAAGATGCATATATTGTAGATAAGGAAGAGGGGTGTGAAGTATGGATATGATTCATACAGAGGGAGAGAGGACATATTAATGGGATTAGTGTGTATGAAAGTTGATAAATCACGAGCGCCGGATGGAATGCACCTCAGGCTGTTAAAAAGAAGCAAGAGAGGAAATAGCAGAAGAGCTGATCATCATTTTCCAGACCTCACTGGATACAGGTGTGGTGATGGAGGATTGGAGGACTGCTAACGTTGTACCTTTGTTTAAAAAGGGAGTGAGGGAGACCAAATAATTACAGGCCAGTCAGTCTAACATCAGTATTGGGCAAATTATTGGAATCTATTCTGAGAGACAGAATAAAATGTTACTTCGAAATGCACAGATTAATCAAGGATAGTCAGCATTGGTTTGTTAAGGGAAGACCTTGTCTGCCCAACTTGATCGAAATTTTGAAGAATTAAGAAGGAAGATAGATGAGGGAAGTGCAGTTGATGTAGTCTACATGGATGTAAATGTAGGGGGTATGAGTTTGCAGATGGCACAAAGATTGGCTGTGTGGTAAATAGCAAGGAGGATAGCTGTAGGCTGCAGGAAGATCTTCATGGTCTGGTCAGATGGGCAGAAAAATGGCAAATAGAATTCAATTCAGAAGTGTGAGTTGCTGCATTTGGGGAGGTCAAACAAGGCAAAGGAATACACAATTAATGGGAGAGTACTGAGAGGTGTAGAGGAAGTGAGGGACGTTGGAGTAAATGCCCACAGATCCCTGAAGGTAGCAGGACAGGTCGATAAGGTGGTAAGAAGGCATATGGAATCCTTTCCTTTATTAGCCGAGGTATAGATTTAAGAGCAGGGAGGTTATGCTGGAACTGTATAAATCATTAGTCAGGCCACAATGAATACTGTATGCAGTTCTGATCACCTTATTACAGAAAGGATGTAATTGCACTAGAGAGGGTACAGAGGAGATTCACGAGAATGTTGCCGGGATTGGAAAAATGCAGCTATGAGGAAAGACTGGATAGGCTGAGGCTGTTCTCCTTGGCACAGAGAAGGCTGAGGAGAAATCTCATTGAAACATACAAAATTTTGAGGTGCCTGGATAGAGTTGAAGTGAAGGGCCTATTTACCTTTGCAGAGAGGTCAGTGACGAGGGGAAATAGATTTAAAGTGATTGGTAGAAAGATTACGGGGGAGATGAGGAAAAGTTTTTTTCAGCCAGAGGTTGGTGGGGGTCTGGAACTCACTGCCTCAATTCATTCAAAAGAAGTTTGGATATACATTCAAGTGCTGTAATCTGCAGGGCTACAGACCAAATGCTAGAAGGTGGAATTAGAATGGGTGGAAAGTTTTTCATCTGGCACAGACACGATGGGCCAAGTGGCCTCTTTCTGTGCCTTAAACTTTCTTTCATTCTATGATACTATAATTACCCAGCTGTTGTAATGGAAATTGAACTTGTTTCTCTGGACCATTGGTGGAGACTTCAGGATTACTCGTCCTGTAATGTCACCACAAAACCACCATACCGCTGTATGAGATTTTTTACTGGTTTGTTCTGTGGATTTCAGTCTACACAAATGGAATTGATAATCTATTTCACTCTGATAATGTTTGAGATGTTTTTGGCTGGTAAATAATGTGTATCTCAGTCGACTGTATTTTTAAATTCCGCAGTCTGGGTGAGTTCAGGCATCTAATTTACATCACAGTTTGCACTTTCTATCAGCATTACTTAATCTAATACTGTTTTATTTTTGGACTGGCAATGTTTAGATCAATCTACACTCATGGAATTGATACTGTATTTCAGTTTGATATTGTATGAGTTTTTAGAATGGTATATAATATTTAGATCAATCTACACTAATGGAATTGATTCTGTATCTTTCCATTTCACAGTGTGAGTGAGTTCTGAACTGGTATCTAATTTGTGTCTCAGGTTACAATATCTTTCAGCACCTTAGAAACTTTCACTGTAATGAATGTTGGACTTGTATGTAACTTGTATCTCAGGGGACACGATGGGGATGTTTAAACATCCTTTATCATGAATGGATGTGAGCCTTGAGTATGGTATTTAATTTAAATCTCAGGGTACAGCATTACAAGAGATTCTGTGCCATTCAATCAATACCGTGTGCCAATTCTATCTGATATTTAATTGATAGCGAAGTCTGCATTATATTTAGATTGACACATTGTATTTCAATCTGTTAATGAGGGTGACTTTGACCTGGGATTGATGTATCTGACTGTCAATGGGACTGAATTGGGGTGAAATGGAAACAACTTATTTTTCTCCTGCTTTGTTTGATTGTTGGATTGAAAATGTGTCTCTGGAACTCGGGATCAATGTGGGCCTGACTACTTCTGCAGTCTGAGACTAGGGAACTGATGAACTGTCTATCCCTCTGTACTCTGAGTGATAATGTACCTACTGTGTGTGAGAGGAGCTGGCTGCACTGTTCCTTGTGCCTCGAGTGCAGCAACCATCACATTCATCACGATACCTTCAAGTATGTGCCTGTATGAAGAAAAAATATGTCTTAACTCAAGAACAGGGGAGGTGCAAAATATCAAAGAGGTGAATTTAATTTCGCAATTAATAATCATTAAAAACACCCACAAATGAAAACCAGTGTCAGTATCTGTCTCCACTGAAGTACTGAAGCTCCCAGCTCCTGCATCACAAGTATTCTGGGCAGATCCATCTAGACAAAACACTGCACTGGGATCGTCCCAACTTCTCTATGCTCTACACATATTTCCAGCCACCCTGCTTCATATGCACAAATAAACAAAAATAAAGCCCATTCTGTATATCCCTCAATTCCTTTCTTCCCATACAGTTGTTCCACCTCCCCTTAAATGCATCAATACTATTTGCCTCGACCTCTCCCTGTGGTTGCAAATTCCAGATTCTAACCACTCACTACGTAAATACATTTTTCATGAATTCCTCATTGGTTTTATGAATGTCGATTTTATATTTTTGGCTCGTTTCAGACACCACAAGTGGAAACGTGTCTCTGTGTATTCTATAAAAGCCCTTCACTATTTCCTCACTTTTTTCATTTGTTAGTGTGATGTAGGCATCACTGGCTATGCCAGCATTTATTGCCCATTCCAAATTGCCCTTGACAAAGTGGTGGTGAGCTGCCTTCTTGAGCCGCTGCAGTCCTTGAGCCGCAGGAATTCCAGCAGTGCTGTTTGGAAGGGAGTTCCAGGATTTTTACCCAGCGACAGTGAAGGAATGGTGATATAGTTCCAAGTCAGGATGGTGTGTGGCTTGGAGGGGAACTTGCAGGTGGTAGTGTTCCCATGCATTTGCTGCCCTTGTCCTTGTTGGTGGTGGAGGTTCTGGGTTTGGAAGGTACTGTCGAAGAAGCCTTGGTGTGATGCTGCAGTGCATCTTTTAGCTGGTACGCACTGCTGCCACTGTGCATCAGTGGTGAATGGAGTGAATATTGAAGGTGGTGGATGTGGGCAATCAAACAGGCTACTTGAGTGTTGTTGGAGCTGCCTTCATCCAGGCAAGTGGACAGTATTCCATCACAATCCTGACTTGTGTCTTGTGAATGGTGGACGGATGTGGGGAAACAGGAGGTCAGTTACTCACCGCAGAATTCGTAGCCTCTGACCTGCTCTTGCAGTCACAGCATTTATATGGTTGGTCCAGTTCAGTTTCTGGTCTATGGTAACCAATGGTCAATGTTAATGGTGGGGGATTCAGTGATGGTAATGCCATTGAACATCAAGGGGAGATGATTAGATTCTCTCTTGTTTGAGATGGTCATTGCCTGGCACTTATCTGATGCCAATGTTACTTGCCACTTATCAACCCAAGCCTGGACGTTGTCCAGGTCTTGCTGCATCTGGACACGGGCTGCTTCAGTATCTGAGGAGTCATGAATGGTGCTGAACATTGTGCAATCATCAGAAAACATCCACACTTCTGGCCTTGTGATGGAGGGAAGGTCATTGATGCAGCTGCTGAAGATGGTTGGGCCTAGAACACCTCTCTGAGGAATTCCAGCTGTAATGGCCGGAGACTGAGATGATTAACCTGAACAACCACAGCCATCTTCCTTAGTGCCAGGTATGACTGCAAACAGCAGAGCATTTTGCCCTGATTTCTATTTACACTGGTTTTGCTAGGGCTGCCTTGTTGCCATGCACGTCAAAGGCTGCCTTGATGTCAAGGGCAGTCACTCTCACCTCACAGAGCCCCATCTCTGGGCAAAAAGTCTCACTTCTCAAGGGATGTCTCGAGAAGACACAGTGGCGCAGTGGTTAGCACCGCAGCCTCACAGCTCCAGAGACCCCGATTCGATTCTGGGTACTGCCTGTGTGGAGTTTGCAAGTTCTCCCTGTGTCTGTGTGGGTTTTCCCCGGGTGCTCCGGTTTCCTCCCACAGCCAAAGACTTGCAGGTGATAAGTAAATTGGCCATTGTAAATTGCCCCAAGTGCAGGTAGGTGATAGGGAATAAGGGATTACTGTCGGGTTAGTATAAATGGGTGGTTGTTGGTCGGCACAGACACAGTGGGCCGAAGAGCCTGTTTCAGTGCTGTATCTCTAAATAAATAAAAAAATGCAATGTTTCTTTAACTCTAAAATAAAAGCAAAAGTCTGTAGATGCTGGAAATCTGAAATAAACAAAAATGCTGGAAATACTCAGCAGTTTAGGCAGCATTTGTGGAGGGAGAAACACAATTAACATTTCAGGTCTGTGTCCTTTCATTTTACAATATGTTTTATGTCCTGGTAGATAACAGTGCATTCAGTTTGCAGTAATGGAATTAATACTGTGTCTTCCAGCCTGACTATTTGTGAGATTTGTGGAGTTATGTGTGACATGTAGCTCAGTCTGCAGTCTGGTTACATTATTGAGATTAATTCTGTACTTTACAATCGGGTACTGTTTGTCTGTTCTATCTGACATTGAATTTGTAGTTCAGGCTGCTGTCTTGTGAGAGTGACACAGTGCCTTGCAATCTGACAGTGGATGTGATTTTGGACTGGGATTGATGTATCTACCTGTCAGTGGGACAGAGTTGGGGTGAAATGGAAACAACTTCAGTCTGTCATGCTCTGTGTGACTGTTGGATTGACTGTTAGTCTCTGGAACTTGGGATCAGTGCCAGTCTGACTAGTACTGCTGGCAGTGATTGTGGAACTGATGTTTCTTTTCTCTCTGAATGATACTGTACTTACTGTGTGTGAGGAGCCGGCTGCACTTCCCCTTGTGCTGAGGCATCATTATATTTATTCTACTTCCTTCAAGTATTTGCCTGTAGAAAGAAAAAGTATTTATTATAATTCAGGAAGAGGTGTGGTGGAAGTGACAAGAGAGACCAAAACAATCTTTGAATGAATAATCATTGTGAACAATCACAAAGGAAACCCAGCAATACAAACAGAGTCAGTGTCTGATTCCACTGCAGTCCTTCAGCCCCCAGCTACTGCATACCAGGGGCTTTGGCCGTTTTACAACAATTAAATGACATCCAGACATAATCCGCTGGGCCATGAATGGGAATGACCGACGGAACAGGGACTTTTACACAGGTCAGATTTCCAGTTCCCGCTCCCATGGTCTAACCGTTTAGTCGAAACCAAACAGCTGCTGTTCAAAATGTGTCCTTCACACTTCTCACCTGGTGCCTATAATAGATTCTCTTTGTGTAAATCTCCACATCCTGACTGTCCGCTTCTGTTTCCACACTTCATTGTCCAATAACAAGAAACTGTGGGAACAGGCTGGATCGCTCTCTTTGCGCTGGCACGGACATGATGGGCCGAATGGCCTCATTCTGCGCCGGAAATTTTCCATGTTTCTGTTTGCTGAATTGTTGCCGGAATCTGCGCCTGCGCTCCCCTCCCCCAGCACTGCCTGTGAGCGGAAGAAGATGGTTTAAAACAGCCGCGAATGGAGAGATCCCGGTCCCGGGGGAAGGGAGCAAACAGCAGCCTCCTTCCAGCAGCACATCGCTTTGGGAGCGTGTCCGCAGACTGACTCAGAGATCACTATCGAGTCCAGGGCAAGTTCAGGGGCAGGCGGGGGCTGTTTGTAAGAGGTGGAATGGAGAATCAACTGGTCCCGGAACATGGAGTGAGTGGGGGAAGGGAGAGGCCATTCTCAGGCTGTGTTGCGACGGGGAAAGGAGACAGAATGGGAAGAACCTGTTACTGCAGTGCAGTCAAACAATGATAATATTTGTATGACTGGGCTTCCTTTGTGGGGGCTCATTATTATTCGAGAGATTAAATTCATTAAAATCCTGTATCTTCTATCTCACCTGTATTTTAGTTATAAACATACTTTTGTTCAAACAGACAAATAATTGAATGAACCAGAATAAATGTGATGTTTCCTCCTCCAAGTTACAAGGAAGAGTGTCACCAGCTCCTTCTCACACACAGTCCGGACATTATCACTCACAGAGCGCAGAGACACAGACAGGTCATCAGTTCCACAGTCTCAGACAGCAGAAATAGTTCCAGAGACACATTTTCAATCCATCTATCCAACAGAACAGGAGAGACAGACGTTGTTTCCATGTCACCCCAACTCAGTACCACTGACAGGTAGATACATAAATCCCAGCCCAAATTCTCACCCACTATCAAATTATCAGTGTGTCAATCCCACAATAGTGCAACCTCAGCTACAAATTAAATACACAAAGAACTGACACATGGTTCCCTTTTCAAAGTTACAGAATTAAGGGCGGCGCAGTGGTTAGCACCGCAGCCTCACATCTCCAGCGACCCGGGTTCAATTCTGGGTACTGTCTGTGTGGAGTTTGCAAGGTCTCCCTGTGTCTGCGTGGGTTTCCTCCTGGTGCTCTGGTTTCCTCCCACATGACCAAAAGATTTACAGGTTGATAGGTAAATTGGCCATGATAAATTGCCCCTAGTATAGGTAGGTGGTAGGGAAATATAGGGACAGGTGGGGATGTGGTAGGAATATGGAATTATTGTAGGATTAGTATAAATGGGTGGTTGATGGTTGGCACAGACTCGGTGGGCCGAAGGGCCTGTTTCAGTGCTGTATCTCTAAACTAAACTAATATAATCTGAGATTCAAGTTAAATACCAGCCCAAGATTTACACATGTTATCAGTTTATTATCAGTATTAATTCCCATAATGTGTCCAGACATATACATTAGATACAAGTCCAAATCTAAAATGCATAATCAGATTGAGAGATTCTGAAATATCGTATAACCTGAGATACAAACTCAGATTCCAGTTTAAAACTCATCCGGATTGTGAAACTAAAAGATACATTATAAATTTGATGAGTTTAGTCTGAGCTATAAATTACATACCAGTCCTAAAACCTCATAGTGTCAGATGGAAGATACTGTACAATTCCAGACTGAGCTCATTTTACACACAAGTCCAAGATTCTCCCTCAGAGTCAGACTGAATGGCATTGATCAAATTGATTAGTACAGCGTGAGTTACACTTGCACATCAATCCTGTATCAGATTGAAAGATACATTATCTTTCACTATTATGTTCACAGTGACAGATATTTAATACTTGGCAAAACTTCAAACATATTGTCTGCTTAAAACCGACCACATCTGTGGCCTGTTGCTGTGCTGACATTTTATGCAGAATGAATCCAGACTTGCAAACAGTCCCAGGGACGGAAGGTTATATAATGAATCCCCCACTCACACAGAGTACCAGATACTGACAGATAAAGTGATGCTGAAACACATGCTCAGTGCCAGATGCTGAAAAGTATAGGTTGATTATTGCACTCACTCACAGTACCTCAGCCCGAGTCATCTAAAGCAACCTAACACACAAATAGTAGCACTGAGAGATTGAGAAAGAGTCCAAAACTCACATGGAGTACCAGACACTGACAGATACAAACTGAAAACTGCACGCACATGGATATAGGATTGGCTAACTCACAGAAAAGAGAGTGGGGATAAATGGAGCATATTCAGATTGGCAAACTGTAACTAATGGAGTGCCACAGGTACAGTGCTGGGGCCTCAACTATTTATGGTCTATATTAATAACTTGCATGAAGGGACCAAGTATATTGTTGCCAAATTTGTAGATGGTACAAAGATAGGTAGGAAAGCAAGTTGTGAGGAGGACACAATGTGTCTGTGAAGAGATATAGAAAGGTTAAGTCAGTGGGAAAACATTTGGCAGATGGAGTATAATATGGGGAAATGTGAGATTGTCTACTTTGGCAGGTAGAATAGAAAAACAGAATATTATTTATATGGAGAGAGACTGCAGAATGCTGCTGTACCAAGGAATCTGGGTGTCCAGGTACATGAATTACAAAAATGTTAGCATGAAGGTATAGCAAGTAATTGGCATTTTTAGCAAGGGGAATGGAGTATAAAAGTAAGGAAGTTTTGCCATAACTTTAAAGGGCATTAGTGACATCCCAACCCCATACAGTTTTGGTCTCCTTACATAAGGAGGAATATACTTGCATTGGAATCACTTCAAAAAAGGTTCACTCGGCTGATTGCTGGGATGTTTGATTGTCTTAAGAGAAAAGGTTGAGCAGGCTGGGTCTATACTCATTGGAGTTTAGAAGATTGAGAGGTGATCTTATTGAAACCTGCAAGATTCTCAGTGGGCTGGACAGGTAGATGCTGAGAGGACGTTTCTCCTTGTAGGGGATTGTAGAATTAGGGGCCAGAGTTTCAGATAAGCAGTCTCTCTTTCAAGAAGGAGATGAGGAGGAATTTCTTCTCTGAGAGGGTTGTTAATCTTTGGAATTCTGCTCTCCAGAGGACTGTGGAGGCTGTGTCATTGAATATATTCAACGCAGCAATAGACAGATTTTTGATCTACAACAGAGTCAATGGTTATGGGGGCAGGCAGGAAAGTGAAGTTAAGGCCACAATCAGAACAGCCACGATCTTATTGAGTGGCGGAGCAGGCTTGATGGGCCAAATGGTCTACTCCTGACCTATTTCGTATCTTCTTATGTTCTTATGCACACACACACACACACACAACCAATGCGTGGCGGATCTAGAATTAATCCCACTTTCATACACAATACCAGTGACTGAAAGGTACAGAATGAATCCCACAGATAGATACGGTACCACCGACAGGTACAGAATGAATCCCATGCTCACAGTCAGCACCCGGGATTGAAAGATACATCTGATTCCTACCCTCACATAACAATATCAGACTGAGTTACAGAATGATTTCCACATTCATACTGGGCACCAATGACTGCTAATTAATTCATCCCACAATCACACACACTACCAAAGGCTGACAGATACAGAATTAATCCCACACTCCTATGTAGTAGCAAAGACTGACACATACAAAATCATTCTCAAATACTACTACAGTAGCTGGCAGATTCAGTGACTGCCAAACTCACATAAATCACCAGAGACTGACAGATAAAGAATGAACTCACACACACACTGAGCTACTGACAGATATAGCTTGAATTCCACATATACAGAACAACTGACAGATTCAGACAAAGTCCCAAATTATATAACATTCCAGAGACTAACAGAATGAATCAAATACTCACATACTGTGCCACTGACAGAATGTATTCCACACTCACATACAATACTGAAGACTGACAAATACAGAATGTAACTCACACTTTCACAAAGTACCAGTGAGTGACAGGTACAGAATGAATCCCACATTCACACATGACACTAGAGATGGATCGCCAAAAAAACAATAAGGCTGCCAGAATAGATAGAATTCACATCAAAATTCTAAAATATGGCAGAGAAACACTCGACACAAATACATGTCTCATTTCCCTCATCTGGAAGGAGGAGAGCATGTCAGGGGATCACCGTGATGCGGTAATTGTGATCATCTTTAAAAAAAGTTGACACAACCGACTGTATTAACTATAGAGGGGTATCCCTGCTGTCCACCACAGGGAAGGTCATCACAAGAGTCCTTCTCAACTGCCTCCTCCCCGTGGCTGAAGAGCTCCTACTGGAAACACAATGTGGATTGTGTCCATCAACAGGCACAGTGAACATAATCTTCACAGCAAGACAACTTCAAGAAAATGTAGGGAGCAGCAGCAACATTTATACATGGCCTTCTCTGACCTGACAAAGGCCTTCGACTCTACCAGCCGAGAGGGATTATGGAATGTCCTCCTCAAACATACTGCACTACGACATGCAAGCTGTAATCCTTGCCAACGGATCTATCACTGACCCAATCCGAGTGCAAACGACGTCAAGTAAGGCTGTCATCGGCACCAATGCTCTTTTCCATCTTCCTTGCTGCAACACTCCACCTCATCTCCTCACACTCAAACACAGTACCTGACAGAGACAGAATGAATCCATACAGCACCAGAGACTGAGAGTTACCAAATTACATAAAACACTCGAACACAGTAGCCGAGACTAAAAAGGAAATTAATTGCACACTCACATGCAATAGCAGAGACACAACGACACAGAATCAGTCAATAAGTGTCCTCCCAACAACAGCCAGGACATTTCGAGGAAGCGCGACACAGTGAGCAGCTCTTTCAATATAAACTGGGGCTGGGGAGAGTCTTTGTGCAATATACTTCCTGATTGCATTCAGGGTGTTTGTGATTGGTTGCAAATATTTAATCTGATTGGATGGCGAAAGAGACCACTGACAGAATTACAATAAAAAACCATTGTGACATCACTCCCAATCACGCAATCACAATCTTTACTTTCCCCCATCCCTCATTAGCATAGAGCTGTGGGATTGTCTATTTAATCCGCACTCGGAAGGGGTTTGGTTTATTTCTGTGTCTGAAATTGAATCTGAAGATGGTTGAGGAGAAGAAGAAAGCAGCTGCTAAGAAGGGCGCCAAGAAAACTGTGAGTAAACCGTCAGCAAAGGGTGGCAAGAAGCGGAGAAAGTCGAGGAAGGAGAGTTACTCCATCTACATCTACAAAGTGATGAAGCAGGTTCACCCCGACACCGGCATCTCCTCCAAGGCCATGAGCATCATGAACTCGTTTGTGAACGATACTTTCGAGCGCATCGCGGGTGAGGCTTCCCGCCTGGCCCATTACAACAAGCGCAGCACCATCAGCTCCCGGGAGATCCAGACCGCCGTGCGCCTGCTGCTGCCCGGGGAGCTGGCCAAGCACGCCGTGTCGGAAGGGACAAAGGCGGTGACCAAGTGCACCAGCTCCAAGTAAAACTGCACAATGGGCTGAAAAACATCCCAAACACAACGGCTCTTTTAAGAGCCACCCACAATCTCTCTGAAATAGCTGCATCCGAACATCTCTATGAAATCATTTTAAGACAATGTGTAACATAATAAATGTCCCACTCTTGTGTTTTTGACTGCTGTCCCAAAAACCGAACTCAAACCCATAATCCGCTCATCCGCCTTTCCTTTTTTGCATAAAGCTGTTAATGTGGTTTTGCACAGCCCCTGAATGACCGCATTAACAGCTGCTTTCAGCGGTAAGGGTCAGACCTCAGTCCCTTCACTCTGTTCCTGAAATGTGAACTAATTCATCATTTTATTAACAGCAACTCTCCGCACTGCAACAGCCCTGAATGGGATTATTACACAGCAGACTAAGGGAAGTTTGAGGACTCGATCCGGCTCCCTCTTTTCAGAGAAGGACACTGGGCTCTGATTGAAGATAAACTGAATGTTTCGCTTCAGGGAAATGCTGTGAACAGGGATTTAGTCCCGGGACAGTTTGAAAGCGATTGGAGAAAGATACACAATTTAAACAACATTTTAAACCCGCGTCTGTAATTGGTGACGGAAAGAGTTGAATAGAACAAAATAAAGAGAAGGGATTTTAAATATTTGACTTAGGATGACATTTATTTTGATCCGCTCCTTTCTGACAATGAAATTGGCGGGCTTTTTGAAATTGACACATTTTCTGCTTCTGATGTTGTGGCGGGAAAATCCCGCCCACTTCTGTTTGTCAGTGACTTGATTGGTGAAGAATATAGGCAAATGAGGTGAATTTTGTAGCGACCAATGGGGAGAGTTTTCAGTCTATAAGTAAAGTAAATGCTGCAGAAAATATCCATTCTTTGTGAAAGTCTTTGTGAGATTGTGGAAATGTCTGGAAGAGGAAAGACCAGCGGCAAAGCTCGGGCCAAGGCCAAGTCTCGCTCCTCCCGGGCTGGACTGCAGTTCCCGGTGGGTCGTGTTCACAGGCACCTAAGAAAGGGTAACTATGCTGAGCGTGTGGGTGCCGGAGCCCCGGTCTATCTGGCTGCTGTGCTCGAGTATCTGACCGCTGAAATCCTCGAGCTGGCTGGTAACGCGGCCCGGGACAATAAGAAGACCCGCATCATCCCCAGACACCTGCAGCTGGCCGTCCGCAACGACGAGGAGCTCAACAAGCTGCTGGGAGGGGTGACTATCGCTAAGGGCGGGGTGCTGCCTAATATCCAGGCCGTGCTGCTGCCCAAGAAAACCAGCGCTCAGAGCTCCCAGAAAAAGTAAAGCGGCCAAAATGTCATCTAATAAACCAAAGGCTCTTTTCAGAGCCACCCACAGTCTCTGTGTAAGGGCTGGTTCCTGTCTGATTCCAAAATGTCAGTAACAGGACCGAATGAGAACTATTTCAAATGTTTAAGCATCTGTTTCAGTGATTTCTCACTCCCCTCAAAGCCTGTCTAATTTATTACTTTAACACCAAGTTTGAGTTATTTGTCCCGTTACAGATTGCTGAATAGAGTCTTTTCCCGCCAGATACAGATAAGTAGACAAAAAATTAGATTAGAACTACGTAATATATATAACCCATCAAAAACTTTTTTAATTCCGCTTTTATCAGCACAAAGTCCTGGCGCGATTTTACGAACAGCATAAAACTAACGCCAGATTTTCCATCAATTCGCTTCTTTCCGACACTGAAATTGGCGGCTTTTTCGAATTCAAACTGTCTGCCAATTTAAGCCAGTGATTGTTGTATTTCCTAATTCGAAGCTCTGCGATTGGTTAAGACATGTGAATGAGAAGAGGGTGACCAATCAGAAGTGGGCTCGGGATAGCGCTGGCTCAAACTGCGGGAATTCCAGGTCCCTGAATGATTGAGCTGAAACTGATCAGTTTCACAAACCCTGTCAGTTTCAGTGCAGGAAACACCGTCTCGGGGGAAATAACATCACAAGTGGGTTTGGTTCCAGTGACCGATTCAACGGCTGCTGCTAAACTCCCGGATTCCCTCATTGCAGCGAAATCATTTTGAAATTCTATGAAAACAATGAGTGATTCTGGAGGAGTGATGTGGCTTTTCACTGAGGGCATGTGTCGACTGGGGAAATAACTAACTGTAGAGTCTCGGGCACTGTTTACACAGCCCGTTTAGAAAATCAAATCCACTGCACATCCTTGCTGCAAATGAAATGTCAAATTCGGGGATTCCATTTTTTTTCATCCCGAACACAGCAGATTGATTGAACAAAGAAGTGAAAGCAAAATACTGCGAATGCTGGAAATCTGAAATATTTCAGATTGATTGAACTGTTCTAAACAGCCTATCCCAGCTCCCATTTCTAGGTCACTGCTCGCTCTGTGAGGCAGTGGGTGGCTCTTCGAAGAGCCTTTGTTGTGTGTTTGCTGAAAAGGGTCGAATTGTTCAGCCGCCGAATCCGGAGAGTGCGGCCCTGCCGTTTCAGAGCGTACACCACATCCATGGCAGTGACCGTCTTGCGCTTGGCGTGCTCAGTGCAGGTGATTACATTGAGTGCGAGACAAATTCCATCCATCTTTTGTACTTCATGAGATTAATTTTGACACTTTCTGGTACATTATGTGACAGCGAGTTTAATTCTACATCTATCTGTCTGTGGTACTGTGTCTGAGTGTGAGATTATTTGAGTATCAGTCTATGAAACTAAATGTGATTGTGTGATTCATTCTGTATGTCAATCATGAGTATTGTATGCGTGGCAGCTTCTGTATCTATCTGCTACTGTGGCTGAATGTGGATATCATTCTGTATCTGTCAGTGTCTGGAACTAAATGTGAGTGTGAGATTCATTCTGTATGCACCACTCTTCACAGTCAGAATGTGACTGTGTGATTCATTCTCTATGTGTCAGTCTAAAGTACTATATATGCCATGGTTTTAATTATGTGTCTGTCATTTTATGTGAGCTTGGGTATCAATGTATATATGTCAATCTCTGGTTCTTTCTGTGAGAGTGAGATTAATTCTCTATCTGCTGGTCTCTGAAATTAATTGATTTTGTGATTCACTCTGTGTCTGTCAGTCTATGATACTGTGAATAAGTGGGGGGTATATATGGTGTCTGTCTGAACTTGGTATTGAACATGATTGTAGGATTCATTGTGTATCTATCAGTATCCAGACTGAATGTGAAATAAGGTTCATTCTGTACATGAAAATCTCTGGTATTCTATGGAAGTGAACTCAAATATGCCTATCAGTCTTTGACACTGTATCTGATTATGGGATTGACTCAATACCTTTCAGACTTTGCTACTATGCATATGTGTGGTTCAAGTTCTGCACGTCAGTCTCTGTTACTCTATATGAGTGTGGATATCTTTTATGTCTCTCAGTCTCTCGCAATGAATACAAGTGTGGGATTAACTCTCTTTTCAACAGTATCTGGTAATGATTGTGAGCATGTGAGTCCGACAGTATCTGTCAGTATTTTCTATTGTATGTGACTGTGCAATTCTTCCTTTGTCTTTCAGTGCCTAGTTCAGTGTGTATGGGATTCATTCTGTACCTGTCAGTATCTGGTACTGAATGAGATTGTGGGATTCATTCTGTTGTCTGTCAATCTCTGCTAATGTATGTAAGTGATATCTGTTATGCATATATTATTTTCTGGTACTGGAAGTGAATATTGTATTTATTCTTTACCTGTTCGCCTCTGGTACTACGTATGAGTGTGGGTCTCATTCTGTATCAGTCAGTTTCTGGTACAGTCTGCGTGTGCATATCCAGTGCTCATTTTGCATTTGGCAGTCTCTGGTACTGAATGTGTGTTACAATTTATTTTTTATGTGTCTATCTCTAGCACAGTCCATTACAGTAGGATTCATTTTGTATCTCTCAGCTACTGGTATTGTCTGCAAACGTGATACATTCTGTATCTATGTGACGCTGGTGCTGTATGAGTGTGGAATTCTTCTGTACCTGTACTTAATATGTATCTACGGGATGCTATTGAGAACTATTTGTTGGACACCATAATGTATCACTATTTTCTTGTCTCACTGGTATTTTAAAATATAAACCACTGCACATTTTAACTGTGTGTTTTACTCAGTTGTGGTCTGAGCTTTTTGGACTAGTATTTAGTCTGCAACTGTATGAACACATTTGTGAATGACAACATATATTTCAAACTCACACATGGCATGCTCAGTATAATCAGAATCATTCATTTGATACGATATCATTCAGTACAGCTCTTACAGAGATTATTGGATTGGTATGTAATGTGCAGTGCAGTGTGCACTAATTGACATAATACTGTAACTTTCCTTTTGATACTGTATCAGATGTTTGTACTACATTGTAATCTGTCACTCAGTCTGCAGTCTGGGCTACATTATTAGGATTCATTCTGCACGTTTCCATCAGCTGCTCTACCTCATATTTAATTTGTAGCTTAGGGTGCACTCTTGTGGGATTGATCCGGTGCCTTTCAATCTGATAGTGGGTGTGATTTTGAACTGAGATTGATGGACCTACCTTTCAGCAGTACTGAGTTGGGGTGAATTGGAAACAACTTCTGCCTCTCCTGCTTTGTTTGATTGTCTGCTGGATTGAAAATGTGTCTCTGGAACTTGGGATCAGTGTGCGTCTGACTGCTTCTGCTCTCTGTGACTGTGGAACTCATGGCCTGTCTGTGTCTCTGAGCTCTGGGAGTGATAATGTACCTACTCTGTGTTAGAAGGAGTGGACTGTACATATCCTTGTGCTGGGGAATCATCACAATCCTTCTGGTTCCTTCAAGTATTTCCTGACAGAAAGAAAGAAAAATATCTCTTGTAACTCAAGATCAATTGAGGTAGAAACTAGAAAAGACATGAATGTAATATTTCAATTAATAATCATTATGACCAACCACACAGGATGATCAGTAATACAAAGAGTGTCAGTGTCTGATTCCACTGCAGCACTCAGCTTCTGCTGATCAGGTTTTCTTTGGTAGTTTTATAACAATTTAGTGACATCCAGGAACAACCTAACATCTGCACTGCTCCATGAATGAGAATACCTGCTGGAGCAGGGATATTTGCACAAGTCAAGTCTCACCAACACGCTGTACAGTGGTAGCAAGACTTCCCTACTTTTCTCCTCCAACCCCATTGCAATAAAGGCCAAAATTCCAATAGCCTTCCTAATTACTTGCTGTACTTCCATGCTAACTTTTTGTGATTCATATAAGAGGACACCCAGATCCCTCTATACTACAGCATTCTGCAGTCTCTCCCTATTTAATATTCTTCTTTTCTCTACATCATACCAAAGTGGATAACCTCACATTTTCCCACATTATACTTAATATGCCAAATTTTTCCCACACACTTAACCTGTCTTTATCTCTTTGCAGACTCATTGTGTCCTCCGCACAACTTGCCTTCACACCTTTCTTTGTATCAACAGCAAATTTAGTTACAATACACTCGATCCCTTCATCCAAATCATTAATCTAGGCTGTAAGTAGTTGAGGCCCCAGCACTGATCCCTGTGGCACTCCACGAGTTCCAGTTTGCAAACCTGAAAATGACACATTTATCCTAATTCTCTGGTTCTTGTTAGTTAGCATGTACCAGCGACCTGGGTTCGATTCTGGGTACTACCTGTGCAGAGTTTGCAAGTTCTCCCTGTGACCGCGTGGGTTTTCGCCGGGTGCTCCGGTTTCCTCCCACAGCCAAAGACTTGCAGGTTGATAGGTAAATTGGCCATTATAAATTGCCCCTAGTATAGGTAGGTGGTAGGGAAATTGAGGGAAGTTGGGGATGTGAGAGGGTAATGGGATTAATGTAGGATTAGTATAAATGGGTGGTTGATGGTCAGCACAGACTCGGTGGCTGAAGGGCCTGTTTCAGTACTGTATCTCTAAATAAATAAAATAAATAATATAGTACTCGTTAACACCACAAGCGCTTAGCTTGTGTAAGAACATTTTGCATGGCACTTTAGCGAATGCCTTTTCAAAATACAAATACATTACATCTACTGGTTCCCCTTCAGTTACCGTGCTTCTTACATCCCCAAAGAACGCTAATAATGTTTGCAAAATTGATTTCCTTTTCATAAATCCATGTTGACTCTGCATGATTGTATTATAATTTTCTAAATGTTCCACAGATTGGAGGGTGGCAAATGTAACCTCACTATTTAAAAAAGGAGAGAGAGCAAAAACAGGGAATTACGGACCAGTTAGCCTTACATCAGTAGTGGGGAAAGTGCGAGAGTCTATTATAAAGGATGTGGTAGCAGAACACCTGGAAAGCATAAACGGGTTTGGACAAAGACAGCATGGGTTAACGAAAGGGAAATCTTGCTTAACAAATCTACTGTCGTTTTTGAGGATGGAACTAGTAGAATAGATAAGGGAGAACCAGGGGATGTGTTGTTGCTGGATTTTAAGAAGGCTTTTGATAAGGTCCCACATAAGAGGTTCGTGTGCAAAATTAAAGCAGATGGAATTGGGGGTAATATACTGGCATTGATTGATAATTGGTTGACAAACAGGAAACAGAGAGGAGGAATAAACGGGCCTTTTGCCAGGTGGCAGGCAGTGACAAGTGGCGTACTACAGGGATCAATGCCTGGGCCCCAGCTATTCACAATATATATTAATGACTTGGGTGAGGGAACATTTCCAGGTTTGCAGACGACACAAAGCAGGGGAGGAAACTGAGTTGTGAGGAGTATGCAAAGAGGCTCCAATGTGATTTGGACAAGTTGGGTGAGTGGGCAAATGCATGGCAGATGCAGTATAACGTGGATTAATGTGAGGTTATTCACTTCGGTTGTAAAAACAGAAAGGCAGATTATTATATGAATGGCGACAGATTGGGAAAGGGGGAGGTACAAAGAGACCTGGGTGTCCTTGTACACCAGTCGCTGAAAGCAAATATTCAGGTGCAGCAAGCAGTTAGGAAGGCAAATGGTATGTTGGCATTCATTGCAAGTGGATTTGAGTACAGGAGCAAGGAAGTCTTACTACAGTTATACAGGGCTTTGGTGAGAGCACATCTGGAGTATTGTGTGCAGTTTTGGTCTCCTTATCTGAGGAAGGATGTTCTTGCCATGGAGGGAGTGCAAAGAAGATTTACCAGGCTGATTCCTGGGATGGCAGGATTGACATTGAGGAGAGATTGGGTTGACTAGGCCTATATTCACTTGAGTTTAGAATAATGAGAGGGAATCTCATAGAAACCTATAAAATTCTAACAGGACTAGGCAGGCTAGATGCAGGGAGGATGTTCCTGATGGCTGGGGAGTCCAGAATCAGGGGTCACGGTCTCAGGATACGGGTATGCCATTTAGAACCGAGATGAGGAGAAATTTCTTCACTCAGAGGGTGATGAACCTGTGGAATTTTCTGCAAAGAAAATTACAGCACAGGAACAGGCCCTTCGGCCCTCCAAGCCTGCGCCGATCCAGATCCTCTATCTAAACATGTCGCCTATTTTCTAAGGGTCTGTATTTCTTTGCTTCCTGCCCATTCATGTATCTGTCTAGATACATCTTAAAAGACGCTATCGTGTCCACGTCTACCACCTCCGCTGGCAACGTGTTCCAGGCACCCACCACCCTCTGCGTAAAGAACTTTCCACGCATATCCCCCCTAAACTTTTCCCCTCTCACTTTGAACTCATGACCCGTAATAATTGAATCCCCCACTCTGGGAAAAAGCTTCTTGCTATCCACCCTGTCTATACCTCTCATGATTTTGTACTGCAGAAGGCAGTGGAGGCCAAGTCATTAAATATATTCAAGAAGGAGATAGATATATTTCTTAATACAAAAGGGATCAAGGGATATGGGGAGAAAGCGGGAAGAGGGTACTGAATTATATGATCAGACTTGATCATTTTTGAATGGCAGAGCAGGGCCGAATGGCCTACTCCTGCTCCAATTTTTCTATGTTTTCTGCGATGACTGACTTAATCATTGGTTCCAGCATCTTCTCAATGGCAGACATTAGGCTAACAGGCCTATCGTTGCCTGCTTTCTCTTTACTGCTTTCTTGAACAGGGACATTACATTTGCAGTTTAATATCCACTGGAACTGTTGCAGGAACTAGGGAATTTAAGAAGATTACAACCAATGCATCCACTATCTATGCAGACACTTCTTTTAAACCTTAGAATGTAGGCCATCAGATCCAGTGGACTTGTCAACCTTTAGTCCCATTAGTTTTCCAAAAACATGTTTTTCTCGCGATGGTGATGTTTTAAGGTCCCCCCTCCTTACTCCCCTTGATTTTCTACTATTCTTGGGATGTTTTTTGTGTCTACTTCTGTGAAGACAGATGAAAAATTCTTGTTCAGAGTATCTGCCATTTCCTTGCTTCTCTTGGATCAATCGTTCAACGGAAACCGACAGCTGCTGTTTAAAATGTTTCCTTGACACTACTCACCTGGCGCCAGCAATAGGTGTTGTTTGCATAACTGTCCCCATCCCTACTGTCTGGCTCTGTTCCCTGTATTCACTGCTCAATAACAACACAGTGTGAAACTGGAGCTAAACCATGAACATGCATTACAGGTTTGAGGAGAGAAAACAACAATGATTTTCAACAGCAGCTTCTTCCTGCTCTGTCTCCGTTACCTTGTCCGCAAACAGCCTGAGAAAGGCTTCTCCTTCCGCGCTCACTCCATGTTCCTGCTCCACTCCGCCTCTTACAAACAGCCCCCAACTCCCCCTGAACTTGCTCCGTAGTCAATGCTGATCTCTGAGCCCCTCTGCGGACGGGCTCTCAAAGCAATGTGCTGCTGGAAGGAGACTGCTGTTTACTCACTTATCCCGGGGCTCTCAGTCTCCATTCCCGTCTGTTTCAAACAAACTTCTTCCGCTCACTAATTAAATGACGCAGAAGGACACGGCTGGAGGAGGCGCATCGCGCATGCGCTTCTTTCCCCACTCATTGACAAAAAAAAAATAAATTGGAAGAAAAGCAAAATACTGCGGATGCTGGAATTCTGAAATAAAAACAAGAAATGCTGGAACCACTCAGCAGGTCTGGCAGTATCTGTGAAAAGTGAAGCAGAGTTAACGTTTCGGGTCAGTGACCCTTCATCGGAACTGACAAAAATAAACTGGAACTTTCCCCAGTTCAGTTTTCTCCGAGTTTGAGCAAAGGAACTGGGGCTGTGGGGAAAGGTCAGAGAACGTTTCAAGCTGGGGGATTCCCCCTTTCTGAAGCTCAGTTTGACATCATTCCCTGCAGTGTGTTTGCTCTTCATTCACCCGTCTTCTCAAAGCAATCCTCCGAGGGAGTCGCTGTGTTTGCTGCGATCGTGCAGGAGTTAATATCTGACAGTAACAGTCCCAGATTAAAGTCATCACATTGAAACTGTCCCTCACTGACAGTCATATCGAACGGTGTGAGCTGAGAGATTACAGAGATCAACAGGGCCAAGAGCCTTAAATTTGGAACATTGTTCACCTCACTCTCGAACTGTTACCCAGAGTCTAGGAATAATAATGTGTCTGTTTCTGAGACAATATCAGTTAGAGATGAGACTGCACCGTCTGTCTCCCACGGATCTTTCAAGACAAAATGAGGCTTCCAGGTCAGCCTGTAACTGCTGATGGGGATCTCTCTCTCTCTCTCACTTATTCACTTTCAGCTCTGTCTCTAGTGCTCTAGAAAAACGTGGGACCCAGTTATTGGGTGTGATATGGACACACGAATAGAAAATGCACTATTGACACTCCCTCTCTAATGCTGTACATATGTTTGGGATACCATTATTTAGGATGATATGTATGCACTTTATTGTGTTACTAATACTGTCTCTGATGATACATAAGAATGTGTAATACAGTGTGATATGGACACACTGTTACGAATGGCCGGACTGATTCTCTCTCTCTCTGTGGTGCTGTATATGAAAAGGGGATAATGTTAGTGAGCATCATAGAATCATAGAAGGTTTAAGGCAGAGAAAGAGACCACTTGGCCCATCATTGTATGCGGCAGCCGAAAAACAGTGAACGTAAAGGAATGGCAGGGGGGCTTCAACCTCGAGAGTGCACCTGCTGTGCTATGTGGAAGCTCCTGGATGCTTCCCGTGTCCTGGAGAACCATTTGGCGGTCATCACCTCGTAGCAGATGTAATGTACAACAATACTCCGCTCTCGTTGATTGACGTCTACTTCCCGGATCAATGCAGCGAGCATCTGACCGTCTTCCAGCATCTCCCACTGCTGCTGGTGACGTCCAGGCCGGTCATCCTAGGCAGTGACTTCAACGGCATCATCGATGCACCTGGATGATCCGGCAGAGACGACAGCAAACTGGATGCTATGTCCATATTCTTAATAGAAACAGTAAAAGATGCCAAACTGCACGACGTCTTCAGCAAACCTGCAGACAGAGCGCAGCATAGATACACATGGTCAAGAAAGGACGGGTCTGCCCATTCCAGTATTGACTTCCTATTTGTGTCCCGTGTTTTCACGGTCAGATTCACCGACGTCAAGCCGGTGTTTTTCTCCAAGCATTGCCTTTTACTGGCTGACTTTCACTTACAGGATGACCAGCGGGTTGGCAGGGGGACATGGAAGCTCAATGCTACACTGCTAACCCCAGAGAATGTTGAGGAACTCAAAAGAGATTACAAAGGTTGGAGGACTGTGAAACCCCACCTTTGAGTCTCCAGTTCCCTGGTGGGAAGCGATCAAGGAGAACATCAAGAGGTTCTTTATCTTCAAAGGGGTACAGAGGGTGAGAGAGAGAGACAGATGGAAATGTCACGACTCCAGAAAAGTATGCAAAATCTGCTCTGGCTTCAGTCGATGGGGGTCAAGGTCAAGGAGGACCTTCATGAGGTGAAGAGCCAGCAGGCCTCGCTCTTTGCCACGGAGGCCTACAAGATCATCTTCCAGTCCAGAGTCCCCTCCATTAAACAGGATGAGATGTGCTCGTGTTACTTCTTCTAAAACGTACACAGAGAGAGCTCTGTTATCAGCAGCCTGAAGGAAGAGGATGGCTCGGTAACGTCTTCGCAGTCCGACATACTAAGGACCAGCAAATCCTTTTATGTTGGGCTGTATGACGCGAAGCCCACAGACAGCAGAGCCTCCCAGTCCTTCCTGTCATCTATCACAGAGGTCTTCGATGACAGCAGGAGGGAGAGACTGGACAAACCGCTAATTCTGGATGAGCTGACTAAGGCCATCAAATCCTTCGAGATAAATAAAACTCCTGGAAGCGACGGCTTACCGGTTGAGTTGTATTTGGTCCTGTGGGACTGGGTCGGCCCGGACCTGCTGGAAGTATACGACAGTATGCTCCTAGCCGGCAGCATGTCAGAATCCATGAGGAAAGGCATCATCACCCTCATCAACAAGGGGAAGGGGAGAGGGCAGAAATCAGAAATTGGCGGCCCATCTCACTGCTTAATGTCGACCACAAGATACTGTCAAAAGTCATAGCCAGTCGAGTCAAGTCTGCTCTGGAGTTGGTGATCCACCCTGATCAGACCTGTACTTTACCCACTCAGGGACACGATCACCCACATACGGGACAGGAGGGTGGACACCTGCCTCATCAGCCTGGACCAGGAGAAGGCTTTTGACAGGATATCGCACACCTGCATGATGGACGTACTTTCCAAAATGGGGATTGGGGAGGGAATCTGCAATTGGATCAAACTGCTCTACACAAACATCAGTAGCACAGTCTCAATCAATGGGTGGGAATCGGAAAGTTTCCCGATCCAATCCGGAGTCAGACAGGGTTGTCCTCTCTCCCCTGTCTTGTTTATTTGCTGTATTGAACCCTTTGCTGAGTCTATCAGGAAGGATGCGAGCATGAGAGGGGTGACAATCCCAGACAGTGGAGGCACTCAGGTTAAAACCTCCCTGGACATGGATGACGTCGCGGCCTTCTGCTCGAACCCGCTGTCTGTGCGCAGAGATGAGCATCTGCGACCAGTTCGCACTGGCCTTGGGAGCCAACGTTAACCACGGCAAGAGAGAGGCCATATTCTTTGGGAACTGGGCTGACCGATCCTTTGTCCCCTTCACCGTCAGGTCAGACTACCTGAAGGTGCTGGGGATATGGTTCTGAAGGGCCGTGACATGCACCAAAACCTGGAAGGAGCGAGTAGCCAGGGTCCAACACAAGCTGAGCATGTGGGAGCAGCAACTCTCTCCATTATGTGTAAGAACCTGGTCATCAGGTGCGAGGCGCTCACGTTGTTGTTGTAAGTGGCACAGGTCTGGCCCATACCCCATTCCTGCGCTGTGGCGATCACCCGAGTCATTTTCAGCTGCATCTCTGGATCCAAAATGGAGCGGGTCCAAAGGGACACGATGTTCAAACCTCTGGATAAGGGCGGGCATAATGTCCCCAATATCACCCTCATCCTGATGACTACCTTCGTGTGCAGCTGCATCAAGCTGTGTGCAGATCCCCAATACGCCAACACCAAGTGTCACTACGTGCTGAGATTCTCTCTGTCCCCAGTGTTGTGAAGGAAGGGCCTGGTCGCATTGCCGTGGAACGCTCCATCTAGTTGGACTGTGCCGTACCACCAATCCTTCGTGGAACAGTTTCTGCGGAAAACACCTTTGACCACCAATCCATCAGGCAGTGGTCTGCACGGAATGTCCTCAAGGCCCAACGGGAAAAGGAGATGGTGGATCCTGTCGGATGGTTACCAGAGCAGACCGCCAAATCATTTGGCGGAATGCCTCATCACCAGAACTTTCAAACAAGCACCAAGGTGTAGCTTGGCTGGTGGTGAGAAGAGCCCTCCCCGTCAGATCCTTCCTGCACGCCCGAAGTCTCACCCCCTCCGCACAATGCCCTCGAAGTGGCTGTGGTGGGGATGACATGGTTGCCCAGCTTCTTCTGGAATGTGTCTTTGCAAAGCAGGTGTGGAAAGAGATGCATTGGTTTTTGTCGAGGTTCATCCCAAGCAGCTCTGTAACACAGGAGTCTGTGCTCTGCGGGCTGTTCCCAGGGACACACACCGAGATAACCACCACTGCTGCTGGAGGACTATCAATTCGGTGAAAGACACTCTTTGGTCTGCCCAAAACTTGCTGGTCTTCCAGCACAAAGAGTTGTCCAATGTTGCAGACTGGCACACTCCAAGGTCCAGGA
This sequence comes from Heterodontus francisci, assembly GCF_036365525.1. Classification (NCBI taxonomy): domain Eukaryota; kingdom Metazoa; phylum Chordata; class Chondrichthyes; order Heterodontiformes; family Heterodontidae; genus Heterodontus; species Heterodontus francisci. The sequence goes on from NW_027141852.1 coordinate 15,848,998, forward strand.
CTACGTGTTGAGGGACGCACTAAAGCTTGGGGTAGCCACAGCAAAGGCTCAATGGGGAAAGACCACCATGTAAGCTCCCCCCACCAAGCTGAACTGAGGGGCTGGATCCATGGAAAACCCCTCAAACTGCAGCGGGAAAATTTTCGTTTGCCATAAAATGTATGTGGCATGAAAAATGAAATGGAAGGGTTGTGAGGCAACTCACTCCTGTATTGAATGAAACTGACCTCCTTTGCACTGTTTGTATTTTTTGACTTGGTGCTGTTTGGAACTGTTTTGTCATGTATTTTTTACAGATCTTTATGAATAAAGTATATTTTGGAAATAAAAAAACATTTGTGCAAGTAAGTGTTGTCAATTGCGGCTGCTTGAGCTCTGGGTTTGGAACTTGAGCAGCAGCTGGAGACACTGCTGTGCATTCATGAGGAGAGTTACATGGAAAGCATGTTCTTAGATGTGGTCACCCCACAGCTTAAGAGTACGCAGGGAGAGAGGGAATGGGTGACCACAAGGCAGTCAAAAAGAATCAGGCAGGAAGTGCAGGACATCCCGAGTGCATCTCACTCTCCAACAGGTATTCACTTCTGAATACGGAGGACAGTGATGCTTCACCAGGGGAGTGCAGCCAGATCCAAGTCCATGGCACCATGGGTGACTCAGCTGCAACGGTGGAGACAGGGAAGATTGGAAAAGCCATAGTGATAGATGATTCAATAGTGAAGGGAACAATCAGCTGTTTCTGTGGCCACAGACGTGAATCCAGGAATGGTGTGTTGCCTCCCTGGTGCCAGGGTCAAGGATGTCATTGAGCAGTTACAGAGCATCCTGAAGGGTGAGGGTGAACAGCCATCCTTTGTGGTCCACATCGGAACCAACAACATAGGTAGAAATAAGGATGTTGTCCTGCAGTCAGAATTTATGAAGCTAGGTAAGAAATTAGCAAGCAGGGCATCACAAGTAGTAATCTCCGGATTATTCCCAGTGCCACGCGCAAGTGAGTACAGGAATAAAAGGATAAGACAGATGAACGTGTGTCTGGAAAGATGGTGCAGGAGGGAGGGCTTTAGATTCTTGGGACAGGTCCCACGGATTGCAGTTGAACAGAGCCTGGACAGAGTTCCTTGCGGGACATTTTGCTAGTGCTGTTGGCGAGGGTTTAAACTCATTTAGCAGGGGGATGGGAAACGGAAGGTGGAGTCAGATGGGACAAAATCAGAAATGAAAATGGAAGTCACAAAATTAATGGATGAGTCTGGAAGAAAGAGGAAACAAAGGTTAGAAAATTTAAAAAGAGTTTGGCAGTGCTCAAGCATATCTATTTCAATGCAAGGAGTATAGAAAATAAAGCAGATGAGCTGAGGGCACAAATAGACATGTGGCAGTATGATATCACAGCTATTACAGAAACATGGCTTAAGGAGGGACAGGAATAGCAGCTCAACATTCCTGGTTACAGGGTTTTCAGATGTGATAGGGAGGGGGATAAGAAAGGAGGGGGGGTGGCAGTTTTGCTCAAAGTAACTATTACAGCTGTGAAGACGGATGATATTTTGGAAGGTTTATCAAATGAGGCCGTATAGATTGAGCTGAGGAACAAAAAAGGGGCAATCACACTGCTGAGAGTGTGCTATAGACCCCCAAACAGGAGATAGAAGAGCAGAATTGCAAGAACAATAGGGCAGTAATAGTAGGGGATTTTAACCACCCCAACATGAACTGGGATACTTTTAGTGTGAAAGAAATTGAGGGAGCAGAAGTCTTGAGGTGCATTCAGGAGAACTTATTTAGCCAATATGCAGCAAGTCCAACAAGAGAGGGTGCAGTTTTAGATGTAGTTTTAGGAAATGATGATAGGCAGGTGGAAGGAGTGGCAGTGGGAGAGCATTTTGGTGGTAGTGATCATAATTCAGTCAGTTTTAACATAATTATGGAAAGGACAAGGATAGAACAGGAGTTAAAGTTCTCAGATGGGGCAAGGACAACTTTACTAAGCTGAGGAGTGAATTAGCAAAAGTGGACTGGAAACAACTACTTGAAGGTAAATCAATGTCAGAGCAGTGGGAAGCACTCAAAGGGGAGATTCCAGGGGTTCAGAGTCAATATGTTCCCACAAAGAAAAAGGGTGGGATGGCCAAATCTAGAGCGCCATGGATTTTATAAGGTAGTATTATAAGACAGTAACGGAAAGCTTATGCCCGACTCAGAGAACTCAATACTGCTGAAAGCCGAGAGGTGTATAGAATGTGGAGGGGGGGATATCAACATTGAAATTAGGAAAGCAAAGAGAGGGCATGAAAGAATATTGGCAATCAAAATCAAGGTTCGCACAAAGATGTTTTATCAATACATTAACAGAAAAAGGATAACTATGGAAAGAGTAGGGCCCATAAAAGATCATGAAGGTAACCTATGAGTAGGGGCAGAAGATGTTGGCACTGTTCTTAATAAATACTTTGCATCTGTCTTCACAAAAGAGGGTGATGATGCAGATATTGGAGTTAAGGAAGAAGGGTATGAAGTATTGGATGTGATCAATAGAGGGAGAGAGGACATATTAGTGACAGGACATACAAATAGCATATTTGTAAGTTGATAAATCACTAGGGATGGATGAAATGTACCCCACGATGATAAAAGAAGCAAGAGAGGAAACAGCGGAAGGTTTGACCATCGTTTTCCAGACCTCACTGGATACAGGTGTGATGCTGGAGGATTGGAAGACTGCAAACATTGTACCTCTGTTTAAAAAGGGAGTGAGGGATAGACCGAATAATTACAGGACAGTCAGTCTAACCTCAGTAGTGGGCAAATTATTGGAATCTATTCTGAGTGACAGGATAAAATGTCACTCAGAAATGCACAGATTAATCATGGAGAGTCAGCATGGATTTGTTAAGGGAAGATCTTGTCTGACCAACTTGATTGAAATTTTGATTGGCTGTGTGGTAAATAGCAAGGAGGATAGCTGTTGGCTGCAGGAAGATCTTCATGGTCTGGTCAGATGCACAGAAAAATGACAAATGGAACTCAATCCAGAGAAGTGTGAGGTGATGCATTTGGGGAGGTCAAACAAGGCAAAGGAATACACGATTAAGAGGAAAATGTTGAGAGGTGTAGAGAAAGTGAGGTACCTTGGAGTAAATGTCCACAGATCCCTGAAGGTAGCAGGACAGGGCGATAAGGTGGTAAGAAGACAATATGGAATCCATTCCTTTATTAGCTGAGGTATAGAATATAAGAGCAGGGAGGTTATGCTGGAACTGTATAAATCATTAGTCAGGCCACAACTTGAGTACTGTGTGCAGTTCTGATCACCTCATTACAGAAAGGATGTAATTGCACTAGAGAGGGTACAGAGGAGATTTACGAGGATGTTGCCGGGACTGGAAAAATGCAGCTTTGAGGAAAGATTGGATAGGCTGGGGCTATTCTCCTTGGCACAGAGAAGGCTGAGGGGAGATCTGACTGGCATGTACAAAATTTGTGGAGTCTGGATAGAATTGAAGTGAAGGGCCTGTTTACCTGAGCAAAGAGATCAGTGACTAGGGGAATAGATTCAAAGTGATTGGCAGAAAGATCACAGGGGAGATGAGGAAAAGACTTTTTAGCCAGAGGGTGGTGGGGGTCTGGTGGAATTGATACTGTATTTTAGTTTGATATTGCATCACTTTTTAGAATGGTATGTAATGTTTATATCTATCTACACTGATGGAATTGATTCTGTCTCTTTCAATTTCACAGTGTGGGCGAGGTCTGAACTGGTATTTAATTTGTGTCTCAGCTGACAATATCTTTCAGCACCTTTGAAACATTCACTGCAATGAATGTTGGACTTGTATGTAACTTGTACCTCAGGGTACACCATGGGGATGTTTAAACATCCTTTATAATGAATGGGTGTGAGCTTTGGGTATGATATTTAATTTAAATCTCAGGGTACATCACTAGGTTAGATTCTGTGCCATTCAATCAGTAGCGTGTGCCAATTCTATTTGATATTTAATTGCTAGCTCAGTCTGCATTATATTAGACAGGCAGAGAGACTTGGGCGTACAGGTCCACAGGTCACTAAAAGTGGCAACGCATGTGGATAAGGTAGTCAAGAACGCATATGGCATGCTTTCCTTCATCGGTCGGGGCATCGAGTATAAAAATAGGCAAGTCATGCTGCAGCTGTACAGAATTTTAGTTCGGCCACACTTAGAATATTGCATGCAATTCTGGTCGCGACACAACCAGAAGGACGTGGAGGCTTTGGAGAGGGTACAGAAGAGGTTTACCAGGATGTTGCCTGGTCTGGAGGGCCTTAGCTATGAGGAGAGGTTGGATAAACTCGGATTGTTTTCACTGGAACGACGGAGGTGGAGGGCCGACATGATAGAGGTTGACAAAGTTATGAGTGGCATGGACAGAGTGGATAGTCAGAATCTTTCTCCCTGGGTGGAAGAGTCAGTTACTAGGGGACATAGGTTTAAAGTGCGAGGGGCAAAGTTTAGAGGGATGTGCGAGGCAAGTTCTTTACACAGAGGGTGGTGAGTGCCTGGAACTTGCAGCCGGGGGAAGTGGTGGAAGCAGGTACGATAGCGACGTTTAAGAGGCATCTTGACAAATACATGAATAGGATGGGAATAGAGGGATACGGACCCCAGACGTGCAGAAAGTTTTAGTTTAGGCAGGCATCAAGATCGGCGCAGGCTTGGAGGGCCGAATGGCCTGTTCCCGTGCTGTACTGTTCTTTGTTCTTTGTTAGATTGACACATTGCATTTCAATCTGCTAGTGGGTGTGATTTTGACGTGGGATTGAAGTATCTGACTGTCAGTGGGACTCAATCGGGGTGAAATGGAAAAAACTTCTTTCTCTCCTGCTTTGTTTGGATGTTGGATTGAAAATGTGTCTCTGGAACTTGGGATCAATGTGAGCCTGACTATTTCTGCAGTCTGAGACCAGGGAACTGATGCACTATCTGCACTCTGAGTGATAATGTACCTACTGTGTGTGAGTGGAGCTGGCTGCACTGTTCCTTGTGCCTCGAGTGCAGCAACCATCACATTCATCACAATATCTTCAAGTATTTGCCTGTATGAAGAAAAAAATACATCTGATAACTCAAGAACAGATGCGGTGCATAATATCAAAGAGGTCAATTTAATTTCTCAATCAATAATCATTAAGAACATCCACAAATGAAAACCGGTGTCATTATCTGCCTCCACTGAAGTACTGAAGCTCCCAGCTCCTGCATCGCAAGTGTTCTGGGCAGATCCATCCAGACAAAACACTGCACTGGGATCGTCCCAACTGCTCTCTGCTCGACATATATTTCCAGCCATCCTGCTTCATATGCAAAAAAATTTTTTTAATGAAGCTCGATATGTACATCCCTCGATTCCTTTCTCCACATACAATTGTTCATTTGTTCCACCTCCCCTTCAGTGCATCGATACTATTCACCCCAACATCTCCCTGTGATAACAAATTCCAGATTCGAACCATTCACTGCGTAAATACATTTTTCATGAATTCCTCATTGGTTTTATGAATGACGATTTTATATTTTGGCTCTTGTTTCAGACGCCACCACAAGTGGAAGCATGTCTCCATGTATTCTAAAAAAGCCCTTCGCTATTTCCTCACTTTTTTCATTTGTTTGTGGAATGTAGGCATTAGTGGCTATGCTAGCATTTATTGCCCAATCCAAATTGCCCTTGACAAAGTGGTGGTGAGCTGCCTTCTTGAGCCGCTGCAGTTCCTGAGATGTAGGAACACCAACAGTGCTGTTTGGAACGGAGTTCCAGGATTTTTACCCAGCGACAATGAAGGAATGGCGATATAGTTCCAAGTCAGGATGTTGTGTGGCTTGGAGGGGAATTTGCAAGTGGTAGTGTTCCCTTGCAACTGCTGCCCTTGTCCTCCTCAGTAGTAGAAGTTCCAGGTTTGGAAGGTACTGTCAAAGGAGCTATTGTGTGTTGCAGCTGTGCACCTTGTAGATGGTACACACTGCTGCCACTTTGCATCAGTGGTGAATGGGGTGATTGTTGAAGGTGGTGCTTGGGGGCAATCAAGCAAGCTACTTGAGTGTTGTTGGAGCTGCACTCATCCAGGCAAGTGGAGAGTATTCCATCATACTCCTGACTTGTGTCTTGTGAATGGTGGATAGGTTTGGGGAGACAGGAGGTAAGTTACTCACCACAGAGTTCCTAGCCTCTGACCTGCTCTTGTAGCCACGGCATTTATGTGGCTGGTCAAGTTCTGTTTATGGTCAATGGTAACCCCCCCCCCCACCCCCAATGTTGATGGTGGGGGATTCAGTGATGGTAATGCCATTGAACATCAAGAGGAGATGATTAGATTCTCTCTTGTTTGAGATGGTCATTGCCTGGCACTTATCTGACGCGAATGTTACTTGCCACTTATCAGCCCAAGCCTGGATGTTGTCCAGGTCTTGCTGCATCTGGGCACGGGCTGCTTCAGTAGCTGAAGAGTCATGAATGGTGCTGAACATTGCGCAATCATCAGTGAACATCCCCACTTTCGGCCTTGTGATGGAGGGAAGGTCATTGATGAAGCAGCTGAAGATGGTTGGGCCTAGAACACGAGCCTAAGGAATTCCAGCTGTAATGTCCTGAGACTGAGATGATTGACCTGAACAACCACAGCCATCTTCCTTCGTGCGAGGTATGACTCCAACCAGCAGAGAGTTTTGCCATGATTCCCATTTACACTAGTTTTGCTAGGGCTCCTTGGTGCCATTAATGGTCAAAGATTGCCTTGATGTCAAGGGCAGTCACTCTCACCTCACAATGCAATGTTTCCTTAATTCTAAAATAAAAGCAAAATTCTGCAGATTCTGGAAATATGAAATTTAAAAAAACAAAAATGCTCAAAATACTCAACAGTTCAGGCAGCGTCTGTGGAGAGAGAAACAGAATTAACATTTCAGGTCTGTGTCCTTTCATCTTACAATATGTTTTATGTCCTGGTATGTAATGGTCAGGTTCATTCAGTTTGCAGTAATGGAATGAATACTGTGTCTTCCACTCTGACTATTAGTGAGATTTGTGGAGTCGTGTGTAACATGGAGCTCAGTCTGCAGTCTGGGTACATTATTGAGATTAATTCTGTATTTTACAATCAGGTACTGTTTGGCTGTTCCATCTGACATTGAATTTGTAGTTCAGGCTGCTGTCTTGTGAGAGTGACACAGTGCCTTGCAATCTGATAGTGGGTGTGATTTTGGACTGGGATTGATGTATCTACCTGTCAGTGGGACTGAGTTGTGGTGAAATGGAAACAAGTTCAATCTTTCCTGCTCTGTGTGACTGTTGCATTGACTGTTGGTCTCTGGAACTTGGGATCAGTGCCAGTCTGACTACTTCTGCTGGCGGTGATTGTGGAATTGATGTCTCTGCTCTCTGTGAGTGATACTGTACTTACTGTGTGTGAGGAGCTGGCTGCACTTCCTCTTGTGTCGAGGAATCACGACATTTATTCTGCTTCCATCAAGTATTTGCCTGCAGAAAGGGAATGTATTTATTATCATTCAGGAAGAGATGTGGTAGAAGATACAAAAGTGACCAAAACAATTTTTCAATTAATAATCATTATGAACAATCACAAAGGAAACCCAGCATTGCAAACAGAGTCAGTGTCTGATTCCACTGCAGTCCTGCAGCCCCCAACTACTGCATACCAGAGGCTTTGGCCATTTTACAACAATTAAATGACATCCAGAAACAATCCACTGGGCCATGAATGGGACTGACCGACGGAACAGGGACTTTTACACAGGTCAGATTTCCAGTTCCCGCTCCCATGGTCTAACCGTTCACGCGAAACCAAACAGCCACTGTTTAAAATGTGTCCTTCACATTTCTCACCTGGTGCCTATAATAGATTCTCTTTGTGTAAATCCCCACATCCTGACTGTCCGCTTCTGTTTCCACACTTCACTGTCCAATAACAAGAAACTGTGGGATGAGGCTGAATCGCTCTCTTTGCGCTGGCACGGACATGATGGGCCGAATGGCCTAATTCTGTGTCGGATATTTTCCATGTTTCTGTTTGCGGAATTGTTGCAGAAATCTGCGCCTGCGCTCCCCTCCCCCAGCACTGCCTGTGAGCGCAAGGAGATGGTTTAAAACAGCCGCGAATGGAGAGATCCCAGTCCCAGTGGAAGGGAGCAAACAGCAGCCTCCTTCCAGCAGCACATCGCTTTGGGAGCGTGTCCGCAGATGGACTCAGAGATCAGCATCGAGTCCGGGGCAAGTTCAGGGGCAGGCGGGGGCTGTTTGTGAGAGGCGGAGTGGAGCGGGAACTGGTCCCGGAACATGGAGTGAGTGGGGGAAGGGAGAGGCCATTCTCGGGTTGTGTGTGGACAAGGGGATGGAGACAGAATGGGAAGAACCTGTTACTGCAGTGCAGTCAAACAATGATAATATTTGTAAGGCTGGGCTTCCTTTGTGGGCGTTTATAATTATTATGAGAGATTAAACTCATTAAAATCCTGTATCTTCTACCTCACCAGTATTTGAATTATAAACATTCTTTTGTTCAAACAGGCAAATAATTGAATGAACCAAAATAAATATGATGTTTCCTCCACCAAGTTACATGGAAGAGCGTCACCAGCTCCTTCTCACACACAGTCCGTACATTATCACTCACAGAGTGCAGAGACACAGACAGGTCATCAGTTCCACAGTCTCAGACAGCAGAAACAGATCCAGAGACACATTTTCAATCCATCAATCAAATGGAGCAGGAGAGACGCACGTTGTTTTCATGTCACCCCAACTCAGTACCACTGACAGGTATATACACAAATCCCAGTCCAAATTCTCACCCACTATCAAATTATCAGTGTGTCAATCTCACAATAGAGCAACCTCAGCTACAAATTAAATACACATAGAACTGACACATGGTTGCTGTTTCAAAGTTACAGAGATAATCTCAATGAAGTGCTCCGAGATTCAAGTTAAATACCAGCCTAATATTTACACGGGTTTTGACTTTATTATCAGTATTAATTCCCATAATGTGTCCAGACATATACATTAGATACAAATCTCAAGTTCATCATCAGATTGCAGAGGTACAAACTCAGATTCCAATTTAAAACTCATCCGGATTGTGAAACTAAAAGATACAATATAAATTTGATTAGTATAGTTTGAGCTATAAATTACGTACCAGTCCTAAAACCTCATATAGTGTCATATGGAAGATACTGTGCAATTCCAGACTGAGCTCATTTTACATGCAAGTCCAAGATTCTCACTCAGAGTTGGACTGAATGGCACTGATCAAATTGATGAGTACAGCCTGACTTACACTTGCACATCGATCCTGTATAAGATTGCAGGATACATTATATTTCACTATTGTGTTCACAGTGACAGATACTATTTAATACCAGGCAAAACCTCAAACAGGATTTATGTATCTACCTATCTGCTTAAAACCTACCACATCAGTGGCCTGTTGCGGTGCTGAATTTTTATGTAGAATAAATCCAGACTTGCACCAGTCCCAGTGACGGAAGGTTATGTAATGAATCTCACACTCTCACAGAGTACCAGACACTGACAGTTAGAGAGTGATTTTGAAACCCATGCTAGGTGCCAGATGCTGAAAGGTATAGGTTGATTACTGCACTCACTGACAGTACCTCAGCCTGAGTCATCTAAAGCAACCTAACACACAAATAGTAGCACTGAGAGATTGAGAAAGAGTCCAAAACTCAGAGTAACAGACACTGATAGACACAATCTGAAAACTGCATGCACATGGATACAGTATTGGCTAACTCACAAGAAACAGAGTGGGGATAATTGGGGAATTTTCAAATTGGCAAACTGTAACTAATGGAGTGCCACAGAGATCAGTGCTGGTGCCTCAATCTTTATGGTCTTTATTAATAACTTGCATGAAGGGTCCGAGTGTAAATCCAAATTTATGGATGGTACAACGATAGGGAGGAAAGCAAGTTGTGAGAAGGACACAAAGTGTCTGCAAAGAGATATAGCTAGGTTAAATCAGTGGGAAAAAGTTTGGCAGATGGAGTATAATATGGGAAAATGTAAGATTGTCTACTTTGGCAGGAAGAATAGAAAAACAGAATATTACTTACATAGAGAGAGACTGCAGAATGCTGCTGTACCAAGGAATCTGTGTGTCCAGGTACATGAATTACAAAAAAGTTAGCATGCAGCTATAGCAAGTAATTAGGAAGGCAACTGGAATGTTGGCATTTTTAGAGAGGGGAATGGAGTTTAAAAGTAGGGAAGATTTGCTGTAACTGTACAGGGCATTAGTGACATCCCAACTAAAGTACTCCACACAGTTCTGGTCTCCTTACTTAAGGAGGGATATACTTGCATTGGAATCAGTTCAGAGAAGGTTCACTCGGCTGATACTTGGGAAGTTGGATTGTCTTAGGAGAAACAGTTGAGCAGGTTGGGCCTCTACTCACTGGAGTTTAGAAGATTGAGAAGAGATCTTATTGAAACCTATAAGATTCTCAGTGGGCTGGACAGGTAGATGCTGAGAGGATGTTTCTCCTTGTGGGGGAATGTAGAATTAGGGGCCACAGTTTCAAGATAAGTGGCCTCCCATTCAAGAAGGAGATGAGGAGGAATTTCTTCGCTCAGAGGGTTGTTCATCTTTGGAATTCTGTTCTCCAGAGGACTGTGGAGGCTGGGTCATTGAATATATTCAAGGCTGTGATAGACAGATTTTTGATCTACAAGGGAGTCAATGGTCATGGGCGCAGGCAGGAAAGTGGAGTTAAGGCCACAATCAGAACAACCCCGATCTTATTGAATGGCAGAGCAGGCTCGATGGGCCAAATGGCCATCTCCTGCTCCTATTTTGTATCTTTTTATCTTCTTACACACACACACACACACACAGACACACACACTCAACCAGTGTGTGGCAGTGGATCTAGTATTAATCCCATTTTCGTACAAAATACCAGCGACTGAAAGGTACAGAATAAATCCCACAGATGCGTACAGTATGACTGACAGGTACAGAATGAATCCCATGCTCACACACAGCACCAGGGATTGAAAGATACATGTGATTCCCACCCTCACAGAACAATATCTGACTGAGTTACAGAATGATTTCCACATTCCCATCGAGCACCACTGACTGCTAATTAATTCATCCCACAATCACACACACTACCAGAGGCCGACAGATACAGAATGTATTGCACACTTTCACAAAGTTCCAGTGAGTGACAGGTACATCATCTCTATGGTATCAATTTGTTTTTTTCATGAAGAGTCTGGAACTTTCCAATTACCTTTGTGATCTCTGTTTTAACCCCATGGATTCTGGGTGATTCACTTTCACTGTTGGGATCTTTGTGTCTCTACATAATGCCCTGTAAATTAATTACTGATCACTGACCCCATGTGCGCGTTCATTTTCGCTATTGTACTATTTCGTCAATAAGCTGACAGATCAGTTCTCAGTCACTTGTTTCCCTTGTTCAAGCTCGGCCTCAATAATAAGTACATTTACTAGAAACCCCGCTGTTGTAGGAAACCTCAGTCTCTCATTTCAACTCCTGACAGTAAAAATCTTCTCTCCGCTTTTTTCTCCCACAGATAGGTTCAATCTAGAATCAGTGATGCGGTATCTTCACAAAGATTGACCTGAAATGTGTCCGCTTCCAGAATGCTGTGAGAGACTTTCTGCCGCCGCTTACAGACTGTTTCAAAAAGGACGGAGAATAGTCCGAGATCAAAGCGCACATGGGCTCAGTGATCAGTAATTAATTTACGCCGCATTATTAAGTAGAGACAAAAAGATCTCACAGACAGTGAAACTGAATCACCCAGAATCCATGGGGTTAAAAGAGATCAGAAAGGCAATTAGAAAGTTCCAGACTCTCCGTATAAAAAAACAAAACAAATTAAAACCAGAGATGATGATGTAGCTTTTTCAGAGAGATTGTGGGTGGCTCTTAAAAGAGCCGTTGTGTTTGGGATGTTTTTCAGTCCATTGTGTAGTTTTACTTGGAGCTGATGTACTTGGTCACCGCCTTTGTCCCTTCCGACACGGCGTCTTTGGCCAGCTCCCCGGGCAGCAGCAGGCGCACGGCGGTCTGGATCTCCCGGGAGCTGATGGTTCTGCACTTGTTGTAATGGCCCAGGCGGGAAGCCTCACCCGCGATGCGCCCGAAAATATCGTTCACAAACGAGTTCATGATGCTCATGGCCTTGGAGGAGATGCCGGTGTCGGGGTGAACCTGCTTCATCACTTTGTAGATGTAGATGGAGTAACTCTCCTTCCTCGACTTTCTCCGCCTCTTACCGCCCTTTGCTGATGGTTTACTCACAGTTTTCTTTGCGCCCTTCTTAGCAGCTGCTTTCTTCTTCTCCTCAACCATCTTCAGATTCAATTTCAGACACAGAAATAAACCAAACCCCTTCCGAGTGCGGATTAAATAGACAATCCCACAGCACTATGCTAATGAGGGATGGGGGAAAGTAAAGATTGTGATTGCGTGATTGGGAGTGATGTCACAATGATTTTATATTGTCATACTATAATTGGTGTCCTTCACCATCCAATCACATTCAAACTTTGCAGCCAATCACAAACATTCGTACTGCAATCAGGAAGTCTGTTTCACAAAGACTCTCTCCAGCTGCAGTTTACATTGAAAGAGCCGCTCCCTGTGTCAAGCTCTCTGGAAATGTTCTGCATGTTGTTGAGAGGACGCTTATTGATGATTCTGTGTCGTTGTGAGTGTGCAATTAATTCCATTTCTTTTATTCTCTGCTCCTGTGTTTGAGTGTGTTCTGTCATTCAGCAGTTCTCAGTCTCTGGTGCTGTGTGGATTTATTCCGTATTTATTTATTTCGAGAATATAGCACTGAAACAGGCCCTTCGGGCCACCGAGTCTGTGCCGACCAACAATCACCCATTTATACTAGCCCTGCAGTAATCCCAACCTACACTAGGGGCAATTTACAATGACCAATTTACTTATCAACCTGCAAGTCTTTGGCGGTGGGAGGAAACCGGAGCACCCGGCGAAAACCCACGCGGTCACAGGGAGAACTTGCAAACTCTGCACAGGTAGTACCCAGAATCGAACCCGGGTTATTGGAGCTGTGAGGCTGCAGTGCTAACCACTGCACCACTGTATCTGTCAGACTCTGGTACTGTGTTTGAGTATGACATCCATTCTGTATCTGTCAGTCTCTGTTGCTGTGTTTGAGTGTGAGGAGTTGAGGCAGAGTGTTGCGGCGAGGAAGATGGAAAAGAGCGTTGGTGCGATGACACAGACTTAGTTGACCCCAGTTTGCATTGGGATTGGGTCAGTGGTAGGTCCGTTGGGAAGGATTACAGCTTGCATGTCATCATGCAGTCGTTGGAGGTTGGTGACGAATTTTTCCGGCAGCCAAATTTGAGGAAGACGTTCCATAATCCCTCCTGGTTGGTAGAGTCGAAGGCCTTTGTCAGGTCAGAGAAGACCAGGTAGAAAGGTTGCTGCTGCTCCCTACATTTTCTTGGAGTTGTCTTGCTGTGAAGATCATGTCAACTGTGTCTCTTGATGGACAGAATCCACATTGTGATTCCAGTAGGAGATCTTCAGCCACGGGGAAGAGACAGTTGAGAAGGACTCTTGTGATGACCTTCCCTGTAGTGAACAGCTGGGATACCCCTCTGTCATTACCACAGTCGGTCTTGTCACCATTTTTGGTGATGATCACAATGACAGCATCTCAGAGATCCCTGGCATGCTCTCGTCCTTCCAGCTGAGGGAAATGAGACCATGTATTTGTGTTAAGTGTTATTCTCTGTCGTATTTTAGATTTTCAGAGGGAATTCCATCTATGCCGGTGGCCTTCATTTTTTTTTTACCTGTTAGATTGCCTTTTCAATTTCTGTTGGGCTGGGATTGTGCTGACGTCATGGTGGGTAACATGCTGTGGAATGTGGCACTTGCATCAAGGACTGAGTTGCGATTGAGAAGATCTTCAAAGTGCTACTTCCAACGAGTGCTGACTGCCTCTCTGACCTTGATCAGTGTCACTCCATTCTTTACTCTCAGTAGGGTCGGTCCTTGGTAATTTGGGCCATAAATGGTCTTGACGGTGCTGAAGAATCCACACATGTCGTGGCTGTCAGCAAGTTGCTGTATTTCCTGCACTCTTTCAGCCCATCAGCTGTTCTTTAGTTTGTGTAAGCAGATCTACTCTACAGGACGAGTGGGAAACTATTGAAACTACATTGCCTGCAGTCCTGAAGCAAGGCCACTCCAACATCTGTCATCGGGCTGCAGTATGCTGACAATGCTTGCATATGCGCATACTCAGAGGCCAAGCTTCAAACCCTCATCGATGCATTCATGGAGGCGTATGAAAGAATTGGCTTGAAGCAAAACATCCGGAAAGCTAAGGTCCTCTGCCAGCCTGCTCCCCGACACTGCCCCCGACTATTAAGATCCACGGCGAATCACTGGACAATGTGGATCACTGCTCATACCTTGGGAACCTCCTGTCACCAAGGGCAGATATCGACAATGACACTCAGGATCGCTTCCAGAAGGCCATGTGGCCCATAAATCCTGTTCTGCCATTCAATAAGATCATGCCTGTTCTGATTGAGGCCTTAATTCCACTTTCCTGCCTGTGCCCATTGACCAATGACTCCCTTGTACATCAAAAAATCTGTCTATCACAGCCTTGAATATATTCAATGACCCAGCCTCCACAGTCCTCTGGAGAACAGAATTCCAAAGATGAGCAACCCTCTGACAGAAGAAATTCCTCCTCATCTCTTTCTTGAATGGGAGACCACTTATCTTGAAACTGTGGCCCATAATTCTACATTCCCCCACAAGGAGAAACATCTTCCCAGCATCTACCTGTCCAGCCCACTGAGAATCTTATAGGTTTCAATAAGATCACCTCTCAATCTTCTAAACTCCAGTGAGTAGAGGCCCAATCTGCTCAACTTATTCTCACAAGTCAACCCTTCATCCCAGGAATCAGCCTAGTGAACATTCTTTGAACTGATTCCAATACAAGTATATCCCTCCTTAAGTAAGGAAACCAAAGCTGTATGGAGTACTTTAGTTGGGATGCCACTAATGCCCTGTACAGTTACAGCAAAACTTCCCTACTTTTATACTCCATTCCTCTTGCTAAAAAATTCCAACATTCCATTTGCATTCCATAATTACGTGCTATACCTTCATGCTAACTTTTCTGTAATTCATGTACCTGGCACCCAGATCCCTCAGTACAGCAGCATTCTGCAGTCTGTCTCGATGTAAATAATATTCTGTTTTTCTATTCTTCCTGCCAAAGTAGACAATCTCACATTTTCCTATATTATACTCCATCTGCCAAACTTTTGCCCACTGACTTAACCTATCTATATCTCTTTGCAGACACTTTATGTTCTCCTCACGACTTTCTTTCCTACCTATCTTTGTACCACCCATAAATTTGGCAACAGTACACTCAGTGCCTTCATGCAATTATTAATATAGACCATAAATAGTTGAGGCACCAGCACTGATCCCTGTGACATTCCATTAGTTACAGTTTTCCAATCTGAAAATGCCCCATTTGTCCCCACTCTCTGCTTCCTGTGAGTTAGCCAATCTTATATCCATGTGTGTGTAGTTTTCAGTTTGTATCTATCAGTGTCTGGTACACTATGTGAGTTTTGGACTCTTTCTTACTCTCCCACTGCTATTTTTTGTGTGTTAGGTTGCTTTAGATGACTCAGGCTGAAGTACTGTGAGTGAGTGCAGTAATCAACCTATATCTTTCAGCATCTGGCACTGAGCATGTGTTTCAGCATCACTATCTATCTGTCAGTATCTGGTACTCTGTGTGAGTGTGGGATTCATTATATAATCTTCCGTCCCTGGGACTGATGGCAAGTCTGGATTTATTCTCCATAAAATGTCAGCACAGCAACAGGCCACTGATGTGGTAGGTTTTAAGCAGACAATATATTTGAGGTTTTGCTTAGTATTAAATATCTGTCACTGTGAACACAATAGTGAAAGATAATGTATCCTACAATCTGATACAGGATTGGTGTGCAAGTGTAACTCAGGCTGTACTAATCAATTTGATCAGTGCCATTCAGTCTGAGTGAGTATCTTGGTTTTGCATGTAAAATGAGCTCAGTCTGGAATTGTACAGTATCTTCCATCTGACACTATGCGGTTTCAGGACTGCTATGTAATTTAGAGCTCAGACTATACTGATCAAATTTATAATGTATCTTTTAGTTTCACAATCTGGATGAGTTTTAAACTGGAATCTGAGTTTGGATCTCAGGTTATACGATATTTCAGAATCTCTCAATCTGATTATGGACTTGAGTCTAATGTTTATGTCTGGAAACATTATGGGAATTAATACTGATAATAAACTCATAACCTGTGTAAATATTGGGCTGGTATTTAACTTAAATCTCAGAGTACATTATTGAGGTTAATTCTGCAACTTTGAAACAGAAACCACGTGTCAGTTCTCTGTGTGTTTAATTTGTAGCTGAGGTTGCACTATTGTGGGATTGCCACACTGATAATTTGATTGTGGGTGAGATGTTGGACTGGGATTTATGTATCTACCTGTCAGTGGTAATGAGTTGGGGTGACATAGAAACAACGTCTGTCTTTCCTGCTCTATTTGATTGATGGATTGAAAATGTGTCTCTGGAACTATTTCTGCTGTCTGAGACTGTGGAACTGATGACCTGTCTGTGTCTCTGCGCTCTGTGAGTGATAATGTACGTATTGTGTGTGAGAAGGATCTGGTGGCACTCTTCCTTGTAACTTGGGTGGAGGAAATAGCCCATTTATTCTGGTTCATTCAATCATTTGCCTGTTTGAACAAAAGTATGTTTGTAACTAAAATACAGGTGAGATCAAAGATATAGAGTTTTAATGAATTTAATCTCTCAAATAATAATCATTATGGATACCCGCAAAAGAACAACCGCAACACAAATATTGTCACTGTTTCACTCCACGACAATAAGTTTCTTCCCATTCTGTCTCCCTCCCCTTGTCCACACACAACCGGAGAATGGCCTCTCCACTCACTCCATGTTCCGAGACCAGTTTCAGATCCACTCCGCCTCCTACAAACAGCCCCCGCCTGCCCCTGAACTTGCCCCGGACTCGATGCTGATCTCTGAGTCTATCTGCGGACATGCTCCCAAAGCGATGTCCTGCTGGAAGGAGGCTGCTGTTTGCTCCCTTCCCCCAGGACCGGGATCTCTCCATTCGCGGCTGTTTTAAACCATCTTCTTCCGCTCACAGGCAGTGCTGGGGGAGGGGAGCGCAGGCCCAGATTTCTGCAGCACTTCAGCCAGAAACTTGGAAAACTTCCGGCACAGAATGAGTCCATTCGGCCCATCATGTCCGCGCTAGCGGAATGAGAGGGATATAGCCTGTTCCCACAGTCTGTTGTTATTGGACAGTGAAGAGTAGAAACAGAAGCGGACAGTCAGGATGTGGGGAGTTACACAAAGAGGTACACTATTATCGGCACCAGGTGAGAAGTGTGAAGGACACATTTTAGTCAGCGGCTGTTTGGTTTCATTTGAACGGTTAGACCATGGGAGCGGGAACAGGAAATCTGACCTGTCTAAAAGTCCCTGTTCCGTCGGTCAGTCCCATTCATGGCCCAGTGGATTGTTTCTGGATGTTATTTAATTTTTGTAAAATGGCCAAAGCCCCTGGTATGCAGTAGCTGGGGGCTGCAGGACTGCAGTGGAATCAGACACTGATTCTGTTTGTATTGCTGGGTTTCCTTTGTGATTGTTCACAATGATTATTCATTGAAAAATTGTTTTGGTCTCTCTTGTAACTTCCACCACATCTCTTCCTGAATTATAATTCATACTTTTTCTTTCTACAGGCAATACTTGAGGAAGCTGAATAAATGTAGTGATTCCTCGACACAAGGGGAAGTGCAGCCAGCTCCTCACACACAGTAAGTACAGGATCACTCACAGAGAGCAGAGACATCAGTTCCACAATCACCGACAGCAGAATTAGTCAGAACACAAAAACACACAAAATAGGAGCAGGAGTAGATCATGTGGCCCGTGGAGCCTGCTCCGCCATTCAGTACCATCGTGGATGATCTTAGGCTTCAATTCCACTTTCTCGCCTGCTCGCCTTATCCCCTGATTCTCTGAGAGATCAAAAATCTGTCTATCGGAGCTTTACATGTATTCAATGATGGAGCATCCACAATCCGCTGGAGTAGAAAATTCCAAAGATTCACAACCCTTTGAGTGAAGTAATTTCTCCTCATCTCAGTCCTAAATGATCAGCCCCTTATCGTGGGACTGTGTCCCCATGTTTTAGATTGTCTGACCAGCAGAAACAATCTCTCAGTGTCTCCCCTATCCAGCCCCTTTGGAATTTTGTATGTTTCAATGAGATCACCTCTCATTCTTCTAAACTCCAGAGTATAGGCCCAATTTACTCAGCCTCCCATCATGGGACAATCCCCTCATCCCAGGGACTAATTTAGTGAACATTTGCTGCACCGCCTCCAATGCACATATATCCTTTCTTAAGTGTGCAGACCAAAACTTCACACTGTATTCCAGATGTGGTCTCACCGAAATCCTGTACAATTGTAGCAAACTTCTTTATTCCTGTATTCTAATCGCCTCAAAAAAAAGGCCAACACGCCATTTGCCTTCCTAATTGCTTGTTGTACCTGCATGCTAACTTTCTGTATTCCTTGTGCAAGAACACTCAAGTCTCTTTGAACACCAACAGTTACAAGTTTCACACCTTTTATCAAATATTCTACTTTTCTATTCTTATGACCAAAGTGAAGAACTTCACACTTCCCTACATTATACTCCATCTACCATCTTCTTGCCCACTCACTGAACTTGTCTATATCTCTTTGCAGCCTCTCTATGTCCTCCAACAGCTTCCCTTTCCACCTACCTTTGTATCATCAGCAAACTTAGATACATTACTCTCTGTCTCTTCATCTAAGTCATGAATTTAGATTGTAAATAGCTGAGACCCCAGCACTTATCCTTGCAACACTCCATTATTCACTGCCTGCCAATCTGTTTATACCCACTCTTTGCTTCCTGTCCATTAACCAATCCTCTATCCATGCTAATATATTACCCTCAATTCCATGATTCCCTTATCTTCTCTATCAACCTTTTATGTAGCACCTTATTGAATGCCTTTTGGAAATCCAGGAATACGACTAGTTTCCCTTTACCCTGCTAGTTAAATCCTCAAAAAACTCTCATAAATTTGTCAAACAAGATTTCCCTTCAGGAAAATCATGTTGACTTGTTTGAATACTTTTCTCAATGCATTGTTCAGACTTCCTGCATTTTCCCAAGGACTGATATTAGGCTAACTGGCCTGTAGTTCACAGTTTTCTCTCTCCCTCCTTTCCTGAAAGGCAGTGTAACATTTGCCAACTTCCAATCTGATGGAAATTTTCTGACCCCCTCCCACACCCACTGCAATATTACAGGGAACGGGGGTGGGGAGAAACAGCCTGTCTGCCCCAGGCCAATCAAGGCCCTTAATTGGCCAATTAACAGCCACTTATGGGCCTCCTCTCTCTGCTGCAGGTATTTTATCCTCGGTTGGGTTGGGGGCGGGGAGGCAGTGTGGCAAAGGCACCAAGAACCCTGCCTGATAAAACCAGGCATCTTTCTTGCGGGCTGCGGGGGGGGGGGTCCTCCTGATTAGGGACCCTGTTCCCCATGGAGGGCCACCCTCAAAGCTCCAACCGCCCCCATTGGGCACCCCCGGACCCTCTACCTGACCCCCCATTGCCTCAGACTTAAAGGTAACATTATATATTCTATCAGAACAGACTGAATGACAAATAACATAGCACTCCACAAAACTATAGTGTTAGAGTGAAAGATATTGTCTCAGTTATTTATTGCAGCCTGAGCTACACATTATATGCCAATCTAAAATCACATACAGTTTCAGACTGAGATACAGTATTTATTCCATAAATGCAAAATGAGCTATATGTTCCACAGGAGTTCATACTATTGAACAAGCCTGGGCTCTTTTCTCTAAGTGGTCACCTAATAGAAGCATTGAATAATATGAAGGGTTTCGTTAGGGTAGAGGTAGAGATGTTTCCCACTTGTGGTGGAGTCCAAAGCTGTCGATATGAAATAGTCAGTAATAAATTAAATAAATAACTCAGGGGAATCTTCTTTACCCTGCTTTGACAGCACTTGAGCTGCTGAACATTGTTACATTTAACATCAAGCGAAATGATTAAATGAGGCAGAAACAATTTGAGAGATTTGCTGATAGGATTAGATGAAGTAGGGTTGGAGTAACCTCATTGGAACTACCAGCACTTGGGCAGAAAAGCCTGTCTCTGTGCTGTAAATACTATGTAATTTTGTGTAGAGTGAATCCAGAATGACAAACTAACCCAGAGATTAATGGCTGCTGAATGCATCCCACACACAGGCAGTACCAGAGACTGACAGATACTGAACAAAACCCACACTCACAGGCAGTACCAGAGACTGACAGATGCTGAACAAAACTCACACTCACAGGAAGTACCAGAGACTGACAGATACTGAACAAAACCCACACTCACAGGCAGTACCAGAGACTGACAGATACTGAACATAACCTCCACTCACAGGCAGTACCAGAGACTGACAGATACAGAACAAAACCCACACTCACAGGCAGTACCAGAGACTGACAGATGCTGAACAAAACTCACACTCACAGGAAGTACCAGAGACTGACAGATACTGAACAAAACCCACACTCACAGGCAGTACCAGAGACTGACAGATACTGAACATAACCTCCACTCACAGGCAGTACCAGAGACTGACAGATACTGAACAGAACCCACACTCACAGGCAGTACCAGAGACTGACAGATACTGAACAAAACCCACACTCACAGGCAGTACCAGAGACTGACAGATACTGAACAAAACCCACACTCACAGGCAGTACCAGAGACTGACAGATGCTGAACAAAACTCACACTCACAGGAAGTACCAGAGACTGACAGATACTGAACAAAACCCACACTCACAGGCAGTACCAGAGACTGACAGATACTGAACATAACCTCCACTCACAGGCAGTACCAGAGACTGACAGATACTGAACAGAACCCACACTCACAGGCAGTACCAGAGACTGACAGATACTGAACAAAACCCACACTCACAGGCAGTACCAGAGACTGACAGATACTGAACAAAACCCACACTCACAGGCAGTACCAGAGACTGACAGATGCTGAACAAAACTCACACTCACAGGAAGTACCAGAGACTGACAGATACTGAACAAAACCCACACTCACAGGCAGTACCAGAGACTGACAGATACTGAACATAACCTCCACTCACAGGCAGTACCAGAGACTGACAGATACAGAACAAAACCCACACTCACAGGCAGTACCAGAGACTGACAGATGCTGAACAAAACTCACACTCACAGGAAGTACCAGAGACTGACAGATACTGAACAAAACCCACACTCACAGGCAGTACCAGAGACTGACAGATACTGAACATAACCTCCACTCACAGGCAGTACCAGAGACTGACAGATACTGAACAGAACCCACACTCACAGGCAGTACCAGAGACTGACAGATACTGAACAAAACCCACACTCACAGGAAGTACCAGAGACTGACAGATACTGAACAAAACCCACACTCACAGGCAGTACCAGAGACTGACAGATGCTGAACATAACCTACACTCACAGGCAGTGCCAGAGACTGACAGACATTGAACATAACCTCCACTCACAGGCAGTACCAGAGACTGACAGATACTGAACAAAACCCACACTCACAGGAAATACCAGAGACTGACAGATACTGAACAAAACCCACACTCACAGGCAGTACCAGAGACTGACAGATACTGAACATAACCTCCACTCACAGGCAGTACCAGAGACTGACAGATACTGAACAAAACCCACACTCACAGGCAGTACCAGAGACTGACAGATACTGAACAAAACACACACTCACAGGAAGTACCAGAGACTGACAGATACTGAACAAAACCCACACTCACAGGCAGTACCAGAGACTGACAGATACTGAACATAACCTACACTCACAGGCAGTGCCAGAGACTGACAGACATTGAACATAACCTACACTCACAGGCAGTACCAGAGACTGACAGATACTGAACAAAACCCACACTCACAGGAAGT
Source organism: Heterodontus francisci (assembly GCF_036365525.1). Taxonomy (NCBI): domain Eukaryota; kingdom Metazoa; phylum Chordata; class Chondrichthyes; order Heterodontiformes; family Heterodontidae; genus Heterodontus; species Heterodontus francisci. The sequence continues at coordinate 15,871,261 of NW_027141852.1, forward strand.
ACCAGAGACTGACAGATACTGAAGAAAACCCACACTCACAGGCAGTACCAGAGACTGACAGATACTGAACATAACCTACACTCACAGGCAGTGCCAGAGACTGACAGACATTAAACATAACCTGCACTCACAGGCAGGACCAGAAACTGAAAATATTGAACAAAACGTACACACGCGAACAGTACCTGAGACTGACAGATACTGAACAAAACCCACACTCACAGGCAGTACCAGAGACTGACAGATACTGAACATAACCTACACTCACAGGCAGTGCCAGAGACTGACAGACATTGAACATAACCTCCACTCACAGGCAGTACCAGAGACTGACAGATACTGAACAAAACCCACACTCACAGGAAATACCAGAGACTGACAGATACTGAACAAAACCCACACTCACAGGCAGTACCAGAGACTGACAGATACTGAACATAACCTCCACTCACAGGCAGTACCAGAGACTGACAGATACTGAACAAAACCCACACTCACAGGCAGTACCAGAGACTGACAGATACTGAACAAAACACACACTCACAGGAAGTACCAGAGACTGACAGATACTGAACAAAACCCACACTCACAGGCAGTACCAGAGACTGACAGATACTGAACATAACCTACACTCACAGGCAGTGCCAGAGACTGACAGACATTGAACATAACCTACACTCACAGGCAGTACCAGAGACTGACAGATACTGAACAAAACCCACACTCACAGGAAGTACCAGAGACTGACAGATACTGAAGAAAACCCACACTCACAGGCAGTACCAGAGACTGACAGATACTGAACATAACCTACACTCACAGGCAGTGCCAGAGACTGACAGACATTAAACATAACCTGCACTCACAGGCAGGACCAGAAACTGAAAATATTGAACAAAACGTACACACGCGAACAGTACCTGAGACTGACAGATACTGAACAAAACACACACTCACAGGCAGTACCAGAGACTGACAGATGTTATGTCCATCCCAAATTCACAACAGAAAAAATAACTGAGAGATCCATCAGAAATCCAACACTTACATATAATACCAGTGACTTAAAGGTACAGAATTAATCGCACTCTCAAATATAGTGCATGTGACTGGGATACAGAATGAGTCTATACTGACACATAGTACCAGGGAATGACAGATACAGAATGAATCACACAGTCACATACAGCAACAGGGACATTTTGGCACAGTATGAATCTGACAGTCGTGTACAGAAACAGAGGCTGACAGATATCAAATGAAACCCACACACACATCCAGTGACACTGAGAGCTATAACATATATGCCACATTCATATATAGTACCAGAGATTGACAGATACAGAATGAATTCCACACACACAAACAGTTCCAGAGCCTTATACATTCAGAGTGAATATGACACTTTGTACCAGAGACTGACCAATGCAGCATGAATCCCACACTCCCACTCAGTAATAGAGACTGACAGATAGCCACAAATAAAGAATGATTCTCATTCTCATGTACAGGACAACAGACTGATTTGCCACAATGGTGTCTCTAATCTTTGGGCAAACTCAGTGCAATAACAACTCATCTCCATTCCCAGTATTTCTAAATCCCACCTGTCCTCCATAATCTGAACAATTATTGCATGTCGTGACTGACTGTCTGATCTGTAAACTGCACTGTATCACAGATTGCTGACATTTGCTAGCTGAAAGTGAGAACTGCAAAATAGAAGCAGAAATTGGCACAGCCTGTCAGGGTTAATAAACAGGTAATGTGAGGTAATAAACTCATATTGCTTCACATTTTTATACTGAAAATAAAAGTAATCAATTCTTAATAAAAATGTTTACTATATTGATCTGATATTTGTAAATGTGCCCTGTTATATATTACACTACATTGAGCAGTATTTCTGTCTGATTTTTCAGGATACTATTTGCATTACTTCAAATAAAGAAAACATAACTACACAAAGAACTGAGCACAATGCTGAAAGTTTCACAGCAAACAGTCAAAAGGGAAAGAGATAACATATAGAAAGAAAAAAAGCTAAAATACTGAAAACACTCAGCCAGTCCGGAAACAACTGTGGAGAAGAGAAGCTCGGGTTAATGGTCCAGTTCTGTGACTCTTCTATAGACCTGAAACATTGCTCCTCCCTTCCTCTCTCCACAGATACTGCTGGAACTGCTGAGTGTTTCCAGAATCTTCTGTTATTCAGATTTCTAGCGGCTGCAGTATTTCTCTTTTTGAAGAATAAAACAATCCCTGGGAGGGAATGAAAAGTTTACATAAGAAATAAGAGCAGGAGTGGCCGCTCTGCCCATCGAAATAGTTCCACCATTCAATAATATAACAGCTGTTCTCCTACCTCAACTCCATCTTACCACACTGGCACAGCCCCCTTGATTCCCTTAATATCCAAAAACCTATCGATTTTTCTTGAATATACACAATGATTGAGCATCCAGAGCTCTCTGGGATAGAGAATTCCAAAGATTCATAACCCTTTGACTGAAAAGAAAATCTCCTCTTCTCAGTCAAATATGACCAAGCCCTTTATACTGAGACTGTAACCCTTCATTCTAGATTGCCCAGCTAGAGGAAACATCCTCCCAGCATTTACCATGTCAAGCCACTGAGCATTTTATCTGCCAGTGAGATTACCTCTCACTCTACTGAGTTCTGGGGAATAGAGGCCTAGTCTATTCAATCCCTTCTCATCGGACAATCCCCTCATCATAGGAAGCAGCCTAGTGGCACGTCTCTGTGCTCCCTCTAAGGAAAGTATATCCTTCCTTAGATAAGGGGACCAAAACTGCACAGCACTCCAAGTGTGATCTCACGCTGTATAATTGCAATAAATACTCATACTCTAATCTTTTTGCAATAAAGACAAACATATCATTTGCTTTCCTAATTGGTTGAGTACCTGCACGTTAACTTTCTGTGATTCCTGGACAAGGACACTCGGGTCCCTCTGAATGTAAACATTTCCCATTCTCTCACTAATTTCAAAAATGTTCTGTATTGCTGTTTTAGATTAGAGATACAGCACTGAAACAGGCCCTTCGGCCCACGGAGTCTGTGCCGAACATCAACCACCCATTTATACTAATCCTACACTAATCCCATATTCCAACCAAACATCCCCACCTGTCCCTATATTTCCCGACCACCGACCGATACTAGTGACAATTTATAATGGCCAATTTACCAATCAACCTGCAAGTCTTTTGGCTTGTGGGAGGAAACCGGAGCACCCGGAGAAAACCCACGCAGACACAGGGAGAACTTGCAAACTCCACACAGGCAGTACCCAGAATCGAACCCGGGTCCTTGGAGCTGTGCGGCTGCGGTGCTAACCACTGCGCCGCCCTGCCAAAGTGTGTAACTGTACACTTCTCCCCATTATGTTCCATCTCTCACATTCTTGCCCACATACTTAGTCTGTCCAAATCCCTTTTTTCCCCCTTTGCATCCTCCTCACAGTTTACTTTGCCACCTCACTTTATATCATCGGCAAACATGGATAACATGACATTCGGTCACCTCATCTAAATCATTGATACAGAATGGAAATAACTGAGTCCCGAGCACCAATCCTTGCAGTATCCAACTACTTACAGCTTTCCTGCCGAAAATGACTCGGTTATTCCTACTCTCTGTTTTTTGTCTGTGAACTACTACTCAATCTATACTAATATATTATCCCCAAATTGCATGGGACCTACATTGGTGTAATAACCACTTGTTTGATAACTTATTGAATGCTTTTTGAAAATCCAAACAGACTACATCCACTGGTTCCCCTTATCTATCCTGGCAGTTACAACATCAACATATTCTAATAATTTATCATTGACAATTTCCTTTTAATAAATCCATGTTGACTCTGCCCAACCATATTCTGATATTCCACATCACCATTTACCATGTCTGTAATAATAGATTGTAGCATATTCCCCATTGCTGATGTCAGGCAAACTGGCCTCTAGTTCTTTGCTTTCTCTCTCCTTCCTTTCTTGAATAGTGTGGATATGGTTGTCACCCTCCAATTCACAGCTTCCAGAATCCAGGAATTGTTTCTTATCAGGAACGGGAATAGCTGTGGGAAAATGAATCTGAGTAATTCTATTCTGAGTCCACTGTATGATTCAGGTCAAATAATAATTATCAATAAAAAGGAGTAAAATCAGAGTTCAATTGAACTTTAATTTGAAGGAAATCAGCGTTGGAAATATGTTTATTCAAATTATACACTTCTTGCTTTGGGAAACAAAATTCCTTCGAGACAGCACCCAACTCAGTTCCGATCTTTCAGTTTCTCATCTGAGGAATTTAAGGAATGCCAAACTGTAATGGCTGGGAATCAAACCCGGGCACAGCTGCTTGGAAGGTCATTGACCTGAAACATTAACTCTGTTCTCTCTCCACAGATGCTGCCTGACCTGCTGAGTATTTCCAGCATTTTCTGTTTTTATTCCAGCTGTTTGGAAGGCAGCTATGCTCATTGCTCTAACAGCATCGCTCACATGGAGCAATACATTGAGTCTTTCTGTGGATTTTGGGACTGGGCCGCTGTCTTTTGGTCTCTGATGCTATAATCACAGCCAATAAAATACTCAGCTCAGTTCCAGGTGTTTAAAACTGGTGAACTGAAAGGCGACATGATGTGTCAGGATGTTTCTGAACAGCAATTATCACAATTTTACAACACAGAAAGAGTTCATTTGAACAATTGTGCTGCTCTTTGAACGATCTATCCAATCAGTCCCACCTCCCTGTCATTTTCACATTGCCCTGTAATTTCCCCATCAAATAATGATCCAATTCCCTCAGGAAAGTTATTATTGAATCTGTTTTCACCTCCCTTTTCAAGCAGTACATTTCTGATCATCAGAACGCGTGTTAAAATATCACCTCATCTTCCCCTGATTCTTTTAACAATTCTGTGTCCATTGGTTACAGACCCTTCTGCCAGTGGGAACAGTTCCTCTTCAACCCATTAGAATGTAGAACACATCTATTAATTATTACATTAACATCTCTGCACCAAGAAGAACGACCCTAGATTTGCTACAAAAACAAGAAAAGCTGGAATCACTCAGCAGGTCTGGCAGCATCTGTGGAAAGAGAAGCAGAGTTAACGTTTCGGGTCAGTGACCCTTCTTCGGAACTGACAAATATTAGAAAAGTCACAGATTATAAGCAAGTGAGGTGGGGGTGGGGTAAGAGATAACAAAGGAGAAGGTGCAGATTGGACCAGGCCACATAGCTGACCAAAAGGTCACGGAGCAAAGGCAAACAATATGTTAATGGTGTGTTGAAAGACAAAGCATTAGTACAGATTAGGTGTGAATACACTGAATATTGAACAGCAGCAAGTGCAAACCTGAAAAAAACCTGAAAAAAACAGTGGGTAAGCAAACTGAACAAACTAAGATGAAACGAAATAAATGCAAAAAAAGATAGTAAAAAATGTAAAAAAGAATGTATAAAAAAGGAAGAAAAAATAACTAAAAATGAAAGTAAAATGGGGGGCTGTCATGCTCTGAAATTATTGAACTCAATGTTCAGTCCGGCAGGCTGTAGTGTGCCTAATCGGTAGATGAGATGCTGTTCCTCGAGCTTGCGTTGATGTTCACTGGAACACTGCAGCAATCCCAGGACAGAGATGTGAGCATGAGGGCAGGGGGGAGTGTTGAAATGGCAAGCAACCGGAAGCTCAGAGTCCTGCTTGCGGACTGAGCGGAGATGTTCCGCAAAGCGGTCACCCAGTCTGCGCTTGGTCTCCCCAATGTAGAGGAGACCACACTGTGAGCAGCGAATACAGTATACTACATTGCAAGAAGTACAAGTAAATCGCTGCTTCACCTGAAAGGAGTGTTTGGGGCCTGGGATAGTGAGGAGAGGGGAGATAAATGGGCAGGTATTACACCTCCTGCGATTGCAGGGGAAGGCGCCCTGGGACGGGGACGAGGTGGTGGGGGTAATGGAGGAGTGGACCAGGGTGTCGCGGAGGGAACGATCCCTTCGGAATGCTGACAGGGGAAGGGAGGGGAAGATGCGACTGGTAGTGGCATCACGCTGGAGGTGGCGAAAATGGCGGAGGGTGATCCTTTGGATATGGAGGCTGGTGGGATGAAAAGTGAGGACAAGGGGAACCCTGTCACGGTTCTGGGAGGGAGGGGAAGGGGTGAGGGTAGAGGTGCGGGGAATGGGTCGGACACGGTTGAGGGACCTGTCAACCACAGTGGGGGGAAATCCTCGGTTGAGGAAAAAGGTCATATCAGAAGCACCGTCATGGAAGGTAGCATCATCAGAGCAGATGCGTCGGAGACGGAGAAACTGGGAGAATGGAATGGAGTCCTTACAGGAGGTAGGGTGTGAAGAAGTGTAGTCGAGGTAGCTTTGCTATCCTTTCACGCATCTCTAGTGCCATTCTAGTCAATCTCCTCTGCACTCTCTCTCAGGCCTTGATATCCCTGCTAAAATGTGGAACCTAGAATTAGACACAATGCTCCAGCTGAGGCCGATAACCAGTGAGATTTATAAAGGTTCAGCATAAACTCCTTGTTTGTGACCCGAATTTCTATTTCTGGTTTCTAACCCAGTGTCGGCTCTGAGCTGTTGAAACTGCCTGAATAAATATTTCCGCTCAACTTAGAGGCCGGAATGTGAGAAGCTGCTGAGAATAAGAGACCCTCGCAGCCAGGCGTCATTTCCCGGTGGAGTTTTCAATAGAAACTGGGGCTGGAGAGAGTCTTTGGGAAATGTAATTCCTGAATGCAGTGAGAGAGTTTGTGATTGGTTGCAGATATAAAACTATTGTGACATCACTGCCAATCACCCAATCACAATCTTTACTTTCTCCCATCCCTCATTAGCATAGAGCTGTGGGATTGTCTATTTAATCCGCACTCGGAAGGGGTTTGGTTTATTTCTGTATCTGAAACTGAAAATGGTAAGGTCCCCCCACCAAGCTGAACTGAGGGGCTGGACCCCTGGGAAACCCCTCGAACTGTATCGGGAAAATTTTCATTTGCTGTAAATGTAAAAATGTAATTGGCATAAGAAATGTGAAATGGAAGGGTTGTGAAGCAACTCATGATTGTATTGAAGGAAAATGATCTCCCTTGCAATGTTTGTATTTTTTGGTGCTGTTTGAAACTGTTTGGCAATGTATTTTTAACAGATTTTTATGAATAAAGTATATTTTGGAAATAAAAAAAGAGAAGAAAGCAGCTCCTAAGAAAGGCGCCAAGAAAACCTTAAATAAACCGTCAACAAAGGGCGGCAAGAAGCGGAGGAAGGAGAGTTACTCCATCTACATCTACAAAGTGACGAAGCAGGTTCATCCCGACACCGGCATCTCCTCCAAGGCCATGAGCATCATGAACTCGTTTGTGAATGATGTTTTCGAGCGCATAGCGGGTGAGGCTTCCCGCCTGGCCCATTACAACAACCATCAGCTCCGGGTGATCCAGACCGCCGTGCGCCTGCTGCTGCCCGGGGAGCTGGCCAAGCACGCCGTGTCGGAAGGGACAAAGGCGGTGACCAAGTACACCAGCTCCAAGTAAAACTGCACAATGGACTGAAAAACATCCCAAACACAACGGCTCTTTTAAGAGCCACCCACAATCTCTCTGAAAAAGCTACATCCGACATCTCTATGAAATCACTTTAAGACAATGTATCATATACATTGGGGGCTGCACAGTGGCGCAGTGGTTAGCACCGCAGCCTCACAGCTCCAGGGATCCGCGTTCGATTCCGGGTACTGCCTGTGTGGAGTTTGCAAGTTCTCCCTCTGTCTGCGTGGGTTTTCTCCGGGTGCTCCGGTTTCCTCCCACAATTCAAAAGACTTGCAGGTTGATAGGTAAATTGGCCATTATAAATTGTACTAGTATAGGTAGGTGGTAGGGAAATATAGACACAGGTGGGGATGTTTGGTAGGAATATGGGATTAGTGTAGGATTAGTATAAATGGGTGGTTGATGGTCGGCACAGACTCGGTGGGCCGAAGGGCCTGTTTCAGTGCTGTATCTCTAATTTCATCTCATAATAACGATCCCACTGCTGTGTTTGTATCTCCTGTTATTAACCAAACACGAACCCATAATCTGAACACCCGCCTTCACTTTTTTTGCTTAAAGCTGCTCTTATTCTGGTTTTTCACAGCCCCTGAATGACCGCATTAACAGCTGATTTCAGCGGTAAGGATTAGACCTTAATCCCTTCACTGATTAATCATTTTATTAACAGCAACTCTCCGCAGTGTAACAGCCTGGGATGGGATTATTACAGAGCAAGTTAAGGGCCGTTTGAGGACTTGATCCGGCTTCCTCTTTTCAGAGAAGGACACTGGGCTCTGATTGAAAACTAAACTGAGTATTTCACTTCAGGCCAATGCAGGCCCCTCCCGGGACAGTTTGAAAGCGATTGTCGAATGAGTCACAATTTAAATAACATTTTACAAGTTGAATAAAACAAAATCAAGAGATGGGACTTTAAATCTTTGACTAAGGATGACATTTATTTTAATCCGCTCCTTTCCGACAATGAAATTGGCGGGCTTTTTGAAATTGACAAATTCTCTGCTTCTGATGTCGTGGCGGGTAAATCCCGCCCTCTTGTGTTGGTCAGTGACCTGATTGGTGAAGAATATAGGCAAATAGAATTAAGTACCGACCATTGAGGAGAGTTCTCAGTCTTTAAGTAAAGTAAATGCTGCGTAAATTATCCATTTGTGAAAGTATTTGTGAGATTGTGGAAATGTCTGGAGGAAAGACCGGAGGGAAAGCTCGGGCCAAAGCCAAGTCTCGCTCCTCCCGGGCTGGACTGCAGTTCCCGGTGGGCCGTGTTCACAGGCTCCTGAGAAAGGGCAACTATGCTGAGCATGTGGGTGCTGGAGCCCCGGTCGATCTGGCTGCTGTGCTCGAGTATCTGACCGCTGAAATCCTCGAGCTGGCCGGTAACGCGGCCCGGGACAACAAGAAGACCCGCATCATCCCCAGACACCTGCAGCTGGCAGTCCGCAACGAGGAGGAGCTCAACAAGCTGCTGTGAGGGGTGACCATCGCTCAGGGCGGGGTGCGACCCAAGAAAACCAGCGCTCAGAGCTCCCAGAAAAAGCAAAGCAGACAAAATGTCATCTAATAAACCAAAGACTCTTTTCAGAGCCACCCACAGTCTCGGAAAGGGCTGATTACTGTCTGATTCAAGCATGTCAGTAACAGAACAGAATAGGAACTATTTAAAATGTTTATGAGCAACTATTTCAGTGGCTTCTCACTGTCCTCCTGATCCCTGTGTGAAGGGGAATTACCAATAGTCTAATTTATTCCTTTCCACACCGAGTTTGAATTATTGGTCCCTTAAGGATTGCTGAATGGAGTCTTCCACCGCCGGTTACAGATAAGAAGGGGGGGGGGTAAAAATGACAGGTTAAAGCTGTGCATAAAATAGCGCCAGGAATTTGTGGCGATAATAGCGGAATAAAGAAAGGTTTTTAAAGGTTGGTGGAAAATATTTTACCAACAACTTTAAATAGATTTTCCAGAAATTCGCTTTTTGCCGACACTGAAATTGGCGCCTTTTTCGAATTCAAACGTTCTGCCAATTTCGACAATTTAAGCCAATGATTTGCTGCATTTTCCCCAATTCGAGGCTCTGCGATTGATGAAGAAATGCGAATGGGAAGAGGGTGACCAATCAGAAGTGAGCGCGGGCTCAAGCTGTGGGAATTCCAGGTCCCTGAATGATTGAGCTGAAATTGATCAGTTTCACAAACCCTGTCAGTTTCAGTGCAGGAAACACCGTCTCGGGGGAAATAACATCACAAGTGGGTCTGCTTCCAGTGACCGATTCAACGGCTGCTGCAAAATTCCCGGATTCCCTCATTGCAGCGAAATCATTTTGAAATTCTATGAAAACAATGAGTGATTCTGGAGGAGTGATGAGGCTTTTCACTGAGGGCATGTGTCGACTGGAGAAATAACTAACTGTGGAGCCTCGGGCACTATTTACACAGCCCGTTTAGAAAATCAAATCCACTGCACATCCTTGCTGCAACTGAAATGTCAATTTCGGGGATTCCAGTTTTCTACCCGAACACAGCACAGATTTATTCCAGTCAGTTCTGAACAGAGTATCCCATCGGGATTTTCGTTTGTCTCTTTTACCTTGTTCACCTTCATTGCTTTCTATTTCCCTCCTGGTGTTTGATAAGGTATCTACCAAAACTCGTTTTCACAGCCACATCTCCTTCCTCAGTGATTGCCTTTGCTCAGTGACCTTTTGGTCAGCTATGTGGCCTGGTCCAATCTGCACCTTCTCCTTTGTTATCTCTTGCCCAACCCCCACCTCACTTGTTTATAATCAGTGACTTTTCTAATATTTGTCAGTTCCGAAGAAGGGTCACTGACCCGAAACGTTAACTCTGCTTCTCTTTCCACAGATGCTGCCAGACCTGCTGAGTGAATCCAGCATTTCTTGTTTTTGTTTCAGATTTCCAGCATCCGCAGTATTTTGCTTTTATATTAGCCTATCCCATCTCCCGTTTCCAGCTCACTGCTCTCTCTGTGAGACGGTGGGTGGCTCTTCGAAGAGTGTGTGTTTGCTGGAAAGGGTCGAGTTGTGCGGCCCTGCCGTTTCAGAGCGTACACCACATCCATGGCAGTGACCGTCTTGCGCTTGGCGTGCTCAGTGTAGGTGACCGCATCCCTGATCACATTCTCCAGGAAAACCTTCAACACCCCGCGAGTCTCCTCATAGATCAAACCCGAGATCCGCTTGACCCCGCCACGGCGAGCCAGGCGGCGGATTGCTGGTTTGGTGATGCCCTGGATATTGTCAGGAAGCACTTTGCGGTGCCGCTTTGCTCCGCCTTTGCCTCGTCCTTTCCCTCCTTTACCTCTGCCAGACTTTCTTTTATTAACTTCCAAAATATACTTTATTCATAAAAATCTGTAAAAAAAAATACATTACAAAACAGTTCCAAAAAGCACCAAGTCAAACAATACAAAGAGTGGAAAGGAGATCAGTTTCTTTCAATACAGGAGTGAGTTGCCTCACAACCCTTCCATTTCATTTCTCATGCCATGTACATTTGACAGCAAACAAATAATTTCTGGCTACAGTTCGAGGGGTTTCCCATGGATCCAGCCCCTCAGTTCACTATGGTGGGGGGACCTTACACTGTGGTCTTTCCCCATTGAGCCTTTGCTGCAGCTGCCCCAAGCTTTAGTGCGTCCCTTAGCACGTAGTCCTGGACCTTGGAATGTGCCAGTCTGCAACATTCGGTGGTGGACAACTCTTTGCGCTGGAAGACCAGCAAGTTTTGTGCAGACCAAAGAGTGTCTTTCACCGAATTGATAGTCTTCCAGCAGCAGTTGATGTTTATCTCGGTGTGCGTCCCTGGGAACAGCCCGTAGAGCACAGACTCCTGTGTCACAGAGCTGCTTGGGATGAACCTCGGCAAAAACCACTGCATCTCTTTCCACACCTGCTTTGCAAAGACACATTCCAGAAAGAGGTGGGCAACCGTCTCTTCCCCACCACAGCCACCTCGAGGGCATTGTGCGGAGGGGGTGAGACTTCAGGCGTGCAGGAAGGATCTGACGGGGAGGGCTCTTCTCACCACCAGCCAAGCTACATCTTGGTCACAATAAAAACAAGAAATGCTGGATTCACTCAGCAGGTCTGGCAGCATCTGTGGAAAGAGAAGCAGAGTTAACATTTCGGGTCAGTGACCCTTCTTCGGAACTGCATCTTGGTGCTTGTTTAAAAGTTCTGGTGATGAGGCATTCTGCCAAATGCCTTTGGCAGTCTGCTCGGGGAACCATCCGACCGGATCCACCATCTACTTTTCCCGTAGTGCCTTGAGGACATTCCGTGCAAACCACTGTCTGATGAATTGGTGGTCAAAGGTGTTTTCCGCAGAAACCTTCCCACGAAGGATAGGTGGTATGGCACGGTCCAACTGGATGGAGCGTTCCGCGGCAATGTGACCAGGTCCGTCCTTCTCACCATCGGGTACAGAAAGAACCACAGCACATAATGACACTTGGTGTTTGCGTACTGAGCAGAAGACGGCAACGTCATCCATGTATGAGAAAAGCTCGAGTAGTCTATGCTAGAATTCCCCAGAATGTAGAAGAATGACAAGTAATCGTACTGACAAATAAAAATCTTAAGTGGTTTGACACAATAGATACTGGGAGGCTGTTTCCTCTGGCTGGCAAACCTAGAACAAAGGCTCATAGTCTCAGTGTGAAGGGCTCAGTCATTCAGGACTGAGAAGAGTTTTTTTTTCACTCTAATGGTTGTTAATCTTTGGAATTCTCTTCCCCAGAGAGCTGTGGATGCTCAATCATTGCGTATATTCAAGAGAGAGATTAATAGGTTTTTGGACACTTAGGTGATCAAGGGATCTGTGCTTGTGTAGTGAGATGGAGTTGAGGTAGGAAATCAGCCCTGATCTTATCGAATGGCAGAGCTATTTCGAAGGGCCGAGTGGCCTCATCCGACTTCTTATGCAAAGTTCCATTCTGTAAGAAATGGGACCTTTAATAACTGGTTCTTCTCATAATAATGTAGAATGCTTATATCAATATATTATAGCGGCACAGTGGTGCAGTGGTTAGCACTGCAGCCTTACAGCTGCAACTACCCCGGTTCGATTCTGGGTACTGCCTCTACGGAGTTTGCAAGTTCGCCCTGTGACCGCGTTGGTTTCTACCGGGTGCTCCGGTTTCCTCCCACAGCCAAAGACTTGCAGGTTGATAGGTAAATTGGCCATTATAAATTGCCCCTAGTATAGGTGTGGGGATGTGGTAGGAATATAGGATTAGTATAAATGGGTAGTTGATGGTCAGCACAGACTCAGTGGGCCGAAGGGCCTGCTTCAGTGCTGTATCTCTAAATAAATAAAATAAAAGTTGCAGGCATAGCATGAGGCCACCCACAGAAAAGCTGTTTTTCTCTCTCCTAAGGGAGAGAGAAGCAGTTCTTAGCAGCCAGGTTCAGCACTGGTATAAACAAAGATCGGGGCTGAGGAGTATGCTGTTCCTGAGGGGGGTCATATAGAAGCCACTGGACACCATAGATATTCCTGAAATGATACAGGGAGTCTTCTAGCACTTTGTGTACCCTGTTATCAGTACAAGTGTCTAGTGAAAGCTAAAAATGGGCTCCAGTATAAGATAAACTAAAAGATGACCTTGAGCAAAAGTGATGGACAAAGTTGGGGGGTGGGGGGTGGCCACCCTGATACTTCAGTTACCTGTCCTGTATTCATTGGTTAGAAGTGTTTGAACAAATGATTGACATCGGGTACATGTCCCGAGAAATAAAGTATATAAACAGGTGCTCGACAGGGAAATAGTCAGTCTTATTCAGACAGGAGAGCTTCCCAAAGCTCGGCTTCAGCTGAGTGTTAGACTTTGGCCTAACACTTTGGTTGGCTGAAGAAGACTGAGGACACCAACATCAACATCTCGCCTGCTTCATCGTCAGGGAGACTGTCAACACTGTTCTTCCCCACTGTATGATCCGGATCGGTAATCCATTCAATCTGTTATGGGTCGTACATCTAATTCATCTATTTAGCTTACGCATCATCATATTTAAACTGTTCATATTTAAACTGATACTTCTTAATATTACATTAAACTGTTGCTTCTTAATAAACTATTTTAAAATCACATTATGAGCTCGGTCCCCTTCTTTGTGTATCTGTGAAGACCGAACCAAAATCTTACAATTCCTTCCCAGGGAATATTTCATTCTTCAAAAACAGAAACTTGCTGGAAATCTGAATAACAGAAGATTCTGGAAACACTCAGCAGTTCCAGCAGTATCTGTGGAGAGAGGAAGGCAGGAGCAACGTTTCAGGTCTTCAGAAGGGTCACAGAACTGGACCATTAACCTGAGCTTCTCTTCTCCACAGTTGTTTCTGGACTGGCTGAGTGTTTTCAGTATTTTAGTTTTTTTTTGTATTTCATCCCTTTCCCTTTTGACTGTTTGCTGTGAAACTTTCAGCGTTGTGCTCAGTTCTTTGTGTAGTTATGTTTTCTTTATTTGAAGTGATGTAAATAGTATCCGAAAAAATCAGACAGAAATACTGCTCCATTTAGTGTAAAATATAACAGGGCACATTTACAAATATCTAATCAATTAAGGCAATTTTTTAAAATAAGAATCAATTACCTTTATTTTCAATATAAAAATATGAAGCAATATGAGTGCAGCACTTACAGACAAAATCTATTACCTCACATTACCTGCATCTTTAACCTTGACAGACTGTGTAAATTTATTCTCCTATGTTACAGTTCTCACTTTCAGCTAGCAAATGTCAGCAATCTGTGATGCAGTGCAGTTTACAGATCAGACCGTCAGTCACAACATTCAATAATTGTTCAGCTTATGTTGGACAGGTGGAACTTAGAAATATTGGGAATGGAGACAAAGAACAAAGAACAAAGAAAATTACAGAACAGGAACAGGCCCTTCGGCCCTCCAAGCCTGCGCCGATCCAGATCCTCTTTCTTAACATGTCGCCTATTTTCTAAGGGTCTGTATCTCTTTGCTTCCTGCCCATTCATGTATCTGTCGAGATACATCTTAAAAGACGCTATCGTGCCCGCGTCTACCACTTCCGCTGGCAACGTGTTCCAGGCACCCACCACCCTCTGCGTAAAGAACTTTCCACGCATATCCCCCCTAAACTTTTCCCCTCTCACTTTGAACTCGTGACCCCTAGTAATTGAATCCCCCACTCTGGGAAAAAGCTTCTTGCTATCAACCCTGTCTATACCTCTCATGATGTTGTACACCTCAATCAGGTCCCCCCTCAACCTCCGTCTTTCTAATGAAAATAATCCTAATCTACTCAACCTCTCTTCATAGCTAGCGCCCTCCATACCAGGCAACATCCTGGTGAACCTCCTCTGCATCCTCTCCAAAGCATCTACATCCTTTTGGTAATGTGGCGACCAGAACTGCATGCAGTATTCCAAATGTGGCCGAACCAAAGTCCTATACAACTGTAACATGACCTGCCAACTCTTGTACTCAATACCCCGTCCGATGAAGGAAAGCATGCCGTGTGCGTTCTTGACCACTCTATTGACCTGCGCTGCCACCTTCAGGGAGCAATGGACCTGAACACCCAAATCTCTCTGGACATCAATTTTCCCCAGGACTTTTCCATTTACTGTATAGTTCACTCTTGAATTGGATCTTCCAAAATGCATCACCTCGCATTTGCCCTGATTGAACTCCATCTGCCATTTCCCTGCCCAACTCTCCAATCTATCTACATTCTGCTGTATTCTCTGACAGTCCCCTTCACTATCTGCTACTCCACCAATCTTAGTGTCGTCTGTAAACTTGCTAATCAGACCACCTATACTTTCCTCCAAATCATTTATGTATATCACAAACAACAGTGGTCCCAGCACGGATCCCTGTGGAACACCACTGGTCACACTTCTCCATTTTGAGAAACTCCCTTCCACTACTACTCTCTGTCTCCTGTTGCCCAGCCAGTGCTTTATCCATCTGGCTAGTACACCTTGGACCCCATGCGACTTCACTTTCTCCATCAGCCTACCATGGGGAACCTTATCAAACGCCTTACTGAAGTCCATGTAAATGACATCTACAGCCCTTCCCTTATCAATCAACTTTGTCACTTCCTCAAAGAATTCTATTAAGTTGGTAAGACATGACCTTCCCTGCACAAAACCATGTTGCCTATCACTGATAAGCCCATTTTCTTCCAAATGGGAATAGATCCTATCCCTCAGTATCTTCTCCAGCAGCTTCCCTACCACTGACATCAGGCTCCCAGGTCTATAATTACCTGGATTTTCCCTGCTACCCTTCTTAAACAAGGGGACAACATTAGCAATTCTCCAGTCCTCCGGGACCTCACCCGTGTTTAAGGATGCTGCAAAGATATCTGTTAAGGCCCCAGCTATTTCCTCTCTCGCTTCCCTCAGAAACCTGGGATAGATCCCATCCGGACCTGGGGACTTGCCCACCTTAATGCCTTTTAGAATACCCAACACTTCCTCCCTCCTTATGCCGACTTGACCTAGAGTAATCAAACATCTGTCCCGAACCTCAACATCCGTCATGTCCCTCTCCTCGGTGAATACCGATGCAAAGTACTCATTTAAAATCTCACCCATTTTCTCTGACTCCACGCAAAGCTTTCTTCCTTTGTCCTTGAGTGGGCCAATCCATTCTCTAGTTACCCTCTTGCTCCTTAGATGTGAATAAAAAGCTTTGGGATTTTCCTTAACCCTGTTTGCTAAAGATATTTCATGACCCCTTTTAGCCCTCTTAATTACTCGTTTCAGATTGGTCCTACATTCCCGATATTCTTCCAAAGCTTCGTCTTTCTTCAGCCGCCTAGACCTTATGTATGCTTCCTTTTCCCTCTTAGCTAGTCTCACAATTTCACCTGTCATCCATGGTTCCCTAATCTTGCCATTTCTACCCCTCATTTTCACAGGAACATGTCTCTCCTGCACACTAATCAACCTCTCTTTAAAGGCCTCCCACATATCAAATGTGGATTTACCTTCAAACAGCTGCTCCCAATCTACATTCCCCAGCTCCTGCCGAATTTTGGTATAGTGGCCTTCCCCCAATTTAGCACTCTTCCTTTAGGACCACTCTCGTCTTTGTCCATGAGTATTCTAAAACTTATGGAATTGTGATCACTATTCCCAAAGTAGTCCCCTACTGAAACTTCAACCACCTGGCCGGGCTCATTCCCCAACACCAGGTCCAGTATGGCCCCTTCCCGAGTTGGACTATTTACATACTGCTCTAGAAAACCCTCCTGGATGCTCCTTACAAATTCTGCTCCATCTAGACCTCTAACACTAAGTGAATCCCAGTCAATGTTGGGAAAATTAAAATCTCCTATCACCACCACCCTGTTGCTCCGACATCTTTCCATAATCTGTTTACATATTTGTACCTCTATCTCACGCTCGCTGTTGGGAGGCCTATAGTACAGCCCCAACATTGTTACCGCACCCTTCCTATTTCTGAGTTCTGCCCATATTGCCTCACTGCTCGAGTCCTCCATAGTGCCCTCATTCAGCACAAGCTGTGATATTCTCTTTGACCAGTAATGCAACTCCTCCACCCCTTTTACCTCCCTCTCTATCCTGCCTGAAGCATCGATATCCTGGGATATTTAGTTGCCAATCGTGCCCTTCCCTCAACCAAGTCTCAGTAATAGCAATAACATCATACTCCCAGGTACTAATCCAAGCCCTAAGTTCATCTGCCGTATCTACTACACTTCTTGCATTAAAACAAATACACCTCAGACCACCAGTCCCTTTGCGTACATCATCTGCTCCCTGCCTACTCTTTCCATTTGTCACGCTGACTTCATTATCTAGTTCCTTACAGGCTTTAGTTACTGCCTCCTTACTGTCCACTGACCTCCTCATTTGGTTCCCATCCCCCTGCCACATTAGTTTAAACCCTCCCCAACAGCGTTAGCAAAAGCACCCCGAAGGACATTGATTCCAGTCCGGCCCAGGTGTAGACCGTCCAATTTGTAATAGTCCCACCTCCCCCAGAACCGGTCCCAATGTCCCAAAAATCTGAACCCCTCACTCCTGCACCATCTCTCAAGCCATGCATTCATCCTGACTATTCTTTCATTTCTACTCTGACTATCACGTGGCACTGGTAGCAATCCTGAGATTACTACCTCTGAGGTCCTACAGATAGCCATTATTGCACTGAGTTTGTCCAAACATTAATTTTACCATTGTGCCACATCAGCCAGCCTGTTGCCCCGTACATGAGAATGCGAATCATTCTTTATATGCGGCTAACTGTCAGTCTTGGTTACTGAGTGGGAGTATGGGATTCATGCTGCAGTCAGTCATATTCTAGTCCTGTATGTGACTGATTCATACTGTGCTAATAGGTCTCTGTTGCTGTATGTGACTTTATGATCCATTGTTTCTGTCAGTACTGTATGTTAGTGTGGACTCATTCTGTATCTCAGTCTCATGTATGCTATTTGAGTGTGCGATTCATTCTGTATCTTTAAGTTACTGGTACAGTATGTGAGTGTAGGAATATTGTTGTAATTCTCAGCCACTGTAACTTTTTGAATCTGGGACTCATTCAGTATCAGTCTCTCGTCCTGTGTATGAGTGTGGCTTTCATTCAGTATCTGTCAATCTCTGGTATGGCCTGTGCATGTGGGTTTCATTCAGTATCTGTCAGACTCTGGTAGTGCCTGTGAATGTGGGTTTCATTCAGTATCTGTCAGTCTCTGGTACTGCCTGTGAATGTGGGTTTCATTCAGTATCTGTCAGTCTCTGGTACTGCCTGTGAATGTGGGTTTCATTCAGTATCTGTCAGTCTCTGGTACTGCCTGTGAATGTGGGTTTTGTTCAGTATCTGTCAGTCTCTGGTACTGCCTGTGAGTGTGGGTTTCGTTCAGTATCTGTCAGTCTCTGCTGCAGCCTGTGAGTGTGGGTTTCATTCAGTATCTGTCAGTCTCTGCTACAGCCTGTGAGTGTGGGTTTCATTCAATATCTGTCAGTCTCTGGTACTGCCTGTGAATGTGGGTTTTGTTCAGTATCTGTCAGTCCCTGGTACTGCCTGTGAATGTGGGTTTCATTCAGTATCTGTCAGTCTCTGGTACTGCCTGTGAATGTGGGTTTCATTCAGTATCTGTCAGTCTCTGGTACTGCCTGTGAATGTGGGTTTTGTTCAGCATCTGTCAGTCTCTGGTACTGCCTGTGAGTGTGGGTTTTTTCAGTATCTGTCAGTCTCTGGTACTGCCTGTGAGTGTGGGTTTCGTTCAGTATCTGTAAGTCTCTGGGATTATGTTTATGGGATATATTCCGCAACCATTAATCTCTGGGATGTTTTGCGGTTCTGAATTCATTCTACACAGAATTACATAGAATTTACAACAAAGAGACAGGCTATTGTGCCCAAGATTTTGCATTTCCACATGAGCCTCCTCCAACTCTACTTCATCTAATCTGATCAGCAAACCCCTCAAATCTTTTCTTCCTCATATAATCATTTAACTTGCTGTTAAATGTCGCAATGTTCATGAACTCAACTGCTGCATGTGGTGACATGTTACAGATTCTAACCACGGTCAAAGCAGGGTGAAGAAGTTTCTCCTGAATTATTTATTTGATTTATTACTGACTATTTCCTATTCACAACTTTTCCCACAAGTGTGAAAAATCTCTACCTCTACCCTATCAAATCCTTTCATAGCCAATGCTTCTCTTAGCCTGAACACTGAGCCTCCTTCTTTCCAGAGAAAGGAGCTCAGGCTTATTCAATAATGTGGAACATGTAGTTCTGTTGCAGTAATTGAATAAATATTGTATCTCAGTCTGAAACTGTATGCGATTTTAGATTGGTATGTAATGTGGAGCTCAGGCTGCAATCAATAATTGAGACAGTATCTTTCACTCTAACACGATAGATTTTTGGAGTGCTATGTTATCTGTACTTCAGCTGGATCCAATGGAATAGATAATGTTATCTCTAAGTCTGATAATGCTTGTTTATTAATTCACAGGACGTTAGTGTCACTGGCAAGGTCAGCATTTATTGCCCATCCCTAATTACACTTTCAATACAGCTGAGTGGTTTGCTGGGCCATTTCAGAGGACAGTTAAGATTCAATCACATTGCTGTGGGCCTGGAATCACTTATACTTCAGACTGGGTCAGAATGGCAGATTTCCTTCTCTCAAGGACATTCATGAATCTGATGGATTTTTTGACAGCAATCCAGTAGCTCCAGGGTCACCAGTGCTGAGACTAGATTTTTTTTATTCCAGATTTATTTAATTAACTGAATTTAATTTACCCAGCTGCTGAAGTGGAATTTAAACTCATGTCTCTGAATCATTAGTCGAGACTTCTGGATTAATCCTATACCACAACCACTAAAACCTCCATACCTCTGTTAGATTAGATTTTTTACTGGTTTGTAATGTGGAGCTCAGTCTACACAAAAGAAATTGATACTCTATTTCATTCTGATACTGTATATGTTTTTATGGCTGGTAAATAATGTGTAATTCAGTCTACTGTATTTTTCAATTCTGCAGTTTGGGTGAGTTCTGTACTGACATCTAATTTACACCACAGTTTACAATTTACAAGCATTGCACAATCGGATACTGTGGGCTGGATTTTACAGACCCCCACCCGACATTGCCTTTCATGATGGGGGATGGGGGGGGCAGCAGAAAATGCCTCCGGGAGAGGCTGGGAGGGTCCGGCCCGCCGATATTGCCAGTGGCAGCGAGGCCTCATGGCAGCACCCCATTTCCCGCCGCTCAGCGACCAGACCTCCATTTGCATATTCAAATATATGTAAATGAATGCACTAATTATATTTACGTCCCCACCTGAGTTACTGCTTCCATCGTCAGTATGGTGGCTGGCCTTCGGATCCCTGTCCCGGGAAACGAGGCACACACTCATGGGCAGGGGGAAGGAGGTAAGTTTCTTAGTGCAGGAGGGAGGGGGAACATGGTCAAAGTAACATATTGGTGTAGGGGATGGTGGGAAGGGTTTGAGGTTAAAGTTTATGCACTTTGGGTGGGGGGGGCGCGGAAGGTCAGGTGGACAAGGTAAGTGTTTTTGGGGAGAGAGGGCAAGTCATTAATTTAATTGATACTGGGGGTGGGAGAGAGACAGAAGAAATGTCTTTGTTTATTTTCATGTCCTTGCGGTTTAAATATTTAAATTTAAAGATAGGGCTCAAAGCCCTTTAAAAATGGTATCAGCGCCTGCGCACAGGCGGCTGACGCCATTGCCAGGGATGGTCAGCTCGCCCCCTACATGGAATCGGCGGGAGGTGGCCCACCCCGGCTATTTAAATGAGCCACCACGCTGAGGATCGCGCTGACTCCACGACGTGTGGCCCGCACGAGCGGACCACCATTGTTTTCACCGGCCGTCGATTTCGGCAGCAGGCTTATAAAATTCAGCCCTGTGTGTGATTTTTGGACTGGCAATGTTTAGCTCAATCTGTACTAATTGAACTGATACTGTATTTCAGTTTGATATTGTATCTGTTTTTAGAATGGTATGTAATATTTAGTAATTTTTCATGGTGTGGGTGAGTTTTGAACTGGTATCTAATTTGTGTCTCAGGTTGCGCGATTTTTCAGCCCTTTTAAATATTTTACTGGAATGAATGTTGAACTTGTATGTAACTTGTATCTCAGGGTACACTATTGGGATGGTTAATCATCTTTTATAATCAATAGGCGTGAGCTTTGGGTATGGTATTTAATTAAAAACTCAGGGTACATCATTAGGTCAGATTCTGTGCCATTCAGTCAATACTGTGTGCCAGTTCTATCTGATATTTAATTGATAGCTAAGTCTGCATTATATTTAGATTGACACATTGCATTTCAATCTACCAGTGGGTGTGATTATGACCTGGGATTGATGTATCGACCTGTCAGTGGTACTGAGTTGGGGTGAAACACAAACAATTTATTTCTCTCCCGCTTTGTTTGATTGTTGGATTGAAAATATGACTCTGGAACTCGGGATCAATGTGAGCCTGACTACTTCTGCAGTCTGAGACTGGGGAACTGATGAACTGTCTATCCCTCTGTACTCTGAGTGATAATGTACCTACTGTGTGTGAGAGGAGCTGGCTGCACTGTTCCTTGTGCCTCGAGTGCAGCAACCATCACATTCATCACAATACCTTCAGATATTTGCCTGTTGGAAGACAAAATATATCTTATAACTCAAGAACAGGTGAGGAGCAAAATATCAAAGTGATCAATTTAATTTCTCAATTAATATTCATTAAGAACACACACAATTGAAAAGCAGTGTCAGTATCAGCCTCCACTGAAGTACTGAAGCTCCCAGCTCCTGCATCACAAGTGTTCTGGGCAGATCCATCCTGACAAAACACTGCATTGGGATCATCCCAACTGCTCTATGCTCTACACATATTTCCAGCCATCCTGCTTCAAATAAATGAATAACAGAAAAATAAAGCCCTATATGTATAGTCCTCTATTCCTTTCACCCCATACATCTGCTCAGCGTCCCCTTAAGTGCACCGACCGATACTATACTCATTAGCATGTGGCATTGGGAGTAATCCAGAGATTACAACCTTTGAGGTCCTGCTTTTTAATCTGCTATCTAGCTCCCTAAATTCTGGTTGCAGGACCTCATCCCTCTTTCTACCTATGTCATTGGTGCCAATGTGTACCATGACCTCTGACTGTTCACCCTCCCCCTTGTCCTGCAGCCACTCTGTGACATCCTTGACACGAGCACCAGGGAGGCAACATACCATCCTGGAGTCACGTTTGCAGCCACAGAAATGCCTATCTGTACCTCTTACGATAGAATCCCCTATCACTATAGCTCTTCTACTCCTTTTCCGCCCCTCCTGTGCAGCTGATCCACCTGTGGTGCCACAGACTTGGTTCTTGCTGCATTCCCCTGAGAAGCTATTTCCCCCAGCAGTATTCAAAGTAGAAAATCTGTTAGAAAGCGAGATGGATCCAGGGGACTCCTTCACTACCTGCCTAGTTCTTCTACTCTGCCTGGTGGTCACCCATTCCCTTTCTACCTGAGCATTCTTTACCTGCGGTGTGACCACCTCCCTATACGTGCTATCCACAATGATCTCAGCCTCGCGGATGCTCCACAGTATCTCCAGCCGCCGCTCCAGATCCAAAACGTGGATTTCGAGTAGCTGCAGCTGGAGACACTTCCTGCACACGTGTTCTCCCTGGACACTGGAAGTGTCCCTGACTTCCCACATTGCACAGGAGGATCACTCCACATTGCTGAGCTGCCCTGCCATGACCTACCCTTAATTTATCCCCTTAAATTACCCAAAAATTAAAATTATTTACACTAGGGACCTTGATTCTCCCCCAAAAAACACGACCTCCTTTCTTGAAAAAACTGAAGACCTTTCCCTTTACTTTTAGTTACTGACCCAGCTATTTAGAGTAACTCCCTAACAGCAGATACTCACCAACCAATCACCTTGCAGCCTTCCTATGACATCACTGCTCACTTTGTTTTCAAACTCCGGAGTGCCTGGACTGCTCTCCGCTCCTCTCCCGGAAGGTGAGTGACAAGGCCGCGATCCTCAGGCTCAATTTATCGGCTCCACTCTCGGTGTTCTCCCCACAGGTCTGCTCCTCTCCCGGAAGGTGAGTTACTGGGCCACGATCCTCGGGCTCAATTTATCGGCTCCGCTCTCGGTGTTCTCCCCTCAGGACCAGTCCTCTCCCGGAAGGTGAGTGACTGGGCCGCGATCCTTGTGCTCAATTTATTGGTTCTGCTCTTGGCGTTCTCCCCACAGGTCCACTCTTCTCCGCTCCGCTCCTGGAAGGAAAGTAAGTCTGGTATCTGTGACGGACAATGAGGAGAAACACAATATCAGGAGAGAGTGAAATACATTTTACTCTTTAGACGATATTATTTATTATATTTCAGCTGTTTCTTGTTTCGCAAATATTTTGGCGGGCTTTTCAAATTTGTGAATGGGTTTCAGCTCTGACAATTTGCCGCTGTCAATCTCCACCCCATTTTCTCATTGCTCTTTGATGATCGGCGAAATAGCAGCTACCTGATTGGTGACAGGAACCAGCCAATGAGATTCAGCAGACAGTAACCAATCAGAAGTAGCCGGACTGTATTCCTCCAGAAGGTAAAGCAGGGAAGTGCAGGAGGAATTCTTCACTCTTTGTGAAAGTATTTGTGAGATTGTGGAAATGTCTGGAAGAGGAGCAGGGGAGAGACCATGATCCTGTCTCAGGTAAGCTTTTGAGTAAAATGGCTGTAACCAATTCTGTAACTTCAGGCCAGGCAGTGTGTAACACCGTTCGGGTGGCAGTGAAAGATAATGATGGAGATGCACCGGTTGATCGTGCTTTCTTCATTAAGAAAATCCTTATTGATTGCTGTGGATTCCAAGCTGCGAACATCTTCTGCCTGCAGGACTTCCCCAGCTGTGGATATTTTAACGTGACCGGGTGGTGAGAAGCCACCTCCACAACCACCATGTTCCTGTCGTGGATGTACTCACCTTCCTCACCAGGTATGTTGAGGTGGCCGGCGGCAGCACTGATGTCAAGGACCCATTTGGGATATGGAACAGATAGCGGCAGGTCAAGGTGACCTTGAAGGTCGATGCCAACGGAGCTATCATCCATCCTCCCTCCAGCTTCGCTTTCGGGGGAAGTCGAGGCTTCATGGTCTATGCGGAGCAGCCCAGAGTTTGTCATACCTGCGGCAAATCTGGTCACGTAGCAGCTAACTGCAGCACAGTCGTCTGCAAGAATTGCAAGAAGGAAGGCCATCAGACGAAGGACTGTAAACATTGTAAGTACTGCAACCTGTGAGGTGGGGCAGGCCGCCTCTACAAAACCTGCCCCAAACACTGCCTCAGTTATGCTCAGGCAGCAAGGACCAAGGAAAGGCTGGGTTAAGGAATGGTGAGCATGTCTGGTGCTGGGAGGGAAACAAGCAATCCTCCCCACAGCGATGAAAGTCCATCTGAGAAAGAGAAGAAAGGGGAGGCAGCTGCAACCAGCGACCCAACACCTCCTCCGTGCCTGGAAACTCCTCCTCTACAGACAGAATTAATGGAGGAGGAGGCAGCAGATGGACAAACAGGTCAGTGGCAGGTAGTACAAAGGAAGACCACAAAGAAAAAACCTCCAAAAATAGAACAGGTCACCACCAAAACCAATGGCAAGAGGAGGCTACCGTCTGAGACAGACTACAGCAGCTCCTCCTCACTGGACGAGGAAGGGCCGGAACGATGGCACCTCCAAAAGAAGCAGCAGTACTCAAAGGAGCTGGAAGATAAAGCCCACCAGCTCCGGGGCACTGGAAGCTGTGACACTCCCAGCGCACCCCAAACCAAAAGCATGGAACCCAAGGAGATGCTCAGTGCACCCCAGCTCCGGGAGACCGAGAGTAGCGAAGTGTCCAGCGCACTCCAGCTCCAGCTCCGGGAAGTCAGGAACAGTGATGTCTTCAAGGAGGGACCGAGGGGAAAGACACCAACAGCAGAGGACAACCCAAGCCTTGCTCCCTACAAGACCCGCCACCCACCCGCCGATGTCACCCCAGTGGAACAAAACCCTCATGAATAACCATGAGGGGTTTCTGGGCTCAACGAATGTGAAACAGCTTGTGTACACTATGGGTATGCAGGAACATACTCAAGGACTGGGACTAGCAAGGACACCTGGTGTGGGAAGCAACACCCAACTTTATAGTGGATATAAAGATTGCTTCGATTAATATGCATTGTGTTAAATCCACCACGTGATGTGTTTCAACCTTGGATGACTTCGCAAAGGTCAAAGCCGGCATACTGTTTCGTCAGGAGTGTGGAATCCTGCACCGCAGCACTTACAGGCAATGGTCACGATGGTGATCCCATGGGACATCGATCTGGTCCAGGGGAAATGATTCCTGTTCCTCCGGCCTGGGTATTCTGCTGCGGGAAGGCAACTTAACCATCTCTGAAGTAAAGATGCTGGTGGGCGGTCGCCTTCTCGTAGCAGATGTCATGCACAACAATGCTCTGCTCCAGTTAAGCAACGTATCTGCCCCGGTCCAATACAGTGAGCGGCTGACCATCCTCCAGCAACTCACACTGCTGCTGGCGACATCCAGGCCGGTCATTCTTGGAGGTGACTTCAACTGCATCATTGATGCAGCTGGACGATCTGGCAGTGACGACAGAAAACTGGACGCTCCGCACAGATTCTTAAATGAAACAGTAAAAAATGCCAAACTGCACAATGTCTTCAGCAAACCTGCAGACAGAGAGCAGCGTAGATACACCTGGTCAAGATCGGACGGGTCTGCCCGTTCCAGGATTGACTTCCTGTATGTGTCCCCTGCTTTCACGGTCAGATCCACCGACGTCAAGCCGGTGTTCTTCTCCAGCCACTGCCTCTTACTGGTTGTCTGTCACTTTCAGGATGACCAGCGGGTTAGCAAGGGGACATGGAAGCTCAATGCTACACTGCTAACCTCAGAGAACATTGAGGAACTCAAAAGAGATTGAAAAAGTTGGAGAACAGTGAGACCATCTTTGAGTATCCGGTGAACTGGTGGGAAGTGATCAAGGAGAACATCAAGAGGTTCTTTATCTCCAAAGGTGTTCAGAGGGTGAGAGAGGCAGAGGGAAATGTCCCGACTCCAGAAAAGAATGCAAAATCTGCTCTGGCTGCAGTCGATGGGGGTCGAGGTCAAGGAGGATCGCCAAGAGGTGAAGAGCCAGCAGGCCTCGCTCTTTGCCACAGAGGCCTCCAAGATCATCTTCCAGTCCAGAGTCCGCTCCATTGAGCAGGATGAGACGTGCTCGCGTTTCTTCTTCCAAAAGGTACACAGAGAGAGCTCTGTGATCAGCAGCCTGAAGGAAGAGGATGTCTCGGTCACAACTTCGCAGTCCGACATACTAAGGATCAGCAAATCCTTGAATGCTGGGCTGTAAGAAGTGAAGTCTATGGACAGCACGTCCTCCCAGTCCTTCCTGTCATCTATCACAGAGGTCTTAGATGACAGCATGCAGGAGAATCTGGATAAACCGCTAACTCTGGACAAGCTGACAAAGGCCATCAAGTCTTTTGAGACGAAGAAAACTCCCGGAAGCAACGGCTTACCAGTTGAGTTGTATTCGGCCCTGTGGTACTGGGTCAGCCCAGACCTGCTGGAAGTATACGAGACTATGCTCCTGGCCGGCAGCATGTCAGAATCCATGAGGAAAGGCATCATCACCCTCATCTACAAGCAGAAGGGGGAGAGGGCAGAAATCAGAAATTGGCGGCCCATCTCACTGCTTAATGTAGACTACAAGGTTCTGTCCAACGTCACTGCCAGTCGAGTCAAGTCTGCTCTGGAGTTGGTGATTCACCCTGATCAGACCTGTACTGTACCCAGCAGGAAGATCTCTGATAGTGTCATGCTACTCAGGGATACGATCACCAATGTACGGGTCAGGAGGGTGGACACCTGCCTCATCAGCCTGGACCAGGAGAAGGCTTTTGACAGGATATCGCACACATACATGATGGACGTGCTTTCCATAATGGGGTTTGGGGAGGGAATCTGCAATTGGATCAAACTGCTCTACACAAACATCAGTAGTACAGTCCAAAAAATTGGGTGGGAATCAAAAAGTTTCCAATCAAATCTGGAGTCAGACAGGGCTGTCATCTTTCCCCTGCCTTGTGTGTTTGCTGTATCAAACACTTTGCTGAGTCTATTAGGAAGGATGCGGGCATAGGAGGGGTGACAATCCCAGGCAGTGGAGTCACTCAGGTCAAAGCCTCCCTGTACATGGATGATGTTGCTGTATTCTGATCGGATCCGCTGTCCATTCACAGACTGATGAGCATCTGCGACCAGTTCGAACTGGATTCGGGAGCCAATGTTAACCATGGCAAGAGCGGGGCCATGTTCCTTGGGAACTGGGCTGACCGATCCTTTGTCCCCTTCACCGTCAGGTCAGACTACCTGAAGGTGCTGGGGATATGGTTTGAAAGGGCCGGGACGTGCACCAAAACCTGGGAGGAGCGAGTAGCCAGGGTACAACATAAACTGAGCAAGTGGGAGCAGCGATCTCTCTCTATTATGGGTAAGAACCTGGTCATCGGGTGCAAGGTGCTCACGTTGTTGCTGTAAGTGGCACAGGTCTGGCCCATACCCCACTCCTGTGCTGTGGCGATCACCCGAGCCAATTCCCGCTTTATCTGAAGACGTAAAATGGACAGGGTCCAGAGGGACACGATGTTCAAACCTCTGGATAAAGGCGAAAAAATGTACTCAACGTCGCCCTCAACCTGATGGCCGCCTTAGTATGTGGCTGCATCAAGCTGTGCGTAGAGCCCCAGTATGCAAACACCAAGTGTCACTACGTGCTGAGGTTCTATCTGACCCCGGTGTTGCGAAGGATGGATCTGGTCACATTGCCACGGAACGCTCCATCCAGTTGGACTGTGCGTTTGTGGAAATGTTTGTGTGGAAAAACACCTTTGACCACCAATCCATCAGGCAGTGGTCTGCACGGAATGTCCTCAAGTATATTTTTGGAAAAGAAAAGTCTGGAAGAGGAAAGACCGGCGGGAAAGCTCGGTCCAAGGCCAAGTCTCGCTCCTCCCGGGCTGGACTGCAGTTCCCGGTGGGCCGTGTTCACAGGCTCCTGAGAAAGGGCAACTATGCTGAGCGTGTGGGTGTCGGAGCCCCGGTCTATCTGGCTGCTGTGCTCGAGTATCTGACCGCTGAAATCCTCGAGTTGGCCAGTAACACGGCCCAGGACAACAAGAAGACCCGCAACATCCTCAGACACCTACAGCTGGCTGTCCAGAATGACGAGGAGCTCACCAAGCTGCTGGGAGGGGTGACCATCACTCAGGGCTGGGTGCTGCCTAATATCTAGGCCATGCTGCTGCCCAAGAAAACCAGCGCTCCTGGCACCAAAACCAAGGCAATCTGCCAGGATTTTATCAAATACCCAAAGGTTCCTTTCAGAGCCACCCACAGTATCATTCTTGTAAATCTCCTCTGTACTCTCTACACAACAATTATGTTCTTTCTGTAATGTGATAACCAGAACTGTACGCAATACTCCAGCTGTGGCCAAACCACCATTTTAAACAGTTCTCGCATTACATCCCTGCTTTTGTTGACCAAGAAAGGAAAGCATTCCATATGCCTTCTTCACCACTCTATCTACCTATCCTGTCACTTTCAGGGACCTGTGGACATGCACTCCAAAGTCTCTCACTTCTTCTACCCATCTCAATATCTTCCCGTTTATTGTGTATTCCCTTGCTTTGTTTGCCCTCCCCAAATGCATTACCTCACACTTCTCCAGATTGAATTCCATTTGCCACTTTTCCGTCCACTCAATTAATCCATTCATATCATTCTGAAGTCTACAGCCATCCTCCTCACTATCAATTACACGGCCAATTTTTGTGTCATCAGCAAATTTCCCAATCATAGCTCCCACATTTAATTCCAAATAATTATTATTTTTTAAAGAGATACAGCACTGAAACAGGCCCTTCGGCCCACCGAGCGTGTGCCGACCATCAACCATCCATGTTATACTAATCCTACACTAATTCCATATTCCTACCACATCCCCACCTGCCCCGATATTTCCCTACCACCTACCGAGGGACAATTTATAATGGCCAATTAACCTATCAACCAGCAAGTCTTTGGCATGTGGGAGGAAACTGGAGCACCCAGAGGAAACCCACACAGACACAGGGAGAACTTGCATACTCCACACAGGCAGTACCCAGAATTGAACCCACCACTAAGGTCAGACTTACCACATCCTTTTAAAATAATAGTACAACGTTCGCAGACCTCCAATCCTCCGGCACCTCCCCCATATCCAGTGAGGATTTGAAGATGATCCTCAGCGCATCCACTATTTCCTCCCTGGCTTCCTTTAACAACCTCAGATGCAAACCATCTGGCCCTGGTGATTTATTCATTTTCAAGGATGTCAGACCCTCTCGTACTTCCACTCTCATTATGCTTATCGTATCTAATATTTCACACTCCTCTTCTTTTACGACAATGTCTGCATCATCCCTCTCCTTTGTGAAGGCAGAGACAAAAAACTCATTAAGAACCCCGCCCACATCTTCTGGATCCACACAGAAGTTCCCTTGTACATCTCTGACAGGCCATACCCTTTCCTTAGTTATCCTCTTGCTCTTAATGGACTGATAAAACATCTTTGGGTTTCCTTCAAGCAGTTGTATCCAGTCCACATCCACCAAATCACCTCTCAGTTTTGTAAAATTTGCCTTCCCCCAATTTAGAACTTTTACTTTTCGAGCTGCCCTGCCATTACTTAGCTTTACAAACTCATTATTGCTCGTGTAATAAGTGTAATAAGTAGAATAATTTACCAGTTACTCACCGATCAGCTTCTTCCCCTGTACCATGGAGGCTGAAAAGGCAGAAAGGAAAAGAGAGACCAAAGAGCACCTCCTTCCCCTAGTCAGTGAAGTCCCTCACACATCAACTCACAGCTTTACACTCTGTCCAAACAGCACTTTCTAATTAGTAATTATTCATAAATTACACTAACTAAAACATGAGTAACCTGACCAATTACAAGGTAGCTATTTGAGGGTTTTTAAACAAAGAGCTTTTTTCCCTCTCCTGATTTCAGGTCCCACTCTGGACACTTGCTTTTGATTTCAGGACACTGAGGACAGGGTGCTGCCGAATATCCAGGCCGTGTTGCTGCCCAAGAAAACCAGCGCTCGGGGCAACAAAACCAAGTCAATCTGCCAGGATTTTATCAAATACCCAAAGGCTCTTTTCAGATCCACCCACAGTATCTGAAAGGGCTGATTACTGTCTGAAGTCTGCTGTACCCACACCTCTGTCTATCCCTCTTCATCTAGAACAACCAGCGTCATCTTCCATTCCTTTCACCATCATGTGTTTAACTCGCTTCTCCTTATAGACAGTCAGATATCAATGTAATAATGAAATGATCTGTGGCAGTGCTGGCCATTTCCCTGTCCTGATTTCAGACCCCACTCTGGACACTTGTTTCCCATTCCAGGACCTTCTTGTATTAATATTCAGCACCACCTGTCAGTCAGAAACTTGTCTCAATGAACTGATCCTTTTACTGAACTTCCAACTGCTGCTGTCTATTTCTCGAGGGAAAGAGCTGCTCACTGTATAAGGATGTGAGGGGAATGTAACCCGGCTGCTGGTGAGAAGGTCCCGTCTTCTCAATCAAAAGCCTTTTATTTTACTGTAGTGATTCCCAGATTCCCAGCTGGTCTGTTGAGGATTTTGTTTTCACAGAAATATCTTGTTAAATACAAATCTGATTCCAACATGTCAATAACAGGAAAGAATGGGAATCTTTTAAAAGGATGAAGCAACTATTTCAGTGGCTTCTCACTGTCCCCCTGAAGCCTGTGTGAAGGGGAATTACCAATAGTCTGTAATTTATTACTTCCACACCGAGTTTGAGTTATTTGTCGCGTGAAAATTGCTGAACGGAATCTTTTACTGTCAGTTACGGATGAGAAGTTGACAAAAATTGGCAAAATAAAGCTGTTCATAAAATAGCACCAGAAATTTGAGTCGGTAAAAGCAAAATTGTGTTTTAAAAGTTTATTTAAACCGCTACGGGAAAATAGATTTTTATTTACTTTTCCAGTCGAACACTTATTTTCCATAGTGAAATTGGCGGCTTTCACAAATTCAAATATTCTGCCAGGTTGACAGGTTCAACCAATGATTTTTTGTATTTTGTGCTTCGAGGTTCTCTAATTGAATCACTTATACGGGCTAATGGCTGTGTGGCCTAATGGGTAAAGCGTCTGACTTTGGTACATTCTGTGATGTTAGTAGAAGATTGCAGGCTCGAGTCCTGCCACAGTCATTTTGACCCAAAGGGATTGTGCAGGGCTTTGGGGATCGAGTCGGGGACTGAACAGATTGGAAACCCGACATGGACTTAATGGGGCGAATGGCCTCCTCATGTGCTGTCACTGACTTTATGAGAAGAGGGTGACCAATCAGAAGTGGGCTGGGGTGACAGCGGGCTCAAACTGCAGGAATTCCAGGTCACCGAATGACTGAGTTGAAACTGATCAGTTTCACTGCAGGAAACACCGTCTCGGGGGAAATAACATCACAAATAATTCCATTTGACTAATTATTCAATTATAAAACAATGTGCAGATGTGAAGGTGTGATGTTACTTTTCACTGTGAGGGGAGAATCCGCCATCTGGGTAAATCAGCAACTTTATAACATCGTCTGTACGTTTGGAAAAGAAACGATGAAAACTCTCCCCATAACCCTGGTGCGGTGGAAAGGCTCAATTCAGAGATTGGAATATAACGAGAGCACAACATAAATCATTAACTGTTATTTCCGGCATAAAACACACCCCAGCTCCCGTTCCCAGGTCACTGCTGTCCCTATGAGGCGGTGGGTGACTCTGAAAAGAGACTTTGTTTTGTGTTTCTGCAGGAAAACCACAAAGATCCTCCCAGGCAGTGAAGCTCATCTTCCCAGAATCTCCATACCAGATTGAAACAGAAAACACAAAGACAGTGAGAAAGTTCCAGAGAGTTACTGAGCATTAAAACCAATGAAATAAACCAATTCTAGAGAGATGTTGGTGCAGCTTTTTCAGAGAGATTGTGGGTGGCTCTTAAAAGAGCCGTTGTGTTTCGAGTGTTTTCACTACATGGTGGAGTTTTATTTGGAGTTGATGTACTTGGTCACTCACTTTGTCCCTTCTCACATTCCGAGCGCTTTGTTGGGTGGAAATATTTATTCAGGCAGTTTCAACAGCTCAGAGCCGAAATTGAGTCAGAAACCAGAAATGGGAGTACGGGACACAGACAAGGAATTTACACTGGACCTTTATAAATCTCACTGGTTATAGGCCTCAGTTAGAGCGTTGTGTCTAATTCAATGCTCCACACTTTAGCAGGAATGTCAAGGCCTTAGAGATGGTGCAGAGGAGATTTACTGGAATGGTATCAGAAATACAGGAATTCAGCTAATGTGGAAAGAATTGGGGTCTGGGGTGTGTGAAGCTGGGGTCCTTCTTCTTAGAGCAGAATGGTAGTTAATAGTTGTGTTCAACATTGTGAAGAGTTTTTATAAGAATAAAGAAGTTTGACTGCAATTAGACAGAGCCTTGGTGAGATCACACATTATGGGTGGCACAGTGGTGCAGTGGTTAGCACCGCAGCCTCACAGCTCCAGCAACCCGGGTTCAATTCTGGGTACTGCTTGTGTGGAGTTTGCAAGTTTTCCCTGTCTCTGTGTGGGTTTTCTCCAGGTGCTCTGGTTTCCTCCCACAAGCCAAAAGACTTGTTGGTCGGTAAATTGGCCATGATAAATTGTCCCCAGTATAGGTAGGTGGGAGGGAAATATAGGGTCGGTGGGGGTGTGGTAGGAATATGGGATTAGTGCAGGATTAGTATAAATGGGTTGTTGTTGGTTGGCATAGACTCGGTGGGCCGAAGGGCCTTTTTCAGTGCTGTATCTCTCTGTGACTCTAGAGATGTGGATGCTCAATCATTGGGTATATCCAAGAGAGAGATCGATAGGTTTTTGGATACGAAGGGAATCAAGGGATTTGTGCTAGTGTGGTAAGATGGAGTTGATGTAGGAAATCAGCTGTGATCTTATTGAATGGCAGAGCTATTTCGATGGGCCGAATGGCCTACTCCTATTTTTTATGTTAAGTTCCATTCCTCTCAGGGAATATTTTATTTTCAAAAAGAGAAATACTGCACACACTGGAAATCTGAATAATAACAGAAGATTCTGGAAACACTCAGCAGTTCCAGCAGTATCTGTGGAGAGAGGAAGGGAGGAGCAATGTTTCAGGTCTATAGAAGTGTCACAGAACTGGACCATTAACCCGAGCTTCTCTTCTCCACAGTTGTTTCCGGACTGGCTGAGTGTTTTCAGTATTTTAGGCTTTTTCTTTCTGTATTTCATCCATTTCCCATTTGACTATTTGCTGCGAAACTTTCAGCGTTGTGCTCAATTCTTTGTGTCGTTGTGTTTTCTTTATTTGAAGTAATGTAAATAGTAACCTGAAATGAATTTGCCAAATGGTTGGGCAAATTGTTAAAACCAGTTTTTGAGCAAGTTCTCCACATGCACAGTAAAGGATTCCTTCACATTTGCGAAGACCATACAGGACTTGCATATCGATAGCAATGCCGTGTCCATGTGTCATTTGACATTGCTAGCCTATTCACCAATGTACCACTTCAGGAAGCCATAGATATTTGCACTGCAGTGCTATATCATGGCGATACAGACCCGTCACCATTGTGTGAATCAGTATTCATTGAACTTATGAACTCGGCAACTTGCACAGTTGAGTTCAGTTTTACTGACACCATGTATCGCTGGTGTTGCCATGGGATCCCCTCCAGGCCCAGCTCTCACAAACATCTTTGTTGGATTCCATGACAAACCTGTTTTTAAGGGAATGACACCTAACCTCCTACCTCTTGCATATTTCCAATATGTAGATGATACGTTTGCTATATTTGAATCCGCAGCTGCATGAAATAATTTCCTTGCACGTCTTCATGGGCTCCATCCTGCACTCAAATTCACCTTTGGAATGGAGCAGTCAAATGAGTTCCCTTTCCTTGATGTACTAGTTGAGAAATCTGCTAAGGGGTTTTCTACCACGGTCTACCGCAAACCTACCTTCACTGGTCAATACACGCGTTGGGATTATTACAGTTCCACGCGCTATAAGATTGGTCTTATCGACAACCTCATAAATAGGGCTGAGCCATTTGCTCACCATGCAAGCTTGATGCTGAAATAGGGCGAATCAAAGACATCCTGCATTACAATGGCTGCACTGATCAGATCATTTCTCACTGTATATCACACAAACTTATAAACGGGCTGAAGGACGTCATTTTGAGCCCTGAACAGTGCCCAGTCTCCCTCAAATTACCCTGGAAGGGTAATATATCCCCAGTATTTGAGTAACAGGTGAAGCGAGCTGTTTCCTGCTGTTACTATGCAGGAGCAACAAGTGTGGTGTTCACCACTAACAGGATGCTGCTGTCAAGCAAAAGAGACGTCCTGCCTATCACACAAATAAGTAACGTGATATATGAATTTCAATACCAGTGTGATGCTAGGTTTCTAGACCGTACATCCCCAAACTGGCGGATTGTATCAAATAACATGTCCCTTCCGCTGTTCGCAATGGGCCCTACCGAACCAACCCGTGCTTGCAAAACTCAAAACATAGTATCCAACATGAGATGTGATTCCACAATAGGACAACATTTGCTAAATAATTCTCAGTGTGCTAAGAATTACACTGACAACCGATTTAAGACTGTCAGTCGGGCTCCCAGTGTGGTGCATTGGTGTGTACTGTAAGCTACATATATTAATACACAGGGCCCTGTTCTTTGCAGACAGAAAGAACATGCACACATATTGTGCCTGTTTCAGCTAAACAAAATAAGTGACAGCCATTCACTGGCTCATTCCACAGGGCAATGCCTTGACCAATCAGAGTCAAGCTGCCTGGTTTAAATTTCAAACAAAGCTGGGCAGTTATCTGTCAGTCACCATAAACTGATGCATTCTGAATGGCAATGCCTCGACCAATCAGAGTTCACTTGCCAACCAATCAGCACTCTCTTCTCATACAGAAGAAAGTTGTTGTTTTCCCTTAAATTGGTATTCTTGCGGATTGCCCTGCTGAGTGCAAGACGAAAACAACTGGCTACCAAAGTTTGGACAACATGTCACTATTTTCACGAAATGATTACTTTTATTTTCAATATAAAAATATAAAGCAATATGAGTGTAACATTTACAGACAAATTCTATTACCTCACATTGCCTGATTCTTTCACACTGACAGACTATGTGAACTACTGTCCCGATTTTGGAGTTCTCACTTCCAGTTAGCAAATGTCAGCAATCTGTGATACAGTGCAGTTTACAGACCAGACCGTCAATCACAACATGCAATAATTGTTCAGCTTCTGTTGGACTGGTGGGATTTAGAAATACTAGGAATTGAGATGAGCTGTTATTGCATTTAATTATTTGTTTCATGGGATGTGGACGTCGCCAGCCAGGCCAGCATTTATTGTCCATCCCTAATTGCCCATGAGAAGGTGGTGGTTTTCTTCCTTCTTGAACCACTGCAGTCCATGTGGGGTAGGTACACCCACAGTGCTATTAGGAAGGGAGTTCCAGGATTTTTACCCACGACAGTGAAGGAATAGCGATATAGTTCCAAGTCAGGATGATGTGTCGCTTGGAGGAGAACTTTCAGGTGGTGGTATTCCCATGCATCTGCTGCCCTTGTCCTTCTAGGCAGTAGAGGATGCAGGTTTGGAAGGTGCTGCCTGAGCAGCCTTGGTGCATTGTTGCAGTGCATCTTGTAGATGGTACACACTGCTGCCACTGCACGTCAGTGGTGGAGGGAGTGAATGTTGTGGACGGGGTGCCAATCAAGCGTGTTGCTTTGTCCTGGATGGTGTCGAGCTTCTTGAATGTTGTTGGAGCTGCACCCACCCGGGCAAGTGGATAGTATTCCATCACACTCCAGACTTGTGCCTTGTAAATGGTGGACAGGCTTGGGGAGTCAGGAGGTGAGTTACTCACCGCATGCTTCCTACCCTCTGACCAGCTCATGTAGTCACACTATTTATAAGGCTACTCCAGTTCAGTTTCTGGTCAATGGGAACTCCCAGGAAGTTGATAGTGGGGGATTCAGCGATCGTAATGCCATTGAATGTCAATGGGAGATCGTTAGATTCTCTCTTGTTCGAGATGGTCATTGCCTGGCACTTGTGTGGCGCGAATGTTACTCGCCACTTATCAGCCCAAGCCTGGATATTGTCCAGGTCTTGCTGCATTTCTACATGGACCTCTTCAGTATCTGAGGAGTCGCGAATGGTGCTAAATTTTGCAATCATCAGTGAACATCCCCACTTCTGACCTTATGATTGAAGGAAGGTCACTGATGAAGTAGTGAAGAAGGTTGGGCCGAGGATACTACCCTGAGGAACTCCAGCAGTAATGTCCTGGAGCTGAGATGATTGACCTCCAACAATCACAACCATTTTCCTTTGTGCTAGGTACGATTCCAACCAGTGGAGAGTTTTCCTCTTGATTCACCCATTGACTCCAGTTTTGCTCTGGCTCCTTGATGCCATACTCAGTCAAATGCTACCTTGATGTCAAGGGCAGACACTCTCACCTCACCTCTTGAGTTCAGCTCTTTTGTCCTTGTTTGAACCAAGACTCTAATGAGGTCAGGAGCTGAATGGCCCTGGCAGAACCAAACTGAGCGTCACTGAACAGGTTATTGCAAAGCAAGTGCCCCGTCGATGACATCTTCCATCACTATACTGATGATTGAGAGTAGACTGATGAGGCAGCAATTGGCTGGTTTGGAATTGTCCTGCTATTTGTGTACAGGACATACCTGGGCAATTTTCCACATTGCCGGGTAGATGCCAGTATTGTAGCTGTACTGGAACAGCTTGGCTCGGGGCGCGCCAAGTTCTGGAGCACAGGTCTTCAGTACTATTGCCGGAATATTGTCAGGGCCTGTAGCCTTTGCTGTATCCAGAGCCTTCAGTCGTTTCTTGATATCACGTTGAGTGAATCGAATTGGCTGAAGACTGGCATCTGTGATGCTGGGGACTTCAGGAGGAGGCCGAGATGGATCATCAACCCGGCACTTCTGGCTGAAGATTGTTTCAAATTCTTCATCCTTGTCTTTTGCACTGATGTGCTGGGCTCCCCCATCATTGAGGTTGGGGATATTTGTGGAGCCACCTCCTCCTGTTGGTTGTTTAATTGTCCACCACCATTCATCATTGGATGTGGCAGGGTGTAGATCTGATCCGTTGGTTGTGGGATCACTTAGCCCTGTCTATTACATGCTGCTTCTGCTGTTTGGCATGAAAGTAGTCCTGGGCTGTAGCTTCATCAGGCTGACGCCTCATTTCAAGGTATGCCTGGTGCTGCTCCTGGCATGCCCTCCTGCACTCTTCATTGAATTAGGGTTGATCCCCCAGCTTGTTGGTAATGTTAGAGTGGGGGAATATGCCGGGCCATGAGGTTATAGAATGTGGTTGACTGCAATTCTGCTGCTGCTAATGGTCCACAGCACCTCATGGATGCCCAGTTATCCATTGCTAGATCTGTTCAAAATCTATCCCATTTAGCACCGTGGTAGTGGCACACAACACGATAGAGGGTATCCTCAATGTGAAGACGGGACATCATCTCCACAAGGACTGTGCAGTGGTCACTCCTACCAATACTGTCATGGACAGATGCATCTGCGGCAGGCAGATTGGTGACGATGAGGTCATGTATATTTTTCCCTCTTGTTAGTTCCCTCACCACCTACCGCAGACCCAATCGAGCAGCTATGTCCGTTAGGACTCGGCCAGCATGGACAGTAGTGGTGCTACCGAGCCACTCATGGTGATAGACATTGAAATCCCCCAGCCAGACTACATTCTGTGCCTTGCCACCCTCAGTGCTCCCTCCAAGTGGTGTTCATCAGTCTCTCGCTGTCTCTTATAATAAAAACAAGAAATGCTGGAACCACTCAGCAGGTCTGGCAGCATCTGTGGAAAGAGAAACAGAGTTAACGTTTCGGGTTTACGATGAAGTGTCACCGACCCGAAACGTTAACTCTGCTTCTCTTTCCACAGATGCTGCCAGACCTGCTGAGTGGTTCCAGCATTTATTGTTTTTATTTCAGATTTCCAGCATCCGCAGTATTTTGCTTTTATCTCGCTGTCTCTTGCTGGTTTGCTCAGTACCATTCTCTGTCTGTTCATTTCTGGATCCTGATAATCTCTTCCTGGTTTTCTGTGTGTCTTTCTCTGTCTGTTCCTTTCTTAGTCCTGATAATCTCTTCCTGGTTTTCTGTGTGTCTTTCTCTGTCTGTTCCTTTCTGAGTCCTGATAATATCTTCCTGGTTTTCTGTGTGTCTTTCTTTGTCTGTTCCTTTCTGGGTCCTGATAATCTCTTCCTGGTTTTCTGTGTGTCTTTCTCTGCCTGCCTCATTGTCGGTGCTGTTACTCAGTGTCCTTGTGTTGTTGTGCAGTGAGGGTGAGTCCGTCAGCACGTGTGTTGCTGAGTCCGGGATTCTTAAGACATCCGACAACAATCCTATTTTCATAAAAACATTGGGGAAATGAACATATTTCACTAACGGGCAGCTAAAATTTAAAACAGTAGTTAGCAGAGTGGCACAGTGGAAGCGTGCTGGGCCCATAATCCAGAGGTTGATGGATCGAACCCATTCTCTGCTATTTATGTTCGGTAGCAACACAAACAGTTCACTTTCAAAACATCAAGTATTTTACCCATAATAACAAGATGCTTCCAAAGGCACTCTGTTGTAATCAGCTTTTTCCTTCTAGTGAACACATCAATCAGCAACAAATCACTTTTCTCACACGAACACAAACTGCAAACACGGACCAGCCGAGTCTCTCCCACTTTGTCAACCCCTTCCTGCAGAGCCTCCTCTCCACCACCAGATGGTGATGTTGGCCACAATAAAACCAGGACAAATGGTCACAGTGAAGAGACGGTCAGTAACAGAAAATAAAACAATAACAGGGAAAACCTTTACACAACAACAGGGTACATCTTTACACAACAGAAAACATATTTACACAACAGGAAATACAGTTACACAACAGGGAGAACACAATCATACAAATGCCTTGTTCCTCCATCTCAGTTTCGTTGTCTGTCTCTCTCTCTCCATTCCTCACTTTTGCTTCCTCACAGTCTATTCTTGGTTTTCCTCTCTGTCCCGTTGTCGATGGTGTTACTCAGCGTCCTTGTAACATTGTGTAGCCAGGCTGAGCCTCCCAACACCGGTGTTGCTGTAATAAAGACAGAAAATGCTGGAAATGCTCAGGAAATTTGGCAGCATCTGTGCAGAGAGAAACAGTTAACAGTTCAGTTCTGTTTCGTTAGCTCACATTAACTTTGTTCTCTCTGCACAGATGCTGCCAGACCTGCCGACTATTTCAAGCATTTTCTGTTTATATTTCAGATTTCCAGCATCCGCAGTATTTTGCTTTTGTACGTGTGTTGCTGTGTCTGGGACTGTTTGAGTGCAATGCTATTGCTTTGTAAACAGTGTTGAAACAAACATTTACCTCGTTAACACACAGCACTAATACACAGCTGGATATAAACAGCAGCCTGCAGCAGAGGGCGCAGTGGAAGTTTATTAACACAAATAATTCACCAACACAATATTTACTGCTATCCCCAATCACACCACACTTCATCTTAACACATTTTACTCTTTATTTACATCAACTTCTTCCTTCCAGTAAACACTTCAATTTGGAACATAGCTTCCAAATCACCTTTATTCACAAACCCGAACACACACCAGCCCAGACATTCCCCTTTCTGTCAACCCATTCCTGCATCACTGCCTCTCCACCAACAGTTGTTGTTAGAATCATACAATCATAGACTGGCTACAGCACAGAAGGAGGCCATTCGGCCTGTCGAAACCGTGCTGGCTCTCTGTTAGAGCAACTTACCTCATTTCACTCCCCAGTCAGTTCAATTTTGGAGGTGGGAAAACTTCTCAAAAGAATAATTCGGGACAAAATTAATAGTCCCATGGACAAATGTGGGTTAATTCAAGAAAGCCAGCATGGATTTCTTAAGGGAAAATCATGTTTAACTGTCCTGCTGGAGTTTTTTGATGAGGTAACAGAAAGAGTTGATGAGGGCAATGCTGTTGATGTGGTGTACATGGACTTTCAAAAGATCTGGCAGCATCTGAAAGGTCACTGACCTGAAACGTTAACTTTGCTTCTCTCTGTACAGATGCTGCCTGACCTGCTGAGTATTTCCAGCATTTCTTGTTTTCATTATGGCACAGAGTTCCCTTTTCAAACTTACAGAATTAACCACAATAGTGTACTCTGAGATTCAAGTTAAATATCAGCCCAATATTTACACACATTATGAGTTTATAAGTTTCAGTATTAATTCCCATAGTGCATCCTGACATATACATTAGATATAACATAACATAAGAACAGAAGAAATAGGAGCAGGAGTAGGCCATTCGGCCCCTCAAGCCTGCCCCGCCATTCAGTAAGATCATGGCTGATCTGCCCCAGACCTCAACTCCTCTTTCATGCCAGCTCTTCATAGCCCTCAACTTTCCAATATTTCAAAAATCTATTTACATCCTCTTTAAATACTTTCAGTGATTTAGCCTCCAATACTGACTGGGGTAGAGAATTCCAGACATTCACTACCCTCTGAGAGAAGAAATTCCTTTGCATCTCAGTTTTAAATGAGTGTCCCCTTATTCTGTAACTATGTCGCCTTGTTTGAGATTCCCCC
Organism: Heterodontus francisci; assembly: GCF_036365525.1. NCBI lineage: Eukaryota > Metazoa > Chordata > Chondrichthyes > Heterodontiformes > Heterodontidae > Heterodontus > Heterodontus francisci. The sequence goes on from NW_027141852.1 coordinate 15,912,282, forward strand.
ACTAGTGGAAACATCTTCTCAACATCGACCCTGTTAATAAAAACAAGAAATGCTGGAAATACTCAGCAGGTCTGGCAGCATCTGTGAAGAGAGAAGCAGAGTTAATGTTTCAGGTCAGAGACCCTTCTTCACCCTGTTAAGCACCCTCAGAATCTTGTACGTTCCAAAAAGATCACCCCTCATTCTTCTGAACTCGAATGAATAACCTGTTTAGCCGTTCTTGATAAGTCAACCTCTTCATCTCAGGAATCAGCTGAGTGAATCTCTTTTGAACTCCTCCAATGCCAGTACATCCTTTCTTAAGTCTAAATCTCAAGTGTGATATCAGATTGAGAGAATCTGAAAGATAGTATAACCTGAGATACAAACTGAGATTTCAGTTTAAAACTCCCCCGGATTGTGAAACTAAAAGATACAATAGCAATTCAATTTGTATAGACTGTGCTTTGGATCATATTCCAGCCCTCATACAGTATCAGACTGGAAGATACTGTAGCAATTCCATTAGTGCAGACTCAGCTCTACATTACAGAGCAGGGAACATATTTAAACAACCCGGAACACTTTTACACAAGACGGATCATATTTACACAACTGAGAAGATCTTTACCCAACAGGGAGCCATTTTACACAATAACAGAGAACATATTTACACAACAGCGAATACAGTAACACAACAGAGAACATATTACACAGCAGGAAATATCTTTAAAAGAACACAGGGAACATCTTTACACAACAGAGAACACAATTACATAAATCATCCGTCTTTCGCTGCCTCTTGCTGGTTTGCTCAGTACCTTTCTCTGTCTGTTCCCTTCTGAGTCCGAATGATCTCTACCCGGTTTTCTGTGTGTCTTTCTCTGTCTGTTCCTTTCTGTGTCCTGATAATATCTTCCTGGTTTTCTGTGTATCTTTCTCTGCCTGCCTCATTGTCGGTGCTGTTACTCTGTGTCCTTGTGTCATTGTGCAGTGAGGGTGAGTCCGTCAGCACGTGTGTTGCTGAGTCCGGGATTCTTGAGAAATCCGACTCCAATCCTATTTTGATAAAAACATTGGGGAAATGAACATATTTCACTAACGGGCAGCTAAAATTTAAAACAGTAGTTAGCAGAGTGGCGCAGCAGAAGCGTGCTGGACCCATAACCCAGAGGTCGATGGATTGAAACCATTCTCTGCTATTTATGTTTGGTAGTAACACAAACAGTTCACTTTCAAAACATCAAGTGTTTCCCCATAATAACAAGATGCGCTCGATTGCAATCAGCTTTTTCCTTCGAGTGAACGCATCAATCAGTAACAAATCACTTTTGCTCACACGAACACAAGCTGCAAACACGGACCAGCCGAGTTTTCCCACTTTGTCAACCCCCTTCCTGCAGAGCCTCCTCTCCACCACCAGATGGTGATGTTGGCCACAATAAAACCAGGACAAATGGTCACAGTGAGGAGACGGTCAGCAACAGAAAATAAAACAATAACAGGGAAAACCTTTACACAACAACAGGGTACATCTTTACACAACAGAAAACATATTTACACAACAGGAAATACAGTTACACAACAGGGAGAACACAATCATAAAAATGCCTTGTTTCTCCATCTCAGTTTCGTTGTCTGTCTCTCTCTCCGTTCCTCACTTTTGCTTCCTCACAGTCTATTAGTTTTCTGTGTGTTTTTCTCTCTGTCCCGTTGTCGATGGTGTCACTCAACGTTATTGTAACATTGCATAGCCAGACTTAGCCTCCCAACACCTGTGTTATAGAACATAGAACATAGGACAGTACAGCACAGTACAGGCCCTTCGGCCCACAATGTTGTGCCGAACGTTTAACCTACTCTGAGATCAAAACTACCTACATACCCTTCATTCTATATCATCCATGTACCTATCCAAGAGACGCTTAAATGTCCCTAATGTATCTGCTTCTACTACCACCACTGGCAGTGCATTCCACGCACCCACCACTCTCTGTGTAAAGAACCGACCTCTGACATCTCCCCGAAACCTTCCTCCATCACCTTAAAATTATGCCCCCTGGTGATAGCCCTTTCCACCCTGGGGAAAAGTCTCTGGCTATCCACTCTATCTATGCCTCTCATCATCTTGTACCCCTCTATCAAGTCACCTCTCATCCTTCTTCGTTCCAATGGGAAAAGCCCCAGCTCCCTCAATCTTTCTTCGTAGGACATGCCCTCCAGTCCAGGCAGCATCCTGATAAATCTCCTCTGCACCCTCTCTAAAGCTTCCACATCCTTCCTATAATGAGACGACCAGAACTGAACACAATATTCCAAGTGTGGTCTAACCAGGGCTTTATAGAGCTGCAGCATAACCTCGCGGCTCTTAAACTCAATCCCCCTGTTAATGAAAGCTAACACACCATACGCCTTCTTAACAACCCTATCAACTTGGGTGGCAACTTTGAGCGATCTTTGGACATGGACCCCAAGATCCCTCTGTTCCTCCACACTACCAAGAATCCTGTCTTTTAGCCTGTATTCTGCATTCAAATTCGACCTTCCAAAATGAATCACTTCACACTTTTCCAGGTTGAACTCCATCTGCCACTTCTCAGCCCAGCTCTGCATCCTGTCAATGTCCCGTTGCAACCTACAACAGCCTTCCACACTATCCACAACTCCAGCAACCTTCGTGTCATCGGCAAACTTGCTAACCCAGACTTCCACTTCCTCATCCAAGTCATTTAGAAAAATCACAAAGAGCAGAGGTCCCAGAACAGATCCCTGCGGAACACCACTGGTCACCGAGCTCCAGGCTGAATACTTTCCATCTACTACCACCCTCTGTCTTCTATGGGCCAGCCAATTCTGTATCCAGACAGCCAACTTTCCCTGTATCCCATGCCTCCTTACTTTCTGAATGAGCCTACCATGGGGAACCTTATCAAACGCCTTGCTGCAATCCATATACACCACATCCACTGCTCTTCCTTCATCACTGTGTTTTGTCACATCTTCAAAGAATTCAATAAGGCTTGTGAGGCATGACCTGCCCCTCACAAAGCCATGCTGACTGTCTCTAATCAAACTATGCTTTTCCAACTAATCATAAATCCTGTCTCTCAGAATCCTCTCCAATAATTTTCCCACTACCTACGTAAGACTGACTGGTCTGTAATTCCCAGGGTTATCCCTATTCCCTTTCTTGAACAAGGGAATAACATTTGCAACCCTCCAATCATCTGGTACTACTCCAGTGGACAGTGAGGACGCAAAGATCATCGCCAAAGGCGCGGCAATCTCTTCCCTCGCTTCCCGTAATATCCTTGGGTATATCCCGTCCGGCCCCAGGGACTTATCTGTCCTCATGTCTTTCAAAATTTCCAGCACATCCTCCCTCTTAACATCAACCTGTTCGAGCATATCAGCCTGTTTCACGCTGTCCTCACAAACGACCAGGTCCCTCTCACTAGTGAATACTGAAGCAAAGTATTCATTTAGGACCTCCCCTACCTCCTCCGACTCCAGGCACAAGTTCCCTCCACTGTCCTTGATCGGCCCTACCCTCACTCTGGCCATCCTCTTGTTCCTCACATAAGTGTAGAACGCATTGGGATTTTCCTTAATCCTACCCGCCAAGACTTTTTCATGTCCCCTTCTCGCTCTCCGAAGTCCATTCTTCAGTTCCTTCCTGGCTACCTTGTAACCCTCTAGAGCCCTGTCTGATCCTTGCTTCCTCAACCTTAAGTAAGCTTCCTTCTTCCTCTTGACTAGCTGTTCCACATTTCTTGTCATCCAAGGTTCCTTCACCCTACCATCCCTTCCTTGCCTCACCGGGACAAACCTATCCAGCAGTCGCAGCAAGTGCTCCCAAAACAACCTCCACATTTCTGTCGTGCATTTCCCTGAGAACATCTGTTCCCAATTTATGCACCCCAGTTCCTGCCTAATAGCATTGTAATTCCCCCTCCCCCAATTAAATATTTTCCCATCCCATCCGCTCCTGTCCCTCTCCATGACTATAGTAAAGGTCAGGGAGTTGTGATCACTATCACTGAAATGTTCTCCCACCGAGAGATCTGCCACCTGGCCTGGTTCGTTGCCAAGCACCAAATCCAACATCGCCTCCCCTCCAGTCAGCCTATCTACAATGTTCAAATCTCTGGACAAGGGCGGGAAAAATGTACCCAACGTGGCCCTCATCCTGATGACCACCTTCGTGTGCGGCTGCATCAAGCTGTGTGTAGATCCCCAGTACGCGATCTCCAAGTGTCACTACGTGCTGAGGTTCTATCTGTCCCCGGTGTTGCGAAGGATGTGCCTGGTCACATTGCCGCGGAACGCTCCATGCAGTTGGGCGGTGCCGTACCACCTATCCTTCGTGGAGCAGTTTCTGCGGGAAAACACCTTTGACCACCAGTCCATCAGGCAGTGGTCTGCACGGAATGTCCTCAAGGCCCTACGGGAAAAGGAAACGGTGGATCCTGTCGGATGGTTCCCCGAGCAGACCGTCAAAGTCATTTGGCGGAATGCCTCATCACCAGAACTTTCAAACAAGCACCAAGACGTAGCTTGGCTGGTGGTGAGAAGGGCCCTCCCCGTCAGATCCTTCATGCACACCCGAAGTCTCGCCCCCTCCGCTCAGTGCCCCCGCGTTGGCTGTGGTGGGGAAGAGACGGTCGCACACCTCCTCCTGGAATGTGCCTTTGCAAAGCAGGTGTGGAAAGAGATGCAGTGGTTTTTGTCAAGGTTCATCCCAAGCAGCTCTGTAACACAGGAGTCTGTGCTCTACGGGCTGTTCCCAGGGACGCACACCGAGACAAACATCAACTGCTGCTGGAGGACTATCAATTCGATGAAAGATGCCCTTTGGTCTGCCCGAAACTTGCTGGTCTTCCAGCGCAAAGAGTTGTCCACCACCGAATGTTGCAGACTGGCACATTCCAAGGTCCAGGACTACGTGCTGAGGGACGCACTAAAGCTTGGGGCAGCCGCAGCAAAGGCTCAATGGGGAAAGACCACAGTGTAAGGTTCCCCCACCAAGCTGGACTGAAGGGCTGGATCCATGGGAAACCCCTCGAACTGTATCGTTAATATTCTCAATTGCTGTAAATGTAGAACTGTAATTGACATGACAATTGTGAAACGGAAGGGTTGGGAAGAAACTCATGACAGTATTGAAGGAAACTGATCCCCCTTGCAATGTTTGTATTTTTTGGTACTGTTTGGCAATGTAATTTTTACAGACTTTTATGAATAAAGTATATTTTGGAAATTAAAAAAAAAATCGACATATTGAGTCAGGAAACCTTCCTGGACACACCTGACAAAAACTGCTCCATCCAAACTATTTGCACTAAGGAGGTTCCAATCAATATTAGGGAAGTTGAAGTCACCCATGACAACAACCCTGTTACTTCTGCACCTTTCCAAAATCTGCCTCCCAATCTGTTCCTCCGTGTCTCTGTTGCTATTTGGGGGTCTATAGAAAACTCCCAATAAAGTGACTGCTCCTTTCCTGTTTCTGACTTCCACCCATAATGACTCAGTAGACAATCCCTCCTCGATGACCTACCTTTCTGCAGCTGTGATACTATCCCTGATTAATAATGCAACTCCCCCACTTCTTTTACCTCCCTCCCTATTCCTTTTGAAACATCTAAACCCCGGAACATCCAACATCCATTCCTGCCCTTGTGATTCCCAAGTGTCCGTAATGGCCACAACATCGTAGCTCGAAGTACTGATCCATGCTCTAAGTTCATCACCCTTATTCCTGACACTTCTTGCATTAAAATGGACACACTTCAACCCATCATACTGGCTGCAACTTTGCCCTGTCAACTGTCTAACCTTCCTCACAGACTCTCTGCACTCGGTATCTGCCTGTTCAACAGCTACCCCATCCACTGATCCATAGCTCCGGTTCCCATCCCCCTGCCAAACTAGTTTAAACCCTCCCGAAGAGCTCTAGCAAACCTCCCGCCCAGGATATTGGTGCCCCTCCAGTTCAGATGCAACCCGTCCTTCTTGTACAGGTCCCACCTTCCCCAGAAGGTATCCCAATGATCCACATAACTGAAGCCCTCCCTCCTACACCAGCTCTGTAGCCACGTGTTCAGCTGCACTCGCTCTCTGTTTCTAGCCTCACTAGCACGTGGCACCGGTATCAATCCTGAGAATACTACTCTGCTCGTCCTGTCTTTTAGCTTCCAACCTAACTCCTATATTCGCTTTTCAGGTCCTCATCCCTTTACCTAGCTATGTCATTGGTACCGATATGTACCACGACTTCTGGCTGCTCCCCGTCCCCCTTAAGAATCCTGTAGACTCGATCTGAGACATCCCTGACCCTGGCACCCAGGAGGCAACATACCATCTGGGAGTCTCATTCGCGACCACAGAATCTCCTGTCTGTTCCTCTAACCATTGAATCTCCTATCACTATCGCTCTCCTATTCTCCACCCTTCCCTTCTGAGCCGCAGAGCCAGGCTCAGTGCCAGAGACCTGGCCGCTGTGGCTTTCCCCTGGTAGGTCCCCCCCCCAACCGTATCCAAAACGGTATACTTATTATTGAGGGGAACGGCCACAGGGGATCCCTGCACTGTGTGCCTATTCCCTTTCCCTCCCCTGACGGTCACCCAGCTACCTTTATCCTGTGACTGAGGTGTCAGTACTTCCCTATAACTGCTCTCTATCATCCCCTCTGCCTCCCGCGTGATCCGAAGTTCATCCAGCTCCAGCTCCGGTTCCCTAACGCGGTCTGGGAGGAGCTGGAGTTGGGTGCACTTCTCACAGGTGAAGTCAGCAGGGACACAAGTGGTGACCCTTACCTCCCACATCCTGCAAGAGGAGCATGCAACTGCCCTAGCTTCCATCCCCTCTGCTCGAAATTGACAACAGAGAATAAAAAAATATAAAGGAAAACCTTAACTTACCAAACCCTCCACACAAGAATCCTTTTACTTGGTTGGAGGAGGAGGATGGGTGGGAGACACTACACATGTAGTGTTTCGGGTTTAGCCAATGCCCGAATATATAAGTTCACTTACCCAGCAGTCCCCGTGTTCGCGTCCGCCGATTCGTCAGGTAAGTACTTTATAGTGAAACGTACCTTCCTGGCTGCCCCCTGGCTCGCACTATCACCACTACTGCTGATCAAAGGTGTTGCTGTAATAAAAACAGAAAATGCTGGAAATGCTCAGTAGGTCTGGCAGCATCTGTGCAGAGAGAAACAGTTAACAGTTCAGGTCTGTTTCCTTAGCTCACATTAACTTTGTTTCTCTCTCCACAGATGCTGCCAGACCTGCCGACTATTTCAAGCATTTTCTGTTTATGTTTCAGATTTCCAGCATCCGCAGTATTTTGCTTTTGTACGTGTGTTGCTATGTCTGGGACTGTTTGAGTGCAATGCTATTGCTTTATAAACAGCGTTGAAACAAACATTTATCTAGTTAACACACAGCACTAATACACAGCTGGATATAAACAGCAGCCTGCAACAGAGGGTGCAGTGGAAGTTTATTAACACAAATAATTCACCAACACTATATTTACTGCGATCCTCAATCACACCACCCTTCATCTTAACACGTTTTATTCTTCATTGACATCAACTTCTTGCTTCCAATAAACACTTCAATTTGGAACACAGCTTCCAAATCACCTTTACTCACAAACCCGAACACAAACTGCAAATGCTGCAAACACACACCAGCCCAGACTTTCCCCTTTCTGTCAACCCATTCCTGCATCACTGCCTCTCCACCAACAGTTGCTGCTAGAATCATACAATCATAGAATGGCTAAAGCACAGAAGGAGGCCATTCGGTCTGACGAACCGATGTTGTCTCTCTGCGAAAGCAACTCACCTCGTCTCACTCCCCAGTCAGTTCAATTTCGGTGGTGGGAAAACTTCTCGAAAGAATAATTCGGGACAAAATTAATAGTCCCATGGACAAATGTGGGTTAATTCAGGAAAGACAGCATGGATTTCTTCAGGAAAAATCATGTTTAACTGTCCTGCTGGAGTTTTTTGATGAGGTAACAGAGAGGGATGATGAGGGCAATGCTGTTGATGTGGTGTACATGGACTTTCAAAAGGTCTGGCAGCATCTGAATGTTCACTGACCTGAAACATTAACTCTGTTTCTCTCTCCACAGATGCTGCCAGACCTGCTGAGTATTTCCAGCACTTTTTGTTTACATTTCAGATTTCTAGCATCTGCATTATTTTGCTTTTATTGACTTTCAAAAGGAGTTTGATACAATGCAACACAACAGACTTGTGAACAAAGTTATAACTCATGGAATAAAAGGGACAGCAGTAACATGGAAATGGAATTGGCTGAGTGACAGGAAACAAAGAGTAGTGATCAATGGATGTTCTTTGGGCGAGAGGAAGGTTTGTTGTGGAGTTCCCCAGGAGTCAGTGTTGGGACCCTTGCCTTTCCTGAGATATATTAATGACCTAGACCTTGGTGTACAGGGCAGAATTTCAAAGTTTATGGATGATACGAAAATTGGAAGCATTGTGAATTTGTAGTAACAATTCTGTGATTCTGTGATTCCAATATTCAAGTCATTTATATATATGGTGGTCCTGACACTGACACTTGTGGACATCACTGTTCACCATCTTCCATTCTGAAAAACAACTAAATACCACAACTCGCTTTTCTTGATATTTCATACATTTTTTAATCTAAGCAGATACTGACCCTCCTATTCCAGGAGCCTGAGTTTTGTTACCCAGCCTTTTATGTGGTAGTTTGTCAAACGCTTTCTTGAAATCCATATGGACAACATCCATTGCTTTCCCTTCATCAACCATTCTGTTACTTCATCAAAAAAATCAGTTATTTATTAATAGATGCAGTACTGAAACAGGCCCTTCGGCCCATCAAGTCTGTGCCGACCAACAACCACCCATTTATACTAATCTGACATTAATCCCATATTCCCTATCACAGCCCCACCATTCTTCTCCCACCTCCCTGCACTGGGGGCAATTTACAATGGCCAATTTACCAATCAATCTGCAAGTCTTTGGCTGTGCGAAGAAACCCACGCAGTCACAGGGAGAACTCAAACTGCGCACAGGTGCTGAACACGGGTCGCTGGAGCAGTGAGGCTGCGGTGCGAAACACTGATAGCCCAAAATGACCGCGGCAGGACTCGAACCTACAATCTTCTGATAACCTTGTTCAATACACCGAAGTCAGACGAATTACCCATTAGGCCACACGGCCAATAGTGAAGAAGTAGAAAGGTGCTGAACCTCTCAGTTTTCGGTCTACCCAAACCAAGTTCAAGGCCTGAATAATGAACCGATTGCCTCATTCGTTCTGTGAATGAAACAATGATTTAATAGACAAAGTTTTGGAACATTCCTGCCCATAAATCTTGATAACAGAGAGTGTGTGGATCTCCTGACTCAGAATGTTTAATGGATACAGTCCTCAGATCCGACAAGGAACCCCTGAACATCCACAGTAAAGACAGTGTGGATGAGGAAATGTAAGAGCTGGGAGCTGAAACTCAGGGACGGCCGAGCTCTCCTGTCATTGAGCTTGTGTGTCTGCTCTGCTCGCCGCACTTCCGGCTCTACTTTGTTTCCAATGAAAAGATGAAAAGGGCCGTTCGGATTTCCTCTCACTGAGAGCGTGTTTCACTCGGGTTAATATAACCCGGGACTTTTGCTGCTGAAATGAATTCTGCAAGGTCCCAGCAAACACACCGGCTCCCTCCTTTCTCCCCTCTTTCTATCGGATTGTTTTACCAGGAGGGGCTCAATAATAACAAACCCCCTGCAGGGAATGACCGCAAATTGAGCATCTAAATGGGGCAAGTGGGCAGCTTTCTGGGTTCTCGGTTCCCCCTACCCCGCCCCTCCCTCCCTCCAGTCCAAGCCCCTCTTCACTTTCTTTGGGACTTTGATGAGGGTGAAATGGGGAAAGTTCCCATTGATGTTTGAATGCTGAATTGCTGCAAAGATCTGCGCACGCGCGACATAGCCCCGCCCCCAGTGGGACGTCACAATGAGGAGTGGAGCGCATGCGCATCCTTTCCCCAACTCAGTCTGTGAGGCCATTCACTCAATCAGGGGAAGATGCTTTAAATCAGCTGCTAATGGAGACTTCCCGGGCCCGGGGGAAGGGAACAAACAGCATCTGCTTCCAGCAGCCACTGCTTTGGGAGCGTGTCCGCAGATGTGCTCAGAGATTAGCATTGGGAAGTTGAGGGGGAGTCGGGGAGTGTTTGTAACAGACACTGTGGAGCAGGAGCTGCTCCCGGAACATGGAGTGAGCCGGGGACACGGGGAAGGGAGAGTTCATTCTCGGACAGTGTCTGTACAGGCTCAGGGAGACACAATGGGAAGAAATCACTATTGAAAATCACTGACAATTTCACCACCCAAAGGAGAGGGAATTTTCCTGCTTTAGTTCCAGTCTCTCACTGTTTGTTGGATCGTGAACAGTGGCGGAAAAATAGCCGCAAAATAACAATCTGGACAGTTAGACAAAGAGCATTTATTGCAGACACCAGGTGAGAAGTGTGAAAGGCACATTTTAAATAGTGGCTGCTTGTTTTCCGTTGAAATAGAAATGTGACTGTGTAAAGGTCACTGCTCTGTCGGACAGTCCCAGTCACTGAGCAGTGCAGGGCTTGTGTTGTTTCTGAATGTCACAAACTTGTTGTAAATCCACTGCAAACACCTGGTAAACAGAAGCTGAATACTGCAGTACTGCAGTGCAGTCAGACACTGACACTGTTTGTGTTCCTGGTTTTCATTTTGTGATTGTTCATAATGATTATTATTGGGACGATTACATTGATCGCTTTTGTATCTTCTACCTCACCAGTTCTTTCATTCCTGCAGGAAAATACATGAAGGAACCTGAATGGATGTGGTGATTCTCGGACACAAGGAAAAGTGCAGTGATCTCGTTCCAACACACAGTCGGTACAGGATCACTCCCAAAGCACAGAGATACTGCCAGCTCATCACTTCCACTGGAACAAACAAAAGAAGTAGTCAGACAGACACTGATCCCAAAGTCGAGAGACACATTTTCAATCCAACAGTCAAACAACAGCAGGAGAGACAGAAGTTGTTTCCATTTCACTCCAATTCAGTACAGCTGACAGGTTGATACATCAATCACAGTCCAAAAACAAACTCACCATCAGATCTAAATAAACTCTGTCACCATGGTGACATTTTAAATATAAAATCTGAAATAGAACAGTGGCACAGTGGCGCGCACCGCAGCCTCACAGCTCCAGGGACCCGGGTTCAATTCTGGGTACTGCCTGTGAGGAGTTTGCAAGTTCTCCCTGTGTCTGCGTGGGTTTCCTCCGGGTGCTCAGGTTTCCTCCCACATGCCGAAGACTTGCAGGTTGATAGGTTAATTGGCCATTATAAATTGCCTCTAGTGTAGGTGGGTGGTAGGGAAATATAGAGACAGGTGGGGATGTGTTAGGAATATGGAATAAGTGTAGGATTAGTATAAATGGGTGGTTGATGGTCGGTACCGACTTGGTGGGCCGAAGGGCCTGTTTCAGTGCTGTATCACTAAAATTTACAGAATTGGAAGGTACAGAATGAATGCAAGGAGGCTTCAAGGGGATTTGGACAGGTTAAATGAATGGGCAAGATCATGGCAGATGGAATATAATGTAAATAAGTGTGAAGTTCTCCACTTTGGTAGAATAAACAGAAAGACAGAGTATTTCTTAAATGGTGAGAGGCTGGTAAGTGTCGATGTCCAAAGGCACCTGGGTGTCCTTGTTCATGAGACGAAAAGCTGGTATGCAGGTGCAGCAAGCAATTAGGAAGGCAAATGGTATGTTGTCTTCATTGAAAGCGTATTTGAGGACATGAGTAAAGATGTATGAAGTCTAGATGAGACCGCATCTGGAGTATTCTGTACAATTTTGGTTTCCTTATCTAAGGAAGGATAGACTTGTCATAGAGAGAGTGCAACAGAGATTCACCGGTCTCATCCCCTAGGATAGTGGGATTGTCTTATGATGAGAGACTGCAGAAACTGGGCCAAAATTCTCTAGAGTTTTGAAGAATGAGAGGTGATCTCATTGAAACAGACAAAGTTCTTCCAGGGTGTGACAGGGTAGATATGGATAGGATGTTTCCTCTGTCTAGTCAGTGTAGAACAAGGGGACACAGTCTCAGAATAAGGGCAGGCCATTTGAGACTGAGATGAGCAGGAATTTCTTTACTCAGAGGGTGAGAAATCTGTGGAATTCTTTATCCCCGAGGGCTGTGGAAGATCAATCATTGAACATATTCAAGACAGAAATCGATAGATTTCTAAATACTAACAAGATCAAGGGATATGGAGATAGCAGAGAAAAATGGCGTAGAGGTAGATGATCAGTCACGATCTGTTTGAATGTTGGAGCAGGCTCGATGGGCTGAATGGCCTCATGCCCCTATTTCCTATGATCCTATGAATCCCAATAATGTACATCGGAACGTTAGACCAAGTTATGCATAACATACCAGTTCAAAAATCCCACAGAGATTAAGACTGAAAGATACACTATCAATTCCATTACGACAAAATGAAGTACTTGGAGCTTGCAGACCAGCCCATGTATAAGATTGAAAGTTATATTTTCATTCGCAATCGTTTTCACAGAGCTGAATATTGAATACCAATCCACAACTTGTACAGGACTACCAAATAAAACCTACAAATGTAAAATACAGTTCATCCATATTTTAAATTAAACACAAGGCAAATAAGTATTGATACATTAAGAGAGCGGGAAACAGTGAGAGCAGAGTGGAGCATAAAGAGCCCAGGAGAGGGAGCAAGAGTTCACTCGGGGAGCAGGGAACAGCGAGAGCAGGCGTCAAAAAAGGCAAAGGAATACACAATTAATGGGAGAACACTGAATGGTGTAGAGGAAGTGAGGGACGTTGGAGTGAATGTCCACAGATCCCTGAAGTAGCAGTACAGGTCAATAAGGTGGTTCAGCAGGTATATGGAATCCTTTCCTTTATTAACTGAGTTATAGAATATAAGGGTGACCTGGTATCCATGTCAATAAGTCACTGACAGCTAACATGCAGGTGCAGCAAGCAATTAGGAAGGCTAATAGTATGTTAGCCTTTATCGCAAGAGGATTTGAGTACAGGAGTAGTGAATTCTTGCTTCAATTGTATAGAACCCTGGTTAGACTGCACTTGGAGTACTGTGTGCAGCTTTGGTCCCCTTCTTTTCGGAAGGATATTTTTGCCATAGATGGAGTGCAAAGAAGGTTCATCAGACTTGTTCCTGGGATGGTGGGACTGTCCTATGAAGAGAGATTGGGGAAACTGGGGCTGTATTCTCTAGAGTTTTGAAGAATGAGATGTGATCTCATTGAAACCTACAAAATATTTAAAGGACAGTCAGCGTAGATGCAGCTAAGATGTTTCTCCTGGTTGGGGAGTCGAGAACCAGGGGACGCAATTTCAAAATAAGGGGCAAGCCACTTAGGACAGAGATGAGGAGAAATGTTGCTCCTCAGAGGGTTGTGAATCTTTGGAATTCTTCACCCCAGAGGGCTGTGGAAGCTCAGTCATTGAGTATGTTTAAAGCAGAGATTGATATATTTCTAAATACAAATGGCATAAGGGAATATGAGGAAAGTGTGGGGAAAAGGGCATTGAAGTGGATGATCAGCCATGATCATATTGAATGGTGGGGTAGGCTCGATGGGCTGAATGGCCGACTCCTGCTCCTATGTTCCTGACTCCACATGATCGATGAGACACAGCCTCAGGCCGACTTGTCGGGTGTTGCAAACAGATAACACTGCTTCTGATCTTCACCAGAACAGAGAGTGAGATGTAAAATTGATCATCAAACAGACTGTGAGAGAATACAACAGAATAAAACACATGGAGAGACACTGTGGAATAACAAATAGATTTGATTGGAATGTTGAATTTTGATTGGAATGAATAAAACACCAGAAACAACAGATTAAATTGGGACAGAAAAGAGAAACTGATGGGAAGAAGGAAGAAAAGAAAGGATGGATCTGTTCACTTTTTTCAGTTTTTTCACTGGTCCATCAAAGCTGGATTAAAAAACGATGCAAAAAACAGAGAATTTCACCAAAAAGGGAGATTAAATGCTGCCGAAACCTTGGATCGAAGGATGCCCCAACAGATCACCTGTTTAACTGTCTCCTCACTGGGGGATTTCAATCAATGAGCAATATTATTCTCTTCTTTTGTTAAATGAAACCCCTACTTTCACTTGGAGTTAATATCCCTGTCTTCCAACTCCTGAATAATAAAATTGTGAGTTTCGCGATATTTTCTGGACACATTTCCTGCTGAAAGAACTAAGAAATCTTTTCTAATTTACACAATACTATATACACACCCAACAAGCCTCCGAACCTAGCATCCTTGGTGCTGCTCTCTCTTCTCCCAAACCTCATCTCATGTGACTGTTACATCATCACTCTGATTGTGGGAGGGGTTAATCCCAGTTCTCTTCAGCATTAACCCTTTACATCCTCATACTGCACTGTCTGTCCAAAAAAATCGGTGGAGGGAACTTGAATTATCAAAACAGCAACAGCTGCCAGTTGAAAATCAACTCAACCCATCAGAGAGAGACTGTCAGAGAACTTCCTGCATCCAGTCCTGACCCTGTCACATTCAGCAGTTGCTCACCCAGACCCCACTCTCATCAACACTGAACATTTTTACTGAGACCCTTCAAATACTGTTTATACTGCCGCAAAAATCATAGTTCACACTGTAGTATTAAATATAACAAAGTTTAATATCTTCTCACCGTTTCTCGGTAACCACATGAGACATAGGTTTTCTTATTTGGTTCCTATGATTTTTCTTGTTCCTGACTGACAAATATTCCAAACCTCAGATAAACCCTCCCACTTGCGTCATGTCCCAGTCTCGGTTAAAAGCAACACATAATGACACAAACACTCTCCTTCAGTGAGATTAATATCAAGCTGTTTTCCAGGTTGAATGTAACTGTGAACAAATTTATGTCAAAGAAGTTACCTTTGATGTATCAGCACTGAAGTTCTGTACAAGGAGGAACAGCCATTCCAAACTCAGATCCTTCACAAAGGCTGTTTTTTTGTGTGATTGAAATTCATCATTTATTTTGAATTAAAGTTCACAAGACACAGATGTCAATGTTGAAACTTTTCAAGTATGTTGCTACTGTGAAATAAGGCTCTGCCGGGAGTTGAACCCAGGATTTTTTATTTACTAGACAAGTGCTTTAACCAACTAAGCTACAGAGCCAGATCACGAATGTGCGTGCAATTGAAATCAGAGGAAGGCCTTGTAGATGGTGGGCAGGCTTTGGCGAGTCAAGAGCTGAGTTCGTCACGGCAGTGTTCCCAGCCTCTGACTCGCTCTTGTAGTTGTAGTTGTAGCTGTAGTTGTAATTGTAATAGGCAACCGTCCGTCTCGGAAGACGATGGGCTACACCCGGGGTGTACGTCACTTCTGTATTAAACATCGTTTGTTGTGGCTGCAGAGGATGACTCGTGAGTGACGATACCTTCCGCAGCTGGTACAGATGAATATCATTGGCCCGAGGTCGACTGATAATTTTTCCTTCCTCTGAGCTCTCTTACCCACCATCTGGTCATTTCTTTTGTCCTCTGCTTTTCCCATGGTCTTCCTGAATGCCTTTCTCCAGGAATTCCAGTCAGCAGGAAGGACTTCCCATGCATTGACTCCAATCCCAGTCACCTTGAGATCTCGCTTTGCAGATGTCCTTGTATCACAGACGTGGGTGACCTGTTGGTCTCGTGATGATAGCAAGCTCACCATCGAGCGTGTCTTTGGCAATGCGACCGTCATCCATTCAGCTCACATGACCCAGTCAACAGAGTCACTGCTGACTCAAGAGGGCAAACATGCTGCAGATCCCTGCACGCTGGTGTACTTCTGCATTCGGCACTCTGTCCTGCCAGGAGATGCCCAATATCCATCTGAGACAGCGGAGGTGGAAGCTGTTCAGCTGCTTTTCTTGGCTTGCATAAGTTGTTGATGCTTCTCTACTATAAAGGAGGGTGCTGAGAACACAAGCCTGGTACATGTGGAGCTTTGTATTTTCGATCAGTTTGCTGTCGGTTCACACTCGTCTTCTCAACTTTGACATGACAGCTGCAGCATTGACAATCCTGGTGCTGATTTCAGTATCAAGGGACAGGTTGCTGGTGATTGTTGATCGAAGGTCTGTGAAGCTGTTGACAACCTCCAAAGTGAGGCTGTCGATGTTGATGGAAGGTGGAGTCTCTACGTCCTGGCCCATAACTTTGATCTTCCTGCTGCTGATCGTCAGTCCAAACTCCTTGCAGGCCAGGGAGAACCGATATACAAGCTGCTGTTAATGAACTTCATTATGGGATGTCAGCACAGCGTCATCAGCAAAGAGCAACTCACAGACCAAGAACTGACTCATTTTGGTCTTGGTGCGCAGTCTTGCCAAGATGAACAGCTTGTCATCAGCTCTGGTATGCAGGTGGACACCCCCATCTGAGTCACTGAAAGTTTAAAATAGCAGCATGGAGAAGAATATGCCAATTGTAAAGGATGTGAGCTGTGAGGAGGTTACAAGGAGGTTTCCAGGGGACTTGGACAGGATAAGTGAATGAAATGACAGATGGAATATAATGTGAATAAGTGTGAAGTTATTCACTTTGGTAGAATAAACAGAAAGACAGAATATTTCTTAAATGGTGAGAGGTTAGGAAGTGTTGATGTCCAAAGGGACCTGTGTGTCCTTGTTCATGAGACACTAAAAGTTCGCATGCAGGTGCAGCAATCAATTAGGAAGGCAAATGGTATGTTGGCCTTAACATGAGGGGTCATGAGTGCAGGAATAAAGATGTCTTGCTGAAATTGTATAGAGCCTTGGTGAGATCGTGCTGGAGTATTGTGTACAGTTTTGGTTTCCTTATCTCAGGAAGAATATACTTGCCACAGAGGGAGTGCAACGGAGGGTCACCAGACTAATCCCTGGGATGGTGGGATTGTCTTCTGAGGAAACTGGGCTTGTATTCCTTAAAGTTTCATTTAAAAGGCCATTTAAAACTGAGATAGGGTGGTTTTTCTTCACTCAGGTTGGTGAATCTTTGGAATTCTCTACCTCAGGGGTTTGTGAAAGTTCAATCATTGAGCATGTTCAGGACAGAAATTGATAGAAATCTTGATACTCATGACATCAAGGGATATGGGGAGAGCGCGGGAAAGTGGTGTTGAGGTAGATGATCATCAAGGATGTAATTGAATGACAGATCAGGCTCGACAGGTTAAACTGCCTCCTCCTACGTTCCGAAGAGAGTTTGCACCAGGACACAGCCCTGTTTTACCCCACTGCTGACCGTGAAAGTGTCTGATGTTGCTCCATTGTAACTGACGGAACTGTGCATGTTCTCGTGGAAAGAAGAGATGACGCCCAAGAGTTCAGGAGGGCAGCCTAGTTTCCACAGCAGTTTGAAGAGTCTGTCTCTGCTAACAAGATCGAAGGCCTTGGTGATGTCTATAAAGACAATGTAGAGTGGTCTGTACTGTTCACAGTACTTCTCCTGTAACTGCCGAAGTGAGAAAACCATGTCAGCTGTCAATCTACCAGCTCTGAAGCTGCACTGAGACTCAGGATAGATGTGCGATGTCAGGTTCTGCAATCTGGTCAGAGCAATGCGAGCAAAGACCTTCCCCACAATACTTAGCAAGGAGATGCCTCGGTAATTGCTGCAGTCACTGCGATTCCCCCTTATTTTTGTACAAGGTGACAATGTTTGCATCACGCATGTTTAGAGGCGCAGATCTCCCCTTCCAACAGAGACACAGGAGTTCATGGAGATGCTGCAGCAGAGCCGCTTTTCCACTTTAGATGATTCCAGGTGGAATACCATCATTTCCCAGGGCTTTACCACTGGCAAGACGGTCAATGGCGTTGTTGGGCTCTGTGGTGGTGTCACTGTCCAGCTCCTCCATGACAGGGAAGTCTGGAATGGTGCTGAGAGCTACTTCAATGACAATTTTCTCCGTTATGTCGAGTTCAAGGTAATGCTCCACTCACCTTTCCATCTGCTTGTTAGGTTTAGTGATGATTGTCCCTGTCTTTGTCTTCAAAGGTGCTGAGTTAGTTACTGCTGGGCCCGTTGCTTTCATAAATTTTTTTTTATTCATTCATGTGATGTGGTCATCACTGGCTAAGCCAGCATTTATTTCCCATCCCTCATTTCCCATGAGAATGTGGTGGTGAGCTGCCTTCTTGAACCGCTGCAGTCTGTGTGAGGTAGGTACACCCATAGTGCTGTTAGGGAGGGAGTTCCAGGATTTTGGCCCAGCAACAGTGAAGGAAAGGCGACATAGTTCCAAGTCACGATAGTGTGTGGCTTGGAGGGGAACTTGCAGGTGGTGGTGTTCCCATGAATTTGCTGCCCTTGTCCTTCTAGTTGGTAGAGGTTGCGGGTATGGAAGGTGCTGTCTAAGGAACCTTGGTGTGTTGAATTCCTTCATATGTCCCTCTAGCATCCCCCAGATTCAGTGGCAGATTGTATGCTGTAGCAGATTTTTAACCAGTATTGATTGGTGCAGTGCCGAGCAGTCTGCAGAGACTTGTTTCTGGCAGCTCTGAGAGCATCCAGAGTTTGTTTGCTGGGGACTTGTTTGTAGTTCATGAGGGCTCTCTTCTTAGTTGCAGTAACTGACTCCATTTCAGTCCAATAAGCCTCAAACCAGTCAGCATTCCTCCCATCTCTTTTCCCATACACAGCGAGTGCAGAGTAAAAGATGGTGGTGTGCAGATGATTCCACTTTGATACCACACTGAGGCCTTGGGTGTTCTCTGAAAGAGCCTGATCGAGGATGTTGAGGAACTCCTGGGTCTTTTCTGGATCAGTGGGTCGGCAAGTGTTGATCCGAGAACGACCTTTCTTCTTGGATGGGTGAAGCTTCCTTGGCTGAAGCCTGACCTTGTTGCACACCAGGGAGTGATCAGTGTCACAGTCAGCACTGTAATAGCTGCGTGTGATGAGGATACTGCTGAGGGTGGTATGTCTGGTGATGATAAGGTCTAGCTGGTGCCAGTGGCATGATCTCGGACGTCTCCAGGACACCTTGTGGCACAGCTTGACCTGGAAATAGCTGTTCATCACACAGAATCCATGGTGACAGCATAGCTCCAGAAACCTCTGTCCATTTTTGTTCATCTTGCTCATCCCCTGGTGCCCTATGCTCATTGGCCAAGCTGTAGTCAGTACCCAAGCTTGCGTTGAAATCCCCGAGAAGATACAGTCCCTCGGTGCTGGGAATTCTACTGATGGCAGTGTCAAGTGTCTCATAGAATTGATCCTTGACATCTGGGGTGGAGGTGAGTGTCGGGACATAGATGCATATGAGATTAACTGGGCCCGCGCTAGTTGACAAGTGAAGGGTAAGAAGTCTCTCTGAGCCAACTGTGGGGGGTTCACTCATTGCAAGTAGCGTGTTTTTTACTGTGAAACCCACTCCATGCTCACGAGTTGCCTCTTGGGCTTTCCCCTGCCAGAAGAAGGTGTAGTGTTTCTCTTTGAGGGATCCACTTTGAATGAGTCTAGTTCCTTGCAGCACAGCAATGTCCACATTGAGCCTTGTGAGTTCCTTGTCAATCACAGCTGTCTTGTGTGTGCTATCAACCTGCAGAAGGTTGTCAGTAAGGCCAGGACACATGGTCCTGACATTCCAGCTTGTGATGCAATGCACTGGTGTTTTCTTTTTTGAGTTTGTCTTGCCTGGTGCATAGATTATCAATCCGCCAGTTGAGAGATATCTCTCTAAGCTGCAAGCACCCATTAAAGCAAGTAGGTCGTGGCAGGACAGCACCTAACTGACTGGGGGCTGCACAGCTGGGAGTAGGTGGTAGTTATCCATTGAGACGCGATGATCTCTCCCACTGTCAAAAGTAACCCCTGGTGGTCATACTCTACACAAATTAAGTGAGAGCTTATAATCGGTAACTGTTTCTTCCCATGTTGTGCTAATGTTTAACCATGAAGCTGGAGTGTCCTCTCCAGGACACAGGCCTGGGCAAATAGTATGGAGACCCTGAGCATCAGGACCCCCTCTCAGCATTGCTAGTATTGTCCAAAGGAAAGGAAAAAAACAATACTGTTTGGTACCAGCTCTGCTGTAGGAGTTGCTGGAAAACTGCCTGATAAGTAACAGGTAACCGCCTACGGGACTCCACTCCGGATTTACTGTCCAGGTTTACTCCCTCAGCCTTCTTCTCTCTCAAGACACCCACAGGGAAGTGAGACTTTTTGCCCATAGATGGGGCTCCGTTTCTTGGCATCAGGATGGAACCACACGCCAGTGGGCCTGCATGACGTGCACAAGGATATCACACACTGTCCCATCCCTGGGACAGCTCAGAGAGATACCCTGATGATAATGCACCCCACAGGAAAACCACAAACAGCCCCCTCCCTAGGACAGCTCAGGGTCAGACACTGCACACACTGCAACAACAGTGACATTACTGGATTTGTCCCTCCATTCTGAAAAACAAGCATTCACCCTACTTTATGCTTTCCGTCTCTCAGCCAATTTTGTATCCACGCTGCCACTGCCTCTTTAATCCCATCTGCTAAAATTTTGTTAACAAGTCTATTTTATGGTACTTTTTCAAACACAATTTTGAAGTGCAGACACACACCATCAACCTCACCACCCTGGTCAACTCTCTGTGAATCTTCATCAAAGAAATTAATTCATTAATTAATTCATACACAATCTTCTGTTAACCAATCTGTACTGGCTGTCATTTATTAGCCCATGTTCTACCAAGTGCCAGTTAATTTTCTCCTGGATAATTGTCTCTAAAAGTTTCCCCACCACTGACATTTGACTAACTGGTCTGTAGTTCCTGGGTTTATCTCTCTTTTTAAACAGGGCTGTAAAATTAGCAATCCTTGCAGACTTATCTTTCAGTTCTGGAAAGTCTATTGTGGACAATCTCTTTGGGCATGACTTTAACCAATTAAATCAACAGGATACTTGATTAATAAGTCCAGAACTTTTATTGAGAGTAAAATAGTACTTAATAATTGGAAGTAAAATTATTTTGAACAAACTTGGGGAATATAGCTTGACAGCTCTAGCAGGTGTGTGGACTGGTCGAGCTTGGTCTCAGAGTGTCACGGTCCTCTTTGTCCAGTCTAGATCCCTCATCAGGTGGAGAACTTGGTTGATGATCTGAGCCTTTACCCCGAGATCTTCTAGTGGTCCTGCACACTGAAACCTTACAAGATCCCTACTTTTAACCCCTGGATGGCCATCACACCACCATGTAAAATAATAATTGGTCTGAGCTGTTGCTAGGTACATTTAATTAATGTCTTCCACGAACAGCCAACTGTCCTCAGAATCTCAGACATGAGTACAATGGAGTGGTTACACACTGTCTCCCAATCTGATCTGAAACAAGTTTCCTGTTCATTAAATCGAGACTCTTGAAAATGCTGGAAATACTCAACAGGTCTGACAGCATCTGTGGAGAGAGAAACAGAGTTAACGTTTCAGATCTGTGATCTTTCATCAGAACTGGGCTGAAATTGTTTGAAGGACTGAGATTGTGGAATCAATTTCAGGGTCAAAAACATTGTACTCTGTCAGGATGGGAAGATGGTGATTATTAAGTACAGTGCAAGAATATAGATGCTTTTGCATTATTTGAATCAACATTGACTTAAACCTTGTGCTCACGAAACCTATCTTTTGATCAAAATGACACTGATAACAATGGAAAAAGCAACACATACATTTCACGACCACAGAAATTTATAAAGCCTTTTACAGCCAATGAAGGACTTTCCAAGTGTAGTCACTGTACAGTACAATACAATACCCTACAATAAGGATATTTCACATTCGAGTCACGCAAGTGCCAGGCAATGACCATCTCAAACAAGAGAGAATCTAACCCTCTCCCCTTGACATTCAACAGCATTACGATTGCTGAATCCCCCACTATCAACATCCTGGGGGTTACCATTGACCAGAAACTGAACTGCAGTAGCCATATAAATATCATGGCTACAAGAGCATGTCAGACACTAGGAATCCTGCGGCAGGTAACTCACCTCCTGACTCCCCAAAGCCTGTCCCCTATCTACAAGGCACAAGTCAGGGGTGTGACGCAATACACTCCATTGCCTGGATAGGTGCAGCTCCAACAAAACTTAAGAAGCTCAACGTCATCCAGGACAAAGCAGCCCACTTGATTGGCGCCTCATTCACTATATTCACTCTCTCTATCACCAACGCACAGCGTGCACCATCCACAAGATGTACTGCAGCAACGCAGCAAGCCTCCTTACACAGCACCTTCCAAACCCATAACTTCTATCACCTAGGAGGACAAGGGCAGCAGATGCATGGGAACACCACCACCTGCAAGTTCCCCTCTGAGCCACACACCATCCTGGAATTGGAACTATATCACCGTTCCTTCACTGTGGCTGGGTCAAAATCCTGGATCTCCCTTCCTAACAGCACCACATCGACTGCAGTGGTTCAAGAAGGCAGCTCACCACCACCTTCTCCAGGGAATTAGGGATGGGCAATAAATGCAATAAATAAAAATAAAATCAATAAAAAAGACAATAATCCCCAAAAGTAGAAAATACATATGAAAATGAAAATATAATAAAGTACAGTCAGCATGGATTTCACAAAGAAAGACTTGATTAAACTTATCTTTGAAGAATCAACAGCAAGGGTAATACAGCAGATGTAGAAGAGTTTAATTTAATAAAGCCTGATCCTTTTATGTGCTTGAACCAACAAATTGTGGGTTAACAAACAAGCACACTAACTGGCAGAGCTGGGTGTTGTTCTTTCTAGATTACCCTAAAGCAGGGTGTCAATGAGTTAAATCTTCAGGTTGCTGTCTCCGGATATTATTGTGATTAAATGTGAAAAGATGCACTGTGTCTCAGCCCCGGTATATTGGCTCTTTCTCTGTACAGTGCTGTATACACTCAGATACTGACAGTGTCTCTCCCTCCCTCACTTTTCCAGCCCTGACATTGCAGAAAGTGCTGCTCAAAGTTACACATTCTGACTGTTTGCAGTTGATTAGTGAGAGATTATTAACGTATCCTTCTGCAGCGCTGCCTCGGTTAATAACAGCAGATCGAAGTCACATTTCAGATACAGAAACAGACGTATCAATTATTCACTCTTTCCCAGAGTGAGTGAGGCCGAGACAAGCAGCAACATTCCAGCCCCACACTCTGCAATTAAACAGCACCAGCGGAAAGCAGTGAATACAGATTCAATCAGTGGGTTAATGTCCATTACCGGGATGCAAGATTCCACAGCCCAGGACAAACATCCCCATACACCAAGAACAAGCTCAGGAAAACCCGGGGGAGTTAATAACCCAATCACTGAGCATTCCAGCAACATTGAACAAGTTCCTGAACTGAGTGAACCTTTCAAAGTACAGAAGTGATGACGAGGTCAAAAAGGTCTGAACAGTTGAGGTGACTGAGCGGTTTCAGCTTCTCTGTTCAGGTTGCAGCTTTCACTGGAGGCATGTGTTTAAATCCCCGTTCTGACAACTTGATTTTCAGTTACTTTGCAGAGCTTCCTTGAAGGTTTGAGGTGGAGTAAATACTGAGGAACTGTTACTAACTGCTGAACGGTCAATAACCGAAGGTTACAGATTTAAAGAGACTCACAAAACCAGAAGGAACTTGAGGAAAAATTGCTTTCTGCAATGTGTGGTTAGGATTTCAGTGATGTGGTTAGATTGGAGAAGCTGGGGTTGTTCTCCTTCGAGAGGAGATTTGATAGAGGTGTTCACAATCATGAGGGGCTGTGACAGACCCGATAGAGAGAAACTGTTGTTAGAAGGATTGAGACTCAGGTAAAAGCTGTGGCTCAGTTAGTCACACTCACCTCGAAATCACAAGCTTCTGGGTTCAGATTTCACAGCTGACACTCCAGTGCAGCACTGAGGGTGTTGAAGGTGCTGCCTTTCAGGTGTGATGTTAAACCAAGACCTGGTCTGCATGTTTGGGTGAATGTAAAAGATCCCATGCTGCAATTTCAAACAAGTGAAGAGCAATTCTCCCTGGTGTTGTGATCAATATTTGCCTCTCAATCAGATCAGTTGGTCATTATCACATTGCTGTTTGTGGGTATTAGCTGCTGCATTTCTGACATTACAACAGTGATTGCACTTCAAAAGTATTTCATTGTCTACAAAGTGCTTTGATATGTCCAGTGGTCTTGAAAGGTGCTATATAAATGCAAGTCTTTTCTTTCTTTATCACAACACATTGCTGTGTAAAAAATGGTTCTTCATGTCACCTCTGGTTCTTCTGCCAATCACCTGATATCTGTGTCCTCTGCTTACTGACCCTTTTACCACTGGAAACAGTTTTTCCTTATTTAAACTATAGAAACCCTCCATGATTTTGAACAAATGTGTCAAATCTCTTCTGAATTTTCTCTGCTGCAAGGAGAACAACCCCAGCTTCTCCAATCTCTCCACATAACTGAAATCCCTCACCCTGCTACCATTGTGGTAAATCTCTTTTTTATTCTTTCATGGGATGTGGGCACTGCTGACACAATGTGATTCCTGTCAATGGAGCGGCCCGCTGACATCATCGGACTGTGCCAAGCTGTGCATAGGCACAGCTACATCTTGCCAGGATTAAGTGGCACATGCGCAGGATGATGTCATTGTGCAGCGCCAACGTCATCGCATATCCGCGCCTGGTCCATCTTCGCTCATGTGCGCGAAAGCATCATCGGGTATCCAGCCCCTCACTCAGCTGGAGGAAGCGGCTGAATAGGAGACTTTGAGGCTGGAGCTCTCCCCCTTCGGCAACTCGCTCCAGGCCTCGACGCTTCCTCCCCTCCTCCACACCTCGATGCTCCCCTGGCCGATCGTTCCCCGCTCGTGTCACCGAGCTCTCTGGCTGCTCGCTCTCAACCCCCCAATCACCGCTCCAGCTGCTAGCTCTAGGCTGTGCCACTTCCCTCCTCTAGGCCACTCACTACTCGCTCCTATGTCACACTTTGCAGCCCACCTTACTTCTTCGGGCGGCGCGTGGAGACTGGACAAACGTGGGAGCAAGTGGCCGAGAGAAGGGAAGCAGCGCAGCACAGAGCTAGCGGCTGGAGGGGAGGGGGGGTGGGGAGTGAGCAAGCGACCAGAGAATGGGGTGACGTGATCGGGGGACAATCGTCCAGGGAAGTGGGGGGAGCAGTGAGGTCTGGAGTGAGCGACTGTGGAGGGTGGAAGCGGCCGGTGCGAAGGAGGGGGAGAAAGCGAGTTGTGCCACCTAGTGGTTGTGTTGTCAGCAAACGCAGCCTTTATTGTCGATCCTTAATTGCCCTTGAGAAGTTGGTGGTGAGCAGCTTATTTGAGCCACTGCAGTCCATGTGTTTTATAAACAACAGTGCTGTTGGGAAGGGAGTTCCAGGATTTTGATCAAGTGACAGTGAAGGAACGGTGATATAGTTCCAAGTCAAGATGGTGTGCAGCTTGGAGGGGAGCTTGCAGATGGTGGTGTTCCCATTCATTCAATGTCCTTCCAGGTTCTCAAGGTCGGGCGTTTGGAAGGTGTTGTTGAAGGAGGCTTGGTGAGTTGCTGCAGTGCATCTTGTAGATGGTACACACTGCTGCCACTGTTCACTGGTGGTGCAGGGCATGAATATTTAAAGTCGTGGATGAGGTGCTGATCAAACGTCCTGCTTTGTCCTGGACGGTGTTGAGTTTCTTTGGTGTTGTTGGAGCTCCACTCATCCAGGCAAGTGGGGAGTATTGCATCACACTCCTGACTTGTGCCTTGTAGATGGTGGACAGGAGGTGAGTCAGTCACAGCAGAATTTCCAGCCTCTGACCTGCTCTTGTAGCTATGCTATTTATATGGCTGATCCAATTCAGTTTCTGCTCAATGGTAACCCCCAGAATGTTGATAGTGAAGGATTCAGAAATGGTAATGTCATTGAATGTCAAGGGGATATGGTTAGATTCTCTCTTGTTGGAAATGGTCATTGCCTGGCATTTTTGTGGCGTGAATGTTACTTGCCACTTGTTAGCCCAAGCCCAACGTTGTCCAGGTCTTTCTACATGTGGACTTGGACTGCTTCAGTATCTGAGGAGATGTTAATGCGACAGAACATTTTGCAATCATCAGCGAACATCCCCACTTCTGACCTTATTACAGAGGGAAGGTCATTGATGACGCAGCTGAAGATGGTTGGGGCCTAGGACACTACCCTGAGGAAGTCCTGAGTGATGTTCTGGGACCGAGATGATTGGCCACCAACAAGCATCACCATGTTCCTTTGCGCGATGTATGACTCCAACTAGTGGAGAGTTTTCCCCTGATTAAAATTGACTTCAATTTTGCAAGGGCTCCTTGATGCCCTTGGCAAGAGTAGTCACTGTCACCTCACCTCACCTCCTGAATTCAACTCGTCTGCCCATATTTGGGCCAAGGCCATAATGAGGTCAGGAACTGAGTGGCCCTGGCGGAACCCAAAATGAGCAATGAAGAGCAGGTTATTGCTGTGTAAGTGCTGCTTGATAGCACTGTCAACGACACCTTCCATCACTTTACTGATGATCAAGAGGAGGCTGACGGGGCAGTAATTGACCGGGTTGGATTTGTCCTGCTTTTTGTGTACAGAACATACCTGGGCAATATTCCACATTGCCGGGTAGATGCCAGTGTTGCAGCTGTACTGGAACAGCTTGGCTGGTGGCACGGCTAGTTCTGGAGCATAAGTCTTCAGCACTACAGCCGGGATGTTGCCAGTATCCAGAGTCTTCAGCCATTTCTTGATTTTCTTTTTATTCATTCATGGGATATGGGCGACGCTGGCCAGGCCAGCATTTATTGCCCATCCCTAATTGCCCTTGAGAAGGTGGTGGTGAGCTGCCTTCTTGAACCGCTCCAAATATCATGTGGAGTGAATTGGATTAGCTGAAGATTGGCATCTGTGATGCTGGGAACCTCAGGAGGAGGCCGAGATGGATCATCAACTTGGCACTTCTGGCTGAAGGTGGTTGCAAATGATTCAACCTTGTATTTTGCACTGATATGCTGGTCTCCCCTATCATTAAGGATGGGAATATTTGTGGAGCCTTGACCTCCTGTTAATTGTTTAATTATCCACCACCATTCAGGTCTGGATGTGGCAGGACTGCACTGCTTTGATCTGATCTGTTGGTTGTGAGATCACTCAGCTCTGTCTATTGCATGCTGCTTCCACTGTTTGACATGCAAGTAATCCTGTGTTATAGCTTCACCAGGTTGACACCTCATTTTTAGGTCTGCTTGGTGCTGTTCCTGACATGCCCTCCTGCACACTTCATTGAACCACTATTGCTCCCTTGGCTTGATGGTAATGGTAGAGTGAGGGATATGTCAGGCTATGAGGTAACATATTGTGTTTAAATACAATTCTGCTGCTGCTGATGGCCCACAGTGCCTCATGGATGCCCAGTTTTGAGCTGCCAGATCTGTTCATTTCTTCCCTCAGAAATAATTGGAAAACAAATTCCTAAGGAATGCATGAACTAAATAAAAAGGAGAGAGAAATAAATACTGACAAAATCGATGGCAGCATTTGGAAGGTAAAAAGATTTCAGTTTTATTATTGATGAGTGAAAGGAATATATCACACTTTGGGGCTTCTGGAAGTGGATTTCCTGATAATCTGGGGAATTGAAGGGAAGCTGCTTCATGGTTGGTGGAACAAACTCCCGCCCTTGGGGTGGAGCCAACAGCTGCATCCGTCCAATAACAGACAGAGTAGAAGTACTGTATCAGGTCTTGTTAGCTCAGTTGGTCGAGCAGGAGACTTTTAATCTCAGGGTCTTGGATTTGAGACCCTTGTTGTGTGGTTGTTCTTCCCTTTTTCAGACTTCATCGGCAGAGAGTTCAAGGAGTGTTTGAAATTAAATTCAACAACATCATCAGATTTCAACTCCCCCCCCCACCGCCCCCTCCCAGTGTAGTTGACAGGACCCTCAACCTCTGCCCTCCGCCTTCTCCTCCCTCCCAGAACTGCGACAGGGTTCCCCTTGTCCTCACTTTCCACCCCACCTGCCTCCACATCCAAAGGATCATTCTCCACCATTTCCGCCACCTCCAGCGTGATGCCACCACCAAACGCATCCTCCCCTCCCCTGTCAGCATTCTGCTGGGATTGTTCCCTCCACGACACCCTGGTCCACTCCTCAATTACCCCAACACCTCGTCCCCTTCCCAAGGCACCTTCCCATGCAATCGCAGGAGATATAATACCTGCCCTTTTCCCTCTTCTCTGCTCATTATCCAAAGCCCGATACACTCTTTTCAGGTGAAGCAGCGATTTACTTGTACTTCTTTCAATTATGTATACTGTATTCACTGCTCACAATGCGGTCTCCTCTAAACCGGGGAGACCAAACGCAGATTAGGTGGAACACCTCTGCTCAGTGCGAAAGCATGACCCTGAGCTTCTGGTTGCTTGCCATTTCAACACTGCACTCTGTTCTCATGTCAACATTTCTGTCTTTGGCCTGTTCCAGTGTTCCAGTGAACATCAACGCAAGCTCGAGGAGCAGCACCTGACCTTTTGATTCAGCACTCTACAGCCTTGTGGACTGAACATTGAGTTCAATAACATCAGAGCATGACTGGTGTCAGGCAACCACAAGCATTAACACACTCTTTGCCTTTGTCCCAGGACAGCTTTGTTATTTAATCTCTCCTGCCCTCTGCCCTATCAAACAACTTCCCCTTTGTTCACTCCCACACACCCCTCCCCTTCACTTGTTTAAAACCTAATTCTTTTTTAACCTTTGGCTGTTCTGATGAAAGCTCACAGACCTGAAATGTTTTCTCTGTTTCTCTCTCCACAGATGCTGCCAGACCTACTGAATATTTCGAGCACTTTTTGTTTTTATTTCAGATTTCCAGCATCTGCAGTATTTGGCTTTTATTATGTCAGAAAGTCTCTCCTTGATTCAGGACTCTTACCTCTCTCCAGAATCTCTCTGCTAAAGATTGAACTTTATCTCATTTCACTCACAGCTCAGGGTCAGTGTGGCACAGTGGGACTTCTGGCTGTGTCCCACTTCACAATCCCTCAGTACTGAGAAAACAATGGGGAATATTACTCACATGTTGTGTTCTGTAACTTTTTACAAACACTTTAATGTATATATTGTCTTCCAAAGCAGTGACAGAATGGTGTCTTTAGTTGAAATAGCTTTGTTGAGTTCGTGCTATACTAACAGTTAAACAGTTCTTGGTTCAATACCAGGTTTTGGCACTTTCAACCTCTCCTGTGTCTTTTTCTTTGGCTCCAATTGTCAAGCTGCATGATTTACTCTGAAATTAGCACCAGAGAACCAAGGCACCAGCGAGCATGAGGAGCTGAAATTAGCACAGATCAAATCCACTTAATATTTCTGACTGAAGATGGTTGCAAATGCTTCAGCTTCATCTTTTGCACTGACGTGCTCAGCACCACCATCATTGAGGATGTGAATGTTTTTGGAGCCTCCTCATCTTGTTAGTTATTTAATTATCCACCACCATTCACGACTGGATGTGGCAGGACTGTGGAACTGTGATCTGATCCTGAGGGAGATATCCGTGCGTGGAGTGGCGGGATGTATGGAGAGTGATCCTGACAAGGGTGTCCGAGACTGGAGTGGAAGCTTTCTGTGGAGGGACAGGAAGAGGCCATTCAGCCCCAGTGTTTTATCAAGGTTTAGCATAACTTATTTGCTTTTACTCTATGCCTCTATTAATAAAGCCAAGTGTCCTGTTTGCTCTTAGCAACCTTTTCAAACCTTGATCAAAAAAGATTGGTGTACATTGTCTCATTCTTCCTCCCAAACTGCATCACTTCACACTTCTCTGTGTAAAATTTTATCTGTTGTGTGAAAGCCCATTTTACCAGTGTGTTTAAGTTCCTCTGAAGTGTATTACTGTCACTAGCATAGGACGAAATTCCCGAGCATTCTTTGATGCTATCTCCATGTCAAGAGCAATCTTACACGCTAGCTCAAATGTGGGATTTTGTGCGTTTAGTATCTTTTCTCATCCGCCAATATAAGCACAAATCTGTCTCATAATGTACGATCTAAGAATGTGTCAAAGTTGCAATGTAGTGATAAATTCTTCAGTGCCACAATGTACTCACCAACTGTTTCACTACTTTATGCTTTCTCATTCCAAATTTGTAGATTTCCGTAATCTCGCGTGTCTTCGGGTTGAGCCTCACTTCAGCGAAGAAACAGAAAATTATGATTCAAAGATTACACTGTCAATTATTCACTTCTCTGTCTTCTCCTGAACTTCGAGTTCAGATTTGTCTGTGAAGTTGAGTCACACGTTAAGACAGCACAGTTTTTGTCTTTGTGAAGGAAGTGATTTGGGAATGGCTGTTTGAAACTGTCGCTTCTTGCACAGAAATTCAGTGCAAATACTCAATCACCCACAATTTCCTCGAAAGAAATTTGTTCACAATCGCATTCGACATGGAAACTGCTTCAGCATTAATCTCACTGAAGCAGAGTGTGACCATGTTGTATGTTTCAGAGTGTTGGTGCCGTTATGTGTCACTTTTAACCGAGACTGGGACAGAACACAAGGTTGATCCAAGGTTGAAATATATTATCATTCAGGAGCAAGAAAAATCGAAAGGAACTATATAAGAAAACCCAGTCTCCAGATTTGCTCTTACCTTCCAAGAGTGGAGAGGCGAGGAGCAGAGCGGACCTGTGGGGGGAACACCGGGAGCGGAGCCTGTAAATTGACCCCGAGGATCGAGGCCCAGTCTCTTACCTTCCGGGAGCGGAGAGCAGTCGAACCTCTTCCAATGCACCGGAATATTGAACAAAAAAGGCAAACAGTGACATCAGAGGAGAGCTGCAAGCCGATTGGTTGGTAAGTAGCAGCTGTTTGAATATCTTAAAAAATAAGGGGAAAGTTGTTTTTTTTTGTTGGAAAAAAAACCTCTGGTGATAAGGTGAGTACTACTAAAGTGTTCTTTTTTTCAGGACTTTAGATTGTAGTGGGTGGAACAATTACCCGAGTATAATTAGTATTTTTTAATGAAGGTAGTAACTAATTAACCTAAGGGTAAGTCATGACAGGAGAGCTCAGCCCCGTGATATGCTCCTCCTGCGCATTGAGGGAAATCAGGGACGCTTCCAGTGTCCCTGGTGACCATGTCTGCAGGAAGTGTATCCAGCTGCAGCTAGTGGCTACCCGCATTACGGAACTGGAGCTGCAGGTGGATTTACTGTGGAGCATCCGTGATGCTGAGGACGTTGTGGATAGCATGTTTAGTGAGGTGGTCACAATGCAGGTAATGGCTGCACAGGCAGAAAAGAGATGGGTGACCAACAGACGGAGTAGCAGATGGTGCAGGAGTCCCCTGTGGCCATCCCCCTCTCAAACAGATATACCGCTTTGGATACTGTTGCGGGGGGATGACCTCCCAGGGGAAAGCAGCAACAGCCAAGTTTGTGGCACCACGGAGGAAAAATGTTGCAAGAGCTATACTGATGGGGATTCTATAGTAATGGGTGCAGATTGGCGTTTCTGTGGCCACAAACGAGACTCCAGGATGGTATGTTGCCACCCTGGTGCTAAGGTCAAGGATGTCTCGGAGCGGCTGCAGGACATTCTGAAAGGGGAAGGTGAGCAGCCAGAGTTCGTGGTCCATATTGGTACTAACGACATAGGCAGGAAGAGAGATGAGGTCCTGCAAAGTGAGTATAGGGAGTTAGGCAGAAGGTTAAAAAGCAGGACCTCTAGGGTTGTAATCTCAGGATTATTCCACGTGATAGTGAGGGTAGGAATAGGAGGATAAGGCAAATGAATGCGTTGCTGAAGACTGGCGAAGGCGGGAGGGCTTCAGCTACTTGGATCATTGGGATCTCTTCTGGTGCAGAGGTGACCTGGACAAGAAGGATGGGTTGCATCTGAACTGGAGGGGGACCAATATCCTTGCAGAGAGGTTTGCTTGTACTAATCAGGAGGGTTTAAACTAGTCTTGCAGGGGGTGGGATCTAAAGTAGTAATCTCTCAGATGAGATGGTTGAGGCAAATGTAGAGGTGAAAGCAAGCAAGTCCAATAGGCAGGCTGGGCAGGGGCAGGACAGGGAGCGTGGAAGGTCTGGTAGGCTAAACTGCATTTACTTTAATGCAAGAAGCCTTACAGGTAAGGCAGATGAACTCAGAGCATGGATTGGTATATGGGATTGTGATATTGTAGATATTACGGAAACGTGGTTGAGGGATGGGCAGGACTGGCAGCTCAATGTTCCGGGGTACCGAAGCTTTCGGCGTGACAGAGGTGGAGGTAAGAGAGAAGGGAGAGTTGCACTATTGATTAGGGAGGACATTTACAGCAGTACTTAGAGAGGATATCTGGGGGGGAATGTCCAGCGAGGACCTGTGGGTAGAAGTTAGAAATAAGAAAAGGGTGATCACTTTGATGGGATTATACGATAGGCCCCCCAATAGTCAGAGGGAAGTGGAGGAGCATATATGTAGGGAAATCACAGATAGGTGTAGGAATTATAGGGTTGTAATAGTAGGTGATTTTAGCTTCCCTAACATTGACTGGGACTGCCTTAGTGCTCAGGGATGAGATGGGGAAGAATTTGTTAAATGTGTCCAGGATAGTTGTCTGAAGCAGTATATGGATGGTCCTACTAGAGAAGGGGTTACACACGACCTCCCCTTAGGAAATGAGGATGGGCAGGTGGTTGATGTGCCAGTGGGGGAGCACTTTGGGACCAGTGACCATAACTCTATTAGCTTCAAGATAGTTCTGGAAAAGGATAGGACTGGTCCTCAGGTTGAAGTCCTAAATTGGGGGAAGGCTAATTTCGATGGCATCAGACAGGAACTCTCAAAAGTTGAATGGGAGAGGCTGTTTGCAGGTAAGTGGGAGGCTTTTAAAAATGAGATAGGAAGAGTTCAGGGCAGGCATGTTCCTGTTAGATGGAAGGGCAAGCTGACAGGTTTAGGGAACCTTGGTTGACGAGGGATAT
This sequence comes from Heterodontus francisci, assembly GCF_036365525.1. Lineage (NCBI taxonomy): Eukaryota > Metazoa > Chordata > Chondrichthyes > Heterodontiformes > Heterodontidae > Heterodontus > Heterodontus francisci. The sequence goes on from NW_027141852.1 coordinate 15,945,351, forward strand.
TGAGGTCTGGTCAGGGCAAAGAAGGAGGCATATGTCAGGTATAGGCAGCTGGGATCGAGCGAGTATAGGGGATGTAGGACTACACTTAAGAAGGTAATTCGGAGGGCGAAAAGGGGCCATGGGATTTCCCTGGCACATAAGATAAAGGAGAATCCTAAAAGATTCTATAAGTATATTAAGAGTAAAAGGGTAGCTAGAGAGAGAGGAGGTCCCCTTAAGGATCAGTGTGGCAATCTATGTGTGGAGCCACGGGAAATGGGCGAGGTCTTAAATGAATATTTCTTATCCGTATTTACCGTGGAGAAGGTCATGGAAGCTAGTGAGTTCAAGGGAAGGAACACTGCTATCCTGGAGCATATCAACATTACAAAGGATGAGGTGTTGGAGGTTTTGAAGTGCATTAAGGTGGATAAATCCCCAGGGCCTGACCAGGTGTATCCTAGGATGCTATGGGAAGAAAGGGAGGAGATTGCTGGGGCCCTGGCAGAGATTTTTGTGTCATCGTTAGCTACGGGTGAGGTACCGGAAGACTGGAGGATAGCTAATGTTGTGCCTTTATTAAGAAGGGCAGAAGGGATAAGCTAGGAAACTACAGGCCGGTGAGTCTTACATCAGTGGTGGGAAGGTTATTGGAAGGCATTCTGAAAGACAGAATTTATATGCTTCTGGAAAGGCATGGTCTGATTAGCGATAGTCAGCATGGCTTTGTGCGTGTGAAATCATGTCTCACGAATTTGATTGAGTTTTTCAAGGAAGTGACCAAGAGGATTGACGAGGGCAGGGCGATGGATGTTGTCTACATGGACTTTAGCAAGGCCTTTGACAAGGTCCCACTTGGTAGGCTGGTCCAGAAGGTTCGAACAAATGGGATCCAGGATGAGCTAGCAAATTGGATGCAAAATTGGCTTGGTGATAGGAGGCAGAGGGTGGTAGTGGACGGTTGTTTTTCAGATTGGAGGCCGGTGACCAGTGGTGTGCCGCAGGGATCGGTGCTGGACGCCCTGTTGTTTTTCATATATATTAATGACTTGGATGTGAATGTAAGGGGCATGATTAGTAAGTTTGCAGAAGACACCAAAATTGGTTGTATAGTGGACAGTGAACAAGGTTGTCTAAGGTTACAACAGGATATAGATCAACTGGGAAAGTGGACAAGGGCTTGGCAAATGGAATTTAATGCAGACAAGTGTGAAGTGATGCATTTTGTGAAGTTAAGCCAGGGCAGGACATATACAGTGAATGGCAGGGCTCTGGGGAGTGTTGTTGAGCAGAGAGACCTTGGTGTGCAAGTACATAGTTCCCTGAAAGTGACAACACAGGTAGACAGGGTGGTGAATGGGGCGTATGGCATGCTTGCCTTCATCAGCCGAGGCATTGAGTACAAGTGTTAGGACGTCATGTTACAGTTATACATAACGTTGGTTAGGCCATATTTGGAGTACTGTGTGCAGTTCTGGTTGCCGCATTACAGGAAAGATGTGATTAAGCTAGAAAGGGTGCAGAAAAGATTCACAAGGATGTTGCCTGGTTTGGAGGGCATGAGTTATCAAGAGAGATTGGACAGGCTGGGTCTGTTTTCCCTGGAGCGAAGGAGGCTGAGAGGAGACATGATAGAGGTATATAAAATTATGAGAGGCATAGATAGCATAGATAGCCAGAGTCTGTTTCCCATGGGAGGGGTGACTAAAATTAGAGGGCATAGATTTAAGGTGAGAGGGAGGAGGTTTAAAGGGGATCAAAGGGGTAAATTTTTCACATAAAGAATCGTGGGTATCTGGAATGAGCTGCCTGAGGAGGTGGTGGAGGCAGGAACAGTAGTGACAATTAAGAGGCATCTGGACAGGTACTTGAATGAGCAAGGCAGAGAGGGATATGGAATTAATGCAGGCAGGTGGGATTAGTATAGATAGGCATTATGGTCGACATGGATGCGGTGGGCCGAAGGACCTGTTTCTATGCTGCACGATTCTGTGACTATTTGAGAATCTGAAGATCCGCTTGGGGAAAGCGAATCAGAGCAGAATGAAGGGTGAACTGTCCGACTGACCAGAAGAGATGAAGACACAGCTCAGTCAGCACGTTCCCCTGGTTTATGATGCTGGAATATTTCTCACACAGAAATTATTCAACCCAATGACAAACATTCTTGCAGCTGATAATTTATGCTACTGATTTAAGGACTGTCTCTCATGTGGTCACTGAGTGACGGTGAAAAGATATTAAACTTTGTTCTGTTCAGTCCAGCTGCGATGAACTTTGAATGTTTCCGCCTTTTATAAACATTATTTGAAGGGTCTCGGTAACAGTATTCAGTGTTGATGAGGGTGGGGTCTGGGTGAGCAGCTGCTGAGTGTGACAGGGTCAGGACTGGATGCAGGAAGTTCTCTGACAGTCTCTCTCTCTCTCTCTCTCTGATGGGTTTGAGTTGATTTACAACTGGCAGCTGTTGGTGTTTCGATAAATGAAGGAAGTTCTCTAACCATTTTTTGGACAGACAGTGTAGCATAAGAATGTAAAGGGTTAATGCTGAAGACAGTGGGATCAACCTCTCCCACTGTCAGAGTGATGATGTAACACTCACATGAGATGAGGTTTGGGAGAAGAGAGAGCAGCAACAAGGATGCTAGCTTAGGAGGCTTGATGAGTGTGTATATAGTATTGTGTAAATTAGAAAAGAGTTCTTAGTTCTTTCAGCAGGAAATGTGTCCCGAAAATTTCGAGAAACTCACAATTTTATTATTCAGGAGTCGGAACACAGATATTAATTCCAAGTGACAGTTCTGGGTTTATTTCACAAAAAAAGTAGTGAATAATATTGCTCACTGATTGAAATCCCCCAGTGAGGAGACAGTTAAACAGGTGATCTGTTGGGGCATCCTTCAATCCAAGGTTTCGGTAGCATTTAATCTCCCTTTTTGGTGAAATTCTCTGTTATTTGCAACTTTTTATCCAGCTTTGATGGGCAAGTGAAAAAACTGAAAAAAGTAAACAGTTCCATCCTTTCTTTTCTTCCTTCTTCCCTTCTTTCCATCAGTTTCTCTTTTCTGTCCCAGATCAATATAATGATGAGAATCCCAATTTAATCTGCTGTTTCTGGTGTTTTATCCATTCCAATTAAAATTCAACATTCCAGTCAAATCTATTTGTTTTTCCACAGTGTCTCTCCATGTGTTTTATTCTGTTGTATTCTCTCACAGTCTGTTTGATGATCAATGTTACATCTCACTCTCTGTTCTGGTGAAGATCAGAAGCAGTAATATCTGTTTAAGCCACCTGACAAGTCGGCTGAGGCTGTGTCTCTCTGATCATGTGGAGTTAAAGCAATTCTTCCAGTCAGTTCAGTTGTCATTTCATGAGAAATTAGAAGACTTCGTCATTGACCTAATGGTTCAGATGTCTGAGTGATGTTAATCATGGTGTGATCAAATGTTTGTATGTTCCAGTCTTTCCGTGGTGAGTTTTCACACTGAGTAGAAACGTGTTGGACATGGTCTGGAATGTTTCACACCGCTCCATTCCCAACATCACCTGATGTGATGGAAATTTCATTTACTAACAGAAGCTACATTTCCATCATTGCACATCTGTCTGCACAGTCAGGATCTGAGCTGAAGGTGACCATCACACCAAAACAGTTGACAAGGTGGCGGAGAGGTTAACATGATGGATTGTTAATCTATTGTGCTTTGCGCGTGTGGGTTCAAATCCCATTCTTGTTAGTTTATGAACTGTCGAGTGCATTGTTGTTTCCAGGGGGGGAAATTTTGTGTTAAGTCGGCCTGGAAACCTCTTCTTGTCAATATCTTTGCGGCGCCATGGTTAGCACCGCAGCCTCACAGCTCCAGCGACCTGGGTTCAATTCCGGGTACTGCCTGTGTGGAGTTTGCAAGTTTTCCCTGTGTCTGCGTGGGTTTTCTCCGGGTGCTCTGGTTTCCTCCCACATGCCAAAGACTTGCAGGTTGATAGGTTAATTGGCCATCATAAATTGCCCCTAGTATAGCTCGGTGGCAGGGACAGGTGGGGATGTGGTAGGAATATGGGATTGGTGTAGGATTAGTATAAATGGGTGGTTGATGGTCGGCACAGACTCGGTGGGCCGAAGGGCCTGTTTCAGTGCTGTATCTCTAAACTAAATGTCTAGAAGGTGATTCCAGAATTGTTTATACTTTATTAAAATTGAGACAGACAATTGGAATTCTTCACCAAATTGGACTGGAATGAAGATCAAATTGGGATCACGAAAAGGAGGAAGATTTTTCCCTCCCTCCTTCCTTCCATCTTTACTTTCTCTGGATTTACACCAAATGAAAGACTAACGGGAAAAGCAAACGGCGAGGGAGCAGAAGCAGAACATTATCCTTTGGCAAGAAATTTATTTTCAAATCTTCTTGATAGATTAAGTGAGTGAGCAATGCTTTGGTAGATGGAGTTTAAAATGAGGGGTCATCTAGGACCTACGAAAGATAGATCAGAGTGTTTTTTATAAGTGGTGAGATGTTAGAATCTGGGGAAGCAGAGACCCGAGTGCTGAATCACTAAAAGCTAGTGGACTGGTAGAAAATAATGTGAAAGGCTAATGGAATCTGAAGATTGGAACTCATGTTGTAGTTATATAAAGCTCTGTGCTCCTGAAGTAAATGTCCAAGCCTGAATTGTGGGGAATCTTTGGAGAGTGATTTGGTTTTTATTCATTCTTGGGCGCGAGTATCGCTGATAAGTCTAGCATTTATTACCCATCCCTAATTGCCTTTCAGAATGTAGTGGTGAGCTGCCTTCTGGAACCACTGCAGTCCATATGGTGTAGGAACACCCACAGTGCTATTGGGGAGGGAGTTCCAGGATTGTGACCCAACAATAGCGAAGAAATGGGGATATAGTTCCATGTCAGGATGGTGAGTGACTTGGAGGGGAAACTGCAGATAGTGAGTTCCCATGCATCTGCTGCCCTTGTCCTTCGAGGTGGTCGTGGTCACGGGCTTGGAAGGTGCTGTTGAAGGATACTTGGCAAGTTACTGCAGTTCATATGGAGATGGTACACACTGCAGCCACTGTGTACTGGGGTGGAGGAAGTGAATGTTTAAGGTGGTGGGTTAGGTTCTGATCAAGTGGGATGCTTTGTCCTGGATGGTGTTGATTTTCTTGAGTGTTGTTGAGTGAGGTGTATTCCATCACACTCCTGACTTGTGCCTTGCAGATAGTGGACAGGTTTTGGTGTATCAGGAGGTGAGATACTTGCTGCAGAATTCCCAATCTCTGACCTACGCTTATGGCCGCAGCATAGATGTGACTGGTCTAGTTTAGTTTCTGGTCAATGGTAACCCCCAAGAGGTTTATGGTGAGGGATTCAGCGATGGTAATGCTGCTGAATATCAAAAGGTGGATGGTTTGATTTTCTCTCATTGGAGATGTTCACTGCTTGGCACTTGTGTGGCCAGAAGGTTGCTGGTCACTTATCAGCTGAAGCCTGAACGTTGTCTCGGTCTTGCTGCTTGTGGGCACAGACTGCTTCAGTATCTGAGGAATTGTGAATCAGCAGGGAACATTCCCGCTTCTGACTCTTCTGAGTCAACAATGAAACAGCTGAGGATGTCTGGACCTAGGACACTACCCTGAGAAACTCCTGAGGCAATGTCCTGGGCTGAGATGATTGGCCTCCACTAACCACAACCATCTTGCTTTGTGCGAGGTACGACTCCACCAAGTGGAGAGTTTTCCCCCGATTCCAATTGACTTCAATTTTGCTGGGATCCTTGATGCCACACTCACTCAAGGGCAATCACTCTCACCTCTCCTCTGGAATTCTACTCATTCTGGGGCGGCACAGTGGCGCAGTGGTTAGCACCGCAGCCTCATAGCTCCAGGGACCCGGGTTCGATTCCGGGTACTGCCTGTGTGGAGTTTGCAAGTTTTCCCTGTGTCTGCGAGGGTTTTCTCCGGGTGCTCCGGTTTCCTGCCAAAAGACTTGCAAGTTGATAGGCAAATTGGCCATTAGAAATTGTCACTAGTGTAGGGAGGTGGTAGGGAAATATAGGGACAGGTGGGGATGTTTGGTAGAAATATGGGATTAGTGTACGATTAGTATAAATGGGTGGTTGATGTTCGGCACAGACTCGGTGGGCCGAAGGGCCTGTTTCAGTGCTGTATCACTAATCTAAAAAAAAATAATCTAATCGAAAATTCGTCTCTGTTTGAACCAATCTGCAAAGAGGTTATAAGAACAGAAGAAATAGTAGCAGGAGTAGGCCATTTTGCCCCTCGAGCCTGCTCCGCCATTCAATAGGATCATGGCTGACCAGATCATGGCCTCAACCCCACGTTCTTCCTGGTTGATAAAAGTCTGTCGAACTCAGTCTTGAAGACATTCAATGATCCAGCTTCGATTGCTCTCTGCGCTAGAGAATTCCAAAGATTAATGAATCTCTGAGAGAAGAAATTCCGCCTCATTTCCTTCTTAAATGGAAAACCCCTAATTCTGAAACCGTGTCCCTGAGTTCTAGATTCCACCATGAGGGGAAACATTATCTCAGCATCTACCCCGTCAAGTCCCCTCAGAATCTTATATGTTTCAATACGATCACCGATCGTTTTTTCTCAGTTCCAATGAGTACAGGTCCAGCCTGCTCAACTCTCCTCATAAGACAACCCCTTCATCACAGGAATCAATCCAGTGAACCTTTTCTGAACTGCCTCCACTGCAAGGATATCCCTCCTTAAATAAGGAAACCAAAACTGTACACGGTACTCTCGGTGTGTTTTCACCAACACCCCTGTACATTTGCAGCAAGACTTCTCTACTTTTGTCCTCCATTCCCCCTTGAAATAAAAGGTAACATTCCATTTGCCTTCCTAATTATTTGCTCTACCTGCATGCCAACTTTTAGTGATTCATGTACAAGGACACCCAGATCCTTCCACACCGTAGCATTCTGTAGTCTCTTGCAATTTAAGTAATATTTTGCTTTTCCATTCTTCCGACCAAAGTGGATAACCTCACATTTTCCCATATTATACTCTACCTGCTAGTATTTGCTTGGAGCCGAGAGACCCTGGCAGAACCTAAACTGAGCATCGATGAGCAGATTATTGCCAAGTGTGTGGTGCTTGATCGCACTGTTGATGACATCTTCCATCACTTTGCTGCTGATTGATAATAGACTGATGGGGTGGTAATTGGTCAGATTGCATTTGTCCTGATTTTTTTTATGGAGAGGGCACACTTGGGCAATTTTCCACATTGTCGAGTAGATACCTGTGTTGTAGCTCTACTGGAACAGCTTGGCTGAGAGTGCAGCTAGTTCTGGAGCACAAGTCTTCAGTACTAGAGCCGGAATGTTGTTAGGGCCCATAGTCTTTGCTGCATCGAGTGCCTTCATCTGTTTCTTACTATCATGTGGAATGAATCGAATTGGCTGAAGACTGGAAACTGTGATGCTGGGGACCTCAGGAGGCCGAGATGAATCATCCACTGAGCAATTTCTGACAGAAGATTGTTAGAAATGCTTCAGCTTTGGCTCCAACATCATTGAGGATGGGGATGTTTTTGGAGCCTCCTCATCTCATCTGTCCACCATCATTCATGACTGGATGTGGTAGGACTAAGGACCTGTGATCTGATCGTGAGGGAGATATCCTTGCATGGAGTGGTGGGATCTATGGAGAATGATCCTGACAAGTGTGTGTAAACCTGGAATGGAAGCTTTCTGTGGAGGTTCAGGAGTAGGCCATTCAGACCCAGTATTTTATAAAGGTTTATCATAACTTATTTACTTTTACTCTATGCCTCTATTAATAAAGCCAAGTGTCCTGTTTTCTCTTAGCAGCCTTTTCAAACCTTCTAAGATTGGTGTACATTGTCTCTTTGTTCTTGCACCCACTTTAGAATTGTAACATTTCATTTATATTGCCTCTCCTTATTCTTCCTCCGAAATTGTATCACTTCACAATTCTCTGTGTAAATTTTATCTGCCATTTGAAAGCCCATTTTCCAGTTTTTTTTTTTAAGCTCCCCTGAAGTGTGTTACTATCACTGGCACAGGATGAAATTCCCGAGCATTCTTTGATGCTATCTCCATGGAAAGAGCAATCTGACACGCTAGCTCAAATGTAGGATTCTGTGTGTTTCGTATCTTTTCTCATTCACCAATATAAGCACAAATCTGTCTCATAATGTACTGTCTAAGAATGTGCCAAAGCTGCAATGCAGTGATAAATTCTTCAGTGTCACAATGTACTCACCAACTGTTTCACTACTTTTCTGCTTTCTGGTTCCAAATTTTTAGCTTGCCGTGATCTCTCGTGGCTTAGGGTTGAAATGTTCCTCTAACTTGGTGATGATTGTTTTGAATGGCACATCTTTTGCCTTGATAGGAGCAGGAAGCTTTGTTAGCTGGTCGTACACTTCCAGGCTAATTTCCATTAGCAAAATTGCTTTCTTGCCCTCAAGAATTGCTTTATTCTGAGTCTTGACCTCTATATTTTCATCTTCACATTCCAATATGTTATTAGCTCTGAAAAACATTTCAATTCTTTCAATATATGAACTGAATGGTTCTCGAGCCCTCTCATATGTTCCGAGCCATGTATCCCTTGGGTGTAGCCATATTTTCCCAAAATATCACTTAGAATCGGATGCACACTAAGACCCTGCGGCATCTCATTCAACTGAGGAGACAGTCTGTGGCCCAGGCTTCACACAATCCACCCAAAACCTCCACCATCCGAGCAGGTAGCTCACCAGGAGCTGGCTGATCTGGTTCACTGCAGTCCCTGCTGCTGTTTGCTGCCAATATTTTCGGACTTTTATCTCATCCTCATCACCATTTTCTCTGATATATTCAGGGGGCATCAGCAGAGAAAATGTACACCAAGTGTGGGAAGTGCAAGGACGTGTTTATTTACATCATTACCTCATGAACATAATATACAAATACATTACATGTGTGAATCACATCTTGATCACTATTACCTTTATACCAGATGTGTCTGAATAAATGGAACCCCGTCACAATAAACACTGTCACCTTTCAATGTTTAGCGGAGAGGTTTGACGGCCTGGTGTGTGTGATTCCCACATTAATGTGTTTGTACAAAGTTCGGAGAAAGACGGAGATATGAATAATTTGTTGGGAAATCTTTAAGCATATCACCATGTCTCTCACGCACAAAGAACTGCAAACACATGGATTCAGAAAGAACCTGAGTGCAAAATCAACAGAAAAAAACACAGCCAGAGAGACTTGCAATAACCTGTAGCTCAGGGAAAGTACATGATGTTATGGAAGGGACTTCGAACTTTTTTTTTGTGAATTTTATTTTGTTGAGGAAATTATAATCAAACTGAATAAATGTAAGACCAGTTCTTTTTCAAGAGGGCACTGAAAGTATTAATTTGACAACTATGTTGACAAGTTGTCACGACTCAAGTTAAATGTAGAACAGAAGCCCTGGTAACGGGGAAATGTGGACAGAGAAGTCAGTCGTGCCTCTTAATTGGACAAGCCCGGCAGCAGCAGCGCGCACCAAAGAGGGCAGAAAAATCGCAAGCTTTTGTTTGTAGCAGTCATTGTGTTTTAGCTTCTGGAGTGAGCAGCTGATAAAGTTAGCCAGAAGTAGTGTCAAGGAATGAGAGAAGACCGCAACCCGCCTTGTTTTGTAGCAAATCTTGAAAAGACTCTGAGGAGTTCACTGTGTCAATTCGTCTCATATTCTGTCTTTGAAGAAAGCCTGCTAAAATTAATTCTCAACCCCGCCTCTAAATAAACTCTTCTAAAAGAACCGAGTGACCTGTGTACATGTACTCGGAAATTAGACTGTATGTCAATTTTGGAACAACATATCTCATCTGCTGTTTTCTTCAGAAATGAGCAAGTAATCAGTCCAAGTGTTTTTTATTGTCTTTAACAGAGCCCTGAATTGTATAGAAAAGTCCCTTTTTTTCAGTATGTGTGTGTGCGTGTGTTCAGCTGAGGTAAGAAAGGGACTTTAAATGTTGGTTAAGGTAAAAAGGGAACTTTTAAAATTTCCACCTGTGTGTTTATGCTTTACTTCATGATTAGTTAAAACTTGTTCTATCAGAAACTGATAATTTTGTTGTTCATTAAGTGTCTTCTATTCTGGGAAAAATAGAGCAGATGATTGACTGTATCAGTAAGTGGGAAAAGTTAAAATTTTTGTTGTGACCTGTGGAGAAGTGGGATGAGAATAAATAGTAACCACCTCAGATTTCAATTGCAGCAGCACTTGTGATCTGGCTCTGTAGCTTAGTTGGTTAAAGCACCTGTCTTGTCAACAGGAGATCCTGGGTTCGATTCCCAGCGGAGCTTTATTTCATATTTGCAATATGCTTGAGAAGTTTCCGTATCAACATTTATGTCTGTGTCTTGTGAACTTTAACTGAGAATTCAAATTTCATGATGAATTTCATTCACAGGAGAAGACAGCCTTTGTGAAGGATGTGAGTTTGGAATGGCTCTTCCTCCTCGTCCGGAAATTCAGTGCTGATATTTCAAAGGCAACTTCTTTGATACAAATTTGTTCACAGTTGCATTCAACCTGGAAAAAAAGCTCGACCTTAATCTCACTGAAGGAAAGTGTGACCGTGTTGTATGTTTCAAAGTGTGTGTGTCATTATGTGTTGCTTGTAACTGAGACTGGGACACGACACAAGTGGGAGGGTTGATCTGAGGTTTGGAATATTTCTCAGTCAGGAACAAGAAAAATCAAAGGAACCAAATAAGAAAACCATTGTCTCATGTGGTTACCGAGAAACGGTGAGGAGATATCAAACTTTGTTCTATTCAAAACAGCTGTGTGAACTTTGACCTTTCCTGCCTTTTATAAACAGTATTTGAAGTGTCTCAGTAACAATGTTCAGTGTTGATGAGAGTGGGGTCTGGGTGAGCATCTGCTGAGTGTGACAGGGTCAGGACTGGATGCAGGAAGTTCTCTGACAGTCTCTCTCTCTCGCTGTTGGGTTTGAGTTGATTTTCAACTGGGAGCAGCTGGTTTTTCGATAAATGAAGGAAGTTCCCTCTCTCCATTTTTTTCTGACAGATAGTGTAGTATAAGGATGTAAAGGGTTAATGCTGAAGACAGTGGGATCAACCCCTCCCACTGTCTGAGTGATGATGTAACAGACAAATGAGATGAGGTTTGGGAGAAGAGAGAGCAGCACCAAGGATGCCAGCTTAGGAGGCTTGAAGAGTGTGTATATAGTATTGTGTAAATTAGAAAAGAGTTCTTAGTTCTTTCAGCTGGAAATGTGTCCAGAAAATATTGATAAAGTCACAATTTTATAATTCAGGAGTCGGAACACAGATATTAACTCCAAGTGACAGTTCTGGGTTCATTTAACAAAAGTAGAGAATAATATTACTCACTGCTTGAAATCCCCCAGTGAGGAGACAGTTAAACAAATGATCTGTTGGGGCATCCTTCGATCCAAGGTTTCGACAGCACTTAATCTCCCTTTCTGGTGAAATTCTCTGTTATTTGCAACTTTTTTATCCAGCTTTGATGGGTGAGTGAAAAAACTGAAAAAAGTGAACAGCTCCATCCTTTCTTTTCTTTCTTCTTCCCTTCTTTCCATCAGTTTCTCTTTTCTGTTCCAGATCAATGAGAATCCCAATTTAATCTGCTGTTTTATCCATTCCAATCAGAATTCAACATTCCAATCAAATCTATTTGTTATTCCACAGTGTCTCTCCATGTGTTTTATTCTGTTGTATTCTCTCACAGTCTGATTGATGATCAATGTTACATCTCACTCTCTGTTCTGGTGAAGATCAGAAGCCGTAATATCTGTTTGCACCACCCACCAAGTCGGCCTGAGGCTGTGCCTCGCTGATCATGTGGAGTTAGGAACATAGGAACATAGGAGCAGGAGTCGGCCATTCAGCCCATCGAGCCTGCCCCACCATTCAATATGATCATGGCTGATCGTCCACTTCAATGCCCTTTTCCCACACTTTCCTCATATTCCCTTATGTCATTTGTATTTAGAAATCTGTCAATCTCTGCTTTAAACATACTCAATGACTGAGCTTCCACAGCCCTCTGGGGTAGAGAATTCCAAAGATTCACAAACCTCTGAGTCAAGAAATTTCTCCTCATCTCTGTCCTAAGCGGCTACTCCCTTATTTTGAAATTCCTTCCCTTGGTTCTCGGCTCCCCAACCAGGGATCTTAGCTGCATCTACCCTGACTGTCGTTTAAGTATTTTGTAGGTTTCAATGAGATCACCTCCCATTCTTTGAAACTCTAGAGAATACAGCCCCAGTTTCTCCAACCTTTCTTCATACAACAGTCCCACCATCCCTGGAAGAAGTCTGATGAACCTTCGTTGAACTCCCTCCATGGCAATAATATCCTTCCTAAGGTAAGGAGACAAAAACTGTATTCCAAGTGCGGTCTAACCAAGTTTCTGTACAATTGAAGCAAGAATTCACGACTCCCGTACTCAAATCCTCTTGCGATAAAGGCTAACATACTTTGAGCTTTCCTAATTGCTTGCTGCACCTGCATGTTAGCTTTCAGTGACTTATTGACAAGGACACCCAGATCACCCTTATATTCTATACCTCAGCTAATAAAGGAAAGGATTCCATATACCTGCTGAACCACCTTTTTGACCTGTCCTGCTACCTTCAGGGATCTGTGGACATTCGCTCCAACGTCCCTCACTTCCTCTACACCGTTCAGTGTTCTCCCATTAATTCTGTATTCCTTTGCCTTTTTTGACCTCCCAAATGCATCAGCTCACACTTGTCCAATTTGAATTCCATTTGCCACTATTCTCCCCACCTGACCAGTCTATTGATTTCTTCCTGCAGTGTACAGCTATCCTCCTCGCTATCAACAACACGGACAATTTTCATGTCATCTGCAATCGTCTTGATTATGCCCTCTACATTCATGTCCAAATCATTAATTTATACCACAAAAAGCAGGGAACCTAGTTCTGAGCCCTGTGGAACACCACTTGAAACAGACCTCGAGTTGCACAAACACCCGTACCCAATTCCTTTTTGCTTCCTGACACCGAGTCTATTTTATGTCCAGCTTGCTACATTCCCCTGGATCCCATGTGCTTTTATTTTTTTTAACCGGTTTGTCATGTGGGACCTTGTCAAAAGTCTTGCTAAAATCCATGTAGGCCACATCAACTGCACTACCCTCACAATCCTCATTGTTACTTCTTCAAAAAATTCACTCAAGATAGTCAGACAGGAGCTTCCCTTAACAAATCCATGCTGATGATACTTGATTAATCTGAGCCTTTCTAAGTGACAGTTTATCCTGTCTCTCAGAATTAATTCCAATAATTCACCCACTATTGAGGTTAGGCTGACTGGCCTTTAATTATTCGGTCTTGCTTCCTTTTTCAACAATGGTGCAATGTTAGCAATAAAAACAAAATGTACTGCAAATACACAGCAGATCTGGCAGCATCTGTGGAGAGAGAAGCAAAGTTAACATTTCAGGTCAGTGACTTTTCATCAGAACAGATATGTTAACTTTGTTTCTCTCTCCACAGATGCTGCCAGACCTGCTGTGTATTTCCAGCACTAATAGTTTTTATTTCAGATTTGCAGCATCTGCAGAATTTTGTTTTTATTGCAGAGACCTCCAATCCTCTGACATCACACCTGTATCCAGTGAGGGATTGGAAACTGATGGTCAGACCTTCCACTATTTCCTCACTGGCTTCTTTTAACAGCCTGGGGTACATTTCATCCGGCCCTGATGATTTATCCACTTTCAAGGATGTTCATCCCATTTATACTTCTTCTCCCCCTCAGTTTATCATGTCCAATGCTTCACACTCCTTCTCCTTAATTATAATGTCTGCATCACCCCCTCATTTGTGAAGACAGTAAAGTATTCATTAACAAACATACCAACATCTTCAACCCTGACACATAGGTTACTTTTTAGTTCTTTGATGGGCCCTACTTTTTCCTCTGTTGCCTCTTACTCCCATGTATTGAAGAAATATCTTTGAATTCGTTTTGATTTTGCTTGTCAAAATTCTTTCATGCTCTGTGTTTTTCACCACTGCTCCCAAATGCCTGTAGTCATGTCAAAGCACAACTTGTCAGAAGTGGGATTTAAACCAACCCCTCCAGAGAGCGTTGTGATCTGAATGCACCATTTCAGACTGCTTGACCATCCTGTCTACCCCATGTGGATGCTTAATGCTGAGGTAGTTATCCATTATTTGTGAAAGTATTTGTGAGATTGTGGAAATGTCTGGAAGAGGAAAGACAAGCGGGAACTCTCGGTCCAAGGCCAAGTCTCGCTCCTCCCGGGCTGGACTGCAGTTCCCGGTGGGCCGTGTTCACAGGCTCCTGAGAAAAGGTAACTATGCTGAGCGTGTGGGTGCGGGAGCCCCGGTCTATCTGGCTGCTGTGCTCGAGTATCTGACCGCTGAAATCCTCGAGCTGGCCGGTAACGCGGCCCGGGACAACAAGAAGACCCGCATCATCCCCAGACACCTGCAGCTGGCCGTCCGCAACGACGAGGAGCTCAACATGCTGCTGGGAGGAGTGATCATCGCACAGGGCGGGGTGCTGCCTAATATCTAGGCCGTGCTGCTGCCCAAGAAAACCAGCGCTCAGAGCTACCAGAAAAAGGAAAGCGGCCAAAATGTCATCTAATAACCCAAAGGCTCTTTTCAGAGCCACCCACAGTCTCTGTGAAAGGGCTGATTACTGTCTAATTCCAGCATGTCAGTAACAGGACAGAATAGGATCTATTTAAAATGTTTAAGCAACTATTTCAGTGGCTTCTCACTGTCCCCCTGATCCCTGTGTGAAGGGAATTACCAATAGTCTAATTTATTCCTTTCCACACCAAGTTCGAGTTATTGGTCCCTTAAGGTTGCTGAATGGAGTCTTTTACCGCCAGTTACAGATAAGAAATGGGAAAAAAATGACAGGTTAAAACTGTGCGTAAAATAGCGCCAGGAATTTGTGGCGAAAATAGCGGAATAAACAAAGGTTTTTAAAGGTTGGTGGAAAATATTTTACGAACAACTTTAAATAGATTTTCCAGTAATCACTTCTTTCCGACACTGAAGTTGGCGCCTTTTGCGAATTCAAACTTTCTGCCAGGTCGACAATTTAAACCAATGTAATAAAAACAATAAATGCTGGAACCACTCAGCAGGTCTGGCAGCATCTGTGGAACGAGAAGCAGAGTTAACGTTTTGGATCCGGAACTGTTCGCACCCACACTGTTTGGGATCATCTTTTCCCTGCTGCTCTCATATGCATTCAAGTCTTCAGAAGAAGGAATTTTCCTCCACACATGATCAGGAGGCAGGTTGTTCAACCTTGCCTGTCTAAGAGCGAAGACCAAAGTACGGAAAGTCCTCATCAGGGAACTCCTCCTTGCTGACAATGCTGCATTAACATCTCACACTGAAGAGTGTCTGCAGAGTCTCATCGACAGGTTTGCGACTGCCTGCAACGAATGTGGCCTAACCATCAGCCTCAAGAAAACGAACATCATGGGACAGGATGTCAGAAATGCTCCCTCCATTAATATCAGCAACCACACTCTGGAAGTGGTTCAAGACTTCACCTACCTAGGCTCAACTATCACCAGTAACCTGTCTCTCGATGCAGAAATCAACAAGTGCATGGGAAAGGCTTCCACTGCTATGTCCAGACTGGCCAAGAGAGTGTGGGAAAATGGCGCACTGACACGGAACACAAAAGTCCAAGTGTATCAAGCCTGTGTCCTCAGTATCTTGCTCTACAGCAGCGAGGCCTGGACAACATATGTCAGCCAAGAGCGACGCCTCAATTCATTCCATTTTCGCTGCTTCAGGAGAATCCTTGGCATCAGGTGGCAGGACCGTATCTCTAACACAGAAGTCCTCGAGGTGACCAACATCCCCAGCTTATAGGCCCGACTGAGCCAGCGGCGCCTGAGATGGCTTGGCCATGTGAGCTGCATGGAAGATAGCAGGATACCCAAGGACACATTGTACAGAGAGCTCGCCACTGGTATCAGACCCACCGGCCATCCATGTCTCCACTTTAAAGACGTCTGCAAATGCGACATGAAGTTCTGTGACATTGATCACAAGTCATGGGAGTCAGTTGCCAGTGATCGCCAGAGCTGGCGGGCAGCCATAAAGGCGGGGCTATAGTGCGGCGAGTTGAAGAGACTTAGCAGTTGGCAGGAAAAAAGACAGAAGCGCAAGGGGAGAGCCAACTGCATAACAGCCCTGACAACCAATTTTATCTGCAGCACCTGTGGAAGAGTCTGTCACTCTCGAATTGGTCTTTATAGCCACTCCAGGCACAGCTCCACAAACAACTGACCACCTCCAGGCGCTTACCCATTGTCTCTCGAGACAAGGAGGCCAAAGAAGAAGGTGTGGCATTTCACTGAGGGCATGAGTCGACTGGGGAAATAACTAACTGTGGAACCTCAGGCACTGTTTACACAGCCCGTTTAGAAAATCAAATCCACTGCACATCCTTGCTGCAAGTGAAATGTCAAATTCGGGGATTCCAGTTTTATTCCCGAATACAGCACAGATTTATTCCAGTCAGTTCTGAACAGCCTATCCCAGCTCCCGTTTCCAGGTCACTGCTCTCTCTGTGTGAGGCGGTGGGTGGCTCTTAGAAGAGCCTTTGTTGTGTGTTTGCTGGAAAGGGTCGAGTTGTTCAGCCGCCGAATCCGTGGAGTGCGGCCCTGCTGTTTCAGAACGTACACCACATCCATGGCAGTGACCGTCTTGCGCTTGGCGTGCTCAGTGTAGGTGACCGCATCCCTGATCACATTCCCGCGAGTCCCCTCATAGATCAAACCCGAGAACCGCTTGACCCCGCCGCGGCGAGCCAGGCGGCGGATTGCTGGTTTAGTGATGCCCTGGATATTATCACGAAGCACTTTGTGGTGCCGCTTTGCTCCGCCTTTTTAGTACCTCCCTCTCTCAATTTGTACCCTCTCCATTGCCTCCACTCTCTTCACTTCCACTGATATTTTGTCCAATTCCACTTCCTTAGTGATCACTGATACAAAATACTCATTAAGTAGATTAACATTGCCCTGCACTTCCAAGCATATATTACCCTCTTTGTCCCTAATCGGCCGCACTCTACCTCTTACTACCCACTTATCATTTACATGCTGCTCAAAGATTTTTGGGTTCCTTTTCATGTTGACTGCCAGTCTATTCTCATAGAAATAGAGAATAAGCTAAATATAGAAGATATAAATATTTCGCATCCTTGATGAGGTGGAACTTTTTTCTGTTGTGGGTGGTAATGACTTGGCCCACGAGTGTGGTGGAAGCAGAGACAATCAATGATTTGAAAGGGAAATTGGATGGATACTTGAAGGAAAGAAACTTGCAGGAGGAAAGGGATCGAGCTGGTGAGTGGAACTGACTAGATTGCTCCAAGGAGAGCCAGCATGGACATGATGGGCCAAAGGACCACGTTCTGTGCTGTAAATAACTCTGTGTTGTTTCTCAAATTCAATCCACTGGTGCTTGGTAAATAATTTCAAAGTAAATTGTGCAACTGGAAAATCAGAACCAAGGCAAGGGACGCGTAAGGAAGCAGAATTGCTGAAGCCCGGGATTGAACCTGGGTTCCCATGGATCAGATACTCCTCCACTAGGGATCCACTAGGGATCATCCAAGTTACTTTTAAATCCTCCCATGGGTCCACATGTCAGACTGAGTTCCATGTTGTAGAATCAAGCAAAGGAAATCTGCTCAGTTCCAAAACTATCAGCAAATTGAAGCTGATTACGATCAACATCATCAGAGGTCAGAACGACCTGGTGAAAGAAGACACCCTGAAGAAGGATCCACAATTATTCAAAGACATCAGCAAAGTAAAAAAGAAGAAAATCGATGATAAAAACAGAAAGTGCTGGAAAAACTGAGCAGGTCTGGCAGCATCTGTGGAGAGAGAAGCAGAGTTAACATTTCAGGTCAGTGAACCTTCTTCAGAACTGGCAGATATAAGAAATGTAAAGGATTTTAAGCAAGTAAAGTGCGGGTGGGGCAAAAGATAACAAAGGAGAAGGTATTGATAGGACAAGGTCACGGAATAGCTTAACAGAAGGAGAGGGCGGGGGAAGTGGGGGTTGGAGAGGGTGGGGGGACATAGCGGGGGAAGTGAGGGGAGAGGGCGGGGAGAGGGGTGGGAAGCAAGTAGAGAGCGTGGGGGAAGCGGGGAGAGAGTGTGGGGGAAGCAAGTAGAGAGCGTGGGGGAAGTGGGGAGGGAGCGGCCGAAGACGGTGGTGGCGGTGGGTGTGCTCTCCTCCTGCTCCCCGCTCTCTCCGGACATTCTCCCCCGCCTGATCTCTCTGGCCATTCCCTGCTGCCATGTAAACACATGGCCTTTGTTTTGCTTTACATTGCCTTTGTGTGATTATTTGAGCAGCGCCATCTTTAGTCCTGGCAGCTGCCAGAACGTCGCTGACTGGGACGTTTTATTTGAACAGGCTGCTTTTGCACATGTGCTGATGCAGCGCCACCTAGTGGTGGCATTGTCAGCAAATGCAGCCTTTCATTTCCTGGAATGTTCGTGCGTGTTTTCTTTTGTACCTGTCAGTGCCTGGGAGGAGAGAGTCAGCTTCTCTTCGTAACCGTGAATTTCTGGTGTGACAATGTGGGTTTTTACTCTGTATGTTTCAATTTTTGATCTGTGACTGTTTGTTTCTGCTATTGCGATGTGAGTTTCACCACCTATCTTTCAACAACTTGTATGTGAGCATCAGCTTTTGTCCAATTCTATCAGTTTCTGATATAGAGTCATAGAGTTATACAGCACAGAAACAGGCCCTTCGGCCCATCGTGTCTGTGCCAGCCATCAAGCACCTAACTATTCCATTTCCCATTATCCAGCACTTGGCCCGTAGCCTTGTATGCTATGGCATTTCAAGTGCTCATCTAAATACTTCTAAAATGTTGTGAGGGTTCCTGCCTCTACCACCCCTTCAGGCAGTGTGTTCCAGATTCCAACCACCCTCTGGGTAAAATTTTTTCCTCAAATCCCCTCTAAGCCTCCTGCCCCTTACCTTAAATCTACGCCCCCTGGTTATTAACCCCTTTGCTAATGGAAATACTTTCTTCCTATCTAAACTATCAATGCCCTTCATAATTCTGTATAGCTCTCCCCTCAGCCTTCTCTGCTCTAAGGAAAACAACCCTCGATTTTTCAGTCTCTCTTCATAGCTGAAATTCCCCAGTCCAGGCAACATCCTGGTGAATCTCCTCTGCACCCTCTCCAGGGCAATCACATCCTTCCTATCATGTGGTGCCCAGAACAGTACACAGTACTCCATCTGTGGCCTAACTAGCATTTTATACAGCTCCATCATAACGCCCTGCTCTTATATTCTATGCCTCAGACGATCTATATCGTCCTGTAATCTAATATTTACGACACCACCAATTTTCGTGTCATGTGTGAGAAAGGGTTTGATTCTATCCCTATCAATTTCTGTTACATGCATGTGCTTTTAATCTGCACCTCCTCTAAGTGAGTGTGTTTTATTCTCTGTAATGGTCTGTCTCTTGTAGGTGAGTCTGTGTTTTGCTTTTTATCTCTCAGTCTTCCATGTATGAGCCTGGTTTTGTACCTACTTTTCTTTGTACCTTGCAGTATGGATATGGAAGAGAGGTTTTTACACATTACCTGCCAAATCCTGCGAAATGATTTTTGGGTTTCACACAGTATCTGTCAGTTTCTTGTCTAGGCCTGTTGTTTTAATCTGTCCCTGGCATTTGCTGGTTTGTTAGTGTGGGGTTTACACTGTACCTGTCAGTTTCTCAGATGTGAGTGTTGGTTTCACTTTGTATAGAATCATAGATCACAGAATACTTACAGCACAAAAGGAGGTTTCAGCTCATCGTGCTTGTGCTGCCTCTCTGCACAAGCAACTCAGCTCATGCCACATCGTCATGTATTCCATGAAAACCTGATTTTTTTTTCTCGTCAGATAATTATCATATATCCTTTTGAAAGCTATGGTTGAACCTTCCTCCGTCACACTCTCAGGCAGTACATATCAGATCTTAACCACTCGCTGCGTAAAAAAAGGTTTTTCCTCATGTTGCCTTTGGTTCTTTTCCCAATCACCTTAAATCGGTGTCCTCTGCTTACTCAGCCATGAGCAATATTTCCCATTGCTTTCTCAGCACTGATGAATTGTGAGGTGGGAGACAGCCAGAAGTCCCACTGAGCTGCACTGACTCCCAGCTGAAAAAGAAATGAGATAAAGTTCAATCTTTCACAGCGAGATGCTGCAGAGAGTTAAGAGTCCCGAATGAAAGTGAGACTTTCTCATACTGTTGTTGAATTTCATTTCAAACACTCCTTGTACTCTCTGCTACTGAAGCCGAAAAATAGGGAAAATCTAAATAGCACTCAAACTCACAACCCTGAGATTAAACGTCCCATGATTGACAGACTGAACTGTCACTTCTACTCCACCTCTGTTTGGATGGATGCAACTGTATGCTCCAATGCAAGGGCAGCTTTCAAATCCTCCCATAGATCCACATGTCAGACTGAGTTCCATGTTGTAAACTCAAGCAAAGGAAATCTGCTCACTTCCAAAACTATCAGCAAATTGAAGCTGATTACGATCAACATCATCAGAGGTCAGAACTACCTGGTGAAAGAAGACACCCTGAAGAAGGATCCACAATTATTCAAAGTCATCGACAAAGTGAAAAACAAGAAAATCGATGAGCCAATCCAAGCCAAACAGAAACAATTGAAGAATTCCATTCCAGACCAGAACACAATTTTGTTGCTTTTGGAGCCAGGTCTCAGTTAATGCTAGAATATGGCTACCTGCCTGACCCTAACCCGACGGGTCCTGATGACATGTGTCGGGTTTGGGTCGCTCCTCCGGGTTCGGCATTTGGGTTCGGCATTCGGGCTCAGGTCAGGCCGGGCTGGGTCAGACACACTCGAATACTCTAAATGCCTTGTGTTCGAATTGTGTTAGTGAAACACTGGAAACTGCAGATCTTTTGAAGTGTACTTCCTACTCTGCTTGGTATTTCAACTTACTGTGTACTAATCAATAAACAGTTTTTGTGTACATTGTAGCAGAACTCAGCCACAGGCGCATAATTATCCGGTTAGCTCTTTCTTGCCCTTTCCTGATTCTAGGGGTGTTGAAGGTCTTTGCCATTTTAATCTTAATGAAATATTTACAATGTAATCAGTTGCTGCACTGTTGTGTAATAAGATGTTTTTAATGAGTTCTATTTTTCATTGACACAAATTTAACCTTTTTGTGTTTTGGTTTCTCTCTTGGTTTTCCTTCGTGCTTTGTATTATTGGTGACAAAAGCAGTTGAACAGCTTCAATCTGCATTAATAGCAACTTCACCCTTTTCTTTAAGTGCACAGTTTCCAAATGAATTGACTGCATCCCGTAAGGGGTTGGCAAGACGTCTCGTGCCTGCCTCAAAACATATTGTATTGAATAAAGATTGTAAAGTAAAGGAGGCTTGTAATGCAAATTAAGAGATTTATAGGGGAAAGACAATGAATTATGCTCTGAATTTGGAATATATTTAATTAATTAAGTGTCAGACTTGATAAATCGCTGCTTTTAGTTTAATGTGGCCTCAGTGTTTATGGATAATTAGTGAAATTAAGAGGCATTTTTTATATACAAAGCTGGGCATTAGTACTTAATAGTTGATAAATAATTTTGAATATATTTTAATTTCTTTATTCATTTGACACGGGTAAATACGAAGCAGTCTTAAATAAGTTAATTTTTTTTTGTAAAATCTGATTCCCAGATTAAAATATTAGATCAAGGGAGAAATTTCAAAGATTACTGGACCAGTAATCCAGAGGCCTAGACTCAAGATCCAGTGACAGACAGGACGTTAAGGCGGGAAACACTCTGCACTAGTCTGCAGTGAGCGATTCCATCGAAGGTAGAGCACAATCTCTTTAATAAAAGAATGTATATTTTATAATAATTAATCACTCAAGACCTTCCTGGTCTCTGCATCTCAGCTGCTCTCTGGATAAACTTGCAGAAAGTATTTCAACCTGTAAAGCAGGAGTCTAGGGAATGTATAATGATATTTTCTAGCCTTCTGGCAATATTTTAATCAATACAGTGTGAGACAAACTGTCTGGGCACAACTCCATGACTTTCTCTTTAACCAGTGACCTAACAATCACTAACTTCTATGGTAACAATCTTCAGCTCATCACCTCCGGTACACAGCTCTATTCTTAATGTACATTTAAACAACCTTTCAAGTCCAGTTACAGTTTTTGTTGCCTTATCTGCACAAGCTTAAAAAGTGAAAAACGGAAGCAAGTTTAACTGAACATTCTGGTGGTCGGTTCGGGCACGTGAAAAAATGAAAGGACTCGGACCAGGTCGGATGTGGTGCTGTCAGGCTTGGGTCGGGTTACATTTGCTGACCCGAGCAGGCCTTTAGTTACTGTTGCAACCTTATATTCCCACTTGACAATCTGTATATTTTGTTCATTTCAATTTTGTCGACAAGCTCTTTGAATCCAGTTCCCCGGTCCTCAAGCAGGCTCAGTTTGGAAATCGATTCCGCTTTCCGGAAGGCTGAAACCAATCGATGACCTTAAACTAAAAATGTCAACAGAGAAGGGCTCGTCTGGGATTTGAACGCAGGACCTCTCGCATGTTAATCATTTATACACCCAAAGTGAGAATCATGCCCCGAGACCAACGAGCCACGATTGGTGAACTTTTTATTTGCTCCTGTGGAATTTCACTGGCGCCCACAGCCGATCATCCATTTTTTTCTGATCAAAGCAACATCCTGCAAAGCTGAAATAAAAACAGAAAGTGCAGGAAATGCTCAGCACCTCGGGCAGCATCTGTGGAGAGAGAATCAGAATTAACATTTCAGGGTTTTCACCTTTTGTTTGAGCCATCTTTTCAGACTGCTTCTGTCCATCCAATCTCACTTTTTATTCTATCCACATTCTAAAGGTGATACAGTGGTGAGCACTGCAATCTCACAACTCCAATGACCCAGGTTTAGTTCTGAGTACTGCTTGTGTGGAATTTGCAAGTGATACTTTTTCAAATGCATTCGTAAAATCCAAATAAACAACATCCACTGCATTCCATTCATCAACTTTCTCAGATAGTTTATAAAAAAATGCAGTTAGATTTGTCAAGCATGAACTCCCATTTATAAATCCATGCCCACTCTCCTCAGTTAACTCAAACCTCTCCAAATTTGATTAGATTATGGATACAGCAGTGAAACAGGCCCTTCAACCCACCAAGTCTGTGCCGAACATCAACCACCCATTTACACTAATCCCATATTCCGACCAAACATCCCCACCTGTCCCTATATTTCCCTACCACCTACCTATACTAGTGACAATTTATAATGGCCAATTTACCTATCAACCTGCAAGTCTTTTGGCTTGTGGGAGGAAACCGGAGCACCCGGAGAAAACCCACGTAGACACAGGGAGAACTTGCAAACTCCACACAGGCAGTACCCAGAATCGAACGCGGGTCCCTGGAACTGTGAGGCTGCGGTGAAAACCACTGTGCCGCCCAAATGACTTCAATTTTTTTCCCTAACCTGTTGGTTTCATGCTGATAGCAAGCTCACCATGGAGCATGTATTTGGCAATGTGACCGTCATTCATTTGGCCCAGTCAACAGAGTCACCGCTGACTCAAGAGGGCAAACATGCTGTGGATCACTGCACGCTGGTGTACTTCCGCATTCGGCACTCTTTCCTGCCAGGAGATGGCCAATATCCATCTGAGACAGCGGAGGTGGAAGCTGTTCAGCTGCTTTCCTTGGCTTATATAAGTTGTTGATGCTTCTCTACTATAAAGGAGGGTGCTGAGATCACAAGCCTGTTACACGTGGAGCTTTGTATCGTTCAGTTTGCTGTCGGTTCACACTCATCTTCTCAACTTTGACATGACAGCTGCAGCATTGACAATCCTGGTGCTGATTTCAGTATCAAGGGACAGATTGCTGGTGATTGTTGATCCAAGGTATGTGAAGCTGTTGACAACCTCCAAAGTGAGATTGTCGATGTTGATGGAAGGTGGAGTCTCTACGTCCTGGCCCATAACATTGACCTTCCTGAGGCTGATCGTCAGTCCAAATTCCTTGCAGGCCAGGGAGAAGCTATCTACAAGCTGCTGTAAGTGAACTTCATTATGGGATGTCAGCGCAGCATCATCAGCAAACAGCAACTCACAGACTAGGAATTTACCCACTTTGGTCTTGGCGCACAGTCTTGCCAAGTTGCACAGCTTGTCGTCAGCTCTGATGTGCAGGTGAACACCCCCATCTGAGTCACTGAAAGCGTACAATAGCAGCATGGAGAAGAATACACCAATTATAAAGGATGTGATAACTAGACAGTTAGAAAATAATGATATGATTGGGCAGAGTCAACATAGATTTATGAAAAGGAAAACAGGTTTGAAAAACCTGTTGAGTTTTTTGAGGATTTTACCTGCAGAACAGATAAAGGAGAACCAGTGGATGTGTGGTATTTGCATTTTCCTTTGGTAAGATCCCACACAGGAGGTGAGTAAACAATATTAGAGCACATAGGATTGGGGATAATATACTGGCATGGATTGAGAATTGGTTAACAGACCGAAAACAGAGAGCAGGAATAACGGGTCCTCCTGAGGATGGCAGGCTGTTACTATTGGGGTACTGCAAGGATCAGTGTTGCAGCCACAGCTGTTAACAACCTATATAAATGATTTGGATGTGGGGATTAAATGTAATATTTCCAAGTTTGCAGATGACACAAAGCTCGGTGAAGTGTGAGTTGTGAGGAGGATGCAGAGAGGCTTCCAGGGGACCTGGAGAGGCTAAGTGAATGGGCAAGAACATGGACTATAATGTGAGTAAGTGTGAAGTTATCCACTTTGGTAGAATAAACAGAAAGACAGAGTATTTCTTAAATGGTGAGAGGCTGGGAAGTGTTGATGTCCAAAGGGACCTGGGTGTCCTTGTTCCTGAGACACTAAAAGCTCTTGTGCAGGTGCAGCAATCAATTAGGAAGGCAAATGGTATGTTGGCCTTCACACGAGGGGTCTTGAGTACAGGAGTAAAGATGTCTTGCTGCAATTGTATAGAGCCTTGTTGAATCCGCACTGGAGTATTGTGTACAGTTTGGTCTCCTCATCTAAGGACGGATATACTTGCCATAGAGGGAGTGAAACAGAGGGTCACCAGACTAATCCCTGGGATGGTGGGATTGTCTGATGAGGAAACTGGGCCTGTATTCCTTAAAGTTTCGAAGAATGAGAGGTGATCTCATTGAAACTGACAAAATTCTTACAGGGCGTGATAGTTTGGATGTAGACAGGATGTTTGCCCTGGTTGGTGAGTCTAAAACCAGGGGACATCGTCTCAGAATAAGGAGTAGGCCATTTAAAACTGAGAAAAGGTTGAATTTCTTCACTCAGATGGTGGTGAATCATTGGAATTCTGTACCCCAGAGGGCTGTGGCAGCTCAATCATTGAGCATGTTCAAGACAGAAATTGATAGAAATCTTGATAATCATGATATCAAGGGAGATGGGGATAGCAGGGGAAAGGGGCATAGAGGTAGATAATCAGCCATGATCAAATTGAATGGTCGAGCAGGCTCGACGGGCTGAATGGCCTAGTCCTATGTTCCTCTGTTCCTAAGAGAGTTGGCGCCAGCGCGCAGCCCTGCTTTACCCCACTGCTGATCTTGAAAGTGTCTGATGTTGCTCCATTGTAACTGATGGAACTGTGCATGTTCTTGTGGAAAGAAGAAGAGACCATCTCTGCTGACAAGATCAAAGGCCCTGGTGGTGTTTCTTAAAACATATGTGGCTCTGTGGTGCAATGGATAGTGTGTTGGACCTGATAAATAATGATAGAGAAAATGTTCAAAGGTGTGGGTTCGTTTCTCATCAAAGTCTAATTTTGGACCAGAGACACAGGAGCACGACGGAACAGAGAGATAAGAAGTGCGTCAAAAGCACAGACTTGGAGACAGAGCAAGGCAGGAGTGACATCACAATGGAGAGTGAGAGCAGGGAAACAGAGAGCCGCTGGGGTGAGTTTCCAGGATTTGGTTCTTGCTTCGGTGCAGTGGAAGGAGCTGTTTGGTGAGGATCTGTTAAGCTGTGACATCACAGGCAAGCAGGTAGTTCATTGATTTGGAAGAAGCTGCATGTTTGATGAGTATCTGGTAAGTGATTAATTTCCATTTTAGTCCTAATGTTTAAAATAGTAAACAAACTAGTGGTAAGCTTAATAAAATACACAATAAAATAAATAATTGAATAAAATAATTAAGTAGTTAATTAGAACACGTTAAGGATGACAGGACAGGTGATGTGTCACAGCTGCAGCATGTGGGAGTTCCTGGATGCCAGTGTGATCCAGGGCAAACACGTCTGCAGTAAGTGTTTGCGGCTCAAAGAGGGAGAAAAAAGGAATGTAGTGGTGGTAGGGGACAGTATAGTAAGGTGGATTGACTCTGTTCTCTGCAGCAAAGAGCAAGAGTCCAGACGGCTGTGTTGCCTGCTGGTGTTCGGATTAAGGACATCTGCTCAGGGCTGGAGTGAAACATACAAAGGGAGGGGGAGGATCCAGTTGTCGTGGTAAATGTCGGTACCAACGACATAGGCAGGAGAAGGATAGAGGTGCTGCATCGTCAGTATGAGGAACTAGGCAGCAAATTAAGAAGCAGAACCTCAAAGGTAATCATCTCTGGATTATTACCTGAGCCACGTGCAAATTGGCATAGGACAAATAAGATTGGAGAAACTTATGCACAGCTCAAAGTCTGGTGTGATAGTAGTGGGTTCTGGTTCGTGGGGCATTGGCACCAGTACTGGGGAAAGAGGTGGCTGTTCCGTTGGGACAGTCTGCACCTGAACCATGCTGGGGCCGGTGTTCTAGCGAGCCACATAACTAGGGAAGTAGAGACGGTTTTAAACTAAATAGTAGGGGCAAGGGATCAAATTTGGGAAGATATGGTGAATCAAGGAGGAGAGACAAGGCAAGAGAGAAAGGTATAAATAGGGGAAATGATAAAGAGACCGAGACAGGAAGAGATAAAGCATACAAATCAAAGAGTAAATCAACAGATAAGGCTAGAGGTGACAAAAATAATAAAAGGACAAAACTAAATGCTCTGTATCTGAATGCATGGAGCATTCGAAACAAAACAAATGAACTGAGAGCACAAATAGCATAAATAAGTACGATCTCGATCTGATAGTCATTACAGAGACATGGCTGCAGGGCGACATAGATTGGGATGTGAATATTGGAGGTGACATGACATTTAGGAAGGACAGGAAGCTTGGAAAAGGTGATGGGGTAGCTCTGTTAATTAATGATGGTATCAGCACAATAGAGAGGGATGACCTAAGTTTAGGAGATCAGGATGTAGAAGCAGTTTGGGTAGAGATGAGAAATCATGAAGGCAAGAAGTCACTTGTGGGAGCAGTGTATAGGCCACCTAACATTAACCACACTGTAGGATGGGGTATAAAGGAAGAAATAATGGCAGCTTGTCAGAAAGGTACAGCGATAATTATGGGGGGTTTTAATCTACATGTAGACTGGAAAATTCAGATGGGCAGAGGTTGCCTAGATGAGGAATACATAGAATGTTTTTGGGATAACTTCTTGGAACAATACATTCTGGAGCCAACCAGAGAGCAGGCTATACTAGACCTGGCATTGTGCAACGAGATAGGATTAATTAATGACCTCATAGTTCAGGTGCCCCTAGGTAGTAGCAATCATAATATGATTGAATTTTACATTCAGTTTGAGGGAGAGAAGAGTGGGTCCCAGACTAGTATTTTAAACATAAATAAGGGCCTTTTGGCTAAGATCAAGTGACGTATCTGTTCTTATCGGTGCTTATTTGGAAGAGAAGAAAGCATGATCATTGGCTTTTGATCCTGGGTAGGCTTTGAGTAAAATGGCTATAACCAATCTTCGCGCTTCAGGCCAGGGAGTGCGGAACACCGTTCGGGTCGTGGTGAAGGACAAGGAAGGAGATGCACTGGTCGATCGCACCTTCTTCATCAAGAAAATCCTCATCAATTGCTGTGGATTTCAAGCTTCGGACATCTTCTGCCTGCAGGATTTCCCCAGCAGTGGGTATTTCGACATGATGTTCAAGAATGTGGCAGGATGCATCAAGTTCCTGAAGGCGTTCAAGGAGAAAGGGGACCAGGCGCCGTTGTCGATCCTCACAGTGAAGGCACTCTTCACAACGTGACCAGGTGGTGACGATTCATCTCTACAACCCCCATGTTCCGGTGGTGGATGTACTCACCTTTCTCACCAAGTACGTCGAGGTGGCCGGCAGCAGCACTGATGTCAAGAACCCCTTTGAGATTTGGACCAGCAAGCGGCAGGTCAAGGTGACCTTGTAGGTCGATGCCAGTGGAACCATGATCCACCCTCCCTCCAGCTTCGCTATCGGGGGAAGTCGAGGCTTCTTGGTCTACGCTGGGCAGCCCAGATTTTGCTGCACCTGTGGCAAATCTGGTCACGCGGCAGCTAACTGCAGCACGGTTGTTTGCAAGAACTGCAAGGAGGAAGGCCATCAGACCAAGGACTGTAAGCAGACTAAGTGTTGCAACTTGTGCGGTGCGGCAGGCCATCTCTACAAAACCTGCCCCAAACGCTGCCTCAGTTATGCTCAGGCGGCAAGGTCCAATGAAAGGCCGGGAGAAGGTTCGACGAAGGCGTCCGGTGCTGGAAAGAAGACAAGCAACCTTCTCCGCAGTGAGGAACTTCTACCTGAGAAGGAGAACAAAGGGGAGGCAGCTGAAACCAGCGACCCAGCACCTCCCCTGCATCCGGAAACCCCTCCTCCACAGACAGAATCAATGGACGAGGAGGCAGCAGATGGACAAACCGGTCAGTGGAAAGTGGTACAAAGGAAAACTACAAAGAAAAGACCTCCAAAAGCAGAACAGGTCACCACCCAAACCAGTGGCAAGAGGAGACTACCTTCTGACACAGACTACAACAGCTCCTCTTCACTGGATGAGGAAGTGCTGGAACGACGGCCCCTTCAAAAGAAGCGGCAGAACTCCAAGGAGCTGGAAGATAACGCCCCCCAGCCCCCGGACACAGGAAGATGTGATGGGCCTGGCGAGCCCCAACCCCAAAGCGCCACACCTAACAACATGGCCAGCGCATCCCAGCTCCGGGACACTGAGAGCAAAGACACGTCTGGCGCACCTCAGCTCCGGGAAGCAGGGAGCAGTGATGTTTTCGAGGAGGAACAGAGGGGAACAGCAGAGGACAACCCTATCCTTACTGCCTACAAGACCCCCCCCCCCCCCACCGATGTCAACCCAGCGGAACAAACCCTGCATGAAAAACCAGGAGGGGTTTCTGAGCCCAACGAATGTGAAACAGCTTGCGTACACTATGGGTATGCAGGAACATCCCGAACGACTGGGACTAGCAAGGACAAATGGTATGGGAAGCAACAACCAACTTTTTAAAAATGGGTATAAGGATTGCTTCCACAAATGTGAGTAGCATTAAATCCACTACGCGATATGTTTCAACCTTGGATTACCTTGCCAAGGTCAAAGCCGACCTCCTGTTTCTGCAGGAGTGTGGAATACCACATCTCAGCACCTACAGGCAGTGGTCACGATGGTGGTCCCATGGGCCATCGATCTGGTCGGGGGGAAATGACTGCCGTTCCTCCGGCCTGGGTATTCTGCTGCGGGGAGGTAACTTCACCATCTCCGAAGTTAAGGAGGTGGTGGGCGGTCGCCTCCTCGGAGCAGACGTAATGGACAACAACGCTCCGCTCCGGTTGATCAACGTGTACGCCCCGGTACAACGCAGCGAGCGGCTGACCGTCTTCCAGCAGCTCCCACTGCTGCTGGCGACGTCCAGGCCAGTCATCCTAGGCGGTGACTTCAACTGCATCATCAATGCGGCTGGACGATCCGGCAGTGACGACAGCAAACTGGACACTACGTCCAGATTCCTAATAGAAACAGTTAAAGATGCCAAACTGCACGACGTCTTCAGCAAACCTGCAGACGGAGCGCAGCGCAGATACACATGGTCAAGATCGAACTGGTCTGCCCGTTCCAGGATTGACTTCCTGTTTGTGTCCCGTGCTGTCACGGTCAGATCCACCGATGTCAAGCCGGTGTTCTTCTCCGACCACTGCCTCTTACTGGCCGACTGTCACTTACAGGACGTCCAGCGGGTTGGCAGAGGGAGGTGGAAGCTCAATTCTACACTGCTGACCCCAGAGAACGTTGAGGAACTCAAAAGGGATAACAAAGGTTGGAGGACCGTGAAACTTCTCTTTGAGTCTCCAGTTCAGTGGTGGGAAGCGATCAAGGAGAACATCAAGAGGTTCTTCATCCACAAAGGTGTTCAGAGGGCGAGAGAGAGACAGAGGGAAATGTCCCGACTCCAGAAAAGTATGCAAAATCTGCTCCGGCTGCAATCAATGGGGGTCGAGGTCAAGGAGGACCTCCAAGAGGTGAAGAGCCAGCAGGCCTCGTTCTTTGCCACGGAGGCCTCCAAGATCATCTTCCGGTCCAGATTTCGCTCCATTGAGCAGGATGAGATGTGCTCGCATTACTTCTTCCAAAAGGTACACACAGAGAGCTCTGTTATCAGCAGCCTGAAGGAAGAGGATGGCTCAGTCACGTCTTCACAGTCCGACATACTAAGGATTAGCAAATACTTTAATGCTGGGCTGAATGACGCGAAGCCCACAGACAGCAGAGCCTCCCAGTCCTTCCTGTAATCTATCACAGAGGTCTTAGATAACAGCAGGAGGGAGAGACTGGACAAGCCGCTAACTCTGGACGAGCTGACAAAGGCCGTTGAGTCCTTCGAGACGAGTAAAACTCCCGGGAGCGACGGCTTACCGGTTGAGTTGTACTCGGCCCTGTGGGACTGGGTCGGCCCGGACCTGCTGGAAGTATCCGAGAGTATGCTCCTGGCCGGCAGCATGTCAGAATCCATGAGGAAAGGCATCATCACCCTCATTTACAAGCGGAAGGGGGAGAGGGCAAAAATCAGAAATTGGCGGCCCATCTCACTGCTTAATGTTGATTACAAGATTCTGTCCAAAGTCATCACCAGTCGAGTCAAGTCTGCTCTGGAGTTGGTGATTCACCCTGATCAGACCTGTACTGTACCCGACAGGAAGATCTCTGATAGTCTCGCACTACCCAGGGATACGATCGCCTATGTATGGACAGGAGGGTGGACACCTGCCTCATCAGCCTGGACCAGGAGAAGGCTTTTGACAGGATATCGCACACCGACATGATGGACGTGCTTTCCAAAATGGGGCTTGGGGAGGGAATCTGCAATTGGATCCAACTGCTCTACACAAACATCAGTAGCGCAGTCTCAATCAACGGGTGGGAATCGGAAAGTTTCCCGATCAAATCTGGAGTCAGACAGGGCTGTCCTCTCTCCCCGGTCTTGTTTGTTTGCTGTATTGAACCCTTTGCTGAGTCGATTAGGAAGGATGCGAGCGGAAGAGGGGTGACAATCCCAGGCAGTGGAGGCACTCAGGTGAAAACCTCCCTGTACATGGATGACGTCGCCGTCTTCTGCTCGGATCCGCTGTCCGTGCGCAGACTGATGAGCATCTGCGAACAGTTCGAACTGGCCTCGGGAGCCAAAGTTAACTATGGCAAGAGCAAGGCCATGTTCTTTGGGAACTGGGCTGACCGATCCTTTGTCCCCTTCATCGTCAGGTCAGACTACCTGAAGGTGCTGGGGATATGATTCGGAAGGGAGGGGCAGCGATCTCTCGCCATTGTGGGTAAGAACCTGGTCATCAGGTGCGAGGTGCTCACTTTGTTGCTGTATGTGGTGCAGGTCTGGCCCATACCCCACTCCTGCGCTGTGGCGGTCACCCGAGCCATTTTCCGCTTCATCTGGAGATCTAAAATGGACCGGATCCGGAGGGACATGATGTTCAAATCTCTGGACAACGGTGGGAAAAATGTACCCAACGTGGCCCTCATCCTGATGACCACCTTCGTGTGCGGCTGCATCAAGCTGTGTGTACATCTCCAGTACGCAAACTCCAAGTGTCACTACGTGCTGAGGTTCTATCTGTCCCCGGTGTTGCAAAGGATGGGCCTGGTCACATTGCCGCGGAACGCTCCATGCAGTTGGACCGTGCCGTACTGCCTATCCTTCATGGAGCAGTTTCTGCGGGAAAACACCTTTGACCGCCGATCCATCAGGCAGTGGTCTGCACGGAATGTCCCCAAGGCCCTATGGGAAAAGGAGACGGGGGATCCTGTCGGATGGTTCCCTGAGCAGACCGCCAAAGTCATTTGGTGGAATGCCTCATCATCAGAACTTTCAAGCAAGCACCAAGATGTAGCTTGGCTGGTGGTGAGAAGGGCCCTCCCCGTCAGATCCTTCCTGCATGCCCGAAGTCTCGTCCCCTCTGCGCAATTCCCCCCGCGGTGGCTGTGGTGGGGAAGAGATGATTGCCCACCTCCTCCTGGAATGTGTCTTTGCAAAGCAGGTGTGGAAGAGATGAAGTGGTTTTTGGTGAGGTTCATCCCTAGCAGCTCCGTAACACAGGAGTCTGTGCTCTGCGGGCTGTTCCCAGGGACGCACACCGAGACAAACATCAACTGCTGCTGGAGGACTATCAATTCGGTGAAAGACGCCCTTTGGTCTGCCCGAAACCTGCTGGTCTTGCAGCGCAAAGAGTTGTCCACGACCGAATGTTGCAGACTGGTACATTCCAAGGTCCAGCACTACGTGCTGAGGGACGCATTAAAGCTTGGGGCAGCTGCAGCAAAGGCTGAATGGGGAAAGACCACAGTGTAAGGTCCCCCCACCAAGCTGAACTGAGGGGCTGGCTCCATGGAAAACCCCTCGAACTGTTTTGGGAAATTTCCGTTTGCTGTAAAATGTACATGGCATGAAAAATGAAATGGAAGGGTTGTGAGGCAACTCACTCCTGTATTGAAGGAAACTGACCTCCTTTGCACTATTTGTAATTTTTGACTTGGTGCTGTTTAGAACTGTTTTGTCATGTAATTTTTTACAGATTTTTATGAATAAAGTATATTTTGGAAATTAAAAAAAAGTTCAGGGAAGCCAGGGTCCACCATCAACTGAGCATGTGGGAGCAACAATCTCTCCATTGTGGGTAAGAACCTGGTCATCAGGTGCGAGGTGCTCACGTTGTTGCTGTACGTGGCGCAAGTCGCCCAGTCTCCACTCCTGCGCTGTGGTGGTCACCCGAGCCATTTTCCGCTTTATCTGGAGGTCTAAAATGGACCAGGTCCGGAGGGACACGATGTTCTAACCTCTGGATAAGGGCGGGAAGAATGTACCCAACATCGCCCTCATCCTGATGACCACCTTCTTGTGCGGCTGCATCAAGCTGTGTGTAGACCCCCAGTACGCAAACTCCAAGTGTCACTATGTGCTGAGGTTCTATCTGTCCCCGTTGTTGTGAAGGATGGGCCTGGTCACATTGCCGCGGAACGCTCCATCCAGTTGGACCGTGTCGCACCAACTATCCTATGTGGGAATGTTTCTGCGGGAAAACACCTTTGACCACCAATCCATCAGGCAGTGGTCTTCACAGAATGTCCTCAAGGCCCTATGGGAAAAGGAGATGGTGGATCCGGTCGGATGGTTCCCCAAGCAGACCGTCAAAGTCATTTGGCGGAATGCCTCATCACCAGAACTATCAAACAAGCACCAGGATGTAGCTTGGCTGCTGGTGAGAAGGGCCCTCCCCGTCAGATCCCTCTTGCACACCCGGAGTCTATCCCCCTCCACACGCTGCCCTTGAGGTGGCTGCAGTGGTGAAGAGACTCCTTCTGGAATGTGTCTTTGCAAAGCATGTGTGGAAAAGCATTTGTCGAGGTTCATCCCAAGCAGCTCTGTAACACAGGAGTCTGTGCTCTGTGGGCTGATCCCAGGGACACACACTGAGATAAACATCAACTGCTGCTGGAGGACTATCAATTTGGTGAAAGACGCTCTTTGGTCTGTACGAAACTTGCTGGTCTTCCAGCGCAAAGAGTTGTCCACCACCGAGTGTTGCAAACTGGCACATTCCAAGGACCAGGACTACAGGCTGAGGGATGCACTCAAGCTTGGGGCTGCCGTCACAAAGGCTCAATGGGGAAAGACCACAGTGTAAAGTCGCCCCACCATAGTGAACTGAGGGGCTGGACCCATGGGAAACCCCTCGGGCTGCATACACCAAATGTGGGTTTGCTGTAAAATGTACACGACATGAAAAAAGGAATGGAAGGGTTGTGTGGCAACTCACTCCTACTTTGAAGAAAACTGATTTCTTTTGCACCTTTTTTTTAGAATTAGAATTAGAACATTACAGCACAGTACAGGCCCTTCGGCCCTCGATGTTGCGCCGACCTGTGAAACCATCTGACCTACACTATTCCATTTTCATCCATATGTCTATCCAATGACCACTTAAATGCCCTTAAAGTTGGCGAGTCTACTACTGTTGCAGGCAGGGCGTTCCACGCCCCTACTACTCTCTGAGTAAAGAAACTACCTCTAACATCTGTCCTATATCTATCACCCCTCAACTTAAAGCTATGTCCCCTCGTGTTTGCCATCACCATCCGAGGAAAAAGACTCTCACGATCCACCCTATCTAACCCTCTGATTATCTTATATGTCTCTATTAAGTCACCTCTCCTCCTCCTTCTCTCCAACGAAAACAACCTCAAGTCCCTCAGCCTTTCCTCGTAAGACCTTCCCTCCATACCAGGCAACATCCTAGTAAATCTCCTCTGCACCCTTTCCAAAGCTTCCACATTCTTCCCATAATGCGGTGACCAGAACTGCACGCAATACTCCAGGTGCGGTCTCGCCAGAGTTTTGTACAGCTGCAGCATGACCTCGTAGCTCCGAAACCCGATCCCCAGACTAATAAAAGCTAACACGCCATATGCCTTCTTAACAGCCCTATTAACCTGGGTAGCAATTTTCAGGGATTTATGTACCTGGACACCAAGATCTCTCTGTTCATCTACACTACCAAGAATCTTCCCATTAGCCCAGTACTCTGCATTCCTGTTACTCCTTCCAAAGTGAATCACCTCACACTTTTCCACATTAAACTCCATTTGCCATCTCTCAGCACAGCTCTGCAGCCTATCTATGTCCCTCTGTACCCTACAACATCCTTCGGCACTATCCACAACTCCACCGACCTTCGTGTCACTCGCAAATTTACTAACCCACCCTTCTACACCCTCTTCCAGGTCATTTATAAAAATGACAAACAGCAGTGGCCCCAAAACAGATCCTTGCGGTACACCACTAGTAACTAAACTCCAGGATGAACATTTGCCATCAACCACCACCCTCTGTCTTCTTTCAGCTAGCCAATTTCTGATCCAAAGCTCTAAATCACCTTCAACCCCATACTTCCATATTTTCTGCAATAGCCTACCGTGGGGAACCTTATCAAACGCCTTACTGAAATCCATATACACCACATCCACTGCTTTACCCTCATCCACCTGTTTGGTCACCTTCTCGAAAAACTCAATAAGGTTTGTGAGGCACGACCTAACCTTCACAAAACCGTGCTGACTATCGCTAATGAACTTATTCTTTTCAAGATGATTATAAATCCTGTCTCTTCTAACCTTTTCCAACATTTTACCCACAACCGAAGTAAGGCTCACAGGTCTATAATTACCAGGGCTGTCTCTACTCCCCTTCTTGAACAAGGGGACAACATTTGCTATCCTCCAGTCTTCCAGTACTATTCCTGTCGACAATGACGACATAAAGATCAAGGACAAAGGCTCTGCAATCTCCTCCCTAGCTTCCCAGAGAATCCTAGGATAAATCCCATCTGGCCCAGGGGACTTATCTATTTTCACACTTTCCAAAATTGCTAACACCTCCTCCTTGTGAACCTCAATCCCATCTAGCCTAGTCGTCTGAATCTCAGTATTCTCCTCGACAACATTTTCTTTCTCTGCAGTAAATGCTGACGAAAAATATTCATTTAACGCTTCCCCTATCTCCTCTGATTCCACACACAACTTCCCACTACTATCCTTGATTGTCCCTAATCTAGGGCGGAACAGTGGCGCAGTGGTTAGCACCGCAGCTTCACAAGTCCAGCGACCTGGGTTCAATTCCGGGGACTGCCTGTGTGGAGTTTGCAAGTTCTCCCTGTGTCTGTGTGGGTTTTCTCCGGGTGCTCCGGTTTCCTCCCACAAGCCTAAGACTTGCAGGTTGATAGGTTAATTGGCCATTATAAATTGCCCCTAGTATAGGTAGGTGGTAGGGAAAATATAGGGACAGGTGGGGATGTGGTAGGAATATGGGATGAGTGTAGGATTAGTATAAATGGGCGGTTGTTGGTCGGCACAGACTCGGTGGGCTGAAGGGCTTGTTTCAGTGCTGTATCTCTAAACTAACTCTGGTCATTCTTTTATTCCTGATATACCTATAGAAAGCCTTAGGGTTTTCCTTGATCCTATCCGCCAATGACTTCTCGTGTCCTCTCCTTGCTCTCCCTTTAGATCCTTCCTGGCGAGCTTGTAACTCTCAAGCGCCCTAACTGAGCCTTCACGTCTCATCCTAACATAAGCCTTCTTCTTCCTTTTGACAAGCGCTTCAACTTCTTTAGTGAACCACGGCTCCCTCGCTCGACAACTTCCTCCTTCCCTGACAGGTACATACTTATCAAGGACACGCAGTAGCTGCTCCTTGAATAAGTTCTACATTTCGATTGTTCCCATCCCCTGCAGTTTCCTTCCCCATCCTACACATCCTAAATCTTGCCTAATCGCATCATAATTTCCTTTCCCCCAGCTAAAATTCTTGCCCTGCGGAATATACCTGTCCCTGCCCATCGCTAAGGTAAACCTAACCGAATTGTGATCACTATCACCAAAGTGCTCACCTACATCTAAATCTAACACCTGGCCGGGTTCATTACCCAGTACCCAATCCAATGTGGCATCGCCCCTTGTTGGCCTGTCTACATACTGTGTCAGAAAACCCTCCTGCACACACTGGACAAAAACTGACCCATCTAAAGTACTCGAACTATAGTATTTCCAGTCAATATTTGGAAAGTTAAAGTCACCCATAACAACTACCCTGTTACTCTCGCCCCTGTCGAGAATCATCTTCGCTATCCTTTCCTCTACATCTCTGGAATGTCAACTTGGTGCTGTTTTGAACTGTTTTGTCATGCATTTTTTTTTTACAGATTTTTATGAATAAAGCATATTTTTGGGGGGAGAAAAAGTTCAGAAAAGTTTCACTCGGCTGATTCCTCGGATGAGGGGTTTGTCTTATGAGGAAAGGTTGAGCAGGTTGGGCCTGTACTCATTGGAGTTTAGAAGAATGATAGGTGATCTTATTGAAACATATCAGATCCTGAGGGGGCTTGACAGGCTAGATGCTGAGAGGATGTTTCCTCTCATGGGGGAATGTAGAAATAGGGCACACAGTTTCAAATTAAGGTGATTCCAATTGAAGATGGTGATGAGGAGGAATTTCTTCTCTCAGAAGGCCATTAGCATTTGGAATTCTCTTTCCCAGCGAGCAGTGGAGGCTGGGTCAATAAATATATTCAAGGCTGAGTTCGACAGATTTTTGATTGACAAGGGAGCCAAGGGTTATGAGGGGGCAGGAAAGTGAAGTTAAGACCACGATCAGATCAGCCATGATTTTATTGAATGGCGGAGTAGGATCAAGGGGCTGAATGGCCTACTGCTGTTCCTACTTCTTATGTTCTTATACCCACACAGACAGTCCTTTTTCACAGCTACTCGAAAACGAATGATATTTTAATGACTCTTGCACACAATCCTCTCCGACTGAAACATACTTCATTCACCTGACTTCATTCTCCAAATCTAGATCCAGTACCATCTCCTTCCCCATTGGATGGAAATATACTGATTCAGAAAGTTCTCTTACACACATTCCAGGAATTCTTCTCCCTCTTTGCCCTTCACACAGTTATTTTCCCAGCCTGTATTCGGATAATTGAAATCCCCATTCGCATTACTCAGAGGTTCTTGCATCTTTCGACAATTTGCCTGCAAATTTGCTCCTCTATCCACTTCCTACTATTTAGTGGCCTGGATATACACTGAGCTGTGGAATAACTCCTCTGTTGATGCATTATTCTAAACAAATAGATTCTACCTTTCAACCCTCAAGTACATTTTCTCTTCCTAGTGCTGTAACAGTATCTTTGATCAATACAGCTGCACCCACACAATCCTCTGCCTATTTTTCTTCTCTATCTTTCTTGAATACATCGCAGTGAGGAATATTAAGTTCCCATTCCTCCCCTTGTTTGATCCATGTCTCCGTTATTGCCACTGGATCACAATCCCATGTGACTGCTTGTACCTGCAGCTCACCAATCCTATTTACCATGCTGCAAGTATTTACAAACATGCACTCTAAACCTATCTCAGTCTGCCTTGCATTTGTCTCTTGTTTGAGGCTTGTGTTTCTGAACTATTCTTTATTCTAATGCTGTTTGTTTCTCTCAGTCCTCGGTGCACCTTGTATCTATTCTTTAATGCTTCATCCTTCATCCTTGTGCCCCTCCCCCAGCCAAATTAGTATAAATCCTTTCACAAAGCATTAGTTAAAGTGACAGCGAGGACATTTGTCCTGTCCATCTTGTGCAGGTCACATCAACACCAGACGTGGCGACAATGTTCCTGGAAGCTGTAGCCCTGCCTCATCCACCATTTCTCCAGCCATGCATTAACCTGTATTATCCTACTATTCCTATACTCACTAATACACATGGGAGTAATCCAAATATTATAACCTTTGTGGTCTTGCTCCTTAACTTCCTTCCCAGCTCCTAAAACTCTGATTGTAGGATCTCAACCCTTTTCTTACTCATGTCATTGGTTCCAAAATAGACCACGACTTCTGACTGTTCTTCTTCCCCATTGAACATATTTTGAAGCCTGAAAACTGGTTTCAGAATCTCACACTTGGTCCCACTGCCACGCGGCTGGGGGTGGGTGGGGGGGGGGGAGGGGGAGGCTGCACCGAGGTCCCCCCACTGCTGGTAATATGTGGTGGGCCTTTCCCGAAGTCGGGGGTCGAGGCGGGCCTCTTCCCGCAGAATTTTATGGCCCCCTCCTGCCGTGACCCATGAATCGAGAGACTGGTAAAATTCAGCCCAATACGTTCAGCTACAATGGCGGTTCATGCTGCCCTCTTCTGGTCATTGGCTGACTTACGTGCAAAGTTTCTGTAAAATGAATGTAACGTGGATATATTGCCAGGACAGGGGAGGATCACCTTGAGATGTTTTTAGGAAGAAGCAGAGCAGTTGGACTAATTGGAGAACACAGCCAAAGATACAGCACTGGCATGATGGGCCAAATGGTCTTTGTTCACTATTCTATGACTCGATGAACATTTCCCATCCTAATTTCACATTTTCTACAACTGCAGCATTTGACTTTGTAAAGGTCTGGTGTGTAGACCTTTCCCAGAGCTGCAAATAGTACCTTGTGACAATATAAACTGTCAGTGTGTGAATGTGGGTGTCACATTTATGTACAAAATGAGAGCTGAAGTTATGACGGTGTCAGTTGTAAATGTATTTTCATTATGTTTCTAATCTGTAATATATTATACATATCTATGATTGAAACTGTGCTCCTGTAAATGGTGAGTTTTATTAATCATTCATTGGATGTGGACATCGTTTACAAGGCCAACATTTACTGCCCATCCTGACTTGCCCTTGAGATGCTGGTGCTGAACCGGCTTCCTGAACAGCTGCAGCCCGTGTGGATTTGCAGTTTTTCCTGTAGTTGTTCATTTGAAACAGATGAACGGTATGCTCGGGCATTTCAGAGAGCAGTAAAGAGTTAACTACATTGCTGTGAGTTTGAAGTCACACATGGGCCAGACCAGGTGAGGAGAACAGATTTCCTGTCCTAAGAACATTAGTGAACTAATACTCCAGTTGTTTCATTGTCACCATTACTGATACAAGCTATTTATTGCTGATTTATTTCATTAACTGAACTTAAATTCTGCAACTGTGGTGATGGGATTTGAAATTACTGTCACCAGATTATTGATGGGATTTGAAATCACTGTCACCAGATTACTGATGCGATTTGAAATCACTGTCACCAGATTATTGATGGGATTTGAAATCACTGTCACCAGATTATTGATGGGATTTGAAATCACTGTCACCAGATTACTGATGGGATTTGAAATCACTGTCACCAGATTATTGTTGGGATTTGAAATCGCTGTCACCAGATTACTGGTGGATTTGAAATCACTGTCACCAGATTATTGATGGGATTTGAAATCACTGTCACCAGATTACTGATGGGATTTGAAATCACTGTCACCAGATTATTGCTGGGATTTGAAATCACTGTCACCAGATTAGTGATGGGATTTGAAATCACTGTCAACATATTATTGCTGGGATTTGAAATCACTGTCACCAGATTATTGCTGGGATTTGAAAGCACTGTCACCAGATTACTGATGGGATTTGAAATCACTGTCAGCAGATTATTGCTGGGATTTGAAATCACTGTCACCAGATTAGTGATGGGATTTGAAATCACTGTCACCATATTATTGCTGGGATTTGAAATCACTGTCACCAGATTATTAGTCCAGGCCTCTGGATTACTAGTGCAGTAAATATAACCACTATTTTAATGGAGCCAGGGGTGCATCAATGGGCTCATTATGAATAAATATGTGTCTGTGTGCGTGGTTTTGGAATATATTTGTGTGTATCATTGTGTATAAATGTACTTAGGTGTTATTAATAAATAAAACAGAAATAAATAAACAGATATTTTTTTTTGAATAAGACAATTCAACCTGAATAAATAATAGATTCGTGCAAATAAGCATGTAAGCAGTATTTAACACAAGAAATCAAAAATGTTCGCGTTTAACATGGATGAAAGGAAGAGCAAATGTAACAGGGCTTTAAGGTGATAAACTCAAAGAATCAGTGACTGGTTACAGCACAGAAGGAGGCCATTCAGCCCATCGTGTCAATGCTAGCTCTCTGCAACAGCAACTCACCTCGTCTCAATCCTCTGCCTTTTCTCCATTGCCCTGCAAATTTTTCTCCTCAGATAATTATCCAATTCTCTTTTGAAGGCCTCGATTGAACCTGCCTCCGCCGCACTCTCAGGCAGTGCCTTCCAGATCCTAACCACTCGCTGCTTAAAATAGTTTTTCCTCATGTTGCCATTGATTCTTTAGTCAATCATCTTAAATCGGTGTCCTCTGGTTGTAGATCCTTCCAGCAATGGGAACAGTTTCTCCCGATCTACTCTGTCCAGACACAAGAACACAAGAACATCAGTAGTATGAGAAATGGTCCATTTTCCTGCTGATTTTTCTATTGCTTCACCTCAATAACCACAATAACAATCATCTCCTTGTGTTTCATGGTTTATTGAATGAATTTGCAGTCCTGACACAGTGTGAATCCACAGAAGTCATCGATAAGGTCCATCGACTGCCTCGTGACATGGTGCAGCTAGCTCTATTCTGTCAATAAAAGTAATTCGCATTGGCATTACATACTATGTTGCTTGCTTGCTAGCTAATGCATTTTGCTGCTTTCCATTGATGTTTGTATGCTACTTTATTTATAGGGAGAAAATATGTTTTAAATCAGACTGTGTTTTGAAGGCATCAGATTGGCGATACAATTTATATACAGATTAATTGCCCCCATGTCCGTGGCTGAGTCAATAATTTTGTCAAATGTCCATGGTGCAACATCAACATGTCAGTGCCTATCCCTGCACAGATAAGAGGGGCTCCCTCTTCATTTAGGGCAGGGGGAGGAGGAATGGCTTTCCCAGAAGACATAAATCTCAAAGAACACATCCATTCAGAGTTTTGACTGAACTGAACTGCACAGAATGTTGTGAGAGAGCAATCCAGTTCCTTTTCCCACTCTCTTGGGGCTTGAGGAAAAAATGTTCTTTAAAACAAAGAAAGAAATGCACTGGACACATTCAACTGGAGAAACGGGATCAAAATTCTTTGCCGCTGTTTGTTGTTCCACCTCCCCTAAAGGTTTAATGGGTGTATGTGGCGTGGCAATGGAATGATGGAAACTCGGAAACCCCAAGGTAGATTTGCCCAAATTTGTGCTGAGCTGACGTACCACATTTAGTCTCAGTGTCCTTCGTTTAAGAATGGGAAAACGTAGCCAGGATTCCTCCTCCTAATAGCAATTCAGTGACTTGATGTCAATTACACAGGTATGGACCTTAGGCAAGGGAGAGATTAAGCTCAACTTGTGATGTGCTCCACAGTCAAGTCGCCTGTCAACAATGGCTATCTCAGCTCACACATGAAGAATGTTCTGGAAAGCTGACCGAACCCATGGATCATAATCCCGGTGAGGACTCAACAACCAGAGGAGGAGAAAAAGTAGGAAAAAAAACAATGATTGGATAAAATAATTGAAATGCTATTTGTAAAGTTCTATATAATGCAATAGTTCATGCTGCAACAAAACAACATGATGTGGGTTTGAACCCGTAAGTGCCCAGCAGTAATATTCTCCATCTACAGACTAGGAGGCTCCTCAGTGAAAGTGAAATTGGAGTGTCAGCCTAGGACATGAAAGCTAGTGCCAGTTATTTTAGCAAACTAAGACACACAGGTTCAACTGGTAGAAAGCAAAATTAGGACTGATGTCAGGAATTCCGTCCACAAATAGTGATCGCCATGTGGAAAAGACTTCCAGATAGGGCAGTGAAGATAAAAAAGCTTGTCAACACTGAAGAAACAGTTGGAGAGTGTGGGAGTGAGGGATGCAGTTCTTTCTGCATCAATGAGCTTGAATAGGCCAGATGGCATTCCTCAGAATCCCAATGTTTATAACCTGTAAGGTTAAATTGCTATATGTCTGGGGATAGGTTATCTGTTTGCTTCGTAGTCTGAGTGAAGTGTCTCGCATGGGCAAAACAACCAATGGAAAAGAGATAACTCACCTACATGAGACTCCCTCTCATGCAGTGACAGGGTTATGATAAGCATGGTGAGGACACAGAACTGCGAGCTCAAGGTACAGCGAACAGATCTTCAAAATAGATTTGTCAAACCTGTATGTATTTTACATCACCTCTTTGTAAAACCCTAGATCTTATTCACAAATGTGTTTCTGAATCTATTTCACTAATCCTCACATCAACTGGATCCATTATTAAGTCTTTGTGGTCAAAATCCTGAAGTTCCCTCTTACATTTTGGGTGTATTTAAACTGCATTTTCGATCAGTGTGAAGGGGTTTCAACTTTGCACTGACACTTTTATTATGTTCATTCAGAGGTAATGTAATATCCATCTTCGAAAAGGGTGACAGAACTAAGCCGAATAATTGCAGCCCAGTTAATTTAACATCGATGTTAGTTGAGTGAGTATGTTCAAGACTGAAATTGGTAGAGTGTTGGACACGAATGGAAACAAGGGAAATGGGGATAGGGTGGGAAATGGATTGAGGTAGAAGATCAACCATGATCTTATTGGATGGTGGAGAGGCTCGAGGGGCCGTACAATCTACACCCGCTCTTTTTTCTTATTTTCTAGGTCAATGCTTAGAATCTTTAAAGATTAAATTACTAAATATCCAAGTGAGAAAATTATTAGAAGTAGAAACACTGGTTTCATAAAGGAAAATCGTGCTCGACAAAACCCAACAGAGTTCTTTTGAAGTGACAGATAATGGTGGCCGTGTGTCCAGGGACATTCGGAATGCCTTGGAAAAGTTAGTAGAGAGGAGACCATTGGAGAAGATTAACAC
Source organism: Heterodontus francisci (assembly GCF_036365525.1). Classification (NCBI taxonomy): domain Eukaryota; kingdom Metazoa; phylum Chordata; class Chondrichthyes; order Heterodontiformes; family Heterodontidae; genus Heterodontus; species Heterodontus francisci. The sequence continues at coordinate 15,989,231 of NW_027141852.1, forward strand.
TTTTGGAATTAGGGGAATGGGATGAAATGGGATTAAAAACTGGTTCTGAGGGAGGGGAGAGTAGGAGTTAAGGGCAGTTTCTCCGAGGGGATGAAAGTGGGGAGCAGTGCCCCACACGCTTCTGTTCTAGTGCTGCTAATTTGTAGTGTGTAAGGTCAGTTGTGCACTTGGCGAGGAGTGAATTATGGTGCAGGGCATGGGGAAGATGCAAAAAGACCATCTTTAAGAAAAGGAGTCTGGCCTCAATGGTCCGGGTGGAAACACTTGTGACACCATGCAGTCACACTGACTCCCTCGTATGCATGGGTTTGGCCTGCGTTGACAGCCCGAGCAATAAGGGAATAATTTTTTTCAACAGAATGTAACATTTGTTTCGCTTTCGGTTGAGTTGAAGAATGACGGTTTTTATACAATTGAGAAACCGGTTCTTGCAAACTGCTTGTTTCTCTTATGGAGTTTGTTGAACCCAGACTGAGCCACAACACTTCAATAACCTGAAACATTCTCAGCACAGTAACTTTTTATTCATGTGATTGTGTTTTTTACTCCCCAGATCTAGAAGACAGCAGCTTGACAGATGATATTGAGTCTTCAAGCACTTCACTGAGCTGCTGTGCTTCCAGCAGAGGCTCTGCAGCAAAAGCAGGCTTGTCTTCCGAAGACTGCACTACTAAACAGACCATACAACTTACCGAAGAAATCCAGAACCCACAGGTCAAACTAAACTCATCCCTGACCTTTTGTAAATGTGTTCCCTTTCTCTACAAGCATGAAAAAACATGAGATAATCAAGATTAGAGCCATCTGACAATCTGATCCATTCAAGCACAGGGAATATAATTTTTTGGAGGTGTGGGAGATGGTTGTAAATAGTTAAGGATCTAAAGGCTAAGTGTGTTGATGAGCAACATTGTGGTAGAACGCGAGGAATTTTGAGGCCAGAGAAACCGTGGTTCTACAAAACACCAGCGTTAATCTTGCATGACCTCTAATAATGCCTCATCAAAAAGATGACTATAATTCATAACCGAGTTCCTTTAACTTCTGTAAACAGCTGCTTTGAAACCGTTTACAAACATAATAACATATATTGTAGATTTTTAAAAACCCAGTGTAATAAGTTCCTCTCCTTCCCAGAGATTTAAGTTATTATAATTCTCAAATGACATTAATAGGATTGTCCCAATCAGGAGCCATTTGACCTGTCTGCTCTTGTAGACTAATTACACTCTATCCTCAAGGCTCAATTGGAACTCAGTGCATTTGTGTAAAAACCAGACAGGGAATTGTGAAAATATACTAAATCTGTGTTTTTTAAGCTGTTGAAAACAAATTGCACGTTTTAATTTAGAAACACAGTTTCTCGAGTTCCCCAATGGTCTAGTGGTAAAGGCACTGCTGTTCACCTGACATTCAACCATATGAACCAGAGGATCTCAGGTTTGATTCCCACTCTTGGCTGAGTTAGCTAATTTCAACTAGAGACACTGTCGGGGCTGCTGCAGTTACCTCAGTCACCACTTGAACCATGTAGGTTTGGTGCTCCGAAGTCGGAGATGATAAAGGGGGTGAGAAAGGGAACGGTGGCCTCATTCCCTGTCTCTGTTCAAGTTTTGGAGCTGGGGGATCCTCCAAACACCACCAGGTTTCATCAATTTCTGTCTCCACTGGGCAAGCTAATATTGTCACTTGCTGTCCTTCCATCCTCTTCGCAACCACTCAAAATCACTCTGGTGAGCAGATTGTTGAGGTATTTGCTGTTTGCCTCTCTCATTGCAGTGTGTCAGGGGCCTGGGGAACATGACCTTTGGAGATGCTGGATGGTTTTGGAGGGTGCTGGACTCAATCATTATCCTGTTGAGGAATAAGCAGAACAAAGAGATGCTAACGCTTGAGGTGCTGTCATACCTGTCGAAGAACATGATTCAGTTGAGAGCAAACACTAATCCACCCTTTGTCGATACAATCCTCAGCAGAATTCAGTCACTCTTTGAGGGAAGGTGTGAGAAAGTACTGGTGGAAATGTTCCAATGTGTTGGGAAACTTGACCAAGTGGAATCTGAGGGTGAAGATCTTTCTTCTACCAACAGGTCCATTCCAAACTGGTTCACTTATTGTTGCACTTGGATGGAAAGAGTGAGGAGATCATCAGATCTTGTAGGTCAACACTGGATGATCTTGCCACTTACTGGATCTGCTGAGGCTTCCTCATTGATATCTAGAGGAGCCCAATGGGAGTTACATGGACTTCCTCAGATACCTATCACAGCAGTTAGTTTAAGATGCTTCGAAACCTGTGGAGCTTTTATCAGTTCTCCAAGGAAGACAGTCACAGTGACTGCCCGACAGTGTTGGATCTTAAGGATGTGAGAAGCCAGCTGCTCCACAATACCAGGCAGACTGGGACCAGCATATTCCACCATTGCTCTGGCAGCAGAACAACCCCCTTGTTGAATTTGCAAAGGTTCATCATCTGTTCCCATCCTCCATTTCTTTCCATGTATTCAGCTCCGTCTCTATAATTGTCTGATTCAAAGGGATCTTTAGTGTCTCCACACTATTGACACACAAATCCCTACTTATAGATGTTTGAAATTTAGCTGTGAATTCTCTCTGCTGTGATTCACTCTCAGAAACAAAACCATTGATCAGAGAAAGATCAATTCCTATACCATGGATTGTGCGTTATTCTTCAATAATGAGCAGGAGCAGCTCCGAGAACACGCAGTGACCTTTTCAACTTTACTCCTGCAGCAGCTGGAACGTGTCTGACCCGCCCGGTGGGTTACCTGGTGGACGAGCTGTGTAATGAACTGCTGCTGTCCCCCACCAGAATGAAACCTAAAGACACAGACCCCGATCCTCCTCCACCTCCTCCTCTTCAGAACAACAAACTGATCATTCTTTCAACATGACCTACACATTTGTAAATGTATGGATTGTAATTAAATAAATATTCTGTTGTGTTATTGTAACTATTGGTGAATCTTCAAACCCATTCAGGGAGGCAGTATTCCTGAAACAGAGCAGCAGTGAGCAGGAGGAACTGTGGATAACATTGAGGAGAAATCTGTCTCCCCCCGGGGGTGACAGAAGCAGGAGGTCTCAGCTGAGGATTCCAAGAGCAAGATCTCCGAGGCCTCGGCTGGTAAAGATCAATGATTGATGAGCATTGATCTCACACACAGGCTGTGGAGACAGTCTCTTCTCTCCTGGTGCAGATGACGGGACAATTGGAGGAGTCCAGAACTCACACCGACAACACAATGAGGGAGGCAACACATGAAGTGAGGAAGACCCTGGGCACTGGCCGTCCGGGAGATCAATGTAGCTGCCAGCCAGACATTAGGAGGAGGGTAGAAGAGCTCTGGTCACTTCTACAGTGACAACAGTTACTGCTTCCATAGCTGGCATTCTGACAACGTAGCCTTGACTGCTCAGAAACTGCAGTTTCATCATCATTGCCATAACTCCTGGTCAATCCCTGATCCAGAATTAGCCCACTGTGTGTTCACATTTAGCCATTTCCCCCCCGTCGCCCCAGTCATTTGATTCTGGTGGGTGCACTGTCACAAAATGATCAGAGTTACAGAGGCTCAGAGAGGGAAATCATGGCAGAAATCCCAGTGGTCACTTCTGGTGTGGAGTTTTGCTGAGGGGCCGTGTCCCACTTCACTTGCCAGACGAGCTCCCAGAAGTGGGTGGTTTTCAGAAGGAAATTCCAGCTGGTGATTTTGGGATACGGGTGCTGTGATAATAAGACTCGCCTGTTTGAAATCTGGTTTTCACACAACATTCTGATGACCATAATTTGAAATTGCCTTGAGGCATGAAAACAGAAAGCTGCAGTTCATCACTCGAGTGCTGATTCGAAGCAATGTTCTTGGTGCAGTTTTAGTGGGTTCCACACACACATTTCCACTGAAGGTGTGAAGTGTGCTGTCTGACACACAGCAGCATGTTTCAGGATCACTCAGGGACTGAGGGAACGAAGGCACAGGTTCACAGATACAGTACTGGAGGTCTTGATGGAGGAGGTCCAAAGGAGGAGGAATGTCCTGTACTTACAGAGGAGAAGGAGTCCACCTCCCTCTCCTGTCTCTCCTGTCCTTCTCTCCTGCCGCGGCTGGTGCTGCTCAGCCTGGCCTCGTGTCCTCCTCCCATTCCTCCCGCAGACCGAGCAAGATGTCAATGACCAAACGCTCCCTTTCTCCTGCTGATTCCTATAAAGTTTCCAATAAGGTGGAGTAACACAGCACTTACTCTTTACAGGTGAAATCCTCAGAGTATTTCCCGAGTCAATGCTGACAGAGTGTTGGTGAAGTCTTGACAAAGTTTCCCAGAAAGTCTCCCAACGTGTTTCAAATGTCCTCTTCAAACCTCCAGCAGTATGTGAACAGGAAAAGGTGATTAATCTTTAAATAGCACTTGAAATCCTCAGCGATGACTTGTTTAATCCTGTCACTGTCAGGAGACGGTGTGAGTTCAAGAGCCAGCCACCAAAATGCTGAACTGAGCAAGATGTCGATGACTAAACACTCCCTTTGTCCTGGTGACTCTGATAGGGAGGGGTCGACCCAACTCACAATCTCACTGATTTCACACAAATCATAAACTGCAGGACTGTCTGTGAAATTAACCTCCAATGTAGCATTCAAAATAAAATATGAATTCATAATTTAATAGTTTGTTTTAAAACTCCTCTGTGGTCACTGTGATACAAAAACACTTCACTTCCTTCATGTGATGATGTGATCTTCCAAAAGGAAATTGAAACAGTCCTCGTTCAGGAGTGAGAATTCTTCTGGTCACTGGCTGCAGAGTTAAAGGTGCCAACAATAGCTTCCTCTCTTGCGGATTTCCACTGTAATCACAGTTTCATACAACAAGGAAAGTGTTTACCAGCATATATCAGCAGTATGGAATTCTGTGGTGGATACAGGAAAGGGAGGTGGGAACAGGACAGGTACATGGGATTAGGACGACTGCTCATGTGGAGGATGATCACCAGTAATCTATCAGAGATCAGATTACACCAGAGAGACTCCAAAAGAGAAACTGGTGTTGAATTTGTGAGCATTGCTTTGTGGAATGCTTTAGTATTTGATGAGAATGTTGAACCAGTGAAATTTTGCAGCTGTGGGATGACAGTTACCTGAATAGATATTATAATATTTATTGCAACATTAAGGTACCATGTGTACTGAGTGTAACAACGTTAGCAGCATCCAATCATACAGCTGTGAAATATCTGCAAATGTTGCTATTTATGTCGTGAGACAAATTGAAAAGTGTTTAATTTCTCTGCGATTTAAGTAGACATCTAGTCACAGGACCCAGAACCCTGAAGTGGAAGAAAATCATTCTCGTTCTCGAGGGACTGCCTAAGAAGAAGAAGAAGAAGAAGAATGGAATAAAGTAACACCCTGACAATTCATTAATTGTCTGTATGGAACCTTGCAGAATTTGGAAGACAGGCAGAAAAGTCAAAGTCACTGTCCTGGTCCCAAGTCCTCCACTCTTCCAATATTACATATTTACATCTCTATAAAGGAGATGGCTTTTTGGTAAAGGATCAGAATTCCTGCTGCGTATTTGTGTGAGGTCCTGGGTTCAAATCATACATAAGCCCTCATTTCGCCAGTAACATTAGAACTTGTAAGTGAAGTATTTAATACTTTTTCCCATGCGAATTGTGAAATTTACAATAGTCTGCTACAAAAGAGGTTGAACCTCTGTTGAAAAAGGGAGCGAAGGAAAGACCGAGTAATTACAGGCCAGTCAGACGAACCTTAGTCATGGCCCAATAACTGGAACCTATTCTGAGAGACAGAATAAACTGTCAGTTCGAAAAGCACAGGTTAATCAAGGATAGTCAGCATGGATTTTTAAGCGAAGATCTTGTTTGACCAACTTGATGGAATTTTTTGAAGAAGTAACAAGGAAGATAAATGAGGGTAGTGCAGCTGACGTGTCCTACATGGATGTTAGCAAGGCATTTGGCAAGGTCCCACATGGCAGACTGGTTAAAAAAATAAAAACCCATGGGATCCAGGGAAATGCAGTAAGGTGGATACAAAATTAGCTCAGTGGCAGGAAACAAAGGGTAATTGTTGACGGGTGTTTTAGCGACTGGAGGGCTGTTTCCAGTGGTGTTCTGCAGGGCTCAGTACCAGGTCCCCTGCTTTTTGTGGTACATATTAGCGATTTGGAAGTCAATGTAGGGGGCATGATCAAGACCATTGCAGACGACACAAAGATTGGCCATGAGGTAGATAATGAGGAGGATAGCTGTAGGCTGCAGGAAGATATTGATGGTTTGGTCAGGTGGGCAGAAAAGTGGCAAATGGAATTCAACCTGGAGAAGTGTGAGGTGATGCATTTGGGGAGGTCAAACAAGGCAACAGAATACACGATACTGAGAAGTATAGAGGAAGTGAGAGACCTTGGATTGAATGTCCACAGATCCCTGAAGATGGCAGGACAGGTCGATAAGGTGGTTAAGAAGGCAGATGGAATCCTTTCCTTTGTTAGCCGAGGTATAGAATACAAGAGCAGCGAGCTTATGCTGCAACTGTATAACTCATTGGTTAGGCTACAACTTGAGTTCTGTGTGCAGTTCTGGACACCTCATTACAGAAAGGATGCAATTGCACTAGAGAAGGTACAGAGGAGATTTACAAGGATGTTGCCAGGACTGGAAAAATGCAGCTATGAGGAAAGACTGGATAGGCTGGGGCTGTTCTCCTTGGAACAGAGAAGGCTGAGAGGAGATCTGATTGAAATGTACAAAATTTTGAGCGGTCTAAATAGAGTGGAAGTGCAAGGTCTATTCACCTTAGCAGAGAGGTCAGTGACGAGGAGGCATAGATTTAAAGTGATTGGTAGAAAAATTAGAGGGGAGACGAGGAAAAACCTTTTCACCCAGAGGATGGTGTGGGTGTGGAACTCACTGCCTGAAAGGGTGGTTGAGACAGAAACCCTCAACTCATCCAAAAGGAGTCTGGATAATCACCTCAAGTGCCGTAATCTGCAGGGCTACGGACCAAATGCTGGAAGGTGGGATTAGAACAGGTGGATCGTTTTTCAGCCGCCACAGACATGATGGGCCTAGTGGCCTCTTTCTGTGCGCTACACTTTCTATGATTCTGTGATTCTTAACTCTCTCCAGCATCTTGCTTATTGATTTTCTTGTTTTTCTTGTTTTTCACTTTGTCGATGCCTTTGAATAATTGTGGATCCTTCTTCAGGGTGTCTTCTTTCACCAGGTAGTTCTGACCTCTGATGATGTTGATCGTAATCAGCTTCAATTCGCTGATAGTTCTGGAACTGAGCAGATTTCCTTTGCTTGAGTCTACAACATGGAACTCAGTCTGACATGTGGACCCATGGGAGGATTTGAATGCCACCCCTGCGTTGGAGTTGCATCCATCCAATAAGAGACCGAGTAGAAGTGACAGTTCTGTCAGTCGAACATGAGACTTTTAATGGCAGGGTTGTGAGTTTGATTGCCATTCTGTTTTTCCCTTTTTTAAGGCTTCATGAGCAGAGAGTACAGGGAGTGTTTGAAAATGAGCAAGTCTCGCTTTGATTCAGGACTCTTACCTCTCAGCAGCATCTCACTATGAAAGATTGAATTTTATCTCATTTCATTCTCAGCTCGGTGTCTGTGCGGCTCAGTGGCACTTCTGGCTGTCTCCCGCTTCACAATCCATCAGTACTGAGAAAGCAATGGGGAATATTACTCACATGTTGTGTTCTTTAATTTTTTGGAAAACTTGAATGTATGTATTTTCTTCCAAAACAAGGACAGCAAGGTGCTGTTAATGCAGAATAATGTAAAATAGCTCAGTTGGGAGAGCGTTAGACTGAAGATCTAAAGGTCCCTGATTCAATCCCGGGTTTCAGCAATTTTGCTTCCTTATGCGTCCCTTGCCTTGGTTCTGATTTTCCAGTTGCACAATTTACTTTGAAATTATTTACCAAGCATCAGTGGATTGAATTTGAGAAACAACACAGAGTCATTTACAGCACAGAAGGTGGTTGTTTGGCCTATCACGTCCATGCTGGCTCTCCCCGGAGCAACAGAGTCAGTTCCACTCACCAGCTCGATCCCTTTCCTCCTGCAAGTTTCTTTCCTTCTAGTATCCATCCAATTTCCTTTTCAAATCATTGATTGTCTCTGCTTCCACCACACTCGTGGGCCAAGTCATTACCACCCACAACATAAAAAAGTTCCACCTCATCAAGGATGGGAAATACTTATATCTTCTATATTTAGCTTATTCTCTATTTCTATCAGACTAGACTGGCAGTCAATATGAAAGGGAACCCAAAAATCTTCGAGCAGCATGTAAATGATAAGTGGGTAGTAAGAGGTTGAGTAGGGCCCATTAGAGACAAAAAGGATAATATAAGCTTCGAGGTGCAGGGCAATGTTAATCTACTTAATGAGTACTTTGTATCAGTGATCACTTTGGAAGTGGAATTTGACAAAATATCAGTAGAAGTGAAGAGAGTGGAGGCAATGGAGAGAGTACAAATTAGGAGAGGGAGGTACTAAAAAGGCTGGCTGTGCTTAGGGTAGATAAATCACCTGGTCCGGATGGCTTACATCCCAGGTTGCGAAAGGAAATGCGGATGCAGATAACGGAAGGGCTTGCTATAATCTTCCAATCTTCCCTGGATACGGGGAGGTGCCAGAGGATTAAACAGTGGCAAATGCGATGCCCTCATTCAAGAAAGGGTGTAAGGACAGTCTGGGTAACTACAGGCTAGATAGATTAACAGCAGTGGTGGGTAAGGTTTTAGAAAGAATAATCAGGGTAAAAAATCAACAGTCACTTGGGGAGGTTTGAGTTAATTAAGGAGAGTGAGCATGGATTTATAAATGGGAGTTCATACTTGACTAATCTCACTGCATTTTTTGATGAACTAACAGAGCAGGTTGATGAAGGGAATGCAGTGGATGTTGTTTATATGGATTTTAAGGAAGCGTTTGACAAGGTACCACATAAAAGGGTGGTTAACAAAATTGAGGTTCGTGGTATAGGAGGGTCAGTGTCCAATTGGATAGAAAATTGGTTTAAGGACAGAAAACAGCGAGTCTTATTAAATGGTTCTTTGTCAGACTGGAGGATAGTCGACAGTGGTGTTCCCCAAGGGTCAGTGCTAGAACCACTGCTTTTCTTGCTCAAGGTAAGTGACTTGGATCTTGGAATACAGAGTAGAATCTCAAAATATGCCGATGTCACCAAACTTGGAGGAGTGGCAAACAGTGAGGATGATATGAACTGCCTGCAACAGGACAGTGATAGGCTAGCAGAACGGGCAGACAGGTGGCAGATGGAATTTAATAGTGACAAGTGTGATGTGATGTATGTTGGCAGAAGGTATAGGGAGAGGCAAAGAACAAAGAACAAAGAAAATTACAGCACAGGAACAGGCCCTTCGGCCCTCCAAGCCTACGCCGATCCAAATCCTCTATCTAAACCTGTCGCCTATTTTCTAAGGGTCTGTATCTCTTTACTTCCTGCCCATTCATGTATCTGTCTAGATACATCTTGAAAGACGCTATCGTGCCCGCGTCTACCACCTCCGCTGGCAATGCGTTCCATGCACCCACCACCCTCTGCGTAAAGAACTTTCCACGCATATCCCCCCTAAACTTTTCCCCTCTCACTTTGAACTCGTGACCCCTCGTAATTGAATCCCCCACTCTGGGAAAAAGCTTCTTGCTATCCACCCTGTCTATACTTCTCATGATTTTGTACACCTCAATCAGGTCCCCCCTCAACCTCCGTCTTTCTAATGAAAATAATCCTAATCTACTCAACCTCTCTTCATAGCTAGCGCCCTCCATACCAGGCAACATCCTGGTGAACCTCCACTGCACCCTCTCCAAAGCATCCACATCCTTTTGGTAATGTGGCGACCAGAACTGCACGCAGTATTCCAAATGTGGCCGAACCAAAGTCCCATACAACTGTAACATGACCTGCCAACTCTTGTACTCAATACCCCGTCCGATGAAGGAAAGCATGCCGTATGCCTTCTTGACCACTCTATTGACCTGCGTTGCCACCTTCAGGGAACAATGGACCTGAACACCCAAATCTCTCTGTACATCAATTTTCCCCAGGACTTTTCCATTTACTGCATAGTTCACTCTTGAATTGGATCTTCCAAAATGCATCACCTCGCATTTTCCCTGATTGAACTCCATCTGCCATTTCTCTGCCCAACTCTCCAGTCTATCTATATTCTGCTGTATTCTCTGACAGTCCCCTTCACTATCTGCTACTCCACCAATCTTAGTGTCGGCTGCAAACTTGCTAATCAGACCACCTATACTTTCCTCCAAATCATTTATGTATATCACAAACAACAGTGGTCCCAGCACGGATCCCTGTGGAACACCACTGGTCACACGTCTCTATTTTGAGACACTCCCTTCCACTGCTACCCTCTGTCTCCTGTTGCCCAGCCAGTTCTTTATCCATCCAGCTAGTACACCTTGGACCCCATGCGCCTTCACTTTCTCCATCAGCCTACCATGGGGAACCTTATCAAACGCCTTACTGAAGTCCATGTATACGACATCTACAGCCCTTCCCTCATCAATCGACTTTGTCACTTCCTCAAAGAATTCTATTAATTTGGTAAGACATGACCTTCCCTACACAAAACCATGTTGCCTATCACTGATCAGCCCATTTTCTTCCAGATGGGAATAGATCCTATCCCTCAGTATCTTCTCCAGCAGCTTCCCTACCACTTACGTCAGGCTCACCGGTCTATAATTACCTGGATTATCCCTGCTCCCCTTCTTAAACAAGGGGACAACATTAGCAATTCTCCAGTCCTCCGGGACCTCACCCGTGTTTAAGGATGTTGCAAAGATATCTGGTAAGGCCCCAACTATTTCCTCTCTCGCTTCCCTCAGTAACCTGGGATAGATCCCATCCGGACCTGGGGACTTGTCCACCTCAATGCCTTTTAGAATACCCAACACTTCCTCCCTCCTTATGCCGACTTGACCGAGAGTAATCAAACATCTGGCCCTAACCTCAACATCCCTCATGTCCCTCTCCTCGGTGAATACCGATGCAAAGTACTCATTTAGAATCTCACCCATTTTCTCTGACTCCACGCAGAACTTTCCTCCTTTGTCCTTGAGAGGGCCAATCCTTTCTCTAGTTACCCTCTTGCTCCTTATATATGAATAAAAGGCTTTGGGATTTTCCTTAACCCTGTTTGCTAAAGATATTCCATGACCCCTTTTAGCCCTCTTAATTCTTCATTTCAGATTGCGCCTGCAATCCCGATATTCTTTCAAAGCTTCGTCTTTCTTCAGCCGCCTAGACTTTATGTATGCTTCCTTTTTCCTCTTAGCTAGTCTCACAATTTCACCTGTCATCCATGGTTCCCTAATCTTGCCATTTCTACCCCTCATTTTCACAGGAACATGTCTCTCATGCACGCTAATCAACCTCTCTTTAAAAGCCTCCCACATATCAAATGTGGATTTACCTTCAAACAGCTGCTCCCAATCTACATTCCCCAGCGCCTGCCGAATTTTGGTACAGTTGGCCTTCCCGCAATTTAGCACTCTTCCTTTAGGACCACTCTCGTCTTTGTCCATGAGTATTCTAAAACTTGCGGAATTGTGATCACTATTCCCAAAGTAGTCCCCCACTGAAACATCAACCACCTGGCCAGGCTCATTCCCCAACACCAGGTCCAGTATGGCCCCTTCCCGAGTTGGACTATTTACATACTGCTCTAGAAAACCCTCCTGGATGCTCCCGACAAATTCTGCTCCATCTAGACCTCGAACACTAAGTGAATCCCAGTCAATGTTGGGAAAATTAAAATCTCCTATCACCACCACCCTGTTGCTCCTACAGCTTTCCATAATATATATACTTAATGGCACAGTTCTAAAGAGTGTGCTGGAATAGAGGGACTTGGGGTTCATGTGCATCAATCTTTGAAGGTGGCAAGACATATTGCGAGAGTGGTTAGCAAAGCATATGGGATCTTGGGCTTTATAAATAGAGGCATTGAGTACAAAAGCAGGGAAGTTATGCTGAACCATTATAAAACTCTGGTTAGGCCCCAATTGGAGTGTTTCTTCCAGTTCTGCTCAGCAGACTTTCGAAAGAATGTGAGGGTCCTTGAGAGGACGCAGAGGTGATTTACCAGAATGGATCCAGGGATGGGGGATTTTAGTTACAAGGTTAGGTTGGAAAAGCTAGGATTATTCTGCCTATATCAAAGGAGCTTGAGTGGAGAATTGATAGAGGTGTATAACACCTCTAGAGAACAGGCCATCCTGGACTGGGTATTGTGTAATGAGAAAGGATTAGCTAACAATCTTGTTGTGTGGGGTCCCTTGGGGAAGTGCGCCCATAATATGATAAAATTCTTCATTAAGATGGAGAGTGAGAGAGTTGATTCCGAGACTCGGGTCCTGAATCTAAACAAAGAAAACTATGAAGGTATGAGGCGGGAGTTGGCTATGATAGATTGGGGAACGTTACTTAAAGGGTTGACAGTGGATAGGCAATGGCTAGCATTTAAAGAGCGCATGGATGAATTACAACAATTGTTCATTCCTGTCTGTGCAAAAGTAAAACAGGAAGGGTGGCTCAACTGTGGCTTACAAAAGAAATTAAGGAAAGTATTAGATCCAAGGAGGAGAAATATAAAATGGTCAGAACAAGCAGCAAACCTGAAGATTGTGAGCAGTTTGGAATTTAGCAGAGGAGGACAAAAGGATTGATTAAGAAGGGGGAAATAGAGTATGAGAGTAAGCTAGCAGAGAACATAAAAACTGACTGTAAAAGATTCTATAGATATGTGTAGAGAAAAAGATTAGTGAAGACAAATGTGGGCCCCTTACAGTCAGAAACGGGGGAATTTATAATGGGGAACAAAGAAATGGCAGACCAATTAAATACATACTTTGGATCTGTCTTCACAAAGGAGGATACAAATTATCTCCCAGAAATGTAAGGGAACATAGGGTCTAGTGAGAAGGAGGAACTGTATGAAATCAGTATTAATAGGGAATGTTTGGGAAATTGATGGGATTGAAGGCCGATAAATCCCCAGGGCCTGATAATCTACATCCCAGAGTACTTAAGGAAGTGGCCCTTGAAATAGCAGATGCATTTCTGGTCTTTTTTCAAAATTCTATAGACTCTGGAACAGTTCCAATGGATTGGACGGTAGTTAATGTAACTCCATTATTTAAAAAAAGAGGCAGAAAGAAAACAGCGAATTATATACCGGTCAGCCTGACATCAGTCGTGGGGAAAATGCTGTAGTCCATTAGAAAAGATGTAATAGCAGAGTGCAATAATAACTCGTCTCCACTCCTAGTATTTCTAAATCCCACACATTCACTATAATGTGAACAATTATTTCCTGTTGTGTCTCACTCAGTTTTGGAAACTTCACTGTATTGGAATGAGGTGACATCTACTGGCGGGAAGCAAGAACTGCAATCAAGCAGCAGAAACTCCACAGTCTGTCAGGGTGAAAGAAATATTGCAATGTGAGGATACAGCGAAGTGGTTTTATTGGGTAGATGGAGACATGATTCCACTTGTGGTGGCGTCTGAAGCAAAGGCCAGAAATACAAAATTGTCATTAATAAAAGAAATGAGGAATTCATGAAAAATGTAGTAACGTAGTGAATGGTTAGAATGTGGATAGAATAGTAAGTGAGATTGGATGGACCGAAGTAGTCTGAAAGGATGGCTGAAACAAAAGATGAGTGCCCTGAAACGTTAACTGTGTTTCTCTCAGCACAGATGCTGCCAGGGCTGCTGAACATTTCCAGCACTTTCTGTTTTTATTTCAGCATTTGCAGGATGTTGCTTTGATCTCAAAAAAAATGGATGATTGACGGGGGGGTGGGGGTGGGGGGGGGTTCCAGTGAAATTCCACAGCAGCTAACAAAACCTGACCTGTCAGTGACTCGTTGGTCTAGGGGTATGATTCTCGCTTCGGGAGTATGATTAATTAACATGCGAGAGATCCCGTGTTCAAGTCCCGGACGAGCCCTGGTCTGCTGGCATTTTTAGATTAAGGTTATCTATTGGTTTCAGCCTTCCAGAAAGTGGAATTGACTTCCCTGCGGATCTGGCTTGAGGACCAGACAACTGGATTCAAAGAGCTTGTCGACAAAATTGTAATTAACTAAATGTACAGATAACCAACTGGGAATATAAAGTTGTTGCAGTAATTGAGACCTGTCTCCAAAAAACAACAGGACTGGGTTCTGGACTGGAATGGAATGGAATTCTTCAGTGTTTCTGTTGTTTGGCTTGCATTGACTCATCGATTTTCTTGTTTTTCACTTTGTCGATGCCTTTGAATAATTGTGGATCCTTCTTCAGAGTGTCTTCTTTCACCAGGTAGTTCTGACCTCTGATGATGTTGATTGTAATCAGCTTCAATTCGCTGATAGTTTTGGAAGTGAGCAGATTTCCTTTGCTTGAGTCTACAACATAGAACTCAGTCTGACATGTGGACCCATGGGAGGAGTGGAATGCCACCCCTGCGTTGGAGTTGCATCCATCCAATAAGACACCGAGTAGAAGTGACAGTTCTGCCAGTCGAATATGTGACTTTTAATGGCAGGGTTGTGAGTTTGAGTGCCATTCTGTTTTTCCCTTTTTTAAGGCTTCATGAGCAGAGAGTACAGGGAGTGTTTGAAATGAGCAAGTCTTGCTTTGATTCAGGACTCTTACCTCTCAGCAGCATCTCACTGTGAAAGATTGAATTTTATCTCATTTCATTCTCAGCTCAGGGTCTGTGCGGCTCAGTGGCACTTCTGGCTGTCTCCCGCTTCACAATCCATCAGTACTGAGAAAGCAATGGGGAATATTACTCACATGTTGTGTTCTTTAATTTTTTGGAAAACTTGAATGTATGTATTTTCTTCCAAAACAAGGACACCAAGCCACTGTTAATGTAGGGCTGAAATAGCTCAGTTGGGAGAGTGTGAGACTGAAAATCTAAAGGTCCCTGGTTTAATCCCGGGTTTCAGCAATTTTGCTTCCTTATGCGTCCCTTGCCTTGGTTCTGATTTTCCAGTTGCACAATTTACTTTGAAATTATTTACCAAGCACCAGTGGATTGAATTTGAGAAACAACACAGAGTCATTTACAGCACAGAAGGTGGTCGTTTGGCCTATCACGTCCATGCTGGCTCTCCCCGGAGCAATCTAGTCAGTTCCACTCACCAGCTCGATCCCTTTCCTCCTGCAAGTTTCTTTCCTTCTAGTATCCATCCAATTTCCTTTTCAAATCATTGATTGTCTCTGCTTCCACCACACTCGTGGGCCAAGTCATTACCACCCACAACATAAAAAGGTTCCACCTCATCAAGGATGGTAAACACTTATATCTTATATACTTGCTTATTCTCTATTTCTATGAGAATAGACTGGCAGTCAATATGAAAGGGAACCCAAAAATCTTCGAGCAGCATGTAAATGATAAGTGGGTAGTAAGAGGTTGAGTAGGGCCTATGAGGGACAAAAAGGATAATATAAGCTTCGAGGTGCAGGGCAATGTTAATCTACTTAATGAGTACTTTATATCAGTGATCACTAAGGAAGTGGAATTTGACAAAATATCAGTCGAAGTGAAGAGAGTAGAGGCAATGGAGAGAGTACAAGTTAGGAGAGGGAGGTACTAAAAAGGCTGGCTGTGCTTAGGTAAGATAAATCACCTGGTCCGGATGGCTCACATCCCAGGTTGCGAAAGGAAATGCGGATGCAGATAACGGAAGGGCTTGCTTAATCTTCCAATCTTCCCTGGATACGGGGGAGGTGCCAGAGGATTAAACAGTGGCAAATGCGATGCCCTTATTCAAGAAAGGGTGTAAGGACAGTCTGGGTAACTACAGGCTAGTTAGATTAACAGCAGTGGTGGGTAAGGTTTTAGAAAGAATAATCAGGATAAAAAATCAACAGTCACTTGGAGAGGTTTGAGTTAATTAAGGAGAGTGAGCATGGATTTATAAATGGGAGTTCATGCTTGACTAATCTAACTGCATTTTTTGATGAACTAACAGAGCAGCTTGATGAAGGGAATGCAGTGGATGTTGTTTATATGGATTTTAAGGAAGCGTTTGACAAGGTACCACATAAAAGGGCGGTTAACAAAATTGAGGTTCGTGGTATAGGAGGGTCAGTGTCCAATTGGATAGAAAATTGGTTTAAGGACAGAAAACAGCGAGTCTTATTAAATGGTTCTTTGTCAGACTGGAGGATAGTCGACAGTGGTGTTCCCCAAGGGTCAGTGCTTTTTTTGCTCAAGGTAAGTGACTTGGATCTTGGAATACAGAGTAGAATCCACAAATATGCCGATGACACCAAACTTGGAGGAGCGGCAAACAGTGAGGATGATATGAACTGCCTGCAACAGGACAGTGATAGGCTAGCAGAATGGGCAGACAGGTGGCAGATGGAATTTAATAGTGACAAGTGTGAGGTGATGTAAAGGAATAGGGAGAGGCAATATATACTTAATGGCACAGTTCTAAAGAGTGTGCTGGAATAGGGGGACTTGGGGTTCATGTGCATCAATCTTTGAAGGTGGCAAGACATATTGCGAGAGTGGTTAGCAAAGCATATGGGATCTTGGGCTTTATAAATAGAGGCATTGAGTACAAAAGCAGGGAAGTTATGCTGAACCATTATAAAACTCTGGTTAGGCCCCAATTGGAGTGTTGCTTCCAGTTCTGCTCAGCAGACTTTCGAAAGAATGTGAGGGTCCTTGAGAGGACGCAGAGGTGATTTACCAGAATGGATCCAGGGATGGGGGATTTTAGTTACAAGGTTAGGTTGGAAAAGCTAGGATTATTCTGCCTATATCAAAGGAGATTGAGTGGAGAATTGATAGAGGTGTATAACACCTCTAGAGAACAGGCCATCCTGGACTGGGTATTGTGTAATGAGAAAGGATTAGTTAACAATCTTGTTGTGTGGCGTCCCTTGGGGAAGTGCGCCCATAATATGATAAAATCCTTCATTAAGATGGAGAGTGAGAGAGTTGATTCCGAGACTCGGGTCCTGAATCTAAACAAAGGAAACTATGAAGGTATGAGGCGGGAGTTGGCTATGATAGATTGGGGAACGTTACTTAAAGGGTTGACAGTGGATAGGCAATGGCTAGCATTTAAAGAGCGCAGGATGAATTACAACAATTGTTCATTCCTGTCTGTGCAAAAGTAAAACAGGAAGGGTGGCTCAACTGTGGCTTACAAAAGAAATTAAGGAAAGTATTAGATCCAAGGAGGAGAAATATAAAATGGTCAGAACAAGCAGCAAACCTGAAGATTGTGAGCAGTTTGGGATTTAGCAGAGGAGGACAAAAGGATTGATTAAGAAGGGGGAAATAGAGTATGAGAGTAAGCTAGCAGAGAACATAAAAACTGACTGTAAAAGATTCTATAGATATGTGTAGAGAAAAAGATTAGTGAAGACAAATGTGGGCCCCTTACAGTCAGAAACGGGGGAATTTATAATGGGGAACAAAGAAATGTCAGACCAATTAAATACATACTTTGTATCTGTCTTCACAAAAGAGGATACAAATTATCTCCCAGAAATGTTAGGGAACATAGGGTCTAGTGAGAAGGAGGAACTGTATGAAATCAGTATTAGCAGGGAATGTTTGGGAAATTGATGGGATTGAAGGCCGATAAATCCCCAGGGCCTGATAATCTACATCCCAGAGTACTTAAGGAAGTGGCCCTTGAAATAGCAGATGCATTTCTGGTCTTTTTTCAAAATTCTATAGACTCTGGAACAGTTCCAATGGATTGGACGGTAGTTAATGTAACTCCATTATTTCAAAAAAGAGGCAGAAAGAAAACAGCGAATTATATACCGGTTAGCCTGACATCAGTCGTGGGGAAAATGCTGGAGTCCATTATAAAAGATGTAATAGCAGAGTGCAATAATAACTCGTCTCCACTCCTAGTATTTCTAAATCCCACACATTCACTATAATGTGAACAATTATTTCCTCTCAAATTTGTAAACTTCACTGTATTGGAGTGAGGTGATATCTACTGGCGGGAAGCAAGAACTGCAATCAAGCAGCAGAAACTCCACAGTCTGTCAGGGTTAAAGGAACATTGCAATGTGAGGATCCAGCGAAGTGGTTTGATTGGGTAGATGGAGACATGATTCCACTTGTGGTGGTGTCTGAAGCAAAGGCCAGAAATACAAAATTGCCATTAATAAAAGAAATGAGGAATTCATGAAAAATGTAGTAACGTAGTGAATGGTTAGAATGTGGATGGAATAGAAAGTGAGATTGGATGGACAGAAGCAGTCTGAAAGGATGGCTGAAACAAAAGATGAGTGCCCTAAAACGTTAACTGTGTTTCTCACAGCACAGATGCTGCCAGAGCTGCTGAACATTTCCAGCACTTTCTGTTTTTATTTCAGCATTCGCAGGACGTTGCTTTGATCTGAAAATAAATAGTTGATTGACTGGGTGGTTCCTGTGAAATTCCACAGCAGCTAATAAAACCTGACCTATCAGTGGCTCGTTGGTCTCGGGGTATGATTCTTGCTTCGGGAGTATGGTTAATTAACATGTGAGAGATCCCGGGTTCAAGTCCCGGACGAGCCCTGGTCTGCTGGCATTTTTAGATTAAGGTTATCTATTGGTTTCAGCCTTGCAGAAGGTGGAATTGACTTCCATACGGAGCTGGCTTGAGGACCAGACAACTGGATTCAAAGATCTTGTTGACAAAATTGTAATTAACTAAATGTGCAGATAACCAACTGGGAATATAAAGTTGTTGCAGTAATTGTGACCTGACTCCAAAAACAACAGGATTGGGTTCTGGACTGGAATGGAATGGAATTCTTCAGTGTTTCTGTTGTTTGGCTTGCATTGACTCATCGATTTTCTTGTTTTTCACTTTGTCGATGCCTTTGAATAATTGTGGATCCTTCTTCAGGGTGTCTTCTTTCACCAGGTAGTTCTGACCTCTGATGATGTTGATTGTAATCAGCTTCAATTCGCTGATAGTTTTGGAAGTGAGCAGATTTCCTTTGCTTGAGTCTACAACATGGAACTCAGTCTGACATGTGGACCCATGGGAGGATTTGAATGCCACCCCTGCGTTGGAGTTGCATCCATCCAATAAGAGACCGAGTAGAAGTGACAGTTCTGTCAGTCGAACATGAGACTTTTAATGGCAGGGTTGTGAGTTTGAGTGCCATTCTGTTTTTCCCTTTTTTAAGGCTTCATGAGCAGAGAGTACAGGGAGTGTTTGAAATGAGCAAGTCTCGCTTTGATTCAGGACTCTTACCTCTCAGCAGCATCTCACTATGAAAGATTGAATTTGATCTCATTTCATTCTCAGCTCGGGGTCTGTGCGGCTCAGTGGCACTTCTGGCTGTCTCCCGCTTCACAATCCATCAGTACTGAGAAAGCAATGGGGAATATTACTCACATGTTGTGTTCTTTAATTTTTTGGAAAACTTGAATGTATGTATTTTCTTCCAAAACAAGGACACCAAGCCACTGTCAATGTAGGGCTGAAATAGCTCAGTTGGGAGAGCGTTAGACTGAAGATCTAAAGATCCCGGGTTTCAGCAATTTTGCTTCCTTATGCGTCCCTTGCCTTGGTTCTGATTTTCCGGTTGCACAATTTACTTTGAAATTATTTACCAAGCACCAGTGGATTGAATTTGAGAAACAACACAGAGTCATTTACAGCACAGAAGGTGGTCGTTTGGCCTATCACGTCCATGCTGGCTCTCCCCGGAGCAATCTGGTCAGTTCCACTCACCAGCTCGATCCCTTTCCTCCTGCAAGTTTCTTTCCTTCAAGTATCCATCTAATTTCCTTTTCAATCATTGATTGTCTCTGCTTCCACCACACACGTGGGCCAAGACATTACTGCCCACAACATAAAAAAGTTCCACCTCATCAAGGATGGGAAATACTTACACTTCTATATTTGCTTATTCTCTATTTCTATGAGAATAGACTGGCAGTCAACATGAAAGGAAACCCAAAAATCTTCGAGCAGCATGTAAATGATAAGTGGGTAGTAAGAAGTTGAGTCGGGCCTATTATGGACAAAGAGCATAATATATGCTTAGGGGTGCAGGGCAATGTTAATCTGCTTAATGAGTACTTTGTATCAGTGATCACTAAGGAAGTGGAATTTGACCAAATATCAGTCGAAGTGAAGAGAGTAGAGGCAATGGAGAGGGTACAAATTGAGAGAGGGAGGTACTAAAAAGGCAGGCTGTGCTTAGGGTAGATAAATCACCTGGTCTGGATGGTTTGCATCCCAGGTTGCAAAAGGAAATGCAGATGCAGATAATGGAAGAGTTTGAGATAATCTTCCAATCTTCCCTGGATACGGGGGAGGTGCCAGGAGTAAACAGTGGCATATGCGACGCCCTTATTCAAGAAAGGGTGTAAGGACAGTCCGGCTAACTACAGGCCAGTTAGATTAACAGCAGTGGTGGGTAAGGTTTTAGGAAGAATAATCAGGGTAAAAAATCAACAGTCACTTGGAGAGGTTTGAGTTAATTAAGGAGAGTGAGCATGGATTTATAAATGGGAGTTCATGCTTGACTAATCTGACTGCATTTTTTGATGAACCAAGAGAGCAGCTTGATGAAGGGAATGCAGTGGATGACGTTTATATGGATTTTAAGGAAGCGTTTGACAAGGTACCACAAAAAAGGGTGGTTTACAAAATTGAGGTTCGTGGGATAGGAGGGTCAGTGTCCAATTGGATAGAAAATTGGTTGAATCACAGAAAACAGCGAGTCTTATGAAATGATTCATTGTCAGCCTGGAAGATAGTCGACAGTGATGTTCCCCAAAGGTCAGTGCTAGAACCACTGCTTTTTTTGCGAAAGATAAATGACTTGGATCTTGGAATATTGAGTAGAATCTCAAAATATCCCGATGACAACTAACTTGGAGGAGTGGCAAACAGTGAGGATGATATGAACTGCCTGCAACAGGACAATGATAGGCTAGCAGAATGGGCAGACAGGTGGCAGATGGAATTTAATAGTGACAATTGTGAGGTGATGTATTTTGGCATAAGGAATAGGGAGAGGCAATATTTACTTAATGGCACAGTTCTAAAGTATGTGTTGGAATAGAGGGACTTGGGGTTCATGTGCATCAATCTTTGAAGGTGGCAAGACATATTGCGAGAGTGGTTAGCAAAGCATATGGGATCTTGGGCTTTATAAATAGAGGCATTGAGTACAAAGCAGGGAAGTTATGCTGAACCATTATAAAACTCTGGTTAGGCCCAGTTGGCGTGTTGCTTCCAGTTTTGCTTACCACACTTAAGAAAGAATGTGAGGGTCCTTGAGAGGATGCAGAGGAAATTCACCAGAATGGATCCAGGGATGGAGGATTTTAGTTGCAAGGTTAGGTTGGAAAAGCTAGGGCTGTTCTACCTGTATCAAAGGAGAGTGAGGGGAGAATTGATAGATGTGTTTTCGGCTGTGACAGTTTTAAATATGTTGGCAAGGAAACATTGTTCCCGTTAACTATTGGTACAAGGACTAGGGGACACAGATTGAAGGTTTTGGACAGGAGGTACAGGGGGAATGTGTGCAAGAACTTTTTTACACAGTGACTGG
Source organism: Heterodontus francisci (assembly GCF_036365525.1). NCBI lineage: Eukaryota > Metazoa > Chordata > Chondrichthyes > Heterodontiformes > Heterodontidae > Heterodontus > Heterodontus francisci. Next base: position 16,010,905 of record NW_027141852.1, read on the forward strand.
TGATGATCTGTAACTCGCTGCCCAAGAGGGCGGTGGAAATGGAGACAATCGAGGATTACAAAAGGAATTTGGATGGGCACTTGAAGGAAATAATTTTACAGGGCTATGGAGATCGAGCAGACAAGTAATAACTCGTCTCCACTCCTAGTATTTCTAAATCCCACACATTCACTATAATGTGAACAATTATTTCCTGTTGTGTCTCTCTCCGATTTGTAAACTTCACTGTATTGGAGTGAAGTGACATCTACTGGCAAGAACCAAGAACTGCCGTGATGAGATCAGCCATGATTGTATTGAATGGCAGAGCAGGCTCGAGTGGCTGAATTGCCGACTCCTGCTCCTAGTTCTTATGTTCATAGAATCATACAGCACAGAAGGAGGCCATTCAGCCCCATTGTGCCTCTGCTGACTCTCGCACAAAAAGATGCAATTAGTCCAACCCCCTGCCGACTTCCCCATAATCCTGGAGAATTTCACTTTGAAATATTTTTCCAATTCCTTTATGAAAGTTATAATTGAATCTGTTTCCACCACCCTGTCAGACAATTCATTCCAAATCCAAATCAGTTACTGGGTAAAAAGATCTCTCCACACCTCCCCTTGACATTTTTGGCAAATTATTTTAAATCTGTGTCCTCTGGTTACTGACCCCCAGGAAACTGGAAACAGTTTCTCCCTCTCTACCCTATGAAAATCCTTCATGATTCTGAACACCTCCATTAAATCTTCCCTTAACCTTCTCTGCTCTGAAGAGAACAATCCCAGCTTCACCAGCCTGTCCAGAGAACTGACACCCCGCATCTCTGGGATCATTCTAGTAAATCCCCTTTGAATTGTCTCAGAAGCTTTGATGTCCTTTCTAAAGCCTGGTGCCCAGAACTGGACACATTACTCGAGCTGAGATCGAGCCAGCGACGCCCACATCCCACGAAAGAATAAAAAAACGCTCCCTAACCAGTCACCAATTCTTATCCATTTACAGACGCTCCCTGACCAGTCCCCAAATCTTATTCATTTAGAGACGCTCCCTGCCCAGTCCCCAATTCTTATCCATTTAGAGACGCGGTTTCGGGAAGCCTCACCGGGAAAAGCTTCACCGCCACCATCCGCAGAGATACAGATGGGATTGTTCCATGTTATTGTGGCCCGGAGGCCCTGCTCCAGCTGTGTGAGCCCGCAAAGGGCGCGGTCTTCTCGCACTTTGTGAATATCCCGCTCCAACTCCGAACCCGCAGCTCCAGATGCTGACAGAGCTGTCTCTACTGCGCCTGCGCGCCCCGCTCCTGTCACAGATCGGGCGGATTCTAGGCCGCTGAGCATTCTGGGTATCACACCTGTCATTAATGCTATTCTTTCAGCTGATCGGCTTTATTCCGTACATTTCATGACCTGGAATCGTCGTGAGTGTTTTCGTTTGCACCTGTCAATGCCTGGGAGGAGAGAGTCAGCTTCACTTTGTAGCCATGAGTTTCTGGTGTGAGAAAGTGGTGTTTCCCTCAGTATATTTCAGTTTTTGGTCTGTGACTGTGGGTATTATTCAGTACCTGTTTGTTTCTGCTATTGCTATGTGAGTTTCACCACATATCTTTCAACAACTTGTATGTGAGCATCAGCTTTTGTCTATATCTATCAGTTTCTGAGAAGTGAGAAAGGGTTTGATTCTATCCCTATCAGTTTCTGTTACATGCATGTGTCTTTAATCTGCACCTCCTCTGAGTGTGTCTTCTTCTCTGTACTTGTAGGTGAGTATGTGTTTTGCTTTGTATCTCTCAGTCTTTGAAGTGTGAGCCTGGGTTTGCACCTAATTTTCTTTGTACCTTGCAGCTGGGATATGAAAGAAAGATTTTTACACGTTACCTGCCAACTGCTGCAAAGTGACTGTGGGTTTCACACTGTATCTGTCAATTTCTTGTCCGGTAATGCGAAGTTTACTGTGCACCTGTCAGTTTCTAGTCCAGGACTGATTGATTTTACTCTGTCCCTAGCATTCGCTGGTCTGTTAGTGTGCGGTTTCCATTGTACCTGTCAGTTTCTTGTATGTGAGTGTTGATTTCACTCTGAAAAGAATCATAGATCATAGAATAGTTACAGAACAAAAGGAAGCCATTCAGCTCATTGTGCTTGTGCTGCTTCTCTGCACGAGCAACTCAGCTCATGCCACAGACTCATGTATTCCATGAAAACATGCAATTTTTTTCACTTCAGATAATTATCTTATACCATTTTGAAAGCCATGGTTGAATCAGCCTCCATCACACTCTCAAGCAGTGCATATCAGATCTTAACCACTCGCTGTGCAAAATAAGTTTTTCCTCATGTTGCCTTTGGTTCCTTTGCCATTCACCTTAAATCGGTGTCCTCTGGTTACAGAGCCGTGAATAATATTCCCCATTGCTTTCTCAGCACTGATGGATTGTGAAGCAGGAGACAGCCAGAAGTCCCACTGAGCCGCACTGACCCCGAGCTGGGAATGAAATGAGATGAAGTTCAATCTTTCACAGCGAGATGCTGCAGAGAGATAAGAGTCCCGAATCAACGTGAGACTTTCTCATACTTTTGCTGAATTTCATTTCAAACACTCCTTGTACTCTCTGCTCATGATGCCGTAAAAAAGGGGAAAACAAAATGGCACTCCAACTCACCACCCTGAAATTAAAAGTTTCATGTTCGACTGACTGAACTGTCACTTCTACTCGGTCTCTTATTGGATGGATGCAACTGGATTCTTCAACGCAGGGGTGGCATTCAAAACCTCCCATGAGTCCACATGTCAGACTGAGTTCCATGTTGTAGACTCAAGCAAAGGAAATCTGCTCAGTTCCAAAACTATCAGTGAGTTGAAGCTCATTACGATCATCATCATCAGAGGTCAGAACTACCTGGTGAAAGAAAACACCCTGAGGAAATATCCACAATTATTCAAAGGCATCAACAAAGTGAAAAACAAGAAAATCGATGAGTCAATGCAAGCCAAACAACAGAAATGGGAAAGGTTTCCTTTCCATACCAGAACCCAGTTCTGTTGTTTTTTGGAGCCAGGTTTCAGTTAAATTTACAACTTTATATTCCCACTTGGCTCTCTGTAAATTTCATTCATTCCAATTTTGTCGACAAGCTCTTTGAATCCAGCCCTCTGGTCCACAAGCAGACTCCATATGGAAATCAATTACGCCTTCTGCAAGGCTGAAACCAATCAATGACCTTAAACTAAAAATGCCAAAGAAGAAGGGCTTGTCTTGGATTTAAACCCAGGATCTCTCACACATTAATTAATCACTCACCCTGAGCAAGAATCATACCCCTAGATCAACATGCCACTGATATCAGAACTTCCTTTTGGCTCCTGTGGAATTTCACTGGCAGCCAAAGCCGATCATCCATTTTTTTTCAGAGCAAAGCAACATCTTGCAAATTCTGAAATTAAAACAGAAAGTGTTGGAAATGTTCAGAAACTCTGGCAGCATCTGTGCTGAGAGAAACACAGTTAACATTTCAGGGCACTCACCTTTTGTTTCAGCCATCCGTTCAGACTGCTTCTGTCCATCCAATCTCACTTTCTATTCTATCCACATTCCAACCATTCACTCCGTTCCTACATTTTTCATGAATTCCTCATTTCTTTTATTAATGACAATTTTATATTTCTGGCCTTTGCTTTGGACTCCACCACAAGTGGAATCATGTCTCCATCAACCCAATCAAACCCATTCACTATTTCCTCACATTGCAATGTTTTTTTCACCCTGACAGACGATGGAGCTTATGCTGCTTGATTGCAGTTCTTGCTTCCTGCCAGTAGATGTCACCTCACTCCAGTCCAGTGAAGGTTGCAAATCTGAGAGCACACAACAGGAAGTGACTGTTCACGTGACAGTGAACAGGTCCCTCTATTCCTGCACACTCTTTAGAACTGTGCCATTAAGTATATATTGCCTCTCCCTATTCCTTCTGCTAAAATGCATCACCTCACACTAGTCACTACTAAAATCCATCTGCACCTGTCTGCCCATTCTGCTAGCCTATCACTGTCTTGTTGCAGGTGGTTCATTTCATCCTCACTGTTTGCCACTTCTCCAAGTTTCGTGTTATCGGCATATTTTGAGATTCTACTCTATATTCCAAGATACAAGTCATTTATCTGTCGCAAATAAAAAGCAGTGGTTCCAGCAGTGACCCTTGGGGAACAGCACTGTCGACAACCTTCCAGTCTGAGAATGAACCATTTATTACGACTTGCTGTTTTTTGTCCTTAAGCCAATTTTCTATCCAATTGGACACTGACCCTCCTATTCCATGAACCTCAATGTTGTTAATCACCCTTTTATGTGTCGTTTCTTAAAATCCACATAAACAACATCCACTGCATGCCCTTCATAAACCTTCTCTGTTAGTTCATCAAAACATGCAGTTAGATTAGTCAAGCATGAACTCCCATTTATAAATCCATGCTCACTCTCCTTAATTAACTCAAACCTCTACAAGTGACTGTTGATTTTTTCCCTGATTGTTCTTTCTGAAACCTTACCCACCACTGCTGTTAAGCTAACTGGCCTGTAGTTGGCCGGACTGTCCTTACACCCTTTCTTGAATAAGGGTGTCACATTTGCAACTGTTTAATCCTCTGACACCTCCCCCGTATCCAGGGAAGATTGGAAGATTATAGCAAGCCTTTCTGTTATCTGCATCCACATTTCCTTTCGCAATCTGTGATGAAAGCCATCCGGACCAGGTAATTTATCTTCCTGAAGCATAACCAGCCTTTTCAGTACCTCCCTCTCTCAATTTGTACCCTCTCCATTGCCTCTACACTCTCCACTTCTCCTGATATTTTGTCAAATTCCACTTCCTTAGTGATCATTGATACAAGGTACTCATTAACTAGATTAACATTGCCCTGCAGCTCACAGTATATATTACCCTCTTGGTCCCTAATGGGGCCCACTTCACCGCTGACTACCTGCTTATTATTTATATCCTGCTCGAAGATTTTTGGGTTCCCTTTCATGTTGACTGCCATTCTATTCTGGTAGAGATAGGGAATAAGCTAAATATAGAAGATATAAATATTTCCCATCCTTGGGTGAAGTGGAATTTTTTATGCTGTGAGTGGTAATGTCCTGACCCACGAGTGTGGTTGAAGTAGAGACAATCAATGATTTGAAAAGGAAATTGGATGGATACTTGAAGCAAAGGAACTTGCAGGAGGAAAGGGATCGAGCAGGTGAGTGGAACTGAGTAGCTGGCTCCGATAATTGCTGCAGTCACTGCGATCCCCCTTAATTTTGTACAAGGTGACAATGTTTGCATCACGCATGTTTTGAGCCCTTGTTGAACTCGACTATGGTGGGCTCACTGTCCAGTTCCTCCATGACAGGGAAGTCTGGAATGGCACTGAGAGCTCCTTCAATCACAATGTTCTCCGTTATGTAGAGTTCAAGGTAATGCTCCACTCACCTTTCCATCTGCTTGTTAGGTTCAGTGATGATCACCCCTCTCTTTGTCTTCAAAAGGTGCTGATTTAGTTCCTACTGGGCCCATTGCTTTCTTAATTCCTTCATACATCCCTCTCGCATCCCCCCATTCATCAGCAGAGTTTTAACCAGTATTGATTGGTGCAGTGCCGAGCAGTCTGCAGAGACTTGTTTCTGGCAGCTCTGAGGGCATCTAGATGTTGTTTGCTGGAGACTTGTTTGTAGTTCATGAGAGCTCTCCTCTTAGTTGCAGTAACTGACTCCATTTCAGTCCGATAAGCCTCAAACCAGTCAGCATTCCTCCCATCTCTTTTCCCATACACAGCGAGTGCAGAGTTATAGATGGTGGTGTGCAGATGATTCCACTTTGACACTGCACTGAGGCCTTGAGCATTGTTGTCTGAAAGAGCCTGATCGAGGATGTTGAGGAACTCCTGGGTCCTTTCTGGGTCAGTGGTTCGGCAAGTGTTGATCAGAAGACGACCTTACTTCTTGGATGGATGAAGCTTCCTTGGCTGAAGCCTGACCTTGTTACACACCAGGGAGTGGTCAGTGTCACAGTCAGCGCTGTGATAGCTGCGAGTGATGAGGACACTGCTGAGGGTGGTATGTCTGGTGATGATAAGGTCTAGCTGGTGCCAATGGCATGATCTCGGATGTCTCCAGGACACCTTGTAGCACAGCTTGACCTGGAAGTAGCTGTTCATCACACAGAATCCATGGTGACAGCATAGCTCCAGCAATCTCTGTCCATTTACGTTCATCTTGCCAATCCCCTGGTGCTCTATGCACATTGGCAAAGCTGTGTAGTCAGTATCCAAGCTTGTGTTGAAGTCTCCTAGAAGGTACAGTCCCTCAGTGCTGGGAATTCTACTGATGGCAGTGTCAAGTGTCACATAGAATTGATCCTTGACATCTGGGGTGGAGGTGAGTGTCGGGACATAGATGCACATGAGATTAACTGGGCCCACACGTGTTGACAAGTGAAGAGTAAGAATTCTCTCTGAGCCTACTGTGGGTGGTTCACTCATCTCAAGTAGCGTGTATTTTACTGTGAAACCCACTCCATGCTCACGACTTGCCTCTTGGGCTTTCCCCTGCCAGAAGAAGGTGTAGTGTTTCTCTTTGAGGGATCCACTTTGAACGAGTCTAGTTTCTTGCAGCACTGCAACGTCCACATTGAGCCTTGTGAGTTCTTTGTCGATCACAGCTGTCTTGTGTGTGTCATCAACCTGCAGAAGGTTGTCGGTAAGGCCAGGACACATGTTCCTCACATTCCAGCTTGTGATGCGAAGGACTGGTGTCTTCTTTGTTGAGTTTGTTTTTCTTGGTGCATAGATTATCAATCCGTCTGTTTAGAGATGATTCTCTAAGCTTCAAGCACCCATTGAAGTAAGCAGGTCGTGGCAGGACAGCACCTAACTGACTGGGGGCTGCCCAGCTTGGAGTGAATGGTAGCTGTCCAATGAGACACTAAGAGCTCTCCCATTGTCCGAGATAACCCCTGGCGCTCATACTCTGCACCAATTGAATGAGAGCTCACAATCAGTAACTGTTTATTCCCGGGTTGTGCTAATGTTTAACCATGAAGCTGGAGTGTCCTCTCCAGTGCACAGGCCTGGGCAAATAGTATGGAGACCCTGAGCATCAGGAACCCCTGTCAGCATTGCTGGTATTGTCCAGAGGAAAGGAAAATACCAGTACTGTTTGTTACCAGATCTGCTGTAGGAGTTGCTGTAAAACTGCCTGAAAAGTCACAGGTATCCGCCTCCAGGACTCCACTTCGGATTTACTGTCCAGGTTTACTCCCTCAGCCTTCTTATTTATTTAATTAGAGATACAGTACTGAAACAGGCCCTTCCAGCCCACCGAGTCTTTGCCAACCATCAACCACCCATTTATACTGATCCTACATTTATCCCATATTCCTACCACATCCCCTCAATTCCCCTCCCACCTACAGACACTAGGGGTAATTTACAATGGCTAATTTACCTATCAATCTGCAAGTCTTTGGCTGTGGGAGAAAACCGGAGCACCCGGCAGAAACCCACGCAGTCACAGGGAGAACTTGCAAACTCTGCACAGGCAGTACCCGGAATCGAACGCAGGTCACTGGAGGTGTGAGGCTGCGGTGCTCACCACTGCACCACTGTGTCTTCTCAAGGTACCGATAGAGAAGTGAGACTTTTTGCCCATATCTGGGGCTCTGTTTCTTGGCTTCGGGATGGAACCACACGCCAGTGGGCCTGTATGACATGCACAAGGATATCACACACTGCCCCATCCCTGGGACAGCTCAGAGAGAGACCCTGATGATAATGCACCCCACAGGAACATCACAAACAGCCCCCTCCCTAGGACAGCTTAGGGTCAGACACTGCACACACTGCAACAACAGTGACATTACTGTATTAGTCCCTCCATTCTGAAAAACAAGCATTCACCCTACTTTATGCTTTCTGCCCCTTATCCACGCTGCCACTGCTCCTTTAATCCCATCTGCTCCAATTTTGTTAACAAGTCTATTTTATGGTACTTTTTCAAACACATTTTTGAAGTCCAGACACACACCATCAACCCCACTACCCTGGTCAACTCTCTCTGAAACTTCATCAAAGAAATTAATTCATTAATTCAGACACAATCTTCTGTTAACCAATCTGTACTGGCTGTCATTTATTAGCCCATGTTCTACCATGTGACAGTTAGTTTTCTCCTGGATAATTGTCTCGAAAAGTTTCCCCACCACCGACTTTAGACTAACTGGTCTGTAGTTCATGGGTTTATCTCTCTTTTTAATCAGGGCTGTAAAATTAGCAACCCTTGCAGAGTTATCTTTTAATTCTGGAAAGTCTATTGTGGACAATCTCTTATGGCATGACTTTAACCAATTAAGGCAACAGGATACTTGATTAATAAGTCCAGAACTTTTATTGAGAGTAAAATAGTACTCAATAATTGAAAGTAAAATTATACTTAACAAACTTGGGGAATATAACTTTACAGCTCCAGCAGGTGGGCGGAATGGTCGAGCTTGGTCTCAGAGTGTCACGGTCCTCTTTGTCCAGCCTAGATCCCTCATCAGGTGGAGAACTTGGTTGATGATCTGAGCCTTTACCCTTGAGCTCTTCTAGTGTTCCTGCACATTGAAAGCTTTCAAGATCCCTACTTTTAACCCCTGGATTGCCATCACACCACCTTGTAAAATAATAATTGTTCCGAGCATTTGCTAGGTACATTTAATTAGTTCTTAATGATGTCTTCCACTAACAGCCAACTGTCCTCAGAATCTCAGACATGAGTACAATGGAGTGGTTTCACACTGTCTCCCAATCTGATCTGAAACAAGTTTCCTCTTCATTGAATCTAGACTTTTGAAGGTCACGATGGAACATACCATGGGTTTTATCAGGGGTCCGAGAAAGGTCCATTGTTTGAATACATTTAGCTGAAACTGCCCTTTCCCACAAAGACACAGAAACTCACAGTAATTAGATTGAACTAACTTTAAATGAAAACCCATTCTCTCTAAAATGATTATTAATTCATTAATTATAACTCAATCAAGGTTCATTACTTTTAGAATTAGAATTAGAATTAGAACATTACAGCGCAGTACAGGCCCTTCGGCCCTCGATGTTGCGCCGACCTGTGAAACCATCTGACCTACACTATTCCATTTCCATCCATATGTCTATCCAATGACCACTTAAATGCCCTTAAAGTTGGCGAGTCTACTACTGTTGCAGGCAGGGCGTTCCACGCCCCGACTACTCTCTGAGTAAAGAAACTACCTCTGACATCTGTCCTATATCTATTACCCCTCAACTTAAAGCTATGTCCCCTCGTATTTGCCATCACCATCCGAGGAAAAAGACTCTCACTATCCACCCTATCTAACCCTCTGATTATCTGATATGTCTCTATTAAGTCACCTCTCCTCCTCCTTCTCTCCAACAAAAACAACCTCAAGTCCCTCAGCCTTTCCTCGTAAGACCTTCCCTCCATACCAGGCAACATCCTAGTAAATCTCCTCTGCACCCTTTCCATAGCTTCCACATCCTTCCGAAAATGCGGTGACCAGAACTGCACGCAATACTCCAGGTGCGGTCTCACCAGAGTTTTGTACAGCTGCAGCATGACCTCGTGGCTCCGAAACTCGTTCCCCCTACTAATAAAAGCTAACACACCATATGCCTTCTTAACAGCCCTATTAACCTGGGTAGCAACCTTCAGGGATTTATGTACCTGGACACCAAGATCTCTCTGTTCATCTACACTACCAAGAATCTTCCCATTAGCCCAGTACTCTGCATTCCTGTTACTCCTTGCAAAGTGAATCACCTCGCACTTTTCCGCATTAAACTCCATTTTCCATCTCTCAGCCCAGCTCTGCAGCCTATCTATGTCCCTCTGTACCCTACAACATCCTTCGGCACTATCCACAACTCCACCGACCTTCGTGTCATCCGCAAATTTACTAACCCACCCTTCTACACCCTCTTCCAGGTCATTTATAAAAATGACAAACAGCAGTGGCCCCAAAACAGATCCTTGCGGTACACCACTAGTAACTAAACTCCAGGATGAACATTTGCCATCAACCACCACCCTCTGTCTTCTTTCAGCTAGCCAATTTATGATTCAAAGCTCTAAATCACCTTCAACCCCATACTTCTGTATTTTCTGCAATAGCCTACCATGGGGAACCTTATCAAACGCCTTACTGAAATCCATATTCACCACATCCACTGCTTTACCCTCATCCACCTGTTTGGTCACCTTCTCGAAAAACTCAATAAGGTTTGTGAGGCACGACCTACCCGTCACAAAACCGTGCTGACTATTGCAAATGAACTTATTCTTTTCAAGATGATTATAAATCCTGTCTCTTATAACCTTTTCCAATATTTTAACCACAACAGAAGTAAGGCTCACAGGTCTATAATTACCAGGGCTGTCTCTACTCCCCTTCTTGAACAAGGGGACAACATTTGCTATCCTCCAGTCTTCCGGCACTATTCCTGTCGACAATGATGACATAAAGATCAAGGGCAAAGGCTCTGCAATCTCCTCCCTAGCTTCCCAGAGAATCCTCGGATAAATCCCATCTGGCCCAGGGGACTTATCTATTTTCACACATTCCAAAATTGATAACACCTCCTCCTTGTGAACTTCAATCCCATCTAGCCTAGTAGCCTGAATCTCAGTATTCTCCTCGACAACATTTTCTTTCTCTACTGTAAATACTGACCCAAAATATTAATTTAACACTTCCCCTACCTCCTCTGATTCCACACACAACTTCCCACTACTATCCTTGATTGGCCCTAATCTAACTCTAGTCATTCTTTTATTCCTGATATACCTATCGAAAGCCTTAGGGTTTTCCCTGATCCTATCCGCCAATGACTTCTCGTGTCCTCTCCTTGCTCTTCTTAGCTCTCCCTTTAGATCCTTCCTGGCTAGCTTGTAACTCTCAAGCGCCCTAACTGAGCCTTCACGTCTCATCCTAACATAAGCCTTCTTCTTCCTCTTGACAAGCGCTTCAACTTCTTTAGTAAACCACGGCTCCCTTGCTCGACAACTTCCTCCCTGCCTGACAGGTACATACTTATCAAGGACACGCAGTAGCTGCACCTTGAATAAGCTCCACATTTCTATTGTTCCCATCCCCTGCAGTTTCCTTCCCCATCCTACGCATCCTAAATCTTGCCTAATCGCATCATAATTTCCTTTCCCCCAGCTATAATTTTTGCCCTGCGGTATATACCTGTCCCTGCCCATCGCTAAGGTAAACCTAACCGAATTGTGATCACTATCACCAAAGTGCTCACCTACATCTAAATCTAACACCTGGCCAGGTTCATTACCCAGTACCAAATCCAATCTGGCATCGCCGATGGTTTTACAATCATCTGTTTCATGATGGGTAGCTACTCATTAATTATAAAGGATATAAACGTTAGTACTGAACACAAAATGGTTCCTTTGGTCATGTGTTCATTATAAAATGGCTTTCTTAACGTTGTTAGTTATTACAATGGATACATTATAAAAATGGTCAAGTTAAACTGATATCGAACTACCCAAGCTTACCTGCATCCTCCAGTCCTCTGGCAACATTCCCATATTCAAGAAGGATTGAAACATTGTGGCTCGAGTCTCTGATATTTCCACCCTTACTTCCCTCAGCAACCCAGGATGCAGCCCATCCAGACCGGGTGACTTTTCTACTGTGAGTGCTGCCAACCTTGTAATTGTCTCCTCTTTATCTATTTTTATCCCGTCCAATTTCTCCACAACCTCCTCCTTTACTGTGACATTTGCACAATCTGCTTGTTTTGTGACAGATGAAATGTACTTAATTAGAACCTCAGCCACACCCTCTGCCTCCACAGGATCTCCTAATTGACCCACCCTTGCATTGACTGTCCATATGTTGGTAAAAGACTTCAGTGTTCCCAGTTATGTGACCTGCTAATCTTTTCTCATACACTCTCTTGCTGATCTCTTTTCCTTTTTCAGCTCTCCTCTGCACTTTCTGTATTTTGCTTGTTTCTCTACTGCATATGAATCCTCACATGATTTCGATATTAATGGTTTATGAACTATTTTGTTGAAGGATTTAGTTTTGTAAATTTCTCCCGAGCTTCCCTCATGGTCAGGCAGAAAGTTTAACTGCTGTGTTTTCAAACAGCAACAGCTTTATTTGAAAAGCCATTGTGACAGGATTCCGGGTTTTAATCCAGTCACAAATCTGGTTCTGATGTCTTGTGGCTCCAGCTGTCACATGACCTGTCAGAGGATGACCTCATAATTGACCAAGTCATGGAGCTGTGGGTTGATGTTTAAATTGTTTCAAAATAATTTTCCAGAAGGACAATCAAAATGAATCAATATATATCAGGTAGATTTTGTGAATTTGTGCTCCCAGTGGAAATTCCTGCAGAGTCTGCTGGTTTTCATATCCCCAATTCCCCACAGGAAGCTCAGTGCTCGGAATCTGTATTCATTACATTAACATTATACAGAATCATTTCATGGGAGACGCAAGTGTGAATTGTAGACAGGTGGGTCAGCTTTAACTTTCAAAGTAACACAGAAGTAAAATACTGCAGATACTGGAAATCTGAAATAAAAACAGAAAATGCTGGAAATACTCAGCAGGTCTGGCAACTTCTGTGGAGAGAGAAACAGAGTTAACGTTTCAGATCTGTGACCTTTCATCAGAACTGGGCTGAAATTGTCTGAGGGACTGAGATTGTGGAATCAATTTCAGGGTCAAAGACATTGTACTCTGTAAGGATAGGAAGATGGTGATTATTAAGTAGAGTGCAAGAATATAGATGCTTTTACATTACTTGAATCAACATTGATTTAAACTTTGTGCTCACGAATCCTATCTTTTGATCAAAATGACATTGATAACAATGGAAAAAGCAACACATGCATTTCACGACCACAGGACTTTGTAAAGCCTTTTACAGCCAATGAAGGACTTTCCAAATGTTGTCACTCTGCAGTACAATACAATACCCTACAATAAGTATACTTCACATTCGAGTCACACAAGTGCCAGGCAATGACCATCTCAAACAAGAGAGAATCTAACCATCTCCCCTTGACATTCAACGGTGCTACGATTGCTGAATCCCCCCACTATCAACATCCTGGGGGTTACCATTGACCAGAAACTGAATTGCAATAAGCATATAAATATCATGGCGACAAGAGCAGGTCAGACACTAGGAATCCTGCGGCGAGTAACTCACCTCCTGACTCCCCAAAGCCTGTCCCCTATCTGCAAGGCACAAGTCAGGAGTGTGATGGAATATTCTCCACTTGCCTGGATAGTTGCAGCTCCAACAACACTCAAGAAGCTCGACGCCATCCAGGACAAAGCAGCCCACTTGATTGGCACCTCATTCACAAAATTCACTCTCTCCATAACTGACGCACAGTGGTAGCAGTGTGTACCATCCACAAGATGCACTGCAGCAAGGCAGCAAGCCTCCTTAGACAGCACCTTCCAAACCCGTGACTTCTACCACCTTGAAGGACAAGGGCAGCAGATGCATGGGAACACCACCACCTGCAGGTTCCCCTCTGAGCCACACACCACCCTGGAATTGGAACTATATCACCATTCCTTCACTGTGGCTGGGTCAAAATCCTGGAACTCCCTTCCTAACAGCACCACATCGACTGCAGTGGTTCAAGAAGGCAGCTCACCACTACCTTCTCGAGGGAATTAGGGATGGGCAATAAATGCAATAAAATCAATAAAAAGACAATATCCTGTAATCCCCAAAAGTAGAAAATACATATGAAAATGAAAATATAATAAAGCACAGTCAGCATGGATTTCACAAAGAAAGTCTTGATTAACCTTATCTTTGAAGAACCAACAGCAAGAGTAATACAGCAGATGTAGAAGAGTTTAAGTTAATAAAGCCTCATCCTTTTAAGTGCTTGAACCAACAAATTGTGGGTGAACAAACAAGCACACTAACTGACAGAGCTGGGTGTTGTGCTTTCTAGATTACCCGAAAGCAGGGTGTCAGTTAAATCTTCAGGTTGCTGCAACCAGAATAGCCATTGTCCACTATCAGCTTTACTGTTACAAATAAAGGGTGGAACATTCATTGTGAATCTACAGAAACAGTCTGGTCCTGCACACTGCAGACACATCCAGGTCATCACTAACCAGCTCTCCTATAATTGATGCAGTTATTTGATTTTTCCCCATTAGCTCCATGGAATTATTTTTGAAAGATTTTAAATTCCAAGAAGTTTTGTTAATATTCAGCCCTTGAGAAGAAATCATTCCCTGGCCACAGTTGAGAAAGCTATGAATATAAAACTGTAGACTACCAGGTAACACAGAGAAAGCTGATCAGCTAATCTATAATTACTTACTTTTCTTAATTTTGCTCTTGCTATTCGGTTTTTCATCCTTTTCAGTTCCTGACTGTGGATATTATTGTGATTAAATGTGAAAAGATGCACTGTGTCTCAGCCCCGGTATATTGGCTCTTTCTCTGTACAGTGCTGTACACACTCAGATACTCACACACACACACTCAAATTTCCAGCCCTGACGGTGCAGAAAGCGCTGCTCAAAGTTACACATTCTGACTGTTTGCAGTTGATTAGTGAGAGATTATTAACGTATCCTTCTGCAGCGCTGCCTCGGTTAATAACAGCAGATCTAAGCCACATTTCAGATACGGAAACAGACGCATCAATTATTCACTCTTTCCCAGAGTGTGTGAGGCCGGGACAAGCAGCAACATTCCAGCCCCACACTCTGCAATTACCCAGCACCAGCGGAAAGCAGTGAATACAGATTCAATCAGTAGGTTAATGTCCATTACAGGGATGCAAGATTCCACGGTCCAGGACAAACATCCCCATAGACCGAGAACAAGCTCAGGAAAACCCGGGGGAGTTAATATCCCAATCACTGAGCATTCCAGTAACATTGAACAAGTTCCTGAACTGAGTGAACCTTTCAAAGTACAGAAGTGATGACGAGGTCAAAAAGGTCTGAACAGTTGAGGTGACTGAATGGTTTCAGCTTCTCTGTTCAGGTTGCAGCTTTCACTGGAGGCATGTGTTTAAATCCCACTTCTGACAACTAGATTTTCAGTTACTTTGCAGAGCTTCCTTGAAGGTTTGGGGTCAAGTAAATACTGAGGAACTGTTTCTAACTGCTGAATGGTCAATAACCAAAGGTTACAGATTTAATGTGGCTGACAAAACCAGAAGGAACTTGAGGAAAAATTCCTTTCTGCAACGTGTGGTTAGGATTTCAGTTATGTGGATAGATTGGAGAAGCTGGGGTTGTTCTCCTTCGAGAGGAGATTTGATAGAGGTGTTCACAATCATGAGGGGCCGTGACAGACCCGATAGAGAGAAACTGTTGGTAGAAGGATTGAGACTCAGGTAAAAGCTGTGGCTCAGTTGGTCACACTCACCTCGGAATCACAAGCTTCTGGGTTCAGATTTCACAGCTGACACTCCAGTGCAGCACTGAGGGTGTTGAAGGTACTGCCTTTCAGGTGTAATGTTAAACCAAGACCTGGTCTGCATGTTTGGGTGAATGTAAAAGATCCCATGCTGCAATTTCAAACAAGTGAAGAGCAATTCTCCCTGGTGTTGTGATCAATATTTGCCCCTCAGATCAGTTGGTCATTATCACATTGCTGTTTGTGGGTATCAGCTGCTGCATTTCTGACATTACAACAGTGATTACACTTCAAAAGTATTTCATTGTCTATGAAGTGCTTTGATATATCCAGTGGTCTTGAAAGGTGCTATATAAATGCAAGTCTTTTCTTTCTTTATCACAACACATTGCTGTGTAAACAATGGTTCTTCATGTCATCTCTGGTTCTTCTGCCAATCACCTGATATCTGTGTCCTCTGCTTACTGAAACTTTTACCACTGGAAACAGTTTCTCCTTATTTAAACTATTGAAAACCTCCATGATTTTGAACAAATGTGTCAAATCTCTTCTGAACTTTCTCTGCTGCAAGGAGAACAACCCCAGCTTCTCCAATCTCTTCACATAACTGAAATCCCTCACCCTGCTACCATTGTGGTAAATCTCTTTTTTATTCTTTCATGAGATGTGGGCACTGCTGACACAATGTGATTCCTGTCAATGGAGCGGCCCGCTGACATCATCGGAGAGCGCCAAGCTGCTCATAGGCACAGCTACATCTTGCCAAGATTAAGTTGCACATGCGCAGGATGATGTCATGGCTCAGCGCCAACGTCATCGCATATCCGCGCCTGGTCCATCTTCGCACATGCACGCTGCAGCATCATCAGGTATCCAGCCTCTCACTCAGCTGGAGGAAGCAGCTGAATAGGAGACTTTGAGGCTGGAGCTCTCCCCCCTCGGCAACTCGCTCCAGGCCTCGATGCTTCCTCCCCTCAGCCGCTCGCTCGACACCGCACTGCTCCCCTGGCCGACTGTTCCCCGCTCGCGTCACCCAGCTCTCCTGCCACTCGCTCCCAGCCCCCCAAACTCCGCTCCAGCCATTAGCTCGAGGCCGTAGCACTTCCTTCCTCTCGGCCACTCACTACTCGCCTCTACGTCACACTTTACAGCCCGCCTTGCTTCTTCGGGCGGCGCGTGGAGACTGGACAAACGTGGGAGCAAGAGGCCGAGAGAAGGGAAGCAGCACAACCTAGAGCTTGCGGCTGGAGGGGAGGGGGTGGGGTGGGGAACGAGCGACCAGAGAATGGGGTGGCGCGATCAGAGGACAATCGGCCAGGGAAGTGGGGGAGAGCAGTGAGGTCTGGAGTGAGCGGCTGTGGAGGGTGGAAGCGGCCAGTGCGAAGGAGGGGGAGAAAGCGAGTTGTGCCACTTAGTGGTTGCGTTGTCAGCAAACGCAGCCTTTATTGTCCATCCTTAATTGCCCTTGAGAAGGTGGTGGTGAGCTGCCTTTTTGGAGCTGCTGCAGTCCATGTGTTGTACGTAAACCCACAGTGCTGTTAGGAAGTGAGTTCCAAGATTTTGATCCAGTGACAGTGAAGGAATGGTGATATCGTTCCCAGTCAGGACAGTGTGTAACTTGGAGGGGAGCTTGCAGATGGTGGTGTTCCCATTCATCCAATGTCCTTCTAGGTGGTCGAGATCGGGGGTTTGGAAGGTGCTGCAGAAGGAGGTTTGGTGAGTTGCTGCAGTGCATCTTGTCGATGGTACACACTGCTGCCACTATTCACTCGTGGTGGAGCGAGTGAATATTTAAAGTAGTGAATGGAGTGCTGATCAAGTGAGCTGCTTTGTCCTGGATGGTGTTGAGTTTCTTTGGTGTTGTTGGAGCTGCACTCATCCAGGCAAGTGGTGAGTATTGCATCACACTCCTGACTTGTGCCTTGTAGATGGTGGACAGGAGGTGAGTTACTTCCAGCAGCATTACCATCCTCTGACCTGCTCTTGCAGCTACGGTATTTACATGGCTGATCCAATTCAGTTTCTTGTTTACGTTTAGAGATACAGCACTGAAACAGGCCCTTCGGCCCACCGAGTCCGTGCCGACCATCAACCACCCATTTATACTAATCCTACACTAATCCCATATTCCTATCACATCCCCACCTGTTCCTATATATTTCACTACCACCTACCTATACTAGGGGCAATTTATAATGGCCAATTAACCTATCAACCTGCAAGTCTTTGGCATGTGGGAGGAAACCGGAGCTCCCGGAGGAAACCCACGCAGACACAGGGAGAACTTGCAAACTCCGCACAGGCAGTACCCAGAATCGAACCCGGGTTCCTGGAGCTGTGAGGCTGCGGTGCTAACCACTGCGCCACTGTGCCGCCCAATACTTCGCAATAGTAATCCCCAGGGTGTTGATAGTGAAGGATTCAGAAATGGTAATGTCATTGAATGTCAAGAGGAGATGGTTAGATTCTCTCTTGTTGGAGATGGTCATTGCCTGGCATTTTTGTGGCGTGCATGTTACTTGCCACTTATCAGCCCAAGCCCAATGTTGTCCAGGTCTCTCTACAGATGGACACGGACTGCTTCAGTATCTGAGGAGTTGCTAATGTGACTGAACATTTTGCAATCATCAGCAAACATCCCCACTTCTGACCTTATGATGGAGGGAAGGTCATTGATGAAGCAGCTGAAGTTGATTGGGGCCTAGGACGTGACCCTGAGCAACTCCTGAACGATGTTCTGGGACTGAGATGATTGGCCATCCACAACCATCACCATATTCCTTTGCGCTAGGTATGACTCCAACTCGTGGAGAGTTTCCCCCTGATTGCCATTGTCTTCAATTTTGCAAGGGCTCCTTGATGCCCTTGGCAGGAGCAGTCACTGTTACCTCATCTCACCTCCTGAATTCAGCTCTTTTGTCCAGATTTGAGCCAAGGCCATAATGAGGTCAGGAACCGTGTGGCCTTGGCAGAAACCAAAATGAGCATCGGTGAGTAGGTTATTGCTGTGTCAATGCTGCTTGATAGCACTGTCAACGACACCTTCCATCACTTTACTGATGATCAAGAGGAGGCTGACGGGGCAGGAGTTGACCGGGTTGGATTTGTCCTGCTTTTTGTGTACAGGACATACCTGGGCAATTTTCCACATTGCCGGGTAGATGCCAGTGTTGTAACTGTACTGGAACAGCTTGGCTAGCGGTGCGGCTAGTTCTGGAGCACAAATCTTCAGCGCTACAGCCGCAATGTTGTCAGTATCCAGTGCCTTCAGCCATTTCTTGATATCATGTGGAGTGAATTGGATGAGCTGAAGATTGTCACCTGTGATGCTGGGGACCTCAGGAGGAGGCCGGGATGGATCATCTACTTGGCACTTCTGGCTGAAGAAGTTTGCAAATGATTCAACCTTGTATTATGCACTGATATGGTGTTCTCCCCTATCATTAAGGATGGGGGCATTTGTGGAGCCTTGTCCTCCTTCCCTTCCAGGACCAAAGAGCAGTTGAACCTCTTCCAGCGCGCCGGAGTTTTGGAAAAAAAGGCAAACAGTGATGTCAGAGGAGAGCTGCGTGGTAGCAGCTCTGAAAAAAGGGGAAAGTTGTTTTTTTTTGTTGGAAAAAAAAACTCTGGTGTTAAGGTGAGTACTACGAAAGTTTTTTTTAAGGACTTTGTGTTGAAGTGGGTGGAACAAGGCCTCTAGTATAATTAGTATTTTTTAATTAAGGGAGTAACTCATTAACCTAAGGGTAAGTCATGGCAGGAGAGCTCAGCCCCGTGATATGCATCTCCTGCGCTATGTGGGAAATCAGGAACGCTTCCAGTGTCCCTGATGACCACGTGTGCGGGAAGTGTATCTATCTGCAGCTACTGGCTACCCGCATTAGGGAGCTGGAGCTGCGGGTGGATTCACTGTGGAGCATCCGCGATGCTGAGGAAGTCGTGGACAGCACGTTTAGTGAGGTGGTCGCACCACAGGTAATGGCTGCATAGGCAGAAAAGAGATGGGTGACCACCAGATGGAGTAGTAGGCGCAGGCAGGTAGTGCAGGGGTTCCCTGTGGCCATCCCCCTCTCAAACAGATATACCACTTTGGATACTGTTGGGGGATGACCTCCCAGGGGAAAGCAGCAACAGCCGAGTTTGTGGCATCACAGAGGGCTCTGCAGCACTGCAGGGGAGGAAAAGGTTTGGAAGAGCTTTAGTGATAGGGGATTCATTATAAGGGGTGCAGATAGGCATTTCTGCGGCCGCAAACGAGACTCCAGGATGGTATCTTATCTCCCTGGTGCTAGGGTCAAGGATGTCTCGGAGTGGCTGCAGGACATTCTGAAAAGGGACGGTGAGCAGCTCGAGGTCGTGGTCCATATTGATACTAACGACATAGGCAGGAAGAGAGTTGAGGTCCTGCAAAGTGAATATAAGGAGTTAGGCAGAAGGTTAAAAAGCAGGACCTCTAGGGTTGTAATCTCAGGATTACTTTCTGTGCCACGTGCTAGTGATGGTAGGAATAGGAGGATTAGGCAAATGAATGCGTGGCTGAAGAGCTGGTGTAGCCGGGAGGGCTTCAGGTACTTGGATCTTCTGGTGCAGAGGTGACCTGTACAAGAGGGACAGGTTGCATCTAAACTGGAGGGGGACCAATATCCTTGCAGGGAGGTTTGCTAGTACTACTCGGGAGGGTTTAAACTAGTCTGGCAGGGGGGTGGGACCCAAAGTAGTGGTCTCTCTGATGAGATATTTGAGGCAAATATAGAGGTCAAAGCAAACAAGTCCAGTAGGCAGGCTGGGCAGATGCAGGACGGGGAGCGTGGAAGGTCTGGTAGACTAAACTGCATTTACTTTAATGCAAGATGCCTTACAGTAAGGCAGATGAACTCATGGATCGGTACATGGGATTGTGATATTATAGCTATTACGGAAACGTGGTTGAGGGATGAGCAGGACTGGCAGCTCAATGTTCCGGGGTACCGATCCTTCCAGCGTGACAGAGATGGAGGTAAGAGAGGAGGTTGCACTATTGATTAGGGAGGACATCACGGCAGTACTTAGAAAGGATATCCCGGGGGAATGACAAGCAAGGCCATATGGGTAGAACTTAGAAATAAGAAAGGGCTGATCACTTTGATGGGATTATACTATAGGTCCCCCAATAGTCAGGGGGAATTGAAGGAGCATATTTGTAGGGAAATCACAGATAGGTGTAGGAATTATAGGGTTGTAATAGTAGGTGATTTTAACTTCCCTAATATTGACTGGACTGCCTTAGTACTAAGGGGTCAGATGGGGAAAAATTTGTTAAGTGTGTCCAGGATAGTTTTCTGAAGCAGTATGTGGATGGCCCTGCTAGAGAAGGGGCTACACTTGACCGCCTCTTAGGAAATGAGGATGGGCAGGTGGTTGATGTGTCAGTGGGGGAGCACTTTGGGACCAGTGACCATAACTCTATTAGCTTCAAGATCGTTACGGAACAGGATAGGACTGGTCCTCAGGTTGAAGTCCTAAATTGGGGGAAGGCTAATTTTGATAGCATCAGACAGGAACTCTCAAAAGTTGAATGGGAGAGGCTGTTTACAGGTAAAGGGACATCTGGCAAGTGGGAGGCTTTTAAAAGTGAGATCGGAAGAATTCAGGGCTGGCAATTTCCTGTTAGATGGAAGGGCAAGGCTGGCAAGTTTAGGGAACCTTGGTTGACTAGGGGTATTGAGGGCCTGGTCAGGATAAAGAAGGAGGCATATGTCAGGTATTGGCAGCTGGGATCGAGCGAGACCCTCGAGGAGTGTAGGGGATGTAGAACTACACTGAAGAAGGAAATTAGGAGGGCGAAAAGGGGCCATGAGATCTCCCTGGCAGATAAGATAAAGGAGAATCCTAAAAGATTCGATAAGTATATTAAGAGTAAAAGGGTAGCCAGGGAGACAGTAGGTCCCCTTAAGGATCAGTGTGGTAATCTATGTGTGGAGCCACGGGAAATGGGCGAGGTCTTAAATGAATATTCCTCGTCCATATTTACCGTGGAGAAGGTCATGGAAGCCAGTGAGTTCAAGGGAGGGAACAGCAATATCCTGAAGCATATCAACATTACAAAGGAAGTGGTGTTGGAGGTATTGAAGCGCATTAAGGTGGATAAATCCCCAGGGTCTGACCAGGTGTATCCTAGGATGCTATGGGAAGCAAGTTAGGAGATTGCTGGGGCCCTGGCCGAGATTTTTGTATCGTTAGCCACAGGTGAGGTACCGGAAGACTGGAGGATAGCTAATGCTATGCTTTTATTTAAGAAGGGCAGCAGGGATAAGCCAGGGAACTACAGGCAGGTGAGCCTTACATCAGTGGTGGGAAAGTTCTTGGAAGGGATTCTGAGAGACAGGATTTATATGCATTTGGAAAGGCAAGGTCAGATTAGGGATAGTCAGCATGGCTTTGTGCGTGGGAAATCATGACTCATGATTTTGATTGAGTTTTCCGAGGAGGTGACCAAGAGGATTGACAAGGGCAGGCCGATGAATGCTGTCTGCATGGACTTTAGCAAGGCCTTTGACAAGGTCCTGCATGGTAGGCTGGTCCAGAAGGTTCAAACACATGGAATCCAGGGTGAGCTAGCCAATTGGATACAAAATTGGCTTGGTGATAGGAGGCAGAGGGTGGTAGTGGAGGGTTGTTTTTCAGATTGGAGGCCAGTGACCAGTGGTGCGTCGCAGGGATCGGTGCTGGGCCCTCTGTTGTTTGTCGTATATATTAATGGCTTGGATGTGAATGTAAGGGGCATGATTAGTAAGTTTGCAGATGACACCAAAATTGGTGGTCTAGTGGACAGTGAAGAAGGTTGTCTAAGTTTACAACAGGATATAGATCAACTGGAAAAGTGGGCAAGGGATTGGCAAATGGAATTTAACGCGGACAAGTGTGAAGTCATGCATTTTGGGAAGTTAAAACAGGGCAGGACATTTTCACTGAATGGCAGGGCCTGGGGAGTGTTGTTGAGCAGAGAGACCTTGGGGTACAAGTACATAGTTCCCTGAAAGTGGCAACACAGGTAGACAGGGTGGTGAAGAAGGCGTCTGGCATGCTTGACTTCATCGGCTGAGGCATTGAGTACAAGAGTTGGGACGTCATGTTACAGTTGGACATAACGTTGGTTAGGCCGCATTTGGAGTACTGTGTGCAGTTCTGGTGGCTGCACTACAGGAAAGATGTGATTAAGCTAGAGAGGGTGCAGAAAAGATTCACAAGGATGCTGCCTGGTTTGGAGGGCCTGAGTTATAAAGAGAGATTGGATAGGGTGGGTCTGTTTTTCCTGGAGTGAAGGAGGCTGAGAGGGGACATGATAGAGGTATATAAAATTATGAGAGGCATAGATAGTGTAGATAGCCAGACTCTGTTTCCCATGGCAGGGGTGACTAAAACTAGAGGGCATAGATTTAAGCTAAGAGGGAGGAGGTTTAAAGGGGATCAAAGGGGTAAATTTTTCACAGAAAGAATCGTGGGTATCTGGAATGAGCTGCCTGGTGGAGGCATGAACAGCAGTGACATTTATGAGGCATCTGGACAGGTACTTGAATGAGCAAGGCATAGAGGGATATGGAATTAATGCAGGCAGGTAGGATTAGTACAGATGGGCATTATGGTCGGCATGGACGCGGTGTGCCGAAGGGCCTGGTTCTATGCTGAACGACTCTATGAATCTCTGTGACTCCTGTTAATTGTTTAATTATCCACCACTATTCAGGACTGGATGTGGCAGGACTGCAGAGCTTTGATCTGATCTGTTGGTTGTGAGATCGCTTAGCTCTGTCTATTGCATGCTGCTTCCACTGTTTGACATGCAAGTAATCCTGTGTTGTAGCTTCACCAGGTTGACACCTCATTTTTAGGTCTGCTTGGTGCTGCTCCTGACATGCCCTCCTGCACACTTCATTGAACCACTATTGCTCCCTTGGCTTGATGGTAATGGTAGAGTGAGGGATATGCCAGGCCAGGAGGTAACATATTGTGTTTAAATGCAATTCTGCTGCTGCTGATGACCCGCAGTGTCTCATGGATGCCCAGTTTTGAGCTGCCAGATCTGTTCATTTCTTCCCTCAGAAATAATTGGGAAAAAATTCCTAAGGAATGCATGAATTAAATAAAAAGGAGAGAGAAATAAATATTGACAAAATAGATGGCAGCATTTGGAAGGTGAAATGAAAGTTTTATTATTGATGAGTGAGAGGAATATATCACACTTTGGGGCTTCTGCAAGTAGATATACTGATAATCTGGGGAATTGATAGGAAACTGCTTCATGTTTGGTGGGAACAAATTCTCACCCTTGGGGTGGAGCCAACAGCTGCATCCGTCCAATAACAGACAGAGTAGTAGTACTGTATCAGGCCTTGTTAGCTTAGTTGGTAGAGCATGAGACCTTTAATCTCAGGGTCTTGGATTTGAGACCCTTGTTGTGTGGTTGTTCTTCCCTTTTTCAGACTTCATCGGCAGAGAGTTCAAGGGGTGTTTGAAATTAAATTCAACAACATCACTAGATTTCAACCCTGCCGCCCCACCCCCCTCCCAGTGTAGTTGACAGGTCCCCCAACCTCTGCCCTCCCCATTCCGTTCCCTCCCAGAACTGCGACTCACTTTCCACCCCACATGCCTCCACATCCAAAGGATCATCCTCCACCATTTCCGCCACCTCCAGCGTGATGCCACTACCTACCTCATCTACCCCTCCCCTGTCAACATTCCGAAGGGATCGTTCCCTCCACAACACCCTGGTCCACTCCACCATTATCCCTGACACCTCGTCCCCTTCCCAAGGCACCTTCTCATGCAATCGCAGGAGATATAATACCTGCCCTTTTCCCTCCTCTCTGCTCATTATCTAAAGCCCAAACACTCCTTTCAGGTGAAGCAGCGATTTACTTGTACTTCTTTCAATTATGTATACTGTATTCACTGCTCACAATGTGGTCTCCTCTAAACTGGGGAGACCAAACGCAGATTAGGTGGAACACCTCGGCTCAGTCCGAAAGCATGACCCCGAGCTTCTGGTTCCTTGCCATTTCAACACTCCCCCCTGCTCTCATGTCAACATTTCTGTCTTGGGCCTGTTCCAGTGTTCCAGTGAACATCTCCATGGAAAGATCAATCTTACACGCTCGCTCAAATGTTGGATTTTGTATGTTTAGTATCTTTTCTCATCCAAAGATTACACTATCAATCATTCACCACTCTGTCTTCTCCTGAACTTCGAGTTCAAATTTGTTTGTGAAGTTGAGTGACACGTTAAGACAGCACAGTCTTTGTCTTTGTGAAGGAAGTGATTTCGGAATGGCTGTTTGAAACTGTCCCTCCTTGCACAGAAATTCAGTGCAAATACTCAAATCACCCACAATTTCTTCCAACCTCACAGCTTCCAACCTCAGAGTCCCGCTTCTACCTCCTTCCCAAAATCCACAAACGGGAATGTCCCGGCAGACCCATTGTGTCAGCCTGCTCCTGCCCCACTGAACTTATTTCTTCCTATCTTGACTCTATCTTTTCTCCGCTGGTCCAGTCTCTTCCCACCTACATCCGTGACTCTTCTGACGCCTTACGTCATTTTGACAATTTCCAGTTTCCTGGTCCCAACCGCCTCCTCTTCACGATGGACGTCCAATCGCTCTGCACCTCCATCCACCACCAGGATGGTTTGAGGGCTCTCCGCTTCTTCCTGGAACAGAGGCCCAACCAGTCCCCATCCACCACCACCCTCCTCCGCCTGGCTGAACTTTTTCTCACATTGAACAACTTCTCCTTCAACTCCACGCACTTCCTTCAAGTCAAAGGTGTCGCTATGGGTACCCGCATGGGTCCTAGTTATGCCTGTCTTTTTGGGGGATATGTCGAGCATTCTTTGTTCCAGTCCTACTCAGGCCCCCTCCCCCAACTCTTTTTCCGGTACATTGATGACTGTATCGGTGCCGTTTCCTGCTCCCGCCCCGAACTGGAAAACTTTATCAACTTTGCTTCCAATTTCCACTCTTCTCTCACCCTTACATGGTCCATCTCTGACCCTTCCCTTCCTCGACTTGTCTGTCTCCATCTCTGGGGATAGGTTGTCTACTAATATCCATTATAAGCCCACCGACTCGCACAGCTACCTCGACCACACTTCTTCACACCCTACCTCCTGTAAGGACTCCATTCCATTCTCCCAGTTTCTCCGTCTTCGACGCATCTGCTCTGATGATGCTACCTTCCATGACGGTGCTTCTGGTATGACCTCCTTTTTCCTCAACCGAGGAATCCCCCCCACTGTTGTTGACAGGGCCCTCAACCGTGTCCGGCCCATTTCCCGTACTTCTGCCCTCAACCCTTCCCCTCTCTCCCAGAACGGTGACAGGGTTCCCCTTGTCCTCACTTTCCACCCCATCAGCCTCCATATCCAAAGGATCATCCTCTGCCATTTCCGCCACCTCCAGCGTGATGCCACTACCAAACGCATCTTCCCCTCCCTTCCCCTGTCAGCATTCCGAAGTGATCATTCCCTCTGCGACACCCTGGTCCACTCCTCCATTACCCCCACCACCTCGTCCCCATCCCATGGCACCTTCCCCTGCAATCGCAGGAAGTGTAATACCTGCACATTTACCTCCTCTCTCCTCACTATCCCAGGCCCCAAATACTCCTTTCAGGTGAAGCAGCGATTTACTTGTACTTCTTTCGATGTAGTATACTGTATTCGCTGCTCACAATGTGGTCTCCTCTATATTGGGGAGACCAAGCGCAGACTGGGTGACCGTTTTGCGGAACACCTCCGTTCGGTCCGCAAGCAGGACCCTGAGCTTCCGGTTTCTTGCCATTTCAACACTCCCCCCTGCTCTCATGCTCACATCTCTGTCCTGGGATTGCTGCAGTGTTCCAGTGAACGTCAACGCAAGCTCGAGGAACAGTATCTCATTTACCGATTAGGCACACGACAGCCTGCCGGACTGAACATTGAGTTCAATAATTTCAGAGCATGACAGCCCCCGATTTTACTTTCATTTTTAGTTGTTTTTTCTTTTTTCTTCTTTTTTGCTTTTTTACATTTTTTACAACCTGTTATATTGCATTTATTTCATTTCATCTTAGTTTATTCAGTTTGCTTACCCACTGTTTTTTTTCAGGTTTGCACTTGCTGCTGTTCAATATTCAGTCCGTTAACACGTATTCTGTACTAATGCTTTGTCTTTCAACACACCATTAACATATTGTTTGCCTTTGCTCCATGACCTTTTGGTCAGCTATGTGGCCTTGTCCAACCTGCACCTTCTCCTTTGTTATCTCTTGCCCCACCCACACCTCACTTGCTTACAACCTGTGACATTTTTAATATTTGTCAGTTCCGAAGAAGGGTCAGTGACCCGAAACGTTAACTCTGCTTCTCTTTCCACAGATGCTGCCAGACCTGCTGAGTGATTCCAGTATTTCTTGTTTTTCTTCCAAAAAATATTTGTTTGCTGCAAAAAGTACATGGCAGGTAAAATGAAATGGAAGGGTTGTGAGGCAATTCACTCCTGTACTGAAGGAAACTGATCTCCTTTGCAATCTTTGTATTTTTGACTTGGTGCTGTTTTTGAACTGTTTTGTAATGTATCTTTTTATAGTTTTTTTGACGAATAAAGTATATTTTGGAAATAAAAAAAAAGTTCAGAGAAGGTTCACTGGATTTATTCCTGTGATGAAGGGGTTGTCTTTTGAGGAGGATTGAGCAGGTTGGATCTATACTGATTGGAGTTTAGAAACATGAGAGGTGATCGTATTGAGACATCTAAGATTCTGAAGGGTCTTGACAGGGTAGATGCTGAGAGGATGTTCCCCCTCGTGGTGGAATCTAGAACTTGGGGACACAGTTTCAGAATTACGGATTTTCCATTTAAGAAGGAAATGAGGAGGTATTTCTTCACTCAGACAGTCATTCATCTTTGATTTTTATCTACAAGGAAGTCAAGGGTTCTGGGGGGCAGGCAAGAAAGTGGGGTTGATGCCATGATCAGATCAGCCATGATCCTATTGAATGGCAGAGAAGGCTCGAGGGGCCAAATGGTCTACTCCTGCTACTATTTCTGTTCTTATGATCTCATTGCAGCTTGTTCCAAATAGAGACAAAAGAGTGGAATTCCAGAGGAGAGGTGAGAGTAATTACCCTTGAGTGAGTGTGGCATCAAGGATCCCCAAGAAAAATTGAAATCAATGGGAATCAGGGGAAAACTGTCCACTTGTTGGAGTCCTACCTAGCACAAAGCAAGATGATTATGGTTGGTGGAGGCCGATCATCTCAGCCCAGGACATTGCCTCAGGAGTTTCTCAGGGTAGTGTCCTAGGCTCAACCATCCTCAGCTGTTTTATTAATGAGTTTCCCCTCAACTTAAGTCAGAAGTGGGAATGTTAGGTGATGATTCACAACTCCTCAGATACTGAAGCAGTCCATGTCTGCAAGCAGCGAGACCTGAACAACATTCAGGCTTGAGCTGATAAGTGACAAGCGACTTGATTGCCACAAAAGTGCCATGCAGTGAACATCTCCAATGAGAGAGAATCAAACCATCTACCTTTTAATACTCAGCAGCATTATCATCACTGAATCCCTCACCAGCAACATCTTGGGGGATACCATTGATAATAAACTAAACTGGACCAGTCACATCTATGCTGCGGCTTTTTGCGTAGGTCAGAAATTGGGAATTCTGCAGCAAGTATCTCACCTCCTGACATGCCAAAGCCTGTCCATTGTCTACAAGGCACAGGTCAGGAGTGTGATGGAATACTCTCCACTTTTCTGGATAGCTGCTGCTCCAACAACACATAAAAAGCTCAATACCACCCAGGACAAAGCAGTCCTCTTCATCGGTACCTCACCCACCACTTTAAACATTCACTCCCTCCACCACCAGAACACAGTGGCAGCAGTGTGTACCACCTACAAGATGCACTGCAGTAACTCGCTAAGTAACGTTCGACAGCACCATCCAAACCCGTGATCACTACCACCTCGAAGGACAAGGGCAGCAGATGCATGGGAACACCACCACCTGCAGGTTCACCTCCAAGTCACTCACCATCATGACTTGGAACTATATCCCCATTTCTTCACTGTTGTTGGGTCAAAATCCTGGACCTCTCTCCGCAATAGCACTGTGGGTGTTCCTACACCACATTGACTGCAGCAGTTCAAGAAGGCAGCTCCCCACCACATTCTCAAGGGCAATTAGGGATGGGCAATAAATGCCAGCCTTGCCAGCGATACTCACACACAAGAATGAATAAAAAACAAATTATTCTCCACAGATTCCCCACAATCCGGGCTTGGACATTTACTTCAGGAGCACAGAGCTTTATATAACTACAACATGAGTTCCAATCTTCAGATTCCATTAGCCTTTCACATTATTTTCTCCCAGTCCACTAGCTTTTAGTGATTCAGCACTCGGGTCTCTGCTTCTCCAGTTTCTAACATCTCACCACTTATAAAAAACACACTGATCTATCTTTCGTAGGTCCTAGATGACCCCTCATTTTAAACTCCATCTGCCAAAGCATTGCTCACTCACTTAATCTATCAAGAAGATTTGAAAATAAATTTCTTGCCAAAGGATAATGTTCTGCTTCTGCTCCCTCGCCATTTGCTTTTCCCGTTAGTCTTTCATTTGGTGTAAATCCAGAGAAAGTAAAGATGGAAGGAAGGAGGGAGGGAAAAATCTTCCTCCTTTTCGTGATCCCTATTTGATCTTCATTCCAGTGCAGTTTGGGTGAAGAATTCCGATTGTCTGTCTCAATTTAAATAAAGTATAAACAATTCTGGAATCACCAGCGAGATATTGACAAGAACATGTTTCCAGGCCAACTTTCCACAAAAGCTCCCCCACAACAATGTACTAGACACTTCATAAACTAATGACAAAATTGGGATCCGAACCCACACATGCAAAGCAAAATGCATTGGCACGCCACCGTCTTAACCTCTCGACCACCTGGTCAGCTGTTGAGACAGTGCAGATCCTGGCTGTGCAGCCAGATGTGCAATGATGGAAATGCAGCTTCTGTAAGTAAATGCAATTTCCATCACATCAGGTCATGGCCTGTTGGGAATGGAGCGGTGTGAAACATTTCCAGACCAAGTCCAACACGTTTCGACTCAATGTGAAAATCCACCATGGAAAGACTGGAACATACAATCGTTTCATCACATCATGATTAACATCACTCAGACACCTGAACCATGAGGTCACTGACGAAGTCATGATGACAGAATTTCTCATGAAATGACAACTGAACTAACTGACTGGAAGAATTGCTTTAATTCCACATGATCAGAGAGGCACAGCCTCAGACCGACTTGGCAGATGAGTATTGATTGAATAATTTCTGTGTGAGGAATGTTCCAGCATCATAAACCAGGGGAACATGCTGACTGAGCTGTGTCTTCATCTCTTCTGGGCAGTCGGACAGTTCACCCTTCATTCTGCTCTGATTCACTTTCCCAAAGCGGATCTACAGATTCTCAAATCTGTGGACTGGGTTTTCTTATTTTGTTCCTTTTGATTTTTCTTGCTCCTGACTGAATAATATATTCTAAACCTCGGATCAACCCTCCCCTTTGCGTCGTGTTATAGTCTTGGTTAAAAAAGACACAAAACGGCACGAACAGTCTGAAACATACAACACGGTCACACTTTCCTTCAGTGAGATTAATGTTGAGCTGTTTTCCAGGTTCAATGCAACTGCAAACACATTGCTCTCAAAGAAATTGTAGGGGATTGAGTTGCCGTTGAAATATTAGCATTGAACATTTGTACAAGGAGGAACATCCATTTCAAACTGACATCCTTCACAAAGGCAACCACTGAGCTGTTTTCTTGTGTGAATAAAATTCAAAAGAAAAGTTAAAGTTCACAAGAAAACAGATGTAAACGATTGATAGCTAAACTTTTGAAGCAAGGATATGAATCCAAGATTTTCTGATTATTGGACAAACACTCGAGCCAACGAAGCTACTGAGCCAGATCACAAATGCTGTGACAACTAAGGGCAGAGGAGGGCACTCTTTATTCTCATCCCACTTCTCCACAGCTCACAACATCTATTTCAACTTTTCCCACTTACTGAAACAGTCAATCATCTCCTCTATTTTTCCCAGAATAGAAGACACTGACCAGATTTCTTTAATGAACAACAAAATGATTCATTTATTGTAGAACAAGTTTTAATTAGTCATGAAGGAAAGCATAAACACACAGGTGGAAATTTTAAAAGTTCCCTTTTCACCTTTGCTTTTAAAGTCTTTTAAAAAAATCTTCGAGCCACATGCGCACACACACATACACCGGTTAACAGAAAAGATAAAAGGGATGTTTTTTAAAAATTTTTTAAATTTTGTTGCAAACACAAAAAAAAACTCTTGGGCTGGTTACTTGCTCATTTTTGAAGAAAACATCAGATGAGATACGTTGCTCCAAAATTGGAATACAGTCTAACTTCTGAGTATACGTAGACAGGTCACTAGGGTATTTTAGAACAGTTCTTTTCAGAAGGCACTGAGAATTAATTTTAGCAGGCCTTCTTCAAAGACATGCGATAAGATGAATTAACACACTGGACTTCTCAGGATCTTTTAAAGATTTTCTGGAAAACAAGCTGTGTTGTGGTCTTCTCTCCTTCCTTGACACTTCTTCAGGCTAACTTTATCAGCTGCTCACTCCAGCAGGTAAAACACACTGACTCTCCAACCAAAAGCTTGTGAGTTTTCTGCTGTCTTAGGTGTACGTTGCTGCTGCGAGCTTGTCCAATCAAGGGGCGCAAATGACTTCACTAACCACATCTCCCTGTTACCATGGTTTCTGTTCTATTTTTAACTTGAATTATGTGAAAAACAGTAAACATAGTTGCCAAATTGGCTCTTTTGGTGCTCTCTTGAAAAAGAACTGGTCCTGCATTTATTCAGTTTGATTATGACTTCTTCAAAAAATATTTTAACAGAAGAAACAGAATCACTTGCATAACATCATGTACTTTCCCTGAGCTACAGGTTATTGAAAGACTCTCTGGCTGTGTTTATTTTAGGTGATTTTGTACTCAGGTTCTTTTGGAATCCATGTGTTTGCAGATCTTTGTGAGTGAGAGATGTGGAGATATGCTTAAAAAATTTCCCTATAAATTATTCATATCTCAGTCTTTCCCCGAACTTTGTGCAAACACATTAATGAGGGACTCACACACATCAAGCCGTCAAACCTGTCTGCTAAACATTGAAAGGTGACAGTGTTTATAGTAACGGGGTTCCATTTATTCAGACACATCTTGATGATTCACACATGTAATGTATTTGTATATTATATTCATGACATTATGATGTAAATAAACACTTCCTTGCACTTGCCACGCTTGGTGAACATTTTCTCTGCTGATGCCCCCTGAATATATTAGAGAACATGGTGACGAGGTTGAGATAAAAGTCTGTAAATATAGGCAGCAAACAGCAGCAGGGACTGCAGTGAACAAGATTTCCGTGACATATTTGTGCTTATATTGGTGGGTGAAATAAGATACTAAACACACAAAATCCTCCATTTGAGCTCGCGGAAGATTGCTCTGTCTATGGAGATAGCATCAAAGAATGCTCAGGAATTTTGTCCGATGCCAGTGATAGTAACACACTTCAAGGGAACTTAAAAAAAACTGGTAAAATCGGCTTTCACATAACAGATGAAATTTTGCACAGAGAAGTGTGAAGTGATACAATTTGGAAGGAAGTATGAGGAGAGGCCATATAAATGAAACATGACAATTCTAAAGTGGGTGCAGGAGCAGAGAGACAATGTACACCAATGTCAGAAGGATTGAATAGGTAACTAAGAGCAAACAGGACACTTGGATTTATTAATATAGGCATAGAGTAAAAGCATATACGTTATGCTAAACCTTTACAAAATGCTGGGAATGAATGGCCTCTTCCTGTACCTCCACAGAAAGCTTCCATTCCAGGTTTACACACACTCATCAGGATCACTCTCCACAGATCCTGCCACTCCAGTCTCGGACACCAACTTCAGGATCACTCTCCACAGATCCCGCCATTCCAGGTTCGGACACCCACTTCAGGATCACTCTCCATACATCCCAGCACTACAGGCTCGGAGACCCTCTTCGGAGATCCTAAATCTCCAGACACGGACATCCTTTGAGGACCACTCTCCACAGATCCTGCCACTCCAGGCTCGGACACCCACTTCAGGATCACTCTCCACAGATCCCGCCATTCCAGGTTCGGACACCCACTTCAGGATCACTCTCCATACATCCCAGCACTATGGGCTCGGAGACCCTCTTCAGAGATCCTAAATCTCCAGACACGGACATCCTTTGAGGACCACTCTCCACAGATTCTTCCCTCCAGGCTCAGACACCCTCTTCAGAGTCACCCTCCATCCATCCCGCCGCTCCACGCACGGTTATCTCCCTCAGGATCAGATCAAAGAATGTTGCTTGTCACTTATCAGCTCAAGCCTGAATGTTGTTCAGGTCTTGCTGCTTGCAGGCACAGACTGCTTCAGTATCTGAGGAGTTGTGAATCATCAGCGAACATGCCCACTTCTGACTTATGTTGAAGAGAAAGCCATCAATGAAACAGCTGAGGATGGTTGGGCCTAGGGCACTGCCCTGAGAAACTAGGGATCCAGTCATGAAAGGTGGAGGACAATTAAATAACGAACCAGATGAGGAGGCTCCAAAAACTTCCCTATCCTCAATGTTGGTGGAGCCGAGCACGTCAGTGCAAAAGATGAAGCTGAAGCATTTGAAACCATCTTCAGTCAGAAATTGCTCAGTGGATGATTCATCTCGGCCTCTTGAGGTCCCCAGCATCACAGCTTCCAGTTTTCAGCCAATTCGCTTCACTCCACATGATAGCAAGAAACAGCTGAAGGCACTCAGTACATCAAAGACTATGGGCCCTAAAAACATCCCGGCTCTAGTACTGAAGACTTGTGCTCCAGAACTAGCTGCGCCCTCAGCCAAGCTGTTCCAGTAGAGCGACAACACAGGCATCTACTCAACAATGTGGAAAATTGCCCAGGTGTGCCCTATCCGTAAAAAAGCAGGACAAATCCAATCTGACCAATTGCCGCCCCATCAGCCTACTATCAATCATCAACAAAGTGATGGAAGATGTCACCAACAGTGCTATCAAGCACCACACACTTAACAATAATCTGCTCATCGATGCTCAGTTTAGGTTCTGCCAGGGTCTCTCAGCTCCAGGAAATAATTTGGCAGATAGAGTAGAATGTGGGAAAATGTGAGGTTATCCACTTTGGTAGGAAGAATAGAAAAGGAAAATATTATTTAAATTGTGAGAGATTACAGAATGCTGCGGTGTAGAAGGATCTGGGTGTCTTCGTACATGAATCACAAAAAGTTACCATGCAGGTACAGCAAATAATTCGGAAGGCAAATGGAATGTTACCCTTTATTGCAAGGGGAATGGAGTATAAAAGAAGAGAAGTGTTGCTACAAATGTACAGGGTGCTGGTGAAACCACACCTAGAGTACTGTGTACAGTTTTGGTTTCCTTATTTAAGGAGGGATATACTTGCATTGGAGGCAGTTCAGAGAAGGTTCACTAGATTTATTCCAGTGATGAAAGGGTTGTCGTATGAGGAAAGTTGAGCAGGTTGGACCGATACTCATTGGAGTTGAGAAAAATGAAAGGTGAACGTATTGAGACATATAAGATTCTGAGGGGACTTGACAGGGTAGATGCTGAGAGGAAGTTTCCCCTCGTGGTGGAATCTAGAACTAGGGGACACAGTTTCAGATTTAGGGGTTTTTCATTTAAGAAGGAATTTCTTCTCTCAGAGCGTCATTAATCTTTGGAATTCTCTACCACAGAGAGCAGTGGAGGCTGGGTCATTGAATGTCTTCAAGATTTTTATCTACAAGAGAGCCAAGGTTTATGTGGGCAGGCAGGAAAGTGGGGTTGAGGTCATGATCAGGTCAGCCATGATCCTATTGAATGGCGGAGCAAGCTCGAGGGGCCAAATGGTCTACTCCTGCTACTAGTTGTTCTGATCTTGTGGTGTTATGATCTCATTGCAGCTTGGTCCAAACAGAGATGAAAGAGTGGAATTCCAGAGGAGAGGGGAGAGTGATTGCCCTTGAGTGAGTGTGGCATCAAGGATCCCTAGCAAAATTGAAGTCAATGGGAATCAGGGGGAAAACTCTCCACTTGCTGGAGTTGTACCTCACACATAACAAGATGGTTGTGGTTCGTGGAGGCCAATCATCTCAGCCCAGGACATTGCTTCAGTAGTTTCTCAGGGTAGTGTCGTAGACCCAAACATCCTCAGCTGTTTCATTGACGACTTTCCCTTCAAAATAAGTCAGAAGTGGGAATGTTAGGTGATGATTCACAACTCCTCAGTTGAAGCAGTCTGTGCCTACAAGCAGCAAGACCTGAACAATATTCAGGCTTGAGCTGATAAGTGACAAGCAACCTTCTGGCCACACAAGTGCCAAGCAGTGAACATCTCCAATGAGAGAGAGAAAAAAATCTACCTTTTGATATTAAGAGCATTATCATCGCCGAATCCCCCACCATCAATATGTTGGGGGTTATCATTGACCAGAAACTAAACGGGACCAGTCAGATCTATGCTGCAGCTATAAGCGCAGGTCAGAGATTAGGAATTCTGCAGCAAGTGGGAAAGATTAGGAATTCTGGGGGCGGCACAGTGGCGCAGTGGTTAGCACCGCAGCCTCACAGCTCCAGCAACCCGGGTTCAATTCTGGGTACTGTCTGTGTGGAGTTTGCAAGTTCTCCCTGTGTCTGTGTGGGTTTTCTCCGGGTGCTCCGGTTTCCTCCCACAAGCCAAAAGACTTGCAGGTTGGTAGGTAAATTGGCCATTATAAATTGTCCTATAGTATCGGTAGGTGGTCGGGAAATATAGGGACAGGTGGGTATGTTCGGAATATGGGATTAGTGTCGGATTAATATAAATGGGTGGTTGATGGTCGGCACAGACTCGGTGGGCCGAAGGGCCTGTTTCAGTGCTGTATCTCTAAACTAAACTAAGTATCTCACCTCCTGATACACCAAAACCTGTCCACCATCTACAAGGCACAAGTCAGGAGTGTGATGGAATACATCCCACTCAACAACACTCAAGAAGCTCAATACCATCCAGGACAAAGCAGCCCTCTTAATCGCCACCTAACCCACCACCTTAAACATTCACTCTCTCCACCACCAGTACACAGAGTCTGCAGTGTGTACCATCTCTATATGCACTGCAGTAACTCGCCATGTATCCTTCAACAGCACCTTTCAAACCCGTGACCTCTACCACCTCGAAGGACAAGGGCAGCAGATGCATGGGAACTCGCCATCTGCAGGTTCCCCTCCAAGTCACTCACCATCCTGACTTGGAACTATATCGCCATTTCTTCACTGTTGTTGGGTCACAATCCTGGAACTCCCTCCCCAACTGCGGTGTGGGTGTTCCTGCACCACATGGACTGCAGCAGTTCAAGAAGGCAGCTCACCACTACATTCTCAAGGGCATTTAGGGATGGGTAATAAATGCTCACCTTATCAGCGATACTCACATCCAAGAATGAATAAAAAACAAATCACTCTCCACAGATTCCCCACAATCTGGGCTTGGACATTCGCTTCAGGAGCACAGAACTTTATATAACTGAAACATGAGTTCCAAACTTCATATTCTGTTCACTTTTCACATTATTTTCTCCCAGTCCACTAGCTTTTAGTAATTCTGTATTCGGGTCTCGGCTCCTCCACAGTTTCCAACATCTCACCTCTTACAAAAAAACACTCTGATCTATCTTTCTTCAGTATTACATGACCCCACATTTTAAACTCCATCTGTCAAAGCATTGCTCACTCACTTAATCTATCAAGAAGATTTGAAAATAAATTTCTTGCCAAAGGATAATATTCTGCTTCTGCTCCCTCGCCGTTTGCTTTTCCCATTAGTCTTTCACTTGGTGTAAATCCAGAGAATATAAAGATGGAAGGAAGGGAGGGAGGGAAAATCTTGCTCCGTTTTGTGATCCCAATTTGATCTTCATTCCAGTCCAATTTGGGTGAAGAATCCCAATTGTCTGTCTCAATTTTAATAATATATAAACAATTCTGGAAGCACCGTCTGGAAATTGACAAGAACAGGTTTCCAGTCTGACTTTATGCAAAAAGTCCCCCATTAGAAATAAAGGAACTATCCAGCTCACAAACTAACAACAAGGATGGGATTCGAACCCATACATGAAGAACACAACATTAGCAATCCATCACCTTAACCTTGCAGCCACCTTGTCAGATGCACAATCATGGCAGTCACCTTCAGCACAGCTCCTGGCTGTGCAGCCAGCTGCAGTGACCCAATGATTCAGGCATCTGAGTGATGTTAATCATGATGTGATCAAATGATTGCATGTTCCACTCTTTCCGTGGTGGGTTTTCACACTGAGTTGAAACGTGTTGGACATGGTCTCGAAATGTTTCACACCGCTCCATTCCCTATTTCATTTACTTACAGAAGGTATATTTCCATCATTATACAACCCATAAGATGAACTTTTTTCAAAAGACTTCAGTGCATTTAACTCTGTGTCCAACACTGTGAGGCAGCTTTCTGTGTTTATAAAGAGTGCAATTTAATGACTGGTCTCTTGGATCTTGGATCAAACAGGGTGACAGATAGAGGCCTGTGTGCAGAGGGTTTGGAGGTGAGCTCTGATTCCTAACCCTTTCTGGATTGTGAGGAATAAAGAATGAATGAGAGAGAGAGAATGTGGGAGAAGGGATGATGGAAGAATTTGTTTGTGAACCTGATTAAAAGTGGCTCAAACGCAAGATAATATTAAGATATCAAGAGCAGAACATTAACATAATCTGAGTTCCGCGATCTGGTCGGGTCCCATTCCCCTGAAGTGAGGAATGAACGGGTGGGAAATTCCACCTGGAGTTATATTTGTCTCCAATGAAGATGAGTTCACAGTGAGGCTGGAATAGCTCAGTTGGGAGAACACTAGATTGAAGAACCAGGATACAATCCCTGGTTTCATCAGTTTTAATTTGGTGTCTCCGTCAGTTTAAGTAGAGAGAATCAGAGGGGAGATTTTCCACTCTTGGCCCCATGGGCTGAATTTTAAACGGTGCGGCTCTCGGCAGAGGCACCGGAAGCGGGTGTCGTCACCACACGAGTGAAATGTGGCCGACCGACCCCGATCACGGAGCAGCCGACCAATTAATGAAGGGGAGGCGTGGGGCCCATGTAAACAAGGACCTGAGGCAGGGAACAAGGCACCGATGGCACCGACATCTGACACAACGGCAGGTGCTGACACCATATTTAAAGGGCTGCCAACGCTGCATTCACTGCTGCCTGGTTTAAAGGAGTGTCTTCCTGAGAGCCCTCTGATGCCCCAGGACCCGTTCTGCTGCCTCTGCTGCCCCAGGACCCGTTCTGCTGCCTCTGCTGCACCAGGATCCGTTCTGCTGTCTCTGCTGCCCCAGGACCCGTTCTGCTGTCACTGCTGCCCCAGAACTCGTTCTGCTGCCTCTGCTGTCCCAGGACACGTTCTGCTGCCTCTGATGCCCCAGGACCAATTCTGCTGCCTCTGATGCCCCAGGACCCGTTCTGCTGCCTCTGCTGCCTGCTGAGTAAGGAGCTGAATGCGAGCCTGCAGTGACCATGGTCCCACGGTTTAGCGATGCCTCCCTGCAGGTTCTCCTCCAGGTGGCAAGAGAAAGGTGGAAGATCCTCTTCCCCAGGGATGGGAGGTGGAGACCTGCCCACCTGACCAAGCAAAGCTGGCTGAAGATAGTCGGTGAGGTCAGCAGACGTGTTGTCACCCCCACAACATGGATCAAGTACAGGAAGTGGGTCAATGACCGGATCCAGGCTGCTCAGGCGAAAACTCAAAACACTTTGGACCCTTTGGACATTGCATGTGGCAGAGTGAGAGGGAGTGTTTGGTGGAAAGGGAGTGACCACCCAGTCATGTGTATTGGGGAAGGGCAGCAGGACATGCTGCCTGAGGCTTGGCTGCATCTCGGTGAGAGGTGCACGTCAGTCATTGTATAAACTCACACAGTCCCTCGAGAGGGGCCACATGCAGGAGGAATACGTGTGTCCCCATCATGGACTGCTGGACTATCACCATCAGAGATGTTGGGCTTGTCCCCGCTGGGAGACGAACTTTGTTCATCAGGAGTTCACCTTGCAGGAGAAGACATCCCACAATTGGAAAGAGCGTGTCAAGACCGGCGGTGGATGCCTTATCTCCATGTCCTCATCCCGATGGAGGAGGAGGCCATGGAACAGGCATGGCAGCAAAGCAGCTGCTCCATAGCTGATGGAGAGACAGGGACACCTACCCAAGAGAGTGAGTGAACATCTCCTGGGGCACAAGGGAGCATCTGCTGCAAAGGAGCCACACTGCTCATCTGTTCACCACTGCATCAATGGAGCTGCACGTTAGGGGTGGTTGGAATGTCATGATGGGAAGACCCTAACCCTTCAATGTCCCTGTTTTCTCATGAAGGCCCGGATGAACGTCAAAAGCAAAGAGCTGGAGAGACTGGGGGACAGCCGGACATGTCTGAGGAGGAGGAGGGAGCCTCAGAGGGTGCACTATCACCTCATTCCCCTGCGCCCTTCACCAGCACAGAAACTCTCACGTTGGTGGGTATCCGTTCGCGGTTAGATTCTGGCTTACAAACTGGTGAGCACATCACAGACAGGCCCGGGCAGCTGGCGGAGGCTGTGACAGCCGAGGCCACTGGGAGTTGATGGTTTGTGGGAGGCCAGGCCCATGCTGTGCCCTAGGCTGATGACGTGCCTCTTGTGTCACCAGCAACACGGGAAATGCTGCAGCTGCAGTGAGAGGTCAGGCAACATCTGGCAGAGTTGCCAGAGGCTATGTGTACCCAAGCACGGACGATGGAGGAGTCCATCCAGGCCTTGGGTGCTGCACTGTCTCTGATGGGGGTGTGTCTGGCTTCCTCCATTGAGAGATTGGTGACTCTCATGGAGAACCAGATCCAGCCGATCAATCAGTGGCTGCCGGAGATGTGCACAGACCTGCACTCCATCACTTTGTCCAGGAGCTCCATCCAGTGGTGACAAGGTGAGAGGGGGGACGAGGCACCTGAACTCTCCACTTGGTCCACGTCCCTCTCAGGTCAGCAGGGAGGTACAAGTGTGTCTTATAAGGGGAGGAGCAGCTGGCTGCTACATCTGGGGGCCCCTCTCAGGGTGCTCCTGATGTGGACGGTAATTCCAAAGTCCCTCTGCCAGTGACACCAGTGATGCCAGCACCTCCATCATCCTCGATGACAGAGGGGGTCCCTGTACCTGTGCAGGAGGCCCTCAGTGTGCCAGGGCCCTCCAGGCCTCAGGCAGCAGAGGACGGCCGCCAATGTCATCCCAAGCCATGGAGCAGCAAGGTCAGCAGCCTGTCTCCACCTCAGCTGACAGAGCAGGGGGAGTAGCAGGTAGGAACACCCGGAAGAGATTTAAGAAGAGCACCTAGATTCACTGAGGGGTTCACGGGTGAATGTACATTCCAGATGGATAGGGTTGTGTTTGGTGTCACACAGAATAAAGAAATGATGTTCTCTCACTATGTCTCCTTCCTATTGTTGATGCCCTTTGGGACTTCATTTCAACCCTTCCTCCCAAGGGGCTGGAAGTGAGGGACCAAGCCCTGAGTTCACAAAGCTTCGGCCTTGTCACTGTGCGATGTGTACCTGGGCGCTGTAGTGTAGAAGGAAGGAGGTGACAACAGAGCTGTTTAAAGCTAAGACTTTATTGCTGTGGTTCCAGAAGGTGGTAAGGCTCAAAGGAAACGTGAATGTATAAGGGTGTCTCGTGTCTCCCTTGTGTGTATCTCATGGAGGCTTTCCTGCTTTGCCTGAGGTCCTTCATCTGGCACTGCTTGGGCAGCATCCTCCTCCACATCCTCATCATCAGAGGAGACATCACATTCCATGATATCCACACGAGTCAACACCTCACCCCTCTGTCATGCCAGATTGTGCAGAGCACAGCAAGCCACCATGATACGGGAGACTCTCGCTGGGACATACTGAAGGGCTCCACAGGAACAATCGAAGTGCCTGAATCTCATCTTCAGGAGACCAATGGCCTCTTTGATGGTCGCTCGGGTTGACCCGCAGCAGGTGTTGTACCTCTCCTCTGAATCGTTGTGTGGGTTCCTCACAGGCGTCAGTACTCATGTTCTCACTGGGTTGCCCTTGTCTCCAAGGATCCATCTCAGAAAGCGCATGGGGCCACGTAAAGGTTCTGGCACCTGGGAGTGCCTTGGTATGCAGGCGTTGTGGCTGCTTCCCGGGATTTGTGCACACACCTGTAGGATCCATTTGTGATGGTCACAGACCAGTTACACACTGAGCAAGTGGAAGCCCTTCCTGTTGAAGGCTGCTGGCTGGTCTGCAGGAGCCTTGATGGTCACATGGGTACAGTTGATGACACCCTACACCTGGGGGAATCCAGCGATGGCCCCGAATCCTATAGCTCTCTCAGCTTGACTGTTTGGATCAATGTGCACATAGTCACCGGCCCTCCTGAACAGGACATTGGTGACCTCCTTGATGCACTGATTCACCACAGACTGTGAGATTCCACACATATCGCCAGTGGATCCCCGCAATGATCTGCTGGTGGAGAAGTTCAGTGGCACGGTGACCTTCAGTGACACTGGCATCAGGTGCCCACCAAGTTCCATGGGGCACAGCTGCATCATGGCAGAGAGATCAGTGACAACCTCCGTGGACAGGCGCAGTCTGGGGAGACACTGTCACTCGGACATCTGCAGGTAGTTGAACCTCGGCTGACGTGTTCCTCTGCCTCCTTCTCCAGCCTCCTGTTCGAGGCTGGCCCTCCTGTGGGCCCCCAAGCTGCTGTGGTGTCCCTGCTGGTGCCTGCGCCTCCCTCCCTCCCTCTCTACTCCTCCTCCTCTTCAATGGGAGCCTGGAATCCAGGGTGAATGAGGCCCATGACAGGTTGCCCCTCCCTGAGTGCAAGGCCTTCACAGTAAACAACACCCAGCCACATTTACCTCATTTGTCTCCCTCAATGAGGTGGCACTGCCCCAATAACACCCTGGTGTGGCTCACCCTGCAGAGCTGGCACATTGGCCCCCACTCCTGACAGTGTTTCCCGATGCCCTTTCCCCCTCCACCCTTGCTGCCAAGTTACGCTGCCTCACCCGACAGCTTCCCAGTGAAGCCAACACTCAGCTCCCACCTCCCAGTCACCTCCTTTAACCAGGCGAGGCTCTGAAACCCCAGGGTTCCCGTGTGCTATTAATTCAATTGGACCCAGTGAATAAAATTGCTGACAATTGGACTCATGAATACTTGAAATGCCTTCTTGCCGTGTTGATGTGCGAAGTCTGCCCTCCATGTCAGCCGCCGACAGAAATATCCGGTCCGACGTCTTCCATCCCTATTTTATACATACCCCCTCCCCCTCCCCAGCCTCCATTCCCATCTCCAACGGTCCCTTAAAATTCTGGCCCATGTCTCTAAGACTAACGGGAGTGAAACTACAGCTGCTCCTTAGACTGAACAGGGAGAGCTGCTCTCTCTGTGTTGAAAGTGAATGAATCTGCTCTTTACCTTGTCTCAATGAAACGTTCACTGTGTGGAAATGTCTGTTTGAATATGTTTTCCTGTTATATTAATGGAGCAGAGGAGCAGAAGTGAGGTACTGTTCAACAGAGAGGTTTGGAAGTGGGTGAAGGGGTGGAGTGAAGGTGGGAGTGAGAGGCGCAGTGAGTTGGCCATTCTCAATAGAGTGTCAGGAATGAAGGTCAGAGGAACAGACCAGGCAGGAAACACAGAAAGAGCGAGGAGAAGCTGGTGTGAAAAACAGAGATTAAACAACAGGCTTGTTCAGTCAGTTCCGAAGAAGGGTCACTGACCCGAAACGTTAACTCTGCTTCTCTTTCCACAGATGCTGCCAGACCTGCTGAGTGAATCCAGCATTTCTTGTTTTTGTTTCAGTTGGTTTGGGTCTGGTGTTTAGAATACCCGGAATCTGGGTTCACTTCACTTCCAACTCAGCAATTGGACCAACATTATGTTCATAAAACCATAGAATAATACACAAAGAAGGAGACCATTTGGTCCATTGTGTCAATGCTGTCTCTTTGGTTGTGTTATCCAATTAGTTCTGATGCTCAGCTTTTTCCTGTAATCTGTACATTTTCCTTCCAGTATTTATCCCTATTGCTTTTCAAAGTTACTGCTGAATCTGCTTTCAAGTCCTGATCAGACAGTGCATTCCAAATCACAACACATCACCGTATAAATCCCGACCTCATTTCGCCTCTGGTTCTTTTCTCAATCACCTGATAAATACATCCTCTGGTTACTGACCCTTTTGCCACTGGAAACAATTTCTCCTTATTTAACTTATTGAAAACCTTCTTGATGATGTCACATACTAGACTGCCAGTAAAACTGAAGCCCATGTAATAAAAGGGACAATGACAGCATGGATATGAAATTAGCAGACTGATAGGAACATAGGAGCAGGAGTAGGCCATTCAGCCCGTCGAGACAACCCCGCCATTCAATATGATGATGACTGATCATCCACTTCAATGCCTTTTTCCCACACTATGTCCATATCCCCTATGTCATTTGCATTTAGAAATCTGTCAATCACTGCTTTAAACATACTCAATGACTGAGCTTCCACAGCCCTCTGGGGTAGAGAATTCCAAAGATTCACAACCCTCTGAGTAAAGAAATTTCTCCTCGTCTCTGTCCTAAGTGGCTTTCCCCTTATGTTGAAATTGTGTCCCCTGGTTCTAGATTCCTCAACCGGAGGAAATAGCTTCATCTACCTGTCTATCCCTTTAAATATATGGTAAGTTTCAATGAGATCACCTCTCATTCTTCGAAACTCTAGAGAATACAGTCCCAGTTTCCCCAAAATCTCTTCATAGGACAGTCCCGCCACCCCGGGAACAAGTCTGGTGAACCTTCGTTGTACTCCCTCTATGGCAATGATATCCTTCCTAAGGTAAGGGGACCAAAACTGCGCACAGTATTCCAAAGTGCAGTCCAACCAAGGTTATATACAATTGAAGCAATACTTCACTACTCCTGTACTCAAATCCTCTTGTGAGAGAGTCTAACATGTCATTCGCCTTCCTAATTGCTTGCTGCACCTGCATGTTAGCTTTCAGTCACTTACTGACAAGGACACCCAGGCCCCTTTGTCCATCTACACTTTCTAATCTCTTACCATTTAAGAAATGATCTGCACATCTGTTTCTCCTGCCAAAGTGGACAACCTCACATCTTTGCACATTATATTCCATGTGCCACTTTCTTGTCCACTCACTAAGTCTGTCCAAATCCCCTTGAAGCCGCTTTGCATCTTCCTCACAACACACATTCCCACCTAGTTTTGTGTCATCTGCGAACTTGGAAATAGTACATTTGGTCCCCACATCCGAATCATTGATATATATTGTGAACAGCTGGGTCACAGTGTGGTGGTGAACAGTTGTATTTCTGTCTGGAGGAAGGTTTACAGTGGGTTCCCCATGGTTCCTCATAACATCAGTTATGTGCAGACACTGGAAAAGCTGGGGTTGTTCTCCTTGGAGCAGAGCAAGTTCAGAACAACTTTGACAGAGTTAGAATCAAGGAATCAAATGGTTACAGTACAGAAGGAGACCATTCAGTCCATCATGTCCATGACAGCTCTTTGCAAGAGCAAATCAGCTAATTCCACTCCTCTGCCCTTTCATTGTAACCCTGCAAATTTTCTCTATTCAGGTGTTTATCCAATTCCCTTTTGAAAGCCACGATTGAATCTGCCTCCAGCACACTCTCAGGCAGTGTATTCCAGATCCAAACCACTCGCTCTGTCCCACACCCCTGGTACCATTGCAGAAAA
The DNA here is from genome assembly GCF_036365525.1 of Heterodontus francisci. Taxonomy (NCBI): domain Eukaryota; kingdom Metazoa; phylum Chordata; class Chondrichthyes; order Heterodontiformes; family Heterodontidae; genus Heterodontus; species Heterodontus francisci. The sequence goes on from NW_027141852.1 coordinate 16,055,320, forward strand.
TCTCTTCTGTTCATTTCATCCCTCATAAATAATTGAAATGAAATGTTTATTAGGAAATGCACAACATAAAAACGAGAGAGAAATAAATGCTGAGCAAAATAGAAGTCAATGCTTGGAAGGTAAAAAGAGCAAAAGATGTAACTTTTATTCTGGATGAGTGAGAGGAATATATCACACTTTGGGGATTTTGTAAGAGGATTTATTGATAAACCTGGGATTTGAGAGGAAGCTGGTTCATGGTTTACAGAACAAATTCAGCACCTGGGATGGAGCCAACAGCTGCACTGTCCAATAACAGATAGGCCGGGGACACTGTCTCAGGCCTAGTGAGCTCAGTCGATGAAAGCATGAAACTCTGAATCTCAAGTTTTTGAGTTTGAGCCCCACGGTGGGTGTTTTTTATTTCCTTTTTAGGCTGATTTTACAGGCATTCTCCAGCTCTGAATTCCTCGGCAGAGAGTTCAAGGAGTGTTTGAAATGAGATTCAACAGCAGTATGAGAAAGTCTCTCCTTGATTCAGGACTCTTACTTCTCTGCAGCAACTCGCTGCTGAAGATTGAACTTTATCTCATTTCATTCTCAGCTCAGGGTCAGTGTGGATCACTGGGACTTCTGGCTGTCTCCCACTTCACAATCCATCAGTGCTGAGAAAGCAATGGGGAATATTACTCACATGTTACAATGTTTTATAAATACTTGAATGTATTTCACACTGTGTCTAACAGTGTGAATCTCCCCTGGTATATCAGCTCACCAATACTTCAACAGAACATTCACATAATGTGAGCTCTGAGATCTGTTCAGATCCCATTCCCAAGACCTGGAAAGTGGGATTGGGCTGGATCGCTCTTTTTCAGCTGGCACAGACACGATTGCTAAATGGTCTCATTCTGTGCCATAAATTTTCTCCATTTTCTATGTTCTATGAAGTGAGGTGTGATTGGGAGGGGCAATTCCACCAGGGTTATATTTTCTACCAAAACAATGACACAAGGGATACTTCACTTTTTTATTCATTCATTCATGCGATGTGGGCATTGCTGGTCAGGCCAGCATTTACTGCCCATCCTTAATTGCCCTTGAGAAGGTGGTGGGGTGGGCTGCCTTCTTGAACCACCCTTGAGTGAGTGTGGCATCAAGGATCCCTAGCAAAATTGAAGTCACTGGGAATCCGGGGGAAAACTCTCCACTTGCTGGAGTCGTACCTCGCACAAAACAAGATGGTTGTGGTTCGTGGAGGCCAATCATCTCAGCCCAGGACATTGCCTCAGGGGTTTCTCAGGGTAGTGTCCTAGACCCAAACCCAGCTGTTTCATTGACGACTTTCTCTTCAACATAAGTCAGAAGTGGGAATGTTAGATGATGACTCACAACTCTTCAGATACTGAAGCAGTCTGTGCCTGCAAGCAGCAAGACCTGAACAACATTCAGGCTTGAGCTGATAAGTGGCAAGCAACCTTCTGGCCACACAAGTGCCAAGCAGTGAACATCTCCAATGAGAGAGAAAAAAAATCGACCTTTTGATATTCAGAAGCATTATCATCGTTAAATCCCCCACCATCAATATCTTGACCAGAAACGTAACTGGACCAGTCACATCTATGCTGTGGCTATAAGCGCAGGTCAGAGATTACGAATTCTGCAGCAAGTATCTCACCTCCTGACACCCCAAATCCTGTCCACCATCTACAAGGCACAAGTCAGGAGTGTGATGGAATACATCCCACTCAACAACACTCAAGAAGCTCAACATCATCCAGGACAAAGCAGCGCACTTGATCGGCACCTAACCCGCCACCTTAAACATTCAATCCCTCCACAACCAGTAAACAGTGGCTGCAGTGTGTACCATCTCCATATGCACTGCAGCAACTCGCCAAGTATCCTTCAACAGCACCTTCCAAACTCGTGACCACTACCACCTCGAAGGACAAGGGCAGCAGATGCATGGGAACTCACTACCTGCAGGTTCCCCTCCAAGTCACTCACCATCCTGACTTGGAACGATATCGCCATTTATTCACTGTTGTTGGGTCACAATCCTGGAACTCCCTCCCCAACGGCAGTGTGGGTGTTCCTGCACCATATGGACTGCATCAGTTCAAGAAGGCAGCTCTCCACCACCTTCTCAACGGCAATAGGAATGGGTAATAAATGCTCGCCTTATCAGCGATACTCACACCCAAGAATGAATAAAAACCAAATCACTCTCCACAGATTCCCCACAATCTGGGCTTGGACATTTACTTCAGGAGCACAGAGCTTTATATCACTGCAACATGAGTTCCAATCTTCATATTCTGTTCACTTTTCACATTATTTTCTACCAGTCCACGAGCTTTTATTAATTCAGTATTCGGGTCTCTGCTCCTCAACCGTTTCTAACATCTCACCTCTTCCAAAAAAACACTCTGATCTATCGTCGGTAGTCGATGACCCCTCATTTTAAACTCCATCTGCCAAAGCATTGCTCACTCACTTAATCTATCAAGAAGATTTGAAAATAAATTTTTTGCCAAAGGATAATTTTCTGCATCTGCTCCCTCGCCATTTGCTTTTCCCATTTGTCTTTCACTTGGTGCAAATCCAGGGAAAGTAATGATGGAAGGAAGGAGGGGAGGAATAATCCTGCTCCGTTTCGTGATCCCTATTTGATCTTCATTCCACTGCAGTTTGGGTGAAGAATTCCAATTGTCTGTCTCAATTTTAATAAAGTGTAACAAATTCTGGAATCACTGTCTGGACATTGACAAGAACAGGTTTCGAGGCTGATTTCACACATGAGCTCACCCAACATAAATAATACACGAAACAGCTCATAAACTCGCGACAAGGATGGGATTCGAACACACGTGTGCAAAGCACAATGGATTAGCAGTCCATCGCCTTAACCTCTCGGCCACCTTGTCACCTTCAGCACAGCTTCTGGCAGTGCAGCCAGCTGTGGAATGATGGAAATATATCTTCTGTAAGGAAATGAAGTTGGGAATGGAGCAGTGGGCAACATTTCCAGACCATGTCCAACACGTTTCTACTCAGTGTGAAAACCCACCACGGAAAGACTGGAACATACAATCATTTCATCACATCATGATTAACATCACTCAGACACCTGAACCATTAGGTCACTGATGAAGTCATGATGACCGAATTTCTCATGAAATGAAAACTGAACTAACTGACTGGAAGAATTGCTTTAACCCCACATGATCAGCGAGGCACAGCATCAGGCCAACATGTCGGGTGGTGTAAACAGATATCACTGCATCTGATCTTCACCAGAACAGAGAGTGAGATGTAACATTGATCATCAAACAGACTGTGAGAGAATACAACAGAATAAAACACATGGAGAGACACTGTGGAATAACAAATAGATTTGATTGGAATGTTGAAATTTTGATTGGAATGGATAAAACACCAGAAACAGCAGATTAAATTGGGATTCTCATCATTATATTGATCTGGGACAGAAAAGAGAAACTGATGGAAAGAAGAGAAGAAGGAAGAAAAGAAAGGATGGAACTGTTCAATCTTTTCAGTTTTTTCACTCGCCCATCAAAGCTGATAAAAAAAAGTTGCAAATAACAGAGAATTTCACCAAAAAGGGAGATTAAATGTTGCTGAAACCTTGGATCGAAGGATGCCCCAAAAGATCACCTGTTTAACTGTCTCCTCACTGGGGGATTTCAATCAGTGAGCAATATTATTCTCTACTTTTTTTGTTAATTGGTCCCAGAACTGTCACTTGGAATTAATATCTGTGTTCCGACACCTGAATAATAAAATTGTGAGTTTCTCGATATTTTCTGGACACAGTTCCTGCTGAAAGAACTAAGAACTCTTTTCTAATTTGCACAATACTCTATACACACTCATCAAGCCTGCTAAGCTAGCATCCTTGGTGCTGCTCTCTCTTCTCCCAAACTTCATCTCATGTGACTGTTCCATCATCACTCTGACAGTGGGAGGGGTTGATCCCACTATCTTCAGCATTAACCCTTCACATCCTTATACCACACTGTCTGTCCAAAAGAAATGGGTGGAGGGAACTTCCTTCATTTATCAAAACACCAACAGCAGCACAGTGGCGCAATGGTTAGCACCGCAGCCTCACAGCTCCAGCGACCAGGATTCAGTTCTGGGTACTGCCTGTGTGGAGTTTGCAAGTTCTCCCTATGTCTGTGTGGGTTTCCGCCGGGTGCTCTGGTTTCCTCCCACCTCCAAAAGACTTGCAGGTTGATAGGTAAATTGGCCATTGTAAATTGTCCCTAGTGTAGGTACGTGGTAGGAGAATGGTGGGGATGTGGTAGAGAAGATGGGATTAATGTAGGATTAGTATAAATGGGTGGTTGCTGGCTGGCACAGACTCGGTGGGCCGAAGGGGCTATATCTCTAAATAAGAAAAGTAAAATAAAAGCTACCAGTCGTAAATCAACTCAAACCCATTAGAGAGATAGAGGGAGACTGTCAGAGAACTTCCTGCATCCAGTCCTGACCCTGTCACGCTCAGCAGCTTCTCACCCAGACCCCACTCTCATCAACACTGAACATTGTTACCGAGACCCTTCAAATACTGTTTAAAAAAGGGAGAAAAATTCAAACTTTATCACAGCTAGATTGAATAGAACAAAGTTTAATATCTTCTCGTCGTCACTCGGTAACCACATGAGACAGTCCTTAAATCAGTAGCATAAATTATCAGCTGGAAGAATGTTTGTCATTGGGTTGAATCATTATTTTGTGAGGAATGTTCCAGCATCATAAACCAGGGGAACGTGTTGACTGAGCTGTGTCTTCATCTCTTCTGGACAGTTCACCCTTCATTCTGCTTTGATTCACTTTCCCAAAGCGGATCTGCAGATTCTCAAATCCGGAGACTGGGTTTTCTTATTTTGTTCCTTTTGATTTTTCTTGCTCCTGAATGATAATATATTCCAACCTCGGATCAACCTTGCCCTGTCTCCCAGTCTTGGTTAAAAGCGACAAATAACGGCAACAACATTCTGAAACAAACAACACGGTCACATTCTGCTTCAGTGAGATTAATGCTGAGGCCGTTTCTGTGTCGAATGCGATTGTGAACAAATTTCTCTTAAGGAAATTGTGAGTGATCAAGTATTTGCACTGAATTTCTGTGCAAGAAGGGACAGTTTCAACCAGCCATTCCCAAATCACTTCCTTCACAAAGACAAAGACTGTGCTGTCTTAACATGTGAATCAACTTCACAAACAAATTTGAACTCAAAGTTCAGGAGAAGACAGAGATGTGAATGATTGACAGTGTAATCTTTAAATCATAATTTTCCGTTTCTTCGTTGAAGTGAGGCTCAACCCTAAGCCACTAGAGATCGCGGAAAGCTACAAACTTGGATCCAGAAATCAGAAAAGTAGTGAAACAGTTGGTGAGTACATTGTGACACTGAAGAATTTATCACCACATTGCAACATTGGCACATTCTTAGACCGTACATTATGAGACAGATTTGTGCTTATATTGGTGGATGAGGAAAGATACTAAACACACAAAATCCCAATTTGAGCTAGTGTGCAAGATTGCTCTTTCCACGGAGATAGCATCAAAGAATGCTCGTGAATTTCATCCTATGGCAGTAAACAGTAGCACACTTCAGAGGAACTTAAACACACTGGTAAAATGGGCTTTCACACAACAGATAAAATTTTACACAGAGACTTGTGAAGTGATACAGTTTGGGAGGAAGAATGAGACAATGTACACCAATCTTTTGTGATCAAGGTTTGAAAAGGTTGCTAAGAGCCAACAGGACACTTGGCTTTATTAATAGAGGCATAGAGTAAAAGCAAATAAGTTATGCTAAACCTTTATGAAACACTGGGGCTGAATGACCTACTCCTGTACCTCCAAGGAAAGCTTCCACTCCAGGCTCGGACACCCTCTTCAGGATCACTCTCCATACATCCCGCCACTCCACACACGGATATCTCCCTCAGGATCAGATCACAGCTCCACAGTCCTGCCACATCCAGTCGTGAATGGTGGTGGATAATTAAATAACTAACAAGATGAGGAGGCTCCAAAAACATTCACATCCTCAATGATGGTGGTGCTGAGCACGTCAGTGCAAAAGATGAAGCTGAAGCATTTGCAACCATCTTCAGTCAGAAATATTAAGTGGATTTGATCTGTGCTAATTTCAGCTCCTCATGCTCGCTGGTGCCTTGGTTCTCTGGTGCTAATTTCAGAGTAAATCATGCAGCTTGACAATTGGAGCCAAAGAAAAAGACACAGGAGAGGTTGAAAGTGCCAAAACCTGGTTTTGAACCAAGAACTGTTTAAGTGTTAGTACAGCACGAACTCAACAAAGCTATTTCAACAACACACTAAAGCCACCATTCTGTCACTGCTTTGGAAGACAATATATACATTAAAGTGTTTGTAAAAAGTTACAGAACACAACATGTGAGTAATATTCCCCATTGTTTTCTCAACACTGAGGGATTGTGAAGTGGGACACAGCCAGAAGTCCCACTGTGCCACACTGACCCTGAGCTGTGAGTGAAATGAGATAAAGTTCAATCTTTAGCAGAGAGATTCTGGAGAGAGGTAAGAGTCCTGAATCAAGGAAAGACTTTCTGACACAATAAAAGCAAAATACTGCAGATGCTGGAAATCTGAAATAAAAACAAAAAGTGCTGGAAATACTCAATAGCTCTGGCAGCATCTGTGGTGAGAGAAACAGAGTTAACGTTTCTGGTCTGTGACCTTTCATCAGAACTGACACAGGTTAGAAAAGAATTAGGTTTTAAACAAGTGACGGGGAGGGGCATGTGGGAGAGAACAAAGGGGAAGGTGTTTGATAGTGCAGAGGGAAGGAGAGATTAAATAACAAATCTGTCCGGGGACAAAGGCAAAGAGTATGTTAATGCTTGTGGTTGCCTGACACCAGTCATGCTCTGATGTTATTGAACACAATGTTCAATTCACAAGGCTGTATAGTGCCGAATCAAAAGGTCAGGTGCTGCTCCTCGAGCTTGGGTTGATTTTCACTGGAACACTGGAACAGGCCAAAGACAGAAATGTTGACGTGAGAGCAGGGGAGAGTGTTGAAATGGCAAGCAACCCGAAGCTCAGGATCATGCTTTCGGCCTGAGCAGAGGTGTTCCATCTAATCTGCGTTTTGGTCTCCCCAGTTTAGAGGAGACCGCATTGTGAGCAGTGAATACAGTATACATAATTGAAAGAAGTACAAGTAAATCGCTGCTTCACCTGAAAGGAGTGTTTGGGGCTTTAGATAATGAGCAGAGAGGAGGGAAAAGGGCAGGTATTATATCTCCTGCGATTGCATGGGAAGGTGCCTTGGGAAGGGGACGAGGTATTGGGGGTAATGAAGGAGTGGACCAGGGTGTCGCGGAGGGAACAATCCCTTCGGAATGCTGACAGGGGAGGGGAGGATGCGTTTGGTGGTGGCATCACGCTGGAGGTGGCGGAAATGGTGGAGGATGATCCTTTAGATGTGGAGGCAGGTGGGGTGGAAAGTGAGGACAAGGGGAACTCTGTCGCAGATCTGGGAGGGAGGGGAAGGGGGAAGGCAGAGGTTGAGAGTCCTGTCAACTACACTGGGAGGGGGCGGGATGGGAGTAGTTGAAATCTGGTGATGTTGTTGAATTTAATTTTAAACACTCCTTGAACTCTCTGCTGATGAAGACTGAAAAAGGGAAGAACAACCACACAACAAGGGTCTCAAATCCAAGACCCTGAGATTAAAAGTCCCATGCTCTACCAACTGAGTTAACAAGGCCTGATACAGTACTTCTACTCTTTCTGTTATTGGACGGATGCAGCTGTTGGCTCCACCCCAAGGGCGGGAATTTGTTCCACCAACTATGAAGCAGTTTCCTATCAATTCCCCAGATTATCAGTAAATCCACTTCCAGAAGCCCCAAAGTGTGATATATTCCTCTCACTCATCAATAATAAAACTGAAATCTTTTTCCCTTCCAAATTCTGCCATCCATTTTGTCAGTATTTATTTCTCTCTCCTTTTTATTTAGTTCATGCATTTCTTCAGAATTTTTTTTTCAATTATATCTGAGGGAAGAAATGAACAGATCTGGCAGCTCAAAACTGGACATCCATGAGGCACTGTGGGTCATCAGCAGCAGCAGAATTGTATTTAAACACAATATGTTACCTCATGGCCTGGCATATCCCTCACTCTACCATTACCATCAAGCCAAGGGAGCAATAGTGGTTCAATGAAGTGTGCAGGAGGGCATGTCAGGAACAGCACCAAGCAGACCTAAAAATGAGTGAAGCGACAACACAGGATTACTTGCATGTCATATAGCGGAAGCAGCATGCAATAGACAGAGCTGAGTGATCTCACAACCAACAGATCAGATCAAAGCTCTGCAGTCCTGCCACATCCAGTCCTGAATGGTGGTGGATAATTAAACAATTAACAGGAGTACGAGGCTCCACAAATATCCCCATCCTTAATGATAAGGGAGACCAGTATATCAGTGCAAAATACAAGGTTGAATCATTTGCAACCATCTTCAGCCAGAAGTGCCAAGTAGATGATCAATCTCGGCCTCCTCCTGAGGTCCCCAGCATCACAGGTGCCAATCTTCAGCTAAATCCACTTCACTCCACATGATATCAAGAAATGGCTGAAGGCTCTGGATACTGACAACATCCTGGCTGCAGTGCTGAAGACTTGTGCTCCAGAACTAGCCACACCGCCCGCCAAGCTACAACACTGGCATCTACCCAGCAATGTGGAAAATTGCCCAGGTATGTTCTGTATACAAAAGGCAGGACAAATCCAACCCGGTCAATTCCTGCCCGATCTGCCTCCTCTTGATCATCAGTAAAGTGATGGAAGGTGTCATTGACAGTGCTATCAAGCAGCAGTTACACAGCCATAACCTACTCACCAATGCTCATTTTGGGTTCCGCCAGGGCTACTTAGTTCCTGACCTCATTATGGCCTTGGCCCAAATATGGACAGAAGAGCTGAATTCAGGAGGTGAGGTGAGGTGACAGTGACTGCTCTTGCCAAGGGCATCAAGGAGCCCTTGCAAAATTGAAGTCAATGGCAATCAAGGAGAAAAATCTCCACTGGTTGGAGTCATACCTTGCGCAAAGGAATATGGTGCTGGTTTTTGGTGGCCAATCATCTCAGTACCAGACATTGCTCAGGAGTTCCTCAGGGTAGTGGCCTCGGCCCCAACCGTCTTCAGTTGCTTCATCAAAGAACAAACAAAGAACAAAGAAAATTACAGCACAGGAACAGGCCCTTCGGCCCTCCAAGCCTGCGCCGATCCAGATCCTCTATCTAAACATGTCGCCTATTTTCTAAGGGTCTGTATCTCTTTTCTTCCTGCCCATTCATGTATCTGTCTAGAATCAATAAACTTCCTTCCATCATAAGGTCAGAAGTGGAAATTTTCACTGATGATTGCAAAATGTTCAGTTGCATTAGTAACTCCTCAGATACTGAAGCAGTCCGTGTCCACATGTAGAGAGACCTGGGCAAGATTGGGCTTGGACTGATAAGTGGCAAGTAACATGCACGCCACAAAAATGCCAGGCAATGACCATTTCCAACAAGAGTGAATCTAACCATCTCCCCTTGACAGTCAATGACATTACCATTGCTGAATCCTTCACAATCAACATCCGGAAGGGTTACCAATGAGCAGAAACTGAATTGGATCAGTCATATAAATACCGTAGCTACAAGAGCAGGTCAGAAGCTGGGAATTCTGCTGCAAGTAACTCACCTCCTGTCCACCATCTACAAGGCACAAGTCAGGAGTGTGATGTAATACTCCCCACTTGCCTGGATGAGTGGAGCTCCAACAACACCAAAGAAACTCAACACCATCCAGGACAAAGCAGATCACTTGATCAGCACTCCATCCACTACTTTAAATATTCACTTCGTGCACCACCAGTGAACAGTGGCAGCAGTGTGTACCATCTACAAGATGCACTGCAGCAACTCACCAAGCCTCCTTCGACAGCACCATCCAAAACCCCAACCTCGACCACCTAGAAGGACATTGGATGAATGGGAACACCACCATCTGCAAGCTCCCCTCCAAGTTACACATTGTCCTGACTGGGAACTATATCACCATTCCTTCACTGTCACTGGATCAAAATCTTGGAACTCCCTTCCTAACAACACTGTGGGTTTACGTACAACACATGGACTGCAGCAGCTCCAAAAAGGCAGCTCACCACCACCTTCTCAAGGGCAATTAAGGATGGACAATAAAGGCTGCGTTTGCTGACAACGCAACCACTAGGTGGCACAACACGCTTTCTCCCCCTGCTTTGCACCGGCCGCTTCCACCCTCCATAGTCGCTCGCTCCAGACCTCGCTGCTCCCCCCGCTACTTCCCTGGCCGATTGTCTCCCGATCATGTCACCCCATTCTCCAGTGGTTCGCTCACTCCCCACACCCCCTCCCCTCCAGCCACTAGCTCTAGGCTGCGCTGCTTCCCTTCTCTCGGCCACTTGCTCCCACGTTTGTCCAGTCTCCACGCACCGCCCGAAGAACCAAGGTGGGCTGCAAAGTGTGACGTAGGAGTGAGTAGTGAGTGGCCTAGAGGAGGGAAGTGGCATGGCCTAGAGCTGGCGGCTGGAGCGGGGGTTGGGGGGCAGAGAGCAAGCGGCCATAGAGCTGGATGACGCGAGTGGGGAACAATTGTCCAGGGGAGCATCGAGGTGTACAGCGAGCGGCTGAGGGGAGGAAGCATCGAGGCCTGGAGCGAGTTGCCGACGGGGGAGAGCTCCAGCCTCAAAGTCTCCTATTCAGCCGCTTCCTCCAGCTGAGTGAGGGGCTGGATACCTGATGACGCTTCAGCGCACATGTGCGAAGATGGACCAAGCGCGGATATGCGATGATGTTGGCGCTGCGCAATGACATCATCCTCCACATGTGCCACTTAATCCTGGCAAGATGTAGCTGTGCCTATGCACAGCTTGGCACAGTCCGATGATGTCAGCGGGCCGCTCCATTGACAGGAATCACATTGTGTCAGCAGTGCCCACATCCCATGAAAGAATAAAAAAGAGATTTACCACAATGGTAGCAGTGTGAGGGATTTCAGTTATGTGGAGAGATTGGAGAAGCTGGTGTTGTTCTCCTTGCAGCAGAGAAAATTCAGAAAATATTTGACACATTTGTTCAAAGTCATGAAGTTCTTCAATAGTTTAAATCAGGAGAAACTGTTTCCAGTGGTAAAAGGGTCAGTAAGCAGAGGACACAGATATCAGGTGATTGGCAGAAGAACCAGAGGTGACATGAAGAACCATTGTTTACACAGCAATGTGTTGTGATAAAGAAAGAAAAGACTTGCATTTATATAGCACCTTTCAAGACCACTGGACATATCAAAGCACTTTGTAGACAATGAAATACTTTTGAAGTGTAATCACTGTTATAATGTCAGAAATGCAGCAGCTAATACCCACAAACAGCAATGTGATAATGACCAACTGATCTGATTGAGGGGCAAATATTGATCACAACACCAGGGAGAATTGCTCTTCACTTGTTTGACATTGCAGCATGGGATCTTTTACATTCACCCAAACATGCAGACCAGGTCTTGGTTTAACATCACACCTGAAAGGCAACACCTTCAACACCCTCAGTGCTGCACTGGAGTGTCAGCTGTGAAATCTGAACCCAGAAGCTTGTGATTTCGAGGTGAGTGTGATCAACTGAGCCACAGCTTTTACCTGAGTCTCAATCCTTCTACCAACAATTTCTATCGGGTCTGTCACGACCCCTCATGATTGTGAACACCTCTATCAAATCTCCTCTCTAAAGAGAACAACCCCAGCTTCTCCAACCTATCCACATAACTGAAATCCTAACCACATGTTGCAGAAATCGATTTTTCCTCAAGTTCCTTCTGGTTTTGTGAGTCACCTTAAATCTATAACCTTCGGTTATTGACCTTTCAGCAGTTAGAAACAGTTCCTCAGTATTTACTCTACCTCAAACCTTCAAGGAAGCTCTGCAATGTAACTGAAAATCAAGTTGTCAGAAGTGGGATTTGAATACATGCCTCCAGTGAAAGCTGCAACCTGATCAGAGAAGCTGAAACCGCTCAGTCAACTCAACTGTTCAGACCTTTTTGACCTCGTCCTCACTTCTGTACTTGGAAAGGTTCGCTCAGTTCAGGAACTTGTTCAATGTTGCTGGAATGCTCAGTGATTGGGATATTAACTCCCCCGGGTTTTCCTGAGCTTGTTCTCGGTGTATGGGGATGTTTGTCCTGGGCTGTGGAATCTTGCATCCCTGTAATGGACATTAACCCACTGATTGAATCTGTATTCACTGCTTTCCACTGGTGCTGGGTAATTGCAGAGTGTGGAGCCGGAATGTTGCTGCTTGTCCCGGCCTCACTCACTCTGGGAAAGAGTGAATAATTGATGCATCTGTTTCTGTATCTGAAATGTGGCTTAGATCTGCTGTTATTAACCGAGGCAGCGCTGCAGAAGGATACGTTAATAATCTCTCACTAATCAACTGCAAACAGTCAGAATGTGTAACTTTGAGCAGCGCTTTCTACACCGTCAGGGCTGGAAAGTTGAGGGAGGGAGAGACACTGTCAGTATCTGAGTGGATACAGCACTGGACAGAGAAAGAGCCAATATACCGGGGCTGAGACACAGTGCATCTTTTCACATTTAATCACAATAATATCCACAGTCAGGAGCTGAAAATGATGAAAAACCGAATAGCAAGAGCAATATTAAGAAATGTAAGTAATTATAGATTAGCTGATCAGCTTTCACTGTGTTACCTGGTAGTCTACTGTTTTATATTCAATGCTGTCTCCACTGTGGCCAGGGAATGATTTCTTCTCAAAGGCTGAACATTAACAAAACTGCTTGTAATTTAAAATATTTTAAAAGTAATTCCATGGAGCGAATGGGGCAAAGTCAAATAACTGCACCAATTATAGGAGAGCTGGTTGGTGATGACGTGGATGTGTCTGCAGTGTGCAGGACCAGACTGTTTCTATAGATTCACAATGAATGTTCCATCTTTATTTATAACAGTAAAACTGATAGTGGACAATGGCTATTCTGGTTGCAGCAACCTGAAGCTTTAACTCATTAACACCCTACTTTAGGGTAATTTAGAAAGCATAACATGCAGCTCTGTCAGTTAGTATGTTTGTTTGTTAACCCACAATTTGATGGTTCAAGCACATAAATGGATGAGGCTTTATTAACTTAAACTCTTCTACATCTGCTATATTACTCTTGCTGTTGATTTTTCAAAGATAAGGTTCATCAAGTCTTTCTTTATGAAATCCATGCTGACTGTTTTATTATTTTTCATTTCCATCTGTATTTTCTACTTTGGAGGATTACAGGATATTATCATTTTTTTAATTCATTCATGGGAGGTGGGTGTCGCTGGCTAGGCCAGCATTTATTATCCATCCCTAATTGCCTTGAGAAGGTGGTGCTGAGCTGCCTTCTTGAACCACTGCAGTCCATGTGCTGCTGTTATGAAGAGAGTTCCAGGATTTTGACCCAGCAACAGTGAAGGAACGGTGATACAGTTACAATTCAGGATGGTGTGTGGCTTGGAGGGGAACTTGCAGGTTGTGGTGTTCCCATGCATCTGCTGCCCTTGTCCTTCTCGGTGATAAAGGTCGCGGGTTTGGAAGGTGCTGTCTCAGGAGCCTTGGCACATTGCTGCAGTGCATCTTGTGGATGGTACACACTGCTGCCGCTGTGTGCCAGTGATGGAGGGCATGAATGTTGTAAATGGGGTGCCAATCAAGCGGGCTGCTTTGTCCTGTTGAGTTTCTTGAGTATTGTTGGAGCTGCACCCAGCCAGACAAGTGGAGAGTATTCCATCATACCCCTGACTAATGTCCAGGCTTTGGGGAGTCAGGAGGCGAGTTACTTGCCGCAGGATTCCTAGTCTCTGACTTGCTCTTGTAGCCATAATATTTATATGGCTACTGCAGTTCAGTTTCTGCTCAATGGTAACCCCCAGGTTGTTGAGAGTGGGGGATTCAGCGGTGGTAATGCCATTGAATGTCAAAGGGAGATGGTTAGATTCTCTCTTGTTTGGGATGGTCATTGTCTGGCAGTTGTGTGGTGAGAATCTTATACATCTTTATTGTAGGGTACTCTATTGTACTGTTGAGTGACTACACTTTAAAAGTCCTTCCTTCATTGGCTGTAAAAGGGTTTACAATGTCCTGTGGTCGTGAAATGCAAGTCTTGCTTTTTCCATTGTTATCAGTGTCATTGTGATCAAAAGATAGGATTCATGAGCACAAAGTTTAAATCAATTTTGATTAAAATAATGTAAAAGCATCTATATTTTTGCACTGTACTTAATAATCTCCATCTTCCTATCCTTACCAAGTACAATGTCTTTGACCCTGAAATTGATTCCACAATCGCAGTCCCTCAGACAATTTCAGCTCAGTTCTGATGAAAGGTCACAGATCTGAAACGTTAACTCTGTCTCTCTCTCCACAGATGCTGCCAGACCTGCTGAGTATTTCCAGCATTTTCTGTTTTTATTTCAGATTTCCAGTATCAGCAGTATTTTGCTTCTGTGTTACTTTGAAAGTTAAAACTGACCCACCTGTCTGCAATTCACACTGGGGTCTCCCATGAAATGATTCTGTAAAATGTTGATGTAATGAATACAGACTCCGAGCACAGAGCTTCCTGTGGGGAATTGGGGATATGAAAACCAGCAGACTCTGCAGGAATTTCCACTGGGAGCACAAATTCACAAAATCTACCTTTTATATATCGATTCATTTTGATTGTCCTTCTGGAAAATTATTTTGAAGCAATTTAAACATCAACCCACAGCTCCATGACTGGGTCAATTATGAGGTCATCCTCTGACAGGTCATGTGACAGCTGGAGCCACAAGACATCAGAACCAGATTTGTGACTGGATTAAAACCCGGAATCCTGTCATAATGGCTTTTCAAATAAAGCTGTTGCTGTTTGAAAACACAGCAGTTAAACTTTCTGCCTGACCATGAGGGGAGCTAGGGAGAAATTTACAAAACTAAATCCTTTCACAAAATAGTTCAAAAACCATTCACTGAAAAATCATGTGAGGATTCATATGCAGTAGAGAAACAAGCAGAATACAGAAAGTACAGAGGAGAGCTGAAAAAGGAAATGAGATCAGCAAGAGAATGTATGAGAAAAGATTAGCAGGTCACATAACTGGGAACACTGAAGTCTTTTACCAACATATGGACAGTCAATGAAAGGGTGGGTCAATTAGGAGATCCTGTGGAGGCAGAGGGTGTGGCTGAGGTACTAATTAAGTACATTTCATCTGTCATCACAAAACAAACGGGTGCTGCAAATGTCACAGTAAAGGAGGAGGAAGTGGAAAATTTGGAGGGGATGAAAATAGATAAAGAGGAGACAATTACAAGGTTAGCAGTACTCACACGTGTCTACAGGTCACCCGGTCTGGATGGGCTGCATCCTGGGTTGCTGAGGGATGTCAGGGTGGAAATAGCAGAGACTCGAACCACAATCTTTCAATCCTCCTTGAATATGGGAATGATGCCAGAGGACTGGAGGATGGAGGTAAGCTTGGGTAGTTCGATCTCAGTTTAACTTGACCATTTTTATCATGTATCCATTGTCATAACTAACAACGTTAAGAAAGCCATTTTATAATGAACACATGACCAAAGGAACCATTTTGTGTTCAGTACTAACGTTTATATCCTGTATAATTAATGAGTAGCTACCCATCCTGAAACAGATGATTGTAAAAGTAATGAACCTTGATTGAGTTATAATTAATGAATCAATAAACATTTTAGAGAGAATGGGTTTTCATTTAAAGTTAGTTCAATCTAATTACTGTGAGTTTCTGTGTCTGTGTGGGAAAGGACAGTTTCAGCTAAATGTATTCAAACAATGGACCTTTCTCGGGCCCCTGATAAAACCCATGGTATGGTACATCGTGACCTTCAAGAGTCTAGATTTAATGAACAGGAAACTTGTTTCAGATCAGATTGGGAGACAGTGTGAAACCACTCCATTGTACTCATGTCTGAGATTCTGAGGACCGGTGACTGTTAGTGGAAGACATTATTAAGAACTAATTAAATGTACCTAGCAACAGCTAGGACCAATTATTATTTTACATGGTGGTGTGATGGCCATCCAGGGGTTAAAAGTAGGGATCTTGTAAGGTTTCAGTGTGCAGGAACACTAGAAGATCTCAGGGGTAAAGACTCAGATCATCAACCAAGTTCTCCATCTGACGAGGGATCTAGACTGGACAAAGAGGACCGTGACACTCTGAGACCAAGCTCGACCAGTCCCCAGAGCTGTAAAGTTATATTCCCCAAGTTTGTTAAGTATAATTTTACTTTCAATTATTAAGTACTATTTTACTCTCAATAAAAGTTCTGGACTTATTAATAAAGTATCCTGTTGCTTTAATTGGTTAAAGTCATGCCCAAAGTGATTGTCTGCAATAGACTTTCCAGAATTAAAAGATAAGTCTGCAAGGGTTGTGAATATTACAGCCCTGTTTAAAAAGAGAGATAAACCCAGGAACTACAGACCAATTAGTCTAATGTCGGTGGTGGGGAAACTTTTAGAGACAATTATCCAGGAGGAAATTGACTGTCACTTGGTAGAACATGGGCTAATAAATGACAGCCAGTACAGATTGGTTAACAGAAGATTGTGTCTGAAATAATTAATGAATTAATTTCTTTGATGAAGTTTCACAGAGAGTTGACGAGGGTGGTGAGGTTAATGGTACGTGTCTGGACGTCAAAATTGTGTTTGAAAAGGTACAATAAACTAGACTTGGGGCAGCACAATGGCACAGTGGTTGGCACTGCAACCTCACAGCTCTCGCAACCCAGGTTCAGTTCTGGGTACTGCCTGTGCAGAGTTTGCAAGTTCTCCCTGTGACTGTGTGTGTTTCTGCTGGGTGCTCCGGTTTCCTCCCACAAGCAAAGACTGCAGGTTGATAGGTAAATTGGCTGTTGTAAATTGCTCCTAGTGTAGGTAAGAGAATGGTGGGGATGTGGTAGGGAATATGGGATTATGGTGTAGGATTGCTATAAATGGGTGGTGGTTGGTCAACACAGACTCAGTGGGCCGTAGGGCCTGTTTCAGTTTTGCATCTCTCTATGACTTGCTTACAAAATTCAAGCAGATGGGATTAAAGGGGCAGTGGCAGTGTGGATCCAAAATTGGCTGCAGGGTAAAAAGTAGGGTGAATGCTTGTTTTTCAGAATGGAGGGAGTAATACAGTAATGTCCTTGTTGTTGCAATATGTTCAATGTCAGACCACGAGCTGTCCGAGGGATGGGGCAATTTGTGATGTTCCTGTGGTTGCAATATTTGCAGTGTCTGACCTTGATCTGTCACAGGGACGTGGCATTTATGAGGTCCCTGTGGGGTGCTGTTTGTTTGGTGTATCACACTGACCTGTCCCAAAGAGCGGGAAGGTTGTGATGTCCTTGTGGGTTGCAATCTGTTCAGTGTCTGACTCTGATCTGTACCAGAGATGGGGCAGTGTGTGATATCCTTGTGCATGTCATATCGGCCCACTGGTGTGTGGTTCCATCCTGATGCCAAGAAACAG
This sequence comes from Heterodontus francisci, assembly GCF_036365525.1. Taxonomy (NCBI): domain Eukaryota; kingdom Metazoa; phylum Chordata; class Chondrichthyes; order Heterodontiformes; family Heterodontidae; genus Heterodontus; species Heterodontus francisci. The sequence goes on from NW_027141852.1 coordinate 16,072,965, forward strand.
AGCCCCATCTCTGGGCAAAAAGTCTCATTTCTCAAGGGGTGTCTGGAGAAGACACAGTGGCGCAGTGGTTAGCACCGCAGCCTCACACCTCTAGTGACCCGCGTTCGATTCTGGGTACTGCCTGTGCAGAGTTTACCAGTTCTCCCTGTGACTGCGTGGGTTTCTGCCGGGTGCTCTGGTTTCCTACCACAGCCAAAGACTTGCAGGTTGATAGGTAAATTGGCCATTGTAAATTGCCCCTAGTGTAGGTAGGTGGTAGGGGAATTGAGGGTATGTGGTAGGAATATGGGATTAATGTAGGATTAGTATAAATGGGTGGTTGATGGTTGGTACAGACTCGGTGGGCTGGAAGGACCTGTTTCAGTACTGTATCTCTAAATAAATAAATAAGAAGGCTGGGGCAGTAAACCTGGACAGGAAATCCGGAGTGGAGTCCTGGAGGCGGTTACCTGTGACTTATCAGGAAGTTTTCCAGCAACTCCTACAACAGAACTGGTAACAAACAGTACTGTTTTGTCCTTTCCTTTGGACAATACGAGCAATGCTGAGAGGGGGTCCTGATGCTCAGGGTCTCCATACTGTTTGCCCAGGCCTGAGCCCTAGAGAGCACACTCCAGCTTCGTGGTCAAACATGAGCACAACCCGGGAATAAACAGTTACTGATTGTAAGCTCTAATTCAATTGGTGTAGAGTATGAGCGCCAGGGGTGACTTCGGACAGTGGGAGAGCTCATAGTGTCTCATTGGATAGCTACCATTCACTCCAAGCTGGGCAGCCCCCAGTCAGTTAGGTGCTGTGAAGCCACGACCTGCTTGCTTCAATGGGTGCTTGGAGCTTAGAGAGTCATCTCTCAACAGGTGGATTGATAATCTATGCACAAAGAAAAACAAACTCAACAAAGAAGACACCAGTCCTTCGCATCACAAGCTGGAATGTAAGGACCATGTGTCCTGGCCTTACCGACAACCTTCTGCAGGTTGATGACACACACAAGACAGCTGTGATCGACAAGGAACTCACAATGCTCAATGTGGACCTTGCTGTGCTGCAAGAAACTAGACTCGTTCAAAGTGGATCCCTCAAAGAGAAACACTACACCTTCTTCTGGCAGGGGAAAGCCCAAGAGGCAACTCGTGAGCATGGCGTGGGTTTCACAGTAAAATACACGCCACTTCAAATGAGTGAACCACCCACAGTAGGCTCAGAGAGACTTCTTACTCTTCACTTGTCAACAAGTGTGGGCCCAGTTAATCTCATGTGCATCTATGTCCCAACACTCACCTCCACCCCAGATGTCAAGGATCAATTCTATGTGACACTTGACACGGCCATCAGTAGAATTCCCAGCACTGAGGGACTGTACCTTCCAGGAGACTTCAACACAAGCTTGGGTACTGACTACACAGCTTTGCCAATGTGCATAGGGCACCAGGGGATTGGCAAGATGAACAAAAATGGACAGAGGTTGCTGGAGCTATGCTGTCACCATGGATTCTGTGTGATGAACAGCTACTTCCAGGTCAAGCTGTGCTACAACGTGTCCTGGAGACATCCGAGATCATGCCATTGGCACCAGCTAGACCTTATCTTCACCAGACATAACACCCTCAGCAGTGTCCTCATCACTCGCAGCTATCACAGCGCTGACTGTGACACTGATCACTCCCTGGTGTGCAACAAGGTCAGGCTTCAGCCAAGGAAGCTTCATCCATCCATGATAAAAGCTCGTCTTCTGATCAACACTTGCCGAACCACTGACCCAGAAAGGACCCAGGAGTTCATCAACATCCTCGATCAGGCTCTTTCAGACAACACTGCTCAAGGCCTCAGTGCAGTGTCAAAGTGGAAACATCTGCACACCACCATCTATAACTCTGCACTCACTGTGTATAGGAAAAGAGATGGGAGGAATGCTGACTGGTTTGAGGCTTATTGGACTGAAATGGAGTCAGTTACTGTAACTAAGAGGAGAGCCCTCATGAACTACAAACAAGTCCCCAGCAAACAACATCTAAATGCTCTCAGAGCTGCCAGAAACAAGTCTCTGCGGACTGCTCGGCACTGCACCAATCAATACTGGTTAAAACTCTGCTGATGAATCCGGGGATGCTAGAGGGATGTATGAAGGAATTAAGAAAGCAATGGGCCCAGTAGTAACTAAATCAGCACCTTTTGAAGACAAAGAGAGGGGTGATCATCACTGAACCTAACAAGCAGATGGAAAGGTGAGTGGAGCATTATCTTGAACTCTACATCACGGAGAACATTGTCATTGAAGTAGCTCTCCGTTCCATTCAAGACTTCCCTGTCATGGAGGAACTGGACAGTGAGCCCTCCATAGTCGAGCTCAACAAGGGCTCAAAACATGTGTGATGCAAACATTGTCACCTTGTACAAAATTAAGGGGGATCGCAGTGACTGCAGCAATTATCGGAGCCTGCTACTCAGTTCCACTCACCTGCTCGATCCCTTTCCTCCTGCAAGTTCCTTTGCTTCAGGTATCCATCCAATTTCCTTTTCAAATCATTGATTGTCTCTACTTCTACCACACTCGTGGGTCAGGACATTACCACTCACAGCATAAAAAAATTCCACCTCACCCAAGGATAAGAAATATTTATATCTTCTATATTTAGCTTATTCCCTATCTCTACAAGAATAGAATGGCAGTCAACATGAAAGGGAACCCAAAAATCTTCGAGCAGTATATAAATAATAAGCAGGTAGTCAGCGGTGAAGTGGGCCCCATTAGGGACAAAGAAGGTAATATATACTTAGAGCTGCAGGGCAATGTTAATCTGGTTAATAAGTACCTTGTATCAATGATCACTAAGGAAGTGGAATTTGACAAAATATCAGGAGAAGTGGAGAGTGTAGAGGCAATGGAGAGGGTACAAATTGAGAGAGGGAGGTACTGAAAAGGCTGGTTATGCTTCAGGAAGATAAATTACCTGGTCCGGATGGCTTTCATCACAGATTGAGAAAGGAAATGTGGATGCAGCTAACAGAAAGGCTTGCTATAATCTTCCAATCTTCCCTGGATACGGGGGAGGTGTCAGAGGATTAAACAGTTGCAAATGTGACACCCTTATTCAAGAAAGGGTGTAAGGACAGTCCGGCTAACTACAGGCCAGTTAGATTAACAGCAGTGGTGGGTAAGGTTTTAGAAAGAACAATCAGGGAAAAAATCAACAGTCACTTGGAGAGGTTTGAGTTAATTAAGGAGAGTGAGCATGGATTTATAAATGGGAGTTCATGCTTGACTAATCTAACTGCATTTTTTGATGAACTAACAGAGAAGGTTTATGAAGGACATGCAGTGGATGTTGTTAATATGGATTTTAAGAAACGACACATAAAAGGATGATTAACAACATTGAGGTTCATGGAATAGGAGGGTCAGTGTCCAATTGGATAGAGAATTGGCTTAAGGACAGAAAACAGCAAGTCGTAATAAATGATTCATTCTCAGACTGGAAGGTTGTCGACAGTGCTGTTCCCCAAGGGTCACTGCTGGAACCACTGCTTTTTACTTGCGACAGATAAATGACTTGGATCTTGGAATATAGAGTAGAATCTCAAAATATGCCGATAACACCAAACTTGGAGAAGTGGCAAACAGTGAGGATGAAATGAACCACCTGCAACAAGACAGTGATCGGCTAGCAGAATGGGCAGACAGGTGCAGATGGATTTTAATAGTGACTAGTGTGAGGTGATGCATTTTAGCAGAAGGAATAGGGAGAGGCAATATATACTTAATGGCACAGTTCTAAAGAGTGTGCAGGAATAGAGGGACCTGTTCACTGAACAATGAACAACGTGAACAATTACTTCTTGTTGTGTGCTCTCAGATTTGTCACCTTCACTGCACTGGAGTGAGGTGACATCTACTGGCAGGAAGCAAGAACTGCAATCAAGCAGCAGAAATTCCATCGTCTGTCAGGGTGAAAGAAACATTGCAATGTGAGGAAATAGTGAATGGGTTTGATTGGGTTGGTGGAGACATGATTCCACTTGTGGTGGAGTCCAAAGCAAAGGCCAGAAATATAAAATTGTCATTATTAAAAGATATGAGGAATTCATGATAAATGTATTTCGGTAGTGAGTGGGTGGAATCTAGATAAAATAGAAAGTGAGATTGGGTGGACAGAAGCAGTGTGAAAGGATGGCTCAAACAAAAGGTAAACGCCCTGAAAGGTGAACTCTGTTTCTCTCTCCACAGATGCTGCCAGAGTTTCTGAACATTTCCAACACTTTCTGTTTTTATTTCAGAATTTGCAATATGTTGCTTCGCTCTGAAAAAAAAATGGATGGTCGGCCTTGGCGGCCAGTGAAATTCCACAGGAGCTAAAAGGAATTTCTGATATCAGTGGCATGTTCATCTAGGGGTATGATCCTTGCTTAGGGTGAGTGATTAATTAATGTGTGAGAGATCCTGGGTTCAAATCCTGGACAAGTCCTTCTTCTTTGGCATTTTTAGTTTAAGGTCATTGATTGGTTTCAGCCTTGCAGAAGGCGGAATTGATTTCCATATGGAGCCTGCTTGAGGACCAGAGAGCTGGATTCAAAGAGCTTGAATAACTAAATGTACAGATAGCCAAGTGGGAATATAAAGTTGTTGCAGTAATTGTGACCTGACTCCAAAAACAACAGGACTGGGTTCTGGACTGGAATGGAATGGAATTCTTCAGTGTTTCTGTTGTTTGGCTTGCATTGACTCATCGATTTTCTTGTTTTTCACTTTGTCGATGCCTTTGAATAATTGTGGATCCTTCTTCAGATTGTCATCTTTCACCAGGTAGTTCTGACCTCTGATGATGATGATCGTAATGAGCTTCAACTCACTGATAGTTTTGGAACTGAACAGATTTCCTTTGCTTGAGTCTGCAACATGGAACTCAGTCTGACATGTGGACCCATGGGAGGATTTGAATGCCACCCCTGCGTTGGAGAATCCAGTTGCATCCATCCAATAAGAGACCGAGTAGAAGTGACAGTTCAGTCAGTCAAACATTAAACTTTTAATTTCAGGGTGGTGAGTTTGAGTGCCATTTTGTTTTTTCCCTTTTTAAGGCTTCATTAGCAGAGAGTACAAGGAGTGTTTGAAATGAAATTCAGCAAAAGTATGAGAAAGTCTCACTTTGATTCGGGACTCATCTCTCTGCAGCATCTCGCTGTGAAAGATTGAACTACATCTCATTTCATTCCCAGCTCGGTGTCAGTGCGGCTCAGTGGGACTTCTGGCTGTCTCCTGCTTCACAATCCATCAGTGCTGAGAAAGCAATGGGGAATATTATTCACGGCTCTGTAACCTGATGACACCGATTTAAGGTGAATGGCAAAAGAACCAAAGGCAACATGAGGAAAAACTTCTTTTGCACAGCGAGTGGTTAAGATCTGATATGCACTGCTTGAGAGTGTGATGGAGGCTGATTCAACCATGGCTTTCAAAATGGTATAAGATAATTATCTGAAGTGGAAAAATTGCATGTTTTCATGGAATACATGAGTCTGTGGCATGAGCTGAGTTGCTCGTGCATAGAAGCAGCACAAGCACAATGACTTCCTTTTGTTCTGTAACTATTCTATGATCTATGATTCTTTTCAGAGTGAAATCAACACTCACATACAAGAAACTGACAGGTACACTGTAAACTTCGCATTACCAGACAAGAAATTGACAGATACAGTGTGAAACCCACAGTCACGTAGCAGCAGTTGGCAGGGAACGTGTAAAAATCTTTCTTTCATATCCCAACTGCAAGGTACAAAGGAAATTAGGTACAAACCCAGGCTCACACTTCAAAGACTGAGAGATGCAAAGCAAAACACATACTCACCTACAAGTACAGAGACGAAGACACACTCAGAGGAGGTGCAGATTAAAGACACATGCATGTAACAGAAACTGATAGGGATAGAATCAAACCCTTTCTCACTTCTCAGAAACTGATAGATATAGACAAAAGCTGATGCTCACATCCAAGTTGTTGAAAGATATGTGGTGAAACTCACAGAGCAATAGCAGAAACAAACAAGTACTGAATAATACCCACAGTCACAGACCAAAAACTGAAATATACTGAGTTAAACACCACTTTCTCGCACCAGAAACTCATGGCTACAATGTGAAGCTGACTCTATCCTCCCAGGCACTGACAGGTGCAAAAGAAAACACTCACGACGATTCCAGGTCATGAAATCTACGGAATAAAACCTTTCAGCTGAAAGAATAGCATTAATGACAGGTGTGATACCCAGAATGCTCAGCGGCCTAGAATCCGCCCTATCTGTGACAGGAGCGGGGCGCGCAGGCGCGGTAGAGAGCTTTGTCAGCAGCAGGAGCTGCGGGTTCGGAGTTGGAGCGGGATATTCACAAAGTGCGAGAAGACTTTGCGGGCTCACACAGCTGGAGCAGGGCCTCAGGGCCACAATAAGATGGAACAATCCCATCTGTATCCCTGCGGATGGCGGTGGTGAAGTTTTTCCCGGTGAGGCTTCCCGAAACGGCGTCTTTAAATGGATAAGAATTGGGGACTGGGCAGGGAGCGTCTGTAAATGGATAAGAATTGGGGACTGGGCAGGGAGCTTCTGCAAATGGATAAGAATTGGGGGACTGGGCAGGGAGCGTCTCTAAATGAATAAGATTTGGGTACTGGTCAGGAAGCGTCTGTAAATGGATAAGAATTGGGGACTGGGCAGGGAGTGTCGATAATTGAATAAGAGTTGGAGACTGGGCAGGGAGCGTTTCTAAATGAATAAGATTTGGGGACTAGGCAGGGAGCGTCGATAAATGCTTAAGAATTGGGGACTGGTTCGGGAGCGTTTTTTTATTCGTTCGTGGGATGTGGGCGTCGCTGGCTCGATCTCAGCTCGAGTAATGTGTCCAGTTCTGGGCACCAGGCTTTAGAAAGGACATCAAAGCTTCTGAGACATTTCAGAGGAGATTTACTATAATGATACCAGAGATGAGGGGTGTCAGTTCTCTGGACAGGCTGGTGAAGCTGGGATTGTTCTCCTCAGAGTAGAGAAGGTTAAGGGAAGATTTAATAGAGGTGTTCAGAATCATGAAGGATTTTCATAGGGTAGAGAGGGAGAAACTGTTTCCACTGTCCTGGGGGTCAGTAACCAGAGGACACAGATTTAAAATAATTGGCCAGAAATGTCAAGGGGAGGTGAGGAGAGATCTTTTTACCCAGTAACTGATTCGGATTTGGAATGAATTGTCTGACAGGGTGGTGGAAACAGATTCAATTATAACTTTCATAAAGGAATTGGACAAATATTTCAAAGTGAAATTCTACAGGATTATGGGGAAATAGGCAGGGGGTTGGACTAATTGCATCATTTTGTCAGAGTCAGCAGAGGCACAATGGGGCCGAATGGCCTCCTTCTGTGCTGTATGATTCTATGAACATAAGAACGAGGAGCCGGAGTCGGCAAGTCAGCCACTCGAGCCTGCTCCGCCGTTCAATACAATCATGGCTGATCTCATCATGGCAGTTCTTGTTTCTTGCCAGTAGATGTCACTTCACTCCAATACAGTGAAGTTTACAAATCTGAGAGAGACACAACAGGAAAGAATTGTTCCCATTATAGTGAATGTGTGGGATTTAGAAATACTAGGAGTGGAGACGAGTTATTACTTCTCTGCTCGATCCCCATAGCCCTGTAAAAGTATTTCCTTCAAGTGCCCATTCAAATTCCTTTTGTAATCCTCGATTATCTCCATTTCCAACGCCCTCGTGGGCAGCGAGTTACAGATCATCACCAATCAGTGTAAAAAAGTTCTTGCGCACATTCCCCCTGTATCTCCTGTCCAAAACCTTCAATCTGTGTCCCCTAGTCCTTGTACCAATAGTTAACGGGAACAATGTTTCCTTGCCAATTTATTTAAAACTGTCATAGCCGAAAACACATCTATCAATTCTCCCCTCACTCTCCTTTGATGCAGGTAGAACAACCCTAGCTTTTCCATCCTAACCTTGTAACTAAAATCCTCCATCCCTGGATCCATTCTGGTGAATTTCCTCTGCATCCTCTCAAGGACGCTCACATTCTTTCTTAAGTGTGGTAAGCAAAACTGGAATCAACACGCCAACTGGGGCCGAACCAGAGCTTTATAATGGTTCAGCATAACTTCCCTGCTTTGTACTCAATGCCTCTTTTTTTCAAGCCCAAGATCCCATATGCTTTGCTAACCACTCTCGCAATATGTCTTCCCACCTTCAAAGATTGATGCACATGAACCCCCAAGTCCCTCTATTCCAACACACACTTTAGAACTGTGTCATTAAGTAAATATTGCCTCTCCCTATTCCTTATGCCAAAATACATCACCTCACACTTGTCACTATTAAATTTCTTCTGCCACCTGTCTGCCCATTCTGCTAGCCTATCATTGTCCTGTTGCAGGCAGTTTATATCATCCTCACTGTTTGCCACTCGTCCAAGTTTGTTGTCATCGGGACATTTTGAGATTCTACTCAATATTCCAAGATCCAAGTCCTTTATCTTTAGCAAAACAAGCAGTGGTTCTAGCACTGACCCTTGGGGAACACCTCTGTCGACTATCCTCCAGTCTGACAAAGAATCATTTCATAAGACTCCCTGTTTTCTGTCCTGAAACCAATTTTCTATCCAATTGGACACTGACCCTCCTATACCACGAACCTCAATTTTGTAAACCCCACTTTTATGTGGTACCTTGTCAAACGCTTCCTTAAAATCCATATAATCAACATCCACTGCATTCCCTTCATCAACCTGCTCTGTTAGTTCATCAAAAAATGCAGTTAGATTAGTCAAGCATGAACTCCCATTTATAAATCCATGCTCACTCTCCTTAATTAACTCGAACCTCTCCAAGTGACTGTTGATTTTTTACCCTGATTATTCTTTCCAAAGCCTAACACACCGCTGCTGTTAATCTAACTAGCCTGTAGTTACCCGGACTGTCCTTACACCCTTTCTTGAATAAGGGTGTCGCATTTGCCACTGTTTAATCCTCTGGCACGTCCCCCGTATCCAGGGAAGATTGGAAGATTATAGCAAGCCCTTCCGTTATCTGCATCCGCATTTCCTTTCGCAACCTGGGATGTGAGCCATCCGGACCAGGTGATTTATCTTCCCTAAGCACAGCCAGCCTTTTTAGTACCTCTCTCTCTCAATTTGTACCCTCTCCATTGACTCTACTCTCTTCACTTCGACTGATATTTTGTCAAATTCCACTTCCTTAGTGATCACTGATACAAAGTACTCATTAAGTAGATTAACATTGCCCTGCACCTCTAAGCTTATATTATCCTTTTTGTCCCTCAAAGGCCCGACTCAACCTCTTACAACCCACTTATCATTTACATGCTGCTCGAAGATTTTTGGGTTTCCTTTCATGTTGACTGTCAGTCTATTCTCAGAGAAAGAGAGAATAAGCAAATAAAGATGATATAAGTATTTCCCATCCTTGATGAGGTGGAATTTTTTATGCTGTGGGTAGTAATGTCTTGGCCCACAAGTGTGGTGGAAGCAGAGACAATCAATGATTTGAAAAGGAAATTAGATGGATACTTGAAGGAAACAAACTTGCAGGAGGAAAGGGACCGAGCTGGTGAGTGGAACTGACTAGATTGCTCCGGGGAGAGCCAGCATGGACGTGATAGGCCAAACGACCACCTTCTGTGCTGTAAATGACTCTGTGTTGTTTCTCAAATTCAATCCACTGGTGCTTGGTAAATAATTTCAAAGTAAATTGTGCAACCGGAAAATCAGGACCAAGGCAAGGTACGCATAAGGAAGCAAAACTGCCGGAACCCAGGATTGAACCAGGAACCTTTAGATTTTCAGTCTAACGCTCTCCCAACTGAGCTATTTCAGCCCTACGTTATCAGTGGCTTGGTGTCCTTGTTTTGGAAGAATATACATACATTCAAGTTTTCCAAAAAATTAAAGAACACAACATGTGAGTAATATTCCCCATTGCTTTCTCAGTACTGATGGATTGTGAAGCGGGAGACAGCCAGAAGTGCCACTGAGCCGCACAGACACCGAGCTGAGAATGAAATGAGATCAAATTCAATCTTTCATAGTGAGATGCTGCTGAGAGGTAAGAGTCCTGAATCAAAGCGAGACTTGCTCATTTCAAACACTCCCTGTACTCTCTGCTCATGAAGCCTTACAAAAGGGAAAAACAGAATGGCACTCAAACTCACAACCCTGCCATTAAAAGTCTCATATTCGACTGACAGAACTGTCACTTCTACTCGGTCTCTTATTGGATGGATGCAACTCCAACGCAGGGATGGCATTCAAATCCTCCCATGGGTCCACATGTCAGACTGAGTTCCATGTTGTAGACTCAAGCAAAGGAAATCTGCTCACTTCCAAAACTATCAGCGAATTGAAGCTGATTACAATGAACATCATCAGAGGTCAGAACAACCTGGTGAAAGAAGACACCCTGAAGAAGGATCCACAATTATTCAAAGGCATCGACAAAGTGAAAAACAAGAAAATCGATGAGTCAATGCAAGCCAAACAACAGAAACACTGAAGGATTCCATTCCATTCCAGTCCAGAACCCAGTCCTGTTGTTTTTGGAGTCAAGTCACAATTACAGCAACAACTTTATATTCCCACTTGGCTATCTGTACATTTCGTTAATTGCAATTTTGTCGACAAGCTCTTTGAATCCAGTTGTCTGGTCCTCAAGCCAGCTCTGTTTGGAAGTCAATTCCACCTTCTGCAAGGCTGAAACCGATAGATAAAATTAATCTAAAAATGCCAGCAGGCCAGGGATCATCTGGGATTAGAACCCTGGATTTCTTACATGTTAATCAAGCACATTCCATAAGCGAGAATCATACCCCTAGACCAACGAGCCACTGACCAGTTAGGTTTCTTTAGCTGCTGTGGAATTTCACTGGAACCCCCCAGCCAATCATCCATTTTTTTTTTCAGATCAAAGCAACATCCTGCAAATGCTGAAATAAAAACAGAAAGTGCTGGAAATGTTCAGCAGCTCTGGCAGCATCTGTGCTGAGAGAAACACAGTTAACGTTTCAGGGCACTCACCTTTTGTTTCAGCCATCCTTTCAAACTGCTTCTGTCCATCCAATCTCACTTTCTATTCTATCCACATTCTAACCATTCACTACGTTACTACATTTTTCATGAATTCCTCATTTCTTTTATTAATGACAATTTTGTATTTCTGGCCTTTGCTTCAGACACCACCACAAGTGGAATCATGTCTCCATCTACTCAATCAAACCACTTCGCTGTTTCCTCCCATTGCAATGTTTCTTGAACCCTGACAGACTGTGGAGTTTCTGCTGCTTGATTGCAGTTCTTGCTTCCCGCCAGTAGATGTCACCTCACTCCAATACAGTGAAGTTTACAAATCTGAGAGAGACACAACAGGAAATAATTGTTCACATTATAGTGAATGTGTGGGATTTAGAAATACTAGGAGTGGAGACGAGTTATTATTGCACTCTGCTATTACATCTTTTATAATGGACTCCAGCATTTTCCCCACGACTGATGTCAGGCTAACCGGTATATAATTCGCTGTTTTCTTTCTGCCTCTTTTTTTAAATAGTGGAGTTACATTAACTACCGTCCAATCCATTTGAACTGTTCCAGAGTCCGCAGAATTTTGAAAAAAGACCAGAAATGCATCTGCTATTTCAAGGGCCACCTCCTTAAGTACTCTGGGATGCAGATTATCAGGCCTTGGGGATTTATCGGCCTTCAATCCCATCAATTTCCCAAACATTCCCTACTAATACAGATTTCATATAGTTCCTCCTTCTCATTAGACCCTATGTTCCCCAACATTTCTGGGAGGTAATTTGTATCGTCCTTTGTGAAGACAGAACCAAAGTATGTATTTAATTGGTCTGCCATTTCTTTGTTCCCCATTATAAATTCCCCCGTTTCTGACTGTAAGGGACCCACATTTGTCTTCACTAATCTTTTTCTCGACACATATCTAGAGAAGCTTTTACAGTCAGTTTTTATGTTCTCTGCTAGATTACTGTCATACTCTATTTCCCCCTTCTTAATCAATCCTTTTGTCCTCCTCTGCTAAATTCCAAACTGCTCACAATCTTCAGGTTTGCAGCTTGTTCTGGCCATTTTATATTTCTCCTCCTTGGATCTAATACTTTCCTTAATTTCTTTTGTAAGCCACAGTTGAGCCACCCTTACTGTTTTACTTTTGCACAGACAGGAATGAACAATTGTTGTAATTCATCCATGCGCTCTTTAAATGCTAGCCATTGCCTATCCACTGTCAACCCTTTAAGTAACGTTCCCCAATCTATCAGAGCCAACTCCCGCCTCATACCTTCATAGTTTCCTTTGTTTAGATTCAGGACCCTAGTCTCGGAATCAACTCTCTCACTCTCCATCTTAATGAAGAATTTCATCATATTATGGGCGCACTTCCCCATGGGACCCCACACAACAAGATTGTTAACTAATCCTTTCTCATTACACAATACCCAGTCTAGGATGGCCTGTTCTCTAGAGGTGTTATACACCTCTATCAATTCTCCACTCAATCTCCTTTGTTATAGGCAGAATAATCCTAACTTTTCCAACCTGACCTTGTAACTAAAATCCCCCATCCCTGGATCCATTCTGGTAAATCGCCTCTGCATCCCCTCAAGGACCCTCACATTCTTTCTAAAGTCTGCTGAGCAGAACTGGAAGCAACACTCCAATTGGGGCCTAACCAGAGTTTTATAATGGTTCAGCATAACTTCCCTGCTTTTGTACTCAATGCCTCTATTTATAAAGCCCAAGATCCCATATGCTTTGCTAACCACTCTCGCAATATGTCTTGCCACCTTCAAAGATCGGTGCACATGAACCCCAAGTCCCTTTATTCCAGCACACTCTTTATAACTGTGCCATTAAGTATATATTGCCTCTCCCTATTCCTTATGCCAAAATACATCACCTCACACTTGTCACTATTAAATTCCATCTGCCACCTGTCTGCCCATTCTGCTAGCCTATCACTGTCCTGTTGCAGGGAGTTCATATCATCCTCACTGTTTGCCACTCCTCCAGGTTTGGTGTCATCGGCATATTTTGAGATTCTACTCTGTATTCCAAGATCCAAGTCACTTACCTTCAGCAAAAAAAGCAGTGGTTCTGGCACTGACCCTTGGGGAACACCACTGTCCACTATCCTCCGGTCTGACCAAGAACCATTTAATATGACTCGCTGTTTTCAGTCTTTAAAACAATTTACTATCCAAATGGACACTGACGCTCCTAATCCATGAACCCCAATTTTGTTAACCACCCTTTTATGTGGTACTTTATAAAATGCTTTCGTAATATCCATATAAATAACATCCACTGCATTCCCTTCATCAGTATTCTCAGATCGTTTATCAACAAATGCAGTTAGATTCGTCAAGCATGAACTCCCATTGATAAATCCATGCCCACTCTCCTGAATTAACTCAAACCTCTCCAAAGGACTTGATTTTTTTCCCTGACCTGTTGATCTCATGCTGATAGCAAGCTCACCATAGATCATGTATTTGGCAATGTGACCGTCATCCATTTGGCCCAGTCAACAGAGTCACCGCTGACTCAAGAGGGCAAACATGCTGCGTATCCCTGCACGCTGGTGTACTTCCGCATTCAGCACTCTGTCCTGCCAGGAGATGCCCAGTATCCATCTGAGGCAGTGGAGGTGGAAGCTGTTCAGCCGCTTTTTTTGGCTTTTATAAGTTGTTGATGCTTCTCTACTATAAAGGAGGGTGCTGAGAACACAAGCCTGGTACACGTGGAGCTTTGTATTTTCGGTCAGTTTGCTGTCGGTTCACACTTGTCTTCTCAACTTTGACATGACAGCTGCAGCATTGGCAATTCTGGTGCTGATTTCAGCATCAAGGGCCAGATTGCTGGTGATTGTTGATTGAAGGTATGTGAAGCTGTTGACAACCTCCAAAGTGAGGTTGTCGATGTTGATGGAAAGTGGAGTCTCTACGTCCTGGCCCGTAACTTTCATCTTCCTGATGCTGATTGTCAGTCCAAACTCTTTGCAGGCCAGGGAGAACCGATCTACAAGCTGCTGTGACTGAACTTCATTATGGGATGTCAGCACAGCATCATCAGCAAATAGCAACTCACAGACTAGGAATTTACCCACTTTGGTCTTGGCGCACAGTCTTGCCAAGTTGAACAGCTTGTCGTCAGCTCTGATGTGCAGGTGAACACCTGTATCTGAGTAATTGAAAGTGTGCAATAGCAGCATGGAGAAGAATATGCCAATTATAAAGGATGTGATAACTAGACAGTTCGAAAATGATGACATGATTGGGCAGAGTCAACATAGATTTATGAAAAGGAAAACAGGTTTGAAAAACCTGTTGAGATTTTTGAGGATGTTACCTATAGAACAGATAAAGGAGAACCAGTGGATGTGTGGTATTTGCATTTTCCTTTGGTAAGGTCCCACACAGGAGGTGAGTAAACAAAATTAGAGCACATAGGCTTGGGGATAATATACTGATATGGATTGAGAATTGGTTAACAGACCGAAAACAGAGAGCAGGAATAACGGGTCCTTCTCAGGATGGCAGGCCTTTACTATTGGGGTACTGCAAGGATCAGTGTTGGAGCCACAGCTGTTAACAACCTATATAAATGATTTGGATGTGGGGATTAAATGTAATATTTCCAAGTTTGCAGATGACACAAAGCTCGGTGAAGTGTGAGTTGTGAGGAGGATGCAGAGAGGCTTCCAGGGGACCTGGAGAGGCTAAGTGAATGGGCAAGAACATGGAATATAATGTGAATAAGTGTGAAGTTATTCACTTTGGTAGAATAAACAGAAAGACAGAGTATTTCTTAAATGGTGAGAGGTTGGGAAGTGTCGATGTCCAAAGGGACCTGGGTGTCCTTGTTCCTGAGACACTAAAAGCTCTTGTGCAGGTGCAGCAATCAATTAGGAATGCAAATGGTATGCTGTACCCACACGAGGGGTCATGAGTACAGGAGTAAAGATGTCTTGCTGCAATTGTCTGGAGCCTTGGTGAATCCGCACTGGAGTATTGTGTACAGTTTAGTCTCCTCATCTTATGAAGGATACACTTGCCATAGAGGGGGTGAAACAGAGGGTCAACAGACTAATCTTTTTTTTGCATTTATTTCATTTCATCTCAGTTTGTTCAGTTTGCTTACCTACTGTTTTTTCAGGTTTGTACTTCCTGCTGTTCAATATTCAGTCCATTAACACCTAATCTGTACTAATGCTTTGTCTTTCAACACACCATTAACATATTGTTTGCCTTTGCTGCATGACCTTTTGGTCAGCTATGTGGCCTTGTCCAATCTACACCTTCTCCTTTGTTATCTCTTGCCCCACCCCCACCCCACTTGCTTATAACCTGTGACTTTTCTAATATATGTCAGTTCCGAAGATGGGTCACTGACCTGAAACGTTAACTCTGCTTCTCTTTTCACAGATGCTGCCAGACCTGCTGAGTGGTTCCAGCATTTCTTGTTTTTATGTCACCAGACTAATCCCTGGGATGGTGGGATTGTCTGATGAGGAAACTGGGCCTGTATTCCTTAAAGTTTCGAAGAATGAGAGGTGATCTGATTGAAACTGACAAAATTCTTACAGGGCGTGACAGTGTGGATGTAGACAGGATGTTTGCCCTGGTTGGTGAGTCTAAAACCAAAGGACATCGTCTCAGAATAAGGAGTAGGCCATTTAAAACTGAGATGGGTGGAATTTCTTCACTCAGACGGTGGTGAATCATTGGAATACGGTGCCCCAGAGGGCTGTGGCAGCTCAATCATTGAGCATGTTCAAGACAGAAATTGATAGAAATCTTGATACTCATGACATCAAGGGATATGGGGATAGCACGGGAAAGGGGCTTTGAGGTAGCTGATCAGGCATGATCGAATTGAATGGCAGAGCAGGCTCGACGGGCTGAATAGCTTACTCCGATGTTCCTCTGTTCCTAAGAGAGTTGGCGCCAGCGCGCAGCCCTGCTTTACCCCACTGCTGATCTTGAAAGCGTCTGATGTTGCTCCATTGTAACTGATGGAACTGTGCATGTTCTCGTAGAAAGAAGAGATGATGCCCAAGAGGTCAGGAGGGCAGCCGATGTTCCATTGCAGTTTGAAGAGGCCGTCTCTGCTGACAAGATCAAAGGCCTTAGTGATGTTAATAAAAATGTCTGAGGCTCTGTGGCGCAATGGATAGCGTGTTGGACTTCTAAATCATGATTAAGATGATATGCAAAGGTTGTGGGTTCAAGTCCCACCAGAGTCAGATTTTGGACCAGAAACAGAGGAGCACAACGGAACAACAAATGAAGAAATGCGTCAAAAGCACAGACTCGGAGACAGAGCGAGAGAGAGAGGAGCAGAGCAGGGGAAAATAAATTGAGGAGTGACGTCACAATGGAGAGTGAGAGCAGGGAAACAGAGAGCCGCTGGGGTGAGGAGACAGGATTTGGTTCTTTCTTCGGTGCAGTGCAAGGAGCTGTTTGGTGAGGATCTGGTAAGCTGTGACATCACAGGCAAGCAGGTAGTTGATTGGTTTGGAAGAACCGACCTGCTTGATGCGCATCTGGTAAGTGATTAAGATCCATTTTAGTCCTAACGTTTAAAATAGTAAACAAACTAGTGGTAAGTTTAATAAAATATGCAATAAAATGAATAATTGAATAAAATATTTAAGTAGTTAATTGAAACACGTTAAGGATGACAGGACAGGTGATGTGTCACAGCTGCAGCATGTGGGAGTTCCTGGATGCCAGTGTGATCCAGGGCAAACACGTCTGCAGTAAGTGTTTGCGGCTCAAAGAGGGAGAAAAAAGGAATGTAGTGGTAGCAGGGGACAGTATAGTAAGGTGGATTGACTCTGTTCTCTGCAGCAAAAGCAAGGGTCCAGACGGCAGTGTTGCCTGCCGGTGCCAGGATTCAGGACATCTGCTCAGGGCTGGAGCGAAACATACAATGGGAGGGGGAGGATCCAGTCGTCGTGGTCCATGTCGGTACCAGCGACATAGGCAGGACAAGGATAGAGGTTCTGCAAAGTCAGTATGAGGAACTAGGCACCAAATTAAGAAGCAGAACCTCAAAGTTAATCATCCCTGGATTATTACCTGAGCCATGTGCAAATTGGCATAGGACAAATAAGATTAGAGAAAGTAATGTGCGGCTGAAAGACTGGTGTGGTAGTAGTGGGTTCTGGTTCATGGTGCATTGGCACCAGTACTGTGGAAAGAGGTGGCTGTACCGTTGGGACGGTCTACACCTGAACCGTGCTGGTGCCGGTGTTCTAGCGAGCCACATAACGAGGGAAGTAGAGACGGTTTTAAACCGAACAGTGGGGGCAAGGGATCAAATTTGGGAAGATATGGTGAATCAAGGAGGAGAGACAAGGCAAGAGAGAAAGGTATAAGTATGGGAAATGATAAACAGACTGTGACAGGAAGGGACAGAATGTACAAATCTAAGAGTAAATCGACAGATAAGGCTAGCGGTGACAAAAATAATAAAAGGACAAAACTAAATGCTCTGTATCTGAATGCATGGAGCATTTGAAACAAAACAGATGAACTGGGAGCACAAATAGAATAAATAAGTACGATCTGATAGTCATTACAGAGACATGGCTGCAGGGCGACATAGATTGGGATGTGAATATTGGAGGTGACATGGCATTTTGGAAGGACAGGAAGCTAGGAAAAGGTGGCGGGGTAGCTCTGTTAATTAATGATGGTATTAGCGTAATAGAGAGGGATGACGTGAGTTCTGGAGATCAGGATGCAGAAGCAGTTTGAGTACAAATGAGAAATCATAAAGGCAAGAAGTCACTTGTGGGAGTGGTGTACAGGCCACCTAACATTAACCACACTGTCGGATGGGATATAAAAGAAGAAATAATGGCAGCTTGTCAGAAAGGTACTGTGATAATTATGGGGGATTTTAATCTAAATATAGATTGGAAAATTCAGATGGGCAGAGGTAGCCTAGATGAGGAATACATAGAATATTTTGGGGATAATTTCTTGGAACAATACATTCTGGAGCCAACCAGAGAGCAGGCTATACTAGACCTGGCATTGTGCAACGAGATAGGATTAATTAATGACCTCATAGTTAAGGTGCCCCGAGGTAGCAGCGATTATAATATGATTGAATTTTACATTCAGTTTGAGGGAGAGGAGAGTGGGTCCCAGACTAGTATTTTAAATTTAAATAAGGGCAATTATAAGGTCATGAAAGCAGAGCTAGCTAAAGTGAACTGGCAAATTAGGTTAAGGGATAAGTCAATAGAGATGCAGTGGCAGACATTTAAGGGGATATTTCAGAATACACAGAATAGATACATTTCAACGAGAAAGAAAAGTTCCAAAGGTGGGACTCACCATCCATGGTTCACGAAAACAGTTAAAGATACTATCAAACTTAAAGAAAAATCCTATAATTGTGCAAAGGTGGGAGGCAGGTCAGAAGATTGGACAGAATATAAAAAAACAGCAAAGAATGACTAAAAGATTGAGAAGGAAGGTAAAATTAGAGTATGAGAGAAAGCTCGCAAGAAATTTCAAGACAACTAGTAAGAGTTTCGATAGATATTTTAAAAAGAAAAGAGTTAACAAAGCGACTGTTGGTCCAATAGAAAGTGTGTCTGGGAAATTAATAATGGATAATTAAGAGATGGCAGATGAATTGAACAGATACTTTGCATCGGTCTTCACTATTGAGGATACAAATAACATCCCAGTATTAGCCGTATATCAGGAAATTGAAGGGATGGAGGAACTCAAGAAAATTATAATCACCAGGGAAGTGGTACTAAACAAATTGTTGGAGCTGCGGGTTGACAAGTCGCCAGGTCCTGAATTGGCTAGTGAGATAGTTGATGCGCTGGTTTTAATATTCCAAAATTCCCTAGATTCGAGAAGGTTCCGTTAGATTGGAAAAGAGTGAATGTAACTCATTTATTCAAAAAGGGAGGGAGACAGAAAGCAGGAAACGACAGGCCAGTTAGCTTAACATTTGTCTGAGGGAAAATGTTTGGAGCTATTGCAGAGGATGTTATAGCAGGGCATTTAGAAAAAATTAAGGTAATCAGGCATAGTCAACATGGATTTTTGAAAGGGAAATCATGTTTAACCAATTTATTGGAGTCCTTTGAGGGAGTTACATGTGCTGTGGATAAAGGGGAACCAGTGGATGTATTGTATTTCGATTTCCAGAAGGATAAGGTGCCATATCAAAGGTTATTGCAGAAAATAAAAGCTCATGGTGTCGGGGGTAACATATTGGCATCGATAGAAGATTGGCTAGCTGACAGGAAACAGAGAGTCAGCATAAATGGGTCATTTTCTGGTTGGCAAGAAGTAACGAGTGGTGTGCCACAGGGATCTGTGCTGGGGCCTCAACTTTTTACAATTTATATAAATGACTTAGATGAAGGGACCGAAGGTATTGTTGCTAAATTTGCTGATCACAAAGATAGGTAGGAAAGCAGGTTGTGAAGAGGATATAAGGGGGCTACAAAGGGATATAGATAGGTTAAGTGATTGGGCAAAGACCTGGCAAATGGAGTATAATGTGGGAAAGTCGGAAATTGTCCACTATGGCAGGAAGAATAAAAAAGCATATTATCTAAATGGTGAGAGATTGCAGAGCTCTGAGATGCAGAGGGATCTGGGTGTCCGAGGGCATGAATTGCAAAAGGTTAGTATGCAGGTCCAGCATGTAATTAGGAAAGCTAATAGAATGTTATCATTTATCACCATGGGAATTGAATACACTAGTAGGGAGGTTATGCTTCAGCTATACTGGACATTGGTGAGACCTCTTCTGCAGTACTGAGTACTGTACTGGTCTCCTTATTTATGGAAGGATGTAAATGCATTGGAGGTAGTACAGAGAAAGTTTACGAGACTAATACATGGAATGGGTGGGCTGTCTTACGAGGAAATATTGGACAAGCTAGGCTTGTCTCCGCCAGAGTTCAGAAGAGAAAGAGGCGACATGATTTGTTATTTAATTTATTAATTAACAAATTAGCTATCCTCCAGTCTTCTGGTACCTCACCCGTGGCTAACGATGATACAACAATCTCTGCCAGCGCCCCAGCAATCTCCTCCCTTGCTTCCCATAGCATCCTAGGATACATCTGATCAGGCCCTGGGGATTTATCCACCTTAATGCGCTTCAAATCCTCCAACACCTCCTCCTTTGTAATGTTGATATGCTGCAGGATATCGCTGTTCCCTCCCTTGAACTCACTAGCTTCCATGACCTTCTCCACGGTAAATACAGACGAGAAATATTCATTTAAGACCTCGCCCATTTCGCGTGGCTTCACACATAGATTGCTACACTGATCCTTAAGGGGACCTACTCTCTCCCTAGCTACCCTTTTACTCTTAATACACTTATAGAATCTTTTAGGATTCTCCTTTATCTTATCTGCCAGGGAAATCTCATGGACCCTTTTCGCCCTCCTAATTTCCTTCTTAAGTATACTCCTATATCCCCTATACTTCTCGAGGGACTCGCTCGATCCCAGCTGCCTATACCTGACGTATGCCTCCTTCTTTGTCCTGACCAGACCCTCAATATCCCTCGTCAACCAAGGTTCCCTAAACTTGCCAGCCTTGCCCTTCCATCTAACAGGAACATGCTGGCCCTGAACTCTTCCTATCTCACTTTTAAAAGCCTCCCACTTGCCAGACGTCCCTTTACCTGTAAACAGCCTCTCCCATTCAACTTTTGAGAGTTCCTGTCTGATGCCATGGAAATTAGCCTTCCCCCAATTTAGGACTTCAACCTGAGGACCAGTCCTATTCTTTTTCATAACTATCTTGAAGCTAATAGAGTTATGGTCACTGGTCCCAAAGTGCTCCCCCACTGCCATATCAACCACCTGCCCATTCTCATTTCCTAAGAGGAGATCGAGTGTAGCCCCTTCTCTAGTCGGGCCATCCACGTACTGCTTCAGAAAACTATCCTGGATTCACTTAACAAATTCTTCCCCATCTGATCCCTTAGCACTGAGGCAGTCCCAGTCAATATTAGGGAAGTTAAAATCACCTACTATTACAACCCTATAATTCCTATAACTATCTGTGATTTCCCTACATATATGTTCCTCCACTTCCCTCTGACTATTGGGGGGCCTATAGTATAATCCCATCAAAGGGATCACCCTTTTATTATTTCTAAGTTCTACCAGTATGGCCTCACTGGACATTCACCCCGGGATATCCTCTCTAAGTACTGCCGTGATGTCCTCCCTAATCAATAGTGCAACTCCCCCTCCTCTCTTACCTCCACCTCTGTCACGCCGGAAGGATCGGTACCGCGGAACATTGAGCTGCCAGTCCTGCCCATCCCTCAACCACATTTCCGTAATAGCTACAATACCACAATCCCATGTACCGATCCATGCTCTGAGTTCATCTGCCTTACCTGTAAGGATACTTGCATTAAAGTAAATGCAGTTTAGCCCACCAGACCTTCCACGATCCCTGTCCTGCCCCTGCCTGGCCTGCCTACTGGACTTGGTTGCTTTAACCTCTCCATTTGTCTCAACTATCTCATCGGAGAGACTACTACTTTGGGTCCCACCCCCGCTGCAAGACTAGTTTAAACCCTCCAGTGTATTACTATAAAATCTCTCTGCAAGGATATTGGTCCCCTTCCAGTTCAGATGCAACACGTCCCTCTTGTACAGGTCACCTCTGCACCAGAAGAGATCCCAATGTCCAAGTACCTGAAGCCCTCCCGCCTTCGCCAGTCTTCAGCAATGCATTCATTTGCCTAATCCTCCTATTCCTACCCGCACTAGCACGTGTCACAGGGAGTAATCCTGAGATTACAACCCTAGAGGTCCTGCTCTTTAACCTTCTGCCTAACTCCCTATATTCACTTTGCAGAACCTCATCCCTCTTCCTGCCTATGTCGTTCGTACCAATATGGACCACGATCTCTGGCTGCACACCCTCCCCTTTCAGAATTTCCGGCAGCTGCTCCGAAACATCCTTGACCCTAGTATTAGGGAGGTAACATACCATCCTGGAGTCTCGTTTGCGGCCACAGAAACGCCTATCTGCACCCCTTATGATAGAATCCCCTATCACAATAGCTCTTCCACCCCTTTTCCTCCCCTGCTGTGCAGCAGAGCCCTCCGTGGTGCCACGGACCGCGCTGTTGCTCTTTTCCCCTGGGAGGTCTTCCCCCCAACAGTAACCAAAGCGGTGTATCTGTTTGAGAGGGGGATGGCCACAGGGGACTCCTGCACTACCTGCCTGCTCCTACTATTCCATCTGGTGGTCACCAATCCCTTTCCTGCCTGTGCATCCATTACCTGCGGTGCGACCACCTCACTAAACATGCTATCCATGACGCCCTCAGCTTCGTGGACGCTCCACAGTGAAACCACCCGCAGGTCAAGCTCCATAATGCGAGTAGCCAGTAGCTGCAGCTGGATACACTTCCTGCACACATGGTCGTCATGGAGACTGGGAGGGTTCCTGAATCCCCACATAGCGCAGGAGGAGCATATCACGGGGCTGAGCTCTCCTGCCATGACTTACCCTTAGATTAATTAGTTAATCCCTTAATTAAAAAATACTAATGACACTATGGGCATTGTTCTACCCACTACAATCTAAAGTCCTTCATAAGCTACACTGAATAAAAAATACACTTTAGTAGTACTCATCTTATCAGCAGAGGTTTTTTTTCAAGTAAAAAAAGCTTTGCCCTTTTCTTTAAGATATTTAAATACACTAACAGCAGTGACTCACCAACCAATCACCTTGCAGCTCTCCTCTGACATCACAGTTGGCTTCTTTTTTTTCAAAACTCCAGCACACTGGAAGATCTCCACTCCACTCCTGGAAGGTAAGAGACTGGGCCTCGATCCTCGGATTGGATTTATAGGCTCCGCTCTCAACGTTCTCCTCATATCGGTCCATACAGGTCTGCTCCGCTCCGCTCCTCTCCGCTCCCGGAAGGTAATTCACCAGCATTTGCAGAAAAGTCGGTCTTAAGCTGTTGCAGTACCTGTTAGAAAGATAGTCTAAGCTATTCTGAAGTCATCTTCCAATGTCATCTACATGGAAGCAGGATTTTAAAGGATAAGATGTCGTTTTTAAAAGTCACTTCAATCTTGCTCAAGAGTCTTTACAAAGAAGCCAAGTAAATCTTGATAAAAAGTCATTTACATTTAGAGATCTTTTAAAAGCACTTCAATCTTGTTAATAAAAAGTCAGATGTAAATTTCAGAACTCTGATCAGGCTATGCTAAAAAGTTACATACAATTAAGAAATAAAATACAACATTTAAAAGCTCTGAGCTCCCTCTGAAAGTTGACCACTGCTGCTGCCGGTGTCTTCCTGGAATAGTGGAGCTGTTGTGTCAACAGAAAAGTCTTTCCCGAGCAGCCCTGAGCCTGTTGGTACTGGCTTTAATCCAACCCAGGTAAAAATCAGGGTACATTGTGGGCAATGAGCCCAAATTGCTGAACTACAGGTCCCTGTCACTTTAAAGAGTGGGCTGGTGCGATTATGATCAGAGGCTCCTTCTCAGCACATTTCTCACCACCACAACTTCCAGATGCTGGTGTTAGTGTGTGCATGTACTGGCAGTTGCAGTGCTCTTCAGACCCTCAATAGCAGTGAAAGTCTCAGAGTTCACCACTATTGGGGCTGTAGAATCCAGGCCAATATCTCACAGTCCTGTTAGATTTGCTCTCCCTCTGTACAAAATCAAACTCCACACATTGTCTTTCACTCACTCCTGTTTCCAGCCCTGATGATGCAGAAATCCCCTCTCAAAGGTACACAATCCAGTTGATTTCTGATCAAATACCTCCTTCCTCATTCAATAGAGGAAACAGAGACATGAACAGGAGTCAGGTGCAAGAAAGTTTCACCAACAGAGCAAAGAAAGGCACCAACAAAAGTCACGCCTACTTTCCAAATCATTTCATTGGAATATTCTTTCACTTGTTTTGTCGGATGACTGCAATAAATCTGAAAATGAGCACCACGAGGTTTGTGTTCACTAGTCACTTGTTCTCCTGTGTTTGTCTGTCAGGTTTGTAATTCAATTTGTATTGGATATTGAAGAGAATCTATTTTCAAGATGATTACACATCGTACTGTGTTTAAAGCAACCAACTTGTAAAATGGAAGATAATGAATGTTTCAATACCTGTGTGACCAGATTCTTCCAATGCTTTTCAACAGCTCGATTGATGATGCTTGTAATCTGTATCCTGTGGAGAATGGGAGAGGAGAATAAAAACATGGTGCATGAACAGGACAGACTGTGTAAAATGGGAGCACAGAAATACTGCCACCTCATTGAAAGTTAATGAGATTTATTCTAAGTCAGACACCTGTCCACAATGAACAAGTGAATACATTAATTGTCCACTTTCAATCTAAATGGGACTGAGGTTCCAACAGAGAAGTTTTCTGGAAAATACCTGCTTTTTTTTTGGGCCTCCTTATCTCGAGAGACAATGGATACGCGCCTGGAGGTGGTCAGTGGTTTGTGAAGCAGCGCCTGGAGTGGCTATAAAGGCCAATTCTGGAGTGACAGGCTCTTCCACAGGTGCTGCAGAGAAATTTGTTTGTTGGGGCTGTCGCACAGTTGGCTCTCCCCTTGCGCCTCTGTCTTTTTTCCTGCCAACTACTAAGTCTCTTCGACTCGCCACAATTTAGCCCTGTCTTTATGGCTGCCCGCCAGCTCTGGCGAATGCTGGCAACTGACTCCCACGACTTGTGATCAATGTCACACGATTTCATGTCGCGTTTGCAGACGTCTTTATAACGGAGACATGGACGGCCGGTGGGTCTGATACCAGTGGCGAGCTCGCTGTACAATGTGTCTTTGGGGATCCTGCCATCTTCCATGCGGCTCACATGGCCAAGCCATCTCAAGCGCCGCTGACTCAGTAGTGTGTATAAGCTGGGGATGTTGGCCGCTTCAAGGACTTCTGTGTTGGAGATATAGTCCTGCCACCTGATGCCAAGTATTCTCCGAAGGCAACGAAGATGGAATGAATTGAGACGTCGCTCTTGGCTGGCATACGTTGTCCAGGCCTCGCTGCCGTAGAGCAAGGTACTGAGGACACAGGCCTGATACACTCGGACTTTTGTGTTCCGTGTCAGTGCGCCACTTAGTAGTTGGCAGGAAAAAAGACAGAGGCGCAAGGGGAGAGCCAACTGTGCAACAGCCCCAACAAACAAATTTCTCTGCAGCACCTGTGGAAGAGCCTGTCACTCCAGAATTGGCCTTTCTAGCCACTCCAGGCGCTGCTTCACAAACCACTGACCACCTCCAGGCGCGTATCCATTGTCTCTCGAGATAAGGAGGCCCAAAAGAAACTGCAGTGCTGCAGTTTTAAAATTGATGAACTGGAACATCTTATACTAACTTTCAAATAACTGTAGTGATTGTATAGTTCTCATGGTGGAGAGAAGGAGTTGTTTATAAATATAAGCAGAAAGACACATTTGTGGATTGGTGAATGAGTTTTATCTTTCTGAAATGTATTTGTCCATTGGTTGCAGGTCACTGGAAATTATTTTTTACATTTAAATTGTAGCAGCAGCAGTTAGCAGCAAAATGTCTGATTAATCAGAGTAGTGGGTCTGGGAAACACTTAAACAGCCGAGACCCTGTAAAACAGAACTCCAAGTAATAGTTTAAATAAGGCACTGAACTGACAGAGCGGCAAAGGCCTGCTCAGGTCAGGAAAAAAAACCCGACACGAACCTGACAGAACTACATTGGACCCGAGCCCGACCCGGCCCGAGTATCTCCATTTATTCCCGCGCCCGAACCGACCCTTACCCGACCACCGGAATGTTCACTTTATCTACCTCCTGAATCCGAATCGACAGGAAGCTGCAGCATGAGCGCAATGACGTCATAGAGATGCTCACTTGCTCACTGAGCAGACTCAGAGTTTCCCTCCTTGATGACCCGGACTCCCAGCTTAGGTTGGCTTTTCAACTTTTGACACTTATTAAACTCAACTTCCCAGCAGAGTTAAATGTAATACTTACTGTGTGTGTCCGACACGGACTCAGCCCGACCTGGACCCAGCCCGACCCGAACCTGGCCCGACCTGACCCGAGCCCGAAAGCCAGACCCGGAAGAGCGACCCAACACGACCCGGACCCGACACAGGTCGTCGGGTCCCGTTGGGTTCAGGTCGGGTGGCAGGCCTTTCCAGAGCGGAGGTCAGATGAGGATTGAATTAATTTCAATCACTGAATCTAAACAAGAAGTAAATCTGCCAGGAATGGAAGACTGTTCTTTATCTGTGAGGTTGTGGCGCATCGGTAGCGCGTCTGACTACAGATCAGAAGGTTGTGTGTTCAAATCACGTCAGGCTCAGTTATATTTTACAGCAGTTCAAGTTCCTGGATTTGAAATCAGAAAAGAGTTCGTTCTCTTGGAATGTTCGTGCATGGTAGAATTTCAAGATCAACTTTAATAGATTAAAGTCCTGATTTCTGGTTCCGTTCCATTTCCATGCTCAGTTCTTATTTCACACTGTTTTATATCAGAACAATGTTTCAGGGTTGTGATGTGTCCATTGTTTGTGCAATCGCTCTGTCACCCAGTGTGAGAAATAAAACACAAACCGCACAGCGTGCGGCTCAAACCCATACCTGGCTCTGTCTATAGGCCGCTTAGTTCAGTTGGTGAGGACGCAGTGTTGAGAACAACAAGGCTGTGGATTTGATCCCCATGTGCGCTGTCACATGGTCAGTCATTAATTTGACACATTTTTGTAACACTTAAAATCCAACTTTTAGATGCAAACAAGTTTACATCAAATGTCAAAGGGAATTTATTTTGAATAACATCCATTGCATCTTTGTCACTGGTCTGGAGTAACACAGAATTCTTTCCAATTATCTTCTGTTTGCTGATAAACGTTGAACTCGTGGCCTGTTCTCGTTAATGGTCACGAGCAGCAAAAACAGACAGAGCAAGTCTGACCGCCCAGAGATGTGGAAAAGGCTTCAGTTTGGGACATATGCAGCAAATCAAATGTTCACCCGGCCCCGAAAGATTCAAAATCTGGGGAAAAGGACACAAGGAGATAGAGAATAAGCGAAAGCAGACAATTTAAATATTTCCCATCCTTGATAACTCTGTATTCCAATCCAACCTTCAGAGTTGGGTAAATAATTTTAGTGTAAATTGTGCAGCTCAAGAGTCAAAACCAAAGGGCGATGCAGAATAAAGGAGAACTGCCAAAACCCCAGATTGAACCAGGGATCTTCAGTCTAACACACTCCCAACTGAGCTATTTCAGTCTCACAGGCTTGGGATGATAAGTGGCAAGTAACATTCGCACCACACAAGTGCCAGGCAATGACCATCTCCAACAAGAGAGAATCTAACTATCTCCCCTTGACATTCAATACCATTACAATCACTGAATCCCCCACCATCAACATCATGGAGGTTACCATGGGTAGCCATACAAATAACGTGACTAGAAGAGCAGGTCAGAGGCTTGGAATCCTGAGGTGAGTAATTACAGTGCAGCTGTTGGCTCCACCCCAGGGGCTGAATTTGTTCTGTAAACCATGAAGCAGCTTCCTCTCAAATCCCAGGTTTATCAATAAATCCTCTTACAAAAGCCCCAAAGTGTGATATATTCCTCTCACTCATCCATGACTCCTGACTCCCCAAAGCCTGTCCACCATCTGCAATTCACTTGCCTGGATGGGTGCAATTCCAACTCAAGAATCTCAACACCGTCCAGGACAAAGCAGCCCACTTGATTGGCACCCCATCTACAAACATTCTCTCCCTCCACCATTGGCACACAGTGGCAGCAGTGTGCACCGTCTACAAGATGCACTGCAGCAATGCACCAAGACTCATTCGACAGCACCTTCCAAACCCAGCGACCTTTACCACCGAGAAGGGCAAGGGCAGCAAATGCAGGGGATACCACCACCTGCAAGTTCCCCTCCAAGCCACACACCATCCTGACTTGGAACTATATCGCCGTTCCTTCACTGTCGCTGGGTCAAAATCCTAGAACTCCCTTTCTCACAGCACTGTGGGTGCACCTACCCCACACGGACTGCAGCGGTTCAAGAAGGCAGTTCACCACCACCTTCTCATGGGCAATTAGGGATGGGCAGTAAATGCTGGCCTGGCCAGCAACGCCCACATCGCATGAATGAATGAATAAAAAAGTGAAGTAGCCCTTGTGTCATTGTTTTGGGAGAAAATATAACCCTGGTGGAATTGCCCCTCCCAATCACACCTCACTTCATAGAACATAGAAAATGGAGAACATTTATGGCACAGAATGAGACTATTTAGCAATCGTGTCTGTGCCAGCTGAAAAAGAGCGATCCAGCCCAATCCCACTTTCCAGGTCTTGGGAATGGGATCTGAACAGATCTCAGAGCTCACATTATGTGAATGTTCTGTTGAAGTGTTGGTGAGCTGATATACCAGGGGAGATTCACATTGTTGGACACAGTGTGAAATACATTCAAGTATTTATAAAACATTACAACATGTGAGTAATATTCCCCATTGATTTCTCAGCACTGATGGATTGTGAAGTGGGAGACAGCCAGAAGTCCCAGTGATCCACACTGACCATGAGCTGAGAATGAAATGAGAAAAAGTTCAATCTTCAGCAGCGAGATGCTACAGAGAGGTAAGAGTCCTGAATCAAGGAGAGACTTTCTCATCCTGCTGTTGAATCTCATTTCAAACACTCCTTGAACTCTCTGCCGAGGAATTCAGAGCTGGATAACGCCTGTAAAATCAGCCTAAAAAGGAAATAGAAAACACCCACCGTGGGCTCAAACTCAAAAACTTGAGATTCAGAGTTTCATGCTTTCATCGACTGAGCTCACTAGGCCTGAGACAGTGTCCCCGTCCTGTCTGTTATTGGACGGTGCAGCTGTTGGCTCCACCCCAGGGGCTGAATTTGTTCTGTAAACCATGAACCAGCTTCCTCTCAAATCCCAGGTTTATCAGTAAATCCTCTTTCAAAAGCCCCAAAGTGTGATATATTCCTCTCACTCATCCAGAACAAAAGTTACATCTTTTGCTCTTTTTACCTTCCAAACATTGACTTCTATTTTGCTCAGCATTTATTTCTCTCTCCGTTTTATGTTGTGCATTTCCTAATAAACATTTCATTTCAATTATTTATGAGGGATGAAATGAACAGAAAAGATTTTCTGCAATGGTACCAGGGGTGTGGGACAGAGTGAGTGGTTCGGATCTGGAATACACTGCCTGAGAGTGTGCTGGAGGCAGATTCAATCGTGGCTTTCAAAAGGGAATTGGATAAACAACTGAATAGAGAACATTTGCAGGGCTACAATGAAAGGGCAGAGGAGTGGAATTAGCTGATCTGCTCTTGCAAAGAGCTGCCAAGGACATGATGGACTGAATGGTCTCCTTCTGTACTGTAACCATTTGATTCCTTGATTCTAACTCTGTCAAGGTTGTTCTGAACTTGCTCTGCTCCAAGGAGAACAACCCCAGCTTTTCCAGTCTCTGCACATAACTGAAGTTATGAGGAACCATGGGGAACCCACTGTAAACCTTCCTCCAGACAGAAATACAACTGTTCACCACCACACTGTGACCCAGCTGTTCACATGATTTGGATGCGGGGACCAAATGTAGTATTTCCAAGTTTGCAGATGACACAAAACTAGGTGGGAATGTGTGTTGTGAGGAAGTTGCAAAGCGGCTTCAAGTGAATTTGGACAGACTTAGTGAGTGGACATGAAAGTGGCACATGAAATATAATGTGTAAAAATGTGAGGTTATCCACTTTGGTAGGAGAAACAGATGTGCAGATTATTTGTTAAATGGTAAGAGTGTGAATGTACAAAGGGGCCTGGGTGTCCTTGTCAATAAGTGACTGAAAGCTAACATGCAGGTGCAGCAAGCAATTAGGAAGGCTAATGATATGTTAGCCTCTATCGCAAGAGGATTTGAGTACAGGAGTAGTGAAGCCTTGCTTCAATTGTATATAACCTTGGTTGGTCTGCACTTTGGAATACTGTGTGAAGTTTTGTTCCCCTTACCTTAGGAAGGATATCATTGCCATAGAGGGAGTGCAACGAAAGTTCACCAGACTTGTTCCCGGGATGGCGGGACTGTCAAATGAAGAGAGATTGGAGAAACTGGGCCTGTATTCTCTAGAGCTTTGAAGAATGAGAGGTGATCTCATTGAAACTTACAAAATATTTAAAGGGATAGACAGGTAGATGAAGCTAAGATGTTTCCCCCGGTTGAGGAGTCTAGAACCAGGGGACACAATTTCAACGTAAGGGGAAAGCCACTTAGGACAGAGATGAGGAGAAATTTCTTTACTCAGTGGGTTGTGAATCTTTGGAATTCTCTACCTCAGAGGGCTGTGGAAGCTCAGTCATTGAGTATGTTTAAAGCAGAGATTGACAGATTTCTAAATACAAATGACATAGGGGATATGGAGATAGTGTGGGAAAAAGGCATTGAAGTGGACGATCAGTCATCATCATATTGAATGGCAGGGTGGGCTCGACGGGCTGAATGGCCTACTCCTGCTCCTATGTTCCTATCAGTCTGCAAACTTCATATGCATGCTGTCATTGTCCCTTTCATTCCATGGGCTTCAGTTTTACTGGCAGTCTAGTATGTGACATCATCAAGAAGGTTTTTAATAAGTTAAATAAGGAGAAATTGTTTCCAGTGGCAAAAAGGTCAGTAACCAGAGGATGTATTTATCAGGTGATTGAGAAAAGAACCAGAGGCGAAATGAGGTATGATTTTTTATACAGTGATGTGTTGTGATCTGGAATGCACTGTCTGATCAGGACTTGAAAGCAGCTTCAGTCGTAACTTTGAAAAGCAATTGGGATAAATACTGGAAGGAAAAATGTACAGATTACAGGAGACAGCACTGACACAATGGACCAAATGGTCTCCTTCTTTGGGTATCATTCTATGGTTTTATGAACATAATGTTGATACAATTCGCTGAGTTGGAAGGGAAGTGAACCCAGATTCCGGGTATTCTAAACACCAGACCCAAACCAAATGAACACGCTCGTTGTTTAATCTCTGTTTTTCACACCAGCTTCTCCTCGCTCTTTCTGTGTTTCCTGCCTGGTCTGTTCCTCTAACCTTCATTCCTGACACTCTATTGAGAATGGCCAACTCACTGCACCTCTCACTCACACCGTCACTCCACCCCTTCACCCACTTCCAAACCTCTTTGTTCAACAGTACCTCACATCTGCTCCTCTGCTCCATTAATATAACAGGAAAACATTTTCAAACAGACATTTCCAGACAGTGAACGTTCCAGTAAGACAAGGTAAAGATCAGATTCATTCACTTTAAACACAGAGAGAGCAGCTCTCCCTGTTCAGTCTAAGGAGCAGATGTGGTTTCACTCCCATTAGTCTTAGAGACATGCGCCAGAATTTTAAGGGACCGTTGGAGACGGGAATGGAGGCCGGGGAGGGGGAGGTGGGGTGTATAAAATAGGGATGGAAGACGTTGGACCGGATTTTTCTGTCGGCGGCTGACATGGAGGGCAGACTTAGCACATCCACACGGCAAGAAGGCATTGAAAGTATTTATGAATCCAATTGTCAGCAATTTTATTCACTGGATCCAATTGAACTAATAGAACACGGGAACCACGGGGCTTCAGAGCCTCGCCTGGTTAAAGGAGGTGACTGGGAGGTGGGAGCTGAGTGTTGTCTTCACTGGGAAGCTATCGGGTGAGGCAGCGTCACTTGGCAGCAAGGGTGGAGGGGGAAAGGGCATCGGGAAACACTGTCAGGAGTGGGGGCCAATGTGCCAGCTCTGCAGAGGGAACAACACCAGGGTGCCATTGGGGCAGTGCCACTTCATTGAGGATGACAAATGAGGTAAATGTGGCTGGGTGTTGTTTACTGTGAAGGCCTTGCACTCAGGGAGGGGCAACCTGTCATGGGCCTCATTCGAGGCTCCCATTGAGGAGGAGGAGGAGGAGTAGAGAGGAAGGGAGGGAGGCGCAGGCACCAGCAGGGGCACCACAGCAGCTTGGGGGCCCACATGAAGGCCAGCCTCGAACAGGAGGCTGGAGAAGGAGGCAGAGGAACACGTCAGCCGAGGTTCAACTACCTGCAGATGTCCGAGTGACAGTGTCTCCGCAGACTGCACCTCTCCACGGAGGTCGTCACTGATCTCTCTGCCATGATGCAGCTGTGCCCCATGCGACTTGGTGGGCACCTGATGCCAGTGTCACTGAAGGTCACCGTGCCACTGAACTTCTGCACCACCAGATCATTGTGGGGATCCACTGGAGATATGTGTGGAATCTTACAGTCTGTAGTGAATCAGTGCATCAAGGAGGTCACCAATGTCCTGTTCAGGAGGGCCGGTGACTATGTGCACATTGATCCAAACAGTCAAGCTGAGAGAGCTATAGGATTTGGGGCCATCGCTGGATTCCACCAGGTGTAGGGTGTCATTGACTGCACCCATGTGACCATCAAGGCTCCTGCAGACCAGCCAGCAGCCTTCAACAGGAAGGGCTTCCACTTGCTCAGTGTGCAATTGGTCTGCGACCACTGCAAATGGATCCCATAGGTGTGTGCACAAATCCCGGGAAGCAGCCACAACGCCTGCATACCAAGGTACTCCCAGGTGCCAGAACCTTTCCGCGGCCCCATCCGCTTTCAGAGATGGATCCTTGGAGACAATGGCTACCCACTGAGGACATGACTACTGACGTCTGTGAGGAACCCACGCACGGATGCAGAGGAGAGGTACAACACCTGCTGCGGGTCAACCCGAGCGACCATCAAGGAGGCCATTGGTCTCCTGAAGATGAGATTCAGGTGCCTAGATCGATCCAGTGGAGCCCTTCAGTATGTCCCGGCGAGGGTCTCGCATATCGTGGTGGTTTGCTGTGCACAGCACAATCTGGCATTACAGAGGGGCGAGGTGTTGACTAGTGAGGATATCGTGGAGTGTGATGTCTCCTCTGATGATGAGGATGTGGAGGAGGATGCTGCCCAAGCAGTGCCAGATGAAGAACCTCACTCACAGCAGGAAAGGGGCCATGAGATACACACAAGGGAGACATGAGACACCCTTATACATTCAAGTTTCCTTTGAGCCTTACCACCTTCTGGAACCACAGCAATAAAGTCTTAGCTTTAAGCAGCCCTGTTGTCGCCTCCTTCCTTCTGCACTGCAGAGTCCAGGTACACATCGCACAGTGACAAGGCCGAAGCTTTGTGAACTCAGGGCTTGGTCCCTCACTTCCAGCCCCTTGGGAGGAAGGGTTTAAATGAAGTCCCAAAGGGCATCAACAATAGGAAGGAGACATAGTGAGAGAACATCATTTCTTTCTTCCGTGTGACACCAAACGCAATCCTATCCATCTGGAATGCACATTCACCATGAACCCTAAGTGAATCTAGGTGCTCTTCTGAATTCTTTTCCGTGTGCTCCTACGTGGTGCTCTCCCTGTTCTGTCAGCTGAGATGGAGACAAGCTGCTGACCTTGCTTGGGATGACATTGGTGGCCGTCCTCTTGCTGCCTGAGGCCTGGAGGGCCCCGGCACACTGAGGGCCTCCTGCACAGGTACAGAGACCCCCCTCTGTCATCGAGGGTGATGGAGGCAGGCACTGGCATCGCTGGTGTCACTGGCAGAGGGGCTTTAGAGCTACTGTCCACACCAGGAGCACCCAGAGAGGAGACCCCAGATGTAGCAGCCAGCTGCTCCTCCCCAGTTATAAGACACACTTGTCCCTCCCTGCTGACCTGAGAGGGACGTGGACCTGGTGGAGAGTTCAGGTGCCTCGTCCCCCCTCTCGCCTTGTCACCACTGGATGGAGCTCATGGACAAAGTGATGGAGTGCAGGTCTGCGCACATCTCCGGCAGCCACTGATTGGTCGGCTGGATCTGGCTCTCCATCAGAGTCACCAATCTCTCAAGGAAGGAAGCCAGACACACCCCCATCGGAGACAGTACAGCATGCAAGGCCTGGATGGACTCCTCCATCATCCGAGCTTGAGTACACATAACCTCCGGCAACTCTGCCAGATGTTGCCTGACCTCTTGCTGCAGCTGCAGCATTTCCCGTGTTGCTGGTGACACCAGAGGCACGTCATCAGCCTGGGACTCAGCATGGGCCTGGCCTCCCACAGACTCCCAACTGCCAGTGGCCTCGGCTGTCACAGCCTCCGTCAGCTGCCCGGGCCTGTCTGTGACGTTCTCACCAGCTT
Organism: Heterodontus francisci; assembly: GCF_036365525.1. Lineage (NCBI taxonomy): Eukaryota > Metazoa > Chordata > Chondrichthyes > Heterodontiformes > Heterodontidae > Heterodontus > Heterodontus francisci. Next base: position 16,107,287 of record NW_027141852.1, read on the forward strand.
GTGTGACCAAATCTAACATCGAGTGTATTCCCACCGAGTGAGGGCTTCTGTGCTGGTGGAGGGTGCAGGGGAATGATGTGACGGTGCACCCTCTGAGGCTCCCACCTCCTCCTCAGAGGTGTCCGGCTGTCCCCCAGTCTCTCCAGCTCTTCATGCTTGTCGTTCATCCTAGCCTGCATGAAAAAACAGTGACATTGAAGGGTTAGGGTCTGCCCATCGCGACATTCCAACCACCCCTACTGTGCAGCTCCATTGATGCAGTGGTGAACAGATGTGCAGTGTGGTTCCTTTGCAGCGGATGCTCCCTTGTGCCCCAGGAGATGTTCAGTCACTCTCTTGGGTAGCTGACCCTGTCTCTCCATCAGCTATGGAGCAGCTGCCTTGCTGCCCGGCCTGTTCCATGGCCTCCTCCTCCATCGGGATGAGGACACGGAGATAAGGCACTCCACCGCCAGTCTTGACACGCTCTTTCCGAGTGTGGGCTGTCTTCTCCTGCAGTCACTATGATGAACAAAGTTAGTCTCCCAGCGGGGACAAGCCCAACATCTCTGATGGTGATAGTCCAGCAGTCCATGATGGGGACACACGTATTCCTCCTGCATGTGGCCCCCTCTCGAGGGACTGTGTGAGTTTATACAATGACTGACGTGCACCTCTCACCGAGATGCAGCCAAGCCTCAGGCAGCATGTCCTGCTGCCCTTCCCCAATACACATGACTTAGTGGTCACTCCCTTTCCACCAAACACTCCCTCTCACTCTGCCACATGCAATGTCCAAAGGGTCCAAAGTGTTTGGACTTCTCACCTGAGCAGCCTGGATCAGGTCATTGACCCACTTCCTGCACTGGATCCATGTCCTGGGGGTGACCCCACAGCTGCTGACTTCACCTACTATCTCCAGACAGCTTTACTTGGTCAGGTGGGCAGGTCTTCACCTCCCATCCCTGGGAAAGAGGTTCTTCCACCTATCTCTTGCCACCTGGAGGCGAACCTGCAGGAAGGCATCGCTAAACTGTGGGACCATGGTCACTGCAGGCTCGCATTCAGCTCCTTACCTATCAGGCAGCAGAGGCAGCAGAACGGGTCCTGGGGCAGCAGATGCAGCAGAACAGGTCCTGGGGCAGCAGAGGCAGCAGAATAAGTCTTGGGGCATCAGAGGCAGCAGAACGGATCCTGGGGCAGCAGAATGGGTCCTGGGGCAGCAGAACGGATCCTGGGGCAGCAGAGACAGCAGAATGGGTCCTGGGGCAGCGGAGGCAGCACAACGGATCCTGGGGCAGCAGAATGGGTCCTGGGGCAGCAGAGGCAGCAGAACAGATCCTGGGGTAGCAGAGGCAGCAGAACGGGTCCTGGGGCAGCAGAGGCAGCAGAACGGATCCTGGGGCAGCAGAGGCAGCAGAACGGGTCCTGGGACAGCAGAGGCAGCAGAACGGATCCTGGGGCAGCCGAGTCAGCAGAAGGGGTTCTGGGACAGCAGAGGCAGCAGAACGGGTCCTGGGACAGCAGAGGGCTCCGAGGAAGACACTCCTTTAAACCAGGCAGCAGTGAATGCAGGTCTGGCAGCCCTTTCAATATGGTGCCAGCACCTGCCGTTGTGTCAGATGTCGGTGCTATCGGTGCCTCGTTCCCTGCCTCTGGTCCTTGTTTACATGGGCCCCACGCCTCCCCTTCATTAATTGGTCGGCTGCTCCGTGATCGGGGTCGGTCGGCCACATTTCACTCGTGTGGTGACGACACCCGCTTCCGGTGCCTCTGCCGAGAGCCGCACCGTTAGTTTAAAATTCAGCCCATGGGATCAAGAGTGGAAAATCTCCCCTCTGATTCTCTCTACTTAAACTGATGGAGACACCAAATTAAAACTGATGAAACCAGGGATTGTATCCTGGTTCTTCAATCTAGTGTTCTCCCAACTGAGCTATTCCATCCTCACTGTGAACTCATCTTCATTGGAGACAAATATAACTCCAGGCGGAATTTCCCCACGCGTTCATTCCTCACTTCAGGGGAATGGGACCCGACCAGATCGCGGAACTCAGATTATGTTAATGTTCTGCTCTTGATATCTTAATATTATCTTGAGTTTGAGCCACTTTTAATCAGGTTCACGGACAAATTCTTCCATCATCCCTTCTCCCACATTCTCTCTCACTCATTCATTCTTTATTCCTCACAGTCCAGAAAGGGTTAGGAATCAGAGCTCACCTCCAAACCCTCTGCACACAGACCTCTGTCTGTTACCCTGTTTGAGCCAAGAGACCAGTCAATAAATTACACTCTTTATAAACACAGAAAGCTGCCTCACAGTGTTGGACAGAGTTAAATACACTGAAGTCTTTTGAAAAAAAGTTCATCTTACGGGTTGTTACTGAACACACAGAGCAGGACGGGCCCAGGCTACAGCCCCAGCCTGTGTTGTGTTAGCTGATGCCACCTGGTGTGATACTGAGCCACACGGAGCAGGAAAGGGCCTGGTTATATTCATGGCTTGTGTTGAGTTAACTGATCCCACTCAGTGTGGTAGGAGCCACACAGAACAGAATGGGCCCAGGCTCCTTCCTCAGCCTGAGGGATGATAGTTCTTCTCACACATTGTTGTCCAGAGTTCCACACAGAACAGAGAAATCTCAGGCTCCATCCCCGGCCTGTGGTATTTTACTTCATCGCACCTGGTATGGTACAGAGTCCCCAGAGCAGGAAAGGTCCAGCTTCCATCTCCGGCCTGTGCTGAATTAGCTGATCTTACCTGGTTGGCACTGAACCACAATCAGAGAAGGATGGGCCGAGGCTCTATGGCCTGTGGTGTGTTAGTTATTCTCATTTGGTGAGGTACTGAGCACCATATAGAGCAGGAAGGGCCTGTGCTCAGTGAGCTGATCTCACCTTGTTTGGTCCTGCGACCCATACACAGAGCAGGACAGGCCTAGGCCTATTCCTCAGCCTGTGTTCAATTAGCTGATCTCATTCAAAAGATTTTGATAAGGTTCCACACAAGAGGCTGCTCTATAAGATTAAAGTCCCTGGTATCAGTGGTAATATATTGATCTGGATTGGGAACTGACTGGCACGACGTAGGCAGAAAGTAGTTACAGATGGATCTGGATCTGTTTGGAGACCAGTCACCAATGGTATCTCACAGGGATCGGTGTTGGGACTGTTGCTCTTTATTATTTTTATTAATGATCTGGATGTAGGTGTCGGGGGCACCATCTGTAAATTGACAGATGATTTGAAGATCTGTGCGAGTGTTTAGACTGCAGACGATACTCGACTGTTTCAGGCTGATCTTAATGTGTTGGGAGATTGGGTTCATGACTGGTAAATGATGTTTAATTTGGGTAAGTGCAGTGTTATTCATGTGGACAGGGCGAATGCTCAACATTCATACACGCTTCAGGGAAAAACATTAAAGTAGGTGGAAAAAAGAAAATAATTTTGAGCAGAGATCTGGATCTTCCAGTGCACAGATCTCCAAAGGTACACCAGCAATGCTGTGCAGTGATAGTTGGAGCAAATAGAGGGTTGGGCTGCATTCAGAGGATAATTGAGTATAAGATGAGGCATATTCTTTCATGGGATGTGAGCGACACTGACAAGTCCAGAATTTGTTACCCATCCCTAATTGTCCTTGACAAGGTGGCGGTGAGCTCCCTTCTCGAATTGCTGCACTCCATGTGGTGTAGGTACACGCACAGTGCTGTTAGGAAGGGAGATCCAGGATCTTGACCCAGCATCAGTGAATGAACAGCGATATATTTGCAGATCAGATGGTGTGTGACTTGGAGGGGAGCTTGCACATGGTGGTGTTTCCATGCATCTGCAGCCCTTGTCCTTCAAGGTGGTGGAGGTCTTCGGTTTGGAAGGTGCTGTCTGCGGAGCCTTGGTGAGTTGCAGCAGTGCATCTGGTAGATGGTACACTCGACTGCCACTGTGCGTCAGTGGTGAAGGGAGTGAATGTTTAAGGTGGTGAATGGGGTGACAATCAAGGCGGCTGCTTTGTCCTGAACAGTGTTGAGTTTCTAGAGTATTGTTGGTGCTGCACTCATCCTGGTTTGTGCCTTGTAGATGGTTGACAAGTTTTGGAGAGTCAAAAATCACAAAATTATTACAGTGCAGAAGGAGGCCATTCGGCCCATTGTGTCTGCATAGAATCATAGAACATAGAAAGTTTACAGCACAGGCAGGCCAAAAAACGAGCCACCCAGCTGAATCCCATTGTCCAGCATTTGGACCGTAGCCCTGCAGGTTCAGGTACTTGAGGTGCACATCCAGACACCTTTTAAATGAGTTGAGGGTTTCTGCCTCAGCTACCCTTGCAGGCAGTGAGTTCCAGACTCCCACAGCCCTCTGGGTGAAAAAACCTTTCCTCATCTCCCCTCTAATGGTTCAACACATCACTTTAAATCTATGCCCTCTAGTCACTGACCTCCCTACTAAGGTAAATAGACCCTTCCCATCCATTCTATCCAGACCCCTCACAATTTTGTACATTTCAATCAAATCTCCCCTCAGCCTCTTCTATTCCAAGGAGAACAACCCCAGTCTATCCAATCTTTCCTCATAGCTGCATTTTTCCAGTCCTGGCAATATCCTCGTAAATCTCCTCTGTAACCTCTCTAGTGCAATTACATCCTTTCTGGAATGAGGTGACCAGAACTGCACACAGAACTCAAGTTGTGGCCTAACTAATGTTATATACAGTTCCAGCATAACCTCCCTGCTCTGATATTCTATACATCGGCTAATAAAGGAAAGGATTCCATAAGCCTTCTCAACCAACTTATCAACCTGTCCTGCTACTTTCAGGGATTTGTGGACATTCACTTCAAGGTCCCTCACTTCCTCTACACCTCTCAGCATTCACCCATTAATTGTGTATTCCTTTGCTGTGTTTGACCTCACCAAAGGCATCACCTCACACTTCTCCAAGTTGAATTCCATTTGCAACTTTTCTGCCCACCTGACCAGTCCATTTCTCCAGCTCTCCTAATGAGCATTTCACCACGTGCCTTGAGCTGAGTTACTCATCACAGAATTCCCACTATCTGATTTACTCTTGTAGCCAGAGTATGTATATGAATGGTCCAGTTAAGCTTTTGTCAATGGTAACCCCCAGGATGTTGATGGTGGGGGGATTCAGCGATGGTAATGCTGTTGAACGTCAAAGGGAGATGGTTACATTCTCTCTTGTTGGAGATGGTCATTGCCTGGTACTTACGTGGTGTGAATGTTACTTGCCACTTAGCAGCCCAAGTCTGAATGTTGTCCAGGTCTTGCTGCTTCTGGACACGGACTCCTTCAGTATCTGAGATGTCCCGAATTTGTCCTTTTATGAAACCTTGGTCAGGACTCACTTGGAATATTGTATCCAGTCTTGGTCTCCTCACATGATGGGTGATATTGAGGCTTTGGAAAGGGTACAGAGGAGAGACATTCGACAAATTCCCAGTATAAGACATCTTGGTTATCAAGTTAGACTAAAAGAGTTGGGACGCTACACCTTAGAGAAACGTAGACTGAGGGGTGATCCGATTGAGGTTCATAAATAATGAAGGGTCCAATTTAGCATGGGAGAGGAGTCATAACTTTATATTGTAAAAGGCCAGATGGCACCCAGATCACATTAAATTTCATTTTTAGTGGTGGGTTAATGTCCCAGGATGGCTGAGTGGTTAAGGTGTTGGACTTAAGATCCGATAGACATGTACCTGCGTGGGTTCAGACCCCACTCCTGGTATCTGTGCTTACAAAATGTTACTTATTCTGTCCCTGACTTTTGCCTTGCACCATCATCTCTTCTGTCATTCAATCACTCTTGCCTTCCAATTGATCACAACTTCCTATTATTTGATCTGCCCCAGCACCGTTCCTTGGCTCTGCGCTTGCTTATAAACTGGTAAATCTTTAACTTAATCTCCTCTGCACCCTGACAATGACCTTCTCATCCTTCCTTGATTGTGGTTCCTCACAGGATCCGCTGCCTCTCCGACTCCCCACCAGGTCACTGAAGGCCCTGAGCCTTGGTCTCGCTTAATACGCTAGCTGGTAGTTGATTCCTTGCAGGTCTGCCACCGCTCAGGAGAAGCTCAAGACCCAGATCAAGCGAAGTATCAAGAGGAATGTGAACAAAGGCTCCCTGGTGCAGAGCAAGGGAAAGGGCGCCTCCGGCTCCTTCAAAATCAGCAAGAAGGAAAACCCAGGGAAAGGTGGGAAAGAAGGTGAAGAAACCAGCAGCCAAGAAATCTTTAGTGAAGAAACCAGCAGACAAGAAATCTTTAGTGAAGAAACCAGCAGACAAGAAAGTGACAACAAAGAAAGTAACAGCCAAGAAAACGAGCAGCAAAGCGGCGGCAACGCCAAATAAGGCGATGAAGAAAGCAGTGCTTCAGAAAAAGTCTCCTGCGAAGAAGGTCAAAAAAGGCAAGAGTGCGGCGGGCGGAAAGGCGCTGAAGAAAGTGCAGACATGGAAGAGCAAGGTCAAGACGAAAGCAGCGAAGTCTCAGAAAGCAGGGTCTGGAAAGAAGTGAAAGCGCGGGAAACGTGTAAACATCTGAACACAAAGGCTCTTCTCAGAGCCACCCACATCTCTCAGGAAAGAGCTGATCCCCTGATCAAATGATCCCTGTCCCGGCCCCGCCTGCAGATTCCACATGGAAATGATTTGGAGTAAATCCAGGATCCCTGGTGACTCCCCTCCACCCAGCCCTTTCCCCACTCTCTGTAATAAAACAGAGGGATACCCGGCCCTCACTCTAACTGGGGATGTGTTCGGTGCAGTCTCAGTTCACAAATTCAGGGGGAGAGTCTGTAAGACAGTAACACTGGCGGAGAAACCCCACCTCACAACTCAAACCCCAACACGAGTTTCTCCAATTCAGCTGGAGTCGGGTGACAACAGGAGCTGGGATAGGCTGTGATCGGGAATGTTAGGAATGGATTTGTTCAGGGAGGAATGTACCTGGAATCTCCGAAAATAATAGTTCCATATTTCCCCAGATGACACATTCTGCAGTGAGAGTGAAAAGTCTCTTCACTGCTTCACATTTACTAATTGTTTGGTTCTAGATGAATAATGAGTCAGAGAGTAATGACAGGATCTGAAGCTTCTCTCACACCAGCCCTTGAATGACTCAGTGTGAAGTGTCCAATGTGTGAAGCTGCTGCCAGGGTTTGTCAATCTGAACAGTTTCAGCTCAGTTCCTGAAGGCCTGAAATTCCAACAGTTTGACTCTGTCTCTGATTGGTCACCCGCTTCTCAATCCAATTCTTAACCAATCGGAGTGTCACATAAATTAAATAGAAGTTCTCATTGGCTGAAATTTTCCAATTGGAAAAAGCCCGGCAATTCCAGAGCAGGAAGGAATTGAAGTGATGGAAAATGTCAATTTTCAGGCAACAATTTTAAAATCTCTCATTTTTTGTTCTGTTTTACTGTATTTACCGTCACAAAATCCTGACGCGATTATAGGAATCGTTTTCATGTGTCAATCTGTTAACTGTCAGCGGCGGGAGGAAGGTCCGGTTCTGCAATTTAAAACGGGACAAATATCAGCTTCCTCTCTGTAAAAGGAACAATTTAGCGACTAACCGCTTCTCACAGGCTTCTCGGGGACTGACAGAAACGAGCGGTTTCTGATCTTTTCTCCTGAAAGAGGTGGATAATGCTGCAGGGAGCAATGAACTGCCCTTCACTTTCTGGCTGCTAATACACCACTGACTTTAAACAGTTCAAACAGCGACTGATGCTTCTGTCGGAAAATTAGCAGATTCACCAGAATGATCCCGGTCCATCATGGCCAAAGACAACAAGCTGGCCCGCCGCATCCGCGGGGAACGCACCTAAAACCCAGCTTCAGTAACAAGTGTAACAAGGGCTCTTTTCAGAGCCACCAAATCAGCAAAGGAAAGAGCTGCCATCTCTGTTCATCATCAAACCCATTAGATTGGAGGGGCGGTCACATGGTTTCTGTTTTGTCACATCACTTTCCCGAAAGGCCTGTCGGACTGAGAGCTAATCTGGAATTTAGAAAGCAGCATTACCGGAGACTCATTGCTGCTCAGCACAATCTCAACCCCGCTCCTGGGATCCGTTAGCTGGCATTTGGGGAAAAGAAATGGATCCCAGTTTTATTTGGAAGGCATTAATGGAGCCGGGTCCGTTCACATGAGGGTTATTTACAGACATTACCCAATGAGTTCACTAATATTTGAATCCATTGGAGATCAGTACACAGGATATGTAAGGCAGCTCGGTCACTCTGACTGAAACCGCCAGTTCCCCGGGGCTGCAGACCCTGACACTGCGGGGAGAGAATCCCCGACTCTCTCCCGCCGCCGGGGGAAACAGACAGCTCTGTGTCCGGAGAATAGGGAGGGCCGGGGGGAAGGCACATATTAAAGCGCTGCAATGGACTCAGCTCCTGTGTGTGCACAACTCTCACTGATTCCGTCCTCTGGGAACAGTGCGGTCGAAGCAGATCAGGTTAGGAGAGAAACACACAGCCCGAGAATGGCCTCTTCCTTCCTGCATTTACTCTGTTCCGGGAGCAGATTCTCATTGAGAAGCGGCGCTCAGATCACCAGAGAGAAAAAAAAAACACAATTCAAACTGTCCAAATGAAAAACAGAGAATTAACCCGGACACTTCCATTATTAAATTAATTCATCAGCTCCGAACCAGTTCCCGTTAATGTACCGGGATAATCTCGGGATTTATCAAATCGAAGGCAGCGGGATTTATTAAATTGTTGATTCTGACACCCTGTAGTTCACTTCTTCACTTAACTGGAGGGGGAGATGTGTGAGCAGAGAAACAGAGCGAAATCCAGAGAGGGAACTGAAAACTTTTTTTTTATTTCCAAAATATACTTTATTCATAAAAATCTGTAAAAATTACATTGCCAAACAGTTTCCAAACAGCACCAAAAAATGCAAACATTGCAAGGGAGATCAGTTTCCTTCAATACTGTCATGAGTTTCTTCCCAGCCCTTCCGTTTCACAATTGTCATGTCAATTACAGTTTTACATTTACAGCAATTGAGAATATTAACGATACAGTTCGAGGGATTTCCCATGGATCCAGCCCCTCAGTCCAGCTTGGTGGGGGAACCTTACACTGTGGTCTTTCCCCATTGAGCCTTTGCTGCGGCTGCCCCAAGCTTTAGTGCGTCCCTCAGCACGTAGTCCTGGACCTTGGAATGTGCCAGTCTGCAACATTCGGTGGTGGACAACTCTTTGCGCTGGAAGACCAGCAAGTTTCGGGCAGACCAAAGGGCGTCTTTCACCGAATTGATAGTCCTCCAGCAGCAGTTGATGTTTGTCTCGGTGTGTGTCCCTGGGAACAGCCCGTAGAGCACAGACTCCTGGGTTACAGAGCTGCTTGGGATGAACCTTGACAAAACCCACTGCATCTCTTTTTACACCTGCTTTGCAAAGGCACATTCCAGGAGGAGGTGGGCGGCCGTCTCTTCCCCACTGAAAACACACCTGGACAGATGTGAAACAGGTCAATCCACTGTTCCAATAACTCCATCTCTGACTCCCTCCTGACAGTAACCAGCCCTTTCACAGAGACTGTGGGCGGCTCTGAAAAGAGCCTTTGGGTTATTAGATGACATTTTGGCCGCTTTACTTTTTCTGGGAGCTCTGAACGCTGGTTTTCTTGGGCAGCAGCACTGCCTGGATATTAGGCAGCACCCCGCCCTGTGCGATGATCACTCGTCCCAGCAACTTGTTGAGCTCCTTGTCGTTGCGGACGGCCAGCTGCAGGTGTCTGGGGATGATGCGGCTCTTCTTGTTGTCCCGGGCCGCGTTACCGGCTAGCTCGAGGATTTCAGCGGTCAGATACTCGAGTACAGCAGCCAGACAGACCGGGGCTCCGGCACCCACACGCTTGCATAGTTGCCCTTTCTCAGGTGCCTGTGAACATGGCCCACCGGGAACTGCAGTCCAGCCCGGGAGGAGCGAGACTTGGCCTTGGCCCGAGCTTTCCCGCTGGTCTTTCCTCTTCCAGACATTTCCACAATCTCACAAATACTTTCCACAAAGAATGAATAATTTCCTTTGCATTAATAATATCTTGTAGGCTGTCAGGATGGCCGAGCGGTCTGCGGCACGGCGTTCAGGTCGCAGTCCCCATCGGAGGCGTGGGTTCGAATCCCACTTTTGACACCTTGTGTTTTGACTGAACTGGAGGCGTTTGGGAGCAGCGGCAAAAAGCAAAGAAAAAGCAGGAAAGAACATGGACGAACAAAATAACAATGGACCCAAAGATGTTGCAACAAAACATGAGAGTAAGAGGCAACGAAGCAAACAGCAGGGCACATACAAGCTCAAAAATGTAACCTTTGTATCGGGGTGGAAGATGTTGCCAATATCCTTAATGAATACATTACTGTCTTCTCAAATGAGAGGGTGATGCAGATATTGTTATGAAGGAGGAGGAGTGTGAAGTATTGGACGTGATAACTTAAGGAGAGAGGAAGTCTTAATGGGATGAGCATCCTTGAATGTGGATAAATCACCAGGACCAGATGAAATGTACCCCAGGCTGTTGAATGAAGCCAGGGAAGAAATAGTGGAAGGTCTGACCATCATTTTCCAATCCCTCACTGGATACAGGTGTGGTGCCAGAGGATTGGAGGTCTTGTAACGTTGCAAGAAAAGCAAAATACGAGGCAGATCAAGCATGGCTGATCCTTTCGAGTAGAGAAACAGGGCTGAATTCCCTGAACCAGTGCTACAGCTTTCAGAATAGAAGGAGCCTATACACACCTGATGGGTTCCACTTAAACATAAGAGCTGGAGGTGTTGACAGTCAGAACAGATAAAATGTGGAGTGTTTGAAGCAGATTCTGTGTGGTTACTGTAGTTGTACTATGGAGTTATTTCAAGGAGGTGATTCTGAATGTAATGGATCAACGTGGACCCGTCCAAGGCAAAGGTTCTAAGCTTCCCTGTGGTCCAGCCTGGTTGAATGGAACTGAAGCAAACAAATCATCCAGAAGAGGAAAAGATATGTAAGGCCATGAAAGCACAGAATTCAGATGGATGCAATACCAGATGGTATGGCAAGAGTGTAAAACAGCAACAGACTGGTGAATAAAACTTTCCCATTGAATGAGACAAGAGAAAAGAAGGGTAATAATAGTGTCAGGTGAGTTGTGACACTATTCACATTCCACCTTGATCTGAATAGGACTGTTGAAGGGAGTGATTGAGAAGAATAGAAGAGAAATGAAAAGAAAGGAGAAATAAACAAAAGGTCTTTTGATTTTAGAATGCTTGTTTTTGGAAATGACAGACTGCAAAGTGTGTGTGTCAGAAGATATAGAGCGAAGTTGGGTATGACAAGATCACAGGAAAGTTGTGCCCTGAGACAAGGTGTGTGTTGACAGGAAAGCTGCTTTCTTTTGCACAATATGTATTTTATTCATATAATTTGTGCAATTACATTGCAAAGCAGTTCAAATTTAATATTACATAAGGTACAATACAGATCAGTTTCCTTCAATAATGTACATGTTGTATCTCACTATCCCTGCCTGCACAGGTTATATTTACAGTATTTACATTACACATCAAACATTCTCTGGTGCAAACAGCCCGAGGGGTTTTACACAGGTTCCAGCCCCTCACTGTACTATGGACTACTAGGGCCTTAGACTGCAGCCTTTCCCCATTGAGTCTCCATGGTGGCTGCCCTAAGCTTTAATGCCGTCCCACAGCACATAGTCTTGGACGTTGCAATGTGCCAGTCTGCAACACTCGGTCATGGACAGCTCTTTGCACTGGAATACCTGTCCCACGGCCGGGCTCGTTCTCAATAGAGATCATTTCAAATGAACATTTCCTAAATCCGTGCTTTCTCTCTCACAATAAAGAGAACAGGATGTCTAGCAGATTCAATGTGAGACGATAACACTGCCGGGTAAAGGCCGCTTTCCAACTCCAATCTCAACACAGGAGATTCCCCAAACAGCTGCAGTAAGGTGTTTGTAAACTGCAGGAAGCGGATGTGTGAGGAAATGGTGATGTTACTGAGGAGGTTTCTTAGTATAGAATGGACTGTGTTTAGGTGGGAATATTACTGAGTGTTAATTGCATCGGGACCATATTTAAAAGCTCCGGCTTTCTGGAAAGCCTTGACTATGAAGGCCGAGTCTGGAAGGGTTTGTGTGGAGAGCTGGGTTTTGGTTCTACTGTTAATAAAGGGTTTGAAATTGGCAGCCCGGAGGAAACTGGAGGTGGAGCTGAAAGATGAGGGGCCGTTCTCTCTCTGTCTGTCACTCTGGGTGTCTCCTCCATCTAGCTCTCTGTTTAATCTTCACTCTTGTCTCCTCCCCTCCCTGCTCTAACTCTGCCTTTCTCAGCCAGGTCCAGGTGGCCTGTATAAAAAGGAGCCTGACAGAATCAGTCTCTTTTATTGTGCACTGATTTGAGGAAAGAATCAACATGTCTGCCAGTAAACAAGAGCATGCTCCAGGCTGGCAGCATGTTAGAATCCATGAGGAAAGGCATCATCACCCTCATCGACAAGCAGAAGGGGGAGAGGACAGAAATCAGAAATTGGTGGCCCAATTTCTGCTTAATGCTGACTACAAGATTCTGTCAAAAGACATAGCCAGTCGATTCAAGTCTGCTCTGGAGTTGGTGATTCACCCTGATCAGACCTATACTATACCAGACAGGACAATCTCTGATATCTTTGCGCTACTCAGGGATATGATCACCGATGTACGGGACAGGAGGGTGGACACCTGCCTCATCAGCCTGGACCAGGAGAAGGCTTTTGACAGGATATCGCACACTTACATGATGGATGTGCATTCCAAAATGGGGTTTGGGGAGGGAATCTGCAATTGGATCAAACTACTCTACACAAACATCAGTAGTGCAGTCTCAATCAATGGGTGGGAATCAGAAAGTTTCCCGATCCAATCTGGAGTCAGACAGGGCTGTCCTCTCTCCCCTGTCTTGTTTGTTTGCAGTATTGAACCCTTTGCTGAGTCTATTAGGAAGAATGCGAGCATCAGAGGGGTGACAATCCCAGGCAGCGGAGGCACTCAGATTAAAACCTCCCTCTACATGGATGACGTCGCCGTTTGATGCTCGGATCCACTGTCTGTGCGCAGAGTGATGAGCATCTGCGACCAGCTCGAACTGGCCTTGGGAGCCAATGTTAAACACGGCAAGAGCAAGGCCATGTTCTTTGGGAACTCGGCTGACCGATCCTTTGTCCCCTTCACCGTTAGGTCAGATTACCTGAAGGTGCTGGGGATATGGTTTGGAAGGGCTGAGACGTGCACCAAAACCTGGAAGCAGCGAGTAGCCAGGGTACAACATAAGCTGAGCATGTGGGAGCAGCGATCTCTCTCCATTATGGGTAAGAACCTGGTCATCAGGTGCGAGGCGCTCACATTGCTGTCCGTGGTGCAGGTCTGGCCCATACCGCATTCCTGCGCTGTGGCGATCACCTGAGCCATTTTCCGCTTCATCTGGGGATCCAAAATGATCCGAGTCCGGAGGGACACGATGTTCAAACCTCTGGATAAGGGCGGGAAAAATGTACCCAACGTCGCCTTCATCCTTATGGCTACCTTTGTGTGCGGATGCATCAAGCTGTGTGTAGATCCCCAGTTTGCAAACTTCAAATGTCACTACGTGCTGTGGTTCTATCTGTCCCCAGTGTTGCAAAGGATGGGCCTGGTCATATTGCCGCGGAATGCTCCATCAAGTTGGACTGTGCCGTACTGCCTATCCTTCATGGAAAAGTTTCTGTGGAAAAACAACTTTGACCACCAATCCATCAGGCAGTGGTCTGCACGGAATATCCTCAAGGCCCTACGGGAAAAGGAGATGGTGGATCCTGTCGGATGGTCCCCTGAGCAGAAGTCCAAAGTCATTTGGCAGAATGCCTCATCACCAGAACTTTCAAACAAGCACCAAGATGTAGCCTGGCTGATGGTGAGAAGAGCCCTCCCTGTCAGATCCTTCCTGCACACCCGAAGTCTCACCCCATCCACACGCGGCCCTCGAGGTGGCTGTGGTGGAAAAGAGACGTTGCCCACCTCTTTCTGGAATGTGTCTTTGAAAAGCAGGTGTGGAAGAGATGCAGTGGTTTTTGTCGAGGTTCATCCCAAGCAGCTCTGTAGCACAGGAGTCTGTGCTCTATGGGCTGTTCCCAGGGACGCACACCGAGATAAACATCAACTGCTGCTGGAGGACTATCAATTCGTTGAAAGACGCTCTTTGGTCTGCCCGAAACTTGCTGGTCTTCCAGCGCAAAGAGTTGTCCATGACCGAATGTTGCAGACTGGCACATTCCAAGGTCCAGGACTACGTGCTGAGGGACGCACTAAAACTTGGGGCAGCCGCAGCAAAGGCTCAATGTGGAAAGACCACAGTGTCAGGTCCCCTCACCAAGCTGAACTGAGGAGCTGGATCCATGGGAAACCACTCGAACTGTAGCCAGAAAATATTTGTTTGCTGTAAAATGTACATGGCATGACAATGAAATGGAAGGGTTGTGAGGCAACTCACTCCTGTATTGAAGGAAACTGATCTCCTTTGCACTCTTTGTATTGTTTGACTTGGTGCTTTTTGGAACTGTTTTGTAATGTATTTTTTTTAACAGATTTTTATGAATAAAGTATATTTTGGAAATTAATAAAAGAAAGTCTGGCAGAGGTAAAGGAGGGAAAGGACTGGGCAAAGGCGGAGCAAAGCGGCACCGGAAAGTGCTTCCTGATAATATCCAGGGCATCACCAAACCAGCAATCCGCCGCCTGGCTCGCCGTGGCGGGATCAAGCGGATCTCGGGTTTGATCGATGAGGAGACTCGCGGGGTGTTGAAGGTTTTCCTGGAGAATGTGATCAGGGATGCTGTCACCTACACTGAACACGCCAAGTGCAAGACGGTCACTGCCATGGTGTCCGCTCTGAAACGGCAGGGCCGCACTCTCTGCAGATTCAGCGGCTGAACAACTCGACCCTTTCCAGCAAACACAACAAAGGCTCTTCGAAGAGCCACCCACCGCCTCACAGACAGAGCAGTGACCTGGAAACGGGAGCTGGGATAGGCTGTTTGAACTGTCTGGAATAAATCTGTGCTGTGTTCGAGATACAAAACTAGAATCCCCAAATTTGACATTTCATTTGTAGCAAGGATGTGCAGTGGATTTGATTTTCTAAACGGGCTGTGTAAACAGTGCCCGAGGCTCGACAATTAGTTATTTCCCCAGTCCACACATACCCTCAGTGAAAAGCCACATCACTCCTCCAGAATCACTCATTGTTTTCATCGAATTTCAAAATGATTTCGCTGCAATGAGGGAAGCCGGGAGTTTTGCAGCAGCCGTTAAATCGGTCACTGGAACCAGACCCACTTGTGATGTTATTTCCCCCGAGACGGTGTTTCCTGCACTGAAACTGACAGGGTTTGTGAAACTGATCAGTTTCAGCTCATTCATTCAGGGACCTGGAATTCCCGCAGTTTGAGCCCGCGCTATCCAGAGACCACTTCTGATTGGTCACCCTCTTCCCATTCGCATGTCTTAACCAATTGCCGAGCCTCGAATTAGAAAATACAGCAAATCATTGGCTTAAATTGTCGTCCTGGCAGAAAGGTTGAATTCAAAAAAGCCGCCAATTTCAGTGTTGGGCAGAATTGAATTACTCAACGAATCTCAATAACGAATTGGCAGCACATTCTCGACATTCCCCGATTTTCCTTTCCATCGATTGGGGTGCTAATTCACTCGGGTGCGTTTGCTAATACTAACTGTAATCCTCAGATCCATTTAACTTTTCAGTAATCCTATTAAATACAAAAGGAATTTTGTGATTGAATTTCCATTGGAAGATAGTGAATTAGCACCCCGATCGATGGAAAGGAAAATCGGGCAGAGGATAAAATGTGCTGCCAATTCGTTATTGTGATTTGTTTATATAACTGACCAGGACTGACTTCACCCGAACGCAGCTACTAGCTCCCACCCCACTGACCGCTCTCCCCCTCTGCAACTCGCTTTCTCCCCCTCCTCCCTACTGGCGAAATTCCGCACTCTGGCTGTTCGCTCTCCGCACCCCCACCCCCCACCCTGTCCCAGCCCAGCCCACAGCTGCTAGCTCTGGCCGTGACACTCGCTCCCACATTTCTTCACCAGGCGCCACCTGTAGAAGCAGGAGGGCCTCAAGGAGTGACAGGGCGACGTAGGAGTGAGTGGCTGAGAGGAGGGAAGCGGCACGTCCTGGAGCGAGTGGCCAGAGAGTGGGGTGGTGCGAAGCGAGGAACAACTGGCCAGGGGAGTGATGGGGTGGGGGAGCAGCGAGGTCTGGAGCGAGCGGCTGAGGGGGGGAATCGTCGAGGCCTGGAGTGAGTTGCCGAGGGAGGAGAGCTACAGCTTCAAAATCTCCCATTCAGCCACTTCCTCCAGCCAAGTGGTGGGGGGATGGGGTGGCTAGATACCCAATGACGCTTTATCACGCATGCACGAAGATGGATTTGTTGCGGAAATGTGATGATGTTGGCGCTGCAAAATGCTCGAGTATCTGACCGCTTAAATCCTCGAGCTGGCCGGTAACGTGGCCCGGGACAACATGAAGACCCGCATCATCCCCAGACACCTGCAGCTGGCCGTCCGCAACAACGAGGTGCTCATCAAGCTGCTGGGAGACGTGACCATCGCTCAGGGCGGGGTGCTGCCTAATATCGAGGCCTTGCTGCTGCCCAAGAAAACCAGGGCTCAGAGCTCCCAGAAAAAGTAAGGCGGCCAAAATGTCATCTAATAAACCAAAGGCTCTTTTCAGAGCCACCCACAGTCTCTGTGAAAGGGCTGGTTACTGTCAGGAGGGAGTCAGTGATGGAGTTATTGTAACAGTGGTTGACCTGTTGCACATCTGTCCAGCTGTGTTTTTTAATTTGCTCTGTTTTTCTGCTCACACATCTCCCCCTCTAGTTAAGTGAAGAACTGAACTACAGGGTGTAGAATCAACAATTCCCAGGATCGGGGGTGAGATTGTGCTGAGCGGCAATGAGCCTCCAGTCATGCTGCTTTCTAAATTCCAGATCAGCTCTCAGTCCAACAGGCCTTTCGTATTTTAAATATCACAACAGAGCTGAGCGGGGGTGAGCGCAGCCTCAGCTGCACCGAGTCTCAGGGGCTCTCACGACCCCAATCAGAGCCGCCAGGCCTGGCGGGCGTGCAGCAAGGACCCCGGGGGAGGGAGGGTGCACCATTAAAGTGATGGTGCAGCACCTCCCCCATCCTCGCCGCCACTTCCCGGTTTCTTCTCCCGTTTATCTCAACATTAAGAAGACGCTTTTGCTCTGGACTACACTGGTTATAAAGTAAGACCCAACTTTGTCTCTGAAAGTGATGAATAGCAGCAACAACAGCAGAATCCAACCCCTGCAGTTACATGTGAACTTGCTGATGTTGCAGCAGATTGAATGACTGAGTGAATCCCTTCCCACACACATGGCAGGGGAACGGCCTCTCCCCAGAGTGAATGTGTTGGTGTTTCAGCAGATCATTACTGCTTTTCAAGCTCTTCTCACAGTCAGGACATTGAAAAGGTCTCTGATCAGTGTGAACAAGTTGATGTTCAGTGAGGTTGGATGACTGAGTGAACCCCTTCCCACACACGGAGCAGGTAAATGATCTCTCCCCAGTGTGAACTCACTGGTGTTTCAGCAGGTTGACTCTGGCTGGGTTCAGTTCTACACTCACTGGTTCCTCTCTCTCTCCTCCCCTGAAGGTGCTGATTCTGACTGTATGTACGTGCTCTCTCCCCCTCCGACCCTCCCTGTCCAATGTAGTATCTCCCAGTTTTGGTGATGTGCTCTCCCTGACCTGTCTCCATTTCTCCTTCTTATACAGACTTGCCCTGACTGTCACTATTTCATAGAATCATACAGCACAGAAGGAGGCCAATCGGTCTTTTGTGCCTGTGCTGAATCTGTGAAAAAATGATGCAATTAGTCCAACCCCTTGTCTATTTCCCCATAGTCCTGGAGAAATTCACTTTGAAATATTTGTCCAATTCCTTTATGAAAGTTATAATTGAATCTGTTTCCACCACCCTGTCTAACAATTCATTCCAAATCCGAATCAGTTACTGGGTAAAAAGATCTCTCCTCACCTCCCCTTGACATTTTTGGCCAACAATCCCAGCTTCACCACCCTGTCCAGAGAACTGAAACCCCTCATCTCTGGTATCATTCTCGTAAATCTCCTCCGAACTGTCTCAAAAGCTTTGATGTCCTTTCTCAAACCTGGTGCCCAGAACTGGACACATTACTGTAGCTGAGATCGAGCCAGCGACGCCCACATCCCACGAACGGATAAAAAAACGCTCCCTGCCAAATCCCCAATTCTTATCCATTTACAGACGCTCCTTGCCCAGTCCCCAAATCTTATTCATTTAGAGACGCTCCCTGCCCAACCCCCAATTCCTATCCATTTACAGACGCTCTCTGACCAGTTGACCTTGCTGGCGGGCAGTTTCGGGAAGCCTCACAGGGAAAAGCTTCACCGCCACCCGCAGGGACACAAACGGGATTGTTCCATCCTATTGTGGCCTTGACGCCCGGCTCCAGCTGCGTGCACCCGCTACGGGCGCGGTCTCCCTGCACTTGGTGAATATTCCGCTCCAGCTGCAGATGGAGCTCAGCCACTACCGCGCCTGCTCCTGATCAGAGACAAGGCAAATTCTGGAGCGCAGAGCATTCTGCGTACCACAACTGTCATTAATGCCAATCTCTGACATGATAATCAGGTTTTATTTCCTACATTTCATTTCCTAGTATGTTAGTGCGTGTTTTCTTTTGTACCTGTCAGTGCCTGGGAGGAGAGAGTCAGCTTCACTTTGTAGCCGTGAATTTCTGGTGTGAGAATGTGAGTTTTTACTCTGTATGTTTCAGTTTTTGGTTTGTGACTTTTTCTGCTATTGCTATGTGAGTTAACTTTGTGGAAAGAGATGCAGTGGTTTTTGTCGATGTTCATCCCAAGCAGCTCTGTAACACAGGAGTCTGTGCTCTACGGGCTATTCCCAGGGACGCACACCGAAACAAACATCAACTGCTGCTGGAGGACTATCAATTCGGTGAAAGACGCCCTTTGGTCTGCCTGAAACTTGCTGGCCTTCCAGCGAAAAGAGTTGTCCACCACCGAATGTTGCAGACTGGCACATTCCAAGGTCCAGGACAACGTGCTGAGGGACGCACTAAAGCTTGGGGCAGCCGCAGCAAAGGCTCAATGGGGAAAGACCACAGTGTAAGGTCCCCCCACCAAGCTGAACTGAGGGGCTGGATCCATGGGAAATCCCTCGAACTGTATCGGAGAAATTTTGTGCGCTGTAAATGTAAAAATGTATATGGCATGACAATGAAATGGAAGGGTTGTGAGGCAACTCATGATTGTACAGAAGGTAACTGATCACCTTTGCACTGTTTGTATTTTTTGACTTGATGCTGTTTTAAACTGTTTGGGAATGTAATTTTTACAGATTTTTATAAACAAAGTATATTTTGGAAATAAAAAAAAAATGTGAGTTTCACCACATATCTTTCAACTACTTGTATGTGAACATCAGCTTTTGTCCAGATCTATCAGTTTCTGATATAGAGTCATAGAGTTATACAGCACAGCAACAGGCCCTTCAGCCCATTGAGTCTGTGCTGGCCATCAAGCACCTAACTATTCTAATCCCATTTTCCAGTATTTGGCCCGTAGCCTTGTATGCTATAGCATTTCAAGTGCTCATGTAAATACTTCTTAAATGTTGTGAGGGTTCCGGCCTCTACCACCTCTTCAGGGTGTGCGTTCCAGATTCCAACCACCCTCTGGGTAAAATTTTTTTCCTCAAATCCCATCTAAACCTCCTGCCCCTTACCTTAAATCTATGCCACCTGGTTATTGACCCCTCCGCTAAGGTAAAATGTTTCTTCCTATCTAACCCATCAATGCCCCTCAGAATTTTGTCAACCTCAATCTTATCTCCCCTCAGCCTTCTCTGCTCTAAGGAAAACAACGCTAGCCTTTTCAGTCTCTCTTCATAGCTGAAATGCTCCAGCCCAGGCAACATCCTGGTGACTCTCTTCTGTACCCTCTCCATTGCAATCACATCCTTCCTATCGTGTGGTGCCCAGAACAGTACACAGTACTCCAGCTGTGGCCTAACTAGCATTTTATACAGCTCCGTCATAACCCTGCTCTTATATTCTCTGCCTCGGACGATTTATATTGGCCTGTAATCTAAGGCTTTCCTCCTCACTATTTACGACACCACCAATTTTCATGTCATGTGTGAGAAAGGGTTTGATTCTATCCCTATCAGTATCCGTTACATGCATGTGTTTTTAATCTGCACCCCCTCTGTTTTATTCTCTGTACTTATCAGCCTCTTGTAGGTGAGTCTGTGTTTTGCTCTTCATCTCTCAGTCTTCGAAGTATGAGCCTGGGTTTGTACCTAATTTTCTTTGTACCTTGCAGGATGGATATTGAAGAGAGGTTTTTACACATTAACTGCCAAATCCTGATAAGTGATTTTTGGGTTTCACACAGTATCTGTCAGTTTCTTGTCTAGGACTGTTGGTTTTACTCTGTCGCTGGCATTTGCTGGTTTGTTAGTGTGGGGTTTACACTGTACCTGTCAGTTTCTCATATGTGAGTGTTGGTTTCACTTTGTATAGAATCATAGATCACAGAATACTTACAGCACAAAAGGAGGGATTCAGCTCATCGTGCTTGTGCTGCCTCTCTGCACAAGCAACTCAGCTCATGCCACATCCTCATGTATTCCATGAAAACCTGAATTTTTTTTCCCTTCAGATAATTATCATATATCCTTTTGAAAGCTATGGTTGAATCTTCCTCCGTCACACTCTCAGGCAGTAAGTATCAGATCTTAACCATTTGCTGCATAAAAAAGGTTTTTCCTCATGTTGCCTTTGGTTCTTTTCCCATTCACCTTAAATCGGTGTCCTCTGCTTACTCAGCCATGCGTAATATTTCCCATTGCTTTCTCAGCACTGATGAATTGTGAGGTGGGAGACAGCCAGAAGTCCCACTGAGCTGCACTGACCCCCAGCTGAAAAAGAAATGAGATAAAGTTCAATCTTTCACAGCGAGATGCTGCAGAGAGTTGAGAGTCCCGAATGAAAGAGAGCGTTTCTCATACTGTTGTTGAATTTCATTTCAAACACTCCTTGTACTCTCTGCTAATGAAGCCTAAAAAATGGAAAAACTAAATGGCGCTCAAACTCACAACCCTGAGATTAAAAGTCCCATGATCGACAGACTGAACTGAATATGTCACTTCTACTGTACCTCTGTTTGGATGGATGCAACTGTATGCTCCAATGCAAGGGCAGCTTTCAAATCCTCCCATGGGTCCACACGTCAGACTAAGTTCCATGTTGTAAACTCAAGCAAAGGAAATCTGCTCACTTCCAAAGCTATCAGCAAATTGAAGCTGATTACGATCAACATCATCAGAGGTCAGAACTACCTGGTGAAAGAAGACTCCCTGAAGAAGGATCCACAATTATTCAAAGGCATCGACAAAGTGAAAAACAAGAAAATCGATGAGTCAATCCAAGCTAAACAGAAACACTGAAGAATTCCATTCCAGACCAGAACACAATTGGAGGCATTTTTTATTCAAAGCTGGGCATTAGTATTTAATAGTTCATATATAATTTTGAATATATTTGAATTTCTTTGTTCATTTGGCACTGCTGAACATGAAGCAGTCTTAAATCATTTAATTTTTTTTTGTAAAATCTGACTTACCAGATTAAAATATTCGATCAAGGGAGAAATTTCAAAGATTACTGGACCAGTAATCCAGAGGCCTGGACTCAAGATCCAGTGACAGCCAGGACGTCAAGGCGGGAAACACTCCGCACGAGTCTGCAGTGAGCGATTCCATCGAAGGTAGAGCACAATCTCTTTAATATAAGAATGTATATTTTATAATAATTAATCACTCAAGACCTTCCTGGTCTCTGCATCTCACCTGTTCTCTGGATAAACTTGCAGAAAGTATTTCAACCTGTAAAGCAGGAGTCTAGGGAATGTATAATGATATTTTCTCGCCTTCGGGCAATATTTTAATCAATACAGTGTGGGACAACCTGTCTGGGCACAACTCCATGACTTTCTCTTTAACTAGTGACCTCACAATCACTAACTTCTATGGTAACAATCTTCAGCTCATCACATCCGGTACGTAGCTCTAATCTTAATGCACATTTAAACAACCTTTCAAGTCCAGTTACAGTTTTTGTTGCCTTACCTGCACAAGCTTAAAAAGTGAAAAATGGAAGCAAGTTTAACTGAACATTCTGGTGGTCAGTTCGGGCACGGGAAAAAAATGAAAGGACTCGGACCAGGTCGGATGTGGTGCTGTCAGGCTTGGGTCGGGTTTCATTTGCTGACCCGAGCAGGCCTTTAGTTACTGTTGCAACCTTATATTCCCACTTGACAATCTGTATATTTTGTTCATTTCAATTTTGTCGACAAGCTCTTTGAATCCAGTTCCCCTGTCCTCAAGCAGGCTCAGTTTGGAAATCGATTCCGCTTTCTGGAAGGCTGAAAGCAATCGATGACCTTCAACTAAAAATGGCAACAGAGAAGGGCTCATCTGGGATTTGAACCCAGGACCTCTCACATATTAATCACTTATATACCCAAAGCGAGAATCATACCCCTAGACCAACGAGCCACAGTTGGCTTAGATTTTATTCGCTCCTGTGGAATTTCACTGGCACCCACAGCCGATCATGCATTTTTTTCAGATCAAAACAATATCCTACAAAGCTGAAATAAAAACAGAAAGTGCTGGAAATACTCAGCACCTCTTAGCATCTGTGGAGAGAGAAACAGAGTTAACATTTCAGGGTTTTCACCTTTTGTTTGAGCCATCTTTTCAGACTGCTTCTGTCCATCCAATCTCACTTTTTACTCTATCCACATTCTAAGGGTGGTGCAGTTGTGAGCACTGTAGCTTCACAACTTCAATGACCCCGATTCAGTTCTCTATACTGCCTGTGTGGCGTTTGCAAGTTGTTTATGTGGGCTTCCACAAGGTACTCTGGTTTCCTCCCACAACGAAAGACTTGTGGGTTGATAGATAAATTGACAGTTGTAAATTGGCCCCAGGGTCGGTGATAGGAGAAATGTGGGGATGTGGTAGGAAATTCTGGGTCAACATAGAATTAGTATAAATGGGTGGTTGATGGTCAGTGCAGACTCAGTGGGCCAAAGGGCCTATATCAGTGCTGTATATCTCTTTAACCATTCTCGAAGCAAATGCATTTTTCATGAATTCCTCATTTCTTTTATTAATGACAATTTTATATTTCCGGCCCTTGCTTCATACGATGCCACAAGTGGAATCATGTTTCCAACAACCCGATCAAACCCCTTCACTATTTCCTCATATTGCAATGTTTCTTTAACCCTGACAGACTGTGGAGTTTCTGCTGCTTGATTGCAGTTCTTGCTTCCCGCCAGTAGATGTCACCTCACTCCAATATAGTGAAGTTTACAAATGTGAGAGAGACACAACAGGAAATAATTGTTCACATTATAGTGAATGTGTGGGATTTAGAAATACTAGGAGTGGAGACGAGTTATTATTGAATTTGTCAAACCAAACATATGTTATAATGTTGTGTTAAATCTGTCACTCTGTTGTCTTGATTCTGAGAGTGACATAGACTCATCGAGTCATTGGGTCATTTGTGGTATAGAAGGAGGCCATTCGCCCCATCGAGTACAGGCCAGCTCTCCATGGAGCGATCCAGTCAGTCCCACTCGTCTGCTCGATCCCCCTAGCCCTGTAAATCTATTTCCTTCAAATGCCCATCGAAATTCCTTTTGTAACCAACGATTGTCTCCACTTCCTCCGCCCTCGGGGGCAGCGAGTTACAGATCATTACCAATCACTGTGTAAAAAAGCTCTTCCGCACATTCCCCCTGCGTCTCTTGTCCAAAACCTTCAATCTGAATCCCCTAGTCCTTGTACCAATAGTTAATGGGAACAATTTTTCCTTGCCAACTTATCTAAAACTGTCATAGCCTTCGACACCTCTATCCATTCTCCCCTCAATCTCCTTTGATACAGGCAGAAAAAACCCTGTTTTTCTAACCTAACCTTGAAACTAAAACCCTCCATCCCTGGAACTATTCTGGTAAATCTCCTCTGCATCCTCTCAAGAATCCGCACATCCTTTCTAAAGATTGGTGAGCAGATCTGGATGCAACACTCCAATTGGGGCCTAACCAGAGTTCAGCATAACAACCCTGCTTTTGTACTCAATGTCTCTATTTATAAAGCCCAAGATCCCACATGCTTTGCTAACCACTCTCGCAATATGTCTTGCCAACTTCAAAGAATGATGGACATGTACTCCAGGTCCCTCTATTCCAGCACACTCTTCAGAACTGTAGCATTGAGTATATATTGCCTCTCCCTATTTCTTCTGCTAAAATGCATCACCTCACACTTGTCACTATTAAATTCCATCTGCCACCTGTCTGCCCATCCTACTAGCCGATAACTATCCTGTTTCAGGCAGTTCATATCATCCTCACTGTTTGCCACTCCTCCAAGTTTGGTGTCATCGGCATATTTTGAGATTCTACTCGATATTCCAAGATCCAAGTCATTAATCTGTAGCAAAAAAAAGCAATGGTTCTAGCACTGACCCTTGGGGAACACCACTGTCGACTATCCTCCGGTCTGACCAAGAACCATTTCATATGACTCGCTGTTTTCTGTCCTTAAACCAATTTCCTATCCAAATGGACACTGACCCTCCTAATGCATGAACCTCAATTTTGTTAACCACCCTTTTATGTGGTACTTTATAAAATGCTTTTGTAAAATCCACATAAACAACATCCACTGCATTCCCTTCATCAACTTTCTCAGATAGTTTATCAAAAAATGCAGTTAGATTCATCAAGCATGAACTTCCATTTATAAATCCATGCCCACTCTCCTTAATTAACTCAAACCTCTCCAAATGACTTGATTTTTTCCCTGACCTGTTGGTCTTGTGCTTATAGCAAGCTCACCACAGAGCATGTATTTGGCAATGTGACTGTCATTCATTTGGCCCAGTCAACAGAGCCGCCTCTGACTCAAGTGGGCAAACATGCTGCGGATCCCTGCACGCTGGTGTACTTCCTCATTCGGCACTCTGTCCTGCCAGGAGATGCCCAATATCCATCTGAGGCAGTGGAGGTGGAAGCTGTTCAGCTGCTTTTCTTGGCTTGTATAAGTTGTTGATGCTTCTCTACTATAAAGGAGGGTGCTGAGAACACAAGTCTGGTACACATGGAGTTTTGTATTTTCGGTCAGTTTGCTGTCGGTTCACACCCGTCTTCTCAACTTTGACATGACAGCTGCAGCATCAAGGGACAGATTGCTGGTGATTGTTGATCCAAGGTATGTGAACTGTTGACGACCTCCAAAGTGAGGTTGTCAATGTTGATGGAAAGTGGAGTCTCTACGTCCAAATCTCTACGTCCAAGTGGAGTCTTGCCAAAAGATGAACAGCTTGTCGTCAGCTCTGATATACAGGTGAACACCCCCATCTGAGTCACTGAAAGTGTACAATAGCAGCATGGAGAAGAATACACCAATTATAAAGGATGTGATAACTAGACAGTTAGAAAATAATGATATGATTGGGCAGAGTCAACATAGATTTATGAAAAGGAAAACAGGCTTGAAAAAACCCGTTGAGTTTTTTGAGGATGTTACCTGTAGAACAGATAAAGAAGAACCAGTGGATGCTTTGGTAATGTCCCACACAGGAGGTGAGTAAACAAAATTAGAGCACATAGGATTGGGGATAATATACTGGTGTGGATTGAGAATTGGTTAACAGACCGAAAACAGAGAGCAGGAATAACGGGTCCTCCTCAAAATGGCAGGCTGTTACTATTGGGGTACTGCAAGGATCAGTGTTGGAGCCACAGCTGTTAACAACCGAAATAAATGATTTGGATGTGGGGATTAAATGTAATATTTCCAAGTTTGCAGATGACACAAAGCTAGGTGAAGTGTGAGCTGTGAGAAGGATGCAGAGAGGCTTCCAGGGAACCTGGAGAGGCTAAGTGAATGGGAAAGAACATGGCAGATGGAATATAATGTGAATAAGTGTGAATAAGTGCAGTTGGCTGCCATGTGACCAGATTTGCGACAGGTGCGGCAAACTCTGGGCTGCCCAGCGTAGACCAAGAAGCCTCGATACCGGAAAACCCTCCACTTCCACTTTGGTGGAATAAACAGAAAGACAGAGTATTTCTTAAATGGTGAGAGGTTGGGAAGTGTTGATGTCCAAAGGGACCTGGGTGTCCTTGTTCATGAGACACTAAAAGCTCTTGTGCAGGTGCAGCAATCAATTAGGAAGGCAAATGGTATGTTGGCCTTCACACGAGGGGTCTTGAGTACGGGAGTAAAGATGTCTTGTTGCAATTGTATAGAGCCTTGGTGAAACCGCGCTGGAGTATTGTGTATAGTTTGGTCTCCTCATCTAAGGAAGGATATACTTGCCATAGAGGGAGTGAAACAGAGGGTCACCAGACTAATCCCTGGGATGGTGGGACTGAAACTGGGCCTGTATTCCTTAAAGTTTCGAAGAATGAGAGGTGATCTCATTGAAACTGATAAAATTCTTACACGGTGTGACAGTGTGGATGTAGATAGGATGTTTGCCCTGGTTGGTGAGTCTAAAATCAGGGGACCAAGTCTCAGAATAAGGAGTAGGCCATTTAAAACTGAGATAGGGTTGAATTTCTACACTCAGACGGTGGTGAATCATTGGAATTCTCTACCCCAGAGAGCTGTGGCAGTTCAATCATTGAGCATGTTCAAGACAGAAATTGTTAGAAATCTTGATACTCATGACATCAAGGGATATGGGGATAGCACGGGAAAGGGGCAGATAGAGGTAGATGATCAGCCATGATCATCAGGCTCGACGGGCTGAATGGCCTACTCCTATGTTCCTCTGTTCCTAAGAGAGTTGGCGCCAGCGCGCAGCCCTGCTTTACCCCACTGCTGATCTTGAAAGTGTCTGATGTTGCTCCATTGTAACTGATGGAACTGTGCATGTTCTCGTGGAAAGAAGAGATGATGCCCAAGAGTTCAGGAGGGTAGCCGAGTTTCCATCGCAGTTTGAAGATTCAGTCTCTGCTGACAAGATCAAAGGCCTTGGTGATGTCATTCAAAATATGTGTGGCTCTGTGACGCAATGGATAGTGTGTTGGACTTCTAAATAATGAAAAAGAAGGTATTCAAAGGTTGTGGATTCAAATCCCACCAGCGTCAGATTTTGGACCAGAGACAGAAGAGCACAACGGAAAAGAGAGTTAACAAGTGTGTCAAAAGCACCGACTCAGAGACAGAGCGAGAGAGAGAGGAGCACAGCAGGAGCGGAGCAGGGGGAAAAAAATCAAGGAGTGACATCACAATGGAGAGTGAGAGCAGGGAAACAGAGAGCCGCTGGGGTGAGTTTACAGGATTTGGTTCTTGCTTCGGTGCAGTGGAAGGAGCTGTTTGGTGAGGATCTGGTAAGCTGTGACATCACAGGCAAGCAGGTAGTTGATTGGTTTGGAAAAAGCTGCATGTTTGATGAGTATCTGGTAAGTGATTAAGGTCCATTTTAGTCCTAATGTTTAAAATAGTAAACAAACTAGTAGTAAGCTTAATAAAATATACAGCAAAATAAACAATTGATTAAAATAATTAAGTAGTTAATTGAAACACGTTAAGGATGACAGGACAGGTGATATGTCACAGCTGCAGCATGTGGGAGCTCCTGGATGCCAGTGTGATCCAGAGCAAACACATCTGCAGCAAGTGTAGTATCTGTTCTTATCAGTGCTTATTTGATTGAGAAGAGACCATGATCATTGCCTTTTGATCCTGGGGGAACTTTGAGTAAAATGGCTATAACCAATTTTCGAGTTTTGGGCCAGCGAGTGCGCAACACTGTTCGGGTGGTCGTGAAGGACAAGGAAGGAGATGCACCGGTCGATCGCACCTTCTTCATCAAGAAAATTCTCTTCGATTGCTGCGGATTTCAAGCGACGGACGTCTTCTGCCTGCAGGATTTCCCCAGCAGTGGATACTTCGACGTGACATTCCGGAACGTGGCGGGATGCATCAAGTTTCTGAAGGCGTTCAAGGAGAAAGGGGACCGGGCGCCACTGTCGATCCTCACAGCGGAGCCGCTCTTCACGCTTCCGTCACAACGGGACCGGGTGGTGACGATTCACCTCTACAACCCCCATGTTCCGGTGGTGGATGTACTCACCTTTCTCGCCAGGTACGTCGAGGTGGCCGGCAGCAGCACTGATGTCAAGGACCCCTTTGGGATCTGGACCAGCAAGCGGCAGGTCAAGGTGACCTTGAAGGTTGATCCCAGTGGAGCCATCATCCACCCTCCCTCCAGCTTCGCTATCGGGGGAAGTCGAGGCTTCTTGGTCTACGCTGGGCAGCCCAGAGTTTGCCGCACCTGTGGCAAATCTGGTCACATGGCAGCCAACTGCAGCACGGTTGTTTGCAAGAACTGCAAGGAGGAAGGCCATCAGACCAAGGACTGTAAGCAGACTAAGTGTTGCAACTTGTGCGGTGCGGCAGGCCATCTCTACAAGACCTGCCCCAAACGTTGCCTCAGCTATGCTCAGGCGGCAAGGTCCAAGGAAAGGCCGGGAGAAGTTTCGACGAAGGCGTCCGCTGTTCGAAAGGAGACCAGCAACCTTCTCCGCAGCGAGGAACTTCAACCTGAGAAGGAAGGGGAGGCAGCTGAAACCAACGACCCAGCACCTATCCAGCGCCCGGAAACCCCTCCTCCACAGACAGAATCAATGGAGGAGGAGGCAGCAGATGGACAAACAGGTCAGTGGCAAGTGGTCCAGAGGAAAACCACAAAGAAAAAACATCCCAAAGCCACCACCCAAACCAGTGGCAAGAGGAGGCTCTCTTCTGAATCAGACTGCAACAACTCCTCTTCACTGGACGGGGAAATGCTGGAGCGACAGCCCCTTCAAAAGAGGCGGCAGAACTCCGAGATGGATGATGGAGCATCCCAGCCCCCGAGCACTGGAAGCTGTGATGGGCCCGGCGTGCCCCAACATCAATGCACCACACGTAACGACGTGGCCAACGCATCTCAGCTCCGGGACACCGGGAGCAAAGACACGTCTGGCGCACCTGAGCTCCTGGAGACCGGGAGCTGTGATGTTTTCGAGGAGGAACAGATGGAAGCAGCTGAGGACAACCCAATCCTCTCTGCCTACAAGACCCCCACCCGATGTCACCCGAGCGGCACAAACCCTGCATGAAAAATCAGGAGGGGTTTCTGAGCCCAACCAACGTGAAACTGCTTGCGCAGACGATGGGTATGCAGGAACACCCCGAAGGGGAAGGACTGGGACTAGCGAGGACAAATGGTATGGGAAGCAACAACTAATCTTTAGTAAAAAATGGGTGTAAGAATTGCTTCCATTAATGTGCGTAGCATTAAATCTACTACGCGATGTGTTTCAACCTTGGATTACCTTGCCAAGGTCAAAGCTGACCTACTGTTTCTGCAGGAGTGTGGAATACCACACCTCAGCACCTACAGGCAGTGGTCGCGATGGTGGTCCCACGGGCCATCGATCTGGTCGGGGGGTAATGACTGCCGTTCCTCCGGTCCGGGTATTCTGCTGCGGGGAGGTAACTTCACCATCTCCGAAGTTAAGGAGGTGGTGGGCGGCCGCCTCCTCGCAGCAGACGTGATGTACAACAACGCTCTGCTCCGGTTGATCAACGTGTACGCCCCGGTACAACGCAGCGAGCGGCTGACCGTCTTCCAGCAGCTCCCACTGCTGCTGGCGACGTCCAGGCCGGTCATCCTAGGCGGTGACTTCAACTGCATCATCGATGCGGCTGGACGATCCGGCAGTGACGACAGCAAACTGGACGCTACGTCCAGATTCCTAATAGAAACAGTTAAAGATGCCAAACTGCACGACGTCTTCAGCAAACCTGCAGACGGAGCGCAGCGCAGATACACATGGTCAAGATCGGACGGGTCTGCCCGTTCCAGGATTGACTTCCTGTTTGTGTCTCGTGCTGTCACGGTCGGATCCACCGACGTCAAGCCAGTGTTCTTCTCCGACCACTGCCTCTTACTGGCCGACTGTCACTTACAGGACGACCAGCGGGTTGGCAGAGGGACGTGGAAGCTCAATGCGACACTGCTGACCCCAGAGAACGTTGAGGAACTCAAAAGGGATTACAATGGTTGGAGGACCGTGAAACCCCTCTTTGAGTCTCCAGTTCACTGGTGGGAAGCGATTAAGGAGAACATCAAGAGGTTCTTCATCCACAAAGGTGTTCAGAAGGCGAGAGGGAGACAGAGGGAAGTGTCCCGACTCCAGAAAATTATGCAAAATCTACTCCGGTTGCAGTCAATGGGGGTCGAGGTCAAGGAGGACCTCCAAGAGGTGAAGAGCCAGCAGGCCTCGTTCTTTGCCAAGGAGGCCTCCAAGATCATCTTCCGGTCCACAGTCCGCTCCATCGAGCAGGATGAGACGTGCTCGCGTTACTTCTTCCAAAAGGTACACAGAGAGAGCTCTGTTATCAGCAGCCTGAAGGAAGAAGATGGCTCGCTAACGTCTTCGCAGTCCGACATACTAAGGATCAGCAAATCCTTTTATGCTGGGCTGTATGACGCGAAGCCCACAGACAGCAGAGCCTCCCAGTCCTTCCTGTCATCTATCACAGAGGTCTTAGATGACAGCAGGAGGGAGAGACTGGACAAGCCGCTAACTCTGGACGAGCTGACAAAGGCCGTCCAGTCTTTCGAGACGAGTAAAACTCCCGGGGCTTACCGGTCGAGTTGTACTCGGCCCTGTGGGACTGGGTCGGCCCGGACCTGCTGGAAGTATACGAGAGTATGCTCCTGGCCGGCAGCATGTCAGAATCCATGAGAAAAGGCATCATCACCCTCATTTGCAAGCAGAAGGGGGAGAGGGCAGAAATCAGAAATTGGCGGCCCATCTCACTGCTTAATGTTGATTACAAGATTCTGTCCAAAGTCATAGCCAGTCGAGTCAATTCTGCTCTGGAGTTGGTGATTCACCCCGATCAGACCTGTACTGCACCCGGCAGGAAGATCTCTGATAGTCTCGCGCTCCTCAAGCATACGATCGCCGACGTACGGGACAGGAGGGTGGACACCTACCTCATCAGCCTGGACCAGGAGAAGGATTTTGACAGGATATCGCACACCTACATGATGGACGTGCTTTCCAAAATGGGATTTGGGGAGGGAATCTGCAATTGGATCCAACTGCTCTTCACAGACATCAGTAGCGCAGTCTCAATCAACGGGTGGGAATCTGAAAGTTTCCCGATCAAATCTGGAGTCAGACAGGGCTGCCCTCTGTCCCCGGTCTTGTTTGTTTGCTGTATTGAATCCTTTGCTGAGTATATTAGGAAGGATGCGAGCAGAAGAGGGGTGACAATCCCAGGCAGCGGAGGCACTCAGGTCAAAACCTCCCTGTACATGGATGACGTCGCCGTTTTCTGCTCGGATCCGCTGTCCGTGCGCAGACTGATGAGTATCTGCGGCCAGTTCGAACTGGCCTCGGGAGCCAAAGTTAACCACGGCAAGAGCGAGGCCATGTTCTTTGGCAACTGGGCTGACTGATCCTTTGTCCCCTTCACCGTCAGGTCAGACTACCTGAAGGTGCTGGGGATATGGTTCGGAAGGGCCGGGGCGTGCACCAAAACATGGGAGGATCGAGCAGCCAAGGTACAACAAAAGTTGGGCATGTGGGGGCAGCGATCTCTCTCCATTGTGGGTAAGAACCTGGTCATCGGGTGCGAGGCGCTCACGTTGTTGCTCTACGTGGCGCAGGTCTGGCCCATACCCCACTCCTGCGCTGTGGCAGTCACCCGAGCCATTTTCCGCTTCATCTGGGGATCTAAAATGGACCGGGTCCGGAGGGACACGATGTTCAAATCTCTGGACAAGGGCGGGAAAAATGTACCCAACGTGGCCCTCATCCTGATGACCACCTTCGTGTGCGGCTGCATCAAGCTGTGTGTAGATCCCCAGTACGCAAACTCCAAGTGTCACTACGTGCTGAGGTACTATCTGACCCCGGTGTTGCGAAGCATGGGCCCGGTCACATTGCCGCGGAACGCTCCATGCAGTTGGGTGGTGCTGTACCACCTATCCTTCGTGGAGCAGTTTCTGCGGGAAAACACCTTTGACCACCGGTCCATCAGGCAGTGGTCTGCACGGAATGTCCTCAAGGCCCTACGGGAAAAGGAAACGGTGGATCATGTCGGATGGTTCCCCGAGCAGACCGTCAAAGTCATTTGGTGGAATGCCTCATCACCAGAACTTTCAAACAAGAACAAGACGTAGCTTGGCTGGTGGTGAGAAGGGCCCTCCCCGTCAGATCCTTCACGAACACCCGAAGTCTCGCCCCCTCCGCACAGTGCCCCCGCGTGGGCTGTGGTGGGGAAGAGATGGTCGCCCACCTCCTCCTGGAATGTGCCTTTGCAAAGCAGGTGTGGAAAGAGATGCAGTGGTTTTTGTCAAGGTTCATCCCAAGCAGCTCTGCAACACAGGAGTCTGTGCTCGACGGGCTGTTCCCAGGGACGCACACCGAGACAAACATCAACTGCTGCTGGAGGACTATCAATTCGGTGAAAGACGCCCTTTGGTCTGCCCGAAACCTGCTGGTCTTCCAGTGCAAAGAGTTGTCCACCACCGAATGTTGCAGACTGGCACATTCCAAGGTCCAGGACAACGTGCTGAGGGACGCACTAAAGCTTGGGGCAGCCGCAGCAAAGGCTCAATGGGGAAAGACCACAGTGCAAGGTTCCCCCACCAAGCTGGACTGAGGGGCTGGATCCATGGGAAACCCCTCGAACAGTATCGTTAATATTCTCAATTGCTGTAAATGTAAAACTGTAATTGACATGACAATTGTGAAACGGAAGGGTTGGGAAGAAACTCATGACAGCATTGAAGGAAACTGATCTCCCTTGAAATGTTTGTATATTTTGATGCTGTTTTAAACTGTTTGGCAATGTAATTGTTACAGGTTTTTATGAATAAAGTATATTTTGGAAATAAAAAAAAAAGTTTGCGGCTCAAAGAGTGAGAAAAAAGGAATGTAGTGGTAGTAGGGGACAGTATAGTCAGGTGGATTGACTCTGTTCTCTGCAGCAAAGAGCAAGAGTCCAGACGGCTGTGTTGCCTGCCGGTGCCAGGATTCAGGACGTCTGCTCAGGGCTGGAGAGAAACATCCAATGGGAGGGGGAGGATCCAGTCGTCGTGGTCCATGTCGGTACCAATGACATAGGCAGGACAAGGATAGAGGTTCTGCAAAGTCAGTATGAGGAACTAGGCAGCAAATTAAGTAGCAGAACCTCAAAGTTAATCATCTCTGGATTATTACCTGAGCCATGTGCAAATTGGCATAGGACAAATAAGATTAGAGAAATTAATGCGTGGCTCAAAGACTGGTGTGGTAGTAGTGGATACTGGTTCGTGGGACATTGGCACCAGGACTGGGGAAAGTGGTGGCTGTACCGTTGGGACGCTCTACACCTGAACCGTGCTGGTGCCGGTGTTCTAGCGAGCCACATAACGAGGGAAGTAGAGACAGTTTTAAACTGAATAGTGGGGGCAAGGGATCAAATTTGGGAAGATATGGTGAATCAAGGAGGAGAGACAAGGCAAGAGAGAAAGGTATAAATATGGGAAATGATAAACAGACTATGACAGGAAGGGACAGAGCAGACAAATCTAAGAGTAAATCAACAGATAAGGCTAGAGGTTACAAAAATAATAAAAGGACAAAACTAAATGCTCTGTATCTGAATGCATGGAGCATTCAAAACAAAACAGATGAACTGAGAGCACAAATAGAATAAATAAGTGCGATCTGATAGTCATTACAGAGATCTGGCTGCAGGGCGTCATCGATTGGGATGTGAATATTGGAGGTTCCATGGCATTTAGGAAGGACAGGAAGCTTGGAAAAGGTGGTGGGGTAACTCTGTTAATTAATGATGGTATTAGCGTAATAGAGAGGGATGACCTAAGTTCAGGAGATCACGATGTCGAAGCAGTTTGAGTTGAGATGAGAAATAATACAGGCAAGAAGTCACTTGTGGGAGTGGTGTACAGGCCACCTAACATTAACCACACTGCAGGATGGGGTATAAAAAAAGAAATAATGGCAGCTTGTCAGAAAGGTACAGCAATAATTATGGTGGATTTTGATATCCATATAGACTGGAAAATTCTGATGGGCAGAGGTAGCCTAGATGAGGAGTCCACAGAATGTTTTTGGGATACTTTCTTGGAAAAATAAGTTCTGGAGCCAACCTGAGAGCAGGTTATACTAGACCTGGCATTGTGCAATGAGATAGGATTAATTAATGACCTCAGAGTTAAGGTGCCCCTAGGTAATAGCGATCATAATATGATTGAATTTTACATTCAGTTTGAGGGAGAGAAGAGTGGGTCCCAGACTAGTATTTAAACTTAAATAAGGGCAATTATCAGGGCATGAAAGCAGAGCTAGCTAAAGTGAACTGGCAAATTAGGTTAAGGGATAGGTCAATAGAGATGCAGTGGCAGACATTTAAGGTAAATTTCAGAATACACAGAATAGATACATTTCAACGAGAAAGAAAAATTCCAAAGGTGGGACTCACCATCCATGTTTAATGAAAACAGTTAAAGATACTATCAAACTTAAAGAAAAAGCCTATAATTGTGCAAAGGTGGGAGGCAGGTCAGAAGATTGGACAGAATATAAAAAACAGCAAAGAATGACTAAACGATTGATAAGGAAGGTAATATTAGAATACGAGAGAAAGCTAGCAAGAAATATAAAGACAACTAGTAAGAGTTTGGATAGATATTTTAAAAAGAAAAGAGTTAACAAAGTGAGTGTTGGTCCTATGGAAAGTGTGTCTGGGGAATTAATAATGGATAATTAAGAGATGGCAGATGAATTGAACAGATACTTTGGATTGGTCTTCACTATTGAGGATACAAATAACATCCCAGTATTAGCTGTAAGTCAGGAAATGGAAGGGAGGAGGAACTCAAGCAAATTACAATCACCAGGGAAGTGGTACTAAACAAATTGTTGGAGCTGCGGGCTGACAAGTCGCCAGGTCCTGAAGTGGCTAGTGAGATAGTTGATGCGCTGGTTTTAATTTTCCAAAATTCCCTCGCTTCGGGAAGGTTCTGTTAGATTGGAAAGTAGCGAATGTAATTCATTTATTCAAAAAGGGAGGGAGACAGAAAGCAGGAAACGACAGGCCGGTTAGCTTAACATCTGTCTTAGGGAAAATGTTAGGAGCGATTACTGAAGATGTTATAGCACGGCATTTAGAAAACATTAAGGTAACCAGGCAGAGTCAACATGGTTTTGTGAAAGGGAAATCATGTTTAACCAATTTATTGGAGTTCTTTGAGGGAGTTACATGTGCTGTGGATAAAGGGGAACCGGTGGATGTATTGTACTTCGATTTCCAGAAGGATAAGGTGACATATCAAAGGTTATTGCAGAAAATAAAAGCTCATGGTGTCAGGGGTAACATATTGGCATGGATAGAAGATTGGCTAGCGAACAGGAAACAGAGAGTCAGCATAAATGGGTCATTTTCTGGTTGGCAAGAAGTAACGAGTGGTCCACAGGGATCTGTGCTGGGGCCTCAACCTTCCACAATTCTCGAAATGACTTTGATGAAGCGACCAAAAGTATTGTTGCTAAATTTGCTGATGACAAAGATAGGTCGGAAAGTAGGTTGTGAAGAGGACATAAGGGGGCTACAAAGGGATATAGATAGGTTAGTGACTGGGCAAAGACCTGGCAAATGGAGTATAATGTGGGAAAGTGGGAAATTGTCCACTTTGGCAGGAAGAATAAAAAAGCATATTATCTAAATGGTGAGAGATTGCAGAGATCTGAGATGCAGAGGGATCTGGGTGTCCTAGTGCACGAATCGCAAAAGGTTAGTCTGCAGATACAGCACGTAATTAGGAAAGCTAATAGAATGTTATCATTTATCGCCAGGGGAATTGAATACAATAGTAGGGAGGTTATGCTTCAGATATATAGGGCATTGGTGAGACCTCTTCTGCAATACTGAGTACAGTACTGGTCTCCTTATTTATGGAAGGATGTAAATACATTGGAGGTAGTACAGAGAAGGTTTACTAGACTAGTACATGGAATGGGTGGGCTGTCTTACGAGGAAAGATTGGACAGGCTAGGTTCGTATCCACTAGAGTTTAGAAGAGAAAGAGGCGACATGATTGAAACATACAAGATCCTGAGGGGTTTTGACAGGGTGGATGTGGAAAGGATGTTTCCCCTTGTAGGAGAATCTAGAGCTAGGGGTCACTGTTTAAAAATAAGGGGTCACCCATTTAAGACAGAGATGAGGAGCAATTTTCCCCCTCAGAGGGTCGTGAGTCTTTGGAATTTTCTTCCTCAAAAGGCAGTGGAAGCAGAGTCTTTGAATATTTTTAAGGGAGAGATGGATAGATTCTTTATCTGCAAGGGGGTGAAATGTTATCGGAGGTAGATGGAAATGTGGAGTAATCAGTTCAGCCATGAGCTTATTGAATGGTGAAGCAGGCTCGAAGGGACGAGTGGCCCACTCCTGCTCCTAATTTGTATGTTCATATGTAAAGACAATGTAGAGTGGTCTGTACTGTTCACAGTACTTGTCCTGTAACTGCCGAAGTGAGACAATCATGTCGACTGTCGATCTACCAGCTCTGAAGCTGCCCTGAGACTCAGGATAGATGTGTGATGCCAGGGTCTGCAATCTGGTCAGAGCAATGCGAGCAAAGACCTTCCCCACAATACTTAGCAAGGAGATGCCTCGCTAATTGCTGCAGTCACTGCGAGTCCCCCTTATTATTGTGCAAGGTGACAATGTTTGCATCACGCATGTTTTGAGGTGCAGATCTTTCCTTCCAACAGAGACACAGAAGTTCATGGAGATGCTGCAGTAGAGCCGCTTTTCCACTTTTGATGATTCCAGGTGGAATACCATCATTTCCCGGGGCTTTACCACTGGCAAGATGGTCAATGGCTTTGTTGAGCTCCACTATGGTGGGGTCACTGTCCAGCTCCTCCATGACAGGGAAGTCTGGAATGGCACTGAGAGCCACTTCAATGACAATATTCTCCGTTATGTAGAATTTAAGGTAATGCTCCACTCACCTTTCCATCTGCTTGTTAACAGATGATTCCACTTTGACACCGCACTGAGACCTTGAGCATTGTTGTCTGAAAGAGCCTGATCGAGGATGTTGAGGAACTCCTGGGTCCTTTCTGGATCAGTGGTTCGTCAAGTGTTGATCTGAGGACGACGTTCTTCTTGGATGGATGAAGCTTCCTTGGCTGAAGCATGACCTTGTTACACACCAGGGAGTGGTCAGTGTCACAGTCAGCGCTGTGATAGCTGTGAGTGATGAGGACACTGCTGAGGGTGGTATGTCTGGTGATGATAAGGTCTAGCTGGTGCCAGTGGTGTGATCCCAGATGTCTCCAGGACACCCTGTGGCACAGCTTGACCTGGAAGTAGCTGTTCATCACACAGAATCCATGGTGACAGCATAGCTCCAGCAACCTCTGTCCATTTTCATTCATCTTGCCAATCCCCTGGTGCTCTATGCTTGTTGGCCAAGCTGTAGTCAGGACCCAAGCTTGCGTTGAAGTCTCCTAGAAGGTACAGTCCCTCAGTGCTGGGAATTCTACTGATGGCAGTATCAAGTGTCACATAGAATTGATCCTTGACATCTGGGGTGGAGGTGAGTGTCGGGACATAGATGCACATGAGATTAACTGGGCCCACGCTTGTTGACAAGTGAAGAGTAAGATGTGTCTCTGAGCCTACTGTGGCTGGTTCACTCATCTCAAGTGGCGTGTTTTTTACTGTGAAAACCACTCCATGCTCACGAGTTGCCTCTTGGGCTTTCCCCTGCCAGAAGAAGGTGTAGTGTTTCTCTTTGAGGGATCCACTTTGAACGAGTCTAGTTTCTTGCAGCACAGCAATGTCCACATTGAGCCTTGTGAGTTCTTTGTCCATCAAAGCTGTCTTGTGTGTGTCATCAACCTGCAGAAGGGTGTCAGTAAGGCCAGGACACATGGTCCTCACATTCCAGCTTGCGATGCGAAGGATGTCTTCTTTGTTGAGCTTGTTTTTCTTGGTGCATTGATTATCGATCCGCCTGTTGAGAGATGACTCTCTAAGCTCCAAGCACCCATTGAAGCAAGCAGGTTGTGGCAGGAAAGCACCTAACTGATTGGGGGCTGCCCAGCTTGGAGTGGGTGGTAGCTATCCAATGAGATGCGATGATCTCTTCAACTGTCAGAAGTAACCCCTGGCGCTCATACTCTGCACCAATTGAGTGAGAGCTTATAATCGGTAACCGTTTCTTCCCGTGTTGTGCTAATGTTTAAGCACAAATAGTGTCCTCTACACGGCACATTAGTACTGAACACAAAATGGCTCCTTTGGTCATGTGTTAATTATAAAATGGCTTTCTTGACCTTGTTAGTTATTACAATGGATACATGATAACAATGGTCAAATTAAACTAAGATCGAACTACCCAAGCTTACCTGCATCCTCCAGTCCTCTGGCAACATTCCCATATTTAAGGAGGATTGAAAGATTGTGGTTCGAGTCTCTGATATTTCCACCCTTACTTCCCTCAGCAACCCAGGATGCAGCCCATTCAAACTGGGTGACTTTTCTACTGTGAGAGCTGCCAACCTTGTAATTGTCTCCTCTTCATCTATTTTCATCCTGTCCAATTTCTTCACTTCCTCCTCCTTTACTGTGACATTTGCAGCATCCGCTTATTTTGTGATACTTAATCAGTGCCTCAGCCACACCCTCTGCCTCCACAGGATCTCCTAATTGACCCACCCTTTCATTGACTGTCCATATGTTGGTAAAAGACTTCAGTGTTCCCAGTTATGTGACCTGCTAATCTTTTCTCATACATTCTCTTGCTGATCTCATTTCCTTTTTCAGCTCTCCTCTGTACTTTCTATATTCTGCTTGTTTCTCCTGCATATAAATCCTCACATGATTTCGATATTAATGATTTTTGAACTATTTTGTTGAAGGATTGAGTTTTGTAAATTTCTCCCTAGCTCCCCTCATGGTCAGGCAGAAAGTTTAACTGCTGTGTTTTCAAACAGCAACAGCTTTATTTGAAAAGCCATTGTGACAGGATTCCGGGTTTTAATCCAGTCACAAATCTGGTTCTGATGTCTTGTGGCTCCAGCTGTCACATGACCTGTCAGAGGATGACCTCATAATTGACCCAGTCATGGAGCTGTGGGTTGATGTTTAAATTGTTGCAAAATAATTTTCCAGAAGGACAATCAAAATGAATCGATATATAAAAGGTAGATTTTGTGAATTTGTGCTCCCAGTGGAAATCCCTGCAGAGTCTGCTGGTTTTCATATCCCCAATTCCCCACAGGAAGCTCTGTGTCGGAATCTGTATTCATTATATCAATATTATACAGAATCATTTCATGGGAGACCCCAGTGTGAATTGTAAACAGGTGGGTCAGTTTTAACTTTCAAATTAACACAGAAGCAAAATACTGCAGATGCTGGAAATCTGAAATAAAAACAGAAAATGCTGGAAATACTCAGCAGGTCTGGCAGCATCTGTGGAGAGCGAAACAGAGTTAACGTTTGTGGTCTGTGACCTTTCTTCAGAACTGGGCTGAAATTGTCTGAGGGCCAAGTGGCCTCTTTCTGTGCCTTAAACTTTCTATGAGTCTAAGATTCTATGAGATTCTGGAATCAATTTCAGTGTCGATGACATTGCACTCTGTAAGGATAGGAAGATGGAGATTATTAAGTACAGTGCAAGAATATAGATGCTTTTACATTATTTTAATCAAAAGTGATTTAAATTTTGTGCTCACGAATCCTATCTTTTGATCACAATGACACTGATAACAATGGAAAAAGCAAGACTTGCATTTCACGACCACAGGACATTGCAAAGCCTTTCATAGCCAATGAAGGATTTTCCAAGTGTAGTCACTGTAGTCATGCAGGAAACATGGTGGCCAATGTGCGCACAGCAAGCTCCCAGAAACAACAACGTGATAAAAACGAGATAATCTGTTTTTAGGTGATGTTGATTCAGGGTTAAACAATGACCAGCATCCCAGAAATAATTCCCCTTCTATTCTCTGAAATAGTGCCATGGTACCTTTAACATCCACCTGAGAGGGCAGAGGGATCCTCAGTTTTCTGTTTCACTTGAGAAACAGCATTTCTGATAGTGCAGCACTGCCTTAGTACTGTACTGGAATGTCAGCCATTTTTAAAGGGCTGTTAGTCCTACTGGAAAATATTTAAAGGAAGATTAAATGAAATAAAATAAATACATTGCTTTTGCCTCTCTCCCATCCCCCCAATAACAGTTAAATTAATTATTTGCCCTTCCCTCCCAAAACCTACCTTTACCATCTGACCTTCCACCCAAAACTGCACAAACTGTAAACTGTAACCCTTCCAACCATCCCCTACACCCATGACATTAATTTGACTCCGCCCCCCCACCCCCACACTGAGAATCTTACCTTCTCCCCCCTCCCCACCAGTGTTGCACCTCATTTGCCCGGATGGGGCTCCGAAGGCACGGCAGTGCCGGCCACTGGGCTGAAGATCGCAGCGGAACATCAGGAAGTGATGGGATAATAATTAATGCAGGTTTGTGGTCCCGTTGCCGAGTGGTGGAGGTCCCCCACAAGGCCTCGCCGTCGCCGGCAATATCGAGCCAGGCCCTGCCGGCGTTGAGGTCCGTGGCGGGTCTCATCCGGGGCCATCTTCAGGCGGCCCCCACCCCACCCCCACCACAGATCTCGACGTCAAGGGCTCTACAGAATCCAGCCCATTGTTTCTGTCAATCTCAACTCCACAAGGATTTGCCTGTTAATTGTAGAAAAATTAAAGCTCTATAACCTTTTGATAAGAACAAAGAACAAAGAACAAAGATAATTACAGCACAGGAACAGGCCCTTCGGCCCTCCAAGCCTGCGCCGATCCAGATCCTCTCTCTAAACATGTCGCCTATTTTCTAAGGTTCTGTATCTCTTTGCTTCCTGCCCATTCATGTATCTGTCTAGATACATCTTAAAAGACTCCATCGTGCCCGCATCTACCACCTCCGCTGGCAATGCGTTCCAGCTGCCCACCACCCTCTGCGTAAAGAACTTTCCACGCATATCCCCCCTAAACTTTTCCCCTTTCACTTTGAACTCGTGTCCTCTAGTAATTGAAACCCCCACTCTGGGAAAAAGCCTCTTGCTATCCACCCTGTCTAAACCTCTCATGATTTTGTCCACCTCAATCAGGTCCCCCCTCAACCTCCGTCTTTCTAATGAAAATAATCCTAATCTGCTCAACCTCTCTTCATAGCTAGCGCCCTCCATACCAGGCAACATCCTGGTGATCCTCCTCTGCACCCTCTCCAAAGCATCCACATCCTTTTGATAATGTGGCGACCAGAACTGTACGCAGTATTCCAAATGTGGCCGAACCAAAGTCCTATACAACTGTAACATGACCTGCCAACTCTTGTACTCAATGCCCCGTCCGATGAAGGAAAGCATGCCGTATGCCTTCTTGACCACTCTATTTACCTGCGTTGCCACCTTCAGGGAACAGTGGACCTGAACACCCAAATCTCTCTGGACATCAATTTTCCCCAGGACTTTTCCATTTACTGTATAGTTCACTCTTGAATTGGATCTTCCAAAATGCATCACCTCGCATTTGCCCTGATTGAACTCCATCTGCCATTTCTCTGCCCAACTCTCCAATCTATCTATATTCTGCTGTATTCTCTGACAGTCCCCTTCACTATCTGCTAACTCCACCAATCTTAGTGTCGTCTGCAAATTTGCTAATCAGTCCACCTATACTTGCCTCCAAATCATTAATGTATATCACAAACAACAGTGGTCCCAGCATGGATCCCTGTGGAACACCACTGGTCACACGTCTCCATTTTGAGAAACTCCCTTCAACTGCTACTCTCTGTCTCCTGTTGCCCAGCCAGTTCTTTATCCATCTAGCTAATACACCTTGGACCCCAAGCGCCTTCACTTTCTCCATCAGCCTGCCATGGGGAACCTTATCAAACGCCTTACTGAAGTCCATGTATATGACATCGACAGCCCTTCCCTCATCAATCAACTTTGTCACTTCCTCAAAGAATTCTATTAAGGTGGTAAGACATGACCTTCCCTGCACAAAACCATGTTGCCTATCACTGATGAGCCCATTTTCTTCCAAATGGGAATAGATCCTATCCCTCAGTATCTTCTCCAGCAGCTTCCCTACCACTGACGTCAGGCTCACCGGTCTATAATTACCTGGATTATCCCTGCTACCCTTCTTAAACAAGGGGACAACATTTGCAATTCTCCAGTCCTCCGGGACCTCACCCGTGTTTAAGGATGCTGCAAAGATATCTGTTAAGGCCCCAGCTATTTCCTCTCTCGCTTCCCTCAGTAACCTGGGATAGATCCCATCCGGACCTGGGGACTTGTCCACCTTAATGCCCTTTAGAATACCCAACACTTCCTCCCTCCTTATGCCGACTTGACCTAGAGTAATCAAACATCTGTTCCTAACCTCAACATCCGTCATATCCCTCTCCTCGGTGAATACCGATGCAAAGTACTCGTTTAGAATCTCACCCATTTTCTCTGAGTCCAAGCATAACATTCCTCCTTTGTCCTTTAGTGGGCCAATCCTTTCTCTAGTTACCCTCTTTCTCCTTATATATGAATAAAAGGCTTTGGGATTTTCCTTAACCCTGTTTGCTAAAGATATTTCATGACCCCTTTTAGCCCTCTTAATTCCTCGTTTCAGATTGGTCCTACATTCCCGATATTCTTTCAAAGCTTCGTCTTTCATCAGCCGCCTAGACCTTATGTATGCTTCCTTTTTCCTCTTAGCTAGTCTCACAATTTCACCTGTCATCCATGGTTCCCTAATCTTGCCATTTCTATCCCTTATTTTCACAGGAACATGTCTCTCCTGCACGCTAATCAACCTCTCTTTAAAAGCCTCCCACATATCACATGTGGATTTACCTTCAAACAGCTGCTCCCAATCTACATTTCCCAGCTCCTGCCGAATTTTGGTGTAGTTGGCCTTCCCCCAATTTAGCACTCTCCCTTTTGGACCACTCTCGTCTTTGTCCATGAGTATTTTAAAGCTTACGGAATTGTGATCACTATTCCCAAAGTAGTCCCCTACTGAAACTTCAACAACCTGGCCGGGCTCATTCCCCAACACCAGGTCCAGTATGGCCCCTTCCCGAGTTGGACTATCTACATACTGCTCTAGAAAACCCTACTGGATGCTCATTACAAATTCTGCTCCATCTGGACCTCTAACACTAAGCGAATCCCAGTCAATGTTGGGAAAATTAAAATCTCCTATCACCACCACCCTGTTGCTCCTACATCTTTCCATAATCTGTTTACATATTTGTACCTCTATCTCACGCTCGCTGTTGGGAGGCCTGTAGTACAGCCCCAACATTGTTACCGCACCCTTCC
Source organism: Heterodontus francisci (assembly GCF_036365525.1). Taxonomy (NCBI): domain Eukaryota; kingdom Metazoa; phylum Chordata; class Chondrichthyes; order Heterodontiformes; family Heterodontidae; genus Heterodontus; species Heterodontus francisci. The sequence continues at coordinate 16,150,979 of NW_027141852.1, forward strand.
TATTTCTGAGTTCTGTCCATATTGCCTCACTGCTCGAGTCCTCCATAGTGCCCTCCTTCAGCACAGCTGTGATATCCTCTTTGACCAGTAATGCAACTCCTCCACCCCTTTTACCTCCCTCTCTATCCCGCCTGAAGCATCGATATCCTGGGATATTTAGTTGCCAATCATGCCCTTCCCTCAACCAAGTCTCAGTAATAGCAATAACATCATACTCCCAGGTACTAATCCAAGCCCTAAGTTCATCTGCCTTACCTACTACACTTCTTGCATTAAAACAAATGCACCTCAGACCACCAGTCCCTTTATATTCATCATCTGCTCCCTGCCTGCTCTTCCCCTTAGTCACACTGACTTCATTATCTAGTTCCTTACAGGCTTTTGTTACTACCTCCTTACTGTCAACGGACCTCAATTGGTTCCCATCCCCCTGCCACATTAGTTTAAACCCTCCCCAACAGCGTTAGCAAAAGCACCTCCAAGGACATTGGTTCCAGTCCGGCCCAGGTGTAGACCGTCCAATTTGTAATAGTCCCACCTCCCCCAGAACCGGTCCCAATGTCCCAAAAATCTGAAACCCTCCTTCCTGCACCATCTCTCAAGCCACGCATTCATCCTGACTATTCTTTCATTTTTACTCTGACTATCACGTGGCACTGGTAGTAATCCTGAGATTACTACCTTTGAGGTCCTACTTTTTAACTTGGCTCCTAACTCCCTAAACTCTGCATGTAGGACCTCATCCCGTTTTTTACCTATATCATTAGTGCCTATGTGCACAATGACAACTGGCTGTTCACCCTCCCCCTTTAGAATGTTCTGCAGCCGATCTGAGACGTCCCTGACCCGTGCACCTGGGAGGCAACATACCATTCGGGAGCCTCGTTTTCGACCACAGAACCGCCTATCTACTCCCCTTACAATCGAATCCCCTACGACTATAGCCCTTCCACTCTTTTTCCCGCCCTTTGGAACAGCAGAGCCAGCCACGGTGCCATGGACCTGGCTACTGCTGCCTTCCCCTGGTGAGCCATCTCCCTCAACAGTATCCAAAACGGTATACTTGTTTTGGAGGGAGATGACCGCAGGGGACTCCTGCGCTGCCTTCCTGCTCTTTCTCTGCCTTTTGGTCACCCATTCCCTTCCTCCCTCAGCAATCCTAATCTGCGGTGTGACCAATTCACTAAACGTGCTATCCACGACCTCCTCAGCATCGCGCATGCTCCAAAGTGAGTCCATCCGCAGCTCGAGAGCCGTCATGCGGTCTAACAAGAGCTGCAGCTGGACACACTTCCTGCACGTGAAGGAGTCAGGGTCATCAGCCATGTCCCTGAGCTCCCACATTGAGCAAGAGGAGCATGATACGGGTCTGAGATCTCCTGCCATTTTTAATCTTAAGTTTAAACTTAGTTAAATGAAAAAGGAACGAAAAGTTTCTACCAATAACAATAAAACCAGAGAAATCGAAAAAGCCTTACCTTATAAACACCCCACCGAGTCCTTTTTTTTTGGTTAGAGGAGGGGGTTCAAATCCATTTCCAAACAAATGATAGTTCTCATTGTATCTGGAACATGTTTTCTTACATACAAACATACCAATTAGGAGCAGGAGTAGACCACTCGGCCCCTCGAGCCTGCTCCACCATTCAATAAGATCATGGCTGATCTGATTGCAACCTCAACTCCACATTCCCACCTGCCCCCGATAACTTTTCACCCCCTTGTTTATCAAGAATCTATCTACCTCTATCTTAAAATATTTCAGAATTTCTGTCGTCCAGCAACTCTCACTTCATTTCCTGGATTTCGCCTAAAAAATGTATTTCCACACTTTGGATATCCTGTACTTCATTAATGTTTTTCTCTCTCGGGATTTCCCTTTAATTATATTCAGTGCTGGTATTTTACTGCCACACACTGACTGAAAGTGTCCCATCTTTCTGCAGGAAAAACACTCAGCTTCTTTGGCGAGGCAGTTTTCCCACTTGTGTCTCTCTCGGCCACACCTACTGCAATTGGTTGCAGCTACCACTAGATGCTCTTCCCGTCTTTCTTGTCTTTTACCACTAATTTTTCCTTTTGCTTTCTTAACAAATTCAATTGAGTCTGCAACTCTCGAGATCAGACTCTCCCTGTCCCCTCGGACAACGGATTGGTTAAACTTTCTAACCTCTGTTTGTCTGCTCAATTGATACTCTTTCGTTAATGTGAGATGAGCCCTGGACTGTAGATGATCTGAAAGGGTGTTGTCTAATACCCCGAACACAATCCTGTCTCCATTCAGCTCTCCTCTTAAGTTGCGGTATTCACAATCCTCCGTGAGATTGTACAAGTCATTGATAAATGAATGAATACTCTCCCCTTTCTATTTTGTACGCTTATTAAATTCAAAGTGATTCCTGACAATGCAGCAGCCAGCCGACGTCATCAGAGTGCTCCAAGCTGCGCACATGCACAAACTCTCTCCTGCGCTCTGAGATGCTGCGCATGCTCAGCCTACGTCTTCCAGGACGAAGTGGCGCATGCGCGGGAAAACTCTCTACCCCCTCTCAGCCACTCACTCCAGGCCGCTCACAGCCCGCTCCTCGCTACCCCGCTGCTCCGCCCTCCGGCCGCTTGCTACCCCCCCACCCCCGCACTGCCCTCTCTCCGTCCACTCACGCCCCGCTTCCCCCCCACGTCCCTCCAGACACTAGCTCTAAGCCATGCTGCTTCCCTCCTCTCGGCCTCTCGCTCCAACATTCGATCATTCTTCACCGCACCACCCGATAAAGCAAGGCGAGCCTCGAGGGGAGATGGGGCAATGTTGGAGCGAGTGGCCGAGAGGAGGGAAGCGGCAGAGCCCATGGCCTGGAGTGTGAGCGGCCATAAAGCAGGATGGGGGTGGTGGTGGGGGAAGCGGGGAGTGAGCAGTCAGAGAGTGGGATGCGGGGAAACGGGGAATGATCGTCCGGAGAATGGGATGGCACTGTTTAGAGGGGATTTGAGGAAAAAATGTTTCACCTCGAGGGTGGTTGGAATCTGGAACACATTGCCTGAAGGAGTGGTGGAGGCAGGAACCCTCACAACATTTAAGAAGTATCTAGATGAGCACTCAAAAAGCCACAGAATACAAGCCTACGGCCACGTGCTGGAAAATGGAATTAGAATAGATAGGTACTTGATGGCCGGCACGGACATGATGGCCGAAGGGCCTGTTTCTGTGCTGTATAACTCAATGACTCCATGAAACCTCACTGAATTACAGAAGGTGTGCAGCACTGTCAGAGGTGCTGTCCTTCTAATGAGACTTCAAATAGCGCAACGTTCTCCGAGTATCAACCAAAACATGTCCATTGTGTAGAAATGTGCCATATTTGCTGATGAAACGACAGTCACTGCTCCTAAAATAATTCACTTTAGGTGAATTAAGGTGACTTGGTACTATATAACTGGCGAATGCGCAAGAGGTAGCGGGGGACTGTTGGGGTGGGACGGAGGCGGTGATGGCAACCTTTGAGGGGATTTTTGGGTCGAAGTTGTTTTCTGTGATAAATTGAGTAGCTCCATCTTTAATCCTGGCAGCTGCCTGAATGTCACAGACAGTGACGTTTCAGTGGAAGAGGCTGCATTTGCGCATGTGCTAGTACAGCGTCACCTGGTGGTTGCGTTGTCAGCAAATGCAGCGTTTTAACTTTGGCTCCACGATGACATTTTTTTCCTCAATTAAAATAGGTCTTGAGTGCCTTAATAACTTCTTCACATGTAGCCTTCTGTTCTTCATGAGGGTGTTGCCTGCACACTCCCTCCATTGCAGACAATAGCGTACTGACCTGCTCCATGTCTGGCTTCTGCACGAGACCCGATGCAGTACGATACCTTGCAAACCTCTGGAACCATCTCGGGCACTCCTCGGCTTGGTTCAGTCCAGTGACCTTTTCAAAGGTGCAGGCAAAGATTTCTCCATCTTCGCTTTGGTTTACTGTGGCCCCCATATAATATTCTGATATCTGTCAAGGCTCAGTACAGAATTTATAAGAATCTGACGGTTAAAATAACCTGAGTTTACTCTGCACATCTTGCATTGAAGGTTTCATCGACAACTCTCCATGAGGTGCTGCACAGATTATATTACATCACTTCCTGTGATGATGCACATAGTCTATTTATATAATCTGCCCAGTAACAACCCAATGTCCACTCTTATACTATTGTACAGATGTGAGAAAATCTGAGGATGGGAATGGAACGTCTGAATGAAGATTTTATGATGCTGATGATGTAAATGAGGCTGATCTGTTTCCCATTCCACAATCCCTCTTTATTTCTGTGCATGTTTCTCGATGCTGTTTCAACCAAATTGAAAAAGAATCACAAATCCTCCTCTGGAGCCTCAGATGTCCATTAAGAAAAGGCATGGTGGCCAAGTGGTAAGACATCAGTCTTGTAAACTGAAGATTACGGGTTCAATCCCCGTATGTGCTTTTTGATTAGTTTCTCACTTTAAATGTGATGTTTCCAGAAAAGATGTCTGTTGCATTTGTGTCGGCCATCTGGAAATCAGTGTCATGTTACACTTTATCCTGGACACTGGGAAGAACATGAGGAGTAGCCACATGGTCCCTTGAGCTTTCTCTGCCATTGATAGAGTGAAAATATCTGAGGTCCAAGCACTGAACCTTATTACTGTGCATTTGCTTGATATTTAACAGAGCTATTCTATTAATCCCACATCCCGCACTCCTGTCCTTTCCCCCATTGCCCTGTTATATTTTCCATGTCAGGTATTTATCCAATTCCATTTAGAGTTAACATTGAATCTGCTTCCACTGACCTTTCAGGATTGCACTCCAGACCAGAACAACACACTGCTGAAAAAACAATCTCCTCATCACAACTCTAATTCTTTTGTCAATTACTTTAAATGTGTTTCCTCTGGTTACTGACCCTTCTGTCACTGGCAACACTTTCTCCTTCTTCACTCTATCAAAACTCTTCAGGATTTGCATTTCCTGATGCCTTTGCTGATATAACAAGGCTGAGCACACATCACCAAAAGGAATATGATTGGCTCTGAATCACATTTATCTTCCCTGTCAATCTGATGTGGACCTTGTATTTTCCCGGAACCAAACAACCTGAGCAACAAGTGTGGATTCCAGTGATTCCCACCGCTCTGAGAGAGAGAGGATGTGATAATGAGCCATATAGAAGAAAGGAGTGAGATAGAGAGTAAAATAGCCGTGGTCTGTTTCTACTAACGCCCGGCCCCCTACTTAAAATGGCATCATTTTCTCCTGCCTCTCCACATTCTAATCCATTGATTAATGCAATCCTTTCATCTGGAACATAGAACATAGAACAGTACAGCACAGTACAGGCCCGTCGTCCCACGATGTTGTGCCGAACCTTTCACCTACTCTAAGATCAAACTACCTACATACCCTTCATTCTGCTATCATCCATGTACCTATCCAAGAGTCGCTTAAATGGCCCTAATGTATCTGCTTCTACTACCACCGCTGGCAGTGCATTCCACGCACCCACCACTCTCTGTGTAAAGAACCTACCTCTGACATCTCCCCGAAACCTTCCTCCGTCACCTTAAAATTATGCCCCCTGGTCATAGCCCTTTCTGCCCTGGAAAAAAGTCTCTGGCTATCCACTCTATCTATGCCTCTCATCATCTTGTGCCCCTCTATCAAGTCACCTCTCATCCTTCTTCGTTCCAATGAGAAAAGCCCTAGCACCCTCAACCTTTCTTCGTAAAACATACCCTCCAGTCCAGGCAGCATCCTGGTAAATCTCCTCTGCACCCTCTCTAAAGCTTCCACATCCTTCCTATAATGAGGCGACCAGAACTGAACACAATATTCCAAGTGTGGTCTCAACAGGGCTTTATAGAGCTGCAGCATAACCTCGCGGCTCTTAAACTCAATCCCCCTGTTAATGAAAGCCAACACACCATACGCCTTCTTAACAACCCTATCAACTTGGGTGGCAACTTTGAGCGATCTATGGACATGGACCCCAAGATCCCTCTGTTCCTCCACACTACCAAGCATCCTGTCTTTAAGCCTATATTCTGCATTCAAATTCGACCTTCCAAAATGAATCACTTCACACTTTTCCAGGTTGAACTCCATCTGTCCCTTTAATTCCTGTTTCCTAATCCATTGATGTTTCACAATGTACTGAACTGTCCCAATCCATTGAAATAACTCAGTCTATAGAATTTTCCAATCCACTGATATTTTCCAGTCCATTGACTTTCCCAATCCATTAATGGTTCCTGACCATTGACATTCCCAATCCATTTATATTGCCTGTGATTTCAAAGCAACTGTGGAATACAAATAGTATCAGTATTATCAGATACATCGAGACGAGGTGCAATAGCCAAGTGGACAGATGTCAGGTTTATAAAGAAAAAAGCACTGGCTCGATATTTGTCCAGTCTATCACTGGATCTGAACTCTCAACCTACTGTTTTTCTGTGGGTCTGCTGACTTGTATATGTGAAGAACAATTGGATGTTTCTCAATCCTCTGACTTTTCTCATTCTTGTGCCATATTTGTTCCTTTGGGTTCACCAGTGAAGAAAATTATTCCCTATTACATTTGGTGAAGACTTTAATAACCTCACATCCTTGTGTCTCACCATCTCAGGTCAAACTCCCTACAGAAACTTTAAACATTTAACTATTCTGCTGGAAACATTTTCAAGGGCGCAGCCATTCCTTCATTACGCTTCCTTCTTTGACATGTGATTGACAAATATGTGTGTAATGGAGAGAGAGAGAGTGAAAAAAAAGAGAGAGAGTGCAATAGAAAGTTCGAGGACCAGCTAAAGACAGATAGAGAGAGAGAGGCAGAGAGAGGTGAAGCGATAGACAGAGAGAGAGAGAGAGAGAGAAGGAGAGAGAGTCATTGAGTCATGGAGTCACTACAGTACAGGAAGTCATTTTGCCCATCAAGCCCATGTAAATCAATCCATTCAGTCCCATTCCCCCGCTCTATCCCCATCGCCCTGTAAGTTATCTAAACCTGTCATATTTATTATAATCTTGTACATGTCTATCAAATCTCCCCTCAATCTCCTTTGCTGCAAGGAGAACAACCCCAGCTTCTCCAACCTAACCTTACAGCTAAAATCCCTCATGTCTGGAACCATTCTGTTAAATCTCCTCCACCCTCTCAAGGACACTCACATCCCTCCAAATGTGTGTTGACCAGAACTGGATGCAATTCTCTGGGTGTGGCCCAACTAGAAATTTATACAGGTTCAGCATAACTTCCCTACTTTTGTACTCAGTACCTCTATTTATGAAGCCCAAGATCCCATATGCTTTGCTAACTACTTTCTCAATGTGTCCTGCCACCTTCAAAGAACTATGCATATGAATCCCCAGGTTTTTATTCCTAAAAATATGCTTTATTCATATAAATCTGTAAAAAATGCATTATACAACAGTTCAAAACAGCACCAAGTTGACATTCCAAAAAGTGCAAAGGAAATCAGTTTTCTTCAATACAGGAGTGAGTTGCCTCACAACCCTTCCACTCCATTTTACCTGACATGGACATTTTACAGCAAACCCATCTCTGGTGTATACAGCACAAGGGTTTCCAATGGGTCCAGCTACCCAGTTCACTATGGCGGGGGGACCGTACACAGTGGTCTTTCCCCATTGAGCCTTTGCAGTGGCTACCCCAAGCTTTAGTGCGTCCCTCAGCACGTAGTCCTGGACCTTGGAATGTGCCAGTCTGCAAAACTCGGTCGTGGACAACTCTTTGCGCTGCAAGACCAGTAGGTTTCGGGCAGACCAAAGAGTGTCTATCACCAAATTGATGGTCCTCCAGCAGCAGTTAATGTTTATCTCGGTGTGCATCCCTGGGAACAGCCAGGAGAGCACAGACTCCTGTGTTACAGAGCTGCTTAGGATGAACCTCGACAAAAACCACTGCATCTCTTTCCACACCTGCTTTGCAAAGACACATTCCAGAAGGAGGTGGGCAACTGCCTCTTCCCCACCGCAGTCACCTCGAGGGCCGCGTGTGGAGGGGGTGAGACTTCGGGCATGCAGGAAGGATCTGACAGGAAGGGCTCTTCTTAGCACCAGCCAAGCTACATCTTGTTGCTTGTTTGAAAGTTATGGTGATGAGGCATTCTGCCAAATGACTTTGGCAGTCTGATCGGGGAACCATCCGACCGGTTCCACCATCTCCTTTTCCCGTAGGGCCTTGAGGACATTCCGTGCAGACCACTGCCTGATGGATTGGTGTCAAAGCTGTTTTCCCGCAGAAACATTCCCACGAAGGATAGCTGGTATGGCACAGTCCAACTGGATGAAGCGATCCGCGGCAATGTGACCAGACCCATCCTTCGGAACACCGGGGACAGATAAAACCTCAGCACATAGTGACACTTGGTGTTTGTGTACTGAGGCTCTGCACACAGCTTGGTGCAGCTGCACACGAAGGTGGTCATCAGGATGAGGGCGACGTTGGGTACATTTTTCCCGCCCTTGTCCAGAGGTTTCAACATCGTGTCCCTCCCGCCCTGGTCCATTTTAGATCTCCAGATAAAGCGGAAAATGGCTCGGGTGACTGCCACAGTGCAGGAGTGGGGTATGGGCCAGACCTGCGCCACGTACAGCAACAACGAGAGTGCCTCGCACCTGATGACCATTTTCTTACCCACAATGGAGAGAGATCGCTGCTCGCACACACTCAGATTATTGTGCACCCTGGCCACTCGCTCCTTCCAGGTTTTGGAGCAGGCCCCGGCCCTTCCGAACCGTATCCCCAGCACCTTCAGGTAGTCTGACCTGATGGTGAAGGGGACAAAGGATCGGTCGGCCCGGTTCCCAAAGAACATGGCCTCACTCTTGCCATAGTTGACTTTGGTTCGAACTGGTCGCAGATGCTCATCTGTCTGCGAGGGGATGGTGGATCCGAGCAGAAGACAGCAACATTGTCCATGGAGAGGGAGGCCTTTACCTCAGTGCGTCCACTGACTGGGATTGTCACCCCTCTTATGCCTGCATCCTTCCTAATGGACTCTGCTAAAGGTTCGATACAGCAATCAGACAAGACAGGGGAGAGAGGACAGCCCTATCTGACTCCAGATTGGATCAGGAAACTTTATGATTCCCACCCATTGATTGAGACTGCACTACTGATGTTTGTGTACAGCAGTTTGAACCAATTGCAGATTCCCTCCCCAAACCCCATTTTGGAGAGCACGTCCTTCATGAATGTGTGCAATATCCTGTCAAAAATCTTCTCCTGGTCCAAGCTGATGAGGCAGATGTCCATATCCCTGAGTAGTGTGAGACCATCAGAGAGCTTCCTGCTGAGTACAGTGCAGGCCTGGTCAGGGTGAATCACCAACTCCAGAGCAGACTTGACTCGACTGGCGATGACTTTGGACAGAATCTTGTCATCTACATTAAGCAGTGAGATGGGCCGCCAATTTCTGATTTCCGCCCTCACCCCCTTCCGCTTGTAGATGAGGGTGATGACGCCTTTCCTCATGGATTCTGACATGCTGCCGGCCAGGAGCATACTCTCGTATACTTCCAGCAGGTCCGGGCCGACCCAGTCCCACAGGGCCGAGTACAACTCGACTGGTAAGCCGTCGCTTCCGGGAGATGTACTCGTCTCGATGGACGTGATGGCCTTTGTCAGCTCGTCCAGAGTTAGCGGCTTGTCCAGTCTCTCCCTCCTGCTGTCATCCAAGACCTCTGTGATTGATGACAGGAAGAACTGGGAAGCCGTGCTGTCTGTGGGCTTCGCGTCTCACAGCCCAGCATTAAAGGATTTGCTGATCCTTATTATTTTTTTAGAGATGCAGCACTGAAACAGGCCCTTCGGCCCACCGAGTCTGTGCCGACCATCAACCACCCATTTATACTAATCCCATATTCCTACCATATCCTCACCTGTTCCTATATTTCCCTACCACCGACCGATACTCGGGGCAATTTATAATGGCCAATTTATCTACCAACCTGCAAGTCTTTTGGCAGGAAACCGAAGCACCCGGAGAAAACCCACGCAGACACAGGGAGAACTTGCAAACTCCACACAGGCAGTCTCCAGAATTGAACCCGGGTCACTGGAGCTGCGAAGCTGTGGTGCTAACCACTGCGCCACTGTGTTGGATTGCAAAGACGTTACTGAGCCATCCTGTTCCTTCAAGCTGCTGATAACAGAGCTCTCTCTGTGTACATTTTGGAAGAAGAAACGTGAGCACGTCTCATCCTGCTCAATGGAGAGGACTCTGGACCGGAAGATGATCTTGGAGGCCTCCGTGGCAAAGAGCGAGGCCTGCTGGTTCTTCACCTCTTGGAAGTCCTCCTTGACCTCGAATGCAGCCAGAGCAGATTTTGCATTCTTTTCTGGAGTCGGGACATTTCTCTCTGTCTCTCTCTCGCCCTCTGATCACCTTTGAAGAGAAAGAACCTTTATCTTAACAACCTTAATAAAAGTGCGTCCCTCAGCATGTAGTCCTGGACCTTGGAATGTGCCAGTCTGCAAAACTCGGTCGTGGACAACTTTTTGCGCTGCAAGACAGGCAGATTTCGTGCAGACCAAAGAGTGTCTATCACCAAATTGATGGTCCTCCAGCAGCAGGGAAATGGACCGGGTCCGGAGGGACACGATGTTCAAATCTCTGGACAAGGGCGGGAAAAATGTACCCAACGTGGCCCTCATCCTGATGACCGCCTTCGTGTGCAGCTGCATCAAGCTGTGTGTAGATCCCCAGTACGCAAACTCCAAGTGTCACTACATGCTGAGGTTCTATCTGTCCCCGGTGTTGCGAAGGATGGGCCTGGTCACATTGCCGCGGAACGCTCCATGCAGTTGGGCGGTGCCGTACCACCTATCCTTCATGGAGCAGTTTCTGCGGGAAAACACTTTTGACCACCGATCCATCAGGCAGTGGTCTGCACGGAATGTCCTCAAGGCCCTACGGGAAAAGGAAACGGTGGATCATGTCGGATGGTTCCCCGAGCAGACCGTCAAAGTCATTTGGCGGAATGCCTCATCACCAGAACTTTCAAACAAGCACCAAGATGTAGCTTGGCTGGTGGTGAGAAGGGCCCTCCCCGTCAGATCCTTCATGCACACCCGAAGTCTCGCCCCTCCGCACAATGCCCCCGTGTTGGCTGTGGTGGGGAAGAGACGGTCGCCCACCTCCTCCTGAAATGTGCCTTTGCAAAGCAGGTGTGGAAAGAGATGCAGCGGTTTTTTGTCAAGGTTCATCCCAAGCAGCTCTGTAACACAGGAGTCTGTGCTCGACGGGCTGTTCCCAGGGACGCACACCGAGACAAACATCAACTGCTGCTGGAGGACTATCAATTCGGTGAAAGACGCCCTTTGGTCTGCCCGAAACTTGCTGGTCTTCCAGTGCAAAGAGTTGTCCACCACCGAATGTTGCAGACTGGCACATTCCAGGGTCCAGGACCACATGCTGAGGGACGCACTAAAGCTTGGGGCAGCCGCAGCAAAGGCTCAATGGGGAAAGACCACAGTGTAAGGTTCCCCCACCAAGCTGGACTGAGGGGCTGGATCAATGGGAAACCCCTCGAACTGTATCGTTAATATTCTCAATTGCTGTAAATGTAAAGCTGTAATTGACATGACAATTGTGAAACAGAAGGGTTGGGAAGAAACTCATGACAGTATTGAAGGCAACTGATCTCCCTTGCAATGTTTGTATTTTTTGGTGCTGTTTGGAAACTGTTTGGCAATGTAATTTTTACAGATTTTTATGAATAAAGTATATTTTGGAAAAAAAAAAGTAAGGTTCCTCCCACCAAGCTGAACTGAGGGGTTGGATCCATGGGAAACTCCTCGAACTGTTTTGTTGATATTTTCTTTTGCTGTAAATGTGAAACTGTAATTGGCATAACAATAGTGAAATGGAAGGGTTGTGAAGAAACTCATGATAGTATAGAAGGAAACTGATCTCCCTTGCAATGTTTGTATTTTTTGGTGCTGTTTGAAACTGTTTGGCAATGTACTTTTTGCAGATTTTTATGAATAAAGTATATTTTGGAAATAAAAAAAAAGTTCAAAGCAATACAGTGGTTTTTGTCATGGTTTATTCCAAGCAGCTTGATAACACAGGTGTCTGTGCTCTATAGACTGTTCCCAGGGACGCACGCTGATACAAACATCAACTGCTTGGAGGACTATCAATTCAGCGGGAGATGCCTTTTGGTTTGCCAGAAACTTGCTGCTCTTCCAGTGCAAAGAGTTGTCCACCACCGAATGTTGCAGACTGGCACGTTTCAAGGTCCAGGACTACGTGCTGAGGGGTGCACTTAAGCTTGGGGCAGCCGCAGCAAAGGCTCAATGGGGAAAGGCCACAGTGTAAGGTCCCCCCACCAAGCTGAACTGAGGGGCTGGATCCATGGGAAACCCCTCGAACTGTATCGGGAAAATTCTGTGTGCTGTAAATGTAAAATGACAATGAAATGGAAGAGTTGTGAGGCAACTCATGATTGTATTGAAGGAAACTGATCACCTTTGCACTGTTTGTATTTTTTGACTTGATGCTGTTTTAAACTGTTTGGGAATGTAATTTTTACAGATTTTTATGAATAAAGTATATTTTGGAAATAAAAAAAAAAGTTCTCCCAGGATGAGGCTAACCTATTGTACTGTGGGTTTGCCGATGCCTTTGATGTCTTCAAATGTGGGATACTCAACTGCAGAATTTGTGATAGTTGGGGGTCTGCTTTTGCGCTCACCCCTGATTATATGAATCAAAAATAGAATTTACCAGCTGTTGCTGGACAGTGTTTCTGCTCCCAAATATTTTTTGCTATAAACACTCGTGCTCGTTTCTTCGCAGCTCCAAGTACGCACTTCTCCACCTCAATGCTTGGACTTAGATGGCAGGGGAGAGACCGTGATCAGTGGCGTTTGATAATGCAGGTGGTGTTTTTGTGTTTTTTTGGGGGTGGGAGGTGGTTTCAGCACCGTATTTAGGGCATTCCGCCCTTTGGGATTGGAGATCTATCGTGGTGGTGGTTTCCCTGTCAGTTGAGGATTTAGTACTTGTCCCAGGAAAGCGTCAAGTAAAAATGGCTGCAACCAACACCAGAGCTCCAGGCCAGGGGGTGCGTAACACTGTTAGGGTGGCGGTGAAGGATAGAGGAGGAGTAGCACCCATCGACTACGCCTACTTCATTAAGAATTTTGTTTTTCCAAAATATACTTTATTCATAAAAATCTGGAAAAAGTCACTGCAGCCTCACAGCTCCAGCGACCCGGGTTCGGTTCTGGGTACTGCCTGTGTGGAGATTGCAAGTTCTCCCTGTGATCGCGTGGGTTTCCGCCGGGTCCTCTGGTTTCCTCCACAGCCAAAGACTTGCAGGTTGATAGGTAAATTGGCCATTGTAAATTGCCCCGAGTGTAGGTCGGTGGTAGGAGAATTGAGGGAAGGTGGGGATGTGGTAGGGAATATGGGATTAATGTAGGATTAGTGTAAATGGGTGGTTGGTGGTCAGCACAGACTCGGTGGGCCGAAGGGCCTGTTTTAGTGCTGTATCTCTCCATGACTCTATGACATTCCAAAAAGTGTGAAAGAAATCAGTTTTCTTTAATAGTGGAGTGAGTTGCCTCACAACCCTTCCATTCCATTTTACCTGCCATGTACATTTTACAGCAAAATCATATTTGGTGTATACAGCCCGATGGGTTTCCCATGGGTCCAGTTCCTTAGTTCACTATGGTGGGAGGACCTTACACAATGGTCTTTCCACATTAAGCCTTTGCAGCAGCTACCCCAAGCTTTAGTGTGTCCCTCAGCACGTAGTCCTGGACCTTGGAATGTGCCAGTCTGCAACACTCGGTCGTGGACAAATTTTTGCGCTGGAAGACCAGCAAGTTTAGGGCAGACCAAAGAGTGTCTTTCACCGAATTGATGTTCCTCCAGCAGCAGTTGATGTTTGTCTCGGTGTGCGTCCCTGGGAACAGCCAGGAGAGCACAGACTCCTGTGTTACAGAGCTGCTTGGGATGAACCTCGACAAAAACCGCTGCATCTCTTTCCACACCTGCTTTGCAAAGACACATTCCAGAAGGAGGTGGGCAACTGTCTCTTCCCCACCTACTCAGCAGAGATGACATCTGTTATTGAAGCAAAAAGCAGAACCGACCTGATGCACAACATGAAACCAGCAGCCAGAACATTATGTGACTTGAAATTAGCCAAGGCAGTTGTGCAAAAGACAGTGAGACACTGCGCAAATAAACACTGGACAAAATCACAAATGTAACAACGCTTTCAAAAGCAAATCTCCCGAGTATGCTCACATTCGTCAAGCAGAGGTGACTTTGCTGGCTCAGGCACGTTTGCAGGATGGAAGATGACACATTCCCAAGGGTATTCTGTATGGGGAGGTCACCGGAGACAGAAGACCAGTTGGATGCCCAAAGCCCCACTTCAAGGATGCCTGCAAGCAGGACATGAAGGCCCGAAACATCGATTTTCACACATGGGAGACACTGGCCAACAACAGAGGGAAATGGTGATATTACCCCTGGACTGGTGTGTGCGTCACCGTGACGATCAGTGACTACAGCAGCTTGACAGCAGGTGCCAACATGGAAAACAGCGACACCTGATAATCCCACCTCATATGTGGCACTTGTGGAAGAACCTGCCTCTCACAGATTGACCTCTTCAGCTATCAGACAAAGTGCACCATGGGAAACTATCCCATCACCAATGGATTTGCTGCAAGTCCATCATCTCACATCTCACGACGACATCTACAACCAGGGCGGCCCATCGTGCCTGTGGCAGCTCTTTCATTTCCTTTCAACTATTTATCAAAATTCCCTTTTCAACTTTACGATTGAGTCTCCTTCCACCATTCTCTCAGGCAATACATTCCAGACCAAAAACAACAACAACTTGTGTGTAAATTTATAGAGCACCTATAACGTAATACAGCATTCCATGGCACGTCACAGGAGTGTCGGAAAGCAAATTTGGACCCCAAGCCACACAAGACCGTATTAGAGCAGATGGTCAAAAGCTTGGTCACAGAAGTCGGCTTCCATGAGTGTTTTAAAGGAGGGAAGAGAGGTCGAGAGGTGGAGAGTTCAGGGAGGGAAATCTCAGGCTTCGGGCGTGGACAGCTGATGTCACAGCTGCCAGCGGTGGAGCGCTAAAAATCAGCGATGCTCAAAAGACCAGAATTGGAGCAAGGCCGGAATCTCGGGGGGAGTGAACCAAATAAAATCCAGCCCTTTGTATCCCCCTCACAGCTTACATTCCCACCGAGCTTTTTATTATCAATCAATTTCCCTCTTGCAGTTCTATTTCACACCAAGAGATGTCAGTCTCATGCCATTTCACAGCAAGCTGCATACAAGCTACTTTACTGCCAGTCTAATACTGTGTTGAGTGGACAAGGATGTGTGTGGTGTGCAGTGTGTGGTATGCAGCAAGGTTAGACTCAAACCAAAGAAGCTGCATCACTCCAAGCGGAAGGGCCGCCCGCGCATCAACACTAGCAGAATTTCTTATCCACAGCTGTTACGTAAGTTTCTAAATTCACTTGATAAATTCCTTCAAAACACTCCAACATGGGATGCAGAGACCAAGTGGGCCCACATCAGAGATGCCATCTATGACTCAGCTATGATCACCTATGGCAAACGTGTGAAGCAGAATGCAGACTGGTTTAAATCACACTTTGAAGAGCTGGAACCTGTCACAGCCGCGAAGCGCATAGCACTGTAGAACTACAAGAAAGCCCCCAGCGAGTTAACATCCGTAGCTCTTAAAGCAGCCAGAAGCGCTGCTCAAAGAACAGCCAGGCACTGTGCAAATGACTACTGGCAACACCTATGCAGTCATATTCAGCTGGCCTCTGACACCGGAAACATCAGAGGAATGTATGATGGCATTAAGAGAGCTTTTGGGCCAACCATCAAGAAGATCGCGCCCCTCAAATCTAAATCGGGACACAATCACTGACCAACAGAAGTAAATGGACTGCTGGGTGGAGCACTACCTAGAACTGTACTCCAGGGAAAATGTTGTCACTGAGACCGCCCTCAATGCAGCCCAGTCTCTGCCAGTCATGGATGAGCTGGACGGACAGCCAACAAAATCGGAACTCAGTGATGCCATTCATTCTCTAGCCAGCAGAAAAGCACCTGGGAAGCACAGCATTACCCTGAAATAATCAAGAGTACCAAGCCTGCTATACTTCCAGCACTCTACGAACTGCTTTGCCTGTGCTGGGACGAGGGAGCAGTACCACAGGACATGCGCGATGGCAATATCATCACCCTCTATAAGAACAAGGGTGACCGCGGTGACTGCAACAATTACCGTGGAATCTCCCTGTTCAGGATAGTGGGGAAAGTCTTCACTCGAGTCGCTTTAAACAGGCTCCAGAAGCTGGCTGAGCGTGTCTACCCTGAGGCACAGTGCAGCTTTCGAGCAGAGAGATCCAACATTGACATGCTGTTCTCCCTTCACCAGCTACAGGAGAAATGCCGTGAACAACAGATGCCCCTCTACGTTGCTTTCATAGATCTGACCAAAGCCTTTGACCTCGTCAGCAGACATGGTCTCTTCAGACTACTAGAAAAGATTGGATGTCCACCAAAGCTACTAAGTATCATCACCTCATTCCATGACAAGATGAAAGGCACAATTTAGCATAACGGCACCTCATCAGACCCCTTTCCTATCCTGAGTGGCATGAAACAGGGCTGTGTTCTCGCACCTACATTGTTTGGGATCTTCTTCTCCCTGCTGCTCTCACATACATTCAACCCTTCAGAAGAAGGAATTTTCCTCCACACAAGATCAGGTGGCAGGTTGTTCAACCTTGCCCGTCTAAGAGCGAAGACCAAAGTACGGAAAGTCCTCATCAGGGAACTCCTCTTTGCTGACGATGCTGCATTAATATCTCACACTGAAGAGTGGCTGCAGAGTCTCATCGACAGGTTTGCGGCTGCCTGCAACGAATATGGCCTAACCATCAGCCTCAAGAAAAAGAACATCATGGGACAGGACGTCAGAAATGCTCCATCCATTAATATCGGCGACCACGCTCTGGAAGTGGTTCAAGAGTTCACCTACCTAGGCTCAACTATCACCAGTAACCTGTCTCTCGATGCAGAAATCAACAAGTGCATGGGAAAGGCTTCCACTGCTATGTCCAGACTGGCCAAGAGAGTGTGGGAAAATGGCACACTGACACAGAACACAAAAGTCCAAGTGTATCAAGCCTGTGTCCTCAGTATCTTGCTCTACTGCAGCGAGGCCTGGACAACGTATGTCAGCCAAGAGCGACGTCTCAATTCGTTCCATCTTCGCAGCCTCCGGAGAATCCTTGGCATCAGGTGGCAGGACCATATCTCCAACACAACCGCAGCATATACACCCTACTGAGCCAGTGGCACTTGAGATGACTTGGCCATGTGAGCCACATGGAAGATGGCAGGATCCCCAAGGACACATTGTACAGCGAGCTCATCACTGGTATCAGACCCACCGGCCGTCCATGTCTCCGCTTAAAAGACGTCTGCAAAAGCAATATGAAGTCCTGTGACATTGATCACAAGTCGTGGGAGTCAGTTGCCAGTGATCGCCAGAGCTGGCGGGCAACCATAAAGGTGGGGCTAAAGTGTGGCGAGTCGAAGAGACTTCGCAGTTGGCAGGAAAAAAGACAGAAGCGCAAGGGTAGAGCCAACTGTGTAACAGCCCTGACAACCAATTTTATCTGCAGCACCTGTGGAAGAGTCTATCACTCTAGAATTGGCCTTTATAGCCACTCCAGGCGCTGCTTCACAAACCACTGACCACCTCCAGGTGCTTACCCATTGTTTCTTGAGACAAGGAGGCCAAAGAAGAAGAAGATTCTTACACCTCTCTGAGATTTGCCGACATATTTTCTCCTCTATCTCTTCCTGTCTGTTTAGAGGCCTGTAGTACACTCCCAGCCAAGTGATTGTCCCCTTTTTGTTTTTAAGTTCGACCCATATGGCCTCATTTGAGGAATTTCTAAGATATCATCCTTCCTTACTGAAGTAATTGACTCCTTGATCAACAGTGCAATGCCACCTCCTCTTTTATCCCGTCACCTGTCTTGCCTGTAGATTCTGTACCCTGGAATACTGAGCTGCCAGTCCAGCCCCTCCCTCAACCATGTCTCTGTGATAGGAATAAGAAACAGACCCAGTGGTCGAGGAAACTAAGGCCCTCCCTCCTGCACCATATCCTCAGCCATGCATTCATCTGCTCGACCCTCTTATTCCTATACTCATTAGCATGTGGCATTGGGAGTAATCCAGAGATTACAACCTTTGAGGTCCTGCTTTTTAATCTGCTATCTAGCTCCCTAAATTCTGGTTGCAGGACCTCATCCCTCTTTCCACCTATGTCATTTGTGCCAATGTGTACCATGACCTCTGACTGTTCACCCTCCCCCCTTGTCCTGCAGCCACTCTGTGACATCCTTGACCCTAGCACCAGGGAGGCAACATATCATCCTGGATTCACGTTTGCAGCCACAGAAATGCCTATCTGTACCTCTTACGATATAATCCCCTATCACTATAGCTCTTCTACTCCTTTTCCGCCCCTCCTGTGCAGCTGATCCACCTGTGGTGCCACAGACTTTGTTCTTGCTGCATTCCCCTGAGAAGCTATCTTCCCCAACAGTATTCAAAGTGGAAAATCTGTTAGAAAGGGAGATGGATCCAGGGGACTCCTTCACTACCTGCCTCGTTCTTCTACTCTGCCTGGTGGTGACCCATTCCCTTTCTACCTGAGCAGTCTTTACCTGCGGTGTGACCACCTCCCTATACGTGCTATCCATGATGATCTCAGCCTCGCAGATGCTCCACAGTATCTCCAGCCGCCGCTCCAGATCCGAAACGTGGATTTCGAGTAGCTGCAGCTGGAGACACATACTGCACACGTGTTCGCCCTGGATACTTGAAGTCTCCCTGACTTCCCACATTGCACAGGAGGATCACTCCACATTGCCGAACTGCCCTGCCATGACTTACCCTTAATTTATCCCCTTAAATTACCCAAAAATTAAATTATTTACACTAGGGACCTTGATTCTCCCCCAAAAAACACGACCTCCTTTATTGAAAAAACTGTAGACCTTTCCCTTTACTTTTAGTTACTTACCCAGCTATTTCGAGTAACTCCCTAACAGCAGATACTCACCAACCAATCACCTTGCAGCCTTCCTGTGACATCACTGCTCACTTTGTTTTCAAACTCCGGCGTGCCTGGACTGCTCTCCGCTCCTCTCCCGGAAGGTGAGTGACTGGGTCGCAATCCTCGGGCTCAATTTATCGGCTCCACTCTCGGTGTTCTCCCCACAGGTCCGCTCCTCTCCCGGAAGGTGAGTGACTGGGCCGCGATCCTCAGGCTCAATGTATTGGCTCCACTGTCGGTGTTCTCCCCACAGGTCTGCTCCTCTCCCGGAGGGTGAGTGACTGGGCCACGATCCTAAGGCTCAATTTATCGGCTCCACTCTCGGTGTTCTCCCCACAGGTCCAGTCCTCTCCCGGAAGGTAAGTGACTGGTCCGCGATCCTTGGGCTCAATTTATTGGTTCTGCTATTGGCGCTCTCCCCACAGGTCCACTCCTCTGTGCTCCGCTCCTGGAAGGAAAGTAAGTCTGGTATCTGTGACGGACAATGAGGAGAAACACAATATCAGGAGAGAGTGAAATACATTTTACTCTTCAGACGATATTATTTATTATATTTCAGTTGTTCCTTGTTTCACAAATATTTTGGCGGGCTTTTCAAATTTGTGAATGGGTTTCAGCTCTGACAATTTGCCACTGTCAATCTCCGCCCCATTTTCTCATTGCCCTTTGATGATCGGCGAAATAGCAGCTACCTGATTGGTGACATGAACCAGCCAATGAGATTCAGTAGACAGTAACCAATCAAAAGTAGCCGGACTGCATTCCTCCAGAAGGTAAAGCAGGGAAGTGCGGGAGGAATTCCTCACTCTTTGTGAAAGTATTTGTGAGATTGTGGAAATGTCTGGAAGAGGAGCAGGGGAGAGACCATGATCCTGTCTCAGGTAAGTTTTTGAGTAAAATGGCTGTAACCAATTCTGTAACTTCAGGCCAGGGAGTGTGTAACACCGTTCGGGTGGTAGTGAAGGATAATGATGGGGATGCACTGGTTGATCGTACCTTCTACATTAAGAAAATCCTTATTGATTGCTGTGGATTCCAAGCTGCGAACATCTTCTGCCTGCAGGACTTCCCCAGCTGTGGATATTTTGACGTGACGTCCAAGTACGTGGCGGATGCATCAAGTTCCTGAAGGTGTTCAAGGAGAAGGGAAACCAGGCGCCGCTGTCGATCCTCACAATGGAGCCGATCTTCACACTGCCATCGCAACGTGACCGGGTGGTGAGAAGCCATCTCTACAACCTCCATGTTCCTGTCGTGGATGAACTCACCTTCCTCACCAGGTACGTCGAGGTGGCCGGCGGCAGCACTGATGTCAAGGACCCATTTGGATTTGGACCAGCAAGCGTCAGGTCAAGGTGACCTTGAAGGTCAATGCCAACGGAGCCATCATCCATCCTCCCTCCAGCTTCGCTTTCGGGGGAAGTCGAGGCTTCATGGTCTATGCGGAGCAGCCCAGAGTTTGTCGTACCTGCGGCAAATCTGGTCATGTGGCAGCTAACTGCAGCACAGTCGTCTGCAAGAACTGCAAGAAGGAAGGCCATCAGACCAAGGACTGTAAACATTGTAGGTGCTGCAACCTGTGAGGTGGGGCAGGCCACCTCTACAAAACCTGCCCCAAACGCTGCCTCAGTTATGCTCAGGCAGCAAGGACCAAGGAAAGACCGGGTTAAGGAAAGGTGAACACGTCTGGTGCTGGGAGGGAAACAAGCAATCCTCCCCACAGCGATGAAAGTCTATCTGAGAAAGAGAAGAAAGGGGTGGCAGCTGCAACCAGTGACCCAACACCTACTCCGTGCCTGGAAACTCCTCCTCCACAGACAGAATTAATGGAGGGGGAGGCAGCAGATGGACAAACAGGTCAGTGGCAGGTGGTACAAAGGAAGAACACAAAGAAAAAAGCTCCAAAAAAAGAACAGGTCACCACCCAAACCAATGGGGGAGGCTACCGTCTGAGACAGACTACAGCAGCTCCTCCTCACTGCACGAGGAAGGGCCGGAACGATGGCACCTCCAAAAGAAGCAGCAGAACTCAAAGGAGCTGGAAGATAAAGCCCCCCAGCTCCGGGGCAGTGGAAGCTGTGACACGCCCAGCGCACCCCAAACCAAAAGCATGGAACCCAAGGAGATGGTCAGTGCACCCCAGCTCCGGGAGACCGAGAGCAGCGAAGTGTCCTGCGCATTCCAGCTCCAGCTCCGGGAAGTCAGGAACAGTGATGTCTTCGAGGAGGGACCGAGGGGAAAGACACCAACAGCAGAGGTCAACCCAAGCATTGCTGCCTACAAGACCAGTCCCCCAACTGCCAATGTCACCCCAGTGGAACAAAACCCTCATGAATAACCATGAGGGGTTTCTGGGCTCAACGAATGTGAAACAGCTTGCGGACACGATGGGTATGCAGGAACATACTCAAGGACTGGGACTAGCAAGGACACCTGGTGTGGTAAGCAACACCCAACTTTATAGTGGATATAAAGAATGCTTCGATTAACATGCATTGTGTTAAATCCACCACGTGATGTGTTTCAACCTTGGATGACTTCGCAAAGGTCAAAGCCGGCGTACTGTTTTGTCAGGAGTGTGGAATCCTGCACCGCAGCACTTACAGGCAATGGTCTCACGGGCCATCGATCTGGTCCAGGGGAAATGATTCCTGTTCCTCCGGCCTGGGGATTCTGCTGCGGGGAGGCAACTTAACCATCTCTGAAGTTAAGATGCTGGTGGGCGGTCGCCTTCTAGTAGCAGATGTAATGTACAACAAAGCTCCGCTCCAGTTAAGCAACGTATATGCCCCGGTCCAATGCAGCGAGTGGCTGACCATCCTCCAGCAACTCACACTGCTGCTGGCGACCTCCAGGCCGGTCATTCTTGGCGGTGACTTCAACTGCATCATTGATGCAGCTGGACGATCTGGCAGTGACGACAGAAAACTGGACGCTACGCCCAGATTCTTAAATGAAACAGTAAAAAATGCCAAACTGCATAATGTCTTCAGCAAACCTGCAGACAGAGAGCAGCGTAGATACACATGGTCAAGATTGGACGGGTCTGCCCGTTCCAGGATTGACTTCCTGTATGTGTCCCCTGCTTTCACGGTCAGATCCACCGACGTCAAGCCGGTGTTCTTCTCCGACCACTGCCTCTTACTGGTTGACTGTCACTTACAGGATGACCAGCGGGTTAGCAGGGGGACATGGAAGCTCAATGCTACACTGCTAACCCCAGAGAACAATGTGGAACTCAAAAGAGATTGAAAAAGTTGGAGAACAGTGAGACCCTCTTTGAGTATCCGGTGCACTGGTGGGAAGTGATCAAGGAGAACATCAAGAGGTTCTTTATCTCCAAAGGTGTTTAGAGGGTGAGAGAGACAGAGGGAAATGTCCGCACTCCAGAAAAGAATGCAAAATCTGCTCCGGCTGCAGTCGATGGGTGTCGAGGTCAAGGAGGTGCTCCAAGAGGTGAAGATCCAGCAGGCCTCGCTCTTTGCCAAGGAGGCCTCCAAGATCATCTTCCGGTCCAGAGTCTGCTCCATTGAGCAGGATGAGACGTGCTTGCGTTTCTTCTTCCAAAAGGTACACAGAGAGAGCTCTGTGATCAGCAGCCTGAAGGAAGAGGATGGCTCTATCACAACTTCACACTCCGACATACTGAGGATTAGCAAATCCTTGAATGCTGGGCTGCAAGACGTGAAGTCTATGGACAGCATGGCCTCCCAGTCCTTCCTGTCATCTATCACAGAGGTCTTAGATGACAGCATGCAGGAGAATCTGGACAAACCGCTAACTCTGGACAAGCTGACAAAGGCCATCAAGTCTTTTGAGACGAAGAAAACTCCCGGAAGCGACGGCTTACCAGTTGAGTTGTATTCGGCCCTGTGGGACTGGGTCAGCCCAGACCTGCTGGAAGTGTACGAGAGTACGCTCCTGGCCGGCAGCATGTCAGAATCCATGAGGAAAGGCATCATCACCCTCATCTCCAAGTTGAAGGGGGAGAGGGCAGAAATCAGAAATTGGCGGCCCATCTCACTGCTTAATGTAGACTACAAAATTCTGTCCAAAGTCATCGCCAGTCGAGTCAAGACTGCTCTGGAGTTGGTGATTCACCCTGACCAGACCTGTACTGTACCCAGCAGGAAGATCTCTGATAGTGTTGTGCTACTCAGGGATACGATCGCCTATGTCAGGAGGGTGGACACCTGCCTCATCAGCCTGGACCAGGAGAAGGCTTTTGACAGGATATCGCACACATACATGATGGATATGCTCTCCAAAATGGGGTTTGGGGAGGGAATCTGCAATTGGATCAAACTGCTCTACACAAACATCAGTCGTACAGTCCAAAAAATTGGGTGGGAATCAGAAAGTTTCCAATCAAATCTGGAGTCAGACAGGGCTGTCATCTTTCCCCTGCCTTGTGTGTTTGCTGTATCGAACCTTTTGCTGAGTCTATTTGGAAGGATGCGGGCATAAGAGGGGTGACATTCCCAGGCAGTGGAGTCACTCAGGTCAAAGCCTCCCTGTACATGGATGATGTTGCAGTATTCTGATCGGATCCGCTGTCCATTCACAGACTGATGAGCATCTGCGACCAGTTCAAACTGGATTCAGGAGCCAATGTTAACCATGGCAAAAGCGAGGCCATGTTCCTTGGAAACTGGGCTTACCGATCCTTTGTCCCCTTCACTGTCAGATCAGACTACCTGAAGGTGCTGGGGATATGGTTTGTAAGGGCCGGGACGTGCACCAAAACCTGGGAGGAGCGAGTAGCCAGGGTACAACATAAACTGAGCAAATGGGAGCAGCGATCTCTATCTATTATGGGTAAGAACCTGGTCATCAGGTGCAAGGTGCTCACGTTGTTGCTGTAAGTGGCACAGGTCTGGCCCATACCCCACTCCTGTGCTGTGGTGATCACCCGAGCCATTTCCCGCTTTATCTGAAGACGCAAAATGGACAGGGTCCGGAGGGACACGATGTTCAAACCTCTGGATAAGGGCGAAAAAATGTACTCAACATCGCCCTCAACCTGATGGCCGCCTTCGTATGTGGCTGCATCAAGCTGTGCGTAGAGCCCCAGTTTGCAAACACCAAGTGTCACTACGTGCTGAGGTTCTATCTGACCCCGGTGTTGCGTAGGATGGATCTGGTCACATTGCCACGGAACGCTCCATATAGTTGGACTGTGCGTTCGTGGAAATGTTTGTGTGGAAAAACACCTTTGACCACCAATCCATCAGGCAGTGGTCTGCACGGAATGTCCTCAAGTATATTTTTGGAAAAGAAACGTCTGGAAGAGGAAAGACCGGCGGGAAAGCGCGGTCCAAGGCCAAGTCTCGCTCCTCCCGGGCTGGACTGCAGTTCCCGGTGGGCCGTGTTCACAGGCTCCTGAGACTATGCTGAGCGTGTGGGTGCCGGAGTCCCGGTCTATCTGGCTGCTGTGCTCGAGTATCTGACCGCTGAAATCCTCGAGTTGGCCAGTAACGCGGCCCAGGACAACAGGAAGACCCGCAACATCCTCAGACACCTACAGCTGGCTGTCCAGAATGACGAGGAGCTCACCAAGCTGCTGGGAGGGGTGACCATCACTCAGGGCTGGGTGCTGCCTAATATCTAGGCCATGCTGCTGCCCAAGAAAACCAGCGCTCCGGGCACCAAAACCAAGGCAATCTGCCAGGATTTTATCAAATACCCAAAGGTTCTTTTCAGAGCCACCCACAGTATCATTCTTGTAAATCTCCTCTGTACTCTCTCCACAGCAATTATGTCCTTTCTCCAATGTGATGACCAGAACTGTACGCAATACTCCAGCTGTGGCCAAACCACCGTTTTAAACAGTTCTCGCATTACATCCCTGCTTTTGTCGACCAAGAAACGAAAGCATTCCATATGCCTTCTTCACCACTCTATCTACCTATCCTGTCACTTTCAGGGACCTGCGGACATGCACTCCAAAGTCTCTCACTTCTTCTACCCATCTCAATATCTTCCCGTTTATTGTGTATTCCCTTGCTTTGTTTGCCCTCCCCAAATGCATTACCTCACACTTCTCCAGATTGAATTCCATTTGCCACTTTTCCACCCACTCAATTAATCCATTCATATCATTCTGAAGTCCACAGCCATCCTCCTCACTATGAATTACACGGTCAATTTTTGTGTCATCAGCAAATTTCCAATCATACCTCCCACATTTAATTCCAAATAATTAATTTTTTTTTGAAGAGATACAGCACTGAAACAGACCCTTCGGCCCACCGAGTCTGTGCCGACCATCAACCATCCATGTTAGACTAATCCTACACTAATTCCATATTCCTACCACATCCCCACCTGTCCCTATATTTCCCTACCACCTACGTAGGGACAATTTATAATGGCCAATTAACATATCAACCAGCAAGTCTTTGGCATGTGGGAGGAAACTGGAGCACCCGGAGGAAACCCACACAGACACAGGGAGAACTTGCATACTCCACACAGGCAATACCCAGAATTGAACCCGGGTCGCTGGAGCTGTGAGGCTGCAGTGCTAACCGCTGCGCCACTGTGCTGCCCGTGTGGTAAAATACACCACAAACAGCAAGGGACCCAACACTGAGCCCTGTGGAACGCCACTGAAAACCGCTTTCCATTCGCAAAAACATCCGTTGACTACTATCCTTTGTTTCCTGTCACTGAGTCAATTTTGGATCCAACCTGCCATATTCCCCTGTATCCCATGGGCTTTCATTTTATAGACCAGACTGCCATGTGGGACCTTATCAAAGACCTTACTAAAATCCATGTAAACCACATCCACCGCACTATCCTCATCAATGTTCCTTGTTACTTCCTCAAAAAACTCAATAAAGTTAGTGAGACATGACCTTCCCTTAACAAATCCATGCTGACTATCCCTGATTAATCCGTGCCTTTCTAAGTGGTAGTTTATCCTGTCCCTCAGAATTGATTCGAATAATTTACCCACCACTGAGGTCAGACTTACCACATCCTTTTTAAATAATAGTACAACGTTCGCAGACCTCCAATCCTCCGGCACCTCCCCCATATCCAGTGAGGATTTGAAGATGATCCTCAGCGCATCCACTATTTACTCCCCGGCTTCCTTTAACAACCTCAGATGCAAACCATCCGGCCCTGGTGATTTATTCATTTTCAAGGATGTCAGACTCTCTAGTACTTCCACTCTCATTATGCTTATCGTATCTAATATTTCACACCCCTCTTCTTTTCCGACAATTTCTGCATCATCCCTCTCCTTTGTGAAGGCAGAGACAAAAAACTCATTAAGAACCCCGCCCACATCTTCTGGATCCACACAGAAGTTCCCTTGTACATCTCTGATAGGCCATACCCTTTCCTTAGTTATCCTCTTGCTCTTAATGGACTGATAAAACATCCTTGGGTTTCCTTCAAGTAGTTGTATCCAGTCCACATCCACCAAATCACCTCTCAGTTTTGTAAAATTTGCCTTCCCCCAATTTAGAACTTTTACTTTTCGAGCTGCCTTGCCATTACTTAACTTTACAAACTCATTATTGCTCGTGTAATAAGTGTAATAAGTAGAATAATTTACCAGTTACTCACCGATCAGCTTCTTCCCCTGTACCATGGAGGCTGAAAAGGCAGAAGAGACCAAAGAGCACCTCCTTCCCCTAGTCAGTGAAGTCCCTCACACATCAACTCACAGCTTTACACTCTGTCCAAACAGCACTTTCTAATTAGTAATTATTCATAAATTACACTAACTAAAACATTAGTAACCTGACCAATTACAAGGTAGCTATTTGAGGGTTTTTAAACAAAGAGCTTTTTTCCCTATCCCAAAGGCTCTTTTCAGATCCACCCACAGTATCTGAAAGGGCTGATTACTGTCTGAAGTCTGCTGTACCCACACCTCTGTCTATCCATCTTCATCTAGAACAACCAGCGTCATCTTCCATTCCTTTCACCATCATGTGTTTAACTCGCTTCTCCTCATAGACAGTCAGATATCAATGTAATAATGAAATGATCTGTGTCAGTGCTGGCCATTTCCCTGTCCTGATTTCAGACCCCACTCTGGACACTTGTTTCCCATTCCAGGACTTTCTTGTATTAATATTCAGCACCACCTGTCAGTCAGAAACTTGTCTCAATGAACCGATCCTTTTACTGAACTTCCAACTGCTGCTGTCTATTTCTCGGGGGAAAGAGCTGCTCACTGAATAAGGATGTGAGGGGAATGTAACCCGGCTGCTGGTGAGAAGGTCCAGTCTTCTCAATCAAAAGCCTTTTATTTTACTACAGTGATTCCCAGATTCCCAGCTGGTCCGTTGAGGATTTTGTTTTCACAGAAATATCTTGTTAAATACAAATCTGATTCCAACATGTCAGTAACAGGACAGAATGGGAACCTTTTAAAAGGATGAAGCAACTATTTCAGTGGCTTCTCACTGTCCCCCTGAAGACTGTGTGAAGGGGAATTACCAATAGTCTGTAATTTATTACTTCCACACCGAGTTTGAGTTATTTGTCGTGTGAAAGATTGCTGAACGGAATCTTTTACTGTCAGTTACGGATGAGAAGTTGACAAAAATTGGCAAAATAAAGCTGTTCATAAAATAGCACCAGCAATTTGAGTCGGTAAAAGCAAAATTGTGTTTTAAAAGTTTATTTAAACCGCTACGGGAAAATAGATTTTTATGTACTTTTCCAGTCGATCACTTCTTTTCCATAGTGTAATTGGCGGCTTTCACGAATTCAAATATTCTGCCAGGTTGACAGGTTCAACCAATGATTTTTTGTATTTTGTGCTTCGAGATTCTCTGATTGAATCATTCATGTAAGCTAATGGCTGTGTGGCCTAATGGATAAGGCGTCTAACTTCAGTATATTCGATGATGTTATCAGAAGATTGCAGGTTCGAGTCCTGCCACGGTCATTTTGACCCAAAGGGATGTTGCAGGGCTTTGGGGATTGAGTCGGGGACTGAACAGATTGGAAACCCGACATGGACTTAATGGGGCGCATGGCCTCCTCATGTGCTGTCACTGACTTTCTGAGAAGAGGGTGACCAATCAGAAGTGGGCTGGGGGAACAGCGGGTTCAAACTGCAGGAATTCCAGGTCCCTGAATGACTGAGCTGAAACTGGTCAGTTTCACTGCAGGAAACACTGTCTCGGGGGAAATAACATCACAAATAATTCCATTTGACTAATTATTCAATTATAAAACAATGGGCAGATGTGAAGGTGCGATGTTACTTTTCACTGTGAGGGGAGAATCCGCCATCTGGGTAAATCAGCAACTTTATAACATCGTCTGTACGTTTGGAAAAGAAACGATGAAAACTCTCCCCAAAACCCTAGTGTGGTGGAAAGGCTCAATTCAGAGATTGGAATATAACGAGAGCACAACATAAATCATTAACTGATATTTCCGGCATAAAACACACCCCAGCTCCCGTTCCCAGGTCACTGCTGTCCCTATGATGCGGTGGGTGACTCTGAAAAGAGACTTTGTTTTGTGTTTCTGCAGGAAAAACACAAAGATCCTCCCAGGCAGTGAAACTCATCTTCCCAGAATCTCCATACCAGATTGAAACAGAAAACACAAAGACAGTGAGAAAGTTCCAGAGAGTGACTGAGCATTAAAACCAATGAAATAAACCAATTCTAGAGAGATGTTGGTGCAGTTTTTTCAGAGCGATTGTGGGTGGCTCTTAAAAGAGCCGTTGTGTTTCGAGTGTTTTCACTACATGGTGGAGTTTTACTTGGAGTTGATGTACTTGGTCACTCACTTTGTCCCTTCTCACATTCCGAGCGCTTTGTTGGGTGGAAATATTTATTCAGGCAGTTTCAACAGCTCAGAGCCGACATTGAGTCAGAAACCAGAAATGGGAGTACGGGACACAGGCAAGGAATTTACGCTGGACCTTTATAAATCTCACTGGTTATCGGCCTCAGTTAGAGCGTTGTGTCTAATTCCATGCTCCACACTTTAGCAGGAATGTCAAGGCCTTAGAGAGGGTGCAGAGGAGATTTACTGGAATGGTATCAGAAATGCAGGAATTCAGCTAATGTGGAAAGAATAGGGGTCTGGGGTGTGTGAAGCTGGGGTCCTTCTTCTTAGAGCAGAATGGCAGTTAATAGTTGTGTTCAACATTGTGAAGAGTTTTTATAAGAATAAAGAAGTTTGACTGCAATTAGACAGAGCCTTGGTGAGATCACACATTATGGGCGGCACAGTGATGCAGTGGTTAGCACCGCAGCCTCACAGCTCCAGCAACCCGAGTTCAATTCTGGGTACTGCCTAGGTGGAGTTTGCAAGTTCTCCCTGTGTCTGTGTGGGTTTTCTCCAGGTGCTCCGGTTTCTTCCCACAAGCCAAAAGACTTGTTGGTAGGTAAATTGGCCATGATAAATTGTCCCTGGTTTAGGTAGGTGGGAGGGAAATATAGGGTCGGTGGGGATGTGGTAGGAATATGGGATTAGTGTAGGATTAGTATAAATGGCTGGTTGTTGGTCGTCACAGACTCGGTGGGCCGAATGGCCTTTTTCAGTGCTGTATGTCTCTGTGACTCTGGAGATGTGGATGCTCGTTGGCTATATCCAAGAGAGAGATCGATAGGTTTTTGGATACTGAGGGAATCAAGGGATCTGTGCTAGTGTGGTAAGATGGAGTTGATGTAGGAAATCAGCTGTGATCTTATTGAATGGCAGAGCTATTTCGATGGGCCGAATGGCCCACTCCTATTTTTTATGTAACGTTCCATTCCTCTCAGGGAATATTTTATTTTCAAAAAGAGAAATACTGCACACACTGGAAATCTGAATAATAACAGAAGATTCTGGAAACACTCAGCAGTTCCAGCAGTATCTGTGGAGAGAGGAAGGGAGGAGCAATGTTTCAGGTCTATAGAAGGGTCACAGAACTGGACCACTAACCCGAGCTTCTCTTCTCCACAGTTGGTTCCGGACTGGCTGAGTGTTTTCAGTATTTTAGGCTTTTTCTTTCTGTATTTCATCCTTTTCCCATTTGACTATTTGCTGTGAAACTTTCAGCGTTGTGCTCAATTCTTTGTGTCGTTGTGTTTCCTTTATTGAAGTAATGTAAATAGTACCCTGAAATGAATTTGCCAAATGGTTGGGCAAATTGTTACAACCGGTTTTTGAGCAAGTTCTCCACATGCACAGTGAAGGATTCCTTCACATTTGCGAAGACCATACAGGACTTGCATATCGATAGCAATGCCGTGTCCATGTGTCATTTGACATTGCTAGCCTATTCACCAATGTACCACTTCAGGAAGCCATAGATATTTGCACTGCAGTGCTATATCATGGTGATCTAGACCCGTCACCATTGTGTGAATCAGTATTCATTGAACTTATGAACTCGGCAACTTGCACAGTTGGGTTCAGTTTTATTGACACCATGTATCGCTGGTGTTGCCATGGGATCCCCTCTCGGCCCAGCTCTCACAAACATCTTTGTTGGATTCCATGACAAACCTGTTTTTAAGGGAATGACACCTAACCTCCTACCTCTTGCATATTTCCAATATGTAGATGATACGTTTGCTATATTTGAATCCGCAGCTGCATGAAATAATTTCCTTGCACGTCTTCATGGGCTCCATCCTACACTCAAATTCACCTTTGGAATGGAGCTGTCAAATGAGCTCCCTTTCCTTGATGTACTAGTTGAGAAATCTGCTAAGGGGTTTTCTACCACGGTTTACCGCAAACCTACATTCACTGGTCAATACACGCGTTGGGATTATTACAGTTCCACGCGCTATAAGATTGGTCTTATCGACAACCTCATAAATAGGGCTGAGCCATTTGCTCACCATGCAAGCTTGATGCTGAAATAGGGCGAATCAAAGGCATCCTGCATTATAATGGCTACACTGATCAGATCATTTCTCACTGTATATCGCACAAACCTATAAACGGGCTGAAGGACGTCATTTTGAGCCCTGAAAAGTGCCCAGTCTCCCTCAAGTTACCCTGGAAGGGTAATATATCCCCAGTATTTGAGTAACAGGTGAAGCGAGCTGTTTCCTGCTGTTACTATGCAGGAGCAACAAGTGTGGTGTTCGCCACTAACAGGATGCTGCTGTCAAGCAAAAGAGACGTCCTGCCTATCACACAAATAAGTAACGTGATATATGAATTTTAATACCAGTGTGATGCTAGGTTTCTAGACCGTACATCCCAAAACTGGTGGATTGTATCAAATAACATGTCCCTTCCGCTGTTCGCAATGGGCCCTACCCAACCAACCCGTGCTTGCAAAACTCAAAACACAGCATCCAACATGAGATGTGATTCCACAATAGGACAACATTTGCTAAATAATTCTCAGTGTGCTAAGAATTACGTTGACAACCAATTTAAGACTGTCAGTAGGGCTCGCAGTGTGGTGCACTGGTGTGTACTGTAAACTACATGTATTAATACACAGGGCCCTGTTCTTTGCAGACAGAAAGAACATGCACACATGTTGTGCCAGTTTCAGCTAAACAAAATAAGTGACAGCCATTCACTGGCTCATTCCACAGGGCAATGGCTTGACCAATCAGAGTCAAGCTGCCTGGTTTAAATTTCAAACAAAGCTGGGCAGTTATCTGTCAGTTACCAAAAACTGGTGCATTCTGAATGGCAATGCCTCGACCAATCAGAGTTCACTTGCCAACCAATCAGCACTCTCTTCTCATACAGAAGAAAGTTGTTGTTTTCCCTTAAATTGGTATTCTTGTGGATTGCCCTGCTGAGTGCAAGACGAAAACAACTGGCTACCAAAGTTTGGACAACATTTGAAATCACGAAATGATTACTTTTATTTTCAATGTAAAAATATAAAGCAATATGAGTGTAACATTTACAGACAAATTCTATTACCTCACATTGCCTGATTCTTTCACACTGACAGACTATGTGAACTACTGTCCCGATTTTGCAGTTCTCACTTCCAGTTAGCAAATGTCAGCAATCTGTGATACAGTGCAGTTTACAGACCAGACCGTCAATCACAACATGCAATAATTGTTCAGCTTATGTTGGACTGGTGGGATTTAGAAATACTAGGAATTGAGATGAGCTGTTATTGTATTTAATTATTTGTTTCATGGGATGTGGACGTCGCCAGCCAGGCCAGCATTAATTGTCCATCCCTAATTGTCCATGAGAAGGTGGTGGTGAGCTTCCTTCTTGAACCTCTGCAGTCCATGTGGGGTAGGTACACCCACAGTGCTATTAGGAAGGGAGTTCCAGGATTTTTACCCAGCGACAGTGAAGGAAGGAATGGCGATATAGTTCCAAGTCAGGATGATGTGTAGCTTGGAGGAGAACTTTCAGGTGGTGGTATTCCCATGCATCTGCTGCCCTTGTCCTTCTAGGCAGTAGAGGATGCAGGTTTGGAAGGTGCTGCCTGAGTAGCCTTGGTGCATTGTTGCAGTGCATCTTGTAGATGGTACACACTGCTGCCACTGTACGTCAGTGGTGAAGGGAGTGAATGTTGTGGGCGGGGTGCCAATCAAGCGTGTTGCTTTGTCCTGGATGGTTTCGAGCTTCTTGAATGTTGTTGGAGCTGCACCCATCCAGGCAAGTGGATAGTATTCCATCACACGCCAGACTTGTGCCTTGTAAATGGTGGACAGGCTTGGGGAGTCAGGAGGTGAGTTACTCACCGCATGATTCCTACCCTCTGACCAGCTCATGTAGTTACACTATTTATAAGGCTACTCCAGTTCAGTTTCTGGTCAATGGGAACCCCCAGGAAGTTGATAGTGGGTGATTCAGCGATCGTAATGCCGTTGAATGTCAATGGGAGATCGTTAGATTCTCTCTTGTTCGAGATGGTCATTGCCTGGCACTTGTGTGGCGCGAATGTTACTTGCCACTTATCAGCCCAAGCCTGGATATTGTCCAGGTCTTGCTGCATTTCTACATGGACTGCTTCAGTATCTGAGGAGTCGCGAATGGTGCTAAATTTTGCAATCATCAGTGAACATCCCCACTTCTGACCTTATGATTGAAGGAAGGTCACTGATGAAGTAGTGAAGAAGGTTGGGCCGAGGATACTACCCTGAGGAACTCCAGCAGTAATGTCCTGGAGCTGAGATGATTGACCTCCAACAATCATAACCATTTTCCTTTGTGCTAGGTACGATTCCAACCAGTGGTGAGTTTTCCTCTTGATTCCCATTGACTCCAGTTTTGCTCTGGCTCCTTGATGCCATACTCAGTCAAATGCTACCTTGATGTCAAGGGCAGACACTCTCACCTCACCTCTTGAGTTCAGCTCTTTTGTCCTTGTTTGAACCAAGGCGGTAATGAGGTCAGGAGCTGAATGGCCCTGGCGGAACCCAACTGAGCGTCACTGAACAGGTTATTGCAAAGCAAGTGCCCCGTCGATGACATCTTCCATCACTATACTGATGATTGAGAGTAGACTGATGAGGCAGCAATTGGCTGGGTTGGAATTGTCCTGCTATTTGTGTACAGGACATACCTGGGCAATTTTCCACATTGCCGGGTAGATGCCAGTATTGTACCTGTACTGGAACAGCTTGGCGAGGGGCGCGGCACGTTCTGGAGCACAGGTCTTCAGTACTTTTGCCGGAATATTGTCAGGGCCTGTAGCCTTTGCTGTATCCAGTGCCTTCAGTCGTTTCTTGATATCACATTGAGTGAATCGAATTGGCTGAAGACTGGCATCTGTGATGCTGGGGACTTCAGAAGGAGGCCGAGATGGATCATCAACCTGGCACTTCTGGCTGCAGATTGTTTCAAATTCTTCATCCTTGTCTTTTGCACTGATGTGCTGGGCTCCCCCATCATTGAGGTTGGGGATATTTGTGGAGCCACCTCCTCCTGTTGGTTGTTTAATTGTCCACCACCATTCATCATTGGATGTGGCAGGGTGTAGATCTGATCCGTTGGTTGTGGGATCACTTAGCCCTGTCGATTACATGCTGCTTCTGCTGTTTGGCATGAAAGTAGTCCTGGGCTGTAGCTTCATCAGGCTGACGCCTCATTTCAAGGTATGCCTGGTGCTGCTCCTGGCATGCCCTCCTGCACTCTTCATTGAATTAGGGTTGATCCCCCAGCTTGTTGGTAATGTTAGAGTGGGGGAATATGCGGGCCATGAGGTTATAGAATGTGCTTGACTACAATTCTGCTGCTGCTAATGGTCCACAGCACCTCATGGATGCCCAGTGAGACATTGCTAGATCTGTTCAAAATCTATCCCATTTAGCACAGTGGTAGTGGCACACAACACGATAGAGGGTATCCTCAATGTGAAGACGGGACATCATCTCCACAAGGACTGTGCAGTGGTCACTCCTACCAATACTGTCATGGACTGATGCATCTGCGGCAGGCAGATTGGTGAGGATGAGGTCAAGCATATTTTTCCCTCTTGTTAGTTCCCTCACCACCTACCGCAGACCCAATCGAGCAGCTATGTCCGTTAGGACTCGGCCAGCATGGTCAGTAGTGGTGCTGCCGAGCCACTCACGGTGATGGACATTGAAATCCCCCAGCCAGACTACATTCTGTGCCCTTGCCACCCTCCGTGCTCCCTCCAAGTGGTGTTCATCAGTCTTTCGCTGTCTCTTGCTGGTTTGCTCAGTACCTTTCTCTGTCTGTTCCTTTCTGGGTCCTGATAATATCTTCCTGGTTTTCTGTGTGACTTTCTCTGCCTGCCTCATTGTCGGTGCTGTTACTCAGTGTCCTTGTGTCATTGTGCAGTGAGGGTGAGTCCGTCAGCACGTGTGTTGCTGAGTCCGGGATTCTTGAGAAATCCAACGACAATCCCATTTTGATAAAAACATTGGGGAAATGAACATATTTCACTAATGGGCAGCTAAAATTTAAACCAACAGTTAGCAGAATGGCGCAGTTGAAGCGTGCTGGGCCCATCACCCAGAGGTCGATGGATCAAAACCATTCTCTGCTATTTATGCTTCGTAATAATGCAAACTGTTCACTTTCAAAACATCAAGTGTTTCCCCATCAGAACAAGGTGCTTCCAAAGTCACTCTATTGCAATCAGCTTCATCCTTCCACTGAACACATCAATCAGTAACAAATCACATTTGCTCACACGAACACAAGCTGCAAACACGGACCAGCCGAGTCTCTCCCTCTTTGTCAACCCCTTCCTGCAGAGCCTCCTCTCCACCACCAGATGGTGATGTTGGCCACAATAAAACCAGGACAAATGGTCACAGTGAGGAGACGGTCAGTAACAGAAAATAAAACAATAACAGGGAAAACCTTTACACAACAACAGGGGACATCTTTACACAACAGAAAACATATTTACACACCAGGAAATACCTTTAGACAACAGGGAGAACACAATCATACAAATGCCTTGTTTCTCCATCTCAGTCTCGTTGTCTCTCTCTGTCCCTCAGTTTTGCTTCCTCACAGTCTATTGGTTTTCTGTGTGTTTTTCTCTCTGTCCCGTTGTCGATGGTGTTACTCAGCGTCCTT
Source organism: Heterodontus francisci (assembly GCF_036365525.1). Classification (NCBI taxonomy): domain Eukaryota; kingdom Metazoa; phylum Chordata; class Chondrichthyes; order Heterodontiformes; family Heterodontidae; genus Heterodontus; species Heterodontus francisci. The sequence continues at coordinate 16,186,675 of NW_027141852.1, forward strand.
GTAACGTTGTGTAGCCATGCTGAGCCTCCCAACACCTGTCTTGCTGTAATAAAAACAGAAAATGCTGGAAATGCTCAGTAGGTCTGGCAGCATCTGTGGAGAAAGAAACAGTTAACAGTTCAGATCTGTTTCCTCAGCTCACATTAACTTTGTTCTCTCTCCACAGATGACGCCAGCCCTGCTGACTATTTCAAGCATTTTCTGTTTATGTTTCAGATTTCCAGCATCCGCAGTATTTTGCTTGTGTACGTGTGTTGCTGTGTCTGGGACTGTTTGAGTGCAATGCTATTGCTTTATAAACAGCGTTGAAACAAACATTTATCTCGCTAACACACAGCACTAATACACAGCTGGATATCAACAGCAGCCTGCAGCAGAGGGTGCAGTGGAAGTTTATTAACACAAATAATTCACCAACACTATATTTACTGCTATCCCCAATCACACCACGCTTCGTCTTAACACGTTTTACTCTTTATTTGCATCAACATCTTCCTTCCAGTTAACACTTCAATTTGGAACACAGCTTCCAAATCACCTTTATTCACAAACCCGAACACACACCAGCCCAGACTTTCCCCTTCCTATCAACCCATTCCTGCATCACTGCCTCTCCACCAACAGTTGTTGCTAGAATCATACAAGCATAGAATGGCTACAGCACAGAAGGAGGCCATTCAGCCTGTCGAACCCGTGCTGGCTCTCTGTTCGAGCACTAAAATAAAAGCAAAATACTGCGGATGCTGGAAATCTGAAACAAAAACAAGAAATGCTGGATTCACTCAGCAGGTCTGGCAGCATCTGTGGAAGGGTCACTGACCCGAAACGTTAACTCTGCTTCTCTTTCCACAGATGCTGCCAGACCTGCTGAGTGAATCCAGCATTTCTTGTTTTTGTCTCTGTTAGAGCAACTCACCTCATTTCACTCCCCAGTCAGTTCAATTTTGGAGGTGGGAAAACTTCTCGAAAGAATAATTCGGGAGAAAATTAATAGTCCCATGGACAAATGTGGGTTAATTCAAGAAAGCCAGCATGGATTTCTTAAGGGAAAATCATGTTTAACTGTCCTGCTGGAGTTTTTTGATGAGGTAACAGAGAGGGTTGATGAGGGCAATGCTGTTGATGTGGTCTACATGGACTTTCAAAAGGTCTGGCAGCATCTGAAAGGTCACTGACTTGAAACGTTAACTTTGCTTCTCTCTGTACAGATGCTGCCTGACCTGCTGAGTATTTCCAGCATTTCTTGTTTTCATTATGGCACTAGTTCCCTTTTCAAACTTACAGAATTAACCACAATAGTGTACTCTGAGATTCAAGTTAAATATCAGCCCAATATTTACACACATTATGAGTTTATAAGTTTCGGTATTAATTCCCATAGTGCATCCTGACATATACATTAGATATAACATAACATAAGAACAGAAGAAATAGGAGCAGGAGTAGGCCATTCGGCCCCTCAAGCCTGCCCTGCCATTCAGTAAGATCATGGCTGATCTGCCCCAGACCTCAACTCCTCTTTCATGCCAGCTCTTCATAGACCTCAACTCTCCAATATTTCAAAAATCTATTTACATCCTCTTTAAATACTTTCAGTGATTTAGCCTCCAATACTGACTGGGGTAGAGAATTCCAGACATTCACTACCCTCTGAGAGAAGAAATTCCTTTGCATCTCAGTTTAAATGAGTGTCCCCTTATTCTGTAACTATGTCGCCTAGTTTGAGATTCCCGCACTAGTGGAAACATCTTCTCAACATCGACCCTGTTAATAAAAACAAGAAATGCTGGAAATACTCAGCAGGTCTGGCAGCATCTGTGAAGAGAGAAGCAGAGTTAATGTTTCAGGTCAGAGACCCTTCTTCACCCTGTTAAGCACCCTCAGAATCTTGTACGTTTCAAAAAGATCACCCCTCATTCTTCTAAACACGAATGAATAACCTGTTTAGCCGTTCTTCATAAGTCAACCCCTTCATCCCAGGAATCAGCTGAGTGAATCGCTTTTGAACTCCTCCAATGCCAGTACATCCTTTCTTAAGTCTAAATCTCAAGTGCGTCATCAGATTGAGAGAATCTGAAAGATAGCATAACCTGAGATACAAACTGAGATTTCAGTTTAAAACTCCCCTGGATTGTGAAACTAAAAGATACAATAGCAATTCAATTTGTATAGACTGTGCTTTGGATCATATTCCAGCCCTCATACAGTATCAGACTGGAAGATACTGTAGCAATTCCATTAGTGCAGACTCAGCTCTACATTACAGAGCAGGGAACATATTTAAACAACCGGGAACACTTTTACACAAGACGGATCATATTTGCACAACTGAGAAGATCTTTACCCAACAGGGAACCATTTTACATAATAACAGAGAACATCTTCACACAACAGCGAATACAGTAACACAACAGAGAACATATTACACAGCAGGAAATATCTTTAAAAGAACACAGGGAACATCTTTACAGAACAGAGAACACAATTACATAAGTCATCAGTCTTTCGCTGTCTCTTGCTGGTTTGCTCAGTACCTTTCTCTGTCTGTTCCTTTCTCAGTCCTGATAATATCTTCCTGGTTTTCTGTGTGTCTTTCTCTGTCTGTTCCTTTCTGCGTCCTGATAATCTCTTCCTGGTTTTCTGTGTGTCTTTCTCTGTCTGTTCCCTTCTGGGTCCGAATGATCTCTACCCGGTTTTCTGTGTGTCTTTCTCTTCCTGCCTCATTGTCGGTGCTGTTACTCAGTGTCCTTGTGTCATTGGGTAGTGAGGGTGAGTCCGTCAGCACGTGTGTTGATGAGTCCGGGATTCTTGAGAAATCCGACTCCAATCCTATTTTTATAAAAACATTGGGGAATTGAACATATTTCACTAACAGGCAGCTAAAATTTAAACCAGCAGTTAGCAGAGTGGCGCAGCGGAAGCGTGCTGGGTCGATGGATCGAAACCATTCTCTGCTATTTATGTTTGGTCGGAAGACAAACAGTTCACTTTCAAAACATCAAGTGTTTCCCCATAATAACAAGATGCGCTCGATTGCGATCAGCTTTTTCCTTCTCGTGAACACATCAATCAGTAACAACTCACTTTTGCTCACACGAACACAAGCTGCAAACACGGACCAGCCGAGTCTCTCCCACTTTGTCAACCCCCTTCCTGCAGAGCCTCCTCTCCACCACCAGATGGTGATGTTGGCCACAATAAAACCGGGACAAATGGTCACAGTGAGGAGACGGTCAGCAAGAGAAAATAAAACAATAACAGGGAAAACCTTTGCACAACAACAGGGGACATCTTTGCACAACAGAAAACATATTTACACAACAGGAAATACCGTTACACAACAGGGAGAACACAATCATACAAATGCCTTGTTTCTCCATCTCAGTTTCGTTGTCTGTCTCTCTCTCTCCGTTCCTCACTTTTATTTCCTCACAGTCTAATAGTTTTCTGTGTGTTTTTCTCTCTGTCCCGTTGTCGATGGTGTCACTCAGCGTCCTTGTAACATTGCGTAGCCAGGCTGAGCCTCCCAACACCTGTGTTATAGAACATAGAACATAGAACAGTACAGCACAGTACAGGCCCTTCGGCCCACGATGTTGTGCCGAACCTTTAACCTACTCTAAGATCAAAACTACCTACATACCTTTCATTCTACTATCATCCATGTACCTATCCAAGAGACGCTTAAATGTCCCTAATGTATCTGCTTCTACTACCACCGCTGGCAGTGCATTCCACGCACCCACCACTCTCTGTGTAAAGAACCTACCTCTGACATCCCCCCGAAACCTTCCTCCAATCACCTTAAAATTATGCCCTTTCCACCCTGGGAAAAAGTCTCTGGCTATCCACTCTATCTATGCCTCTCATCATCTTGTACCCCTCTGTCAAGTCACCTCTCATCCTTCTTCGTTCCAATGGGAAAAGCCCCAGCACCCTCAACCTTTCTTCGTAAGACATGCCCTCCAGTCCAGGCAGCATCCTGATAAATCTCCTCTGCACCCTCTCTAAAGCTTCCACATCCTTCCTATAATGAGACGACCAGAACTGAACACAATATTCCAAGTGTGGTCTAACCAGGGCTTTATAGAGCTGCAGCATAACCTCGCGGCTCTTAAACTCAATCCCCCTGCTAATGAAAGCCAACACACCATACGCCTTCTTAACAACCCTATCAAACTTGGGTGGCAACTTTGAGCGATCTATGGACATGGGCCCCAAGATCCCTCTGTTCCTCCACACTACCAAGAATCCTGTCTTTTAGCCTGTATTCTGCATTCAAATTCGACCTTCCAAAATGAATCACTTCACACTTTTCCAGGTTGAACTCCATCTGCCACTTCTCAGCCCAGCTCTGCACCCTGTCAATGTCCCGTTGCAACCTACAACAGCCTTCCACACTATCCACAACTCCAGCAACCTTCGTGTCATCGGCAAACTAGCTGACCCAGACTTCCACTTCCTCATCCAAGTCATTTATAAAAATCACGAAGCGCAGAGGTCCCAGAACAGATCCCTGCGGAACACGACTGGTCGCCGAGCTCCAGGCTGAATACTTTCCATCTACTACCACCCTCTGTCTTCTCTGGGCCAGCCAATTCTGTATCCAGACAGCCAACTTTCCCTGCATCCCATGCCTCCTTACTTTCTGAATGAGCCTACCATGGGGAACCTTATCAAACTCCTTGCTAAAATCCATCTGCACCACATCCACTGCTCTTCCTTCATCGATGTGTTTTGTCACATCTTCAAAGAATTCAATAAGGCTTGTGAGGCATGACCTGCCCCTCACAAAGCCATGCTGACTGTCTCTAATCAAACTATGCTTTTCCAACTAATCATAAATCATGTCTCTCAGAATCCTCTCCAATAATTTGCCCACTACCGACATAAGACTGACTGGTCGATAATACCCAGGGTTATCCCTATTCCCTTTCTTGAACAAGGGAATAACACTTGCCACCCTCCAATCATGTGGTGCCACTCCAGTGGACAGTGCGGACGCAAAGATCATCGCCAAAGGCGCGGCAATCTCTTCCCTCGCTTCCCGTAATATCCTTGGGTATATCCCGGCTGGCCCCAGGGACTTATCTGTCCTCATGTCTTTCAAAATTTCCAGCACATCCTCCCTCTTAACATCAACCTGTTCGAGCATATCAGCCTGTTCCACGCTGTCCTCACAAACGTCCAGGTCCCTCTCACTAGTGAATATTGAAGCAAAGTATTCATTTAGGACCTCCCCTACCTCCTCCGACTCCAGGCACAAGTTCCCTCCACTATCCCTGATCGGCCCTACCCTCACTCTGGCCATCCTCTTGTTCCTCACATAAGTGTAGAACGCATTGGGATTTTCCTTAATCCTACCCGCCAAGACTTTTTCATGTCCCCTTCTAGCTCTCCTAAGTCCATTCTTCAGTTCCTTCCTGGCTACCTTGTAACCCTCTGGAGCCCTGTCTGATCCTTGCTTCCTCAACCTTAAGTAAGCTTCCTTCTTCCTCTTGACTAGCTGTTCCACATTTCTTGTCATCCAAGGTTCCTTCACCCTACCATCCCTTCCTTGCCTCATCGGGACAAACCTATCCAGCAGTCGCAGCAAGTGCTCCCTAAACAACCTCCACATTTCTGTCGTGCATTTCCCTGAGAACATCTGTTCCCAATTTATGCACCCCAGTTCCTGCCTAATAGCATTGTAATTCCCCCTCCCCAATTAAATATTTTCCCATCCCGTCCGCTCCTGTCCCTCTCCATGACTATAGTAAAGGTCCGGGAGTTGTGATCACTATCACCGAAATGTTCTCCCACCGAGAGATCTGCCACCTGGCCTGGTTCGTTGCCAAGCACCAAATCCAACATAGCCTCCCCTCTAGTCGGCTTATCTACATATTGAGTCAGGAAACCTTCCTGGACACACCTGACAAAAACTGCTCCATCCAAACTATTTGCACGAAGGAGGTTCCAATCAATATTAGGGAAGTTGAAGTCACCCATGACAACAACCCTGTTAGTTCTGCACCTTTCCAAAATCTGCCTCCCAATCTGTTCCTCCGTGTCTCTGTTGCTATTGGGGGGTCTATAGAAAACTCCCAATAAAGTGACTGCTCCTTTCCTGTTTCTGACTTCCACCCATAATGACTCAGTAGACAAACCCTCCTCGATGACCTCCCTTTCTGCAGCTGTGATACTATCCCTGATTAACAATGCCACTCCCCCACTTCTTTTACCTCCCTCCCTATTCCTTTTGAAACATCCAAACCCCGGAACATCCAACATCCATTCCTGCCCCTGTGATCTCCAAGTGTCCGTAATGGCCACAACATCGTAGCTCGAAGTACTGATCCATGCTCTAAGTTCATTACCCTTATTCCTGACACTTCTTGCATTAAAATAGACACACTTCAACCCATCATACTGGCTGAAACTTTGCCCTGTCAACTGTCTAACCTTCCTCACAGACTCTCTGCACTCTGTATCTGCCTGTTCAACAGCTACCCCATCCACTGATCCGTAGCTCCGGTTCCCATCCCCCTGCCAAACTAGTTTACACCCTCCCGAAGAGCTCGAGCAAACCTCCCGCCCAGGATATTGGTGCCCCTCCAGTTCAGATGCAACCCATCCTTCTTGTACAGGTCCCACCTTCCCCAGAAGGTATCCCAATGATCCACATAACTGAAGCCCTCCCTCCTACACCAGCTCTGTAGCCACGTGTTCAGCTGCACTCGCTCTCTGTTTCTAGCCTCACTAGCACGTGGCACCGGTATCAATCCTGAGATTACTACTCTGCTCGTCCTGCCTTTTAGCTTCCAACCTAACTCCTGTATTTGCTTTTCAGGTCCTCATCCCTTTTCCTAGCTATGTAATTGGTACCAATATGTACCACGACGTCTGGCTGCTCCCCCCCCCCCCCCCCTTAAGAATCCTGTAGACTCGATCCGAGACATCCCTGACCCTGGCACCCGGGAGGCAACTTACCATCCGGGAGTCTCGTTCGCGACCACAGAATCTCCTGTCTGTTCCTCTAACCATTGAATCTCCTATCACTATCGCTCTCCTATTCTCCACCCTTCCCTTCTGAGCCGCAGAGCCAGGCTCAGTGCCAGAGACCTGGCCGCTGTGGCTTTCCACTGGTAGGCACCCCCCACAACCGTATCCAAAACGGTATACTTATTATTGAGGGGAACGGCCACAGGGGATCCCTGCACTGTGCGCCTATTCCCTTTCCCTCCCCTGACGGTCACCCAGCTACCTTTATCCTGTGACCTAAGTGTCAGTACTTCCCCATAACTGCTCTCTATCATCCCCTCTGCCTCCCGCATGATCCAAAGTTCATCCAGCTCCAGCTCCAGTTCCCTAACGCGGTCTGCGAGGAGCTGGAGTTGGGTGCACTTCTCACAGGTGAAGTCAGCAGGGACACAAGTGGTGACCCTTACCTCCCACATCCTGCAAGAGGAGCATGCAACTGCCCTAGCTTCCATCCCCTCTGCTCGAAATTGACAACAGAGAATAAAAAAATATAAAGGAAAACCTTACCTTACCAAACCCTCCACACAAGAGTCCTTTTTTTTGGTTGGAGGAGGAGGATGGGTGGGAGACACTACACGTGTAGTGTTTCGGGTTTAGCCACTGCCCGAATATATAAGTTCACTTACCCAGCAGTCCCCGTGTCCGCGTCCGCCGAATCGCCAGGTAAGTACTTTATAGTGAAACGTACCTTCCCAGCTGCCCCCTGGCTCGCACTATCACCGCTACTGCTGATCAAAGGTGTTGCTGTAATAAAAACAGAAAATGCTGGAAATGCTCAGTAGGTCTGGCAGCATCTGTGCAGAGAGAAACAGTCAACAGTTCAGGTCTGTTTCCTTAGCTCACATTAACTTTGTTCTTTCTCCACAGATGCTGCCAGACCTGCTGACTATTTCAAGCATTTTCTGTTTCTGTTTCAGATTTTCAGCATCTGCAGTATTTTGCTTTTCTCCGTGTGTTGCTATGTCTGGGACTGTTTGAGTGCAATGCTATTGCTTTATAAACAGCGTTGAAACAAACATTTATCTCACGAACACACAGCACTAATACACAGCTGGATATAAACAGCAGCCTGCAGCAGAGGGCGCAGTGGAAGTTTATTAACACAAATAATTCACCAGCACAATATTTACTGCTATCCTCAATCACACCACCCTTCATCTTAACACGTTTTATTCTCTATTCACATCAACTTCTTCCTTCCAGTAAACACTTCAATTTGGAACACAGCTTCCAAATCACCTTTATTCACAAACCTGAACACAAGCTGCAAATGCTGCAAACACACACCAGCCCAGACTTTCCCCTTTCTGTCAACCCATTCCTGCATCACTGCCTCTCCACCAACAGTTGTTGCTAGAATCATACAATCATAGAATGGCTACAGCACAGAAGGAGGCCATTCAGCCTGTCGAACCCGTGCTGGCTCTCTGTTAGAGCAACTCACCTCGTCTCACTCCCCAGTCAGTTCAATTTCGGTGGTGGGAAAACTTATCGAAAGAATAATTCGGTACAAAATTAATATTCCCATGGACAAATGTGGGTTAATTCAAGAAAGCCAGCATGGATTTGTTAAGGGAAAATCATGTTTAACTGCCCTGCTGGAGTTTTTTGATGAGGTAACAGAGAGGGATGATGAGGGCAATGCTGTTGATGTGGTGTACATGGACTTTCAAAAGGTCTGGCAGCATCTGAAAGGTCACTGACCTGAAACATTAACTCTGTTTCTCTCTCCACAGATGCTGCCAGACCTGCTGAGTACTTCCAGCACTTTTTATTTATATTTCAGATTTCTAGCATCTGCAGTATTTTGCTTTTATTGACTTTCAAAATAAGTTTGATACAATGCAACACAACAGACTTGTGAGCAAAGTTATAACTCATGGAATAAAAGGGACAGTAGTAACATGGATATGGAATTGGCTGAGTGACAGGAAACAAAGAGTAGTGAGCAATGGATGTTCTTCGGACTAGAGGAAGGTTTGTAGTGGAGTTCCCCAGGAGTCAGAGTTGGGACCCTTGCCTTTCCTGATATATATTAATGACCTAGACCTTGGTGTACAGGGCAGAATTTCAAAGTTTATGGATGATACAAAAATTGGAAGCATTGTGAACTGTCAGGATGATAGTGTAGAACTTCAAAAGGGCATAGAAAAGTTGGTGGAATGGGAGGACAGATGACGGGTGAAGTTCAATGCAGAGAAATGTGAATTGATTCATTTCGGTAGGAAGAATATGGAGTGACAATATAGAATAAAGGGTACAATTCTAAAGGGGGTGCAGGAGCAGTGGGAACTGGGGTTATATGTCATTGGTTGAGAGAGTGGTTAATAAAGCATACAGTATCCTCGGCTTTAGTGATAGAGGCATAGAGTACAAGAACAAGGAGGTCATGTTGAAATCGGAAGCCATTTCTCGTGTAGAGGCGGAGCGCACGCGGGACTGCTGGGTAAGTGAGGTTACATATTTGGGTGGTTGCTTGACCCGAAACCCTATTCGGGTAGTGTCTCCCACCCATCCTCCTCCTCTAACCAAAAAAAAAGTTCTGTCCGTTGGATTGCTAAGCTAACAAGTTTTGACTTTTTTTTTTGGTTTTCAGTAGATCTGTTGGGAATTTAGAATAGTGGGAATGGAGGTTAAGGCAGTTGAATGTTCCTCCTGCAGAATGTTGGAGGTAAGGGTCGCCAAGAGTGTCCCTGCTGACTGCATCTGCAGGAAGTGCACCCAACTCCAGCTCCTCGAGAACCGCGTTAGGGAACTGGAGCTGGAGCTGGATGAACTTCGGATCATTAGAGAGGCGGAGGGGGTTATTGAGAGGAGTTATAGGGAGGTAGTCACACCTCAGGTAAAAGAAGTAGGTAGATGGGTTACCGTCAGGGGAAGGAGAGGGAACCAGCAGGCAGTGCAGGGATCCCCTGTGGCCGTTTCCCTCAACAACAGGTATACCGTTTTGGATACTGTTGTGGGGGACGACTTACCAGGGGTGAGCAATGGGGTACAGGTCTCTGGCACAGAGTGTGTCCCTGTTGCTCAGAAGGGAAGGGGAAGAGGAGCAGAGCATTAGTCATTGGGGACTCCATAGTTAGGGCAACAGATAGGAGGTTCTGTGGGAACGAGAGAGACTCACGGTTGGTGTGTTGCCTCCCAGGTGCCAGGGTTCGTGATGTCTCGGATCGTGTTTTTGGGATCCTTAAGGGGGAGGGGGAGCAGCCCCAAGTCGTGGTCCACATAGGCACCAACGACATAGGTAGGAAGAGAGATGGGGATTTAAGGCAGAAATTCAGGGAGCTAGGGTGGAAGCTTAGAGCGAGAACAAACAGAGTTGTTATCTCTGGGTTGTTGCCCGTGCCACGTGCGAGCGAAGCGAGGAATAGGGAGAGAGAGGAGTTGAACACGTGGCTGCAGGGATGGGGTAGGAGGGAGGGTTTTGGTTTCCTGGATAATTGGGGCTCTTTCTGGGGTAGGTGGGACCTCTACAAACAGGATGGTCTTCACCTGAACCAGAGGGGTTCCAATATCCTGGGGGGGAGATTTGCTAGTGCTCTTTGGGGGGGGTTAAACTAATTCAGCAGGGGGATGGGAACCTAAATTGCAGTTCCAGTGTACAGCATGTTGAGAGTAGTGAGGTCATGGATAAGGTTACAAGGACGCAAGAGGGCACTGGCAAGCAAGAACTTGGTTTAAAGTGTGTCTACTTCAACGCCAGGAGCATCCGGAATAAGGTGGGTGAGCTTGCAGCATGGGTTGGTACCTGGGATCTCGATGTTGTGGCCATTTCGGAGACATGGATGGAGCAGGGACAGGAATGGATGTTGCAGGTTCCGGGATTTAGATGTTTCAGTAAGAACAGAGAAGATGGTAAAAGGGGGGGGGGGTGTGGCATTGTTAATCAAGGAGAGTATTACGGCGGCAGAAAGGACGTTTGAGGACTCGTCCACTGAGGTAGTATGGGCCGAGGTTAGAAACAGGAGAGGAGAGGTCACCCTGTTGGGAGTTTTCTATAGACCTCTGAATATTTCCAGAGATGTGGAGGAAAGGATAGCGAAGATGATTCTCGACAGGAGCGAGAGTAACAGGGTAGTTGTTATGGGGGACTTTAACTTTCCAAATATTGACTGGAAATACTACAGTTCGAGAACTTTAGATGGGTCAGTTTTTGTCCAGTGTGTGCAGGAGGGTTTTCTGACACAGTATGTAGACAGGCCAACCAGGGGCGATGCCGCATTGGATTTGGTACTGGGTAATGAACCCAGCCAGGTGTTAGATTTAGATGTAGGTGAGCACTTTGGTGATAGTGATCACAATTCGGTTAGGTTTACCTTAGCAATGGGCAGGGACAGGTATACACCACAGGGCAAGAATTATAGCTGGGGGAAAGGAAATTATGATGCGATTAGGCAAGATTTAGGATGCGTAGGATGAGGAAGGAAACTGCAGAGGATGGGCACAATCGAAATGTGGAGCTTATTCAAGGAGCAGCTACTGCGTGTCCTTGATAAGTATGTACCTGTCAGGCAGGGAGGAAGTTGTCGAGCGAGGGAGCCGTGGTTTACTAAAGAAGTTGAAGCACTTGTCAAGCAGAAGAAGAAGGTTTATGTTAGGATGAGACGTGAAGGCTCAGTTCGGGCGCTTGAGAGTTGCAAGCTAGCCAGGAAGGATCTAAAGGGAGAGCTAAGAAGAGCGAGGAGAGGACACGAGAAGTCATTGGCGGATAGGATCAGGGAATACCCGAAGGCTTTCTATAGGTATATCAGGAATAAAAGAATGACTAGAGTAGGTTAGGGCCAATCAAGGATAGTAGTGGGAAGTTGTGTGTGGAATCAGAGGAGATAGGGGAAGCGTTAAATGAATATTTTTCGTCAGTATTTACAGTAGAGAAAGAAAATGTTGTCGAGGAGAATACTGAGATACAGACTATTAGGCTAGATGGGATTGAGGTTCACAAGGAGGAGGTGTTAGCAATTTTGGAAAGTGTGAAAATAGATAAGTCCCCTGGGCCAGATGGGATTTATCCTAGGATTCTCTGGGAAGCCAGGGAGGAGATTGCAGAGCCTTTGTCCTTGATCTTTATGTCGTCATTGTCAACAGGAATAGTGCCGGAAGACTGGAGGATAGCAAACGTTGTCTCCTTGTTCAAGAAGGGGAGTAGAGACAGCCCTGGTAATTATAGACCTGTGAGCCTTACTTCGATTGTGGGTAAAATGTTGGAAAAGGTTATAAGAGATAGGATTTATAATCATCTTGAAAAGAATAAGTTCATTAGCGATAGTCAGCACGGTTTTGTGAAGGGTAGGTCGTGCCTCACAAACCTTATTGAGTTTTTTGAGAAGGTGACCAAACAGGTGGATGAGGGTAAAGCCGTGGATGTGGTGTATATGGATTTCAGTAAGGCGTTTGATAAGGTTCTCCACGGTAGGCTATTGCAGAAAAAAACGGAAGTATGGGATTGAAGGTGATTTAGTGCTTTGAATCAGAAATTGGCTAGCTGAAAGAAGACAGAGGGTGGTGGTTGATGGTAAATGTCCATCCTGGAGTTTAGTTACTAGTGGTGTACCGCAAGGATCTGTTTTGGGGCCACTGCTGTTTGTCATTTTTATAAATGACCTGGATGAGGGTGTAGAAGGGTGGGTTAGTAAATTTGCGGATGACACGAAGGTCGGTGGAGTTGTGGATAGTGCCGAAGGATGTTGTAGGTTACAGAGGGACATAGATAGGCTGCGGAGCTGGGCTGAGAGATGGCAAATGGAGTTTAATGCGGAAAAGTGTGAGGTGATTCACTTTGGAAGGAGTAACAGGAATGCAGAGTACTGGGCTAATGGGAAGATTCTTGGTAGTGTGGATGAGCAGAGAGATCTTGGTGTCCAGGTACATAAATCCCTGAAAGTTGCCACCCAGGTTAATAGGGCTGTTAAGAAGGCATATGGTGTGTTAGCTTTTATTAGTAGGGGGATCGAGTTTCGGAGCCACGAGGTTATGCTGCAGCTACACAAAACTCTGGTGCGGCCACACTTGCAGTATTGCGTGCAGTTCTGGTCACCGCATTATAGGAAGGATGTGGAAGCTTTGGAAAGGGTGCAGAGGAGATTAACTAAGATGTTGCCTGGTATGGAGGGAAGGTCTTACGAGGAAAGGCTGAGGGACATGAGGTTGTTTTCGTTCGAGAGGAGGAGGAGAGGTGACTTAATAGAGACATATAAGATAATCAGAGGGTTAGATAGGGTGGATAGTGAGAGTCTTTTTCCTCGGATGGTGATGGCAAACACGAGGGGACATAGCTTTAAGTTGAGGGGTGATAGATATAGGACAGATGTCAGAGGTAGTTTCTTTACTCAGAGAGTAGTAGGGGCGTGGAACGCCCTGCCTGAAACAGTACTGGACTCGCCAAATTTAAGGGCATTTAAGTGGTCATTGGATAGACATATGGATGAAAATGGAATAGTGCAGGTCAGATGGTTTCACAGGTCGGCGCAACATCGAGGGCCGAAGGGCCTGTCCTGCGCTGTAATGTTCTATGTTCTATTGTACAAGACACTAGCCTCAGCTAAAGTACTGCGTCCCGTTCTGGATGCCACACTTTAGGAAAGATGTGAAGGCATTGGAGAGATTATGGAAAAGATTCATGAGAATGGTTCCAGGGATGAGGAACTTCAGTTATGTAGATAGATTGGAGAAGTTAGGACTGTTTTCCTTGGAGAAAAGAAGGCTAAGAGGAGATTTCATAGTGGTATTCAAAATGATGAGGGGTGTGGACAGAGTGAACAAAGAACAAAGAACAAAGATAATTACAGCACAGGAACAGGCCCTTCGGCCCTCCAAGCCTGCGCCGATCCAGATCCTCTCTCTAAACATGTCGCCTATTTTCTTAGGTTCTGTATCTCTTTTCTTCCTGCCCATTCATGTATCTGTCTAGATACATCTTAAAAGACTCCATCGTGCCCGCGTCTACCACCTCCGCTGGCAACGCGTTCCAGGTGCCCACCACCCTCTGCGTAAAGAACTTTCCACGCATATCCCCCCTAAACATTTCCCCTTTCACTTTGAACTCGTGTCCTCTAGTAATTGAAACCCCTGCTCTGGGAAAAAGCCTCTTGCTGTCCACCCTGTCTATACCTCTCATGATTTTGTACACCTCTATCAGGTCCCCCCTCAACCGCCGTCTTTCTAATGAAAATAATCCTAATCTACTCAACCTCTCTTTATAGCTAGCGCCCTCCATACCAGGCAACATCCTGGTGAACCTCCTCTGCACCCTCTCCAAAGCATCCACATCCTTTTGGTAATGTGGCGACCAGAACTGTATGCAGTATTCCAAATGTGGCCGAACCAAAGTCCTATACAACTGTAACATGACCTGCCAACTCTTGTACTCAATGCCCCGTCCGATGAAGGAAAGCATGCCGTATGCCTTCTTGACCACTCTATTTACCTGCGTTGCCACCTTCAGGGAACAGTGGACCTGAACACCCAAATCTCTCTGGACATCAATTTTCCCCAGGACTTTTCCATTTACTGTATAGTTCACTCTTGAATTGGATCTTCCAAAATGCATCACCTCGCATTTGCCCTGATTGAACTCCATCTGCCATTTCTCTGCCCAACTCTCTAATATATCTATATTCTGCTGTATTCTCTGACAGTCCCCTTCACTATCTGCTACTCCACCAATCTTAGTGTCGTCTGCAAACTTGCTAATCAGTCCACCTATACTTTCCTCCAAATCATTAATGTATATCACAAACAACAGTGGTCCCAGCACGGATCCCTGTGGAACACCACTGGTCACACGTCTCCATTTTGAGAAACTCCCCTCTACTGCTACTCTCTGTCTCCTGTTGCCCAGCCAGTTCTTTATCCATCTATCTAGTACACCTTGGACCCCAAGCGCCTTCACTTTCTCCATCAGCCTGCCATGGGGAACCTTATCAAACGCCTTACTGAAGTCCATGTATATGACATCGACAGCCCTTCCCTCATCAATCAACTTTGTCACTTCCTCAAAGAATTCTATTAAGTTGGTAAGACATGACCTTCTCTGCACAAAACCATGTTGCCTATCACTGATGAGCCCATTTTCTTCCAAATGGGAATAGATCCTATCCCTCAGTATCTTCTCCAGCAGCTTCCCTACCACTGACGTCAGGCTCACCGGTCTATAATTACCTGGATTATCCCTGCTACCCTTCTTAAACAAGGGGACAACATTAGCAATTCTCCAGTCCTCCGGGACCTCACCCGTGTTTAAGGATGCTGCAAAGATATCTGTTAAGGCCCCAGCTATTTCCTCTCTCGCTTCCCTCAGTAACCTGGGATAGATCCCATCCAGACCTGGGGACTTGTCCACCTTAATGCCCTTTAGAATACCCAACACTTCCTCCCTCCTTATGCCGACTTGACCTAGAGTAATCAAACATCTGTTCCTAACATCAACATCCGTCATGTCCCTCTCCTCGGTGAATACCGATGCAAAGTACTCGTTTAGAATCTCACCCATTTTCTCTGAGTCCAAGCATAACATTCCTCCTTTGTCCTTTAGTGGGCCAATCCTTTCTCTAGTTACCCTCTTTCTCCTTATATATGAATAAAAGGCTTTGGGATTTTCCTTAACCCTGTTTGCTAAAGATATTTCATGACCCCTTTTAGCTCTCTTAATTCCTCGTTTCAGATTTGTCCTACATTCCCGATATTCTTTCAAAGCTTCGTCTTTCATCAGCCGCCTACACCTTATGTATGCTTCCTTTTTCCTCTTAGCTAGTCTCACAATTTCACCTGTCATCCATGGTTCCCTAATCTTGCCATTTCTATCCCTCATTTTCACAGGAACATGTCTCTCCTGAACGCTAATCAACCTCTCTTTAAAAGCCTCCCACATATCACATGTGGATTTACCTTCAAACAGCTGCTCCCAATCTACATTTCCCAGCTCCTGCCGAATTTTGGTATAGTTGGCCTTTCCCCAATTTAGCACTCTTCCTTTCGGACCACTCTCGTCTTTGTCCATGAGTATTTTAAGCTTACGGAATTGTGATCACTATTCCCAAAGTAGTCCCCTACTGAAACTTCAACAACCTGGCCGGGCTCATTCCCCAACACCAGGTCCAGTATGGCCCCTTCCCGAGTTGGACTATTTACATACTGCTCTAGAAAACCTTCCTGGATGCTCCTTACAAATTCTGCTCCATCTGGACCTCTAACACTAAGCGAATCCCAGTCAATGTTGGGAAAATTAAAATCTCCTATCACCACCACCCTGTTGCTCCTACATCTTTCCATAATCTGTTTACATATTTGTACCTCTATCTCACGCTCGCTGTTGGGAGGCCTGTAGTACAGCCCCAACATTGTTACCGCACCCTTCCTATTTCTGAGTTCTGTCCATATTGCCTCACTGCTCGAGTCCTCCATAGCGCCCTCCTTCAGCACAGCTGTGATATCCTCTTTGACCAGTAATGCAACTCCTCCACCCCTTTTACCTCCCTCTCTATCCCGCCTGAAGCATCGATATCCTGGGATATTTAGTTGCCAATCATGCCCTTCCCTCAACCAAGTCTCAGTAATAGCAATAACATCATACTCCCAGGTACTAATCCAAGCCCTAAGTTCATCTGCCGTACCTACTACACTTCTTGCATTAAAACAAATGCACCTCAGACCACCAGTCCCTTTATATTCATCATCTGCTCCCTGCCTGCTCTTCCCCTTAGTCACACTGACTTCATTATCTAGTTCCTTACAGGCTTTTGTTACTACCTCCTTACTGTCAACTGACCTCAATTGGTTCCCATCCCCCTGCCACATTAGTTTAAACCCTCCCCAACAGCGTTAGCAAAAGCACCTCCAAGGACATTGGTTCCAGTCCGGCCCAGGTGTAGACCGTCCAATTTGTAATAGTCCCACCTCCCCCAGAACCGGTCCCAATGTCCCAAAAATCTGAACCCCTCCTTCCTGCACCATCTCTCAAGCCACGCATTCATCCTGACTATTCTTTCATTTTTACTCTGACTATCACGTGGCACTGGTAGTAATCCTGAGATTACTACCTCTGAGGTCCTACTTTTTAACTTGGCTCCTAACTCCCTAAACTCTGCTTGTAGGACCTCATCCCGTTTTTTACCTATATCATTAGTGCCTATGTGCACAATGACAACTGGCTATTCACCCTCCCCCTTTCGAATGTTCTGCAGCCGATCTGAGACATCCCTGACCCGTGCACCTGGGAGGCAACATACCATTCGGGAGCCTCGTTTTCGACCACAGAACCGCCTATCTACTCCCCTTACAATCGAATCCCCTACGACTATAGCCCTTCCACTCTTTTTCCCGCCCTTCTGAACAGCAGAGCCAGCCACGGTGCCATGGACCTGGCTACTGCTGCCTTCCCCTGGTGAGCCATCTCCCCCAACAGTATCCAAAACGGTATACTTGTTTTGGAGGGAGATGACCGCAGGGGACTGCTGCGCTGCCTTCCTGCTCTTTCTCTGCCTTTTGGTCACCCATTCCCTTTCTCTCTCAGCAATCCTAATCTGCGGTGTGACCAATTCACTAAACGTGCTATCCACGACCTCCTCAGCATCGCGCATGCTCCAAAGTGAGTCCATCCGCAGCTCGAGAGCCGTCATGCGGTCTAACAAGAGCTGCAGTTGGACACACTTCCTGCACGTGAAGGAGTCAGGGACATCAGCCATGTCCCTGAGCTCCCACATTGAGCAAGAGGAGCATGACACGGGTCTGAGATCTCCTGCCATTTTTAATCTTAAGCTTAACTTAGTTAAATGAAAAAGGAACGAAAAGTTTTTACCAATCACAATAAATAAAGTGGATAGGGAAAAACTGTTCCCACTTGTGAAAGGATCGAGAACGAGAAGGCACAGATTTAAATTAATTGCTAAAGAAGCAAAAGCGACATGGGGTAAAACATTTTCACACAGCGAGTGGTTAAAGTATGAACTGCCTGAGAATGTGATGGAGGCAGGTTCAATTGAAGCATTCAAATGGAAATTAGACTGTTATCTGAAAAGGAAGAATGTGCAGGATTATGGGGAGAGGACGGGGAAGTGACATGAGGTGAATCGCTCATTTGGAGAGTCAGTGCAGACACGATGGGCCAAATGGCCTCCTTCTGTGCAGTAACAATTCTGTGATTCTGTGATTCCAATATTCAAGTCATTTCTATATATGGTGGTCCTGACACTGACCCTTGTGGACTTCACTGTTCACCATCTTCCATTCTGAAAAACAACCAAATACCACAACTCGCTTTTCTTGATATTTCATCCATTTTTTAACCCAAGCAGATACTGACCCTCCTATTCCAGGAGCCACAGTTTTGTTACCCAGCCTTTTATGTGGTAGTTTGTCAAACGCTTTCTTAAAATTCATATAGACAACATCCATTGCTTTCCCTTCATCAACCTTTTCTGTTACTTCATCAAAAAAATCAGTTATATTAGTGAAGAAGTGGAAAGGTGCTGAACCTCTCAGTTTTCGGTCTACCCAAACCAAGTTCAAGGCCTGAATAATGAACCGATTGCCTCATTAGTTCTGTGAATAATACAATGATTTAATAGACAAAGTTTTGAAACATTCCTGCCCATAAATCTTGATAACAGAGAGTGTGTGGATCTCCTGACTCAGAATGTTTAATGGATACAGTCCTCAGATCCGACAAGGAACCCCTGAACATCCACAGTAAAGACAGTGTGGATGAGGAAATGTAGGAGCCGGGAGCTGTAACTCAGGGACGGCCGAGCTCTCCTGTCATTGAGCTTGTGTGTCTGCTCTGCTCGCCGCACTTCCGGCTCTACTTTGTTTCCAATGAAAAGATGAAAAGGGCCGTTCGGTTTTCCTCTCACTGACAGCGTGTTTCACTCGGGTTAATATAACCCGGGACTTTTGCTGCTGAAATGAATTCTGCAAGGTCCCAGCAAACACACCGGCTCCCTCCTTTCTCCCCTCTTTCTACCGGATTGTTTTACCAGGAGGGGCACAATAATAACAAACCCCCTGCAGGGAATGACGACAAATTGAGCATCTAAATGGGGCAAGTGGGCAGCTTTCTGGGTTCTAGGTTCCCCCTACCCCGCCCCTCCCTCCCTCCAGTCAAAGCCCCTCTTCACTTTCTTTGGGACTTTGATGAGGGTGAAATGGGGAAAGTTCCCATTGATGTTTGAATGCTGAATTGCTGCAGGGATCTGCGCACGCGTGATGCAGCCCCGCCCCCAGTGGGACGTCACAATGAGGAGTGGAGCGCATGCGCAGCCTTTCCCAACCCAGTCTGTGAAGCCATTCACTCAATCAGGGGAAGATGCTTTAAATCAGCTGCGAATGGAGACTTCCTGGGCCCGGGGGAAGGGAACAAAGAGCACCTGCTTCCAGCAGCCACTGCTTTGGGAGCGTGTCCGCAGATGTGCTCAGAGATTAGCATTGAGTGGTGGGAAGTTGAGGGGGAGTCGGGGGGTGTTTGTAACAGACTTTTTTTTTATTTCCAAAATATACTTTATTCATAAAAATCTGTAAAAATTACATTGCCAAACAGTTTCCAAACAACACCAAAAATACAAACATTGCAAGGGAGGTCAGTTTCCTTCAATACTGTCATAAGTTTCTTCCCAACCCTTCCGTTTCACAATTGTCATGTCAATTACAGTTTTACATTTACAGCAATTGAGAATATTAACGATACAGTTCGAGGGGTTTCCCATGGATCCAGCCCCTCAGTCCAGATTGGTGGGGGAACCTTACACTGTGGTCTTTCCCCATTGAGCCTTTGCTGCGGCTGCCCCAAGCTTTAGTGCGTCCCTCAGCACGTAGTCCTGGACCTTGGAATGTGCCAGTCTGAAACATTCGGTCGTGGACAACTCTTTGCGCTGGAAGACCAGCAGGTTTCGGGCAGACCAAAGGGCGTCTTTCACCGAATTGATAGTCCTCCAGCAGCAGTTGATGTTTGTCTCGGTGTGCGTCCCTGGGAACAACCCATAGAGCACAGACTCCTGTGTTACAGAGCTGCTTGGGATGAACCTTGACAAAAACCACTGCATCTCTTTCCACACCTGCTTTGCAAAGGCACATTCCAGGAGGAGGTGGCTGATTGTCTCTTCCCCACCACAGCCAACGCGGGGGCACTGTGCGAAGGGGGCGAGACTTCGGGTGTGCATGAAGGATCTGACGGGGAGGGCCCTTCTCACCACCAGCCAAGCTACGTCTTGGTGCTTGTTTGAAAGTTCTGGTGATGAGGCATTCCGCCAAATGGCTTTGACGGTCTGCTCGGGGAACCATCCGACAGGATACACCGTTTCCTTTTCCCGTAGGGCCTTGAAGACATTCCGTGCAGACCACTGCCTGATGGACCGGTGGTCAAAGGTGTTTGCCCGCAGAAACTGCTCCACGAAGGATAGGTGGTACGGCACCGCCCAACTGCATGGAGCGTTCCGCGGCAATGTGACCAGGCCCATCCTTCGCAACACCGGGGAAAGATAGAACCTCAGCACGTAGTGAAACTTGGAGTTTGTGTACTGGGGGTCTACACAGAGCTTGATGCAGCCGCACACGAAGGTGTTCATCAGGATGAGGGCCACGTTGGGTACATTTTTCCCGCCCTTGTCCAGAGATTTGAACATCGTGTCCCTCCAGACGCGGTCCATTTTAGATCCAAAGACGAAGCGGAAAATGGCTCGGGTGACTGCCACGGCGCAGGAGTGGGGTATGGGCCAGACCTGCGCCACGTAGAGCAACAACGTGAGCGCCTCGCACCTGATGACCAGGTTCTTACCCACAATGGAGAGAGATCGCTGCCCCCACATGCCCAACGTTTGTCGTACCTTGGCTACTCGCTCCTCCCATGTTTTGGTGCACGCCCCAGCCCTTCCGAACCATATCTGTTTGTAACAGACACTGTGGAGCTGGAGCTGCTCCCGGAACATGGAGTGAGCCGGGGACATGGGGAAGGGAGAGTTCATTCTCGGACAGTGTCTGTGCAGGCTCAGGGAGACACAATGGGAAGAAATCACTATTGAAAATCACTGACAATTTTACCACCCAAAGGAGAGGGAATTTTCCTGCTTTATTTCCAGTCTCTCACTGTTTGTTGGATCGTGAACAGTGGGGGAAAAATAGCCGCACAACAACGATGTGGATAGTTTGACAAAGAGCATTTATGCAGACACCAGGTGAGAAGTGTGAAAGGCACATTTTAAATAGTGTCTGTTTGTTTTCCGTTGAAATAGAAATGCGACTGTGTAAAGGTCACTGCTCTATCGGACAGTCCCTGTCATTGAGCAGTGCAGGGCTTGTGTTGTTTCTGAATGTCACAAACTTGTTGTAAATCCACTGCAAACACCTGGTAAACAGAAGCTGAATGCTGCAGTCCTGCAGTGGAGTCAGACACTGACACTGTTTGTGTTCCTGGTTTTCATTTTGTGATTGTTCATAATGATTATTATTGGGACGATTACATTGATCGCTTTTGTATCTTCTATCTCACCAGTTCTTTCATTCCTGCAGGAAAATACACGAAGGAACTTGAATGGATGTGGTGATTCTTGGACACAAAGAAAAGTGCAGCGAGCTCATTCCAACACACAGTCGGTACAGGATCACTCCCAAAGCACAGAGATACTGCCAGCTCATCAGTTCCACTGGAAAAAACAAAAGAAGTAGTCACACAGACACTGATCCCAAAGTCAAGAGACACATTTTCAATCCAACAGTCAAACAACAGCAGGAGAGACAGAAGTTGTTTCTATTTCACTCCAATTCAGTACAGCTGACAGGTTGATCCATCAATCACAGTCCAAAAACAAACTCACCATCAGATCTAAATAAACTCTGTCACCATGGTTACATTTTAAATATAAAATCTGAAATAGAACAGACAAAATTTACAGAATTGAAAGGTACAGAATGAATGCAAGGAGGCTTTAAGGGGATTTGGACAGGTTAAATGAATGGGCAAGAACATGGCAGATGGAATATAATGTGAATAAGTGTGAAGTTCTCCACTTTGGTGGAATAAATAGAAAGACAGAGTATTTCTTAAATGGTGAGAGGCTGGGAAGTGTCGATGTCCAAAGGCACCTGGGTGTCCTTGTTCATGAGTCACTGAAAGCTAGTATGCAGGTGCAGCAATCAATTAGGAAGGCAAATGGTATGTTGGCTTCATTGAAAGTGTATTTGAGTACATGAGTAAAGATGTATGAAGTCTAGATGAGACTGCACCTGGAGTATTCTGTCCAATTTTGGTTTCCTTATCTAAGGAAGGATAGACTTGTCATAGAGGGAGTGCAACAGAGATTCACCGGTCTCATCCCCTAGGATGGTGGGATTGTCTTATGATGAGAGACTGCAGAAACTGGGCCTAAATTCTCTAGAGTTTTGAAGAATGAGAGGTGATCTCATTGAAACAGACAAAGTTCTTCCAGGGTGTCACAGGGTAGATATGGATAGGATGATTCCTCTGTCTAGTGAGTCTAGAACAAGGGGACACAGTCTCAGAATAAGGGCAGGCCATTTGAGACTGAGATGAGCAGGAATTTCTTTACTCAGAGGGTGGGAACTCTGTGGAATTCTTTATCCCAGAGGGCTGTGGAAGATCAATCATTGAACATATTCAAGACAGAAATCGATAGATTTCTAAATACTAACAAGATCAAGTGATATGGAGATAGCAGGGAAAAATGGCGTAGAGGTAGATGATCAGTCACGATCTGTTTGAATGTTGGAGCAGGCTCGATGGGCTGAATGGCCTAATGCCCCTATTTCCTATGATCCTATGAATCCCAATAATGTACATCAGACGTTAGACCAAGTTATGCATTACATACCAGTTCAAAAATCCCACAGAGATTAAGACTGAAAGATACAGTATCAATTCCATTACTACAAAATGAAGGACTTGGAGCTTGCAGACCAGCCCATGTATAAGATTGAAAGTTATATTTTCATTCACAATCGTTTTCACAGAGCTAAATATTGAATACCAATCCACAACTTGTACAGGACTACCAAATAAAACCTACAACTGTAAAATACAGTTAATCCATATTTTAAATTAAACACAAGGCAAATAAATATTGATACATTAAGAGAGCAGGAAACAGTGAGAGCAGAATGGAGCATAAAGAGCCCAGGAGAGGGAGCAAGAGTTCACTCGGAGAGCAGGGAACAGCGAGAGCAGGCGTCAAAAAAGGCAAAGGAATACACAATTAATGGGAGAACACTGAACGGTGTAGAGGAAGTGAGGGACGTTGGAGTGAATGTCCACAGATCCCTGAAGGTAGCAGGACAGGTCAATAAGGTGGTTCAGCAGTTATGTGGAATCCTTTCCTTTATTAACTGAGGCATAGAGTATAAGGGTGACCTGGTATCCATGTCAATAAGTCACTGACAGCTAACATGCAGGTGCAGCAAGCAATTAGGAAGGCTAATAGTATGTTAGCCTTTATCGCAAGAGGATTTGAGTACAGGAGTAGTGAATTCTTGCTTCAATTGTATCGAACCCTGGTTAGACTGCACTTGGAGTACTGTGTGCAGCTTTGGTCCCCTTACCTTCGGAAGGATATTATTGCCATAGATGGAGTGCAAAGAAGGTTCATCAGACTTGTTCCTGGGATGGTGGGACTGTCCGATGAAGTGAGATTGGGGAAACTGGGGCTGTATTCTCTAGAGTTTTGAAGAATGAGAGGTGATCTCATTGAAACTTACAAAATATTTAAAGGACAGTCAGGGTAGATGCAGCTAAGATGTTTCCCCTGGTTGGGGAGTCGAGAACCAGGGGACGCAATTTCAAAATAAGGGGAAAGCCACTTAGGACAGAGATGAGGAGAAATGTTATTCCTCAGAGGGTTGTGAATCTTTGGAATTCTGTAACCCAGAGGGCTGTGGAAGCTCAGTTATTGAGTATGTTTAAAGCAGAGATTGATAGATTTCTAAATACAAATGACATAAGGGAATATGAGGAAAGTGTGGGGAAAAGGGCATTGAAGTGGATGATCAGCCATGATCATATTGAATGGTGGGGTAGGCTCGATGGGCAGAATGGTCGACTCCTCCTCCTATGTTCCTATGTTCCTAACTCCACATTATCGATGAGATACAGCCTCAGGCTGACTTGTCGGGTGTTGTAAACAGATATCACTGCTTCTGATCTTCACCAGAACAGAGAGTGAGATGTAAAATTGATCATCAAACAGACTGTGAGAGAATACAACAGAATAAAACACATGGAAAGACACTGTGGAATAACAAATAGATTTGATTGGAATGTTGAATTTTGATTGGAATGGATAAAACAGCAGAAACAGCAGAATAAATTGGGACAGAAAAGAGAAACTGATGGGAAGAAGGAAGAAAAGAAAGGATGGATCTGTTCACTTTTTTCAGTTTTTCACAGGTCCATAAAAGCTGGATTAAAAAAAGATGCAAAAAACAGAGAATTTCACCAAAAAGGGAGATTAAATGCTGCCGAAACCTTGGATCGAAGGATGCCCCAACAGATCACCTGTTTAACTGTCACCTCACTGGGGGATTTCAATCAATGAGCAATATTACTCTCTACTTTTCTTTTGTTAAATGAAACCACTACTGTCACTTGGAGTTAATATCCCTGTGTTCCAACTCCTGAATAATAAAATTGTGAGTTTCGCGATATTTTCTGGACACATTCCCTGCTGAAAGAACTAAGAACTCTTTTCTAATTTACACAATACTATATACACACTCATCAAGCCTCCTAAACGAGCATCCTTGGTGCTGCTCTCTCTTCTCCCAAACCTCATCTCATGTGACTGTTACATCATCACTCTGATTGTGGGAGGGATTGATCCCACTGTCTTCAGCATTAACCCTTTACAGCCTCATACTGCACTGTCTGTCCAAAAAAATCGGTGGAGTTAACTTGAATTATCAAAACAGCAACAGCTGCCAGTTGAAAATCAACTCAACCCATCAGAGAGAGAGAGAGAGAATGTCAGAGAACGTCCTGCATTCAGTCCTGACCCTGTCACACTCAGCAGCTGCTCACCCAGACACCACTCTCATCAACACTGAACATTTTTACTGAGACCCTTCAAATACTGTTTATAAAAGGCCGCAAAGATCAAAGTTCACACAGTTGTATTAAATACAACAAAGTTTAATATCTTCTCACCGTTTCTCGGTAACCACATGAGACATAGGTTTTCTTATTTGGTTCCTTTGATTTTTCTTGTTCCTGACTGACAAATATTCCAAACCTCAGATGAACCCTCCCACTTGCGTCATGTCCCAGTCTCGGTTAAAAGCAACACAAAATGACACAAACACTCTCCTTCAGTGAGATTAATATCAAGCTGTTTTCCAGGTTGAATGTGACTGTGAACAAATTTCTGTCAAATAAGTTACCTTTGATGTATCAGCACTGAAGTTCTGTACAAGGAGGAACAGCCATTCCAAACTCATATCCTTCACAAAGGCTGTTCTCGGATGTGATTGAAATTCATCATGTATTTTGAATTAAAGCTCACAAGACACAGATGTCAGTGTTGATAATGAAACTTTTCAAGCATGTTGTTACTGTGAAATAAGGCTCTGTTGGGAGTTGAACCCAAGATTTCCTGTTTATTGGACAGGTGCTTTAACCAACTGAGCTACAGAGCCAGATTGCAAATGTGCGTGCAATTGAAATCAGAGGAAGATCTTGCAGATAGTGGGCAGACTTTGGCGAGTCAAGAGCTGAGTTCGTCACGGCAGAGTTCCCAGCCTCTGACTCGCTCTTGTAGTTGTAGCTGTAGTTGTAATTGTAATAGGCAACCGTCCGTCTCGGAAGACGATGGGCTACACCCGGGGTGTACGTCACTTCTGTGTGAAACATCGTTTGTTGTGGCTGTAAAGGACGACTCGTGAGTGACGATCCCTTCCACAGCTGGTACAGATGAATATCATTGGCCCGAGGTCGACTGATAATTTTTCCTTCCTCTGAGCTCTCTTTCCCACCATCTGGTCATTTCTTTTGTCCTCTGCTTTTCCCATGGTCTTCCTGAATGCCTTTCTCCAGGAATTCCAGTCAGCAGGAAGGACTTCCCATGCATCGACTCCAATCCCAGTCAGCTTGAGATCTCGCTTTGCAGATGTCCTTGCATCACAGACGTGGGTGACCTGTTGGTCTCGTGCTGATAGCAAGCTCACCAAAGAGCATGTCTTTGGCAAAGCGACCGTCATCCATTCAGCACACATGACCCAGTCAACAGAGTCACCGCTGACTCAAGAGGGCAAACATGCTGCAGATCCCTGCACGCTGGTGTACTTCTGCATTCGGCACTCTGTCCTGCCAGGAGATGCCCAATATCCATCTGAGACAGCGGAGGTGGAAGCTGTTCAGCTGCTTTTCTTGGCTTGCATAAGTTGTTGATGCTTCTCTACTCTCAAGGAGGGTGCTGAGAACACAAGCCTGGTACATGTGGAGTTTTGTATTTTCGATCAGTTTGGTGTCGGTTCACACTCGTCTTCTCAACTTTGACATGACAGCTGCAGCATTGACAATCCTGGTGCTGATTTCAGTATCAAGGGACAGATTGCTGGTGATTGTTGATCGAAGGTCTGTGAAGCTGTTGACAACCTCCAAAGTGAGGCTGTCGATGTTGATGGAAGGTGGAGTCTCTACGTCCTGGCCCATAACTTTGATCTTCCTGCTGCTGATCGTCAGTCCAAACTCCTTGCAGGCCAGGGAGAACCGATATACAAGCTGCTGTTAATGAACTTCATTATGGGATGTCAGCACAGCGTCATCAGCAAACAGCAACTCACAGACCAAGAACTGACTCATTTTGGTCTTGGTGCGCAGTCTTGCCAAGATGAACAGCTTGTCATCAGCTCTGGTATGCAGCTGGACACCCCCATCTGAGTCACTGAAAGTTGAAAATAGCAGCATGGAGAAGAATATGCCAATTGTAAAGGATGTGAGCTGTGAGGAGGTTACAAGGAGGCTTCCAGGGGACTTGGACAGGATAAGTGAATGAAATGACAGATGGAATATAATGTGAATAAGTGTGAAGTTATCCACTTTGGTAGAATAAACAGAAAGACAGAATATTTCTTAAATGGTGAGAGGTTGGGAAGTGTTGATGTCCAAAGGGACCTGGGTGTCCTTGTTCATGAGACACGAAAAGCTCGCATGCAGGTGCAGCAATCAATTAGGAAGGCAAATGGTATGTTGGCCTTAACACGAGGGGTCATGAGTACAGGAATAAAGATGTCTTGCTGCAATTGTATAGATCCTTGGTGAGATCGTGCTGGAGTATTGTGCACAGTTTTGGTTTCCTTATCTAAGGAAGGATATACTTGCCACAGAGGGAGTGCAACGGAGGGTCACCAGACTAATCCCTGGGATGGTGGGATTGTCTTATGAGGAAACTGGGCTTGTATTCCTTAAAGTTTCATTTAAAAGGCCATTTAAAACTGAGATAGGGTGGAATTTCTTCACTCAGAGGGTGGTGAATCTTTGGAATTCTCTACCTCAGGGGTTTGTGAAAGTTCAATCATTGAGCATGTTCAGGACAGAAATTGATAAAAATCTTGATACTCATGACATCAAGGGATTTGGGGAGAGCGCGGGAAAGTGGTGTTGAGGTAGATGATCATCAAGGATGTAATTGAATGACAGATCAGGCTCGACAGGGTAAACTGCCTCCTCCTACGTTCCGAAGAGAGTTTGCACCAGGACACAGCCCTGTTTTACCCCACTGCTGATCGTGAATGTGTCTGATGTTGCTCCATTGTAACTGACGGAACTGTGCATGTTCTCGTGGAAAGAAGAGATGACGCCCAAGAGTTCAGGAGGGCAGCCTAGTTTCCACAGCAGTTTGAAGAGTCCGTCTCTGCAAACAAGATCGAAGGCCTTGGTGATGTCTATAAAGACAATGTAGAGTGGTCTGTACTGTTCACAGTACTTCTCCTGCAACTGCCGAAGTGTGAAAATCATGTCGACTGTCGATCTACCAGCTCCGAATCTGCACTGAGACTCAAGATAGATGTGATGTCAGGGTCTGCAATCTGGTCAGAGCAATGCGAGCAAAGACCTTCCCCACAATACTTAGCAAGCAGATGCCTCGCTAATTGCTGCAGTCAAAGCGATCGCCTTTATTGTTGCAAAAGGTGACAATGTTTGCATCACGCATGTTGAGAGGCGCAGATCTCCCCTTCCAACAGAGACACAGAAATTCATGGGGATGCTGCAGCAGAGCTGCTTTTCCACTTTTGATGATTCCAGGTGGAATATCATCATTTCCCAGGGCTTTACCACTGGCAAGACGGTCAGTGGCGTTGTTGAGCTCTGTGGTGGTGTCGCTGTCCAGCTCCTCCATGACAGGGAAGTCTGGAATGGTGCTGAGAGCTACTTCAATGACAATGTTCTCCGTTATGTAGAGTTCAAGGTAATGCTCCACTCACCTTTCCATCTGCTTGTTAGGTTCAGTGATGATCACCCCTGTCTTTGTCTTCAAAGGTGTTGATTTAGTTACTGCTGCTCCCATTGCTTTCATAATTTTTCTTTTATTCATTCATGTGATGTGGTCATCACTGGCTAAGCCAGCATTTATTGCCCATCCCTCATTTCCCATGAGAAGGTGGTGGTGAGCTGCCTTCTTGAACCGCTGCAGTCTGTGTGAGGTAGGTACACCCACAGTGCTGTTAGGAAGGGAGTTCCAGGATTTTGACCCAGCAACAGTGAAGGAAAGGCGATATAGTTCCAAGTCACGATAGTGTGTGGCTTGGAGGGGAACTTGCAGGTGGTGGTGTTCCCATGAATTTGCTGCCCTTGTCCTTCTAGTTGGTAGAGGTTGCGGGTATGGAAGGTGCTGTCTAAGTAACCTTGGTGTGTTGAATTCCTTCATATGTCCCTCTAGCATCCCCCAGATTCAGTGGCAGTTTGTATGCTGTTGCAGAGTTTTAACCAGTATTGATTGGTGCAGTGCCGAGCAGTCTGCAGAGACTTGTTTCTGGCAGCTCTGAGAGCATCTATAGTTTGTTTGCTGGAGACTTGTTTGCAGTTCATGAGGACTCTCTTCTTAGTTGCAGTAACTGACTCCATTTCAGTCCAATAAGCCTCAAACCAGTCAGCATTCCTCCCATCTCTTTTCCCATACACAGCGAGTGCAGAGTTATAGATGGTGGCGTGCAGATGATTCCACTTTGATACCACACTGAGGCCTTGGGCGTTTTCTGAAAGAGCCTGATCGAGGATGTTGAGGAACTCCTGGGTCCTTTCTGGATCAGTGGTTCGGCTAGTGTTGATCCGAGAACGACCTTTCTTCTTGGATGGGTGAAGCTTTCTTAGCTGAAGCCTGACCTTGTTACACACCAGGGAGTGGTCAGTGTCTCAGTCAGCGCTATGATAGCTGCGTGTGATGAGGATACTGCTGAGGGTGGTACGTCTGGTGATGATAAGGTCTAGCTGGTGCCAGTGGCATGATCTCGGATGTCTCCAGGACACCTTGTGGCACAGCTTGACCTGGAAATAGCTGTTCGTCACACAGAGTCCATGGTGACAGCATAGCTCCAGAAACCTCTGTCCATTTTCGTTCATCTTGCTAATCCCCTGGTGCCCTATGCTCGTTGGCCAAGCTGTAGTCAGTACCCAAGCTTGCGTCGAAATCCCCTAGAAGATACAGTCCCTCGGTGCTGGGAATTCTACTGATGGCAGTGTCAAGTGTCTCATAGAATTGATCCTTGACATCTGGGGTGGAGGTGAGTGTCGGCACATAGATGCACATGCGATTAACTGGGCCCGCGCTTGTTGACAAGTGAAGGGTAAGAAGTCTCTCTGAGCCTACTGTGGGTGGTTCACTCATCACAAGTAGCATGTTATTTACTGTGAAACCCACTCCATGCTCACGAGTTGCCTCTTGGGCTTTCCCCTGCCAGAAGAAGGTGTAGTGTTTCTCTTTGAGGGATCCACTTTGAATGAGTCTAGTTTCTTGCAGCACAGCAATGTCCACATTGAGCCTTGTGAGTTCCTTGTCAATCACAGCTGTCTTGTGTGTGCTATCAACCTGCAGAAGGTTGTCGGTAAGGCCAGGACACATGGTGCTTACATTCCAGCTTGTGATGCGAAGCACTGGTGTCTTCTTTGTTGAGTTTGTCTTGCCTGGTGCATAGATTATCAATCCGCCAGTTGAGAGATATCTCTCGAAGTTGCAAGCACCCATTGAAGCAAGTATGTCGTGGCAGGACAGCACCTAACTGACTGGGGGCTGCACAGCTTGGAGTAGGTGGTAGTTATCCATTGAGACGCGATGATCTCTCCCACTGTCAAAAGTAGCCCCTGGTGCTCATACTCTACACCAATTGAGTGAGAGCTTATAATCGGTAACTGTTTCTTCCCATGTTTTGCTAATGTTTAACCATGAAGCTGGAGTGTCCTCTCCAGGGCACAGGCCTGGGAAAATAGTATGGAGACACTGAGCATCAGGACCCCCTCTCAGCATTGCTAGTATTGTCCAAAGGAAAGGAAAAAAACAGTACTATTTGGTACCAGCTCTGCTGTAGGAGTTGCTGGAAAACTACCTGATAAGTAACAGGTATGGGACTCCACTCCGGATTTACTGTCCAGGTTTACTCCCTAAGCCTTCTTCTCTCTCAAGACACCCACAGGGAAGTGAGACTTTTTGCCCATAGATGGGGCTCTGTTTCTTGGCATCAGGATGGAACCACACGCCAGTGGGCCTGCATGACATGCACAAGGATATCACACACTGTCCCATCCCTGTGACAGCTCAGAGAGATACCCTGAAGATAATATACCCCACAGGAAAATCACAAACAGCCCCCTCCCTAGGACAGCTCAGGGTCAGACACTGCACACACTGCAACAACAGTGACATTACTGGATTAGTCCCTCCATTCTGAAAAACAAGCATTCAGCCTACTTTATGCTTTCCGTCTCTCAGCCAATTTTGTATCCACGCTGCCACTGCCTCTTTAATCCCATCTGTTCAAATTTTGTTAACAAGTCTATTTTATGGTTCTTTTTCAAACACAATTTTGAAGTGCAGACACACACCATCAACCTCACCACCCTGGTCAACTCTCTCTGAAACTTCATCAAAGAAATTAATTCATTAATTAATTCATACACAATCTTCTGTTAACCAATCTGTACTGGCTGTCATTTATTAGCCCATGTTCTACCAAGTGCCAGTTAATTTTCTCCTGGATAATTGTCTCTAAAGGTTTCCCCACCACTGACATTAGACGAACTGGTCTGTAGTTCCTGGGTTTATCTCTCTTTTTAAACAGGGCTGTAAAATTAGCAATCCTTGCAGACTTATCTTTCAGTTCTGGAAAGTCTATTGTGGACAATCTCTTTGGGCATGACTTTAACCAATTAAATCAACAGGATACTTGATTAATAAGTCCAGAACTTTTATTGAGAGTAAAATAGTACTTAATAATTGGAAGTAAAATTATCTTGAACAAACTTGGGGAATATAACTTTACAGCTCTGGCAGGTGTGTGGACTGGTCGAGCTTGGTCTCTGAGTGTCACGGTCCTCTTTGTCCAGCCTAGATCCCTCATCAGGTGGAGAACTTGGTTGATGATCTGAGCCTTTACCCCTGAGCTCTTCTAGTGTTCCTGCACATTGAAAGCTTTCAAGATCCCTACTTTTAACCCCTGGATGGCCATCACACCACCTTGTAAAATAATAATTGGTCTGAGCTGTTGCTAGGTACATTTAATTGATGATGTCTTCCACTAACAGCCAACTGTCCGCAGAATCTCAGACATGAGTACAATGGAGTGGTTTCACACTGTCTCCCAATCTGATCTGAAACAAGTTTCCTATTCATTAAATCGAGACTCTTGAAAATGATGGAAATACTCAGCAGGTCTGGCAGCATCTGTGGAGAGAGAAACAGAGTTAACGTTTCAGATCTGTGATCTTTCATCAGAACTGGGCTGAAATTGTCTGAGGGACTGAGATTGTGGAATCAATTTCAGGGTCAAAAACATTGTACTCTGTAAGGAAAGGAAGATGGTGATTATTAAGTATAGTGCAAGAATATAGATGCTTTTACATTATTTGAATCAACATTGATTTAAACCTTGTGCTCACGAAACCTATCTTTTGATCACAATGACATTGATAACAATGGAAAAAGCAACACATGCATTTCACGACCACAGGACTTTGCAAAGCCTTTTACAGCCAATGAAGTACTTTCCAAGTGTAGTCACTGTACAGTACAATACAATACCCTACAATAAGGATATTTCACATTCGAGTCACGCAAGTCCCAGGCAATGACCTTCTGAAACAAGAGAGAATCTAACCCTCTCCCCTTGACATTCAACAGCATTACGATTGCTGAATCCCCCACTATCAACATCCTGGGGGTTACCATTGACCAGAAACTGAACCGCAGTAGTCATATAAATATCATGGCTACAAGAGCAGGTCAGACACTAGGAATCCTGCGGCGAGTAACTCACCTCCTGACTCCCCAAAGCCTGTCCCCTATCTACAAGGCACAAGTCAGGAGTGTGATGCAATACTCTCCATTGCCTGGATAGGTGCAGCTCCAACAACACTCAAGAAGCTCAACGTCATCCAGGACAAAGCAGCCCACTTGATTGGCACCTCATTCACTATATTCACTCTCTCCATCACCAACGCACAGTGGTAGCAGTGTGCACCATCCACAAGATGCACTGCAGCAAGGCAGCAAGCCTCCTTACACAGCACCTTCCAAACCCGTGACTTCTACTACCTAGAAGGACAAGGGCAGCAGATGCATGGGAACACCATCACCTGCAAGTTCCCCTCTGAGCCACACACCATCCTGGAATTGGAACTATATCACCGTTCCTTCATTGTGGCTGGGTCAAAATCCTGGAACTCCCTTCCTAACAGCACCACATCGACTGCAGTGGTTCAAGAAGGCAGCTCACCACTACCTTCTCGAGGGAATCAGGGATGGGCAATAAATGCAATAAATAAAAATAAAATCAATAAAAAATGACAATATCCTGTAATCCCCAAAAGTAGAAAATACATATGAAAATGAAAATATAATAAAACACAGTCAGCATGGATTTCACAATGAAAGACTTGACTAAACTTATCTTTCAAGAATCAAAAGCAAGAGTAATACAGCAGATGTAGAAGAGTTTAAGTTAATAAAGCCTCATCCTTTTAAGTGCTTGAACCAACAAATTGTGGGTTAACAAACAAGCACACTAACTGACAGAGCTGGGTGTTGTGCTTTCTAGATTACCCGAAAGCAGGGTGTCAATGAGTTAAATCTTCAGGTTGCTGCAACCAGAATAGCCATTGTCCACGATCAGTTTTACTGTTCCAAATAAAGGGTGGAACATTCATTGTGAATCTGTAGAAACAGTCTGGTCCTGCACACTGCAGACACATCCACGTCATCACCAACCAGCTCTCCTATAATAGATGCAGTTATTTGACTTTTCCCCATTAGCTCCATGGAATTAATTTTGAAAGATTTTAAATTCCAAGAAGCTTTGTGAATATTCAGCCCTTGAGAAGAAATCATTCCCTGGCCACAGTGGAGAGAGCATTGAAAATAAAACAGTAGACTATCAGGTAACACAGAGAATGCTCATCAGCTAATCTATAATTGCTTAGTTTTCTTACTTTTGCTCTTATTATTCGGTTTTTCATCCTTTTCAGTTCCTGACTCCGGATATTATTGTGACTAAATGTGAAAAGATACACTGTGTCTCAGCCCCGGTATATTGGCTCTTTCTCTGGACAGTGCTGTGTACACTCAGATACTGACAGTGTCTCTCCCTCCCTCAACTTTCCAGCCCTGACGGTGCAGAAAGCGCTGCTCAAAGTTACACATTCTGACTGTTTGCAGTTGATTAGTGAGAGATTATTAACGTATCCTTCTGCAACGCTGCCTCGGTTAATAACAGCAGATCGAAGTCACATTTCAGATACAGAAACAGACACATCAATTATTCACTCTTTCCCAGAGTGAGTGAGGCCGGGACAAGCAGCAACATTCCAGCCCCACACTCTGCAAATACCCAGCACCAGCGGAAAGCAGTGAATACAGATTCAATCAGTGGGTTAATGTCCATTACAGGGATGCAAGATTCCACAGCCCAGTACAAACATCCCCAAACACCGAGAACAAGCTCAGGAAAACCCGGGGGAGTTAATATCCCAGTCACTGAGCATTCCAGCAACATTGAACAAGTTCCTGAACTGAGTGAACCTTTCAAATTACAGAAGTGATGACGAGGTCAAAAAGGTTCTGAACAGTTGAGGTGACTGAGCGGTTTCAGCTTCTCTGTTCAGGTTGCAGCTTTCACTGGAGGCATGTGTTTAAATCCCACTTCTGACAACTTGATTTTCAGTTACTTTGCAGAGCTTCCTTGAAGGTTTGAGGTAGAGTAAATACTGAGGAACTGTTTCTAACTGCTGAACGGTCAGTAACCGAAGGTTACAGATTTAAAGTGACTCACAAAACCAGAAGGAACATGAGGAAAAATTCCTTTCTGCAACGTGTGGTTAGGATTTCAGTTATGTGGATAGATTGGAGAAGCTGGGGTTGTTCTCCTTAGAGAGAAGATTTGATAGAGGTGTTCGCAATCATGTGGGGTCGTGACAGATTCGATAGAGAGAAACTGTTGGTCGAAGGATTGAGACTCAGGTAAAAGCTGTGGCTCATTTGGTCACACTCACCTCGAAATCACAAGCTTCTGGGTTCAGATTTCACAGCTGACACTCCAGTGCAGCACTGAGGGTGTTGAAGGTGCTGCCTTTCAGGTGTGATGTTAAACCAAGACCTGGTCTGCATGTTTGGGTGAATGTAAAAGATCCCATGCTGCAATTTCAAACAAGTGAAGAGCAATTCTCCCTGGTGTTGTGATCAATATTTGCCCCTCAATCAGATCAGTTGGTCATTATCACATTGCTGTTTGTGGGTATTAGCTGCTGCATTTCTGACATTACAACATTGATTTCACTTCAAAAGTATTTCATTGTTTACAAAGTGCTTTGATATATCCAGTGGTCAGG
The DNA here is from genome assembly GCF_036365525.1 of Heterodontus francisci. Lineage (NCBI taxonomy): Eukaryota > Metazoa > Chordata > Chondrichthyes > Heterodontiformes > Heterodontidae > Heterodontus > Heterodontus francisci. Next base: position 16,221,713 of record NW_027141852.1, read on the forward strand.
AAAGGTGCTATATAAATGCAAGTCTTTTCTTTCTTTATCACAACACATTGCAGTGTAAAAAATGGTTCTTCATGTCACCTCTGGTTCTTCTGCCAATCACCTGATATCTGTGTCCTCTGCTTACTGACCCTTTTACCACTGGAAACAGTTTCTCCTTATTTAAACTATTGAAAACCTTCATGATTTTGAACAAATGTGTCAAATCTTTTCGGAATTTTCTCTGCTGCAAGGAGAACAACCCCAGCTTCTCCAATCTCTCCACATAACTGAAATCCCTCACCCTGCTACCATTGTGGTAAATCTCTTTTTTATTCTTTCCTGGTTTGTGGGCACTGCTGACACAATGTGATTCCTATCAACGGAGCGGCCTGCTGACATCATCAGAGAGCGGCAAGCTATGCATAGGCACAGCTACATCTTGCCAGGGTTAAGTGGCACATGCGCAGGATGATGTCATGGCTCAGCACCAACATCATCGCAAATCAGCGCCTGGTCCATCTTCGCACATGCACGCTAAAGCGTCATCGGGTATCCAGCCTCTCACTCAGCTGAAGGAAGCCGCTGAATGGGAGACTTTGAGGTTGGAGCTCTCCCCACTCGGCCTTGACGCTTCTTCTCCTCAGCTGCTCGCTCTCCACCTCGCTGCTCCCCTGGCCGATTGTTCCCTGTGCGTGTCACCCAGTTCTCCTGCCACTCGCTCCCAGTCCCCCAACCCCCACTCCAGCCATTAGCTCTATGCCGTGCCACTTTCCTCCTCTTGGTCACTCGTTCTTCACTCCTACGTCATGCTTTATGAGAGGCATAGATAGTGTAGATAGCCAGACTCTGTTTCCCATGGCAGGGGTGACTAAAACTAGAGGGCATAGATTTAAGCTAAGAGGGAGGAGGTTTAAAGGGGGTCAAAGGGGTACATTTTTCACAGAAAGAATAGTGGGTATCTGGAATGAGCTGTCTGGTGGAGGCAGGAACAGTCGTCACATTTAAGAGGCATCTGGACAGGGACTTGAATGAGCAAGGCATGGAGGGATATGGAATAAATGCAGGCGGGTCGGATTAGTATAGATAGGCATTATGGTCGGCATGGACGCGGTGGGCCGAAGGGCCTGGTTCTGTGCTGTACGACTTTATGACTCTCTGTGACTCCTGTTAATTGTTTAATTATCCACCACCATTCAGGACTGGATCTGGCAGGACTGCAGAGCTTTGATCTGATCTGTTGATTGTGAGATTGCTTAGCTCTGTCTATTGCATGCTGCTTCCGCTATGTGACATGCAAGTAATCCTGTGTTGTAACTTCACCAGGTTGACACCTCATTTTAGGTCTGCTTGGTGCTGCTCCTGACATGCCCTCCTGCACACTTCATTGAACCACTATTGCTCCCTTGGCTTGATGGTAATGGTAGAGTGAGGGATATGCCAGGCCATGAGGTAACATATTGTGTTTAAATACAATTCTGCTGCTGCTGATGGCCCACAGTGCCTCATGGATGCCCAGTTTTGAGCTGCCAGATCTGTTCATTTCTTCCCTCAGATATAATTGAAAAAAAAAATTCTGAAGAAATGCAGGAACTAAATAAAAAGGAGAGAGAAATAAATACTGACAAAATAGATGGCAGCATTTGGAAGGTAAAAAGATTTCAGATTTATTATTGATGAGTGAGAGGAATTTCTCACACTTTGGGGCTTCTGTAAGTGGATTTACTGTATCAGAGTAGAAGTACTGTTTCAGGCCTTGTTAGCTCAGTTGGTAGAGCATGAGACTTTTAATCTCAGGGTCTTGGATTTGAGACACTTGTTGTGTGGTTGCTCTTCCCTTTTTCAGTCTTCATCGGCAGAGAGTTCAAGGAGTGTTTGAAATTAAATTCAACAACATCACCAGATTTCAACCCCCACCCCTTGCCCCCCTCCCAGTGTAGTTGACAGGACCATCAACCTCTGCCTTCCCCCTTCCCCTCCCTCCCAGAACTGCGACAGGGATCCCCTTGTCCTCACTTTCCACCCCACCTGCCTCCACATCCAAAGGATCATCTTCCACCATTTCCACCACCTCCAGCGTGATGCCACCACCTACCTCATCTTCCCCTCCCCTGTCAGCATTCTGTGAGAATAAGAAATACTGAAATGTTGTTTCTACAGCTTGTGGAAAGTTACCAAGAAGTCATTTGTACACAACATAATGAAATCACTGAAAAAGAGAACTGATAAGGGTATGTAAGTAGAGACCTTAAGACTGTACATCACTGACAAAGAGAACTGATAAGGGTATGTAAGTGGAGACCTTAAGACAGTACATCACTGAAAAAGAGAACTGATAAGGGTACGTAAGTACAGACCTTGGGACAGTACATCAATTAAAAATTGTGCTGAGGCAGATAAAAGAGAAACAGCAAGAGTTAGAACAAAGGATGTAGTGAATAAGAAACTGCCCCACTAAGATAAAGGCTGACAGCTGCAAGTTAAAACACACAATGGAGAGCCAAATAAGGTAAAACAAAAACAAGAGTTAGGGGCTAGAAAGTTAGAGTAGGGGGAGAAGTAAACAGAGGAGGAGACTGTAGCAACCATAGGATAGGTTAGTGTCATAATACGTTATAACCAATAATGTAAAATAAAGGCGTGGACAAATGGATTTGTATTGTATAAACATGAACTGAATATGTTGATCGGTGTGCCTGCTTGTAGGACACCCGAACTTGCAAGAACGTTAAATAAACTTACTTCTTCAGAGTTTGACTTGGTGTAAATTATTATTAAGTGGGCTACGTTTCTCACAATTGGGGGATCGTCCGGGATCTCTTCATCATTGCCGGGACCGCGGCCGACGACAGACGAGAAGACGCGTCCCGTTAATTTAAAAACGGTCTCGTTTCTCTCGTTGGTAGCGGACCCGAGTAATTGACTGAAAACGATCCTAGGGAAGTCACTCTGAACGAGTATTTAGTGCGGCAGGTACACATGTGAAGTCAGGCAACTCCGTGCACGGACCAAGGTAAGAAAAACGACTTTTAAGTATTATCTTGGTGACTTATGGTTAACTGTAGGATAAGACCTTCTAAGTACCAAAAGTCCTTGAGGAGTGAATTTTACAGTCCTGCAGTATAAGACCCTTCAGCTAGGAGGTGAGTACTGTATGGTATAAGACCCTTCAGTTAGGAGATGAATACCGTAAGGTATAAGACCCTTCAGCTAGGAGGTGAATACCGTAGGGTACAAGACCCTTCAGTTAGGAGGTGAATACTGTCGGGTATAAGACCCTTCAGTTAGGAGGTGAATACCGTAAGGTATAAGACCCTTCAGCTAGGAGGTGAATACCGTAGGGTACAAGACCCTTCAGTTAACCATGGGAAATAAATCGTCTAAAAAGGAAGACGATGGGAGACAAGGAAAGTCTGCCGGCAACATCCCTCCAGAAAGTCCATTGGGACGGATGTTGGAGTATTGGGATTTAGAGTCAAAAACCAAGGAGAAAAAGACCCAAATATGATCTAAGGACAGCAAGAAGGACCACCCCTAAACCCGACGATAACGACGACGATAGAGACAGAGAGTCTCCTAAGACAATGATGCCCTTGAGAGAGGTACCAATAGGAAATAATGAAATTGGATTTGTTAGTGCACCATTAACGTCAGGAGAGGTAAGAGTGTTTAAAAAGGAAATGAAAGTCCTCGTAGAAGACCCCTGAAAATTTGGGAAAGAGAAAACCCTCCCGGGGTAGGGGGAAACGAACCAGCTGAACAAAAATACCCTAATCAAGACCCGCAGTGGCAGCACAATAATATCGGCCATCGGGGCCAGATGAAAGACCTTAGAAATCTGATAGTAAAAGGCATTGTTGTAAACAAGTAGTTGAAGCCCCTGCAAAACTTATGCCTTTACAGAGTTACCGCAGGCCCCTCTTATGGCACAAGCAGGCGACGTATTGAGTGCGACCCCTCTGGGTGTTAAAGGCTGTTTCTAGACAAATAGAGACCATTAAAGGCACCGAGGTGGGATCAAGGGTTTGATTTTTAAAAATGTTTTGAAGAATCAAAAGGGGGGACTGTGAGAACAGAATTTAGATTTTAGAATTTTTAAGAACAGAATTACATGGGAACATTTAAGATGAAACTATTAATCAGTCATGTATTGCTAACAAGCTAGCTAACTTCATAACTTCAGGGCTGCAGAGGCAACTTGGCCTTGCAGCTGGTACAGCGAGAGAGAGAGAGAGCGAGACATTGTACTTCAACAGCACTCTTCTTATCACCCAGACATGACAATCCTAGGGAAAGGCTAGAATGAAAAACATACCGACCAGGCTAATACACGCCCCCTTGTTAGAGGGTGGCTCAGCCTACCCTGAAATAATTAATCAGTCATGTCCTGCTAACAAGCTAGCTTCAGTGCTGTCGGGAGGGACAGCTTATCAGAAATGACTTCATAACTTCAGGGCTGCAGAGGCAACTTGGCCTTGCAGCTGGTACAGCGAGAGAGAGAGAGAGAGACATTGTATTTCAACAGCACTCTTCTTATCACCCAGACATGACAATCCTAGGGAAAAGTTAGAATGAAAAACATACCGACCAGGCTAATACACACCCCCTTGTTAGAGGGTGGCTCAGCCTACCCTTCTGATTCAGCAGTGGCTGAGTTTTTTATATTTGCTTTTATATTATACTGTTTAAATGTTATTTGAGTAAATAGATCCATATAATCCTAGTGAATATATATAATCATATATAAGTTGATCAGTAGAGAGAGAAGGTTATCATAAAATGATAAAAGGGGGGGAATGTGGAAGTGAGCAGAAAGGCATGGCACTATGCTTAATGGGAAATATAGCCAAGTTAGGAATAGTAGCTTTGCTGAGCTTTGATTTTAAGTGGCAGAAACCACAATGAAATAGCTAAAAGGGATGGCCAGAGTGTGTGCAAGCTGTGGCAGCCACAGCACTTCAGACCAAGGAAGTCATTTTACCTCGAAGCTATAACAAGAAATAGTTAGGGGATTGGGAATCCAATGGGACTTCCATACCCCTTGGCACCCTCCCTCTTCAGGGCGGGTGGAAAGAATGAATCAGACCTTAAAGAAGCACCTGTCCAAACTGATACTTGAAACAAGGTTACCCTGGACAAAATGTTTACCGATAGCGATACTCAGAATTCGGACAGCCCCTAGAAAAGATGTGGGACTGTCCCCCTATGAAATGCTATTCGGATTACCCTATATGGGAACCAGGGGCAAGATGCCAACCTTAGAAACTAAAGATTCGTTTCTAAAGAACTATATACTGGCGTTGTCTTCCTCATTGTCATTCCTCAGGAAGCAAGGCCTGTTAGCACAGACACCACCTCTCGAATTTGCAGTGCACAAGATCCAACCAGGAGATTGGGTTCTGGTGAAATCGTGGAAAGAGACTAAACTACAACTGAACTGGGAAAGACCATCCCAGACTCTCCTAACCACTGAAACAGCCATAAGAACGGCAGAAAGAGGTTGGACCCACTACACAAGAATCAAGGGGCCGGTACAAACCCCGGCCGAGGAAGGAACTTGGACAACCGAATTAACAGAAGAACCATTGAAAATAAAGCTAAAAAGACTTTGAGTAACGAACTTTTTTTTAATATAACGGCGCGAGCGCGGAAATACTGTCTGTAATATTGTGTGCCTTCTTTCTTTCTTTTCAAAAGTAGCCAGGAAATAAAATGGGTTGGATGTTTTTGTATTACCCACTTCCAATTAGACAACAAGGTGTTTGGAGTAACAGTTAGAGAAGGGAAAAAGAAAGGTGAATTAAAATGTTGTTTTCAGGTAACAATAGATAAGACTGGTAAACCAGCTAACAAACTAAAAGGGACCTCTCATAACGATCCTAACATAGTAAAAATAATAGAGGTAAAAGACTTGAGAAAGACAATTGAGATAGAAACCGGTTACGGGGACACAAATGCCTGGGTAGAATGGATAAAATATACTGTAAAAAGTTTGAACAAAAACAATTGCTATGCTTGTGCATCTGGTAGACCGATAGCTCAAGTAGTACCTTTCCCGCTGGGGTGGGAGCGTGACCGAAAGGGCATGGAATGCATGTTAGCCCGATATCAGGATAAGACGGCTTGGGGTATTCAAACTTGCATATCCTTGTCAATAATGTTCCCTCCCCTAGAGAAAGAAGATTCAAGGACTCCCCCTTCATTTTTAGCCACCGGTGTGAATCACACATCATGCGTACGTCGACACGGTGCGGAGCTAACCAGCAATATGGGAGAGTTGAAGTCATGCATAGAGACTGAGGACGTAACTGGAAGAGTCAGGGGAGGGAACTACTCATCATTGAATGTTCCCAGAGCGGATTTATGGTGGTATTGCGGAGGAAAAATCCTGAGACAGACCCTACCCTCCCAGTGGAAGGGGACGTGCGCAATTGTTCAATTGGCAATCCCATTCACCTTGGCATTTGAGAAACAAAAGATAATAACGAGGGAAAGGGGTAAAAGGGAAGCGATAGCGAACTCTTTTGACGACCAGGTATACATGGATTTCATAGGGGTCCCAAGAGGGGTACCTGATGAATTCAAGGCCCGAAACCAAATAACCGCCGGTTTCGAGTCTTTGTTTTGGTGGGTCACTATTAACAAAAATGTAGATTGGATAAATTATATTTATTACAACCAACAAAGATTTATAAATTATACTAGAGATGCGGTAAAAGGTATAGCTGAACAATTAGACGCCACTAGTAGAATGGCTTGGGAAAATTGACTGGCTCTAGATATGATCTTAGCAGAAAAAGGAGGTGTGTGTATAATGTTAGGAGGGAAATGTTGCACACTTATCCCAAATAACACAGCACCCGATGGTTCAATCACCCGAGCACTGCAAGGGTTAACAACTTTAGCAGAGGAGATGGCCGAAAATTCAGGAGCAGACACTTCCCTGACGGGGTGGCTTGAATCCTGGTTTGGAAAATGGAAAGGCATGATAATCTCGGTTTTTACCTCCCTGATCATGGTTATCGGAATACTAACAGCCATCGGGTGTTGTATTATTCCTTGTGTAAGAGGGCTGACACAGCGATTGATTGAGACAGCTTTGACGAAGCAGATGTCAATACAAAGAGGCCAGGAAGAGAGTATGTACCTGTTAGGTAATGACAAAGTGGACAGTATCAACGGAAATACAGACATTGAAAAGGCGGCTGAAATAATGCTCAGAGGATTTGAGAGGACATATGAGAACCCTCCGCAGTATGTAGAAAACAATAAGGATTAAGTAAAAGAAAAGGGGGAATTGTGAGAATAAGAAATACTGAAATGCTGTTTCTACAGCTTGTGGAAAGTTACCAAGAAGTCATTTGTACACAACATAATGAAATCACTGAAAAAGAGAACTGATAAGGGTATGTAAGTAGACACCTTAAGACAGTACATCACTGACAAAGAGAACTGATAAGGGTATGTAAGTGGAGACCTTAAGACAGTACATCACTGAAAAAGAGAACTGATAAGGGTATGTAAGTACAGACCTTGGGACAGTACATCACTTAAAAATTGTGCTTAGGCAGATAAAAGAGAAACAGCAAGAGTTAGAACAAAGGATGTAGTGAATAAGAAACTGCCCCACTAAGATAAAGGCTGACAGCTGCAAGTTAAAACACACAATGGAGAGCCAAATAAGGTAAAACAAAAACAAGAGTTAGGGGCTAGAAAGTTAGAGTAGGGGGAGAAGTAAACAGAGGAGGAGACTGTCGCAACCATAGGATAGGTTAGTGTCATAATACGTTATAACCAATAATGTAAAATAAAGGCGTGGACAAATGGATTTGTATTGTATAAACATGAACTGAATATGTTGATCGGTGTGCCTGCTTGTAGGACACCCGATCTTGCAAGAACGTTAAATAAACTTACTTCTTCAGAGTTTAACTTGGTGTAAATTATTATTAAGTGGGCTATGTTTCTCACAATTCTGAACGGATAGTTCCCTCCACGACACCTTGGTCCACTCCTCCATTATCCCTGACACCTCGTCCCCTTCCCAAGGCATCTTCTCATGCAATCGCAGGAGATATAATACCTACCCTTTTCCCTCCTCTCTGCTCATTATTTAAAGCCCAAACACTCCTTTCAGGTGAAGCAGCGATTTACTTGTACTTCTTTCAATTTAGTGTACTGTATTCGCTGCTCACATTGCAGTCTCCTCCAAATTGGGGAGGCCAAACGCAGATTATGTCGAACACCTCTGCTCAGTCCGAAAGCATGAACCCGAGCTTCTGGTTCCTTGCCGTTTCAACACTGCCCCTGCTCTCATGTCAACATTTCTGTCTTGGGCCTGTTCCAGTGTTCCAGTGATCATGGAAAGATCAATCTTACACGCTAGCTCAAATGTTGGATTTTGTATGTTAAGTATCTTTTCTCATCCAAAGATTCACCACTCTTTCTTCTCCTGAACTTCGAGTTCAAATTTGTTTGTGAAGTTGAGTGACACGTTAAGACAGCACAGTCTTTGTCTTTGTGAAGGAAGTGATTTCGGAATGGCTGTTTGAAACTGCCCCTCCTTGCACAGAAATTCAGTGCAAATACTCAAATCACCCACAATTTCTTTGTGAGAAATTTGTTCACAATTGCATTCGACATGGAAATCGCCTCAACATTAATCTCACTGAAGGAAAGTGTGACTGTGTTGTTTGTTTCAGAGTGTTGGTGCCGTTATGTGTCGCTTTTAACCAAGACTGGGACACAACGCAAGGTTGATCCAAAGTTGGCATATATTATCATTCAGGAGCAAGAAAAATCAAAAGGAACCTAACAAGAAAACCCAGTCTCCAGATGTGAGAATCTGTAGATCTGCTTTGGGAAAGTGAATCAGAGCAGAATGAAGGGTGAACTGTCCGACTGCCCAGAAGAGATGAAGACACAGCTCAGTCAGCACGTTCCCCTGGTTTATGATGCTGGAACATTCCTCACACAGAAATTATTCAACCCGATGACAAACGTGCTTACAGCCGATAATTTATTAAGATAATTGTTTTTGAGCTACAACACAAACAGCTACTCGACAATGTGGAAAATTGCCCAGGTGTGCCGGGTCCATAAAAAAAAAGCAGGACAAATCCAATCTGACCAATTACCGCCCCATCAGTCTACTATCAATCATCAGCAAAGTGATGGAAGATGTCATCAACAGTGATATCAATCACCACGCATTTAGCAATAATCTGCTCATCGATGCTCAGTTTAGATTCCGCCAGGGCCTCTCGGATCCAGGCAAACATTTGGAAGCTGGAGTATAATGTGGGAAAATGTGAGGTTATTCACTTTGGTAGTAAGAACAGATAAATTAAATATTATTTAAATTGCGAGAGACTACAGAATGCTGCGGTATAGAAGGATCTGGGTGTCTTCGTACATGAATCATAAAAAGCTAGCATGCAGCTAGAGCAAATAATTAGGAAGGCAAATGGAATGTTACCCTTTATTACAAAGGGGAATGGAGTATAAAAGGAGAGAAGTCTTGCTACAAATGTACAGGGTGTTGGTGAAACCACACCTGGAGTACTGTGTACAGTTTTGGTCTCCTTATTTAAGGAGGGATATACTTGCATTGGAGGCAATTCAGAGAAAGAGGTGGGCAACTGTCTCTTCCCCACCAAAGCCACCTCGAGGGCATTGTGCGGAGGGGGTTAGACTTCGGGCGTGCAGGAAGGACCTGATGGGGAGGGCTCTTCTCACCACCAGCCAAGTTTCATCTTGGTCCTTGTTTGAAAGTTCTGGTGATGAGGCATTCCGCCAAATGACTTTGGAAGTTTGCTCAGGGAACCATCCGACTGGATCCACCATCTCCTTTTCCTGTAGGGCCTTGAGGACATTCCGTGCAGACCACTACCTGAAGGATTTGTGGTCAAAGATGTTTTTCCACAGAAACTTTCCCACGAAGGATAGGTGGTACGGCATGGTCCAACTGGATGGAGCATTCCGCGGCAATGTGACCAGGCCCATCCTTCACAACGCTGGGGACAGATAGAACCTCAGCACGTAGTGACACTTGGAGATTGTGCACTGGGAATCTGCGCACAGCTTGATGCAGCCGCACACGAAGGTAGTCATCAGGATGAGGGCGACGTTGGGTACATTTTTCCCGCCCTTATCCAGGGGTTTGAACATCGTGTCCCTCCAGACCTGGTCCATTTTGGAAACCCATATGAACCGGAAAATGGCTCGGGTGATCGCCACAGCGCAGGAGTGGCGTATGGGCCAGACCTGCACCACGTACAGCAACGTGAGCGCCTCGCACCTGATCACCAGGTTCTTACCCACAATGGAGAAAGATCGCTGCTCCCACATGCTCAGCTTATGGTGTATCCTGGCTACTCGCTACTTCCAGGTTTTGGTGCACGCCCCGGCCCTTCCGAACCATATCCCCAGCACCGTCAGGTAGTCTGATCTGACGGTGAAGGGGACAAAGGATCGGTCAGCCCAGTTCCCAAAGAACATGGACTCGCACTTGCCGTGGTTAACTTTGGCTCCCGAGGTGAGTTCGAACTGGTCGCAGATGCTGATCAGTCTGCGAACGGACAGCAGATCCGAGCAAAAGACGGCGACGTCATCCAGGTGCAGGGAAGTTTTAACCTGAGTGACTCCACTGCCTCGGATTGTAACCCCCCCCTTATGCTTGCATCCTTCCTAATAGACTCAGCAAAGGGTTCAATACAGCAAACAAACAAGACAGAGGAGAGAGGACTGCCCTGTCTGTCTTTGCAAAGCAGGTGTAGAAAAAGATGCAGTGGTTTTTATCGCGGTTCATCCCAAGCAGCCGTGTAACACAGGAGTCTGTGCTCGACAGGCTGTTCTCAGGGATGCACACCGAGATGAACATCAACTGCTGCTGAAGGACTATCAATTCGGTGAAAGACGCCCTTTGGTCTGCCCGAAACTTGCTGGTCTTCCAGCGCAAAGAGTTGTCCACGACCTAATGTTGCAGACTGGCACATTCCAAGGTCCAAGACTACGTGCTGAGGGACGCACTACAGCTTGGGGCAGCCGCTGCAAAGGTTCACTGGGGAAGACCACTGTGGAAGGTACCCCCACCAAGGTGAAGTGAGGGATTGGATCCATGGAAATCCCCTCGGGCTGTATCCAGAAAATATTTCTCCGCCTCCAGGCTCACTTCTTTGACCAGGAGTCCTCCTCCCGACCAGCAGACCCATTCTCCCGCCTCCAGCATTCTCCCTCTACTTGGACCCCCCCCCCCCGGCCACTTACCCGCTCTTGATCTCTTCATTGAAAACTGTCGGCTAGACATTTGTCATCTCAATTTCTTTGCCCCCTCACTCACTCTAACCTGTCCCCCTCTGATCTTGAGGCACTCCGTTCTCTCAGGTCTAACCCCGACATGGTCATCAAACCTGCAGACAAGGGTGGTGCTGTTGTTGAATGGCGTACCGACCTCTACCTTGTAGAGGCTCAGTGCCAACTCACAGACACTTCTTCCTACCTCCCTCTGGACCATGACCCCATCACCGAACATCAAGCCACCGTCCAAAGGACTGTCACTGACCTCATCTCCTCTGGAAATCTTCCCTCTACAGCTTCCAACCTCATAGTCCCGCAACCCCGGACAGCCCGCTTCTACCTCCTTCCCACAATCCACAAACGGGTACGTCCTGTCAGACCCATTGTGTCAGCCTGCTCCTGCCCCACTGAACTTATTTCTTCCTATCTTGACTCTATCTTTTCTCCGCTGGTCCAGTCTCTTCCCAACTACATCTGTGACTCTTCTGACGCCTTACGTCATTTTGACAATTTCCAGTTTCCTGGTCCCAACCGCCTCCTCTTCACTATGGACGTCCAATCGCGCTGCACCTCCATCCCCCGCCAGGATGGTTTGAGGGCTCTCCGCTTCTTCCTGGAACAGAGGCCCAACCAGTCCCCATCCACCACCACCCTCCTCCGCCTGGCTGAACTTGTTCTCACATTGAACAACTTCTCTTTCAACTCCACGCACTTCCTTCAAGTAAAAGGTATCGCTATGGGTACCCGCATGGGTCCTAGTTATGCCTGTCTTTTTGTGGGATATGTCGAGCATTCTTTGTTCCAGCCCTACTCAGGCCCCCTCCCCCAACTCTTTTTCCGGTACATTGATGACTGTATCGGTGCCATTTCCTGCTCCCGCCCCGAACTGGAAAACTTTATCAACTTTGCTTCCAATTTCCACTCTTCTCTCACCCATACGTGGTCCATCTCTGACACTTCCCTTCCCTTCCTCGACTTCTCTGTCTCCATCTCTGGGGATAGGTTGTCTCCCAATATCCATTATAAGCCCACCGACTCCCACAGCTACCTCGACTACACTTCTTCACACCCTACCTCCTGTAAGGACTCCATTCCATTCTCCCAGTTTCTCCGTCTTCGACGCATCTGCTCTGATGATGCTACCTTCCATGACGGTGCTTCTGGTATGACCTCCTTTTTTCTCAACCGAGGAATCTCCCCCACTGTTGTTGACAGGGCCCTCAACCGTGCCCGGCCCATTTCCCGTACTTCTGCCCTCAACCCTTCCCCTCCATCCCAGAACCGTGACAGGGTTTCCCTTGTCCTCACTTTCCACCCCATCAGCCTCCATATCCAAAGGATCATCCTCTGCCATTTTCGCCACCTCCAGCGTGATGCCACTACCGAACGCATCTGTCCCTCCCTTCCCCTGTCAGCATTCCGAAGGGATCGTTCCCTCCGCGACAACCTGGTCCACTCCTCCATTACCCCCACCACCTCGTCCCCATCCCATGGCACCTCCCCCTGCAATCGCAGGAGGTGTAATACCTGCCCATTTACCTCCTCTCTCCTCACTATCCCAGGCCCCAAATACTCCTTTCAGGTGAAGCAGCGATTTACTTGTACTTCTTTCGATGTAGTATACTGTATTCGCTGCTCACAATGTGGTCTCCTCTATATTGGGGAGACCAAGCGCAGACTGGGTGACGGTTTTGCGGAACACCTCCGCTCGGTCTGCAAGCAGGACCCTGAGCTTCCGGTTTCTTGCCATTTCAACACTCCCCCCTGCTCTCATGCTCACATCTCTGTCCTGGGATTGCTGCAGTGTTCCAGTGAACATCAACGCAAGCTCGAGGAACAGCATCTCATCTATCGATTAGGCACACTACAGCCTGCCGGACTGAACAATGAGTTCAATAATTTCAGAGCATGACAGCCCCCCATTTTACTTTCATTTTTAGTTGTTTTTTCTTTTTTCTTCTTTTTTGCTTTTTTACATTTTTTACAACCTTTTATATTGCTGACCTTTTGGTCAGCTATGTGTCCTTGTCCAACCTGCACCTTCTCCTTTGTAATCTCTTGCCCCACCCCCACCTCAGTTGCTTATAACCTGTGACATTTTTAATATCTGTCTGTTCCGAAGAAGGGTCACTGACCCAAAACGTTAACTCTGCTTCTCTTTCCACAGATGCTGCCAGCCTGCTGAGTGGTTCCAGTATTTCTTGTTTTTATTCCAGAAAATATTTGGTTGCTGCAAAATGTACATGGCAGGTAAAATGAAATGGAAGGGTTGTGAGGCAATTCACTCCTGTACTGAAGGGAACTGATCTCCTTTGCAATCTTTGTATTGTTGACTTGGTGCTGTTTTTGAACTGTTTTGTAATGTATCTTTTTACAGTTTTTTTAACGAATAAAGTATGTGTTGGAAATTTTAAAAAAAGTTCAGAGAAGGTTCACTGTTTTTATTCCTGTGATGAAGGGGTTGTCTTGTTAGGAGGATTGAGCAGGTTGGACCTATACTGATTGGAGTTTAGAAACATGAGAGGTGATCGTATTGAGACATATAAGATTCTGAAGGGTCTTGACAGGGTAGATGCTGAGAGGATGTTTCCCCTCGTGGTGGAATCTAGAACTAGGGGACACAGTTTCAGAATTAGGGATTTTCCATTTCAGAAGGAAATGTGGAAGAATTTCTTCTCTCAGCCAGTCGTTCATCTTTGGATTTTTATCTACAAGGAAGTCAAGGGTTATGGGGGGCAGGCAAGAAAGTGGGGTTGATGCCATGATCAGATCAGCCATGATCCTATTGAATGCCGGAGAAGGCTCGAGGGGCCAAATGGCCTCCTGCTGCTACTATTTCTGTTATTGTGATCTCATTGCAGCTTGTTCCAAATAGAGACAAAAGAGTGGAATTCCAGAGGAGAGGTGAGAGTAATTAACCTTGAGTGAGTGTGGCATCAAGGATACCTAGCACAATTGAAATCAATGGGAATCAGGGGAAAATTGTCCACTTGTTGGAGTCATACCTAGCACAAAGCAAGATGATTATGGTTGGTGAAGGCCGATCATCTCAATCCAGGACATTGCCTCAGGAGTTTCTCAGGGTAGTGTCCTAGGCTCAACCATCCTCAGCTGTTTTATTAATGAGTTTCCCCTCAACTTAAGTCAGAAGTGGGAATGTTAGGTGATGATTCACAACTCCTCAGATACTGAAGCAGTCCGTGTCCGCAAGCAGCGAGACCTGAACAACATTCAGGCTTGAGCTGATAAGTGACAAGGGACTTGGTTGCCACAAAAGTGCCACGCAGTGAACATCTCCAATGAGAGAGAATCAAACCATCTACCTTTTAATACTCAGCAGCATTATCATCACTGAATCCCTCACCAACAACATCTTGGGGGTTACCATTGATTATAAACTAAACTGGACCAGTCACATCTATGCTGCGGCTGTTAGCGTAGGTCAGAAATTGGGAATTCTGCAGCAAGTATCTCACCTCCTGACATGCCAAAGCCTGTCCATTGTCTACAAGGCACAAGTCAGGAGTGTGATGGAATACTCTCCACTTTTCTGGATAGCTGCAGCTCCAAAAACACATAAAAAGCTCAATACCACCCAGGACAAAGCAGTCCTCTTCATCGGTACCTCACCCACCACCTTAAACATTCACTCCCTCCACCACCAGAGCACAGTGGCAGCAGTGTGTACCACTTACAAGATGCACTGCAGTAACTCGCTAAGTAACGTTCGACAGCACCATCCAAACCCGTGATCACTACCTCGAAGGACAAGGGCAGCAGATGCATGGGAACACCACCACCTGCAGGTTCACCTCCAAGTCACTCACCATCATGACTTGGAACTATATCACCATTTCTTCACTGTTGTTGGGTCAAAATCCTGGAACTCCCTCCGCAATAGCACTGTGGGTGTTCCTACACCACATTGACTGCAGCAGTTCAGGAAGGCAGCTCCCCACCACATTCTCAAGGGCAATTAGGGATGGACAATAAATGTCAGCCTTGCCAGCGATACTCACACCCAAGAATAAATAAAAAACAAATCATTGTCAACAGATTCCCCACAATTCAAGCTTGGACATTTACTTCAGGAGCACAGAGCTTTATATAACTTCAACGTGAGTTCCAATCTTCAGATTCCATTCACCTTTCACATTATTTTCTACCAGTCCGTTAGTGTTTAGTGATTCAGCACGTGGGTCTCTGCTTCTCCAGTTTCTAACATCTCACCACTTATAAAAAACACTCTGATCTATCTATCGTAGGTACTAGATGACCCACATTTTAAACTCCATCTGCCAAAACATTGCTCACTCACTTAATCTGTCAAGAAGATTTGAAAATAAATTTCTTGCCAAAGGATAATGTTCTGCTTCTGCTCCCTCGCCGTTTGCTTTTCCCATTAGTCTTTCATTTGGAGGAAATCCAGAGAAAGTAAAAATGGAAGGAAGGAGGGAGGGAAAAATCTTCCTCCTTTTCGTGATCCCTATTTGATCTTCATCCCAGTCCAATTTGGGTGAAGAATTCCGATTGTCTGTCTCAATTTTAATAAAGTATAAACAATTCTAGAATCACCAGCGAGATATTGATAAGAACATGTTTCCAGGTCAACTTTCCACAAAAGCTCCCCCACAAAAATGTACTAGACACTTCATACACTAACGACAAAATTGGGATCCGAACCCACACATGCAAAGCAAGATGCATTAGTACGCCACCGTCTTAACTTCTCGACCACCTTGTCAGCTGTTTGGACAGTGCAGATCCTGGCTGTGCAGCCAGATGTGCAATGATGGAAATGCAGCTTCTGTAAGTAAATGAAATTTCCATCACATCAGGTCATGGCCTGTTGGGAATGGAGCGGTGTGAAACATTTCCAGACCATGTCCAACACGTTTCTACTCAGTGTGAAAATCCACCACGGAAAGACTGGAACATACAATCATTTGATCACATCATGATTAACATCACTCAGACACCTGAACCATGAGGTCACTGACGAAGTCATGATGACTTCTAATTTCTCATGAAATGACAACTGAACTAACTGACTGGAAGAATTGCTTTAATTCCACATGATCAGAGAGGCACAGCCTCAGACCGACTTGGCAGATGAATATTGATTGAATAATTTCTGTGTGAGGAATGTTCCAGCATCATAAACCAGGGGAACGTGCTGACTGAGCTATGTCTTCATCTCTTCTGGGCAGTCAGACAGTTCACCCTTCATTCTGCTCTGATTCACTTTCCCAAAGCGGATCTACAGATTCTCAAATCTGGCGACTGGGTTTTCTTATTTTGTTCCATTTGATTTTTCTTGCTCCTGAATGATAATATATTCTAAACCTCGGATCAACCCTCCCCTTTGCGTCGTGCTATAGTCTTGGTTAAAAGAGACACAAAATGACATAAACACTCTGAAACATACAACACGGTCACACTTTCCTTCAGTGAGATTAATGTTGAGCTGTTTTCCAGGTTAAATGCAACTGCAAAAACATTGCTCTCAAAGAAATTGTAGGGGATTGAGTTGCCGTTGAAATATTAGCACTGGACATCTGTACGAGCATGAACAGCCATTTCAAACTCAACATCCTTCACAAAGGCAACCACTGAGCTGTTTTCTTTTGTGAATGAAATTCATAAGAAAAGTTAAAGTTCACAAGAAAATGGACGTAAATGATTGATAGCTAAACTTTTGAAGCAAGGATATGAATGCAAGATTTTCTGATTATTGGACAAACACTTGAACCAATTAAGCTACTGAGCCAGATCACAAGTGCTGTGACAACTAAGGGCAGAGGAGGGCACTCTTTATTCTCATCCCACTTCTCCACAGGTCACAACATCAATGTGAACTTTTCCCACATACTGATACAGTCAATCATGTACTCTATTTTTCCCAGAATAGAAGACACTGACCAGGTTTCTTTAATGAACAACAAAATTATCCATTTATTGTCGAACAAGTTTTAACTAGTCATGAAGTAAAGCATAAACACACAGGTGGAAATTTTAAAAGTTCCTTTTTCACCTATACCAACTTTTGAAGTCCTGTTTTTTTTATCTTCGAGCCACATGCACACCCACACACCGGATAGCTGAAAAAATAAAAGGGATTTTTTAAAAAATTCAGCACTCTGTTACAGACAAAAACAACCTCTTGGGCTGTTTATTTGTTCATTTTTGAAGAAATCATCAGATGAGATATGTTGCTCCAAAACTGGAATACAGTCTAACTTCCGAGCATACGTAGACAGGTCACTAGGGTATTTTAGAACAGTTCTTTTCAGAAGGCATTGAGAATTAATTTTAGCAGGCCTTCTTCAAAGACATGCGACAAGATGAATTAACTCAGTGGACTTCTCAGGGTCTTTTAAAGATTTTCTGGAAAACAAACTGGGTTGTGGTCTTCTCTCCTTCCTTGACGATTCTTCAGGCTAACTTTATCAGCTGCTCACTCCAGCAGGTAAAACACACTGACTGCTACAACCAAAGGTTGTGAGTTTTCTGCCGTCTTAGGTTTGCGCTGCTGCTGCCAAGCTTGTCCAATCAAGGGGCATGACTGACTTCTCTGACCACATTTCTCCCTGTTACCAGGGTTTCTGTTCTATACTTAACTTGAATCATGTGACAACCAGTAAACATAGTTGCCAAATTGGTTCTTTTGGTGCCCTCTTGAAAAAGAACTGGTCCTACACTTATTCAGTTTGATTATGACTTCTTCAAAAAATATTTTAACAAAAGAAACAGAATCCCTTCCATAACATCATGTACTTTCCCTGAGCTACAGGTTATTGCAAGTCTCTCTGGCAGTGTTTATTTTAGGCGATTTTGTACTCAGGTTCTCTTGGAATCCATGTGTTTGCAGATCTTTGTGAGTGAGAGATGTGGTAATATGTTTAAAAGATTTCCCTGTAAATTATTCGTATCTCCATCTTTCCCCGAACTTTGTACAAACACATTAATATGGGAATCACACACATCAGGCCGTCAAACCTGTCCGCTAAACATTGAAAGGTGACAGTGTTTATTGTGACGGGGTTCCGTTTATGAAGACACATCTTGATGATTCACACATGTAAAAATTTGTATATTATGTTCATGACATAATGACATAAATAAACATTTCCTTGTACTTGCCATGCTTGTTGAACATTTTCTCTGCTGATGCCCCCTGAATATATTAGAGAACATGGTGACGAGGTTGAGATAAAAGTCTGTAAATATAGGCAGCAAACAGCAGCAGGGACTGCAGTGAACAAGATTTACGTGACATATTTGTGCTTATATTGGTGGGTGAAATAAGATACTAAACACACAAAATCCTACATTTGAGCTCGCGTAAAAGATTGCTCTGTCGATGGAGATAGCATCAAAGAATGCTCAGGAATTTTGTCCCATGCCAGTGATCGTAACACACTTCAGGGGAACTTTAAAAAAACTTGTAAAATGGGCTTTCACATAACAGATGAAATTTTACACAGAGAAGTGTGAAGTGATACAATTTGGAAGGAAGAATGCCATGTAAATGAAAGGTTACAATTCTAAACTGGGTGCAGGAGCAGAGAGACAATGTACACCAATGTTAGAAGGATTGAAAAGGTTGCTTAGAGCAAACAGGACACTTGGCTTTATTAATAGAGGCATAGAGTAAAAACATATAAATTATGCTAAACCTTTATAAAATACTGGGAATGAATGGCCTCTTCCTGTACCTCCACAGAAAGCTTCCATTCCAGGTTTACAAACACTCGTCAGGATCACTCTCCACAGATCCTGCCACTCCAGGCTCGGACACCCACTTCAGGATCACTCTCCACAGATCCCGCCATTCCAGGTTCGGACACCCACTTCAGGATCACTCTCCAAAGATCCCAGCACTACGGGCTTGGAGACCCTCTTCAGAGATCCTAAATCTCCAGACACGGACATCCTTTGAGGACCACTCTCCACAGATTCTGCCCTCCAGGCTCAGACACCCTCTTCAGAATCACTCTCCATACATCCCGCCGCTCCACGCACGGATATCTCCCTCAGGATCAGATCAAAGAATGTTGCTTGTCACTTATCAGCTCAAGCCTGAATGTTGTTCAGGTCTTGCTGCTTGCAGGCACAGACTGCTTCAGTATCTGAGGAGTTGTGAATCATCAGCGAACATTCCCACTTCTCACTTATGTTGAAGAGAAAGCCATCAATGAAACAGCTGAGGATGTTTGGGCCTAGGACACTGCCCTGAGAAACTAGGTAACCAGTCATGAATGGTGGTCGACAATTAAATAACGAACCAGATGAGGAGGCTCCAAAAACATCCCTATCCTCAATGTTGGTGGAGCCGAGCACGTCAGTGCAAAAGATAAAGCTGAAGCATTTGAAACCGTCTTCAGTCAGAAATTGCTCAGTGGATGATTCAACTTGGCCTCTTGAGTTCCCCAGCATCACAGCTTCCAGTTTTCAGCCAATTTGCTTCACTCCACATAATGGCAAGAAACAGCTGCAGGCACTCAATACAGCAAAGAATATGGGCCCGAACATCATTCCGGCTCTAGTACTGAAGACTTGTGCTCCAGAACTCGCTGCGCCCTCAGCCAAGCTGTTCCAGTAGAGCAACAACACAGGAATCTACTTGCTGCCCCATCAGTCTACTATCAATCATCAGCAAAGCCATGGAAGATGTCACCAACAGTGCTATCAAGCACCACACATTTAGCAATAATCTGATCATCGATGCTCAATTTAGGTTCTGCCAGGGTCTCTCAGCTCCAGGAAATAATTTGGCAGATAGAGGAGAATGTGGGAAAATGTGAGGTTATCCACTTTGGTAGGAAGAATAGAAAAGGAAAATATTATTTAAATTGTGAGAGATTACAGAATGCTGCGGTGTAGAAGGATCTGGGTGTCCTCGTATATGAATCACAAAAAGTTACCATGCAGGTACAGCAAATAATTAGGAAGGCAAATGGAATGTTACCCTTTATTGCAAGGGGGATGGAGTATAAAAGTAGAGAAGTCTTGCTACAAATGTACATGGTGCTGGTGAAACCACACCTAGAGTACTGTGTACAGTTTTGGTCTCCTTATTTAAGGAGGGATATACTTGCATTGGAGGCAGTTGAGAGAAGGTTCATTGGATTGATTCCTGTGATGAAGGTGTTGTCTTATGAGGAAAGTTGAGCATGTTGGACCGATACTCATTGGAGTTGAGAAAAATGAAAGGTGAACGTATTGAGACAAATAAGATTCTGAGGGGCTTGACAGGGTAGATGCTGAGAGGATGTTTCCTCTCGTGGTGGAATCTAGAACGAGGGGACATAGTTTCAGATTTAGGGGTTTTTCATTTAAGAAGGAATTTCTTCTCTCAGAGGGTCATTAATCTTTGGAATTCTTTACCGCAGAGAGCAGTCATTGAATGTCTTCAAGATTTTTATCTACAAGAGAGCCAAGGGTTATGTGGGCAGGCAAGAAAGTGGGGTTGAGGTCATGATCAGGTCAGCCATGATCCTATTGAATGGCGGAGCAAGCTCGAGGGGCCAAATGGCCTACTCCTGCTACTAGTTCTTCTGATCTTATGTTCGTATGATCTCATTGCAGCTTGGTCCAAACAGAGACGCAAGAGTGGAATTCCAGAGGAGAGGTGAGTGTGATTGCCCTTGAGTGAGTGTGGCATCAAGGATCCCCAGCAAAATTGAAGTCAATGGGAATCAGGGGGAAAACTCTCCACTTGTTGAAGTCATACCTCGCACAAAGCAAGATGGTTGTGGTTTGTGGAGGCCAATCATCTCAGCCCAGGACATTGCCTCAGGAGTTTCTCAGGGTAGTGTCCTAGACACAAACATCCCAGCTGTTTCATTGACGACTTTCTCTTCAACATAAGTCAGAAGTGGGAATGTTAGATGATGATTCACAACTCTTCAGATACTGAAGCAGTCTGTGCCTGCAAGCAGCAAGACCTGAACAACATTCAGGCTTGAGCTGATAAGTGACAAGCAACCTTCTGGCCACACAAGTGCCAAGCAGTGAACATCTCCAATGAGAGAGAAAAAAATCTACCTTTTGATATTCAGAAGCATTATCATCGTTAAATTCCCCACCATCAACATCTTGACTAGAAACGTAACTAGACCAGTCACATCTATGCTGTGGCTATAAGCGCAGGTCAGAGATTACGAATTCTGCAGCAAGTATCTCACCTCCTGACACCCCAAATCCTGTCCAGCATCTACAAGGCACAAGTCAGGAGTGTGATGGAATACATCCCACTCAACAACACTCAAGAAGCTCAACACCATCCAGGACAAAGCAGCGCACTTGATCGGCACCTAACCCGCCACCTTAAACATTCAATCCCTCCACAACCAGTACACAGTGGCTGCAGTGTGTACCATCTCCATATGCACTGCAGCAACTCGCCAAGTATCCTTCAACAGCACCTTCCAAACTCGTGACCACTACCACCTCGAAGGACAAGGGCAGCAGATGCATGGGAACTCACTACCTGCAGGTTCCCCTCCAAGTCACTCACCATCCTGACTTGGAACGATATCGCCATTTCTTCACTGTTGTTGGGTCACAATCCTGGAACTCCCTCCCCAATAGCACTGTGGGTGTTCCTGCACCATATGGACTGCATCAGTTCAAGAAGGCAGCTCTCCACCACCTTCTCAACGGCAAGAGGAATGGGTAATAAATGCTCGCCTTATCAGCGATACTCACACACAAGAATGAATAAAAACCAAATCACTCTCCGCAGATTCCCCACAATCTGGGCTTGGACATTTACTTCAGGAGCACAGAGCTTTATATCACTGCAACATGAGTTCCAATCTTCATATTCTGTTCACTTTTCACATTATTTTCTACCAGTCCACTAGTTTTTATTAATTCAGTATTCGGGTCTCTGCTCCTCAACCGTTTCTAACATCTCACCTCTTACAAAAAAACACTCTGATCTATCGTCGGTACTAAATGACCCCTCATTTTAAACTCCATCTGCCAAAGCATTGCTCACTCACTTAATCTATCAAGAAGATTTGAAAATAAATTTCTTGCCAAAGGATAATTATCTGCATCTGCTCCCTCGCCATTTGCTTTTCCCATTTGTCTTTCACTTGGTGCAAATCGAGAGAAAGTAAAGATGGAAGGAAGGAGGGGAGGAAAAAATCCTGCTCCGTTTCGTGATCCCTATTTGATCTTCATTCCAGTGCAGTTTGGGTGAAGAATTCCAATTGTCTGTCTCAATTTTAATAAAGTATAACCAATTCTGGAATCACTGTCTGGACATGGACAAGAACAGGTTTCGAGGCTGACTTTACACATCAACTCCCCCAATAGAAACAATACACTAAAAAGTTCATAAACTAGCAACAAGGATGGGATTCGAACCCACATGTGCACAGCACAATGGATTAGCAGTCCATCACCTTAACCTCTCAGCCACTTTGTCAGTTGCGTAGACATAGCTGTCACCTTCAGCACAGTTTCTGGCTGTGCAGCTAGCTGTGTAATGATGGAAAATGACCTTCTGGAAGTAAATGAAGTTGGGAATGGAGCGGTGTGAAACATTTCCAGACCATGTCAAACACGTTTCTACTCAATGTGAAAACCCACCACGGAAAGACTAGAACATACAATAATTTCATCACATCATGATTAACATTACTCAGACACCTGAACTATTAGGTGACTGACGAAGTCATGATGACCGAATTTCTCATGAAATTACAACTGAACTAACTGACTGGAAGAATTGCTATAACTCCACATGATCAGCGAGGCACAGCCTCAGGCCGACTTGTCGGGTGGTGTAAACAGATATCACTGCTTCTGATCTTCACCAGAACAGAGAGTGAGATGTAACATTGATCATCAAACAGACTGTGAGAGAATACAACAGAATAAAACACATGGAGAGACACTGTGGAATAACAAATAGATTTGACTGGAATGTTGAAATTTTGATTGGAATGGATAAAACACCAGAAACAACAGATTAAAGTGGGATTCTCATCATTATATTGATCTGGGACAGAAAAGAGAAACTGATGGAAAGAAGAGAAGAAGGAAGAAAAGAAAGGATGGAACTGTTCAATTTTTTCAGTTTTTTCACTCGCCCATCAAAGCTGATAAAAAAAAGTTGCAAATAACAGAGAATTTCACCAAAAAGGGAGATTAAATGTTGCTGAAACCTTGGATCGAAGGATGCCCCAACAGATCACCTGTTTAACTGTCTCCTCACTGGGGGATTTCAATCAGTGAGCAATATTATTCTCTACTTTTTTTGTTAATTGGTCCCAGAACTGTCACTTGGAATTAATATCTGTGTTCCGACTCCTGAATAAAAAAATTGTGAGTTTCTCGATATTTTCTGGACACAGTTCCTGCTGAAAGAACTAAGAACTCTTTTCTAATTTACACAATACTCTATACACACTCATCAAGCCTGCTAAGCTAGCATCCTTGGTGCTGCTCTCTCTTCTCCCAAACTTCATCTCATGCGACTGTTACATCATCACTCTGACAGTGGGAGCGGTTGATCCCACTATCTTCAGCATTAACCCTTTACATCCTTATACCACACTGTCTATCCAAACAAAATAGGTGGAGGGAACTTCCTTCATTTATCAAAACACCAACAGCAGCACAGTGGCGCAATGGTTAGCACCGCAGCCTCACAGCTCCAGCGACCAGGATTCAGTTCTGGGTACTGCCTGTGTGGAGTTTGCAAGTTCTCCCTGTGTCTGTGTGGGTTTCCGCCGGGTGCTCTGGTTTCCTCCCACCTCCAAAAGACTTGCAGGTTGGTAGGTAAATTGGCCATTGTACATTGTCCCGAGTGCAGGTACGTAGTAGGAGAATGGTGGGGATGTGGTAGAGAATATGGGATTAATGCAGGATTAGTATAAGTGGGTGGTTGCTGGTTGGCACAGACTCGGTGGGCCGAAGGGCCTGTTTCAGTGCTGTATCTCTGAATAAGAAAAGTAGAATAAAAGCTACCAGTCGTAAATCAACTCAAACCCATTAGAGAGATAGAGGGAGACTGTCAGAGAACTTCCTGCATCCAGTCCTGACCCTGTCACACTCAGCAGCTTCTCACCCAGACCCCACTCTCATCAACACTGAACATTGTTACCGAGACCCTTCAAATACAGTTTATAAAAGGGAGAAAAATTCAAACTTCATCACAGCTAGATTGAATAGAACAAAGTTTAATATCTTCTCGTCGTCACTCGGTAACCACATGAGACAGTCCTTAAATCAGTAGCATAAATTATCAGCTGTAAGAATGTTTGTCATTGGGTTGAATCATTTCTGTGTGAGGAATGTTCCAGCATCATAAACCAGGGGAACGTGTTGACTGAGCTGTGTCTTCATCTCTTCTGGACAGTTCACCATTCATTCTGCTCTGATTCACTTTCCCAAAGCGGATCTACAGATTCTCAAATCCAGAGACTGGGTTTTCTTACTTTGTTCCTTTTGATTTTTCTTGCTCCTGAATGATAATATATTCCAACCTCGGATCAAACTTGCCCTGTCTCCCAGTCTCGGTTAAAAGGGACAAATAACGGCAACAACATTCTGACACAGACAACACGGTCACATTCTGCTTCAGTGAGATTAATGCTGAGGCAGTTTCCGTGTCGAATGCGATTGTGAACAAATTTCTCTCAAGGAAATTGTGAGTGATCAAGTATTTGCACTGAAGTTCTGTGCAAGAAGGGACAGTTTCAACCAGCCATTCCCAAATCACTTCCTTCACAAAGACAAAGACTGTGCTTTCTTAACGTGTGACTCAACGTCACAAACAAATTTGAACTCGAAGTTCAGGAGAAGACAGAGATGTGAATGATTGACAGTGTAATCTTTAAATCATAATTTTCCGTTTCTTCGTTGAAGTGAGGCTCAACCCTAAGCCACTAGAGATCGCGGAAAGATACAAACTTGGATCCAGAAATCAGAAAAGTAGTGAAACAGTTGGTGAGTACATTGTGACACTGAAGAATTTATCACCACATTGCAACATTGGCACATTCTTAGACCGTGCATTATGAGACAGATTTGTGCTTATATTGGTGGATGAGGAAAGATACTAAACACACAAAATCCCAATTTGAGCCAGTGTGTAAGATTGCTCTTTCCACGGAGATAGCATCAAAGAATGCTCGTGAATTTCGTCCTATGCCAGTGACAGTAACACACTTCAGAGGAACTTAAACACACTGGTAAAATGGGCTTTCACACAACAGATAAAATTTTACACAGAGAATTGTGAAGTAATACAGTTTGGGAGGAAGAATGAGACAATGTACACCAATCTTTTTTGATCAAGGTTTGAAAAGGTTGCCAAGAGCAAACAGAACACTTGGCTTTATTAATAGAGGCATAGAGTAAAAGCAAATAAGTTATGCTAAACCTTTATAAAACACTGGGGCTGAATGGCCTACTCCTGTACCTCCACAGAAAGCTTCCACTCCAGGCTCAGACACCCTCTTCAGGATCACTCTCCATACATCCCGCCACTCCACGCATGGATATCTCCCTCAGGATCAGATCACAGCTCCACAGTCCTGCCACATCCAGTCGTGAATGGTGGTGGATAATTAAATAACTAACAAGATGAGGAGGCTCCAAAAACATTCACATCCTCAATGATGGTGGTGCTGAGCAAGTCAGTGCAAAAGGCAAAACTGAAGCATTTGCAACCATCTTCAGTCAGAAGTATTAAGTGGATTTGATCTGTGCTAATTTCAGCTCCTCATGCTCGCTGGTGCCTTGGTTCTCTGGTGCTAATTTCAGAGTAAATCATGCAGCTTGACAATTGGAGCCAAAGAAAAAGACACAGGAGAGTTTGAAAGTGCCAATACTTGGTATTGAACCAAGAACTGTTTAACTGTTAGTACAGCACGAACTCAACAAAGCTATTTCAACAACACACTAAAGCCACCATTCTGTCACTGCTTTGGAAGACAATATATACATTAAAGTGTTTGTAAAAAGTTACAGAACACAACATGTGAGTAATATTCCCCATTGTTTTCTCAGTACTGATGGACTGTGAAGTGGGAGACAGCCAGAAGTCCCACTGTACCACACTCACCCTGAGCTGTGAGTGAAATGAGATAAAGTTCAATCTTTAGCAGAGAGATTCTGGAGAGAGGTAAGAGTCCTGAATCAAGGAAAGACTTTCTGACACAATAAAAGCAAAATACTGCAGATGCTGGAAATCTGAAATAAAAACAAAAAGTGCTGGAAATACTCAATAGCTCTGGCAGCATCTGTGGTGAGAGAAACGGAGTTAACATTTCTGGTCTGTGACCTTTCATCAGAACTGACACAGGTTAGAAAAGAATTAGGTTTTAAACAAGTGAAGCGGAGGGGCATGTGGGAGAGAACAAAGGGGAAGGTGTTTGAAAGGGCAGAGGGCAGGAGAGATTAAATAACAAAGCTGTCCTGGGCCAAAGTGTGTTAATGCTTGTGGTTGCCTGACACCAGTCATGCTCTGATGTTATTGAACACAATGTTCAATCCACAAGGCTGTAGAGTGCCGAATCAAAAGGTCGGGTGCTGCACCTCGAGCTTGGGTCGATTTTCACTGGAACACTGGAGCAGGCCAAAGACAGAAATGTTGACATGAGAGCAGGGGGGAGTGTTGAAATGGCAAGCAACCAGAAGCTCAGGATCATGCTTTCGGCCTGAGCAGAGGTGTTCCACCTAATCTGCTTTTGGTCTCCCCAGTTTAGAGGAGCCCGCATTGTGAGTAGTGAATACAGTATACATAATTGAAAGAAGTACAAGTAAATCGCTGCTTCACCTAAAAGGAGTGTTTGGGGCTTTAGATAATGAGCAGAGAGGACGGAAAAGGGCAGGTATTATATCTCCTGCGATTGCATGGGAAGGTGCCTTGGGGTAATGGAGGAGTGGTCCAGGGTGTTGTGGAAGGAACAATCCCTTCGGAATGCTGACAAGGGAGGGGAAGTTGCGTTTGGTAGTGGCATCACGCTGGAGGTGGCGGAAATGGTGGAGGATGATCCTTTGGATGTGTTTATGTTTAGAGATACAGCAGTGAAACAGGCCCTTCGGCCCACATGGTCTGTGCCGACGATCAACACCCATTTATAATAATTCTATACTCCTACCACATCCCCACCTGTCCCTATATTTCCCTACGACCTACCTATACTAGGGGCAATTTATAATGGCCAATTTACCTACCAAACTGCAAGTCTTTTGGCAGGAAACTGGAGCACCCGGAGGAAACCCACACAGACACAGGGAGAACTTGCAAACTTCACACAGACAGTACCCAGAATTGAACCCAGGTTGCTGGAACTGTGAGGCTGCAGTGCTAACCACTGCGCCACTGAGCTGCTGTGGAGGCAGGTGGGATGGAAAGTGAGGACAAGGGGATCCCTGTTGCAGTTCTGGGAGGGAAGGGAAGGGGGAGGGCAGAGGTTGAAGGTCCATTCAAATACACTGGGAGGGGGGGAGTTGAAATCTGGTGATGTTGTTGAATTTAATTTCACCCCTTGAACTCTCTGCCGATGAAGTCTGAAAAAGGGAAGAACAACCACACAACATGGGTCTCAAATCCAGGACCCTGAGATTAAAAGTCTCATGCTCTACCAACTGAGCTAACAAGGCCTGATACAGTACTTCTACTCTGTCTGTTATTGGACGGATGCAGCTGTTGGCTCCACCCCAAGGGCGGGAGTTTGTTCCACCAACCATGAAGCAGCTTCCTATCAATTCCCACAATTATCAGTAAATCCACTTACAGAAGCCCCAAAGTGTGATATATTCCTCTCACTCATCGATAATAAAACTTATAAATCTTTTTACCTTGCAAATGCTGCCATCTATTTTGTCAGTATTTATTTCTCTCTCCTTTTTATTTAGTACATGCATTCCTTTGGAATTTTTTTCCAATTATATCTGAGGGAAGAAATGAACAGATCTGGCAACTCAAAACTGGGCATCCATGAGGCACTGTGGGCCATCAGCAGCAGCAGAATTGTATTTAAACACAATATGTTACCTCATAGCCTGACATATCCCTCACTCTACCATTACCATCAAGCCAAGGGAGCAATAGTGGTTCAATGAAGTGTGCAGGAAGGCATGTCAGGAGCAGCACCAAGCAGACCTAAAAATGAGTGAAGCTACAACACAGGATTACTTGCATGTCAAACAGTGGAAGCAGCATGCAATAGACAGAGCTGAGTGATCTCACAACCAACAGATCAGATCAAAGCTCTGCAGTCCTGCCACATCCAGTCCTGAATGGTGGTGGATAATTAAACAATCAACAGGAGGTTCCACAAATATCCCCATCCTTAATGATAGGGGAGACCAGCATATCAGTGCAAAATACAAGGTTGAATCATTTGCAACCATCTTCAGCCAGAAGTATCAACTAAATGATGCATCTCGACCTCCTCCTGATGTCCCCAGCATCGCAGATGCCAATCTTCAGCAAATCCACTTCACTCCACATGATATCAAGAAATGGCTGAAGGCACTGGATACTGACAACATCCCGGCTGTAGTGCTGATGACTTATGCTCCAGAACTAGCCGCGCCACTAGCCACGCTGTTCCAGTACAGCTACAACACTGGCATCTACCCAGCAACGTGGAAAATTACCCAGGTATGTCCTGCAAACAAAAAGCAGGACATATCCAACCCTGTCAATTACTGCCCCATCAGCCTCCTCTTGATCATCAGTAAAGTGATGGAAGGTGTCATTGACAGTGCTATTAAGCAGCACTTACACAGCAATAACCTGCTCATCAATGCGCATTTTGGGTTCTGCCAGAGCCACTTGGTTCCTGACCTCGTTGCAGCCTTGACCCAAATTTGGACAAAAGAGCTGAACTCAAGAGGTGAGGTGAGGAGACAGTGACTGCTCTTGCCAAGGGCATCAAGGAGCCCTTGCAAAATTGAAGTCAATGGCCACCAGGGAGAAAACTCTCCACTAGAATTCTTTGAGGAAGTGACAAAGTTGATTGATGAGGGATGGGCTGGAGATGTCATATGCATGGACTTCAGTAAGGCGTTTGATAAGGTTCCCCATGGTAGGCTGATGGAGAAAGTGAAGTCGCATGGGGTCCAGGGTGTACTAGCTAGATGGATAAAGAACTGGCTGGGCAACAGGAGACAGAGAGTAGCAGTGGAAGGGAGTTTCTCAAAATGGAGACGTGTTCCACAGGGATCCGTGCTGGGACCACTGTTGTTTGTGATATACATAAATGATTTGGAGGAAAGTATAGGTGGTCTGATTAGCAAGTTTGCAGACGACACTAAGATTGGTGGAGTAGCAGATAGTGAAGGGGACTGTCAGAGAATACAGCAGAATATAAATATATTGGAGAGTTGGGCAGAGAAATGGCAGATGGAGTTCAATCAGGGTAAATGTGAGGTGATGCATTTTGGAAGATCCAATTCAAGAGTGAACTATACAGTAAATGGAAAAGTCCTGGGGAAAATTGATGTACAGAGAGATTTGGGTGTTCAGGTCCATTGTTCCCTGAAGGTGGCAACGCAGGTCAATAGAGTGGTCAAGAAGGCATACGGCATGTTTTCCTTCATCGGACGGGATATTGAGTACAGTTTTGGCAGGTCATGTTACAGTTGTATGGGACTTTGGTTCGGCCACATTTGGAATACTGCATGCAGTTCTGGTCGCCACATTACCAAAAGGATGTGGATGCTTTGGAGAGGGTGCAGCGGAGGTTCACCAGGATGTTTCCTGGTATGGAGGGTGCTAGCTATGAAGAGAGGTTGAGTAGATTAGGATTATTTTCATTAGAAAGCCGACGGTTGAGGGGGGACCTGATTGAGGTGTACAAAATCATGAGAGGTATAGACAGGGTGGATAGCAAGAAGCTTTTTCCCAGAGTGGGGGATTCAAATACTAGGGGTCACGAGTTCAAAGTGAGAGGGGAAAAGTTTAGGGGGATATGCGTGGAAAGAACTTTACGCAGAGGGTGGTGGGTGCCTGGAACGCGTTGCCAGCGGAGGTGGTCGCCGCGGGCACGATAGCGTCTTTTAAGATGTATCTAGACAGATCCATGAATGGGCAGGAAGCAAAGAGACGCAGACCCTTAGAAAATAGGCGACATGTTTAGGTAGAGGATCTGGATCGGCACAGGCTTGGAGGGCCGAAGGGCCTGTTCCTGTGCTGTAATTTTCCTTGTTCTTTGTTCTTTAGTTGGAGTCATACCTAGCGCAAAGGAATATGGTGATAGTTGTGGGTGGCCAATCATCTCAGTCCCAGAACAGCACTCAGGAGTTCCTCAGGGTAGTGTCCTAGGCCCCAACCATCTTCCGTTGCTTCATCAATGACCTTCCCTCTATCATAAGGTCAGAAGTGGGGATGTTCGCTGATGATTGCAAAATGTTCAGTAGCATTAGCAACTCCTCAGCTACTGAAGCAGTCCGTGTCCACATGTAGAGAGACCTGGACAACATTGGGCTTGGGCTGATAAGTGACAAGGAACATTCAACCCACAAAAGTGCCAGGCAATGAACATCTCCAACAAGAGAGAACCTAACCATCTCCCCTTGACATTCAATGGCATTACCATTGCTGAATCCCTCACCATCAACATTCTGGGGGTTACCATTGAGCAGGAACTGAATTGGATCAGCCATATAAATACCGTAGCTACAAGAGCAGGTCAGAGGCTGGGAATTCTGCTGTGAATCACTCACCTCCTGTCCACCATCTACAAGGCACAAGTCAGGAGCGTGATGGAATACTACCCATTTGCCTGGATGAGTGCAGCTCCAACAACACTCAAGAAGCTCAACATCATCCAGGACAAAGCAGCTCGCTTGATCAGCACCCCATCCACCACCTTAAATATTCACTCCCTCCACCACCAGTGAACAGTGGTGGCAGTGCGTACCATCTACAAGATGCACTGCAATAACTCACCAAGCCTCCTTCGACAGCACCTTCCAAACCCATGACCTCGACCACCTAGAAGGACATTGGATGCATAGGAACACCACCATCTGCCAGTTCCCGTCCAAGCTACACACCATCCTGACTGGGAACTATATCACCGTTCCTTCACTGTCACTGGATCAAAATCCTGGAACTCCCTTCCGAACAGCACTGTGGATTTACCTACACCACATGGACTGCAACAGCTCAAAAAGGCAGCTCACCACAACCTTCTCAAGGGAAGTTAGGAATGGGCAATAAATGCTGGCGTTGCCAGCGATGCCCACATTCCGTGAAAGAATAAAAAAGAGATTTGCCACAATGGTAGCAGGGTGAGGGACTTCAGTGATGTGGAGAGATTGGAGAAGCTGGGGTTGTTCTCCTTGCGGCAGAGAAAATTCAGAAAAGATTTGACACATTTGTTCAAAATCATGAAGATCTTAAATAGTTTAAATAAGGAGAAACTGTTTCCAGTGGTAAAAGGGTCAGTAAGCAGAGAACACAGATATCAGGTGATTGGCAGAAGAACCAGAGGTGACATGAAAAACAATTTTTTACACAGTAATGTGTTGTGATAAAGAAAGAAAAGACTTGCATTTATATAGCACCTTTCAAGACCACTGGACATATCAAAGCACTTTGTAGACAATGAAATACTTTTGAAGTGTAATCACTGTTGTAATGTCAGAAATGCAGCAGCTAATACCCACAAACAGCAATGTGATAATGACCAACTGATCTGATTGAGAGGCAAATATTGATCACAACACCAGGGAGAATTGCTCTTCACTTGTTTGAAATTGCAGCATGGGACCTTTTACATTCACCCAAACATGCAGACCAGGTCTTGGTTTAACATCACACCTGAAAGGCAGCAACTTCAACACCCTCAGTGCTGCACTGGAGTGTCAGCTGTGCAATCTGAACCCAGAAGCTTGTGATTTCGAGGTGAGTGTGACCAACTGAGCCACAGCTTTTACCTGAGTCTCAATCCTTCTACCAACAGTTTCTCTCTATCGGGTCTGTCACGACCCCTCATGATTGTGAACACCTCTATCAAATCTCCTCTCGAAGGAGAACAACCCCAGCTTCTCCAATCTATCCACATAACTGAAATCCTAACCACACGTTGCAGAAAGGAAATTTTCCTCAAGTTCTTTCCAGTTTTGTGAGTCACATTAAATCTGTAACCTTAGGTTAGTGACCGTTCAGCAGTTAGAAACAGTTCCTCAGTATTTACTCTGCCTCAAACCTTCAAGGAAGCTCTGCAATGTAACTGAAAATCAAGTTGTCAGAAGTGGGATTTAAACACATGCCTCCAGTGAAAGCTGCAACCTGAACAGAGAAGCTGAAACCGCTCAGTCACCTCAACTGTTCAGACCTTTTTAACCTCGTCATCACTTCTGTACTTTGAAAGGTTCACTCAAAGAACAAAGAACAAAGAAAATTACAGCACAGGAACAGGCCCTTCGGCCCTCCAAGCCTGCGCCAATCCAGATCCTCTATCTAAACATGTCGCCTATTATCTAAGGGTCTGTATCTCTTTGCTTCCTGCCCATTCATGGATCTGTCTAGATAAATCTTAAAAGACGCTATCATGCCCGCGTCTACCACCTCCGCTGGCAACGCGTTCCAGGCACCCACCACCCTCTGCGTAAAGAACTTTCCATGCATATCCCCCCTAAACTTTTCCCCTCTCACTTTGAACTCGTGACAACTAGTAATTGAATCCCCCACTCTGGGAAAAAGCTTCTTGCTATCCACCCTGTCTATACCTCTCATGATTTTGTCCACCTCAATCAGGTCCCCCCTCAACCTCCGTCTTTCTAATGAAAATAATCCTAATCTACTCAACCTCTCTTCATAGCTAGCGCCCTCCATACCAGGCAACAGCCTGGTGAACCTCCTCTGCACCCTCTCCAAAGCATCCACATCCTTTTGGTAATGTGGCGACCAGAACTGCACGCAGTATTCCAAATGTGGGCGAAACAAAGTCTTATACAACTGTAACATGACCTGCCAACCCTTGTACTCAATACCCCGTCCGATGAAGGAAAGCATGCCGTATGCCTTCTTGACCACTCTATTGACCTGCGTTGCCACCT
Organism: Heterodontus francisci; assembly: GCF_036365525.1. Taxonomy (NCBI): domain Eukaryota; kingdom Metazoa; phylum Chordata; class Chondrichthyes; order Heterodontiformes; family Heterodontidae; genus Heterodontus; species Heterodontus francisci. The sequence continues at coordinate 16,255,037 of NW_027141852.1, forward strand.
TCAGGGAACAATGGACCTGAACACCCAAATCTCTCTGTACATCAATTTTCCCTATGACTTTTCCATTTACTGTATAGTTCACTCTTGAATTGGATCTTCCAAAATGCATCACGTCGCATTTGCCCTGATTGAACTCCATCTGCCATTTCTCTGCCCAACTCTCCAATCTATATATATTCTGCTGTATTCTCTGACAGTCCCCTTCACTATCTGCTACTCCACCAATCTTAGTGTCGTCTGCAAACTTGCTGATCAGACCACCTATACTTTCCTCCAAATCATTTATGTATATCACAAACAACAGTGGTCCCAGCACGGATCCCTGTGGAACACCACTGGTCACACGTCTCCATTTTGAGAAGCTCCCTTCGACTGCTATTCTCTGTCTCCTGTTGCCCAGCCAGTTCTTTATCCATCTAACTAGTACACCCTGGACCCCATGCGACTTCACGTTCTCCATCAGCCTACCATGGGGAACCTTATCAAACGCCTTACTGATGTCCATGTATATGACATCTACAGCCCTTCCCACATCAATCAACTTTGTCACTTCCTCAAAGAATTCTATTAAGTTGGTAAGATATGACCTTCCCTGCACAAAACCATGTTGCCTATCACTGATAAGCCCATTTTCTTCCAAATGGGAATAGATCCTATCCCTCAGTATCTTCTCCAGCAGCTTCCCTACCACTGACGTCAGGCTCACCGGTCTATAATTACCTGGATTATCCCTGCTACCCTTCTTAAACAAGGGGACAACATTAGCAATTCTCCAGTCCTCCGGGACCTCACCCGTGTTTAAGGATGCTGCAAAGATATCTGTTAAGGCCCCAGCTATTTCCTCTCTCGCTTCCCTCAGAAACCTGGGATAGATCCCATCCGGACCTGGCGACTTGTCCACCTTAATGCCTTTTAGAATATCCAACACTTCCTCCCTCCTTATGCCGACTTGACCTAGAGTAATCAAACATCTGTCCCTAACCTCAACATCCGTCATGTCCCTCTCCTCGGTGAATACCGATGCAAAGTACTCGTTTAGAATCTCACCCATTTTCCCTGACTCCACGCATAACTTTCCTCCTTTGTCCTTGAGTGGGCCAATCCTTTCTCTTGCTCCTTATATATGAATAAAAGGCTTTGGGATTTTCCTTAACTCTGTTTGCTAAAGATATTTCATGACCCCTTTTAGCCCTCTTAATTCCTCGTTTCAGATTGGTCCTACATTCCCGATATTCTTTCAAAGCTTCGTCTTTCTTCAGCCTCCTCGACCTTATGTATGCTTCCTTTTTCCTCTTTGCTAGTTTCACAATTTCACCTGTCATCCATGGTTCTCTAATCTTGCCATTTCTATCCCTCATTTTCACAGGAACATGTCTCTCCTGCACGCTAATCAACCTCTCTTTAAAAGCCTCCCACATATCAAATGTGGATTTACCTTCAAACAGCTGCTCCCAATCTACATTCCCCAGCTCCTGCCGAATTTTGGTATAGTTGGCCTTCCCCCAATTTAGCACTCTTCCTTTAGGACCACTCTCGTCTTTGTCCATGAGTATTCTAAATCTTACGGAATTGTGATCACTATTCCCAAAGTAGTCCCCAACTGAAACTTCAACCACCTGGCCGGACTCATTCCCCAACACCAGGTCCAGTATGGCCCTTTCCCGAGTTGGACTATTTACATACTGCTCTAGAAAACCCTCCTGGATGCTCCTTGCAAATTCTGTTCCACTTAGACCTCTAACACTATGTGAATCCCAGTCAATGTTGGGAAAATTAAAATCTCCTATCACCACCACCCTGTTGCTCCTACATCTTTCCATAATCTGGTTACATATTTGTACCTCTATCTCACGCTTGCTGTTGGGAGGCCTGTAGTACAGCCCCAACATTGTTACCGCACCCTTCCTATTTCTGAGTTCTGCCGATATTGCCTCACTGCTCGAGTCCTCCATAGTGCCCTCCTTCAGCACAGCTGTGATATCCTCTTTGACCAGTAATGCAACTCCTCCACCCCTTTTACCTCCCTCTCTATCCCGCCAGAAGCATCGATATCCTGGGATATTTAGTTGCCAATCATGCCCTTCCCTCAACCAAGTCTCAGTAATAGCAATAACATCATACTCCCAGCTACTAATCAAAGCCCTAAGTTCATCTGCCTTACCTACTACACATCTTGCATTAAAACAAATGCACCAGTCCCTTTGCGTTCATCATCTGCTCCCTGTCTACTCTTTCCCTTAGTCACGCTGACTTCATTATCTAGTTCCTTACAGGCTTTAGTTACTACCTCCTTACTGTCCACTGACCTCCTCATTTGGTTCCCATCCCCCTGCCACATTAGTTTAAACCCTCCCCAACAGTGTTAGCAAAAGCACCCCCAAGAACATTCGTTCCAGTCCAGCCCAGGTGTAGACCGTCCAATTTGTAATAGTCCCACCTCCCCCAGAACCGGTCCCAATGTCCCAAAAATCTGAACCCCTCCCTCCTGCACCATCTCTCAAGCCACGCATTCATCCTGACTATTCTTTCATTTCTACTCTTACTAGCATGTGGCACTGGTAGCAATCCTGAGATTACTACCCCTGAGGTCCTACTTTTTAACTTGGCTCCTAACTCCCTAAATTCTGCTTGTAGGACCTCATCCTGTTTTTTACCTCTATCATTGGTGCCTATGTGCACAATGACAACTGGCTGTTCACCCTCCCCCTTCAGAATGTTCTGCAGCCGATCTGAGATATCCCTGACCCGTGCACCTGGGAGGCAACATACCATTCGGGAGTCTCGTTTTCGACCACAGAACCGCCTATCTACTCCCCTTACAATTGAATCCCCTATGACTATAGCCCTTCCACTCTTTATCCCGCCCTTCTGAACAGCAGAGCCAGCCACGGTGCCATGAACCTGGCTACTGCTGCCTTCCCCTGGTGAGCCATCTCCCTCAACAGTATCCAAAACAGTATACCTGTTTTGGAGGGAGATGACCGCAGGGGACACCTGCACTGCCTTCCTGCTCTTTCTCTGCCTTTTGGTCACCCATTTCCTTTCTCCCTCAGCAATCCTAATCTGCGGTGTGACCAATTCGCTAAACGTGCTATCCACGACCTCCTCAGCATCGCGGATGCTCCAAAGTGAGTCCATCCGCAGCTCCAGAGCCGTCATGCGGTCTAACAAGAGCTGCAGCTGGACACAATTCCAACACGTGAAGGAGTCAGGGACATCAGCCGTGTCCCTGAGCTCCCACATTGAGCAAGAGGAGCATAACACGGGTCTGAGACCTCCTGCCATTTTTAATCTTAAGCTTAACTTAGCCTTAACTTAGATAAATGAAAAAGGAACGAAAAGTGTTTACCAATCACACGAAAAAAAATAAATAGAAAAAGCCTTACCTTATCTGCACACCACCGAGTCGTTTTTTTTTGGTCAGAGGAGGAGGGCGGGTGGGAGACACTACAGGTGTAGTGTCTCGGGTTCAGCCGCTGCCCAAATATATAGTATTTACTTTCCCAGCTGCCACCTCGCTCTCCCTGTCGCCGCTGCAAAAAGAAACTGCCGAAACAAAAAGATAAGTTTATATAAGTTGTAAACTCACTTACCCAGCTGCCACCTCGCTCTCCCTGTCGCTGCTGCAAAAAGAAACTGCCGAAACAAAAAGATAAGTTTATATAAGTTGTAAACTCACTTTCCCAGCTGCCACCTCACTCTCCCTGTCGCCGCTGCAAAAAGAAACTGCCGAAACAAAAAGATAAGTTTATATAAGTTGTAAACTCACTTACCCAGCTGCCACCTCGCTCTCCCTGTCGCCGCTAAAGGCAATCTTACCTAATGAACCAGTGTTGGCTGCTCCAAATTTTGCGAAACCCTTTAAAATAGCGATCGATTCTAGCGACCTGGGGGTTGGTGCAGTCCAATTGCAAGATGACAAATCGGGCATAGAGAAGCCAATAGGGTACTTTTCAAGAAAACTAAATTGGCATCAAAAAAGTATTCCACTGTGGAAAAAGAAACATTCGGACTTTTGCTGGCTCTCAAACATTTCAAAGTATATGTCCGCCAGGACTATAAAGAAACACTAATATAAACTGACAATAACCCATTAACGTTTGTGGATAAGTTTAAAAACCAAAATACTAGAATATTTAGATGGAGTTTGTTGCTGCAGCCTGATCATTTGAAAATTGTACATATTTTGGGGAAGAACAATGTTATCGCCAGCGCTTTGTCACGAATTTAATTTAACTATGTTAAGTTATGTAGATGGCGATGGTACAAAGAAAATGTTGTGAATTATCACTGGGGTAAATGGGTGCGTGAATGTGAGAAAATGTTAAGAATGTTTTTTTTCCCAGTTTCTTTGAAGTGCAGGGGCAAGAATGAACACCTATCATTTGGAAAAACTGCAAGAGAAGAAGATCCTTGTCCACTCAACACAGTATGAGACTGGCAGTCAAGTAAGCTTGTATGCAGCTTGCTCTGAAATGGCATGAGACTGACATCTCGTGGTGTGAAATAGAACTGCAAGAGCGAAATTGATTGATAATAAATAGCCAGGTGGGAATGTCAGCTGTGAGGGGGATACAAAGGGCCGGATTTTATTTGGTTCACTCACCCCGACATTCCTGCACTGCTCCAATTCTGGTCTTTTGAGCATCGCTGATTTTAATCGCTCCACCGCTGGCGGCTGTGCCATCAGCTGTCCAGGCCCGAAGCCTGAGATTTCCCTCCCTGAACTCTCCGCCTCTCCACCTCTCTTCCCTCCTTTAAAACACTCATGGAAGCTACTTCTGTGACCAAGCTTTTGGCCATCTGCTCTAATATGGTCTTATGTGGTTCGGGGTCAAATTTTGCTTTCCGACACTCCCGTACGTTAAAGGTGCTCTCGAAAGTTACACACAAGTTGTTGTTGATTTTGGTCTGGAATGTATTGCCTGAGAGGATGGTGGAAGGAGACTCAATCGTAAGGTTGAAAAGGGAATTTCGATAAATCGTTGAAAGGAAATGAAAGAGCTGCCACAGGCCGCCCTGGTTGTAGATGTCGTCGTCATCCTTCCTTCTACATGAGATGATGGACGTGCAGCAAATCCATTGGCGATTGGATAGTTTCCCATGGTGCACTTTGTCCGATAGCTGAAGAGGTCAATCTGTGAGAGGCAGGTTCTTCCACAAGTGACACATATGAGGTGGGATTATCAGGTGTCGCTGTTTTCCATGTTGGCACCTGCTGTCAAGCTGCTGTAGTCACTGATCGTCATGGTGACGCACACACCAGTCCAGGGGTAATATCACCATTTCCCTCTGTTGTTGGCCAGTGTCTCCCATGTGTGAAAATCGATGTTTCGGGTCTTCATGTCCTGCTTGCAGGCATCCTTGAAGTGGGGCTTTGGGCATCCAACTAGTCTTCTGTCTCCGGCGACCTCCCCATACAGAATACCCTTGGGAATGTGTCATCTTCCATCCTGCGAACGTGCCTGAGCCAGCAAAGTCACCTCTGCTTGACGAGTGTGAGCATACTCGAGAGATTTGCTTTTGAAAGCATTGTTCCATTTGTGATTTTGTCCAGTGTTTATTTGCGCAGTGTCTCACTATCTTTTGCACAACTGTCTTGGCTAATTTCAAGTCATATAATGTTCTGGCTGCTTGTTTCATGTTGTGCATCAGGTCGGTTCTGCTTTTTGCTTCAATCACAGATGTCATCTCTGCTGAGTAGGTGGGGAAGAAACTATTGCCCACCTCCTTCTGGAATGTGTCTTTGCAAAGCAGGTGTGGAAAGAGATGCAGTGGTTTTTGTCGAGATTCATCCCAAGCAGCTCTGTAACACAGGAGTCTGTGCTCTACGGGCTGTTCCCAGGGATGCACACCGAGATAAACATCAACTGCTGCTGGAGGACCATCAATTTGGTGAAAGAAGCTCTTTGGCCTGCCCTAAACTTGCTGGTCTTCCAGCGCAAAGAGTTGTTCACGACCGAGTGTTGCAGACTGGCACATTCCAAGGTCCAGGACTACGTGCTGAGGGACACACTAAAGCTTGGGGTAGCCACTGCAAAGGCTCAATGTGGAAAGACCACTGTGTAAGGTCCTCCCGCCATAGTGAACTAAGGAACTGGACCCATGGGAAACCCCTCGGGCTGTATACACCAGATATGATTTTGCTGTAAAATGTACATGGCAGGTAAAATGGAATGGAAGGGTTGTGAGGCAACTCACCCCTCTATTGAAGAAAACTTAATGAACCAGATAGAAGAAAGGAGTGAGATAGAGAGTAAAATAGCCCTGGTCTGTTCCTACTAACCCCCCGACACCCGACTTAAAATGGCATCATTTTCTCCTGCTTCTGCACATTCTAATCCATTGATGTTTGCAAACCTTTCATCTGTCCCTTTAATTCCTGTTTCCTAATCCATTGATGTTTCACAATATCCCAATCCATTGATATAACTCAGTCTATAGAATTTCCCAATCCAGATATTTTCCAGTCCATTGACTTTCCCAATCCATTAATGGTTCCTGTCCATTGACATTCCCAATCCATTTATATTGCCTGTGATTTCAAAGCAACTGTGGAACACAAATAGTATCAGTATTATCAGATACATCAAGATGAGGTGCAATAGCCAAGTGGACAGATGTTGGGTTTATAAAGAAAAAAGCACTGGCTCGATATTTGTCCAGTATAACACTGGATCTGAACTCTCAACCTACTGTATTTCTGTGGGTCTGCTGACTTGCAGATGTGAAGAACCATTGGATGTTTCTCAATCCTCTGACTTTTTTTGCTGTGCTGCAAGAAACTAGACTCGTCCAAAGTGGATCCCTCAAAGAGAAACACTACACCTTCTTCTGGCAGGGGAAAGCCCAAGAGGCAACTCGTCAGCATGGAGTGGTTTTCACAGTAAAAAACACGCCACTTGAGATGAGTGAACCAGCCACAGTAGGCTCAGAGAGACTTCTTACTCTTCACTTGTCAAAAAGCGTGGGCCCAGTTAATCTCATGTGCATCTATGTCCCGACACTCACCTCCACCCCAGATGTCAAGGATCAATTCTATGTGACACTTGATACTGCCATCAGTAGAATTCCCAGCACTGAGGGACTGTACCTTCTAGGAGACTTCAACACAAGCTTGGGTACTGACTACACAGCTTTGCCAATGTGCATAGAGCACCAGGGGATTGGCAAGATGAATGAAAATGGACAGAGGTTGCTGGAGTTATGCTGTCACCATGGATTCTGTGTGATGAACAGCTACTTCCAGGTCAAGCTGTGCCACAAGGTGTCCTGGAGACATCTGAGATCACGCCACTGGCACCAGCTAGACCTTATCATCACCAGTGCAAACACCCTCAGCAGTGTCCTCATCACTCACAGCTATCACAGCGCTGACTGTGACACTGAGCACTCCCTGGTGTGTAGCAAGGTCAGGCTTCAGCCAAGGAAGCTTCATCCATCCAAGAAGAACGTCGTCCTCAGATCAACTCTTGACGAACCACTGATCCAGAACGGACCCAGGAGTTCCTCAACATCCTCGATCAGGCTCTTTCAGACAACAATGCTCAAGGTCTCAGTGCGGTGTCAAAGTGGAGTCATCTGTTAACAAGCAGATGGAAAGGTGAGTGGAGCATTACCTTAAACTCTACATAACGGAGAATATTGTCATTGAAGTGGCTCTCAGTGCCATTGCAGACTTCCCTGTCATGGAGGAGCTGGACAGTGACCCCACCATAGTGGAGCTCAACAAAGCCATTGACCATCTTGCCAGTGGTAAAGCCCCGGGAAATGATGGTATTCCACCTGGAATCATCAAGAGTGGAAAAGCGGTTCTACTGCAGCATCTCCATGAAATTCTGTGTCTCTGTTGGAAGGAAAGATCTGCACCTCAAAACATGCGTGATGCAAACATTGTCACCTTGTACAACAATAAGGGGGACTCGCAGTGACTGCAGCAATTAGCGAGGCATCTCCTTGCTAAGTATTGTGGGGAAGGTCTTTGCTCGCATTGCTCTGACCAGATTGCAGACCCTGGCATCACACATCTATCCTGAGTCTCAGGGCAGCTTCAGAGCTGGTAGATCGACAGTCGACATGATTGTCTCACTTCGGCAGTTACAGGACAAGTACTGTGAACAGTACAGACCACTCTACATTGTCTTTACATATGAACATACGAATTAGGAGCAGGAGTGGGCCACTCGTCCCTTCGAGCCTGCTTCACCATTCAATAAGCTCATGGCTGAACTGATTACTCCACATTTCCATCTACATCCGATAACCTTTCACCCCCTTGCAGATAAAGAATCTATCCATCTCTCCCTTAAAAATATTCAAAGACTCTGCTTCCACCGCCTTTTGAGGAAGAAAATTCCAAAGACTCACGACCCTCTGAGGGGGAAAATTGCTCCTCATCTCTGTCTTAAATGGGTGACCCCTTATTTTTAAACAGTGACCCCTAGCTCTAGATTCTCCCACAAGGGGAAACATCCTTTCCACATCCACCCTGTCAAAACCCCTCAGGATCTTGTATGTTTCAATCATGTCGCCTCTTTCTCTTCTAAACTCTAGTGGATACGAACCTAGCCTGTCCAATCTTTCCTCGTAAGACAGCCCACCCATTCCATGTATTAGTCTAGTAAACCTTCTCTGTACTACCTCCAATGCATTTACATCCTTCCATAAATAAGGAGACCAGTACTGTACTCAGTGTTGCAGAAGAGGTCTCACCAATGCCCTGTATAGCTGAAGCATAACCTCCCCTGGCGATAAATGATAACATTCTATTAGCTTTCCTAATTACATGCTGTACCTGCAGACTAACCTTTTGCGATTCGTGCACTAGGACACCCAGATCCCTCTGCATCTCAGATCTCTGCAATCTCTCACCATTTAGATAATATGCTTTTTTATTCTTCCTGCCAAAGTGGACAATTTCCCACTTTCCCACATTATACTCCATTTGCCAGGTCTTTGCCCAGTCACTTAACCTATCTATATCCCTTTGTAGCCCCCTTATGTCCTCTTCACAACCTACTTTCCTACCTATCTTTGTCATCAGCAAATTTAGCAACCATACTTTTGGTCCCTTCATCAAAGTCATTTCGAAAATTGTAGAAGGTTGAGGCCCCAGCACAGATCCCTGTGGACCACTCGTTACTTCTTGCCAACCAGAAAATGACCCATTTATGCTGACTCTCTGTTTCCTGTCAGCTAGCCAATCCTCTATCCATGCCAATATGTTACCCCTGACACCATGAGCTTTTATTTTCTGCAATAACCTTTGATATGTCACCTTATCCTTCTGGAAATCGAAGTACAATACATCCACCGGTTCCCCTTTATCCACAGCACATGTAACTACCTCAAAGAACTCCAATAAATTGGTTAAACATGATTTCCCTTTCACAAAACCATGTTGACTCTGCCTGATTACCTTTATTTTTTCTAAACGCCCTGCTATAACATCTTCAGTAATCGCTCCTAACATTTTCCCTAAGACAGATGTTAAGCTAACTGGCGTGTCGTTTCCTGCTTTCTGTCTCCCTCCCTTTTTGAATAAATGAATTACATTCGCTACTTTCCAATCTAACAGAACCTTCCCGAAGCGAGGGAATTTTCGAAAATTAAAACCAGCGCATCAACTATCTCACTGGCCAATTCAGGACCTGGCGACTTGTAAGCCCGCAGCTCCAACAATTTGTTCAGTACCACTTCCCTGGTGATTGTAATTTTCTTGAGTTCCTCCCTCCCTTCCATTTCCTGACTTACAGCGAATACTGGGATGTTATTTGTATCCTCAATCGTGAAGACCGATGCAAAGTATCTGTTCAATTCATCTGCCATCTCTTAATTATCCATTATTAATTCCCCAGACACACTTTCCATAGGACCAACACTCACTTTGTTAACTCTTTTCTTTTTAAAATATCTATCGAAACTCTTACTAGTTGTCTTTATATTTCTTGCTAGCTTTCTCTCGTTCTCTAATTTTACCTTCCTTATCAATCTTTTAGTCATTCTTTGCTGTTTTTTTATATTCTGTCCAATCTTCTGACCTGCCTCCCATCTTTGCACAATTATAGGCTTTTTCTTTAAGTTTGATAGTATCTTTAACTGTTTTCATTAAACATGGATGGTGAGTCCCACCTTTGGAATTTTTCTTTCTGGTTGAAATGTATCTATTCTGTGTATTCTGAAATTTTCCTTAAATGTCTGCCACTGCATCTCTATTGACCTATCCCTTAACCTAATTTGCCAGTTCACTTTAGCTAGCTCTGCTTTCATGCACATATAATTGCCCTTATTTAAGTTTAAAATACTCGTTTGGGACACACTCTCCTCTCCCTCAAACTGAATGTAAAATTCAATCATATTATAATCGCTACTACTTTGGGGCACCTTAACTATGAGGTCATTAATTAATCCTATCTCGTTGCACAATGCCAGGTCTAGTATAGCCTGCTCTCAGGTTGGCTCCAGAACTTATTTTTCCAAGAAATTATCCCAAAAACATTCTGTGTACTCCTCGTCTAGGCTACCTCTGCCCATCAGAATTTCCAGTCTATATGGAGATCAAAATCCCCCATAATTATTGCTGTACCTTTCTGACAAGCTGCCATTATTTCTTTTTTTATACCCCATCCTACAGTGTGGTTAATGTTAGGTGGCCTATACACTGCTCCCACAAGTGACTTCTTGCCTGTATTATTTCTCATCTCAACTCAAACTGCTTCTACATCGTGATCTCCTGAACTTAGGTCATCCCTCTCTATTGCGCTAATACCATCATTAATTAACAGAGTTACCCCACCACCTTTTCCAAGCTTCCTGTCCTTCCTAAATGCCATGTCACCTCCAATATTCACATCCCAATCTATGTCGCCCTGCAGCCATGTCTCTGTAATGACTATCAGATCGTACTTATTTATTCTATTTGTGCTCTCTGTTCATCTGTTTTGTTTCGAAAGCTCCATGCATTCAGATACAGAGCACTTAGTTTTGTCCTTTTATTATTTTTGTAACCTCTAGCCTTATCTGTTGATTTACTCTTAGATTTGTCTGCTCTGTCCCTTCCTGTCACAGTCTCTTTATCATTTCCCATATTTATACCTTTCTCTCTTGCCTTGCCTCTCCTCCTTGATTCACCATATCTTCCCAAATTTGATCCCTTGCCCCCACTATTCAGTTTAAAACCGTCTCTACGTCCCTCGTTATGTGGCTCGCTGGAGCACGGTTCAGGTGTAGACCGTCCCAATGGTACAGCCACCTCTTTCCCCAGTATTGGTGCCAATGCCCCACGAACCAGAACCCACTACAACCACACCAGTCTTTCAGCCGCACATTACTTTCTCTAATCTTATTTGTCCTATGCCAATTTGCACATGGCTCAGGTAATAATCCAGAGATGATTAACTTTAAGTTCTCCTACTTAATTTGGTGCCTAGTTCCTCATACTGACTATGCAGAACCTCTATCCTTGTCCTGCCTATGCCGTTGGTACCGACATGGACCACGACAACTGGATCCTCCCCCTCCCATTGTATGTTTCACTCCAGCCCTGAGCAGACGTCCTGAATCCTGGCACCGGCAGGCAACACAGTCATCTGGAATCTTGCTCTTTGCTGCAGAGAACAGAGTCAATCCACCTTACTATACTGTCCCCTACTACCACTACGTTCCTTTTTTCTCCCTCTTTGAGCCGCAAACACTTACTGCAGACGTGTTTGCCCTGGATCACACTGGTATCCAGGAGCTCCCACATGCTGCAGCTGTGACACATCACCTGTCCTGTCATCCTTAACGTGTTTCAATTAACTACTTAATTATTTTATTCAATTGTTTATTTTGTTGTATATTTTATTAAGCTTACCACTAGTTTGTTTACTATTTTAAACATTAGGACTAAAATGGACCTTAATCACTTACCAGATCCTCATCAAACATGCAGCTTTTTCCAAACCAATCAACTACCTGCTTGCCTGTGATGTCACAGCTCAACAGATCCTCACCAAACAGCTCCTTCCACTGCACCGAAGCAAGAACCAAATCCTGTAAACTCACCCCAGCGGCTCTCTGTTTCCCTGCTCTCACTCTCCATTGTGATGTCACTTGTTGATTTTTTTTGCCCCAGCTCTGCTCCTGCTGTGCTCCTCTCTCTCTCGCTCTGTCTCTGAATCAGTGCTTTTGACACACTTGTTAACTCTCTGTTCCGTCGTGCTCTTCTGTCTCTGGTCCAAAATCTGACTCTGGTGGGATTTGAACCCACAACCTTTGAATGCCTTTTTTATTATTATTTAGAAGTCCAACACACTATCCATTGCGCCACAGAGCCGCACATACTTTAATAAACATCACCAAGGCCTTTGATCTTGTCAGCAGAGACGGACTCTTCAAACTGCGATGGAAACTCGGCTGCCCTCCTGAACTCTTGGGCATCATCTCTTCTTTCCACGAGAACATGCACAGTTCCAACAGTTACAATGGAGCAACATCAGACACTTTCAAGATCAGCAGTGGGGTAAAGCAAGGCTGCGTGCTGACGCCAACTCTCTTAGGAACAGAGGAACATAGGAGTAGGCCATTCAGCCCGTCGAGCCTTTTCTGCCATTCAATTCGATCATGGCTGATCATCTACCTCAACGCCCCTTTTCCGTGCTCTCCCCATATCCCTTGATGTCATGAGTATCAAGATTTCTAACAATTTCTGTCTTGAACATGCTCAATGATTGAACTGCCACAGCTCTCTGGGGTAGAGAATTCCAATGATTCACCACCGTCTGAGTGCAGAAATTCAACTCGATCTCAGTTTTAAATGGCCTACTCCTTATTCTGAGACTTGGTCCCCTGAGTTTAGACTCACCAACCAGGGCAAACATCCTATCTACATCCACACTGTCACGCCCTATAAGAATTTTATCAGTTTCAATGAGATCACCTCTCATTCTTCGAAACTTTAAGGAATACAGGCCCAGTTTCCTCATAAGACAATCCCACCATCCCAGGGATTAGTCTGGTGACCCTCTGTTTCACTCCCTCTATGGCAAGTATATCCTTCCTTAGATGAGGAGACCAAACTATACACAATACTCCAGCGCGGTTTCACCAAGGCTCTATACAATTGCAACAAGACATCTTTACTCCTGTACTCATGACCCCTCGTGTGAAGGCCAACATACCATTTGCCTTCCTAATTGATTGCTGCACCTGCACAAGAGCTTTTAGTGTCTCATGAACAAGGACACCCAGGTCCCTTTGGACATCAACACTTCCCAACCTCTCACCATTTAAGAAATACTCTGTCTTTCTGTTTATTCCACCAAAGTGGAGAACTTCACACTTACTCACATTATATTCCATCTGCCATGTTCTTTCCCATTCACTTAGCCTCTCCAGGTTCCCTGGAAGCCTCTCTGCATCCTTCTCACAGCTCACACTTCACCTAGCTTTGTGTCATCTGCAAACTTGGAAATATTACATTTAATCCCGACATCCAAATCATTTATTTCGGTTGTTAACAGCTGTGGCTCCAACACTGATCCTTGCAGTACCCCAATAGTAACAGCCTGCCATCCTGAGGAGGACCTGTTATTCCTGCTCTCAGTTTTCGGTCTGTTAACCAACTCTCAATCCATATCAGTATATTATCCCCAATTCTATGTGCTCTAATTTTGTTTACTCACCTCCTGTGTGGGACATTACCAAAGCATCCACTGGTTCTCCTTTATCTGTTCTACAGGTAACATCCTCAAAAAACTCAACGGGTTTTTTCAAACCTGTTTTCCTTTTCATAAATCTATGTTGACTCTGCCCAATCATATCATTATTTTCTAACTGTCCAGTTATCACATCCTTTATAATTGGTGTATTCGTCTCCATGCTGACAACTTTCAGTGACTCAGATGGGGGTGTTCACCTGTATATCAGAGCTGACGACAAGCTGTTCATCTTGGCAAGACGTAGAGACTTGGACGTCGAGACTCCACTTTCCATCAACATTGACAACCTCACTTTGGAGGTTGTCAACAGCTTCACATACCTTGGATCAGCAAATCACCAGCAATCTGTCCCTTGATGCTGAAATCAGCACCAGGATTGCCAATGCTGCAGCTGTCATGTCAAAGTTGAGAAGACGGGTGTGAACCGACAGCAAACTGACCGAAAATACAAAGCTCCACGTGTACCAGGCTTGTGTTCTCAGCACCCTCCTTTATAGTAGAGAAGCATCAACAACTTATACAAGCCAAGAAAAGCAGCTGGTATAGGAGGGTCAGTGTCCAATTGGAAAGAAAATTGGTTTAAGGACAGAAATCAGCGAGTCTTATGAAATGATTCTTTGTCAGACCGGAGGATAGTCGACAGTGGTGTTCCCCAAGGGTCAGTGCTAGAACCATTGCTTTTTTTTGCTACAGATTAATGACTTGGATCTTGGAATATCGAGTAGAATCTCAAAATATGCCGATGACACCAAACTTGGAGGAGTGGCAAACAGTGAGGATGATATGAACTGCCTGAAACAGGACAGTTATCGGCTAGTAGGATGGGCAGACAGGTGGCAGATGGAATTTAATAGTGACAAGTGTGAGGTGATGCATTTTAGCAGAAGGAATAGGGAGAGGCAATATATACTCAATGCTACAGTTCTGAAGAGTGTGCTGGAATAGAGGGACCTGGAGTACATGTCCATCATTCTTTGAAGTTGGCAAGACATATTGCGAGAGTGGTTATCAAAGCATGTGGGATCTTGGGCTTTATAAATAGAGACATTGAGTACATAAGCAGGGTTGTTATGCTGAACTCTGGTTAGGCCCCAATTGGAGTGTTGCATTCAGATCTGCTCACCAATCTTTAGAAAGGATGTGCGGATTCTTGAGAGGATGCAGAGGATATTTACCAGTATAGTTCCAGGGATGGAGGGTTTTAGTTTCAAGGTTAGGTTAGAAAAACAGGGTTTTTTCTGCCTGTATCAAAGAAGATTGAGGGGAGAATTGATAGAGGTGTCGAAGGCTATGACAGCTTTAGATAAGTTGGCAAAGAAAAATTGTTCCCATTAATATTGGTACAAGGACTAGGGGATTCAGATTGAAGGTTTTGGACAAGAGATGCAGGGGGAATGTGCAGAAGAACTTTTTTACACAGTGATTGGTAATGATCTGTAACTCGCTGCCCCCGAGGGCGGAGGAAGTGGAGACAATTGTTGGTTACAAAAGGAATTTCGATGGGCATTTGAAGGAAATACATTTACAGGGCTAGGGGGATCGAGCAGACGAGTGGGACTGACTGGATCGCTCCATGGAGAGCTGGCCTGTACTCGATGAGGCAAATGGCCTCCTTCTATCCCACAAATGACCCAATGACTCGATGAGTCTATGTTACTCTCAGAATCAAGACAACAGAGTGACAGATTTAACACAACATTATAACATATGTTTGGTTTGACAAATTCTATAATAACTCGTCTCCACTCCTAGTATTTCTAAATCCCACACATTCACTATAATGTGAACAATTATTTCCTGTTGTGTCTCTCTCAGATTTGTAAACTTCACTATATTGGAGTGAGGTGACATCTACTGGCGGGAAGCAAGAACTGCAATCAAGCAGCAGAAACTCCACAGTCTGTCAGGGTTGAAGAAACATTGCAATATGAGGAAATAGTGAAGGGGTTTGATCGGGTTGATGGAAACATGATTCCACTTGTGGTATCGTATGAAGCAAGGGCCGGAAATATAAAATTGTCGTTAATAAAAGAAATGAGGAATTCATGAAAAATGCATTTGCTTAGAGAATGGTTATAGAGATATACAGCACTGATATAGGCCCTTTGGCCCACTGAGTCTGCACTGACCATCAACCACCCATTTATACTAATCCTATGTTCACCCAGAATTCCCTACCACATCCCCACATTTCTCCTATCGCCTTCCCTGGGGCCAATTTCCAACAGTCAATTTATCTATCAACCCACAAGTCTTTCGTTGTGGGAGGAAACCACAGTACCTTGTGGAAGCCCACATAAACAACTTGCAAACTCCACACAGGCAGTATACAGAACTGAATCGGGGTCATTGAAGTTGTGAAGCTGCAGTGCTCAACACTGCACCACCCGTAGAATGTGGATAGAGTAAAAAGTGAGATTGGATGGACAGAAGCAGTCTGAAAAGATGTCTCAAACTAAAGGTGAAAACCCTGAAATGTTAACTCTGTTTCTCTCTCCACAGATGCTGTCAGAGGTGCTGAGTATTTCCAGCACTTTCTGTTTTTATTTCAGCTTTGTAGGATATTGTTTTGATCTGAAAAAAATGCATGATCGGCTGTGGGTGCCAGTGAAATTCCACAGGAGCGAATAAAAGCTTTGCTAACGGTGGCTTGTTGGTCTAGGGGTATGATTCTCGCTTTGGGTATATAAGTGATTATTATGTGAGAGGTCCTGGGTTCAAATCCCAGACGAGCCCTTCTCTGTTGCCATTTTTAGTTTAAGGTCATCGATTGCTTTCAGCCTTCCAGAAAGCGGAATCGATTTCCAAACTGAGCCTGCTTGAGGACCGGGGAACTGGATTCAAAGAGCTTGTCGACAAAATTGAAATGAACAAAATATACAGATTGTCAAGTGGGAATATAAGGTTGCAACAGTAACTAAAGGCCTGCTCGGGTCAGCAAATGAAACCCGACCCAAGCCTGACAGCACCAGTGATGTCCTTTCATTTTTTTCCCGTGCCCGAACTGACCACCAGAATGTTCAGTTAAACTTGCTTCCGTTTTTCACTTTTTAAGCTTGTGCAGGTAAGGCAACAAAAACTGTAACTGGACTTGAAAGGTTGTTTAAATGTACATTAAGATTAGAGCTACGTACCGGAGGTGATGAGCTGAAGATTGTTACCATAGAAGTTAGTGATTGTTAGGTCACTGGTTAAAGAGAAACTCATGGAGTTGTGCCCAGACAGGTTGTCCCACACTGTATTGATTAAAATATTGCCCGAAGGCTAGAAAATATCATTATACATTCCCTAGACTCCTGCTTTGCAGGTTGAAATATTTTCTGCAAGTTTATCCAGAGAGCAGCTGAGATGCAGAGACCAGGAAGGTCTTGAGTGATTAATTATTATAAAATATACATTCTTATATTAAAGAGATTGTGCTCTACCTTCGATGGAATCGCTCACTGCAGACCAGTGCGGAGTGTTTCCCGCCTTGACGTCCTGGCTGTCACTGGATCTAGAGTCCAGGCCTGTGGATTACTGGTCCAGTAATCTTTGAAATTTCTCCCTTGATCTAATATTTTAATCTGGTAAGTCAGATTTTACAAAAAAAAATTAAATGATTTAAGACTGCTTCATGTTCAGCAGTGCCAAATGAATAAAGAAATTCAAATATATTCAAAA
Source organism: Heterodontus francisci (assembly GCF_036365525.1). Taxonomy (NCBI): domain Eukaryota; kingdom Metazoa; phylum Chordata; class Chondrichthyes; order Heterodontiformes; family Heterodontidae; genus Heterodontus; species Heterodontus francisci. The sequence continues at coordinate 16,272,400 of NW_027141852.1, forward strand.
TTATATATCAACTATTAAATACTAATGCCCAGCTTTGAATACAAAAAAATGCCTCTAATTGTGTTCTGGTCTGGAATGGAATTCTTCAGTGTTTCTATTTAGCTTGGATTGACTCATCAATTTTCTTGTTTTTCACTTTGTCGATGCCTTTGAATAATTGTGGATCCTTCTTCAGGGTGTCTTCTTTCACCAGGTAGTTCTGACCTCTGATGATGTTGATCGTAATCAGCTTCAATTTGCTGATAGTTTTGGAAGTGAGCAGATTTCCTTTGCTTGAGTTTACAACATGGAACTTAGTCTGACGTGTGGACCCATGGGAGGATTTGAAAGCTGCCCTTGCATTGGAGCATCCAGTTGCATCCATCCAAACAGAGGTACAGTAGAAGTGACATATTCAGTTCAGTGTGTTGATCATGGGACTTTTAATCTTAGGGTTGTGAGTTTGAGCGCCATTTAGTTTTTCCATTTTTTAGGCTTCATTAGCAGAGAGTACAAGGAGTGTTTGAAATGAAATTCAACAACAGTATGAGAAACGCTCTCTTTCATTCGGGACTCTCGCGAGCGAGGAGTGAACAGCTGGGAAGTCAATTTCATCGGGAGTTTCGGTGGAGCAGGGACTGCTGGGTAAGTAGAAACCTATATATTTGGGCTGTGTAAATTCTCTTACCTTTTCGTTGTGCAGCTTTTCCAGGAGCACAGGCATTGCGAGCGAGGAGTGAACAGCTGGGAAGTCAATTTCATCGGGAGTTTCGGTGGAGCAGGGACTGCTGGGTAAGTAGAAACCTACATATTTGGGCTGTGTAAATTCTCTTACCTTTTCGTTGTGCAGCTTTTCCAGGAGCACAGGCATTGCGAGCGAAGAGTGAACAGCTGGGAAGTCAATTTCATCGGGAGTTTCGGTGGAGCAGGGACTGCTGGGTAAGTAGAAACCTATATATTTGAGCTGTTTCTGAACCCGAGACACTACTCTTGTAGTGTCTCCCACCCGCCCTCCTCCTCTTACCAAAAAAAAGGACTCGGTTGTGTGTAGGTAAGGTAAGGCTTTTTCTATTTCTCTTCTTGTTTTATCGTGTGATTGGTTAAAAACTTGGGTATTTAGAATAGTGGGAATGGAGTTTAAGGCAGTTGAATGTTCCTCCTGCAGAATGTGGGAGGTAAGGGTCGCCAAGGGTGTCCCTGCTGACTGCATCTGCAGGAAGTGCACCCAGCTCCAGCTCCTCGAGGACCGCGTTAGGGAACTGGAGCTGGAGCTGGAGGAACTTCGGATCATTCGGGAGACGGAGGGGATTATTGAGAGGAGTTATCGGGAGGCAGTCACACCTCAGGTAAAAGAAGAAGGTAGATGGGTTACTGTCAGGGGAAGGAGAGGGAACCAGCAGGCAGTGCAGGGATCCCCTGTGGACGTTTCCCTCAACAACAGGTATACCGTTTTGGATACTGTTGGGGGAGACGACTTACCAGGGGTAAGCAATGGGATACAGGTCTCTGGCACAGAGTCTGTCCCTGTTGCTCAGAAGGGAAGGGGTAAGAGGAGCAGAGCATTAGTCATTGGGGACTCCATAGTTAGGGGAACAGATAGGAGGTTTTGTGGGAACGAGAGAGACTCACGGTTGGTGTGTTGCCTCCCAGGTGCCAGGGTATGTGATGTCTCGGATCGTGTTTTTGGGATCCTCAAGGGGGAGGGGGAGCAGCCCCAAGTCGTGGTACACATAGGCACCAACGACATAGGTAGGAAGACAGATGGGGATTTAAGGCAGAAATTCAGGGAGCTAGGGTGGAAGCTTAGAGCGAGAACAAACAGAGTTGTTATCTCTGGGTTGTTGCCCGTGCCACGTGCTAGCGAAGTGAGGAATAGGGAGAGAGAGGAGTTGAACACGTGGCTGCAGGGATGGTGTAGGAGGGAGGGTTTTGGTTTCCTGGATAATTGGGGCTCTTTCTGGGGTAGGTGGGACCTCTACAAACAGGATGGTCTTCACCTGAACCAGAGGGGTACCAATATCCTGGGGGGGAGATTTGCTAGTGCTCTTCGGGGGAGTTTAAACTAATTCAGCAGGGGGATGGGAACCTAAATTGTAGTTCCAGTGTGCAGGATGTTGAGAGTAGTGAGGGCAGAGATAAGGTTATAAGGACACAAGAGGGCACTGGCAAGCAAGAGCTTGGTTTAAAAGGTGTCTTCTTCAACGCCAGGAGCATCCGGAACAAGGTGGGTGAGTTTGCAGCATGGGTTGGTACCTGGGATCTCGATGTCGTGGCCATTTCAGAGACATGGGTAGAGCAGGGACTGGAATGGATGTTGCGGGTTCCGGGATTTAGATGTTTCACTAAGAACAGAGAAGAGGGTAAAAGACGGGGGGGGGGGGGGGTGGTGTGGCATTGTTAATCAAGGAAAGTATTACAGCGGCAGAAAGGACGTTTGAGGACTCGTCTACAGAGGTAGTCTGGGCCGAGGTTAGAAACAGGAGAGGTGAGGTCACCCTGTTGGGAGTTTTCTATAGACCTCCAAATAGTTCCAGAGATGTAGAGGAAAGGATAGCAAAGATGATTCTTGACAGGAGCGAGAGTAACAGGGTAGTGGTTATGGGGGACTTTAACTTTCCAAATATTGACTGGAAATACTATAGTTCGAGTACTTTAGATGGGTCTGTTTTTGTCCAGTGTGTGCAGGAGGGCTTTCTGACACAGTATGTAGACAGGCCAACCAGGGGCGATGCCACATTGGATTTGGTACTGGGTAATGAACCCGGCCAGGTGTTAGATTTAGAAGTAGGTGAGCACTTTGGTGATAGTGATCACAATTCGGTTAGGTTTACCTTAGCGATGGGCAGGGACAGGCATATACAGCAGGGCAAGAATTATAGCTGGGGGAAAGGAAATTATGATGTGATTAGGCAAGATTTAGGAAGCGTAGGATGGGGAAGGAAACTGCAGGGGATTGGCACAATCGAAATGTGGAGCTTATTCAAGGAGCAGCTACTGCGTGTCCTTGATAAGGATGTACCTGTCAGGCAGGGAGGGAGTTGTCGAGCGAGGGAGCCGTGATTTACTAAAGAAGTTGAAGAGCTTGTCAAGAGGAAGAAGAAGGCTTATGTTTGGATGAGACGTGAAGGCTCAGTTAGGGCGCTTGAGAGTTACAAGCTAGCCAGGAAGGATCTAAAGGGAGATAGAAGAAGAGCAAGGAGAGGACACGAGAAGTCATTGGCGGATAGGATCAAAGAAAACCCTAAGGCTTTCTATAGGTATATCAGGAATAAAAGAATGACTAGAGATAGGTTAGGGCCAAACAAGGATAGTAGTGGGAAGTTGTGTGTGGAATCGGAGGAGATAGGGGAAGTGTTAAATGAATATTTTTCGTCAGTATTTACAGTGGAGAAAGAAAATGTTGTCGAGGAGAATACTGAGATACAGACTACTAGGCTAGATGGGATTGAGGTTCACAAGGAGGAAGTGTTAGCAATTTTGGAAAGTGTGAAAATAGATAAGTCCCCTGGGCCAGATGGGATTTATCCTAGGATTCTCTGGGAAGCCAGGGAGGAGATTGCAGAGCCTTTGTCCTTGATTTTTATGTCGTCATTGTCGACAGGAATAGTGCCGGAAGACTGGAGGATAGCAAATGTTGTCCCCTTGTTCAAGAAGGGGAGTAGAGACAGCCCTGGTAATTATAGACCTGTGAGCCTTACTTCGGTTGTGGGTAAAATGTTGGAAAAGGTTATAAGAGATAGGATTTATAATCATCTTGAAAAGAATAAGTTCATTAGAGATAGTCAGCACGGTTTTGTGAAGGGTAGGTCGTGCCTCACAAACCTTATTGAGTTTTTTGACAAGGTGACCAAACAGGTGGATGAGGGTAAAGCCGTGCATGTGGTCTATATGGATTTCAGTAAGGCGTTTGGTAAAGTTCCCCACGGTGGGCTATTGCAGAAAATACAGAAGTATGGGATTGAAGGTGAATTAGTGCTTTGGATCAGAAATTGGCTAGCTGAAAGAAGACAGAGGGTGGTGGTTGATGGGAAATGTTCATCCTGGAGTATAGTTTCTATTGGTGTACCGCAAGGATCTGTTTTGGGGCCACTGCTGTTTGTCATTTTTATAAATGACCTGGATGTGGGTGTAGAAGGGTGTGTTAGTAAAGTTGCGTATGGCACGAAGATCGGTGGAGTTGTGGATAGTGCCAAAGGATGTTGTAGGTTACAGAGGGACATAGATAGGCTGCAGAGCTGGGCTGAGAGATGGCAAATGGAGTTTAATGCGGAAAAGTGTGAGGTGATTCACTTCGGAAGGAGTAACAGGATTGCAGAATACTGGGCTAATGGGAAGATTCTTGGTAGTGTAGATGAGCAGAGAGATCTTGGTCTCCGGGTACATAAATCCCTGAAAGTTGCCACCCAGGTTAATAGAGCTGTTAAGAAGGCATATGGTGTGATAGCTTTTATTAGTAGGGGGATCGAGTTTAGGAGCCACGAGGTCATGCTGCAGCTGTACAGAACTCTGGTGCGGCCGCACCTGGAGTATTGCATGCAGTTCTGGTCACCGCATTATAGGAAGGATGTGGAAGCTTTGGAAAAGGTGCAGAGGAGATTTACTAGGATGTTGCCTGGTATGGAGGGAAGGTCTTACGAGGAAAGGCTGAGGGACTTGAGGTTGTTTTCTTAGAGAGAAGGAGGAGAAGAGGTGACTTAATAGAGACATATATGGTAATCAGAGGGCTGGACAGGGTGGATAGTGAGAGCCTTTTTCCTCGGATGGTGATGGCAAACACGAGGGGACATAGCTTTAAGTTGAGGGGTGATAGATATAGGACAGATGTCAGAGGTAGTTTCTTTGCACAGAGAGTAGTAGGGGCGTGGAACGCCCTGCCTGCAACAGTAGTAGACTCGCCAACTTTAAGGGCATTTAAGTGGTCATTGGATAGACATATGGATGAAAATGGAATAGTGTAGGTCAGATGGTTTCACAGGTCGGCGCAACATCGAGGGCTGAAGGGCCTGTACTGCGTTGTAATGTTTTATGTTCTATAACTCTCTGCAGCATCTCGCTGTGAAAGATTGAACTTTATCTCATTTCTTTTTCAGCTGGGAGTCAGTGCAGCTCAGTGGGACTTCTGGCTGTCTCCCACCTCACAATCCATCAGTGCTGAGAAAGCAATGGGAAATATTACTCATGGCTGAGCAAGCAGAGGACACCGATTTAAGGTGAATGGGAAAAGAACCAAAGGCAACATGAGGAAAAACCTTTTTTATGCAGCAAATGGTTAAGATCTGATATGTACTGCCTGAGAGTGTGACGGAGGAAGATTCAACCATAGCTTTCAAAAGGATATATGATAATTATCTGAAGGGAAAAAAAATTCAGGTTTTCATGGAATACATGAGGATGTCGCATGAGCTGAGTTGCTTGTGCAGAGAGGCAGCACAAGCACGATGAGCTGAATCCCTCCTTTTGTGCTGTAAGTATTCTGTGATCTATGATTCTATACAAAGTGAAACCAACACTCACAGATGAGAAACTGACAGGTACAGTGTAAACCCCACACTAACAAACCAGCAAATGCCAGGGACAGAGTAAAACCAACAGTCCCAGACAAGAAACTGACAGATACTGTGTGAAATCCAAAAATCACTTATCAGGATTTGGTAGTTAATGTGTAAAAACCTCTCTTCAATATCCATCCTGCAAGGTACAAAGAAAATTAGGTACAAACCCAGGCTCATACTTCGAAGACTGAGAGATAAAGAGCAAAACACAGACTCACCGACAAGAGGCTGACAAGTACAGAGAATAAAATAGAGGGGGTGCAGATTAAAAACACATGCATGTAACGGATACTGATAGGGATAGAATCAAACCCTTTCTCACACATGACACGAAAATTGGTGGTGTCGTAAATAGTGAGGAGGAAAGCCTTAGATTGCAGGCCAATATACATCGTCCGAGGCAGAGAATATAAGAGCAGGGAGGTTATGACAGAGCTGTATAAAATGCTAGTAAGGCCTGTGTACTGTTCTGGGCACCACACGATAGGAAGGATGTGATTGCACTGGAGAGGGTGCAGAAGAGAGTCACCAGGATGTTGCCTGGGCTGGGGCATTTCAGCTATGAAGAGAGACTGAAAAGGCGAGCATTGTTTTCCTTAGAGCAGCAAAGGTTGAGGGGAGATAAGATTGAGGTTTACAGAATTATGAGGGGCATTGATGGGTTAGATAGGAAGAAACATTTTACCTTAGCGGAGGGGTCAATAACCAGGTGGCATAGATTTAAGGTAAGGGGCAGGAGGTTTAGATGGGATTTGAGGAAAAAAATTTTACCCAGAGTGTGGTTGGAATCTGGAATGCACTCCCTGAAGAGGTGGTAGAGGCCGGAACCCTCACAACATTTAAGAAGTATTTAGATGAGCACTTGAAATGCTATAGCATACAAGGCTACGGGCCAAATACTGGAAAATGGGATTAGAATAGTTAGGTGCTTGATGGCCAGCACAGACACAATGGGCTGAAGGGCCTGTTTCTGTGCTGTATAACTCTATGATTCTATATCAGAAACTGATAGATCTGGACAAAAGCTGATGTTCACATACAAGTTGTTGAAAGATATGTGGTGAAACTCACATTTTTTTTATTTCCAAAATATACTTTATTCACACAAATCTGTAAAAATTACATTCCCAAACAGTTTAAAACAGCATCAAGTCAAAAAATACAAACAGTGCAAAGGTGATCAGTTACCTTCTGTACAATCATGAGTTGCCTCACAACCCTTCCATTTCATTGTCATGCCATATACATTTTTACATTTACAGCACACAAAATTTCTCCGATACAGTTCGAGGGATTTCCCATGGATCCAGCCCCTCAGTTCAGCTTGGTGGGGGGACCTTACACTGTGGTCTTTCCCCATTGAGCCTTTGCTGCGGCTGCCCCAAGCTTTAGTGCGTCCCTCAGCACGTAGTCCTGGACCTTGGAGTGTGCCAGTCTGCAACATTTGGTGGTGGACAACTCTTTTCGCTGGAAGACCAGCAAGTTTCGGGCAGACCAAAGGGCGTCTTTCACCGAATTGATAGTCCTCCAGCAGCAGTTGATGTTTGTCACGGTGTGCGTCCCTGGGAATAGCCCGTAGAGCACAGACTCCTGTGTTACAGAGCTGCTTGGGATGAACATCGACAAAAACCACTGCATCTCTTTCCACAAAGTTAACTCACATAGCAATAGCAGAAACAGTCACAAACCAAAAACTGAAACATACAGAGTAAAAACCCACATTCTCACACCAGAAATTCACGGCTACAAAGTGAAGCTGACTGTCTCCTCCCAGGCACTGACAGGTACAAAAGAAAACACACACGAACATCCCAGGAAATGAAATGTAGGAAATAAAACCTGATTATCATGTCAGAGATTGGCATTAATGACAGTTGTGGTACCCAGAATGCTCTGCGCTCTAGAATTTGCCTTGTCTCTGATCAGGAGCAGGTGCGGTCGTGCCTGAGCTCCATCTGCAGCTGGAGCGGAATATGCACAAAGTGCAGGGAGACCGTGCCCGTAGCGGGTGCACACAGCTGGAGCAGGGCGTCAAGGCCACAATAGGATGGAACAATCCCGTTTGTGTCCCTGCGGGTGGCGGTGAAGCTTTTCTCTGTGAGGCTTCCCGAAACTGCCCGCCAGCAAGGTCAACTGATCAGAGAGCGTCTGTAAATGGATAGGAATTGGGGATTGAGCAGGGAGCGTCTCTAAATGAATAAGATTTGGGGACTGGGCAAGGAGCGTCTGTAAATGGATAAGAATTGGGGATTTGGCAGGGAGCGTTTTTTTATCCGTTCGTGGGATGTGGGCGTCGCTGGCTCGATCTCAGCTACAGTAATGTGTCCACTTCTGGGCACCAGGTTTCAGAAAGGACATCAAAGCTTTTGAGACAGTTCGGAGGAGATTTACGAGAATGATACCAGAGATGAGGGGTTTCAGTTCTCTGGACAGGGTGGTGAAGCTGGGATTGTTGGCCAAAAATGTCAAGGGGAGGTGAGGAGAGATCTTTTCACCCGGTAACTGATTCGGATTTGGAATGAATTGCTTGACAGGGTGGTGAAAACAGATTCAAATTATAACTTTCATAAAGGAATTGGACAAATATTTCAAAGTGAATTTCTCCAGGACTATGGGGAAATAGGCAGGGGGTTGGACTAATTGCATCATTTTTTTCACAGATTCAGCACAGGCACAAAAGACCGATTGGCCTCCTTCTGTGCTGTATGATTCTCTGAAATAGTGACAGTCAGGGCAAGTCTGTATAAGAAGGAGAAATGGAGACAGGTCAGGGAGAGCACATCACCAAAACTGGGAGATACTACATTGGACAGGGAGGGTCGGAGGGGGAGAGAGCACGTACATACAGTCAGAATCAGCACCTTCAGGGGAAGAGAGAGAGAGGAACCAGTGAGTGTAGAACTGAACCCAGCCAGAGTCAACCTGCTGAAACACCAGTGAGTTCACACTGGGGAGAGATCATTCACCTGCTCCGTGTGTCGGAAGGGGTTCATTCAGTCATCCAACCTCACTGAACATCAACTTGTTCACACTGATCAGAGACCTTTTTAATGTCCTGACTGTGAGAAGAGCTTTAAAAGCAGTAATGATCTGCTGAAACACCAACACACTCACTCTGGGGAGAGGCCGTTCCCCTGCCATGTGTGTGGGAAGGGATTCACTCAGTCATTCAATCTGCTGCAACATCAGCAAGTTCACATGTCACTGCAGGGGTTGGATTCTGCTGTTGTTGCTGCTATTCATCACTTTCAGAGACAAAGTTGGGTCTTACTTTATAACCAGTGTAGTCCAGAGCAAAAGCGTCTTCTTAATGTTGAGATAAACGGGAGAAGAAACCGGGAAGTGGCGGCGAGGATGGGGGAGGTGTTGCACCATCACTTTAATGGTGCACCCTCCCTCCCCCGGGTCCTTGCTGCACGCCCGCCAGGCCTGGCGGCTCTGATTGGGGTCGTGAGAGCCCCTGAGACTCGGTGCAGCTGAGGCTGCGCTCACCCCCGCTCAGCTCTGTTGTGATATTTAAAATACGAAAGGCCTGTTGGACTGAGAGCTGATCTGGAATTTAGAAAGCAGCATTACTGGAGGCTCATTGCTGCTCAGCACAATCTCACCCCCAATCCTGGGAATTGTTGATTCTGACACCCTGTAGTTCAGTTCTGCAATTAACTAGAGGGAGAGATGTGTGAGCAGAAAAACAGAGCAAAATGAAAACACAGCTGGACAGATGTGCAACAGGTCAATCCACTGTTACAATAACTCCATCTCTGATTCCCTCCTGACAGTAATCAGCCCTTTCACAGAGACTGTGGGTGGCTCTGAAAAGAGCCTTTGGTTTATTAGATGTCATTTCGGCCGCTTTACTTTTTCTGGGAGCTCTGATCTCTGGTTTTCTTGGGCAGCAGCAAGGCCTGGATATTAGGCAGCACCCCACCCTGAGCGATGGTCACCCCTCCCAGCAGCTTGATGAGCTCCTCGTTGTTGCGGACGGCCAGTTGCAGGTGTCTGGGGATGATGCGGGTCTTCTTGTTGTCCCGGGCCACGTTACCGGCCAGCTCGAGGATTTCAGCGGTCAGATACTCGAGCATTTTGCAGCGCCAACATCATCAGATTTCCGCAACAAATCCATCTTCGTGCATGCGTGATAAAGTGTCATTGGGTATCTAGCCACCCCATCCCCCCACCACTTGGCTGGAGGAAGTGGCTGAATGGGAGATTTTGAAGCTGTCGCTCTCCCCTCTCGGCAACTCACTCCAGACCTCGCTGCTCTCCCCCCCACTCCCCTGGCCAGTTGTTCCTCGCTTCGCACCACCCCACTCTCTGGCCACTCGCTCCAGGCCGTGCCGCTTCCGTCCTCTCAGCCACTCACTCCTACGTCGCCCCGTCACCCCTTGCGGCCCTCCTGCTTCTACAGGTGGCGCCTGGTGAAGAAATGTGGGAGCGAGTGTCACGGCCAGAGCTAGCAGCTGTGGGCTGGGCTGGGACAGGGTGGGGGGGGTGGGGGTGCAGAGAGCGAACAGCCAGAGTGCGGAATTTCGCCAGTAGGGAGGAGGGGGAGAAAGCGAGATGCAGAGGGGGGTGAGCGGTCAGTGGGGTGGGAGCTAGTAGCTGCGTTCGGGTGAAGTCAATCCTGGTCAGTTATATAAACAAATCACAATAACGAATTGGCAGCACATTTTATCCTCTGCCCGATTTTCCTTTCCATCGATCGGGGTGCTAATTCACTATCTTCCAATGGAAATTCAATCATAAAATTCCTTTTGTATTTGATAGGATTATTGAAATGTTAAATGGATCTGAGGATTACAGTTAGTATTAGCAAACGCACCCGAGTGAATTAGCACCCCAATCGATGGAAAGGAAAATCGGGGAAAGTATAAAATGTGCTGCCAATTCGTTATTGAGATTCGTTGAGTAATTCGATTCTGCCCAACACTGAAATTGGCGGCTTTTTTGAATTCAAACTTTCTGCCAGGACGACAATTTAAGCCAATGATTTGCTGTATTTTCTAATTCGAGGCTCGGCAATTGGTTAAGACATGCGAATGGGAAGAGGGTGACCAATCAGAAGTGGGCTCTGGATCGCGCGGGCTCAAACTGCGGGAATTCCAGGTCCCTGAATGAATGAGCTGAAACTGATCAGTTTCACAAACCCTGTCAGTTTCAGTGCAGGAAGCACCGTCTCGGGGGAAATAACATCACAAGTGGGTCTGGTTCCAGTGACGGCTGCTGCAAAACTCCCGGATTCTCTCATTGCAGCGAAATCATTTTGAAATTCTGTGAAAACAATGAGTGATTCTGGAGGAGTGATGTGGCTTTTCACTGAGGGCATGTGTGGACTGGGGAAATAACTAACTGTAGAGCCTCGGGCACTGTTTACACAGCCCGTTCAGAAAATCAAATCCACTGCACATCCTTGCTGCAAATGAAATGTCAAATTTGGGGATTCTAGTTTTGTATCTCGAACACAGCACAGATTTATTCCAGACAGTTCTAAACAGCCTATCCCAGCTCCCGTTTCCAGGTCACTGCTCTCTCTGTGAGGCGGTTGGTGGCTCTCAGAAGAGCCTTTGTTGTGTTTGCTGGAAAGGGTCGAGTTGTTCAGCCGCTGAATTCGTAGAGAGTGCGGCCCTGCCGTTTCAGAGCGTACACCACATCCATGGCAGTGACCGTCTTGCGCTTGGCGTGTTCAGTGTAGGTGACCGCATCCCTGATCACAATCTCCAGGAAAACCTTCAACACCCCGCGAGTCTCCTCATAGATCAAACCTGAGATCCGCTTGACCCCGCCACGGCGAGCCAGGCGGCGGATTGCTGGTTTGGTGATGCCCTGGATATTATCACGAAGCACTTTGCGGTGCCGCTTTGCTCCGTCTTTGCCCAGTCCTTTCCCTCCTTTACCTCTGCCAGACTTTCTTTTATTAATTTCCAAAATATACTTTATTCATAAAAAATCTGTAAAAAAAAAATACATTACAAAACAGTTCCAAAAAGCACCAAGTCAAACAATACAAAGAATGCAAAGGAGAACAGTTTCCTTCAATACAGGAGTGAGTTACCTCACAACCCTTCCATTTCATTGTCATGCCATGTACATTTTACAGCAAACAAATATTTTCTGGCTACAGTTCGAGTGGTTTCCCATGGTTCCAGCTCCTCAGTTCAGCTTGGTGAGGGGACCTTACACTGTGGTCTTTCCACATTGAGCCTTTGCTGCGGCTGCCCCAAGTTTTAGTGCGTCCCTCAGCACGTAGTCCTGGACCTTGGAATGTGTCAGTCTGCAACATTCGGTCATGGACAACTCTTTGCATGGAAGACCAGCAATTTTCGGGCAGACCAAAGAGCGTCTTTCAACGAATTGATAGTCTTCCAGCAACAGTTGATGTTTACCTCGGTGTGCGTCCCTGGGAACAGCCCATAGAGCACAGACTCCTGTGCTGCAGAGCTGCTTGGCATGAACCTCGACAAAAACCACTGCATCTCTTCCACACCTGCTTTGCAAAGACACATTCCAGAAAGAGGTGGGCAACGTCTCTTTTCCACCACAGCCACCTCGAGGGCCGCGTGTGGATGGGGTGAGACTTCGGGTGTGCAGGAAGGATCTGACAGGGAGGGCTCTTCTCACCATCAGCCAGGCTACATCTTGGTGCTTGTTTGAAAGTTCTGGTGATGAGGCATTCTGCCAAATGACTTTGGACTTCTGCTCAGGGGACCATCCGACAGGATCCACCATCTCCTTTTCCCGTAGGGCCTTGAGGATATTCCGTGCAGACCACTGCCTGATGGATTGGTGGTCAAAGGTGTTTTTCCACAGAAACTTTTCCATGAAGGATAGGCAGTACGGCACAGTCCAACTGGATGGAGCATTCCGCGGCAATATGACCAGGCCCATCCTTTGCAACACTGGGGAAAGATAGAACCACAGCACGTAGTGACACTTGAAGTTTGCAAACTGGGGATCGACACACAGCTTGATGCAGCCGCACACAAAGGTAGCCATAAGGATGAAGGCGACGTTGGGTACATTTTTCCCGCCCTTATCCAGAGGTTTGAACATCGTGTCCCTCCGGACTCGGATCATTTTGGATCCCCAGATGAAGCGGAAAATGGCTCAGGTGATCGCCACAGCGCAGGAATGCGGTATGGGCCAGACCTGCACCACGCACAGCAATGTGAGCGCCTCGCACCTGATGACCAGGTTCTTATCCATAATGGAGAGAGATCGCTGCTCCCACATGCTCAGCTTATGTAGTACCCTGGCTACTCGCTCCTTCCAGGTTTTGGTGCACGTCTCAGCCCTTCCAAACCATATCCCCAGCACCTTCAGGTAATCTCACCAAACGGTGAAGGGGACAAAGGATCGGTCAGCCGAGTTCCCAAAGAACATGGCCTCGCTCTTGCCATGTTTAACATTGGCTCCCAAGGCCAGTTCGAGCTGGTCGCAGATGCTCATCACTCTGCGCACAGACAGTGGATCCGAGCATAAAACGGCGACGTCATCCATGTACAGGGAGGTTTTAACCTGAGTGCCTCCGCTGCCTGGGATTGTCACCCCTCTGATGCTCGCATTCTTCCTAATAGACTCAGCAAAGGGTTCAATACTGCAAACAAACAAGACACGGGAGAGAGGACAGCCCTGTCTGACTCCAGATTGGATCGGGAAACTTTCTGATTCCCACCCATTGATTGAGACTGCACTACTGATGTTTGTGTAGAGTAGTTTGATCCAATTGCAGATTCCCTCCCCAAACCCCATTTTGGAATGCACATCCATCATGTAAGTGTGCAATATCCTGTCAAAAGCCTTCTCCTGGTCCAGGCTGATGAGGCAGGTGTCCACCCTTCTGTCCCGTACATAGGTGATCATATCCCTGAGTAGCGCAAAACTATCAGAGATTGTCCTGCCTGGTATAGTATAGGTCTGATCAGGGTGAATCACCAACTCCAGAGCAGACTTGAATCGACTGGCTATGTCTTTTGACAGAATCTTGTAGTCAGCATTAAGCAGAAATTGGGCCACCAATTTCTGATTTCTGTCCTCTCCCCCTTCTGCTTGTCGATGAGGGTGATGATGCCTTTCCTCATGGATTCTAACATGCTGCCAGCCTGGAGCATACTCTTGTTTACTGGCAGACATGTTGATTCTGTCCTCAAATCAGTGCACAATAAAAGAGACTGATTCTGTCAGGCTCCTTTTTATACAGGCCGCCTGGACCTGGCTGAGAAAGGCAGAGTGAGAGCAAGGAGGGGAGGAGACACGAGTGAAGGTTAAACAGAGAGCTAGATGGAGGAGACACCCAGAGTGACAGACAGAGAGAGAACGGCCCCTCCTCTTTCAGCTCCACCTCCAGTTTCCTCCGGGCTGCCAATTTCAAACCCTTTATTAACAGTAGAACCAAAACCCAGCTCTCCACACAAACCCTTCCAGACTCGGCCTTCATAGTCAAGGCTTTCCAGAAAGCCGGAGCTTTTAAATATGGTCCCGATGCAATTAACACTCAGTAATATTCCCACCTAAACATAGTCCATTCTATACTAAGAAACCTCCTCAGTAACATCACCATTTCCAAACACATCCGCTTCCTGCAGTTTACAAACACCTTCCTGCAGCTGTTTGGGGAATCTCCTGTGTTAAGATTGGAGTTGGAAAGCGGCCTTTACCCGGCAGTGTTATCGTCTCACACTGAATCTGCTAGACATCCTGTTCTCTGTATTGCGAGAGAGAAAGCACGGATTTAGGAAATGTTCATTTGAAATGATCTCTATTGAGAACGAGCCCGGCCGTGGGACAGGTATTCCAGTGCAAAGAGCTGTCCATGACCGAGTGTTGCAGACTGGCACATTGCAACGTCCAAGACTATGTGCTGTGGGACGGCATTAAAGCTTGGGGAAGCCACCATGGAGACTCAATGGGGAAAGGCTGCAGTCTGAGGCCCTAGTAGTCCATAGTACAGTGAGGGGCTGGAACCTGTGTAAAACCCCTCGGGCTGTTTGCACCAGAGAATGTTTGATGTATAATGTAAATACTGTAAATATAACCTGTGCAGGCAGGGATAGTGAGATACATCATGTACATTATTGAAGGAAACTGATCTGTATTGTACCCTATGTAATATTAAATTTGAACTGCTTTGCAATGTAATTGCACAAATTATATGAATAAAATACATATTGTGCAAAAGAAAGCAGCTTTCCTGTCAACACACGCCTTGTCTCAGGGCACAACTTTCCTGTGATCTTGTCATACCCAACTTCGCTCTATATCTTCTGACACACACACTTTACAGTCTGTCATTTCCAAAAACAAGCATTCTAAAATCAAAAGACCTTTTGTTTATTTCTCCTTTCTTTTCATTTCTCCTCTATTCTTCTCAATCACTCCCTTCAACAGTCCTATTCAGATCAAGGTGGAATGTGAATAGTGTCACAACTCACCTCTGACACTATTATTACCCTTTTCTCTTGTCTCATTCAATGGGAAAGTTTTATTCACCAGTCTGTTGCTGTTTTACACTCTTGCCATACCATCTGGTATTGCATCCATCTGAATTCTGTGCTTTCATGGCCTTACATATCTTTTCCTCTTCTGGATGATTTGTTTGCTTCAGTTCCATTCAACCAGGCTGGACCACAGGGAAGCTTAGAACCTTTGCCTTGGACGGGTCCACGTTGATCCATTACATTCAGAATCACCTCCTTGAAATAACTCCATAGTACAACTACAGTAACCACACAGAATCTGCTTCAAACACTCCACATTTTATCTGTTCTGACTGTCAACACCTCCAGCTCTTTTGTTTAAGTGGAACCCATCAGGTGTGTATAGGCTCCTTCTATTCTGAAAGCTGTAGCACTGGTTCAGGGAATTCAGCCCTGTTTCTCTACTCGAAATGATCAGCCATGCTTGATCTGCCTCGTATTTTGCTTTTATTGCAACGTAACAAGACCTCCAATCCTCTGGCACCACACCTGTATCCTTTGAGGGATTGGAAAATGATGGTCAGACCTTCCACTAGTTCTTCCCTGGCTTCTTTCAACAGCCTGGGGTACATTTCATCTGGTCCTGATGATTTATCCACATTCAAGGATGCTCATACCATTAAGACTTCCTCTCTCCTTAAGTTATCACGTCCAATACTTCACACTCCTCCTCCTTAGTAACAATATCTGCATCACCCTCTCATTCGGGAAAACAGTAAAGTATTCATTGAGGATATTGGCAACATCTTCCACCCCGATACAAAGGTTACATTTTTGATATTTTATGTGCCCTGCTGTTTGCTTTGTTGCCTCTTACTCTAATGTTCTGATGCAACATCTTTGGGTCCATTGTTACTTTGTTTGTTCATGTTCTTTCCTGCTTTCTCTTTGCTCTTCACCACTGCTCCCAAACGCCTCCAGTGCAGTCAAAACACAACTTGTCAGAATTGGGATTCGAACACACGCCTCCCATGGAAACTGCGACCTGAACGCAGCACCTTAGACCGCTCGGCCACGCTGACTGCCTACAACGTCGCATCAATGCTAAGGAAATTATTCATTCTTTGTGAAAGTATTTGTGAGATTGTGGAAATGTCTGGAAGAGGAAAGACCAGCGGGAAAGCTCGGGCCAAGGCCAAGTCTCACTCCTCCCGGGCTGGACTGCAGTTCCAGTGGGCCGTGTTCACAGGCTCCTGAGAAAGGGCAACTATGCTGAGCGTGTGGGTGCCGGAGCCCCGGTCTATCTGGCTGCTGTGCTCGAGTATCTGACCGCTGAAATCCTCGAGCTGGCCGGTAACGCGGCCCGGGACAACAAGAAGAGCCGCACCATCCCCAGACAACTGCAGCTGGCCGTCCGCAACAACGAGGAACTCAACAAGCTGCTGGGAGGGGTGACCATCGCTCAGGGCGGGGTGCTGCCTAATATCCAGGCCGTGCTGCTGCCCAAGAAAACCAGCACTCAGAGCTCCCAGAAAAAAGTAAAGCGGCCAGAATGTCATCAAATAAACCAAAGGCTCTTTTCAGAGCCACCCACGGTCTCTGTGAAAGGACTGGTTACTGTCAGGAGGGAGTCAGAGATGGAGTTATTGTAACAGTTGATTGACCTGTTTCACATCTGTCCAGGTGTGTTTTCAGTTCCCTCTCTGGATTTCACTCTGTTTCTCTGCTCACACATCTCCCCCTCTTGTTAAGTGAAGAAGTGAACTACAGGGTGTCAGAATCAACAATTTAATAAATCCCGCTGCCTTCGATTTGATAAATCCCGAGATTATCCCGGTACATTAACGGGAACTGGTTCGGAGCTGCTGAATTAATTTAATAATGGAAGTGTCCGGGTTAATTCTCTGTTTTTCATTTGGACAGTTTGAATTGTGTTTTTTTTTCTCTCTGGTGATCTGAGCGCCGCTTCTCAATGAGAATCTGCTCCCGGAACAGAGTAAATGCAGGAAGGAAGAGGCCATTCTCGGGCTGTGTGTTTCTCTCCCAACCTGATCTGTTTAGACCGCACTGTTCCCAGAGGACGGAATCAGTGAGAGTTGTGCACACACAGGAGCTGAGTCCAATGCAGCTCTTTAATATGTGCCTTCCCCCCGGCCCTCCCTATTCTCCGGACACAGAGCTGTCTGTTTCATCCGGCAGCGGGATAGAGTCGGGGATTCTCTGCCCTCAGTGTCAGGGTCTGCAGCCCCGGGGAACTGGCGGTTTCAGTCAGAGTGACCGAGCTGCCTTACATATCCTGTGCACTGATCTCCAATGGATTCAAATATTAGTGAACTCATTGGGTAATGTTTGTAAATAACCCTCATGTGAACGGACCCGGCTCCATTAATGCCTTCCAAATAAAACTGGGATCCATTTCTTTTCCCCAAATGCCAGCTAACGGATCCCAGGAGCGGGGTTGAGATTGTGCTGAGCAGCAATGAGTCTCCGGTCATGCTGCTTTCTAAATTCCAGATCAGTTCTCAGTCCTGCAGGCCTTTCGGGAAAGTGATGTGACAAAACAGAAACCATGTGACCGCCCCTTCAATCTGATGGATTTGATGATGAACAGAGATGGCAGCTCTTTCCTTTGCTGATTTGGTGGCTCTGAAAAGAGCACTTGTTCGTGAAGCTGGGTTTTAGGTGCGTTCCCCGCGGATGCGGCGGGCCAGCTGGATGTCTTTGGCCATGATGGACCGGGACCATTCTGGTGAATCTGCTCATTTTCCGGCAGAAGCATCAGTCGCTGTTTGAACTGTTTAAAGTCAGGGGTGTATTAGCAGCCAGAAAGTGAAGGGCAGTTCATTGCTCCCTGCAGCATTATCCGCCTCTTTCAGGAGAAAAGATCAGAAACCACTCGTTTCTGTCAGTCCCCGAGAAGCCTGTGAGAAGCGGTTAGTCGCTAATGTGTTCCTTTTACAGAGAGGAAGCTGATATTTGTCCCGTTTTAAATTGCTGAACCGGACCTTCCTCCCGCCGCTTACAGTTAACAGATTGACAAATGAAAACGATTCCTAAAATCGCGTCAGGATTTTGTGACGGTAAATACAGTAAAACAGAACATAAAATGAGAGGTTTTAAAATTGTTGCCTGAAAATTGAAATTTTCCATCACTTCAATTCCTTCCTGCTCTGGAATTGCCGGGCTTTTTCCATTTGGAAAATCTAAGCCAATGAGAACTTCTATTTACTTATATGTGATTCTCCTATTGGTTAAGAATTGGATTGAGAAGCGGGTGACCAATCAGAGACAGAGTCAAACTGCGGGGATTCCAGGCCCCCAGTAACTGAGCTGAAACTGTTCAGATTGACAAACCCTGGCAGTAGCTTCACACATTGGACACTTCACACTGAGTCCTTCAAGGGCTGGTGTGAGAGAAGCTTCAGATCCTGTCATTACTCTCTGACTCATCATTCATCTCGAACCAAACAATTAGTAAATGTGAAGCAGTGACGAGACTTTTCACTCTCACTGCAGAATGTGTCATCTGGTGAAATAAGGAACTATTATTTTCGGAGATTCCAGGTACATTCCTCCCTGAACAAATCCATTCTTCACATTCCCGATTACAGCCTATCCCAGCTCCTGTTGTCACCCGACTCCAGCTGAATTGGAGAAACTCATGTGTTGGGGTTTGAGTTGTGAGGTGGGGTTTCTCCGCCAGTGTTCCTGTCTTACAGACTCTCCCCCTGAATTTGTGAACTGAGACTGCACCGAACACATCTCCAGTTAGAGTGAGGGCCGGATATCCCTCTGTTTTATTACAGAGAGTGGGGAAAGGGCTGGGTGGAGGGGAGTCACCAGGGATCCTGGATTTACTCCAAATCATTTCCATGTGGAATCTGCAGGCGGGGCCGGGACAGGGATCATTTGATCAGGGGATCAGCTCTTTCCTGAGAGATGTGGGTGGCTCTGAGAAGAGCCTTTGTGTTCAGATGTTTAAAAGTTTCCTGCGCTCTTTCACTTCTTTCCAGACCCTGCTTTCTGAGCCTTCGCTGCTTTCGGCTTGACCTTGCTCTTCCATGTCTGCACTTTCTTCAGCGCCTTTCCGCCCGCCGCACTCTTGCCTTTTTTGACCTTCTTCGCAGGAGACTTTTTCTGAAGCGCTGCTTTCTTCACCACCTTATTTGGCGTTGCCGCCGCCTTGCTGCTCGTTTTCTTGGCTGTTACTTTCTTTGTTGTCACTTTCACGTCTGCTGGTTTCTTCACTAAAGATTTCTTGTGTGATGGTTTCTTCACCTTATTTCCCACTTTTCCCTCGGTTTTGCTTCTTTCTGATTTTGAAGGAGCCGGAGGCTCCCTGTCCCTTGCTCTGCACCAGGGAGCCTTTGTTCACATTCCTCTTGATACTTTGCTTGATCTGGGTTTTGAGCTTCTCCTGAGCGGTGGCAGACCTGCAAGGAATCAACTACCAGCTAGCGTATAAAGCGAGACCAAGGCTCAGGGCCTTCAGTTACCTGGAGGGGAGTCGGAGAGGCAGCGGATCCTGTGAGGAACCACAATCCAGGAAGGATGAGAAGGTCATTGTCAGGGTACAGAGGAGATTAAGTTAAAGATTTACCAGTTTATAAGCAAGCGCAGAGCCAAGCAACGGTGCTGGGGCAGATCAAATAATAGGAAGCTGTGATCAGTTGGAAGTTAAGAGTGATGAAATGACAGAAGAGATGATGGTGCAAGGCAAAAGTCAGGGAAAGAAAAAGTAACATTTTGTAAGCACAGATAGCAGGAGTGGGGTTTGAACCCACGCAGACACATGTCTATTGGATATTAAGTCCGACACCTTAACCACTCGGCCATCCTGGTACGTTAACCCACCACTGAAAATGAAATTTAATGTGATGCGGGTGCCATCTGGCCTTTTCCAATACAAAGTTATGACTCCTCTCCCATGCTAAATTGGACCCTTCATTATTTATGAACCTCAATCGGATCACCCCTCAGTCTACGTTTCTCTGAGGTGTAGGGTCCCAACTCTTTTAGTCTAACTTGATAACCAAGATGTCTTATACTGGGAATTCGTTGAATGTCTCTCCTCTGTACCCTTTCCAAAGCCTCAATATCACCCATCATGTGAGGAGACCAAGACTGGAGACAATATTCCAAGTGAGTCCTGACCAAGGTTTCATAAAAGGACAAATTCGGGACATCTCAGATACTGAAGGAGTCCATGTCCAGAAGCAGCAAGACCTGGACAACATTCAGACTTGGGCAGCTAAGTGGCAAGTAACATTCACACCACATAAGTACCAGGCAATGACCATCTCCAACAAGAGAGAATGTAACCATCTCCCTTTGACGTTCAACAGCATTACCATCGCTGAATCCCCCCACCATCAACATCCTGGGGGTTACCATTGACAAAAGCTTAACTAGACCATTCATATACATACTCTGGCTACAAGAGTAAATCAGATCGTGGGAATTCTGTGATGAGTAACTCAGCTCAAGGCACATGGTGAAATGCTCATTAGGAGAGCTGGAGAAATGGACTGGTCAGGTGGGCAGAAAAGTGGCAAATGGAATTCAACTTGGAGATGTGTGAGGTGATGCCTTTGGTGAGGTCAAACACAGCAAAGGAATACACAATTAAACCTTGAAGGACAAGGGCTGCAGATGCATGGAAACACCACCATGTGCAAGCTCCCCTCCAAGTCACTCACCATCTGATCTGCAAATATATCGCTGTTCATTCACTGATGCTGGGTCAAAATCCTGGATCTCCCTTCCTAACAGCACTGTGGGTGTACCTACACCACATGGAGTGCAGCAATTCGAGAAGGGAGCTCACCGCCACCTTGTCAAGGACAATTAGGGATGGGTAACAAATTCTGGACATGCCAGTGTCGCTCACATCCCATGAAAGAATATGCCTCATTTTATACTCAATTGTCCTCTGAATGCAGCCCAACCCTCTATTTGCTCCAACTATCACTTCACAGCATTGCTGCTGTACCTTTAGAGATCTGTGCACTAGAACATCCAGATCTCTGCTCAAAATTATTTTCTTTTTTCCACCTACTTTAATGTTTTTCCCTGAAGGGTGTATGAATGTTGAGCATTCGCCCTGTCCACATGAATAACACTGCACTTACCCAAATTAAACATAATTTACCAGTCATGAACCCAATCTCCCAACACATTAAGATCAGCCTGAAACAGTCGAGTATCGTTTACAGTCTGAACACTCGCACAGATCTTCAAATCATCTGTAAATTTACAGATGGTGCCCCCTACACCTACATCCAGATCATTAATAAAAATAGTAAAGAGCAACAGTCCCAACACCGATCCCTGTGAGATACCATTGGTAACTGGTCTCCAAACAGATCCAGATCCATCTGTAACTACTTTCTGCCTACGTCCTGCCAGTCAGTTCCCAATCCAGATCAATATATTACCACTGATACCAGGGACTTTAATCTTATAGAGAAGCCTCTTGTGTGGAACCTTATCAAAATCTTTTGGATGAGATCAGCTAATTGAACACAGGCCGGGGATGAGGCCTAGGCCTGTCCTGCTTTGTGTGTGGGTCTCAGAACCACACAAGGTGAGATCAGCTCACTGAGCACAGGCCCATCCTGCTCTATATAGTGCTCAGTACCTCACCAAATGAGAATAACTAACACACCACAGGCCATGGAGCCTCGGCCCATCCTTCCCTGATTGCGGTTCAGTGCCAACCAGGTCAGATCAGCTAATTCAGCACAGGCCGGAGATGGAAGCTGGATCTTTCCTGCTCTGGGGACTCCGTACCATACCAGGTGCGATGAAGTAAAATACCACAGGCCGGGGATGGAGCCTGAGATTTCCCTGTTCTGTGTGGGGCTCTGGACAACAATGTGTGAGAAGAACTATCATCCCTCAGGCTGAGGAAGGAGCCTGGGCCCATTCTGTTCTGTGTGGCTCCTACCACACTGAGTGGGATCAGTTAACTCAACACAGGCCATGAATACAATCAGGCCCTTTCCTGCTCCGTGTGACTCAGTTTCACACCAGGTGGCATCAGCTAACACAGCACAGGCTGGGGCTGGGGCTGGAGCCTGGGCCCGCCCTGCTCTGTGGGCTCAGTAACAACCCGTAAGATGAACTTTTTTCAAAAGACTTCAGTGTATTTATCTCTGTCCAACACTCTGAGGCAGCTTTCTGTGTTTATAAAGAGTGTAATTTATTGACTGGTCTCTTGGATCAAACAGGGTAACAGACAGAGGTCTGTGTGCAGAGGGTTTGGGAGTGAGCTCTGATTCCTAACTCTTTCTGGACTGTGAGGAATAAAGAATGAATGAGAGAGAGAGAATGTGGGAGAAGGGATGATGGAAGAATTTGTCCGTGAACCTGATTAAAAGTGGCTCAAACGCAAGATAATATGAAGATATCAAGAGCAGAACATTAACATAATCTGAGTTCCGCGATCTGGTTGGGTCCCATTCCCCTGAAGTGAGGAATGAACGGGTGGGGAAATTCCGCCTGGAGTTATATTTGTCTCCAATGAAGATGAGTTCACAGTGAGGATGGAATAGCTCAGTTGGGAGAACACTAGATAGAAGAACCAGGATACAATCCCTGGTTTCATCAGTTTTAATTTGGTGTCTCCATCAGTTTAAGTAGAGAGAATCAGAGGGGAGATTTTCCACTCTTGACCCCATGGGCTGAATTTTAACCTAACGGTGCGGCTCTCGGCAGAGACACCGTGAGTGGGTGCCGTCACCACACGAGTGAAATGTGGCCGGCCGACCCCGATCACGGAGCAGCTGACGAATTAATGAAGGGGAGGCGTGGGGCCCATGTAAACAAGGACCAGAGGCAGGGAACGAGGCACCGATGGCACCGACATCTGACACAACGGCAGGTGCTGGCACCATATTGAAAGGACTGCCAGACCTGTATTCACTGCTGCCTGGTTTAAAGGAGTGTCTTCCTGAGAGCCCTCTGCTGTCCCAGAACCCGTTCTGCTGCCTCTGCTGTCCCAGGACCCGTTCTGCAGCCTCTGCTGTCCCAGAACCCGTTCTGCTGCCTCTGCTGCCCCAGGTCCCGTTCTGCTGTCCCAGAACCCGTTCTGCTGCCCCAAGACCCATTCTGCTGCCTCTGCTGCCCCAGGGCCCGTTCTGCTGCCCCAGGACCCGTTCTGCTGCCTCTGCTGCTCCAGGACCCGTTCTGCTGCATCTGCTGCCCCAGGACCTGTTCTGCTGCCTCCGCTACCCCAGGACCTGTTCTGCTGCATCTGCTGCCCCAGGTCCTGTTCTGCTGCCTCCGCTACCCCAGGACCTGTTCTGCTGCATCTGCTGCCCCAGGACCTGTTCTGCTGCCTCCGCTGCCCCAGGACCTGTTCTGCTGCATCTGCTGCCCCAGGACCTGTTCTGCTGCCTCTGCTGCCCCAGGACCTGTTCTGCTGCATCTGCTGCCCCAGGACCTGTTCTGCTGCCTCTGCTGCCCAGGACCCATTCTGCTGTCCCAGGACCCGTTCTGCTGTCACTGATGCCCCAGGACCCGTTCTGCTGTCTCTGCTGCCTGATAGATAACGAGCTGAATGCGAGCCTGCAGTGACCATGGTCCAATAGTTTTGCGATGCCTTCCTGCAGGTTCGCCTCCAGGTGACAACAGATAGGTGGAAGATCCTCTTCCCCAGGGATGGGAGGTGGAGACCTGTCCACCTGACCAAGCAAAGCTGCTTTGAGATAGTAGTTGAAGTCAGCAGCCGTGGGGTCAACCCCAAGACATGGATCCAGTGCACGAAGTGGGTCAATGACCGGATCCAGGCTGCTCAGGCACAAACTCAAAACACTTTGGACCCTTTGGACATTGCGCATGGCAGAGTGAGAGGGAGTGTTTGGTGGAAAGGGAGTGACCACCCAGTCATGTGTATTGGGGAAGGGCAGCAGGACACGCTGCCTGAGGCTTGGCTGCATCTCGGTGGGAGGTGCACGTCAGTCATTGTCTAAACTCACACAGTCCCTCGAGAGGGGCCACATGCAGGAGGAATATGTGTGTCCACATCATGGACTGCTGGATTATCACCATCAGAGATGTTGGGCTTGTCCCCGCTGGGAGACGAACTTTGTTGATCATAGTGGCTGCAATAGAAGACAGCCCACAATCGGAAAGAGCGTGTCAAGACTGGCAGTGGATGCCTTATCTCCATGTCCTCATCCCGATGGAGGAGGAGGCCATGGAACAGGCCGGGCAGCAAAGCAGCTGCTCCATAGCTGATGGAGAGACAGGGACACCTACCTAAGAGAGTGAGTGAACATCTCCTGGGGCACAAGGGTGCATCTGCTGCAAAGGAGCCACACTGCTCATCTGTTCACCACGGCATCAATGGAGCTGCACAGTAGGGGTGGTTGGAATGTCACGATGGGCAGACTCTAACCTTTCAATGTCCCTGTTTTCACATGCAGGCTAGGATGAACGACAAGAGCGAAGAGCTGGAGAGACTGGGGGACAGCCAGACACCTCTGAGGAGGAGGAGGGAGCCTCAGAGGGTGCACCGTCACATCATTCCCCTGCACCCTCCACCAGCACAGAAACCCTCACTCGGTGGGTATCCACTCGCTGTTAGATTTGGGCACACAAGCTGGTGAGCACGTCACAGACAGGCCCGGGCAGCTGACTGAGGCTGTGACAGCCGAGGCCACTGGCAGTTGGAAGTCTGTGGGAGGCCAGGCCCATGCTGAGTCCCAGGCTGATGACGTGCCTCTGGTGTCACCAGCAACACGGGAAATGCTGCAGCTGCAGCAAGAGGTCAGGCAACATCTGGCAGAGTTGCCGGAGGTTATGTGTACCCAAGTTCGGATGATGGAGGAGTCCATCCAGGCCTTGCATGCTGCACTGTCTCTGATGGGGGTGTGTCTGGCTTCCTTCCTTGAGAGATTGGTGACTCTGATGGAGAGCCAGATCCAGCCGACCAATCAGTGGCTGCCGGAGATGTGTGCAGACCTGCACTCCATCGCTTTGTCCATGAGCTCCATCCAGCGGTGACAAGGCGAGAGGGGGGACGAGGCACCTGAACTCTTCACCAGGTCCACATCCCTCTCAGGTCAGCAGCGAGGTACAAGTGTGTCTTATAAGGGGGAGGAGCAGCTGGCTGCTACATCTGGGGTCTCCTCTCAGGGTGCTCCTGGTGTGGACAGTAGCTCCAAAGCCCCTCTGCGAGTGACACAAGTGATGCCAGTGCCTGCCTCCATCACCCTCGATGACAGAGGGGGGGTCCCTGTACCTGTGGAGGAGGCCCTCAGTGTGCCGGGGCCCTCCAGGCCTCAGGCAGCAAGAGGACGGCCACCAATGTCATCCCAAGCCATGGGGCAGCAAGGTCAGCAGCCTGTCTCCACCTCAGCTGACAGAGCAGGGGGAGCACCACGTAGGAGCATGCGGAAAAGATTTCAGAAGAGCACCTAGATTCACTTAGGGTTCATGGTGAATGTGCATTCCAGATGGATAGGGTTGCATTTGATGTCACACGGAAGAAAGAAATGATGTTCTCTCACTATGTCTCCTTCCTATTGTTGATGCCCTTTGGGACTTCATTTAAACCCTTCCTCCCAAGGGGCTGGAAGTGAGGGACCAAGCCCTGAGTTCACATGGCTTCGGTCTTGTCACTGTGCGATGTGTACCTGGACGCTGCAGTGCAGAAGGAAGAAGGCGACAACAGGGCTCCTTAAAGCTAAGACTTTATTGCTGTGGTTCCAGAAGGTGGTAAGGCTCAAAGGAAACTTGAATGTATAAGGGTGTCTCATGTCTCCCTTGTGTGTATCTCATGGCCCCTTTCCTGCTGTGCCTGAGGTTCTTCATCTGGCACTGCTTGGGCAGCATCCTCCTCCACATCCTCATCATCAGAGGAGACATCACACTCCACGATATCCTCACTAGTCAACACCTCACCCCACTGTAATGCCAGATTGTGCTGTGCACAGCAAACCACCACGATATGCGAGACCCTCGCCGGGACATACTGAAGGGCAACACTGGATCGATCTAGGCACCTGAATCTCATCTTCAGGAGACCAATGGCCTCCTTGATGGTCGCTCGGGTTGAACCGCAGCAGGTGTTGCACCTCTCCTCTGCATCCGTGCGTGGGTTCCTCACAGACGTCAGTAGTCATGTCCTCAGTGGGTAGCCCTCGTCTCCAAGGATCCATCTCTGAAAGCGGATGGGGCCGCGGAAAGGTTCTGGCACCTGGGAGTGCCTTGGTATGCAGGCGTTGTGGCTGCTTCCCGGGATTTGTGCACACACCTATGGGATCCATTTGCAGTGGTCGCAGACCAATTGCACACTGAGCAAGTGGAAGCCCTTCCTGTTGAAGGCTGCTGGCTGGTCTGCAGGAGCCATGATGGTCACATGGGTGCAGTCAATGACAGCCTACACCTGGTGGAATCCAGCGATGGCCCGAATCCTATAGCTCTCTCAGCTTGACTGTTTGGATCAATGTGCACATAGTCACCGGCCCTCCTGAACAGGACATTGGTGACCTCCTTGATGCACTGATTCACTACAGACTGTGAGATTCCACACATATCTCCAGTGGATCCCTACAATGATCTGGTGGTGAAGAAGTTCAGTGGCACGGTGACCTTCAGTGACACTGGCATCAGGTGCCCACCAAGTCGCATGGGGCACAGCTGCATCATGGCAGAGAGATCAGTGACGACCCCCGTGGAGAGGTGCAGTCTGCGGAGACACTGTCACTCGGACATCTGCAGGTAGTTGAACCTCGGCTGACGTGTTCCTCTGCCTCCTTCTCCAGCCTCCTGTTCGAGGCTGGCCTTCCTGTGGGCCCCCAAGCTGCTGTGGTGCCCCTGCTGGTGCCTGCGCCTCCCTCCCTTCCTCTCTACCCCTCCTCCTCCTCCTCAATTGGAGCCTCGAATCCAATGAGAGCCTCGAATGAGGCCCATGACAGGTTGCCCCTCCCTGAGTGCAAGGCCTTCACAGTAAACAACACCCAGCCACATTTACCTCACTTGTCACCCTCAATGAAGTGGCACTGCCCCAATGGCACCCTGGTGTTGTTCCCTCTGCAGAGCTGGCACATTGGCCCCCACTCCTGACAGTGTTTCCCGCTGCCCTTTCTGCCAATTTTTGCTGCCTCACCCGATAGCTTCCCAGTGAAGACAACACTCAGCTCCCACCTCCCAGTCACCTCCTTTAACCAGGCGAGGCTCTGAAGCCCCGTAGTTCCCGTGTGCTATTAGTTCAATTGGATCCAGTGAATAAAATTGCTGACAATTGGACTCATAAATACTTGAAATGCCTTCTTGCCGTGTGGATGTGCGAAGTCTGCCCTGCATGTCAGCCGCCGACAGAAAATTCCGGTCCAACGTCTTCCATCCCTATTTTATACACCCCCCCTACCCCTCCCCGGCCTCCATTCCCGTCTCCAACGGTCCCTTAAAATTCTGGCGCATGTCTCTAAGACTAATGGGAGTGAACCCACATCTGCTCCTTAGACTGAACAGGGAGAGCTGCTCTCTCTGTGTTTAAAGTGAATGAATCTGCTCTTTACCTTGTCTTACTGGAACGTTCACTGTCTGGAGATGTCTGTTTGAAAATGTTTTCCTGTTATATTAATGGAGCAGAGGAGCAGATGTGAGGTACTGTTGAACAGAGAGGTTTGGAAGTGGGTGAAGGGGTGGAGTGACGGTGTGAGTGAGAGGCGCAGTGAGTTGGCCACTCTCAATAGAGTGTCAGGAATGAAGGTCAGAGGAACAGACCAGGCTGGAAACACAGAAAGAGCGAGGAGAAGCTGGTGTGAAAAACAGAGATTAAACAACGGGCTTGTTCATTTGGTTTGGGTCTGTTGTTTAGAATACCCAGAATCTGGGTTCACTTCCCTTCCAACTCAGGAAATTGTACCAACATTATGTTCATAAAACCATAGAATGATACCCAAAGAAGGAGACCATTTGGTCCATTGTGTCAGTGCTGTCTCTTTGGTTGTGCTATCCAATTAGTCCTGGTGTTCAGCTTTTTCCTGTAATCTGTAAATTTTCCTTCCAGTATTTATCCCAATTGCTTTTCAAAGTTACTACTGAATCTGCTTTCAAGTCCTGATCAGACAGTGCATTCCAGATGACAACACATCACTGTATAAAAAATCATTCCTCATTTCGCCTCTGGTCTTTTCTCAATCACTTGATAAATACATCCTCTGGTTCCTGAC
This sequence comes from Heterodontus francisci, assembly GCF_036365525.1. Classification (NCBI taxonomy): domain Eukaryota; kingdom Metazoa; phylum Chordata; class Chondrichthyes; order Heterodontiformes; family Heterodontidae; genus Heterodontus; species Heterodontus francisci. The sequence goes on from NW_027141852.1 coordinate 16,300,531, forward strand.
CCTTTTGCCACTGGAAACAATTTCTCCTTATTTAACTTATTGAAACCTTCTTGATGATGTCACATACTAGACTGCCAGTAAAACTGAAGCCCATGGAATAAAAGGGACAATGACAGCATGCACATGAAGTTTGCAGACTGATAGGAACATAGGAGCAGGAGTAGGCCATTCAGCCCGTCGAGCCCACCCTGCCATTCAATATGATGATGACTGATCGTCCACTTCAATGCCTTTTTCCCACACTATCTCCATATCCCCTATGTCATTTGTATTTCGAAATCTGTCAATCTCTGCTTTAAACATACTCAATGACTGAGCTTCCACAGCGCTCTGAGATAGAGAATTCCAAAGATTCACAACCCACTGAGTAAAGAAATTTCTCCTCATCGCTGTCCTAAGTGGCTTTCCCCTGATGTTGAAATTGTGTCCCCTGGTTCTAGACTCCTCAACCGGGGGAAACATCTTAGCTTCATCGACGTTGTCTATCCCTTTAAATATTTTGTAAGTTTCAATGAGATCACCTCTCATTCTTCAGAACTCTAGAGAATACAGGCCCAGTTTACCCAATCTCTCTTCATTTGACAGTCCCGCGATCCCGGGAACAAGTCTGGTGAACCTTCGTTGCACTCCCTCTATGGCAATGATATCCTTCCTAAGGTAAGGGGAACAAAACTTCACACAGTATTCCAAAGTTCAGTCCAACCAAGGTTATATACAATTGAAGCAAGACTTTACTACTCCTGCACTCAAATCCTCTTGTGATAGAGGCTAACATATCATTAGCCTTCCTAATTGCTTGCTGCACCTGCATGTTCGCTTTCAGTCACTTATTGACAAGGACACCCAGGCCCCTTTGTCCATTCACACTCTTACCATTTGACAAATAATCTGCACATCTGTTTCTCCTACCAAAGTGGATAACCTCACATTTTTACACATTATATTTCATGTGCCACTTTCTTGTCCACTCACTAAGTCTGTCCAAATTCCCTTGAAGCCGCTTTGCATCTTCCTCACAACACACATTCCCACCTAGTTTTGTGTCATCTGCAAACTTGGAAAAACTACATTTGGTCCCCGCATCCAAATCATGTGAACAGCTGGGTCTCAGTGTGGTGGTGAACAGTTGTATTTCTGTCTGGAGGAAGGTTCACAGTGGGTTCCCCATGGTTCCTCATAACTTCAGTTATGTGCAGACACTGGACAAGCTGGGGTTGTTCTCCTTGGAGCAGAGCAAGTTCAGAATAACTTTGACAGAGTTAGAATCAAGGAATGAAATGGTTACAGTACAGAAGGAGACCATTCAGTCCATCATGTCCTTGACAGCTCTTTGCAAGAGCAGATCAGCTAATTCCACTCCTCTGCCCTTTCATTGTCGCCCTGCAAATTTTCTATCTTCAGGTGTTTATCCAATTCCCTTTTGAAAGCCACGATTGAATCTGCCTCCAGCACACTCTCAGGCAGTGTATTCCAGATCCGAACCACTCACTCTGTCCCACACCCCTGGTACCATTGCAGAAAATCTTTTCTGTTCATTTCATCCCTCATAAATAATTGAAATGAAATGTTTATTAGGAAATGCACAACATAAAAAGGAGAGAGAAATAAATGCTGAGCAAAATAGAAGTCAATGTTTGGAAGGTAAAAAGAGCAAAAGATGTAACTTTTATTCTGGTTGAGTGAGGAATATATCACACTTTGGGGCTTTTGTAAGAGGATTTACTGATAAACCTGGGATTTGAGAGGAAGCTGCTTCATGGTTTACAGAACAAATTTAGCCCCTGGGGTGGAGCCAACAGCTGCACCGTCCAATAACAGACAGGATGGGGACACTGTCTCAGGCCTGGTGAGCTCAGTCGCTGAAAGCATGAAACTCTGAATCTCAAGTTTTTGAGTTTGAGCCCACGGTGGGTGTTTACAATTTCCTTTTTAGGCTGATTTTACAGGCGTTATCCAGCTCTGAATTCCTCGGCAGAGAGTTCAAGGAGTGTTTGAAATGAGATTCAACAGCAGTATGAGAAAGTCTCTCCTTGATTCAGGACTCTTACCTCTCTGCATCATCTCGCTGCTGAAGATTGAACTTTTTCTCATTTCATTCTCAGCTCAGGGTCAGTGTGGATCACTGGAAATTCTGGCTGTCTCCCACTTCACAATCCATCAGTGCTGAGAAATCAATGGGGAATATTACTCACATGTTGTAATGTTTTATAAATACTTGAATGTATTTCACACTGTGTCCAACAGTGTGAATCTCCCCTGGTATATCAGCTCACCAACACTTCAACAGAACATTCACATAATGTGAGCTCTGACATCTGTTCAGATCCCATTCCCAAGACCTGGAAAGTGGGATTGGGCTGGATCGCTCTTTTTCAGCTGGCACAGACACGATTGCTAAATGGTCTCATTCTGTGCCATAAATTTTCTCGATTTTCTATGTTCTATGAAGTGAGGTGTGATTGGGAGGGGCAATTCCACCAGGGTTATATTTTCGACCAAAAGAATGACACAAGGGATACTTCACATTTTTATTCATTCATTCATGCGATGTGGGCATCGCTGGCTAGGCCAGCACTTATTGCCCATCCCTAATTGCCCATGAGAAGGTGGTGGTGAACTGCCTTCTTGAACCGCTGCAGTCCATGTGGGGTAGGTACACCCACAGTGCTGTGAGAAAGGGAGTTCCAGGATTTTGACCCAGCGACAGTGAAGGAACGGTGATATAGTTCCAAGTCAGGATGGTGTGTGGCTTGGAGGGGAACTTGCAGGTGGTGGTATCCCCTGCATTTGCTGCCCTTGCCCTTCTCGGTGGTAAAGGTCGCTGGGTTTGGAAGGTGCTGTCTAAGGAGTCTTGGTGCATTGCTGCAGTGCATCTTGTAGACGGTACACACTGCTGCCACTGTGTGCCGATGGTGGAGGGAGTGAATGTTTGTAGATGGGGTGCCAATCAAGTGGGCTGCTTTGTCCTGGACGGTGTTGAGATTCTTGAGTTGGAATTGCACCCATCCAGGCAAGTGGAGAGTATTCCATCACACTCTTGACTTGTGAATTGCAGATGGTGGACAGGCTTTGGGGAGTCAGGAGTCATGGATGAGTGAGAGGAATATATCACACTTTGGGGCTTTTGGAAGAGGATTTATTGATAAACCAGGGATTTGAGAGGAAGCTGCTTCATGGTTTACAGAACAAATTCAGCCCCTGGGGTGGAGCCAACAGCTGCACTGTAATTACTCACCTCAGGATTCCAAGCCTCTGACCTGCTCTTCTAGTCACGTTATTTGTATGGCTACCCATGGTAACCTCCATGATGTTGATGGTGGGGGATTCAGTGATTGTAATGCTATTGAATGTCAAGGGGAGATAGTTAGATTCTCTCTTGTTGGAGATGGTCATTGCCTGGCACTTGTGTGGTGCGAATGTTACTTGCCACTTATCATCCCAAGCCTGTGAGACTGAAATAGCTCAGTTGGGAGTGTGTTGGACTGAAGATCCCTGGTTCAATCTGGGGTTTTGGCAGTTCTCCTTTATTCTGCATCGCCCTTTGGTTTTGACTCTTGAGCTGCACAATTTACACTGAAATTATTTACCCAACTCTGAAGGTTGGATTGGAATAGAGAGATATCAATGATGGGAAATATTTACATTGTCAGCTTTAGCTTATTCTCTATCTCCTTGTGTCCGTTTCCCCAGTTTTTGAATCTTTCGGGGCCGGGTGAACATTTGATTTGCTGCATATGTCCCAAACTGAAGCCTTTTCCACATCTCTGGGCGGTCAGACTTGCTCTGTCTGTTTTTGCTGCTCGTGACCATTCACGAGAACAGGCCACGAGTTGAACGTTTACCAGCAAATGGAAGATAATTGGAAAGAATTCTGTGTTACTCCAGACCAGTGACAAAGATGCAATGGATGTTATTCAAAATAAATTCCCTTTGACATTTTATGTAAACTTGTTTGCATCTAAAAGTTGGATTTTAAGTGTTCCAAAAATGTGTCAAATTAATGACTGACCATGTGACAGTGCACATGGGTATCAAATCCACAGCCTTGTTGTTATCAACACTGCGTCCCAACCAACTGAACTAAGCGGCCGATAGACAGAGCCAGGTATGGGTTTGAGCCGCACGCTGGGCGGTTTGTGTTTTATTTCTCACACTGGGTGACAGAGCGATTGTCCACATCACATCCCTGAAACATTGTTCTGATATAAAACAGTGTGAAATAAGAACTGAGCATGGAAATGGAACGGAACCAGAAATCAGGACTTTAATCGATTAAAGTTGATCTTGAAATTCTACCATGCACGAACATTCCAAGAGAACGAACTCTCTTCTGATATAAAATCCAGGAACTTGAGCTGCTGTGAAACATAACTGAGCCTAACATGATTTGAACACGCAACCTTCTGATTTGGATTCAGACGCACTACCGTTGCGCCACAAGCTCACAGATAAAGCAAAGTCTTCCATTCCTGGCAGATTTACTTCTTGTTTAGATTCAGTGATTGAAATTAATTCAATCCTCATCTGACCTCCGCTCTGTGAAGGCCTATCTCTGTACTACCTCCAATGCATTTACATCCTTCCGCAAATAAGGAGACCAGTACTGTACTCAGTACTGCAGAAGAGGTCTCACCAATGTCCTGTGTAGCTGAAGCATAACCTCCCTACTATTGTATTCAATTCCCATGGTGATAAATGATAACATTCTATTAGCTTTCCTAATTACGTGCTGGACCTGCATACTCACCTTTTGCAATTCATGCCCTCGGACACCCAGATCCCTCTGCATCTCAGAGCTCTGCAATCTCTCACCATTTAGATAATATGCTTTTTTATTCTTCCTGCCATAGTGGACAATTTCCGACTTTCCCACATTATACTCCATTTGCCAGGTCTTTGCCCAATCACTTAACTTATCTGCAGCCCCCTTATGTCCTCTTCACAACCTACTTTCCTACCTATCTTTGTGATCAGCAAATTTAGCAACAATACCTTCGGTCCCTTCATCTAAGTCATTTATATAAATTGTAAAAAGTTGAGGCCTCAGCACAGATCCCTGTGGCACACCACTCGTTACTTCTTGCCAACCAGAAAATGACCCATTTATGCTGACTCTCTGTTTCCTGTCAGCTAGCCAATCTTCTATCCATGCCAATATGTTACCCACGACACCATGAGCTTTTATTTTCTGCAATAACCTTTGATATGGCACCTTATCCTTCTGGAAATCGAAATACAATACATCCACTGGTTCCCCTTTATCCACAGCACATGTAACTCCCTCAAAGAACTCCAATAAATTGGTTAAACATGATTTCCCTTTCAAAAGACCATGTTGACTGTGCCTGATTACCTTAATTTTTTCTAAATGCCCTGCTATAACATCCTCTGTAATAGCTCCAAACACTTTCCCGAAGACAAATGTTAAGCTAACTGGCCTGTCGTTTCCTGCTTTCTGTCTCCCTCCCTTTTTGAATAAATGAGTTACATTCACTCTTTTCCAATCTAACGGAACCATCCAGAATCTAGGGAATTTTGGAATATTAAAACCAGCGCATCAACTATCTCACTAGCCAATTCAGGACCTTGCGACTTGTCAACCCGCAGCTCCAACAATTTGTTTAGTACCACTTCCCCGGTGATTGTAATTTTCTTGAGTTCCTCCATCCCTTCAATTTCCTGATATACGGCTAATACTGGGATGTTATTTGTATCCTCAATAGTGAAGACCGATGCAAAGTATCTGTTCAATTCATCTGCCATCTCTTAATTATCCATTATTAATTCCCCAGACACACTTTCTATAGGACCAACAGTCGCTTTGTTAACTCTTTTCTTTTTAAAATATCTATCGAAACTCTTACTAGTTGTCTTGAAATTTCTTTCGAGCTTTCTCTCATACTCTAATTTTACCTTACTTATCAATCTTTTAGTCATTCTTTGCTGTTTTTTTTATATTCTGTCCAATCGTCTGACCTGCCTCCCACCTTTGCACAATTATAGGCTTTTTCTTTAAGTTTGATAGTATCTTTAACTGTTTTCGTGAACCATGGATGGTGAGTCCCACCTTTGGAACTTTTCTTTCTCGTTGAAATGTATCTATTCTGTGTAGTCTGAAATATCCCCTTAAATGTCTGCCACTGCATCTCTATTGACTTATCCCTTAACCTAATTTGCCAGTTCACTTTAGCTAGCTCTGCTTTCATGACCTTATAATTGCCCTTATTTAAATTTAAAATACTAGTCTGGGACCCACTCTCCTCACCCTCAAACTAAATGTAAAATTCAATCATATTATAATCGCTACTACCTAGGGGCACCTTAACTATGAGGTCATTAATTAACCCTATCTCGTTGCACAATGCCAGGTCTAGTATAGCCTGCTCTCTGGTTGGCTCCAGAATGTATTGTTCCAAGAAATTATCCCCAAAACATTCTATGTACTCCTCATCTAGGCTACCTCTGCCCATCTGAATTTTCCAGTCTATATGTAGATTAAAATCCCCCATAATTATCACAGTACCTTTCTGACAAGCTGCCATTATTTCTTCCTTTATATCCCATCCGACAGTGTGGTTAATGTTAGGTGGCCTGGACACCACTCCCACAAGTGACTTCTTGCCTTTATGATTTCTCATTTGTACCCAAACTGCTTCTGCATCCTGATCTCCAGAACTCAGGTCATCCCTCTCGATTACGCTAATACCATCATTAATTAACAGAGCTACCCCGCCACCTTTTCCTAGCTTCCTGTCCTTCCAAAATGCCATGTCACCTCCAATATTCTCATCCCAATCTAGGTCGCCCTGCAGCCATGTCTCTGTAAAGACTATCAGATCGTACGTATTTATTCTATTTGTGCTCTCAGTTTATCTGTTTTGTTTCGAATGCTCCATGCAGAGCATTTAGTTTTGTCCTTTTATTATTTTTGTCACCTCTAGCCTTACCTGTTGATTTACTCTTAGATTTGTACATTCTGTGCCTTCCTGTCACAGTCTGTTTATCATTTCCCATATTTATACCTTTCTCTCTTGCCTTGTCTCTCCTCCTTGATTCACCATATCTTCCCAAATTTGATCCCTTGCCCCCACTATTCAGTTTAAAACCGTCTCTACTTCCCTCATTATGTGGCTCGCTGGAACACCGGCACGAGCACGGTTCAGGTGTAGACCGTCCCAACGGTACAGCCACCTCTTTCCCCAGTACTGGTGCCAATGCCCCACGAACCAGAACCCACTACTACCACACCAGTCTTTCAGCCGCACATTACTTTCTCTAATCTTATTTGTCCTATGCCAATTTGCACATGGCTCAGGTAATAATCCAGAGATGATTAACTTTGAGGTTCTGCTTCTTAATTTGCTGCCTAGTTCCTCATACTGACTGTGTAGAACCTCTATCCTTGTCCTGCCTATGCCGTTGGTACTGACATGGACCACGACGACTGGATCCTCCCCCTCCCATTGTATGTTTCGCTCCAGCACTGAGCAGATGTCCTGAATCCTGGCACCAGCAGGCAACACAGCCGTCTGGACTCTTGCTCTTTGCTGCAGAGAACAGAGTCAATCCACCTTACTATACTGTCCCCTACTACCACTACATTCCTTTTTTCTCCCTCTTTGAGCCGCAAACACTTACTGCAGACGTGTTTGCCCTGGATCACACTGGCATCCAGGAGCTCCCACATGCTGCAGCTGTGACACATCACCTGTCCTGTCATCCTCAACGTGTTTCAATTAACTACTTAAATATTTTATTCAATTATTCATTTTATTGCATATTTTATTAAACTTACCACTAGTTTGTTTACTATTTTAAACGTTAGGACTAAAATGGACCTTAATCACTTACCAGATGCGTATCAAGCAGGTCGGTTCTTCCAAAGCAATCAACTACCTGCTTGCCTGTGATGTCACAGCTTACCAGATCCTCACCAAACAGCTCCTTCCACTGCACCGAAGAAAGAACCATTTCCTGTGCACTAACCCCAGCGGCTCTCTGTTTCCCTGCTCTCACTCTCCATTGTGACGTCACTCCTCGATTTTATTCCCCTGCTCTGCTCCTCTCTCTCTCGCTCTGTCTCCGAGTCTGTGCTTTTTCCGCATTTCTTCATTTGTTGTTCCGTTGTGCTCCTCTGTTTCTGGTCCAAAATCTGACGCTGGTGGGACTTGAACCCACAACCTTTGAATATCTTCTGAGTCATTATTTAGAAGTCCAACACGCTATCCATTGCACCACAGAGCCTCACACAACTTTATCAACATCACTAAGGCCTTTGATCTTGTCAGCAGAGACGGCCTCTTCAAACTGCGATGGAACATCGGCTGCCCTCCTGACCTCTTGAGCATCATCTCTTCTTTCCACGAGAACATGCATAGTTCCATCAGTTACAATGGAGCAACATCAGACGCTTTCAAGATCAGCAGTGGGGTAAAGCAGGGCTGCACGCTGGCGCCACCTCTCTTAGGAACAGAGGAACATCGGAGTAGGCCATTCAGCCCATCGAGCCTGCTCTGCCATTCAATTCGATCATGGCTGATCATCTACCTCAAAGCCCCTTCCCCGTGCTATCCCCATATCCCTTGATGTCATGAGTATCAAGATTTCTATCAATTTCTGTCTTGAACATGCTCAATGATTGAGCTGCCACAGCCCTCTGGGGTACAGTATTCCAATGATTCACCACCGTCTGAGTGAAGAAATTCCACCCATCTCAGTTTTAAATGGCCTACTCCTTATTCTGAGACGATGTCCTTTGGTTTTAGACTCACCAACCAGGGCAAACATCCTGTCTACATCCACACTGTCACGCCCTGTAAGAATTTTGTCAGTTTCAATCAGATCACCTCTCATTCTTCGAAACTTTAAGGAATACAGGCCCAGTTTCCTCATAAGACAATCCCACCATCCGAGGGATTAGTCTGGTGACACAAAAACAAGAAATGCTGGAACCACTCAGCAGGTCTGGCAGCATCTGTGAAAAGAGAAGCAGAGTTAACGTTTCAGGTCAGTGACCCTTCTTCGGAACTGACATATATTAGAAATGTCACAGGTTATAAGCAAGTGAGGTGGGGGTGGGGCAAGAGATAACAAAGGAGAAGGTGTAGATTGGACAAGGCCACATAGCTGACCAAAAGGTCATGCAGCAAAGGCAAACAATATGTTAATGGTGTGTTGAAAGACAAAGCATTAGTACAGATTAGGTGTTAACGGACTGAATATTGAACAGCAGCAAGTACAGACCTGAAAAAAAAACAGTAGGTAAGCAAACTGAACAAACTGAGATGAAATGAAATAAATGCAAAAAAAAGATTAGTCTGTTGACCCTCTGTTTCACCCCCTCTATGGCAAGTGTATCCTTCATAAGATGAGGAGACTAAACTGTACACAATACTCCAGTGCGGATTCACCAAGGCTCTATACAATTGCAGCAAGACATCTTTACTCCTGTACTCATGACCCCTCATGTGGGTACAACATACCATTTGCCTTCCTAATTGATTGCTGCACCTGCACAAGAGCTTTCAGTGTCTCAGGAACAAGGACACCCAGGTCCCTTTGGACATCAACACTTCCCAACCTCTCACCATTTAAGAAATACTCTGTCTTTCTGTTTATTCCACCAAAGTGGATAACTTCACACTTATTCACATTATATTCCATGTTCTTGCCCATTCACTGAGCAGCTCCAGGTCCCCTGGAAGCCTCTCTGCATCCTCCTCACAACTCACACTTCACCGAGCTTTGTGTCATCTGCAAACTTGGAAATATTACATTTAATCCCCACATCCAAATCATTTATATAGGTTGTTAACAGCTGTGGCTCCAACACTGATCCTTGCAGTACCCCAATAGTAACAGCCTGCCATCCTGAGAAGGACCCGTTATTCCTGCTCTCTGTTTTCGGTCTGTTAACCAATTCTCAATCCATATCAGTATATTATCCCCAAGCCTATGTGCTCTAATTTTGTTTACTCACCTCCTGTGTGGGACCTTACCAAAGGAAAATACAAATACCACACATCCACTGGTTCTCCTTTATCTGTTCTATAGGTAACATCCTCAAAAAACTCAACAGGTTTTTCAAACCTGTTTTCCTTTTCATAAATCTATGTTGACTCTGCCCAATCATATCATTATTTCCTCACTGTCTAGTTGTCACATCCTTTATAATTGGCATATTCTTCTCCATGCTGCCATTGTACGCTTTCAGTGACTCAGATGGGGGTGTTCACCTGCACATCAGAGCTGACGACAAGCTGTTCAACTTGGCAAGACTGTGCGCCAAGACCAAAGTGGGGAAATTCCTAGTCTGTGAGTTGCTGTTTGCTGATGATGCTGTGCTGACATCCCATAATGAAGTTCACTGACAGCAGCTTGTAGATAGCTTCTCCCTGGCCTGCAAAGAGTTTGGACTGACGATCAGCATCAGGAAGATGAAAGTTATGGGCCAGGACGTAGAGACTCCACTTTCCATCAACATCGACAACCTCACTTTGGAGGTTGTCAACAGCTTCACATACCTTCAATCAACAATCACCAGCAATCTGTCCCTTGATGCTGAAGTCAGGACCTGGATTGCCAATGCTGCAGCTGTCATGTCAAAGTTGAGAAGACAAGTGTGAACCAACAGCACAAGGCGGCACAGTGGCGCAGTGGTTAGCACCGCAGCCTCACAGCTCCAGCGACCTGGGTTCGATTCTGGGTATTGCCTGTGTGGAGTTTGCAAGTTCTCCCTGTGTCTGCGTGGGTTTCCTCTGGGTGCTCTGGTTTCATCCCACAAGCCAAAAGACTTGCAGGTTGGTAGGTAAATTGGCCATTATAAATTGTCACTAGTAGAGGTAGGTGGTAGGGAAATATAGGGACAGGTGGGGATGTTTGGTAGGAATATGGGATTCGTGTAAATGGGTGGTTGATGGTCTGCATAGACTCGGTGGGCTGAAGGGCCTGTTTCAGTGCTGTATCTCGAATCAAAGTGACCGAAAATACAAAGCTCCACGTGTACCAGGCTTGTGTTCTCAGCACCCTCCTTTAGAATAGAGAAACATCAACAACTTATACAAACCAAAAAAAGCGGCTGAACAGCTTCCACCTCCACTGCCTCAGATGGATACTGGGCATCTCCTGGCAGGACAGAGTGCCGAATGCGGAAGTACACCAGCGTGCAGGAATCCGCAGCATGTTTGCCCTCTTGAGTCAGTGGTGGCTCTGTTGACTGGGTCATGTGTGCTGAATGGATGACGGTCACGTTGCCAAATACATGCTCTTTGGTGAGCTTGCTATCAGCACGAGACCAACAGGTCAGGGGAAAAAATCAAGTCCATTGGAGAGTGGGCATGGATTTATAAATGGGAGTTCATGCTTGACAAATCTAACAGCATTTGTTGATAAACTATCTGAGAATGCTGATGAAGGGAATGCAGTGGATGTTGTTTATATGGATGTTACGAAAGCATTTTATAAAGTACCACATAAAAGGGTGGTTAACAAAATTGAGGTTCATGGATTAGGAGGGTCAGTGTCCATTTGGATAGGAAATTGTTTTAAAGACTGAAAACAGCGAGTCTTATTAAATGGTTCTTTGTCAGACTGGAGGATAGTCGACAGTGGTGTTCCCCAAGGGTCAGTGCTCGAACCACTGCTTTTTTTGCTAAAGGTAAGTGACTTGGATCTTGGAATACAGAGTAGAATCTCAAAATATGCCGATGACACCAAACTTGGAGGAGTGGCAAACAGTGAGGATGATATGAACTGCCTGCAACAGGACAGTGATAGGCTAGCAGAATGGGCAGACAGGTGGCAGATGGAATTTAATAGTGACAAGTGTGAGGTGATGTAAAGGAATAGGGAGAGGCAATATATACTTAATGGCACAGTTCTAAAGAGTGTGCTGGAATAGAGGGACTTGGGGTTCGTGTGCATCAATCTTGGAAGGTGGCAAGACATATTGCGAGAGTGGTTAGCAAAGTATATGGGATCTTGGGCTTTATAAATAGAGGCATTGAGTACAAAGCAGGGAAGTTATGCTGAACCATTATAAAACTCTGGTGAGGCCCCAATTGGAGTGTTGCTTCCAGTTCTGCTCAGCAGACTTTAGAAAGAATGTGAGGGTCCTTGAGAGGACGCAGAGGTGATTTACCAGAATGGATCCAGGGATGGGAGATTTTAGTTACAAGGTTAGGTTGGAAAAGCTAGGATTATTCTGCCTATATCAAAGGAGATTGAGTGGAGAATTGATAGAGGTGTATAACACCTCTGGAGAACAGGCCATCCAAGACTGGGTATTGTGTAATGAGAAAGGATTAGTTAACAATCTTGTTGTGTGGAGTCCCTTGGGGAAGTGCGCCCTTAACATGATAAAATTCTTCATTAAGATGGAGAGTGAGAGAGTTGATTCCGAGACTCGGGTCCTGAATCTAAACAAAGGAAACTATGAAGATATGAGGCGGGAGTTGGCTATGATAGATTGGGGAACGTTACTTAAAGGGTTGACAGTGGATAGGCAATGGCTAGCATTTAAAGAGCGCATGGATGAATTACAACAATTGTTCATTCCTGTCTGTGCAAAAGTAAAACAGGAAGGGTGGCTCAACTGTGGCTTACAAAAGAAATTAAGGAATGTATCAGATCCAAGGAGGAGAAATATAAAATGGCCAGAACAAGCAGCAAACCTGAAGATTGTGAGCAGTTTGGAATTTAGCAGAGGAGGACAAAAGGATTGATTAAGAAGGGGGAAATAGAGTATGAGAGTAAGCTAGCAGAGAACATTAAAACTAACTGTAAAAGCTTCTATAGATATGTGTAGCGAAAAAGATTAGTGAAGACAAATGTGGGTCCCTTACAGTCAGAAACGGGGGAATTTATAATGGGGAACAAAGAAATGGCAGACCAATTAAATACATACTTTGGTTCTGTCTTCACAAAGGAGGATACGAATTACCTCCCAGAAATGTTGGGGAACATAGGGTCTAGTGAGAAGGAGGAACTGTATGAAATCAGTATTAGTAGGGAATGTTTGGGGAATTGATGGGATTGAAGGCCGATAAATCCCCAGGGCCTGATAATCTACATCCCAGAGTACTTCAGGAAGTGGCCCTTGAAATAGCAGATGCATTTCTGGTCTTTTTTCAAAATTCTATCAACTCTGGAACAGTTCCAATGGATTGGACGGTAGTTAATGTAACTCCATTATTTCAAAAAAGAGGCAGAAAGAAAACAGCGAATTATATACCGGTTAGCCTGACATCAGTCGTGGGGAAAATGCTGGAGTCCATTATAAAAGATGTAATAGCAGAGTGCAATAATAACTCGTCTCCACTCCTAGTATTTCTAAATCCCACATATTCACTATAATGTGAACAATTATTTCCTGTTGTGTCTCTCTCAGATTTGTAAACTTCACTGTATTGGAGTGAGGTGACATCTACTGGCGGGAAGCAAGAACTGCAATCAAGCAGCAGAAACTCCACAGTCTGTCAGGGTTAAAGAAACATTGCAATGTGAGGAAACAGCGAAGTGGTTTGATTGGGTAGATGGAGACATGATTCCACTTGTGGTGGTGTCTGAAGCAAAGGCCAGAAATACAAAATTGTCATTAATAAAAGAAATGAGGAATTCATGAAAAATGTAGTAACGTAGTGAATGGTTAAAATGTGGACAGAATAGAAAGTGAGATTGGATGGAGAGAAGCAGTCTGAAAGGAGGGCTAAAACAAAAGATGAGTGCCTTGAAACGTTAACTGTGTTTCTCACAGCACAGATGCTGCCAGAGCTGCTGAACATTTCCAGCACTTTCTGTTTTTATTTCAGCATTTGCAGGATGTTGCTTTGATCTGAAAAAATATGGATGATTGGCTGGGGGGGTTCCAGTGAAATTCCACAGCAGCTAAAGAAACAAAACGGTCAGTGGCTCGTTGGTCTAGGGGTATGATTCTCGCTTCGGGAGTATGGTTAATTAGCATGTGAGAGATCCCGGGTTCAAGTCGCGGACGAGCCCTGGTCTACTGGCATTTTTCGATTGAGGTTATCTATTGGTTTCAGCCTTGCAGAAGGTGGAATTGACTTCCATGCGGAGCTGGCTTGAGGACCAGACAACTGGATTCAAAGAACTTGTCGACAAAATTGTAATTAACGAAATGTACAGATAGCCAAGTGGGAATATGAAGTTGTTGCAGTAATTGAGACCTGACTCCAAAAACAACAGGACTGGATTGGAATGGAATTCTTCAGTGTTTCTGTTGTTTGTCTTGCATTGACTCATCGATTTTCTTGTTATTCAATTTGTCGATGCCTTTGAATAATTGTGGATCCTTCTTCAGATTGTCTTCTTTCACCAGGTAGTTCTGACCTCTGATGATGTTGATTGTAATCAGCTTCAACTCGCTGATAGTTTTGGAACTGAGCAGATTTCCTTTGCTTGAGTCTACAACATGGAACTCAGTCTGACATGTGGACCCATGGGAGGATTTGAATGCCACCCCTGCGTTGGAGTTGCATCCATCCAATAAAAGACCGAGTAGAAGTGACAGTTCTGTCAGTCGAACATGAGACTTTTAATGGCAGGGTTGTGAGTTTGAGTGCCATTCTGTTTTTCCCTTTTTTAAGGCTTCATGAGCAGAGAGTACAGGGAGTGTTTGAAATGAGCAAGTCTCGCTTTGATTCAGGACTCTTACCTCTCTGCAGCATCTCACGATGAAAGATTGAATTTAATCTCATTTCATTCTCAGCTCGGGGTCTGTGCGTCTCAGTGCCACTTCTGGCTGTCTCCCGCTTCACAATCCATCAGTACTGAGAAAGCAATGGGGAATATTACTCACATGTTGTGTTCTTGAATTTTTTGGAAAACTTGAATGTATGTATTTTCCTCCAAAACAAGGACACCAAGAATCTGTTAATGTAGGGCTCAAATAGCTCAGTTGGGAGAGCGTTAAACTGAAAATCTAAAAGTCCCTGGTTCAATCCCGGGTTTCAGCACTTCCGCTTCCTTATGCGTCCCTTGCCTTGGTTCTGATTTTCCAGTTGCATAATTTCCTTTGAAATTATTTGCCAAGAACCAGTGGATTGAATTTGAGAAACAACACAGAGCCATTTCAGCATAGAAGGTGGTCGTTTGGCCTATCATGTCCATGCTGGCTCTCCCCGGAGCAATCTAGTCAGTTCCACTCACCAGCTCGATCCCTTTCCTCCTGCAAGTTTCTTTCCTTCAAGTATCCATCCAATTTCCTTTTTAATCATTGATTGTCTCTGCTTCCACCACACTCGTGGGCCAAGTCATTACCACCCACAACATAAAAAAGTTCCACCTCATCAAGAATGGGAAATACTTATATCTTCTATATTTGCTTATTCTCTATTTCTATGAGAATAGACTGGCAGTCAACATGAAAGGGAACCCAAACATCTTCGAGCAGCATGTAAATGATAAGTGGGTAGTAAGAGGTTGAGTAGGGCCTATTCGGGACAAAAAGGATAATATAAGCTTAGAGGTGCAGGGCAATGTTAATCTACTTAATGAGTACTTTGCATCAGTGATCACTAAGGAAGTGGAATTTGACAAAATATCAGTAGAAGTGAAGAGAGTGGAGGCAATGGAGAGAGTACAAATTGAGAGAGGGAGGTACTAAAAAGGCTGGCTGTGCTTAGGGAAGATAAATCACCTGGTCTGGATGGCTCACATCCCAGGTTGCGAAAGGAAATGCGGATGCAGATAACGGAAGGGCTTGCTATAATCTTCTAATCTTCCCTGGATACGGGGGAGGTGCCAGAGGATTGAACAGATGCAAATGTGACACTCTTATTCAAGAAAGGCTGTAAGGACAGTCTGGGTAACTACAGGCCTGTTAGATTAACAGCAGTGGTGGGTAAGGTTTTAGAAAGAATAATCAGGGTAAAATATCAACAGTCACTTGGAGAGGTTTGAGTTAATTAAGGAGAGTGAGCATGGATTTATAAATGGGAGTTCATGCTTGACTAATCTAACTGCATTTTTTGATGAACTAACAGAGCAGGTTGATGAAGGGAATGCAGTGGATGTTGTTTTGTATGGATTTTAAGGAAGCATTTGACAAGGTACCACATAAAAGGGCGGTTAACAAAATTGAGGTTCGTGGTATAGGAGGGTCAGTGTCCAATTGGATGGAAAATTGGGTTAAGGACAGAAAACAGCGAGTGTTATGAAATGGTTCTTTGTCAGACTGGAGGATAGTCGACAGTGGTGTTCCCCAAGGGTCAGTGCCAGAACCAAAGCTTTTTTTGCAAAAGATAAATGACTTTGATCTTGGAATATTGAGTAGAATCTCAAAATATGCCGATGACAACAAACTTGGAGGAGAGGCAAACAGTGAGGATGATATGAACTGCCTGCAACAGGACAGTGATAGGCTAGCAGAATGGGCAGACAGGTGGCAGATGGAATTTAATAGTGACAAGTGTGAGGTGATGTATTTTGGCAGAAGGAATAGGGAGAGGCAATATTTACTTAATAGCACAGTTCTAAAGAGTGTGCTGGAATAGAGGGATTTGGGGAGCATGTGCATCAATCTTTGAAGGTGGCAAGACATATTGCGAGAGTGGTTAGCAAAGTATATGGGATCTTGGGATTTATAAATAGAGGCATTGAGTACAAAGCAGGGAAGTTACGCTGAACTATTATAAAGCTCTGATTAGGCCCCAATTGGAGTGTTGCTTCCAGTTCTGCTTCCCACACTAAAGAAAGAATATGAGGGTCCTTGAGAGGATGCAGAGGAAATTCACCAGAATGGATCCAGGGATGGTGCATTTTAGTTACAAGGTTAGGTTGGAAAAGCTAGGGTTGTTCTGCCTGTATCAAAGGAAAGTGAGGGGAGAATTGATAGATGTGTTTTAGGCTATGACAGTTTTAAATAAGTTGGCAAGGAAACATTGTTCCCGTTAACTATTGGTACAAGGACTAGGGAACACAGACTGAAGGTTTTGGACAGGAGGTACAGGGGGAATGTGCGAAAGAACTTTTTTCCACAGTGATTGGTGATGATCTGTAACTCGCTGCCCACGAGGGCGGTGGAAATGGAGACAATCGAGGATTACAAAAGGAATTTGAATGGGCACTTGAAGGAAATAATTTTACAGGGCAATGGGGATTGAGCAGACAAGTAATAACTCATCTCCACTCCTAGTATTTCTAAATCCCACACATTCACTATAATGTGAACAATTCTTTCCTGTTGTGTCTCTCTCAGATTTGTAAACTTCACTGTATTGGAGTGAAGTGACATCTACGGGCAAGAAACAAGAACTGCCGTGATTAGATCAGCCATGATTGTATTGAATGGCAGAGCAGGCTCGAGGGGCTGAATTGCCGACTCCTGCTCCTAGTTCTTATGTTCATAGAATCATTCAGCACAGAAGGAGGCCATTCGGCCCCATTGTGCCTCTGCTGACTCTCTGACAAAAAGATGCAATTAGTCCAACCCCCTGCCTATTTCCCCATAATCCTGGAGAATTTCACTTTGAAATATTTGTCCAATTCCTTTATGAACGTTATAATTAAATCTGTTTCCACCACCCTGTCAGACAATTCATTCCAAATCCGAATCAGTTATTGGGTAAAAAGATCTCTCCTCACCTCCCCTTGACATTTTTGGCCAATTATTTTAAATCTGTATCCTCTGGTTACTGACGCCCAGGTGGGGTCAGTTTCTCCCTCTCTACCCTATGAAAATCCTTCATGATTCTGAACACCTCTATTAAATCTTCCCTTAAGCTTCTCTACTCTGAAGAGAACAATCCCAGCTTCACCAGCCTGTCCAGAGAACTGACACCCCGCATCTCTGGGATCATTCTAGTAAATCTCCTCTGAACTGTCTCAGAAGCTTTGATGTCCTTTCTAAAGCCTGGTGCCCAGAACTGGACACATTACTCGAGCTGAGATCGAGCCAGCGACGCCCACATTTCACGAACGAATAAAAAAACGCTTCCTAACCAGTCCCCAATTCTTAAGCATTTATAGATGCTCCCTGCCCAGTCCCCAAATTTTATTCATTTAGAAATGCTCCCTGCCCAGTCTCCAATTCTTATTCAATTATAGACACTCCCTGCCCCGTCCCCAATTCTTATCCATTTACAGACGCTCCCTGACCAGTACCCAAATTTTATTCATTTAGAGACGCTCCCTGCCCAGTCCCCAATTCTTTTCCATCGACAGACGCTCCCTGACCAGTACCCAAATCTTCTTCATTTACAGACGCTCCCTGACCAGTACCCAAATTTTATTCATTTAGAGACGCTCCCTGCCCAGTCACCAATTCTTATCCATTTACAGACGCTCCCTGACCAGTACCCAAATTTTATTCATTTAGAGACGCTCCCTGCCCAGTCCCCAATTCTTATCCATTTACAGACGCTCCCTGACCAGTACCCAAATTTTACTCATTTAGAGACGCTCCCTGCCCAGTCCCCAATTCTTATCCATTTGTCGACGTGGTTTCGGGAAGCCTCACCGGGAAAAGCTTCACCGCTGCCATCCGCAGGGATACAGATGGGATTGTTCCATCTTATTGTGGCCCTGAGGCCCTGCTCCAGCTGTGTGAGCCCGGAAAGGGCGCGGTCTTCTCGCACTTTGTGAATATCCCGCTCCAACTCCGAACCCGCAGCTCCAGCAGCTGACAGAGCTGTCTCTACTGCGCCTGCGCGCCCCGCTCCTGTCACAGATCGGGCGGATTCTAGGCCGCCCAGCATTCTGGGTACCAGACCTGTCATTAATGTTATTCTTTCAGCTGATCGGTTTTATTACGTACATTTCATGACCTGGTATCGTCGTGAGTGTTTTCGTTTGTCCCTGTCAATGCCTGGGAGAATAGAGTCAGCTTCACTTTGTAGCCATGAGTTTCTGGTGCGAGAACGTGGTGTGAAACTCAGTATATTTCAGTTTTTGGTCTGTGACTGTGGGTATTATTCAGTACATGTTTGTTTTATCTATTGCTATGTGAGTTTCACCACATATCTTTCAACAACTTGTATGTGAGCATCAGCTTTTGTCTATATCTATCAGTTTCTGAGAAGTGAGAAAGGGTTTGATTCTATCCCTATCAGTTTCTGTTACATGCATGTGTCTTTAATCTGCACCTCATCTGAGTGTGTCTTCTTCTCTGTACTTGTAGGTGAGTATGTGTTTTGCTTTGTATCTCTCAGTCTTTGAAGTGTGAGCCTGGGTTTGTACCTAATTTCCTTTGTCCCTTGCAGTTGGGATATGAAAGAAAGATTTTTACACGTTACCTGCCAACTGCTGCTAAGTGACTGTGGGTTTCACACTGTATCTGTCAATTTCTTGTCTGGTAATGTGAAGTTTACAGTGCACCTGTCAGTTTCTAGTCTAGGACTGAGTTGGTTTTCCTCCGTCCCTAGCATTTGCTGGTATGTTGGTGTGGGGTTTCCATTGTACCTGTCAGTTTCTTGTATGTGAGTGTTGATTTCACTCTGAAAAGAATCATAGATCATAGAATAGTTACAGAACAAAAGGAAGCCATTCAGCTCATTGTGCTTGTGCTGCTTCTCTGCACGAGAAACTCAGCTCATGCCACAGACTCATGTATTCCATGAAAACATGCAATTTTTTTCACTTCAGATAATTATCTTATACCATTTTGAAAGCCATGGTTGAATCAGCCTCCATCACACTCTCAAGCAGTGCATATCAGATCTTAACCACTCGCTGTGCAAAATAAGTTTTTCCTCGTGTTGCCTTTGGTTCTTTTGCCATTCACCTTAAATCGGTGTCCTCTGGTTACAGAACCATGAATAATATTCCCCATTGCTTTCTCAGCACTGATGGATTGTGAAGTGGGAGACAGCCACATGTCCCACTGAGCCGCACTGACACCGAGCTGGGAATGAAATGAAATGAAGATCAATCGTTCACAGTGAGATGCTGCAGAGAGATAAGAGTCCCGAATCAAAGTGAGACTTTCTCATACTTTTGCTGAATTTCATTTCAAACACTCCTTGTACTCTCTGCGAATGAAGCCTTAAAAAAGGGAAAAACAAAATGGCACTCAAACTCACCATCCTGAAATTAAAAGTTTAATGTTCGACTGACTGAACTGTCACTTCTACTCGGTCTCTTATTGGATGGATGCAACTGTATTCTTCAACGCAGGGGTGGCATTCAAATCCTCCCATGGGTCCACATGTCAGACTGAGTTCCATGTTGTAGACTCAAGCAAAGGAAATCTGCTCAGTTCCAAAACTATCAGTGAGTTGAAGCTCATTACAATCATCATCATCAGAGGTCAGAACTACGTGGTGAAAGAAAACACCCTGAAGAAGGATCCACAATTATTCAAAGGCATCGACACAGTGAAAAACAAGAAAATCAATGAGCCAATGCAAGCCAAACAACAGAAATGGGAAAGGTTTCCTTTCCATACCAGAACCCAGTTCTGTTGTTTTTTGGAGCCAGGCTTCAGTTAAAGTTACAACTTTATATTCCCACTTGGCTCTCTGTACATTTCATTCATTCCAATTTTGTCGACAAGCTCTTTGAATCCAGCTCTCTGGTCCTCAAGCAGGCTCCATATGGAAATCAATTCCGCCTTCTGTAAGGCTGAAACCAATCAATGACCTTAAACTAAAAACGCCAGCAAAGAAGGGCTTGTCCAGGATTTGAACCCAGGATCTCTCACACATTAATTAATCACTCACCCTAAGCAAGAATCATACCCCGAGATCAACATGCCACTGATATCAGAACTTCCTTTTAGCTTCTGTGGAATTTCACTGGCAGCCAAAGCCGATCATCCATTTTTTTCAGAGCAAAGCAACATCCTGCAAATTCTGAAATAAAAACAGAAAGTGCTGGAAATGTTCAGAAACTCTGGCAGCATCTGTGGAGAGAGAAACAGAGTTAACCTTTCAGGGCGTTTCCCTTTTGTTTGAGCCATCCTTTCACACTGCTTCTGTCCACCCAATCTCACTTTCTATTCGATCCAGATTCCACCCACTCACTACCTAAATACATTTATCATGAATTCCTCATATCTTTTATCAATGACAATTTTATATTTCTGGCCTTTGCTTTGGACTCCACCACAAGTGGAATCATGTCTCCGTCAACCCAATCAAACCCCTTCACTATTTCCTCACATTGCAATGTTTCTTTCACCCTGACAGACGATGGAGTCTCTGCTGCTTGGTTGCAGTTCTTGCTTCCTGCCAGTAGATGTCACCTCACTCCAGTACAGTGAAGTTTGCACATCTGAGAGCTACACAAAATGACAAATTGTTCACATTCTAGTGAACAAGTCCCTCTATTCCTGCACACTCTTTAGAACTGTGCCATTAAGTATATATTGCCTCTCCCTATTTCTTCTGCCAAAATGCATCACCTCACACTAGTCACCATTAAATTCCATCTGCCACCTATCTGCCCATTCTGCTAGCCTATCATTGTCTTGTTGCAGGCGGTTCATTTCATCCTCAATGTTTGCCACTCCTCCAAGTTTGGTTTTATCGGCATATTTTGAGATTCTGCTCTATCTTCCAAGATCCAAGTCATGTATCTGCAGCAAAAAAAAAGCAGTGGTTCCAACAGTGACCCTTGGGGGAGAGCACTGTATTCTGTACAATTTTGGTTTCCTTATTTTATATTTATTTAGAGATACAGCACTGAAACAGGCCCTTCAGCCTACCGAGTCTGTGCTGACCAAAAACCACCCATTTATACTCGCCCTACAGTCATCCCATATTCCCTACCACCTACCTGCACTAGGAGCAATTTACAACAGCCATTTTACCTATCACCTGCAAGTCTCTGGCTGCGGGAGGAAACCAAAGCACCCAGCAAAAACCCACATGGTCACAGGGAGAACTTGCAAACTCTGCACAGGCAGTAGCCAGAATCAAACCTAGGTTTTTGGAGCTGTGAGGTTGCGGTGCTAACCACTGTGCCGCCCATGACAATGCCACTACGCCATCACCTCCCCTTATCTAAGGAAGGATAGACTTGTCACAGAGGGAATGCAATGGGGATTCACCAGACTAATCCGCTAATGATGAGAGACTGCAGAAACTGGGCCCAAATTCTCTGGAGTTTTAAAGAATGAGAGGTGATCTCATTGAAACTTGCAAAATTCTTACAGGGTGTGATGGGTAGATATGGATAGGATGCTTCCTCTTTCTAGTGAGTCTGGAAGAAGGGGACACAGTCTCAGAATAAGGACAGGCCATTTGAGACTGAGATGAGCAGGAATTTCTTTACTCAGAGGGTGGGAAATCTGTGGAATTCTTTATCCCAGAGGGCTGTGGAGGCTCAATCACTGAACATATTCAAGACAGAAATCAATAGATTTCTAAATACTACCGGGATCAAGGGATATGGAGATAGCAGGGAAAATGGCAAAGAGGGATATGATCAGCCACGATCTGTTTGAATGGCAGAGCAGGCTCAATGGGCTGAATGGCCTAATGCCCCTATTTCCTATGATCCTATGAATCCCAATAATGTACATCAGACGTTAGACCGAGCTATGCATTACATACCAGTTCAAAAATCCCACAGAGATTAAGACTGAAAGATACAGTATCAATTCCATTACTACAAAGTGAAGGACTTGGAGCTTGCAGACCAGCCCATGTATAAGATTGAAAGTTATGTTTTCATTCACAATCATTTTCACAGAGCTAAATATTGAATACCAATCCACAACTTGTACAGGACTACCAAATAAAACCTACAACTGTGAAATACAGTTAATCCATATTTTAAATTAAACACAACGCAAACAAATATTGATACAACAAGAGAGCAGGAAACAGTGAGAGCAGAGTGGAGCATAAAGAGCCCGGGGTGGGGAGAGAGAGAGAGAGCAAGCAAGAGTTCACTCAGAGAGCAGGAAACGGTGAAAGCGGAGTGGACAGGAGTCCAAGCATGCTGGAGTTTTGAAACACAGTGAATAGTGACATCACAGGAAAGCTGCAAGGTGACTGGTTGTGATTAACGGCTGTTAGGGAGTAACAGTAAATAGTTAGTACACCACTGTTAGGGTGGGTGTGTAAATGGCTGGGTTATAGCATTTCAACAACAGGCAGAATAAAAAGAGTATAAATTAAGTATTAATGATAAGGGACAAGTGAATCATTGGTGAGTTTTTTGGAGTAAGGTTTATCTTAACTAGTGAACTGTATTGATTTTTAGTGGGATTTATCAGTACTAGGAAAGTTTTATTTATAATTCTAAGGTGTTGTAGTACTGTTAAGGATTTTTTTAAGCAGTAGCAAATGGTCAACGAATGGCAGGGGTGTTTCAACCTTGAGAGTGCACCTCCTGTGATATGTGGGAGCTCCAGGATGCTTCCACTATCTTAGAGAACCATTTGTGCCAGGAAGTGCTCTCAATTGTGGCAGCTTGAGCTCTGTGTTTTGGAACTTGAGTGGCAGCTGGTGACACTGCAGTGCATTCGTGAGAAGAGAGCTACATGGATAGCACGTTTATAGATGTGGTCACCCCACAGCTTAAGAGTATGCAGGGAGAGAGGGAATGGGTGATCACCAGGCCGTCAAAAAGAATCGAGTAGGTAGTGCAGGACACCCTGACTGCATGACGCTCTCCAACGGGTTTTCAGTTCTGAATATGGAGGACAGTGATGCTTCCCTGGGGAGTGCAGCCAGAGCAAAGTCCATGGCACCATGGGTGACTCAGCTGCAAAGGGAGGTACAAGGAAGACTGGAAAAGCCATAGTGATAGGTGATTCAATAGTCAAGGGAACAATCAGGCATTTATTGGGACCGGTCGGACGGGTTGCACCTGAACAGAGCTGGGACGGAGTTCCTTGCGGGGCATTTTGCTCGTGCTGTTGGGGAGGGTTTAAACTAGTTTGGCAGGGGAATGGGGACAGGAAGGTAGAGTCAGATGGGACAAAATCAGAAATGAAAATGGAAGGCAGAAAATTAATGGATGAGTCTGGAAGACTGAGGAAACAAAGTTTAGAAAATTAAAAAAGAAGTGTTTGGCAGTGCTCAAGTGTATCTATTTCAATGCAAGGGGTATAGCAAATAAAGCAGATGAGCTGAGGACAGATAGACAGGTGGCAGTATGATATCATAGCTCTGAGAGAAACATGGCTTAAGGAGGGACAGGAATGGCAGCTCAACCGTCTTGGTTACAGGGTTTTCAGACACGATAGGGAGGGAGATAAGAAAGGAGGGAGAGTGGCAATTTTTGTCAAAGCGACAGTACGGCAGCAATAGAAAGGGATTTTAACCACCCAAACATTAACTGAGATAGTTTTAGTGTGAAAGGAATTGAGGGAGCAGAATTCTTGTGATGCATTCAGGAGAAATTTTTTAGTGAATGTGTAGCAAGTCCAACAAGAGAGGACGCAGTTTTAGGAAATGAAGATGGGCAGGTGGAAGGAGTGTCAGTGGGAGAGCATTTTGGTGGTAGTGATCATAATTCAGTCAGTTTTAACATAATTATGGAAAGGACAAGGAAAGAACAAGAGTTAGAGTTCTCAATTGGGACAAGGCCAACTTTACTAAGCTGAAGAGTGATTTACCGAAAGTGGACTGGAAACAGATACTTGAAGGTAAATCAGTGTCAGAGCAATGGGAAGAATTCAAGGGGAGATTCCAGGGGTTCAGAGTCAACATGTTCCCGCAAAGAAAAAGGGTGGGAAGGCCAAATCTAGAGCCCCATGGATGTCAAGGAGCTTATGGGTATGATATGGCAGTAAAGGAAAAATTATGCCCGACACAGAGAGCTCAATACTACAGAAAGCCGAGAGGTCTATAGAATGTGGAGGGGGGAAATGAACGTTGAAATTAGGAAAACTAAGAGAGGCATGAAAGAATATTGGCAATCAAAATCAAGGTAAACACAAAGATGTATTATCAATACATTAAAAGTAAAAGGATAACTAAGGAAAGAGTAGGGCACAGAAAAGACCATAAAGGTAACCTATATGTAGGGCAGAAGATGTTGGCATTGTTCTTAATAAATACTGTGCATCTGTCTGCACAAAAGAGGGGGACGATGCAGATATTGTAGATAAGGAATAGGGGTGTGAAGTATTGGATATGATCAAACGAGGGAGAGAGGACATACTAATGGAATTAGCTTATTTGAAAGTTGATAAATCACCAGGGATGGATGAAATGTACCTCCGGCTGTTAAAAGAAGCAAGAGAGGAAATAGCGGAAGGTCTGACCATCGTTTTCCAGACCTCACTGGATACAGGTGTTGTGCTGGAGGATTGGAGGACTGCTAACATTGTACCTCTGTTTCAAAAGGGAGTGAGGGCTAGACCGAATAATTACAGGCCAGTCGGTCTAACCTCAATAGTGGGAAAATTATTGGAATCTATTCAGAGAGACAGGATAAAATGTCACTTAGAAAGGCACAGATTAATCAAGGATAGTCAGCATGGATTTGTTAAGCGAAGATCTTGTCTGAACAACTTGATCGAAATTTTGAAGAATTAACAAGGAAAATAGATGAGGGTAGTGCAGTTTATGATGTAGTCTGCATGGATGTAAATGTAGGGGGCATGATCAAGAAGTTTGCAAATGACACAAAGATTGGCCATGTGGTAAATAGCAAGGAGGATAACTGTAGGCTGCAGGAAGATCTTGATGGTCTGGTCAGATGGGCAGAAAAATGGCAAATTGAATTCAATCCAGAGAAGTGTGAGGTGATGCATTTGGGGAGGTCAAACAAGGCAAAGGAATACACGATTAATAGGAAAGTGCTGAGAGGTGTAGAGGAAGTGAGGGACCTTGGAGTAAATGTCCACAGATCCTTGAAGGTAACAGGACAAGTTGATAAGGTGGTAAAAAGGCATATGGAATCCTTTCTTTTATTAGCCGAGGTAGAGAATATAAGAGCAGGGAGGTTGTACTGTAACTGTATAAATCATTAGTCAGGCCACAACTTGAGTACTGTGTGCAGTTCTGATCACCTCATTACAGAAAGGATGTAATTGCCCTAGAGAGGGTACAGAGGAGATTTACGAGGATGTTGCCGGGACTGGAAAACTGCAGCTATGGGGAAAGATTGGATAGGATGGAGCTGTTCTCCTTGGCACAGAGGAGGCTGAGGGGAGATCTGACTGAAATGTACAAAATTTTGCGGAGCCTGTATAGAGTTGAAGTGAAGGGCCTGTTCACCTTAGCAGAAAGGCCAGTGACTAGGGGAATAGATTTAAAGTGATTGGTCTAAAGATTACAGAGGAGATGAGGAAATTTTTTTTTCAGCCAGAGGGTGGAGGGGGTCTGGAACTCACTGCCTGATAGGGGAGTTGAGACAGAAACCCTCAACTCATTCAAAATGAGTCTGGATATACACCTCAAATGACGTAATCTGCAGGGTTATGCACCAAATGCTGGAAGGTGGGATTAGAATGGGTGGACCGTTTTCATCTGGCACAGACACAATGGGCCAATTGGCCTCTTCCTGTGCCATAAACGTACTTTGATTCTATAAATTACCCAGCTGCTGCAGTGGAATTTGAACTCATGTCTCTGGTCCATTAGTGGAGACTTTTGGATTACTCGTCCTGTAAAGTAACCACAAAATCACCATACCCCTGGATGAGAGTTTTTACAGGTTTGTAATTTTATTTTCAGATACGGCACTGAAACAGGCCCTTCAACCCACCGAGTCTGTGCCAACCAACAACCACCCATATACACTAATCCTACATCAATCCCATATTCCCTCCCACATCTTCACACGAGGGGCAATTTACCTAACAACCTGCAATTCTTGGGCTGTAAGAGGAAACTGGAGCACATGGAAGAAACCCACGCGGTCACAGGGAGAACTTGCAAACTCCGCAGAACTGAACACAGGTCAGTGGAGCTTTGAATCTGCAATGCTAACCACTGCGCCACTGTGCCGCCATAATGTGGAGTTCAGTCTACACAAATGGAATTGATAATCTATTTCACTCTGATCATGGATGAGATGTTTTTGGCTGGAAAATAATGCGTATCATAGACAACTGTATTTTTTATTTCCGCAGTCTGGGTGAGTTCTGTCCAGGCATCTAATTTACATCACAGTTTACACTTCATATCAGCATTGCTCAATCTGATACTGGATGTGATTTTTGGACTGGCAATGATTAGATCAATCTACACTAATGGAATTGATACTGTATGAGTTTTTGGAATAGTATGTAATGTTTAGGTCAATGTGCACTAATAGAATTAATACTGTATTTCAGTTTGATATTGGATGAGTTTTTAGAATGGTATATAATGTTTAGATCAATCTACACTAATGGAATTAATACTGTATTTCAGTTTGATATTGTATGAGGTTTTAGAATGGTATATAATGATTAGATCAATCTACACTAATCGAATTGATTCTGTATCTTTCAATTTCACAGCGTGCGTGAGTTCTGAACTGGTATCTAATTTGTGTCTCAGCTTACAATATCTTTCAGCATCTTTGAAACTTTCACTGTAATGAATGTTGGACTTGTATGTAACTTGTATCTCAGGGTACACTATGGGGATGTTTAAACATCCTTTATAATGAATGGGTGTGAGCTTTGGGTATGATATTTAATTTAAATCTCAGGGTACATCATTAGCTTAGATTCTGTGCCATTCAATCAGTACCGTGTGCCAATTCTATCTGATATTTAATTGCTCGCTGAGTCTGCATTATATTTAGATTGACACATTGTATTTCAATCTGCTAGTGGGTGTGATTTTGACCTGTGATTGATGTATCTGACTGTCAGTGGGACTGAATTGGGGCGAAATGGAAACAACTTTTTTTTCTCCTGCTTTGTTTGATTGAAAATGTGTCTCTGGAACTTGGAATCAATGTGGGCCTGACTACTTCTGCAGTCTGAGACTAGGGAACTGATGAACTGTCAATCCCTCTGTACTCTGAGTGATAATGTACCTACTGTGTGTGAGAGGAGTTGGCTGCACTGTTCCTTGTGCCTCAAGTGCAGCAACCATCACATTCATCACGATGCCTTCAAGTATTTGCCTCTATGAAGAAAAAATATATCTTATAACTCAAGAACAGGTGAGGGGCAAAATATCAAAGAGGTGAATTTAATTTCTCAATTAATAATCATTAAGAACACCCACAAATGAAAACCAGTGTCAGTATCAGCCTCCACTGAAGTACTGAAGCTCCCAGCTCCTGCATCACAAGTGTTCTGGGCAGATCCATCCAGACAAAACACTGCATTGGGATCATCCCAACTGCTCTCTGCTCTACACATATTTCCCGCCATCCTGCTTCATATGCACAAATTTTTAAAAATGAAGCCCGATATGTATATCCCTCAATTCATTTCTCCCCATACACTTGTTCATTTGTTCCACCTCCCCTTAAGTGCATCAATACTATTCACCCCAACCTCTCCCTGTGATAACAAATTCCAGATTCTATCCATTCACTGCATAAATACATTTTTCATGAATTCCTCATTGGTTTTATGAATGTTGATTTTATATTTTTGGCTCTTATTTCAGAAACCACCACAAGTGGAAACATGTCTCTGTGTATTCTATAAAAGCCCTTCACTATTTCCTCACTTTTTTCATTTGTTCCTGGGACATAGGCATCGCTGGCTATGCCAGCATTTATTGCCCATTACAAATTGCCCTTGACAAAGTGGTGGTGAGCTGCCTTCTTGAGCCGCTGCAGTCCTTGAGATGCAGGAATACCAACAGTGCTGTTTGGAAGGGAGTTGCAGGATTTTTACCCAACGACAATGAAGGAATGGCGATACAGTTCCAAGTCAGGATGGTGTGTGGCTTGGAGAGGGACTTGCTGGTGGTAGTGCTCCCTTGCATCTGCTGCCCTTGTCCTTCTCGGTAGTAGAGGTTCAGAGTTTGGAAGGTACTGTTGAAAGAGCCTCAGTGTGTTGCTGTAGTGCATCATGTAGATTGTACACACTGCTGCCACTGTGCATTAGTGGTGAATGGAGTGAATGTTGAAGCTGCTGGATGGGGGCAATCAAGCAGTCTACTTGAGTGTTGTTGGAGCTACACTCATCCAAGCAAGTGGAGAGTATTCCATCAAACTCCTGACTGGTGCCTCGTAAATGGTGGAAAAATGTAAAGATGTGGGGAGACAGGAGGTAAGTTGCTCACTGCAGAATTCCTAGCCTCTGACCTGCTTTTGTAGCAAATGCATTTATGTGGCTGGTCCAGTTCAGTTTATGGTCAATGGTAACTCCCCCAATGTTGATGGTGGGGGTTTCAGTGATGGTAATGCCATTGAACATCAAGGGGAAATGATTAGATTCTCTCTTGTTTGAGATGGTCATTGCCTGGCATTTATGTGACGCAAATGTTATTAACCACTTATCAGCCCAAGCCTGAATGTTGTCCAGGTCTTGCAACATCTGGACACGGGCTGCTTCAGTATCTGAGGAGTCATGAATGGTGCTGAACATTGTGCAATCATCAGTGAACATCCCCACTTTCGGCCTTGTGATCCCACTTCTGATAAATTGTCTTTTGACTTAACTAGAGGCATTTGGGAGCAGCGACGAAGAGCAAACAGAGAGCATGAAAGAATATTGACAAGCAAAATAAAAATGGATCCAAAGATGTTTCATCAATACATTGGAGTAAGAGGCAACTGAGGAAAGAGTAGGGCCCATCAGGGTGGAAGATGTGGGTATGTTTGTTAATGAATACTTTACTGTCTTCACAAATGAGGGGGTGATGCATATATTGTAATTAAGGAGAAGGAGTGTGAAGTATTGGACATGATAAACTGAGGGAGAGAAGTTGTATAAATGGGATTAGCATCCTTGAAAGTGGATAAATCATCAGGGCCGGATGAAATGTACCCCAGGAGGTTAAAAGAAGCCAGGAAGGAAATAGTGGAAGGTCTGACCAGTTTCCAATCCCTCACTGGATACAGGTGTGATGCCAGAGGATGGGAGGTCTCGTAACGTTGCAATAAAAGCAAAATTCTGCTGATGCTGGAAATCTGAAATAAAAACTATTAGTGCTGGAAATACACAGCAGGTCTGGCAGCATCTGTGGAGAGAGAAGCAAAGTTAATGTTTCTGTTCTGATGAAAGGTCACTGACCTGAAATGTTAACTTTGCTTCTCTCTCCACAGATGCTGCCAGACCTGCTGTGTCTGTCCAGCACTTTTTGTTTTTATTGCTAACATTGCACCATTCTTGAAAAAGGAAGCGAATGAACAATTAAAGGCCAGTCAGCCTAACCTCAATAGTGGGCGAATTATTGGAATTAATTCTGAGAGACAGGATAAACCGGCACTTAGAAAGGCTCAGATTAATCAAGTATCATCAGCATGGATTTTTTCAGGGAAGCTCCTGTCTGACTATCTTGATTGAATTTTTTGAAGAAGTAACAATGAGGATTGTGAGGATAGTGCAGTTTATGTGGTCTACATGGATTTTAGCAAGGCTTTTGACAAGGTCCCACATGGCAAACTGGTTTAAAAAACATAAAAGCGCATGCGATCCAGGGGAATGTAGCAAGCTGGATACGAAATTGGCTCAGTGGCAGGAAACAAGAAGGAATTGGTTACAGGTGTTTTTGCAACTGGAGGACTGTTTCCAGTGGTGTTCCACAGGGCTCAGAACTAGGTCCCCTGCTTTTTGTGGTATATATTAATGATATAGACATAAATGTAGAGGGCACAATCAAGATGTTTGCAGATGACACAAAAAATGTCCGTGTTGTTGATAGGGAGGAGGATTGATGTACACTGCAGGAAGATATCAATAGACTGGTCAGGCGGGCAGAGAAGTGGTAAATGGAATTCAAATTGGACAAGTGTGAGGTGATGCATTTGGGAGGTCAAAAAAGGCAAAGGAATACACAATTAATGGGAGAACACTGAACGGTGCAGAGGAAGTGAGGGATGTTGGAGTGAATGTCCACAGATCCCTGAAGTAGCAGTACAGGTCAATAAGGTGGTTCAGCAGGTATATGGAAACCTTTCCTTTCTTAACTGAGGTATAAAGTATAAGGGTGACCTGGTATCCATGTCAATAAGTCACTGACAGCTAACATGCAGGTGCAGCAAGCAATTAGAAAGGCTAATAGTATGTTAGCCTTTATCACAAGAGGATTTGAGTACAGGATTAGTGAATTCTTGCTTCAATTGTATAGAACCTTGGTTCGACCGTACTTGGAGCACTGTGTGCAGTTTTGGTCTCCTTACCTTAGGAAGGATATTATTGCCATGGAGGGAGTTCAACGAAGGTTCATCAGACTTGTTCCTGGGATGGTGGGACTGTTCTATGAAGAGAGATTGGGAAACTGGGACTGTATTCTCTAGAGTTTCGAAGAATGAGAGGTGATCTCATTGAAACGTACAAAATACTTAAAGGACAGTCAGGGTAGATGCAGCTAAGATGTTTCCCCTGGTTGGGGAGTCGGGAACCAGGGGACGCAATTTCAAAATAAGGGGCAAGCCACTTAGGACAGAGATGTGAAAAAATGTTGTTCTTCAGAGGGTTGTGAATCTTTGGAATTCTGTACCCCAGAGGGCTGTGGAAGCTCAGTCATTGGGTATGTTTAAAGCAGAGATTGACAGATTTCTAAATACAAATGACATAAGGGAATATGACGAAAGTGTGGGGAAAAGGACATTGAAGTGGATGATCAGCCATGATCATATTGAATGGCGGGGCAGACTCGATGGGCTGAATGGCCGACTCCTGTTCCTATGTTCCGAACCCCACATGATCAGCGAGGCACAGCCTCAGACCGACTTGTCGGGTGGTGTAAACAGATATCACTGCTTCTGATCTTCACCAGAACAGAGAGTGAGATGTAACATTGATCATCAAACAGACTGTGAGAGAATACAACAGAATAAAAGACATGGAGAGACACTGTGGAATAACAAATAGATTAGATTGGAATGTTGAATTCTGATTGGAATGGATAAAGCACCAGAAACAACAGATTAAATTGGGATTCTCATCACTATATTGATCTGAGACAGAAAAGCAAAACTGATGGAAAGAAGGGAAGAAGGAAGAAAAGAAAGAATGGAACTGTTCAATTTTTTTCAGTTTTTTCACTCGCCCATCAAAGCTGGATTAAAAAAAGTTGCAAATAACAGAGAATTTCACCAAAAAGGGAGATTAAACGCTGCAGAAAGCTTGGATCGAAGGATGCCCCAACAGATCACCTGTTTAACTGTCTCCTCACTGGGGGATTTCAATCAGTGAGCAATATTATTCGCTACCTTTTTTTTGTTAATGAACCCAGAACTGTCACTTGGTGTTAATGTCTGTGTTCCGACTCCTGAATAATGAAGTTGTGAGTTTCTCGATATTTTTTGGACACATTTCCTGCTGAAAGAACTAAGAACTCTTTTCTAATTTACACTTTACTATATGCACACTCATCAAGCCTCCGAAGCTCGCATCCTTGGTGCTGCTCTCTCTTCTCCCAAACCTCATCTCATGTGACTGTTACATCATCACTCTGACAGTGGGAGGGGTTGTTCCCACTGTCTTCAGCATTAACCCTTTACATCCTTATACTGCACTGTCTGTCCAAAAAAATCAGTGGAGGGAACTTGATTTATCGAAACACCAACAGCTGCCAGTTGAAAATCAACTCAACCCATCAGAGAGAGAGAGAGAGAGAGACTGTCAGAGAACTTCCTGCATCCAGTCCTGACCCTGTTACACTCAGCAGATGCTCACCCAGACCCCACTCTCATCAACACTGAACATTTTTACTGAGACACTTCAAATACTGTTTATAAAAGGCAGGAAAGGTCAAAGTTCACACCGTTGTATTGAATAGAACAAAGTTTAATATATTCTGACCTTTTCTCGGTAACCACGAGACATAGGTTTTCTTATTTGGTTACTTTGATTTTTCTTGTTCCTGACTGACAAATATTCCAAACCTCAGATAAACCCTCCCACTTGTGTCATGTCCCAGTCTCGGTTAAAAGCAACACATAATGACACAAACACTCTGCAACACAGAACGCGGTCACACGTTCCTTCAGTGAGATTAATGTCAAGCTGTTTTCCAGGTTGAATGGAACGGTGAACAAATTTCTATCAAAGAAGTTACCTTTGAAATATCAGGACTGAATTTCTGGATAAGGAGGAACAGCCATTCCAACCTCACATCCTTCACAAAGGTTGTTTTCTCCTGTGACTGAAATTCATCATGTAACTTGAATTATGAGTTCAAGCTCACAAGACACAGATGTGACCTTCTAAACCATGTTGCTAATAATGACATGAGGCTCTGCTGGGAGTTGAACCCAGGATTTCCTGTTTAATAGGCAGGTGTTTTCGCCAACTAAGCTCCAGAACCAAATAACAAATGCTTTTACAGTTGAAATCAGAAGAGGGCACTATATTCTCATCCCATTTCTCCACTGGTCACAACATATTTTAAACATTTCCCACTTACTGAGACAGTCAATCATATACTCTATTTTTCTCTGTACTGAGAATGAATGTTTTGGAAGAAAATACATACATTCAATTGTTTCTGAAAGGTTGCAGAACACAACATATGAGTAATATTCCCCATTGCTTTCTCAGCACTGATGGATTGTGAAGCGGGAGACAGCCAGAAGTCCCACTGAGCCGCACTGACCCCGAGCTGAGAAAGAAATGAGATAAAGTTCAATCTTTCACAGCGAGATGCTACAGAGAGAGGAGTCCCGAATCAAAGTGAGACTTTCTCATACTGTTGTTGAACTTCATGTCACACACTCCTTGTACTCTCTGCTAATGAAGCCCCAAAAAAAGGGAAAAACAGAATGGCACTCAAACTCACAACCCTGAGATTAAAAGTCTCATGTTCGACTGACTGAACTATCACTTCTACTCAGTCTCTTATTGGATGGATGCAACTGTATGCTCCACTGCAGGGGCAGCTTTCAAATCATCCCATGGATCCACATGTCAGTCTGAGTTACATGTTGTAGACTTAAGCAAAGGAAATCTGCTCACTTCCAAAACTATCAGTGAGTTGAAGCTGATTACGATCAACATCATCAGAGGTCAGAACTACCTGGTGAAAGAAAACACCCTGAAGAAGGATCCACAATTCTTCAAACGCATCAAAAAAGTGAAAAACTAATAAATCCATGAGTTAATCCAAACCAAACAACAGAAACACAGAAGAATTCCATTCCACACCAGATACTAGTCGTGTTGTTCCTGTATCCAGCTCTCAGTTACTACTCCACCTTCATACACCCCCTTGGTGATCTGGACATTTTGTTCATTTCAATTTTGTCGACAGGCTCTTTGAATCCAGTTCTCTGGTCCTCAAACAGGCTCCGCATGAAAGTCAATTCCGCCTGCTGTCAGGCTGCAACCGATCGATGACCTTCAACTAAAAACACAAAAGAGAATGGGCTCGTCCGGGAGTTGAACCCGGGACCTGTCGCATATTAACCAATTGTACACCCAAAGCGAGAATCATACCTCTAGACCAACGAGCCACTGACAATGCATGTATTTTTAGCTCCTGTGGAAAAGCTGTTCATCCATTTTTTTTCAGATCAAAGCAACATCCTGTCAATGCTGAAATCATAACAGAAAGTGTTGGAAATGTTCAACAGCTCTGGCAGCATCTGTGGAGAGAGAAACACAGTTAACGTTTCAGGGTGTTCACCTTTTGTCTCAGCCATCCTTTCAGACTGCTTCTGTCCATCCAATCTCACTTTCTATTCTATCCACATTCTAACCATTCACTACGTAATTACATTTTTCATGAACTCCTCATTTCTTTTATGAATGACAATTTCATATTTCCGGCCCTTGCTTCAGACACCACCACAAGTGGAATCATGTCTCCATCTACCCAATCAAACCCCTTCACTATTTCCTCACATTGCAATGTTTCTTTAACCCTGACAGACGATGGAGTTTCTGCCGCTTGACTGCAGTTCTTGTGTCCTGCCAGTAGATGTCACCTCACTCCAATACAGTGAAGTTTACAAATCTGAGTGAGACACAACAGGAAATAATTGTTCACATTATCGTGAATGTGTGGGATTTAGAAATACTAGGAGTGGAGACGAGTTACTATTGCATTTTGTCAAAACAAACATAACTTATAATGTTGTGTTAAATCCATCACTCTGTTTTCTTGACTCTGCGAGTGACCTGGAGTCATCGAGACACTGAGTCATTTGTGGTATAAAAGGAGGCCATTCGCCCCATCGAATCCATGGCGACTCTCCAGGGAGCGATCCGGTCAGTCCCACTCGAATGCTCGATCCCCGTAGCCCTGTAAATTTATTTCCTTCAAGTGCCCATCCAAATTCCTTTTGTAATCATCGATTGTTTCCACTTCCACCACCCTCGTGGGCAGCGATTTGCAGATCATTACCAATCACTGTGTAAAAAAGGTTCTTCCGCACATTTCCCCTGCATCTCTTGCCCAAAACATTCAATCTGTGTCCCTAGTCCTTGTACCAATAGTTAATGGGAACAATTTTTCCTTGCCAACTTATCTAAAACTGTCATAGCCTTTTGCACCTCTATCAATTCTCCCCTCAATCTCCTTTGATACAGGCAGAACAACCCTAGCTTTTCCAGCCTAACCTTGAAACTATAATCCTCCATCCCTGGAACCATTCTGGTAAATCTCCTCTGCATCCTCTCAAGGATCCGCACATTCTTTCTAAAGTGTGGTGAGCAGAACTGGACGCAACATCCAATTGGGGCCAAACCAGAGCTTTATAATGGTTCAGCATAATTGCCCTGCTTTTGTACTCAATACCTCTATTTATAAAGCCCAAGATCCCATATACTTTGCTAACCACTCTCGCAATATGTCTTGCCAACTTCAAAGATTGATGGGCATGCACCCAAGTCCCTCTACTCCTGCACATTCTTCACAACTGTAGCATTGAGTCTCTCCCTATTCCTTCTGCTAAAATACTTCATCTCACATCAGTCACTATTAAATTCCATCTGCCACCTGTCTGCCCATTCTGCTCGCCTATCACTGTCCTGTTGCAAACAATTCATATCATCCTCACTGTTTGCCACTCATCCAGGTTTGGTGTTATCGGCATATTTTGAGATTCTACTCTATATTTCAAGATCCAAGTCATTTATCTGTAGCAAAAAAAGCAGTGGTTCTAGCACTTACCCCTGGGGAGCACCACTGTCGACTATCCTCCAGTCTGACAAAGAACCATTTAATATGACTCACTGTTTTCTGTCCTTAAGCAACTTTTCTATCAAATTGGACACTGATCCTCCTATTCCATGAGCATCAATTTTGTTAACCACCCTTTTATGTGATACCTTATCAAATACTTCCATAAAATCCATATAAACAACATCCACTGCATTCCCTTCATCGACCTTCTCTGTTAGTTCATCAAAAAATGCTGTTAGATTAGTCAAGCATGAACTTCCATTTATAAATCCCTGCTCACGCTCCTGAATTAACTCAAACCTCTACAAGTGACTGTTGATTTTTTACCCTGATTATTCTTTCTAAAACCTTACCCACCACTGCTGTTAATCTAACTGGCCTGTAGTTACCCAGACTGTCCTTACAGCCTTTCTTGAATAAGGGTGTCACATTTGCCTCTGTTCAATTCTCTGGCACCTCCCCCGTATCCAGGGAAGATTGGAAGATTATAACAAGCCCTTCTGTTATCTGCATACGCATTTCCTTTTGCAACCTGGGATGTAAGCCATCCGTACCAGGTGATTTATCTACCCGAAGCACAGCCAGCCTTTTTAGTAGCTCCCTCTCTCAATTTGTACCCGATCCATTGCCTCTACTCTCTCCGCTTCTACTGATATTTTGTCAGATTCCAATTCCTTAGTGATCACTGATACAAAGTACTCATTAAATATATTAACATTGCCCAGCACCTCTCAGCATGTACTATCCTCTTTGTCTTTAATAAGGCCCACTCCACCTCTTACTACCCACTGATTACTTATCTACTGCTCAAAGATCTTTGGGTTCCCTTTCATGTTGACTGCCATTCTCTTCTCATAGAAATAAACAATAAGCTAAATATAGAAGAAATAAATATTTCCCATCCTTGATGAGGTGGAACTTTTTTATGTTGTGGGTGGTAATGACCTGACCCACGAGTGTGGTGGAAGCAGAGACAATCAATGATTTGAAAAGGAAATTGGATGGATACTTGAAGGAAAGAAACTTGCAGGAGGAAAGGGATGGAGCTGGTGAGTGGAACTGACTAGCTTGCTCCGGGAAGAGCCAGCATGGACATGATAGGCCAAACGACCACCTTCTGTGCTGTAAATGACTCTGTGTTGTTTCTCAAATCCAATCCACTGGTGCTTGGTAAATAATTTCAAAGTAAATTGTGCAACTGGAAAATCAGTACAAAAGCATGGGACGCATAAAGAATTGAAATTGCCTTTAGATCTTCAATCTAACACTCCCCCAACTGAGCTATTTCAGCCCCACTTGGTTAATGTCTTTGTGTCCTTGTTTTGGAAGAAAATACATACATTCAATTTTTCCGAAAGGTTACAGAACACAACATGTGAGTAATATTCCCCATTGCTTTCTCAGTACTGCTGGATTGTGAAGCGGGAGACAGCCAGAAGTCCCACCGAGCCGCATTGACCCCGAGCTGAGAAAGAAATGAGATAAAGTTCTATCTTTTGCAGCGAGATGCTGCAGAGAGAAGAGTCCTGAATCAAAGTGAGACTTTCTCATACTGTTGTTGAATTTCATTTCAAACACTCCTTGTACTCTCTGCTAATGAAGCCCCAAAAAAGGGAAAAACAGAATGGCACTCAAACTCACAACCCTGAGATTAAGAGTCTCATATTCGACTGACTGAACTGTCACTTCTACTCACTCTCTTATTGGATGGATACAACTGTATGCTCCAATGCAGGGGTGGCTTTCAAATCCTCCCTTGGATCCACATGTCAGACTGAGTTACATCTTGCAGACTCAAGCAAAGGAAATTTGCTCAGTTCCAAAACTATCAGAAGCTTATTATGATCAACATCATCAGAGGTCAGAGCTTCCTGGTGAATGGAAACACCCTGAAGAAGGATCCACAATTATTCAAACGCATCAAAAAAGAGAAAAACAAGAAAATCGATGAGATATTATTATTAGAGATACAACACTGAAACAGGCCCTTCGGCCCACCAAGTCTGTGGCGACCAACAACCACCCATTTATACTAACCCGACAGGAATCCCATATTCCCTACCACCTACCTACACTACGGGCAATTTACCTATCACCTGCAAGTCTTTGGAGGGGGGAGGAAACCAGAGCACCCAGCAAAAACCCACACAGACACAGGAAGAACTTGCAAACTCTCACAGGCAGTACTCAGAATTGAGCCCAGGGCCCTGAAACTGTGAGGTTGTGGGTCTAACCACTGCGCCACTGTGCCATCCTAATCGAAACCGAACAACAGAAACACAGAAGAATTCCATTCCATACTAGCTACTAGTCATGTTGTTTTTGGATCCAGCTCTCAGTTACTGCTCCACCTTCAGACACCCACTTGGCGACCTGTACATTTTGTTCATTTCAATTTTGTCAACAGGCTCTTTGAATCCAGTTCTCTGGTCCTCAAACAGGATCTGTATGAACGTCAATTTCGCTTTCTGTGAGGCTGCAACCAATTGATGACCTTCAACTAAAAACACAAATGAAGAAGGGCTAGTCTGTTAACCTCTCGCATATTAACCAATCAGACACCCAAAGTGGGAATCATACCCCTGGACCAACAAGCCACTGACAAGGTGCATTATTTTTAGTTCTGTTTAGAACTTTGCTATTAAGTATATATTGTCTCTCCCAATTCCTTCTGATAAAGTGCATCACCTCACACGAGTCACTATTAAATTCTATCTGCCACCTGTCTGCCCATTCTGCTAGCCTATCACTGTCCTGTTGCAGGCAGGTCATATCATCCTCACTGTTTACCACTCCTCCAGGTTTGGTGTTATCGGTATATTTTGAGATTCTACTCGATATTCCAAGATCCGAGTCATTTACATATAGCAGAAAAAGCAGTGGTTCTCGCAGTGACCACTGGAGAACACCCACTGTCGACTATCCTCCAGTCTGACAAAGAACCATTTACTATGATTCGCTATTTTCTGTCCTTAAAGCAATTTTCTATCCAATTGGAAGTGACTCTCCTATTCCATGAACCTCAATTTTGTTAACCACCCTTTTATGTGCTACCTTATCATTCATTCTTAATCCATCCATCCATCCTTTCTTAAAATCCATATCAACAACATTCGCTGCATCATCTTCCTGTTAGTTCATCAAAAAATGCAGTTAGTCAAGCATGAACTCCCATTTATAAATCCATGCTCACTCTCCTCAATTAACTCAAATCTCTCCAAGTGACTGTTGATTTTTTCCCTAATATTGTTTCTAAAACCTTACTCACCACTGCTGTTAATCACACTGGCCTGTAGTTACCCCTTACACCCTTTGTTGAAATAGGAAGTCACATTTGCCACTGTTCAGTCCTCTGGCACCTCCACAGTGCTTTTTGGGAGGGTGTTCCTGGTTTTTGACCCTGCAACAGTAAAGGAATGGCGGTATAGTGCCAAGTCAGGAGGGTGTGTGACTTGCAGGGGAACTTGAAGGTGGTGTTGTTCCCATGCGTCTGCTACCTTTGTCCTTCTAGGTGGTTGAGTTTGTGGGTTGGAAGGTGCTGTTGAAGGAGGCTTGGCAAGTTGCTGCAGTACATATTGTAAATGTTACACACTGCTGCCACTCTGCACTGGTGCTAGAGGGAATGAATGTTTAAGGTGGTGGATGGGGTGCCAATCAAGTGGGCTGCTTTGACCTGATGGTGTCAATCTCTTGAGTGTTGTTGGAGCTGCACTCATCCAGGCATGAGTATTCCATCACATTCCTGACTTGTGCCTTGTAGATGGTGGGCAGGCTTTGGTGAGTCAAGAGGTGAGTTAGTCGCCGCAGAGTTCCCAGCCTCATGACCCGCTCTTGTAGTTGTAGCTGTCGCTGTAATAGTAATAGGCAACTGTCCGTCTCGGACGGCGATGGGCTACGCCTGCCGTGTAGGTCACTTCTGTATTAAACATCGTTTGTTGTGGCTGTAGAGGATGACTCGTGAGTGACAATCCCTTCCACAGCTGGTACAGATGAATATCATTGGCCCGAGGTCGACTGATAATTTTTCCTTCCTCTGAGCTCTCTTTCCCCCCAACTGGTCATTTCTTTTGTCCTCTGCTTTTCCCATGGTCTTCCTGAATGCCTTTCTCCAGGAATTCCAGTCAGCAGGAAGGACTTCCCATGCATCGACTACACTCCCAGTCTGCTGGAGATCTCGTTTGCAGATGTCCTTGTATCATAGACGTGGGTGACCTGTTGGTCTCATGCTGATAGCAAGCTCAC
The DNA here is from genome assembly GCF_036365525.1 of Heterodontus francisci. Taxonomy (NCBI): domain Eukaryota; kingdom Metazoa; phylum Chordata; class Chondrichthyes; order Heterodontiformes; family Heterodontidae; genus Heterodontus; species Heterodontus francisci. Next base: position 16,340,883 of record NW_027141852.1, read on the forward strand.
CATAGAGCATGTCTTTGGCAAAGCGACCGTCATCCATTCAGCACACATGACCCAGTCAACAGAGTCACCGCTGACTCAAGAGGACAAACATGCTGCGGATCCCTGCACGCTGGTGTACTTCTGCATTCGGCACTCTGCCCTGCCAGGAGATGCCCAATATCCATCTGAGACAGTGGAGGTGGAAGCTGTTCAGCTGCTTTTCTTGACTTGTATAAGTTGTTGATGCTTCTGAACTATAAAGGAGGGTGCTGAGAACACAAGCCTGGTACACGCAGAGCTTCGTATTTTTGGTCAGTTTGCTGTTGGTTCACATTGGTCTTCTCAACTTTGACATGACAGCTGCAGCATTGACAATCCTGGTGCTGATTTCAGCATCAAGGGACAGATTGCTGGTGATTGTTGATCCTCCAAAGTGAGGTTGTCGATTTTGATGGAAGATGGAGTCTCGACGTCCTGGCCCATAACTTTCATCTTCTTGATGCTGATCATCAGTCCAAACTCCTTGCAGGCCAGGGAGAACCGATATACAAACTGCTGCAAGTGAATTTCATTTTGGGATGTCAGCACAACGTCATCAGCAAACAGCATCTCACAGACTAGGAACTGACTCATTTTAGTCTTGGCGCGCAGTCTTGCCAAGATGAACAGCTTGTCATCAGCTCTGGTATATGGTGGACACCCCCATCTGAGTCACTGAAAGTGTACAATTGCAGCATGGAGAAGAGTATGCTAATTGTAAAGGATGTGAGCTGTGAGGAGTTTACAAGGAGGCTTCCAGGGGACTTGGAGAGGATAACTGAATGAAATGACAGATGGAACATTATATGAATAAGTGTGAAGTTATCCACTTTGGCAGAATAAACAGAAAGACAGAGTATTTCTTAAATGGTGAGAGTTTGGGAAGTGTTGATGTTCAAAGGGACCTGGGTGTCCTTGTTCATGAGACACTAAAAGCTCGCATGCAGGTGCAGCAATCAATTAGGAAGGCAAATGGTATGTTGGCCTTCACACAAAAGGTCTTGAGTACAGGAGTAAAGATGTCTTGCTGCAATTGTATAGAGCCTTGGTGAGACTGCGCTGGAGTATTGTGTACAGTTTTGGTTTCCTTATCTAAAGAAGGATATACATGCCATGGAGGGAGTGCAATGGATGGTCACCAGACTAATCCCTGGGATGAGGAAACTGGGCTTGTATTCCTTAAAGTTTCATTTAAAAGGCCATTTAAAACTGAGATAGGGTGGAGTTTCTTCATTCAGAGGGTGGTGAATCTTTGGAATTCTCTACCCCAGGGGTATGTGGAAGTTCAATCATTGAGCATGTTCAAGACAGAAATTGATAGAAACCTTGATACTCATGACATCAAGGGATATGGGGATAGCACGGGAAAGTGGTGTTGAGGCAGAGGATCATCCATGATCTAATTGAATGGCAGTACAGGCTCGATGGGCTAAATGGCCTCCTCCTATGTTCCTCTGTTTCTAAGAGAGTTGTCACCAGGACACAGCCCTGCTTTACCCCACTGCTGATCTTGAAAGCATCTGATGTTGCTCCATTGTAACTGATGGTACTGTGCATGTTCTCGTGGAAAGAAGAGATGACGCCCAAGAGTTCAGGAGGGCAGCCTATGTTCCATCGCAGTTTGAAGAGTCCGTCTCTGCTGACTAGATTGAAGGCCTTGGTGATGTCTATAAATACAATGTAGAGTGGTCTGTACTGTTCACAGTACTTCTCCTGTAACTGCCGAAGTGAGACAATCATGTCGACTGTCGATCTACCAGCTCTGAAGCTGCACTGAGACTCAGGATAGATGTGTGATGCCAGGGTCTGCAATCTGGTCAGAGCAATGTGAGCAAAGACCTTCCCCACAATACTTAACAAGGAGATGCCTCGGTAATTGCTGCAGTCACTGCGATTCCCCCTTATTTTTGTACAAGGTGACAATGTTTGCATCACGCATGTTGAGAGGCGCAGATCTCTCCTTCCAACAGAGACACAGAAGTTCATGGAGATGCTGCAGCAGAGCCGCTTTTCCACTTTTGATGATTCCAGGTGGAATACCATCATTTCGCAGGGCTTTACCACTGGCAAGACGGTCAATGGCGTTGTTGAGCTCTATTATAGTGGACTCACTGTCGAACTCCTCCATGACAGGGAAGTCTGGAATGGCGCTGAGAGCTACTTCAATGACAATGTTCTCCGTTATGTAGAGTTCAAGGTAATGCTCCACTCACCTTTCCATCTGCTTGTTAGGTTCAGTGATGATTGTCCCTGGCTTTGTCTTCAAAGGTGCTGATTTAGTTACTGCTGGGCCCGTTGCTTTCATAATTTTTCTTTTATTCATTCATGTGATGTGGTCATCACTGGCTAAGCCAGCATTTATTGCCCATCCCTCATTTCCCATGAGAAGGTGGTGGTGAGCTGCCTTCTTGAACCGCTGCAGTCTGTGTGAGGTTGGTACACCCACAGTGCTGTTAGGAAGGGAGTTCCAGGATTTTCACCCAGCGACAGTGAAGGAAAGGCGAGAGAGCTCCAAGTCACGATAGTGTGTGGCTTGGAGGGGAACTTGCAGGTGGTGATGTTCCCATGAATTTGCTGCCCTTGTCCTTCTAGTTGGTAGAGGTTGCGGGTATTGAAGGTGCTGTCTAAGGAACCTTGGTGTGTTGAATTCCTTCATATGTCCCTCTACCATCCCCCAGATTCAGCGGCAGATTGTATGCTGTTGCAGAGCCTTAACCAGTATTGATTGGTGCAGTGCCGAGCAGTCTGCAGAGACTTGTTTCTGGCAGCTCTGAGAGCATCGAGAGTTTGTTTGCTGGGGACTGGTTTGTAGTTCATGAGGGCTCTCTTCTTAGTTACAGTAACTGACTCCATTTCAGTCCAATAAGCCTCAAACCAGTCAGCATTCCTCCCATCTCTTTTCCCGTGCAGAGTTATAGATGGTGGCGTGCAGATGATTCCACTTTGACACCGCACTGAGGCCTTGGGTGTTTTCTGAAAGAGCCTGATCGAGGATGTTGAGGAACTGCTGGGTCCTTTCTGGATCAGTGGTTCGGCAAGTGTTGATCCGTGAAGGACCTTTCTTCTTGGATGGGTGAAGCTTCCTTGGCTGAAGCCTGACCTTGCTACGCACTCGGGAGTGGTCAGTGTCACAGTCAGCGCTGTGATAGCTGTGAGTGATGAGGACACTGCTGAGGGTGGTACGTCTGGTGATGTTAAGTTCTAGCTGGTGCCAGTGTCGTGATCTTGGATGGCTCCAGGACACCTTGTGGCACAGCTTGAACTGGAAGTAGCTGTTTGTCACACAGAGTCCATGGTGACATCATAGATCCAGCAACCTCTGTCCATTTTTGATCATCTTGCCAATCCCCTGGTGCCCTATGTTAGTTGGCCACATTGAGCCTTGTGAGTTCTTTGTCGATCACAGCTGTCTTGTGTGTGTCATCAACCTGCAGAAGGTTGTCAGTAAGGCCAGGACTCATGGTCCTCACATTCCAGCTTGCGATGCGAAGGACTGGTGTCTTCTTTGTTAAGTTTGTCTTGCCTGGTGCATAGATTATCGAACTGCCTGTTGAGAGATGACTCTCTAAGCTCCAAGCATCCATTGAAGCAAGTAGGTCATGGCAGGACAGCAGTTACTGAGTGGGTGGTAGTTATCCAATGAGACATGATGATCTCTTTCACTGTCAGAAGTAACCCCTGGTGCTCATACTCTACACCAATTGAGTGAGAGCTTACAATCAGCAACTGTTTCTTCCCGTGTTGTGCTAATGTTTAACCACAAAGCTGGAGTGTCCTCTCCAGGGCACAGGCCTGGGCAAATAGTATGGAGACACTGAGCATCAGGACCCCCTCTCAGCATTGCTAGTATTGTCCAAAGGAAAGGAAAAAAACAGTACTGTTTGGTATTGCTCTGCTGTAGGAGTTGCTGGAAAACTACCTGATAAGTAACAGGTAACTGCCTACGGGACTCCACTCCGGATTTACTGTCCAGGTTTACTCCCTCAGCCTTCTTCTCTCTCAAGACACCCACAGGGAAGTGAGACTTTTTGCCCATATCTGGGGCTCTGTTTCTTGGCATCAGGATGGAACCACATGCCAGTGGGCTTGCATGACATGCACAAGGATATCACACACTGCCCCATCCCTGTGACAGCTCAGAGAGTGACCCTGATGATAATGCACCCCACAGGAACATCACAAACAGCCCCCTCCCTCGGACAGCTCAGGGTCAGACACTGCACATACTGCAACAACAGTGACATTCCTGGATTAGTCTCTCCATTCCCAAAAACAAGCATTCACCCTACTTTATGCTTTCTGTCCCTCAGCCAATTTTGTATCCCCGCTGCCACTACCCCCTTTAATCCCATCTGCTCGAATTTTGTTCACAAGTCTATTTTATGGTACTTTTTCAAACACAATTTTGAAGTCCAGACACACACCATCAGCCTCACCACCCTGGTCAACTCTCTCTGAAACTTCATCAAAGAAATTAATTAATTAATTAATTCATACACAATCTTCTGTTAACCAATCTGTACTGGCTGTCATTTATTAGCCCATGTTCTACCAAGTGACAGTTAATTTCCTCCTGGATAATTGTCTCTAAAAGTTTCCCCACCACCGACTTTGGACTAACTGGTCTGTAGTTCCTGGGTTTATCTCTCTTTTTAAACAGGGCTGTAAAATTAGCAATCCTTGCAGATGTATCTTTTAATTCTGGAAAGTCTATTGTGGACAATCTCTTTGGGAATGACTTTAACCAATTAAAGCAACAGGATATTTGATTAATAAGTCCAGAACTTTTATTGAGAGTAAAATAGTACTTAATAATTGAAAGCAAAATTATCTTGAACAAACTTGGACAATATAACTTTACTGCTCGAGCAGGTGTGTGGACTGGTCGAGCTTGGTCTCAGAGTGTCACGGTCCTCTTTGTCCAGCCTGGATCCCTCATCAGGTGGAGAACTTGGTTGATGATCTGAGCCTTTACCCCTGAGGTCTTCTAGTGTTCCTGCACACTGAACCCTTACAAAATCCCTACTTTTAACCCCTGGATTGACATCACACCACCTTGTAAAATAATATTTGGTCCGAGCTGTTGCCAGGTACATTTAATAAGTTCTTAATGATGTCTTCCACTAACAGTCACCTGTCCTCAGAATCTCAGACATGAGTACAATGGAGTGGTTTCACACTGTCTCCCAATCTGATCTGAAACAAGTTTCCTATTCATTAAATCGAGACTCTTGAAGGTCACGATGTACCAGACCATGGGTTTTATCAGGTGTCCTAGAAAGGTCCATTGTTTGAATACGTTCCGCTGAAACTGCCCTTTCCCACACAGACACAGAAACTCACAGTAATTAGATTGACCTAACTTTAAATGAAAACCCATTCTCTCTAAAATGATTATTGATTCATTATTTATAACTCAATCAAGGTTCATTACCTTTACAATCATCTGTTTCATGATGGGTAGCTACTCATTAATTGTGCAGGACACAAACGTTAGTACTGAACACAAAATGGCTCCTTTGGTCATGTGTTAATTGTAAAATGGCTTCCTTGACCTTATTAGTTATTACAACAGATACATTATAAAAATGGTCAAGTTAAACTGAGATCGAACTACCTAAGCTTACCTGCATCCTCCAATCCTCTGGCATCATTCCCATAGAAAGGGGGATTGAAAGATTGTGGCTCAAGTCTCCACTATTTCCACCCTTACTTCCCTCAGCAACACAGGATGCAGCCCATCCAGACCGGGTGACTTTTCGACTGTGAGCGCTGCCAACCTTGTGATTATCTCCTCTTTATCTATTTTCATCCCCTCCAATTTTTCCACATCCTCCTCCTTTACTGTGTGACATTTGCACAATCTGCCTGTTTTGTGACAGATGCAATGTACTTAATTAGTGCCTCAGGCACGCCCTCTGGCTCCACAGGATCTCCTAATTGACCCACCCTTTCTTTGACAGTCCATATGTTGGTAAAAGACTTCAGTGATCCCAGTTATGTGACCCACTACTCTTTTCTCACACACTCTCTTGCTGATCTCATTTCCCTTTTCAGCTGTCCTTTGTACTTTCTGTATTTTGCTTGTTTCTACTGCAGATGAATCCTCACATGATTTCTTTATTAATGGTTTTCGAACTATTTTGTAAAAGGATTTAGTTTTGTAAATTTCTCCCTAGCTCCCCTCATGGTCAGGCAGAAAGTTTAACTGCTGTGTTTTCAAACAGCAACAGCTTTATTTGAAAAGCCATTGGGACAGGATTCCGGGTTTTAATCCAGTCACAAATCTGGTTCTGATGTCTTGTGGCTCCAGCTGTCACATGACCTGTCAGAGGATGACCTCATAATTGACCCGGTCATGGAGCTGTGGGTTGATGTTTAAATTGTTTCAAAATAATTTTCCAGAAGGACAATCAAAATGAATCCATATATAAAAGGTAGATTTTGTGAATTTGTGCTCCCAGTGGAAATTCCTGCAGAGTCTGCTGGTTTTCATATCCCCAATTTCCCACAGGAAGCTCTGTGCTCAGACTCTGTATTCATCACATCAACATTATACAGAATCATTTCATGGGAGACCCCAGTGTGAATTGTCGACAGGTGGGTCAGTTTTAACTTTCAAAGTAACACAGGAGCAAAATACTGCAGATACTGGAAATCTGAAATAAAAACAGAAAATGCTGGAAATACTCAGCAGGTCTGGCAGCATCTGTGGAGAGAGAAACAGAGTTAACATTTCAGATCTGTTATCTTTCATCAGAACTGGGCTGAAATTGTCTGAGGGACTGAGATTGTGGAATCAATTTCAGGATCAAAGACATTGTACTCTGTAAGGATAGGAAGATGGTGATTATTAAGTATGGTGTAAGAATATAGATGCTTTTACATTATTTGAATCAACATTGATTTAAAATTTGTGCTCACGAATCCTATCTTTTGATCAAAATGACACTGATAACAATGGAAAAAGCAACACATGCATTTCACAGGACCTTGTAAAGCCTTTTACAGCCAATGAAGGACTTTCCAAGTGTTGTCACTGTACAGTGCAATACAATACCCTACAATAAGGATATTTCACATTCGAGTCACACAAGTGCCAGGCAATGACCATCTCAAACAAGAGAGAACCTAACCATCTCCCCTTGACGTTCAACAGCATTACGTTTGCTGAATCTCCCACTATCAACATCCTGGGGGTTACCATTGACCAGAAAATGAACTGCAGTAGCCATATAAATATCATGGCTACAAGAGCAGGTCAGAGACTAGGAATCCTGCGGCGAGTAACTCACCTCCTGACTCCCCAAAGCCCGTCCACTATCGACAAGGCACAAGTCAGGAGTGTGATGGAATACTCTCCACTTGCCTGGATAGGTGCAGCTCCAACAACACTTCAGAAGCTCAACGCCATCTAGGACGAAGCAGCCCACTTGATTGGCACCTCATTCACAATATTCACTCTCTCTATCACCGATGCACTGTGGTAGCAGTGTGTACCATCCACAAGATGCACTGCAGCAAGGCAGCAAGCCTCTTTCGACAGCACCTTCCAAACCCGTGACTTCCATCACCTGGAAGGACAAGGGCAGCAGATGCATGGGAACACCACCATCTGCAAGTTCCCCTCTAAGCCATACAACATCCTGAATTGGAAATATATCACTGTTCTCTTACTGTTGATGGGTCAAAATCCTGGAACTCCCTTCCGAACAGCATCACATCGACTGCAGTGGTTCAAGAAGGCAGCTCACCACCACTTTCTCCAGGGAATTAGGGATGGGCAATAAATGCAATAAATAAAAATGAAATCAATAAAAAAGACAATAATCCCCAAAACTAGAAAATACATATGAAAATGAAAATATAATAAAACACAGTCAGCATGGATTTCACAAAGAAAGACTTGATTAACCTTATCTTTGAAGAATCAACAGCAAGAGTAATACAGCAGATGTAGAAGAGTTTAAGTTAATAAAGCCTCATCCTTTTATGTGCTGAAACCAACAAATTGTGGGTGAACAAACAAGCACACTAACTGACAGAGCTGCATGTTGTGCTTCCTAAATTACCCTAAAGCAGGGTGTTAATGAGTTAAATCTCCAGGTTGCTGCAACCAGAATAGCCATTGTCCACTATCAGTTTCACTGTTACAAATAAAGATGGAACATTCATTGTGAATCTATAGAAACAGTCTGGTCCTGCACACTGCAGACACATCCACGTCATCACCAACCAGCTCTCCTATAATTGGTGCAGTTATTTGACTTTTCGCCATTAGCTCCATGGAATTACTTTTAAAAGATTTAAATTCTGAGAAGTTTTGTTAATATTCAGCCCTTGAGAAGAAACCATTCCCTGGCCACAGTGGAGAAAGCATTGAATATAAAACTGTAGACTACCAGGTAACACAGTGAAAGCTTATCAGCTAATCTATAATTGCTTAGTTTTCTTATTTTTGCTCTTGCTATTTGGTTTTTCATCCTTTTCAGTCCTGACTGTGGATATTATTGTGATTAAATGTGAAAAGATGCACTGTGTCTCAGCCCCGGTATATTGACTCTTTCTCTGTACAGTGCTGTATACACTCAGATACTGACAGTGTCCCTCCCTCCCTCAACTTTCCAGCCCTGACGGTGCAGAAAGTGCAGCTCAAAGTTACACATTCCGACTGTTTGCAGTTGATTAGTGAGAGATTATTAACGTATCCTCCTGCAGCGCTGCCTCGGTTAATAACAGCAGATCGAAGTCACATTTCAGATACAGAAACAGACGCATCAATTATTCACTCTTTTCCAGAGTGAGTGAGGCCGAGACAAGCAGCAACATTCCAGCCCCACACTCTGCAATTACCCAGCACCAGCAGAAAGCAGTGAATACAGATTCAATCAGTGGGTTAATGTCCATTACAGGGATGCAAGATTCCACAGCCCAGGACAAACATCCCCAAACACCGAGAACAAGCTCAGGAAAACCCGGGGGAGTTAATATCCCAATCACTGAGCATTCCAGTAACATTGAACAAGTTCCTGAACTGAGTGAACCTTTCAAAGTACAGAAGTGATGACGAGGTGAAAAAGGTCTGAACAGTTGAGGTGACTGAGCGGTTTCAGCTTTTCTGTTCAGGTTGCAGCTTTCACTGGAGGCATGTGTTTAAATCCCACTTCTGACAACTTGATTTTCAGTTACTTTGCAGAGCTTCCTTGAAGGTTTGAGGTAGAGTAAATACTGAGGAACTGTTTCTAACTGCTGAACGGTCCACAACGAAGGTTACAGATTTAAGGTGACTCACAAAACCAGAAGGAACATGAGGAAAAATTCCTTTCTGCAACGTGTGGTTAGGATTTCAGTTATGTGGATAGATTGGAGAAGCTGGGGTTGTTCTCCTTAGAGAGGAGATTTGATAGAGGTGTTCACAATCATGAGGGGTCGTGACAGACCTGATAGAGAGAAATTGTTGGTAGAAGGATTGAGACTCAGGTAAAAGCTGTGGCTCAGTTGGTCACACTCACCTCGAAATCACAAGCTTCTGGGTTGAGATTTCACAGCTGACACTCCAGTGCAGCACTGAGGGTGTTGAAGGTGCTGCCTTTCAGGTGTGATGTTAAACCAAGACCTGGTCTGCATGTTTGGGTGAATGTAAAAGATCCCATGTTGCAATTTCAGACAAGTGAAGAGCAATTCTCCCTCGTGTTGTGATCAATATTTGCCCCTCAATCAGATCAGTTGGTCATTATCACATTGCTGTTTGTGGGTATTAGCTGCTGCATTTCTGACATTACAACAGTGATTACACTTCAAAAGTATTTCATTGTTTACAAAGTGCTTTGATATATCCAGTGGTCTTGAAAGGTGCTCTATAAATGCAAGTCTTTTCTTTCTTTATCACAACACATTGCTGTGTAAAAAATGGTTCTTCATGTCACCTCTGGTTCTTCTGCCAATCACCTGATATCTGTGTCCTCTGCTCACTGACCCTTTTACCACTGGAAACAGTTTCGCCTTATTTAAAATGATTTTGAACAAATGTGTCAAATCTCTTCTGACCTTTCTCTGCTGCAAGGAGAACAACCCCAGCTTCTCCAATCTCTCCACATAACTGAAATCCCTCACCCTGCTGCCATTGTGGCAAATCTCTTTTTTATTCTTTCATGGGATGTGGGCATTGCTGGCAAAGCCAGCATTTATTGCCCATCCCTAATTGCCATTGGGAAGGTGGTGGTGAGCCGCCTTTTTGAGCCATTGCAATACCTGCTGTTAGGAAGTGAGTTCCAGGATGTTGATCCAGTGACAGTGAAGGAATCATGATATAGTTCCAAGACAGGATGGTGTGTAGCTTGGCGGGGAACTTGCAGATGGTGGTGTTGCCATTCATCCAATGTCCTTATAGGTGGTCGAGGTCGTGGTGGATGGAGTGCTGATCAAGTGAGCTGCTTTGTCCTGGATGGTGTTGAGCTTCTTTGGTGTTGTTGGAGCTGCACTCATCCAGGCAAGTGAGGAGCCTTTCATCACACTCCTGACTTGTGTCTTGGAGATGGTGGACAGGAGGTGAGTGATTCACAGTAGAATTCCCAGCCTCTGACCTGCTCTTGAAGCTATGGTATTTATATGGCTGTTCCAATTCAGTTTCTGTTCATTGGCAACCCCCAGGATGTTGATAGTGAGGGATTCAGCAATGATAATGCCATTGAATGTCAAGGGGAGATAGTTAGATTCTCTCTTGTTGGAGATGATAATTTTGGGAATTGATAGGAAGCTGCTTCATGGTTGGTGGAACAAACGCCCGCCCTTGGGGTGGAGCCAACAGCTGCATCCGTCCAATAACAGACAGAGTGGAAGTACTGTATCAGGCCTTGTTAGTTCAGTTGGTAGAGAATGAGACTTTTAATCCCAGGGTCTTCGATTTGAGACCCTTGTTGTGTGGTTGTTCTTCCCTTTTTCAGACTTCGTCAGCAGAGAGTTCAAGGAGTGTGTCTGGTCCATTTCCCACACATCTGCCCTCCCCTCTTCCCATCCGTCCCAGAAACGCCACAGGTTTCCCCTTGTCCTTACTTTCCACCCCACCTGCCTCCACATCCAAAGGATTATCCTCCACCATTTCCACCACCTCCAGCGTGATGCCACCACCAAATGCATCTTCCCCTCCCCTGTCAGCATTCCGAAAGGATCGTTCCCTCCGCAACACTCTGGTCCACTCCTCCATTATCCCCAATACCTCGTCCCCTTCCCACGGCACCTTCCCATTCAATCGCAGGAAGTGTAATAGCTTCCCTTTTACCTCCTCTCTCCTCACTATCCAAGGCCCCAAACACCCCTTTCAGGTGAAGCAGCGATTTACTTGTACTTCTTTCAATTTAGTGTACTGTATTTTCTGTTCACAATGCGGTCTTCTCTAAATTGGGGAGACCAAACGCAGATTAGCTGACCGCTTTGTAGAATACCTCCACTCAGTCCGAAAGCATGACCCTGAGCTTCTGGTTGCTTGCCATTTCAACACTTCCCCCTGCTCTCATGTCAGCATTTCTGTCTTTGGCCTGCTCCAGTGTTCCAGTGAACATCAACGCAAGCTCGAGGAACAGCACCTGATCTTTCGATTCGTCACTCTACAGCCTTGTGGACTGATCCTTGAGTTCAATAACTTCAGAACATGACTGGTGTCAGGCAAACCGCCCCACCCCACCTGCCAAGACTGAGGCACACATGATTTTTGCCACATGAACATTAAAACTTAAAATTGCAAGCGCCTGACGGGAAAGAAATTTGCATAGTAACAAACAGTATTGAAACAAAGGGACGCAGTCTTTTGCTTCCCCAATACACAGCAGAAGTGGTCAGACCAGTTTTAGTCACATGACTAGTTGGCTGTTGGTTTTTTGAACTTGCCACAGATTTGAACTCAGAACACCATGTGCTCCCGGATGGGGCAGACCCTCTCCAGTCCTGCCTGACTCCATCTCTTTCCCACAGAACTGAACCTTGTGAAAACATGTGAATCTCAAAGAGAGAAAAGTCTCCAACATGTACAAGGTTTAAGGAGAATACTGGGCCCTACGAAATGCAAGAATTACCTACAAAAGTGCTATACCGTGAGCTCGAAGCACAGTAACAAGACATTACCTCAAACTGTTCCACTTTATCTTTTATTTTTTCTGTCCCTAGCTGCATCTGTATATCACGTGTGCATGCTAGCATGGGTGCATCGTATATCTGTAGGCATGAACCGTATTAAAGTTTAAGCAAGTTTAATAAGTTTCACTTTTCTTCTTTAAACCAAAGAAAGCCTGTTTGTGTTCATTTCTTTGCATTATAATTGGAAAGCTGTGAACAAGGATTCACCAAAGGGGGAGCACAAAACACAGTGTGTTTGAAACCATGTGCCTGTTTTTCATGTAGTCAGTGCTGCTCATTATTCTGCTATTAAGACTCTCTCTGGACAAATGCTTTGTCTTTGACCACATGCATTAACGGACTCCTTGCCTTTGTCCCAGGACAACTTTGTTATTTAATCTTTCCTGCCCTCTACCCTATCAAACACCTTCCCCTTTGTTCTCTCCCACAGGCCCCTCTCCTTCACTTGTTTAAAACCTAATTCTTTTCTAACCTTTGGCAGTTCTGATGAAAGGTCACAGACTTGAAACTTTATCTCTATTTCTCTCTCCACAGATGCTGCCAGACCTGCTGAGTATTTCCAGCACCTTTGTTTTTATTTCAGATTTCCAGCATATGCAGTATTTTGCTTTTACTATATCAGAAAGTCTCTCCTTGATTCAGGACTCTTACGTCTCTCCAGCGTCTCGCTGCTAAAGATTGAACTTTATCTCATTTCACTCTCAGCTCTGGGTCAGTGTGGATCAGTGGGATTTCTCCCGCTTCACATTCCATCAGTGCTGAGAAAACAATGGGAAATATTACTCATGTTGTGTTCTGTAAATTTTGACAAACACTTGAATGTAAATATTGTCTTCCAAAGCAATGAGCGAAGGCTGGTTTTAGTGTGTGGCTGAAATAGATCAGCTGGATTTGCATTGCACTAAAAATCGCAGTTCTTGGTTCAATCCCAGGTTTTGGCACTTTCAACCTCTCCTGTGTCTTTTTCTTTGGCTCCAATTGTCAAGCTGCATGATTTACTCTGAAATTAGCACCAGAGAATCAATGCACCAGCGAGCATGAGGAGCTGAAATTAGCACAGATCGAAACGACTTAATACGTCTGACTGAAAATGGTTGCAAATACTTCAGTTTTGCCTTTTGCACTGACGTGCTCGGCTCCACCATCATTGAGGATGTGGGTGTTTTTGGAGCCTCCTCATCTTGTTAGTTATTAAATTATCCACCACCATTCACGACTGGATGTGGCAGGACTGTGGAGCTGTGATCTGATCCTGAGGGAGATATCCGTGCATGGAGTGGCAGGATGTATGGAGAGTGATCCGAAAGAGGGTGTCTGAGCCTGGAGTGGAAGCTTTCTGTGGAGGTGCAGGAGTAGGCCATTCAGCCCCAGTGTTTTATAAAGGTTTAGTATAACTTATTTGCTTTTACTCTATGCCTCTATGAATAAAGCCAAGTGTCCTGTTTGCTTTTAGCAACATTTTCAAACCTTCTAAGATTGGTGCACATTGTCTCATTCTTCCTCCCAAACTTTATCACTTTACACTTCTCTGTGTAAAATTTTATCTGCCATGTGAAAGCCCATTTTGGCAGTTTTTTTATCTTCTCCTGAAGTGTGTTACTGTCACTGGCATAAGACGAAATTCCCCAGCATTCTTTGATGCTATCTCCATGGAGAGAGCAATCTTACACGCTAGCTGAAATGTAGGATTTTGCGTGTTTAGTATCTTTTCTCATCCACCAATATAAGCACAAATCTGTCTCGTAATGCACGGTCTAAGAATGTGCCAAAGTTGCAATGTAGTGATAAATTCTTCAGTTCCACAATGTACTCACCAACTATTTCACTACTTTTCTGCTTTCTGGTTCCAAATTTCTAGCTTGCCGTGATCTCTACTGGCTTAGGGTTAAAATGTTCCTCCAACTTGGTGATGATTGTTTTGAATTCACATCTTTTGCCTTGATGGGAGCAGGAAGATTTGTTAGCATGTCATACACTTCCAGGATAATTTACATTCGCAAAATTACTTTCTTGCCCTCAAGAATTGCCTTATTCTGAGTCTCGACCTCTTCACTTTCACCTTCAAGTTCCAAAATGTTATTAGCTCTGAAAAACATGTTGATTCTTTCAATATATGAACTGAATGGTTCTCGAGCCCTCTCATACGTTCCCAGCCTTCTGATGTATCCCTTTGGTGCAGCCATATTGTCCCAAATAATCACTTCGAATCTGATGCACACTAAGACCCTGCGGTAAAGGCCTGCTCGTTTATGAAATTGAAACCCGACCCAGTCCGACCTGACCACATCCAACCTGAATCTGACCCGGGCCCGAGTCTTTTGATTTTTTTCCCGCACACGACCCGACCCGACCCGACTACCATAATAAAGTTAATTATATCAAACATACCTTGTCCAAATGTTGTGATCCTCCATTCCGAAAGCTGGCTATTCCTGCGGAATCATGCAGAAGTTCCCTCCCTGAGCAAGGCAGCACTGTGTCCGCCTCCAGCCCGACCCGTCACGAACCCGAATGCCGGACACGGAAGAGAGACCCGACCCGAACCTGGCACATGTCATCCGGTCTGGTCGGAGTCGGGTTGGGTAGCCATGCTTTACCCTAGGGCATCTCATTCAACTGAGGAGACAGTCTGTAGCACTGGCTTCACACAATTCACCCAAACTCTCCACCATCTGAGCAGGTAGGTCACCAGGAGCTGACTGATCCTGTTCACTGCAGTCCCTGCTGCTGTTTGCTGCCTATATTTACAGACTTTTATCTCATCCTCATCACCATTTTCTCCAATATATTCAGGGGGCATCAGCAGAGAAAATGGAGACCAAATGCGACAAGTGCAAGGAAATGTTTATTTACAATATTACATCATAAACATAATATACAAAAACATTACATGTGTGAAACACGTCCCGATCAAGATGTGTCTGAATAAATGGATCCCCTCACAATAAACACTGTCACCTTTCAATGTTTAGCGGACGAGTGTGAGGGCCAGATGTGTGTGATTCCCACAGTAATGTGTTTGTTCAAAGTTCAGGAAAAGATGGAGATTTGAATAATTTACAGGGAAATCTTTGAAGCATATCTCCATGTCTCTCACTCACAAAGATCTGCAAACTTGTGGATTCAGAAAGAACCCAGAGACAGATAGTCCTGCAATAACCTGTAACTCCAGGAAAGGATGGGTTCGAGATTTTGCCCTGTAGCTTAGTTGGTTAAAGCCTCTGTCTAATAAACAGCAGAACCTAACTTCAAACCCCAACAAAGCCTCACTGCAGTGAAGAAACGGAAAGTTATGATTTAAAGATTACTCTGTCAATCATTCACATCTCTGTCTTCCCCTGAACTTCGAGTTCAAATTTGTTTGTGAAGTTGAGTGACACGTTCAGACAGCACAGTCTTTGTCTTTGTGAAAGAAGTGATTTTGGGAATGGCTGTTTGAAACTGTCCCTCCTTGCACAGAAATTCAGTGCAAATACTCAAATCACCCACAATTTCCACGAGAGAAATTTGTTCACAATTGCATTTGACGTGAAACCGCCTCAACATTAATCTCACTGAAGCAGAGTGTGACCGTGTTGTATGTTTCAGAGTGTTGGTGCCATTAAGTGTCGCTTTTAACCGAGACTGGGACACAACGCAAGGTTGATCCAAGGTTGGAATATATTATCATTCAGGAGCAAGAAAAATCAAAAGGAACCGAATAAGAAAACCCAGTCTCCAGATTTGAGAATCTGTAGATCCGCTTTGGGAAAGTGAATCAGAGCAGAATGAAGGATGAACTGTCCAGAAGAGATGAAGACACAGCTCAGTCAACACGTTCCCCTGGTTTCTGATGCTGGAACATTCCTCACACAGAAATGATTCAACCCAATGACAAACATTCTTGCAGCTGATAATTTCTGCTAACGATTGAAGGACTTTCTCATGTGGTTACCTAGTGGTAAGAAGATATTAAACTTCGTTTTAATCAATCCAGCTGCGATGAAATTTGATTTTTTCTGCCTTTTATAAACATTATTTGAAGGGTCTCAGCGACAATGCTCAGTGTTGATGAGAGTGGGGTCTGGGTTTATCTGCTGAGCGTGACAGGGTCAGGACTGGATGCAGGAAGTTCTCTGACAGTCTCTCTCTCTCTCTCTGATGGGTTTGAGTTGGTTCACAACTGGCAGCTGTTGGTGTTTCGATAAATGAAGGAAGTTCCCTCTCACCATTTTTTTTGATTCACAGAGCAGTATCAGGATGTAAAGGGTTAATGCTGAACACAGTGGGATCAACCTCTCCCACTGTCAGGGTGATGATGTAACAGTCACATGGGATGAGGTTTGGGAGAAGAGAGAGCAGCACCAAGGATGCTAGCTGAGCAGGCTTGATGAGTGTGTATAGAGTACTGTGTAAATTAGAAAAGAGTTCTTAGTTCTTTCAGCAGGAAATGTGTCCAGAAAATATCAAGAAACTCACAATTTTATTATTCAGGAGTCGGAACACAGATATTAACTCCAAGTTACAGTTCTGGGTTCATTTAACAAAAAAAATAGAGAATAATATTGCTGACTGATTGAAATTCCCCCAGTGAGGAGACAGTTAAACAGTTGGGACATCCTTCGATCCAAGGTTTTGGCAGCATTTGCAACTTTTGCAACTTTTTTTAATCCAGCTTTGATGGACGAGTGAAAAAACTGAACAGTTCCATTCTTCCTTCTTCCCTTCTTTCCATCAGTTTCTCTTTTCTGTCCCAGATCAATATAATGATGAGAATCCCAATTTAATCTGCTGTTTCTGGTGTTTTATCCATTCCAATCAAAATTCAACATTCCAATCAAATCTATTTGTTATTCCACAGTATCTCTCCATGTGTTTTATTCTGTTGTATTCTCTCATAGTCTGTTTGATGATCAATGTTACATCTCACTCTCTGTTCTGGTGAAGATCAGAAGCAGTGATATCTGTTTACACCGCCTGACAAGTCGGCTGAGGCTGTGCCTCGCTGATCACGTGGAGTTGAAGCAATTCTTCCAGTCAGTTAGTTCAGTTGTCATTTCATGAGAAATTCGAAGTCATCATGACTTCGTCAGTGACCTAATGGTTCAGGTGTCTGAGTGATGTTAATCATGCTGTGATCAAATGATTGTATGTTCCAGTCTTTCCGTGGTGGGTTTTCACACTGAGTAGAAACGTGTTGGACATGGTCTGGAAATGTTTCACACCGCTCCATTCCCAACAGGCCATGACCTGATGTGATGGAAATTTCATTTACTTACAGAAGCTACATTTCCATCATTGCACATCTGGCTGCACAGTCAGGATCTGTGTGAAGGTGACGGTTGTGCTTCTGTTACTTGCCAGGTGACGAGGTGGCTGAGAGGTTAAGGCGATGGGCTACTAATCCGTTGTGTTGTGCACGCGTGGGTTTGAATCCCATCCTTGTTGTTAGTTTATCAACTGCCTGTTGCATTCTTGTTTCCAGCTTCAATGTAATGTTGGCCTGGAAACCTGTTCTTGTCAGTATCTTGACGGTGGTTCCAGAATTGTTTATACTTTATTAAAATTGAGACAGACAATTGGAATTCATCACCCAAATTGGACTGGAATGAAGATCAAATAGGGATCACGAAACGGAGCAGGATTTCCCCTCCCCTCCTTCCTTCCTTCCATCTTTACTTTCTCTGGATTTACACCAAGTGAACGACTAACGGGAAAAGCAAATGGCGAGGGAGCAGAAGCAGAACATTATCCTTTGGCAAGAAATTTATTTTCAAATCTTCTTGATAGATTAAGTGAGTGAGCAATGTTTTGGCAGATGGAGTTTAAAATGAGGGGTCATCTAGGACCTACGAAAGATAGATCAGAGTGTTTTTTGTTAAGTGGTGAGATGATAGAAACTGCGGAGGCGCAGAGACCCGAATACTGAATCACTAAAAGCTAGTGGACTGGTAGAAAAATAATGTGAAAAGTGAACGGAATATGAAGATTGGAACTCATGTTGTAGTTATATAAAGCTCTGTGCTCCTGAAGTAAATGTCCAAGCCCAGATTGTGGGGAATCTGTGGAGAGTGATTTGTTTTTTATTCATTAATGGGCGCGAGTATCGCTGATAAGGCTGGCATTTATTACCCATCCCTAATTGCCCTTGAGAATGTGGTGGTCAGCTGCCTTCTTGAACTGCTGCAGTCCATATGGTGCAGGAACACCCACAGTGCTATTGGGGAGGGAGTTCCAGGATTGTGACCCAACAACAGTGAAGAAATGGCGATATAGTTCCATGTCAGGATGGTGAGTGACTTAGAGGGGAACCTGCAGGTAGTGAGTTCCCATGCATCTGCTGCCCTTGTTTTTCGAGGTGGTAGTGGTCATGGGTTTGGAAGGTGCTGTTGAAGGATACTTGGTGAGATACTGCAGTGCATATGGAGATGGTACACACTGCAGCCACTGTGTACTGGTGGTGGAGGAACTGAATGTTTAAGGTGGTGGGTTAGGTGCTGATCAAGTGAGCTGCTTTCTCCTGGATGGTGTTGAGCTTCTTGAGTGTTGTTGAGTGGGATGTATTCCATCCCACTCCTGACTTGTGCCTTGTACATGGTGGACAGGATTTGAGGTGTCAGGAGGCGAGATACTTGCTGCACAATTCCTAATCTCTGACCTGCACTTATAGCTGCAGCATAGATGTGACTGGTCCAGTTTAGTTTCTGGTCAGTGGTAACCCTCAAGATGTTGATGGTGGGGGATTCAGCGATGATTATGCTGCTGAATATCAAAAGGTAGATGGTTTGATTCTCTCTCAATGGAGATGTTCACTGCTGAGCACTTGTGTGGCCAGAAGGTTGCTTGTCACTTATCAGCTCAAGCCTGAAGTTTGTACAGGTCTCGCTGCTTGTGGGAACAGACAGCTTCAGTATCTGAGGAGTTGTGAGTCATCAGCGAACATTTCCACTTCTGACTTATGTTGAAGGGAAAGTGATCAATGAAACAGCTGAGGATGTTTGGGCCGAGGACACTACCCTGAGAAACTCCTGAGGCAATGTCCTGGGCTGAGATGATTGGCCTCCACTAACCACAACCATCTTGCTTTGTGTGAGATATGACTCCACCACGTGGAGAGTTTTCCCCTTGATTCTCATTGACTTCAATTTTGCTCGGGATCCTTGATGCCACACTCACTCAAGGGCAATCACTCTCACCTCTCCTCTAGAACTCCACTCTTTTGTGTCTGTTTGAACCAAGCTGCAATAAAAAATAAGAACAGAAGAAATATTAGCAGGAGTAGGCCATTTGGCCCCTCGAGCCTGCTCCACCATTCAATAGGATCATGGCTGACCTGATCATGTCCTCAACCCCACTTTCTTGCCTGCCCCCCATAACCCTTGACTTCCTTGCAGATAAAATTCTGTCAAACTCAGTCTTGAAGACATTCAATGACCCAGCCTCCACTACTCTTTGTGGTAGAGAATTCCAAAGATTAATGATTCTCTGAGAGAAGAAATTCCTCCTCATTTCCTTCTTAAATGGAAGACCATTATTCTGAAACTGTGTCCCCTAGTTCTAAATTCCACCATGAGGGGAAACATCCTCTCAGCATCCACCCTGTCAAGCCCCCTCAAAATCTTATATGTCTCAATAGAATCACCTTTCATTTTTCTTAACTCCAATGAGTATCGGTCCAACCTGATCAACTCTCCATATAAGACAACCACTTCATCACAGGAATCAATCCAGTGAACCTTCTCTGAACTGCCTCCAATGCAAGTATATCCCTCCATAAATAAGGAGACCAAAGCTGCACACAGTACTCTAGGTGTGGTTTCACCAACACCCTGTACATTTGCAGCAAGACTTCTCTTCTTTTATACTCCATCCCCCTTGAAATAAAGGGCAACATTCCATTTGCCTTCCTAATTATTTGCTCTACCTGCATGGTAACTTTTTGTGATTCATGTACGAGGACACCCAGATCCTTCTACACCGCAGCATTCTGTAATCTCTCACAATTTAAATAATATTTTGCTTTCCCATTCTTCTTACCAAAGTGGATAACCTCACGTTTTCCCACATTATACTCTACCTGCCAAGTATTTGCCTGGGGTCGAGGAACCCTGGCAGAACCTAAACTGAGCATCGATGAGCAGATTATTGCTAAGTGTCTGGTGCTTGATAGCACTGTTGATGACATCTTCCATCACTTTGCTGATGATTGATAGGAGACTGATGGGGTGGTAATTGGTCAGATTGGATTTGTCCTGCTTTTTTTTATGGAGTGGGCACATTTGGGCAATTTTCCACATTGTCGGGTAGATGCCTGTGTTGTAGCTCTACTGGAACAGTGTGGCTGAGAGCACAGCTAGTTCTGGAGCACAAGTCTTCAGTACTAGAGCCGGGATGTTGTTCGGGCCTATTGTCGTTGCTGTATCGAGTGACTTCAGTTGTTTCTTGCTATCATGTGGAGTGAATCGAATTGGCTGAAGACTGGAAACTGTGATGCTGGGGACCTCAGGAGGCCGAGATGAATCATCCACTGAGCAATTTCTGATGTAAGATGGTTGTAAATGATTTAGCTTTGGCTCCACCATTATTGAGGATGGGGATTTTTTGGAGCCTCCTCATCTGGTTAGTTATTTAATTGTCCACCATCATTCATGACTGGATGTGGCAGGACTAAGGACCTGTGATCTGATCATGAGGGAGATATCCATGCATGGAGTGGTGGGATCTATGGAAAGTGATCCTGAAGAGGGTGTCCGAGCCTGGAGTGGCGGGATCTGTGGAGACTGATCCTGACGAGTGTGTGCAAACCTGGAATGGAAGCTTTCTGTGGAGGTAGAGGAGTAGGCCATTCAGACCCAGTATTCTATAAAGGTTTATCATAACTTATTTGCTTTTACTATATGTCTCTATTAATAAAGCCAAGTGTCCTGTTTGCTCTTAGAAGCCTTTTCAAACCTTCTAAGATTGGTGTACATTGTCTCTCTGTTCTGGCACCCACTTTAGAATTGTAACATTTCATTTATATGGCCTCTCCTTATTCTTCCTCCCAAATTGTATCTCTTCACAATTCTCTGTGTAAATTTTAACTGCCATGTGAAAGCCCATTTTACCAGTTTTATTAAGCTCCCCTGAAGTGTGTTACAATCACTGGCACAGGATGAAATTCTCGAGCATTCTTTGATGCAATCTCCATGGAAAGAGCAATCTTACATGCGAGCTCGAATGTGAGATTTTGTGTGTTTAGTATCTTTTCTCATCCACCAATATAAGCACAAATCTGTCTCATAATGCACGGTCTAAGAATATGCCAAAGTTGCAATGTAGTGATAAATTCTTCAGTGCCACAATGTACTCACCAACTGTTTCACTACTTTTCTGATTTCTGCTTCCAAATTTCTAGCTTGCCGTGATCTCCAGTGGCTTAGGGTTGAAATGTTCCTCCAACTTGGTGATGATTGTTTTGAATGGTACATCTTTTGCCTTGATGGGAGCAGGAAGCTTTGTTAGCTGGTCATACACTTCCAGGCTAATTTCCATTGGCAAAATTGCTTTCTTGCCCTCAAGAATTGCCTCATTCTGAGTCTTGACCTCTGCACTTTCACCTTCAAATTCCAAAATGTTATTAGCTCTGAAAAACATGTCCATTCTTTCAATATATGAACTGAATGGTTCTCAAGCCCTCTCATAAGTTCCTCACCTTCCGATGTATCCCATATGTGTGCAGCCATATTGTCCCAAATAAGCAATTTGAATCAGATGCACAGGAATACCCTGCGGTATCTCATTCAACTGAAGAGACATTCTGTTGCCCAGGCTTCACACAATCCACCTAAAATCTCCACCATCCGAGCAGGTAGGTCACCAGGAGCTGCCTGATCTTGTTCACTGCAGTCCCTGCTGCTGCTTGCTGCCTATATTTACAGACTTTTATCTCATCCTCATCACCATTTTCTCCAATATATTCAGGGGGCATCAGCAGAGAAAATATACACCAAGCGTGGTAAGTGCAAGGAATTGTTTACTTACGTCATTATGTCATGCACATAATATACAAATACATTACATGTGTGAATCATTTCTTGAGCACTTTTATACCAGATGTGTCTGAATAAATGGAACCCCATCACAATAAACACTGTCACCTTTCAATGTTTAACGGAGAGGTTTGACGGCCTGATGTGTGTGATTCCCACATTAATGTGTTTCTACAAAGTTCGGAGAAAGACGGAGATATGAATAATTTGCAGGGAAATCTTTAAGCATATCTCCATGTTTCTCACTGACAAAGTTCTGCAAACACATGGATTCAGAAAGAACCTGAGTGCAAAATCAACAAAAATAAACACAGCCAGAGAGACTTGCAATAACCTGTAGCTCAGGGAAAGTACATGATGTTATGGAAGTGATTTAGAATTTTTTTTTGTGAAATTCTTTTTGAGGAATTCATCGTCAAACTTAATAAATGTCAGACCAGTTCTTTTTCAAGAGGGTACTGAAAGTATTAATTTGGCAACTATGTTTACTGGTTGTCACATGACTCAAGTTAAATGTCGAACAGAAACCCTGGTAACAGGGGGAAATGTGGACAGAGAAGTCAGTTGCGCCTCTTGATTGGACAAACCCGGCAGCAGCAGCACTCACCGAAGAGGGCAGAAAAATCACAAGCTTTTATTTGTCGCAGTCATTGTGTTTTACCTTCTGGAGTGAGCAGCTGATAAAGTTAGCCTGAAGAAGTGTCAAGGAAGGAGAGAAGATCACAACCCACGTTGTTTTGCAGCAAATCTTTAAAAGACCCTGAGAACTTCACTGTGTCAATTCATCTCTTCTCCTGTCTTTGAAGAAAGCCTGCTAAAATTAATTCTCAACACTGCCTCTAAAAAACTGTTCTAAAAGACCCTGGTGACCTGTCTACGCATACTCAGAAGTTAGACTGTTTGCCAGTTTTGGAACAACATATCTCATCTGCTGTTTTCTTCAGGAATGAACAAGTAATCAGCCCAAGTGTTGTTTTTGTCTTTAACAGAACTCAGAATTGAAAAAATAATTCTTTTTTTTTTCAGTTAACCGGTGTATGTGTGTGTGCGTGTGTGGGGCTGTGGTAAGAAAGGGGCTTTAAATGTTGGTTAAGGTAAAAAGGGAACTTTTAAAATTTCTACCTGTGTATTTATGCTTTATTTCATGACTAGTTAAAACTTGTTCTGTAATAAACTGATAATTTTGCTGTTCATTAAAGAAACCTGGTCAGTGTCTTCTATTCTGGGAAGAATAGAGTATGTGATTGACTGTTTCAGGAAGTGGGAAAAGTTAAAATATATGTTGTGACCTGTGGAGAAGTGGGATGAGAATATATAGAAGGGTCTGAAGAAGGGTCATTGACCTGAAACGTTAACTCTGCTTCTCTCTCCACAGATGCTGCCAGACCTGATGAGTATTTCCAGCGTTTCTTGTTTTTATTTGAGATGTCCAGCATCTGCTGTATTTTCCTTTGATATTGATATTATATGAGAATAAATAGTGCACTCCTCTGATTTTAATTATAACCACATCTGGCTCTGTAGCTTAGTTGGTTAAAGCACCTGTCTTGTAAACAGGAGATCCTGGGTTCAATTCCCAGCAGAGCCTTGTTTCTCATTTGTGATGTATAAGTTACCTTGTCAACCACTTCCATCTGTGTCTTCTGAACTTTCAGTGAGAATTCAAATTATGTGATGAATTTTCGTCACAAGAGAAAACAGCCTTTGTGAAGAATGTCAGTTTGGAATGGCTGTTCCTCCTTGGACAGAAATTCAGTCCTGATATTTCAAAGGCAACTTCTTTGATACAAACGTGTTCACAGTTGCATTCAACCTGGAAAACAGCTCGACATTAATGTCACTGAAGGAAAGTGTGACTGCGTTGTATGTTTCAGAGTGTTTGTGTTGTTATGTGTTGCTTGTGACTGAGACTGGGACATGACGCAAGTGGGAGGGTTTATCTGAGGTTTGGAATATTTGTCAGTCAGGAACAAGAAAAATCAAAGGAACCAAATAAGAAAACCTATGTCTCATGTGGTTACCGAGAAACAGTGAGGAGATATTAAACGTTGTTCTTTTCAATACAGCTGTGTGAACATTGACCTTTCCTGCCTTCTATAAACAGTATTTGAAGTGTCTCGGTAACAATGTTCAGTGTTGATGAGAGTGGGGTCTGGGTGAGCAGCTGCTGAGTGTGACAGGGTCAGGACTGGATGCAGGAAGTACTCTGACAGTCTCTCTCTCTCTCTCTCGCTGATGGGTTTGAGTTGATTTTCAACTGGCAGCTGTTGGTGTTTCGATAAATCAAGTTCCCTCCACCCATTTTTTTGGACAGACAGTGTAGTATAAGGATGTAAAGGGTTAATGCTGAGGACATTGGGATCAATCACTCCCACTGTCAAAGTGATGATGTAACAGTCACAGGAGATGAGGTTTGGGAAAAGAGAGAGCAGCACCAAGGATGCTAGCTTAGGAGGCTTGATGAGTGTGTATATAGTATTGTGTAAATTAGAAAAGAGTTCTTAGTTCTTTCAGCAGGAAATGTGTCCCGAAAATATCGAGAAACTCACAATTTTATTATTCAGGAGTCGGAACACAAATATTAATTCCAAGTGACCGTTCTGGGTTCATTTAACAAAAAAAAAGGTAGAGAATAATATTACTCACTGATTGAAATCCCCCAGTGAGGAGACAGTTAAACAGGTGATCTGTTGGGGCATCCTTCGATCCAAGGTTTCTGCAGCATTTAATCTCCCTTTTTGGTGAAATTCTCTGTTATATGCAACTTTTTTTTTATCCAGCTTTGAGGGGCAAGTGAAAAAACTGAAAAAAGTGAGCAGTTCCATCGTTTCTTTTCTTCCTTCTTCCCTTCTTTCCATCAGTTTCGCTTTTCTGTCTCAGATCAATATAGTGATGAGAATCCCAATTTAATCTGTTGTTTCTGGTGTTTTATCCATTCCAATCAGAATTCAACATTCCAATCAAATCTATTTGTTATTCCACAGTGTCTCTCCATGTGTTTTATTCTGTTGTATTCTCTCACAGTCTGTTTGATGATCAATGTTACATCTCACTCTCTGTTCTGGTGAAGATCAGAAGCAGTGATATCTGTTTACACCATCCACCAAGTCGGCCTGAAGATGTGCCTCGCCGATCATGTGGAGTTAGGAACATAGGAACATAGGAGCAGGAGTCGGCCATTCAGCCCATCGAGCCTGCCCCACCATTCAATATGATCATGGCTGATCATCCACTTCAATGCTTTTTTCCCCACACTTTCCTCATATTCCCTTATGTCATTTGTATTTACAAATCTGTCAATCTCTGCTTTAAACATACTCAACGACTGAGCTTCCACAGCCATCTGGGGTACAGAATTCCAAAGATTCACAACCCTCCGAGTAAAGAAATTTCTCCTCATCTCTGTCCTAAGGAGCTTCCCCCTTATTTTGAAATTGAGCCCCTGGTTCTCGACTCCCCATCCAGATGAAACATCTTAGCTGCATCTACCCTGACTGTCCTTTAAGTATTTTGTAGGTTTCAATGAGATCACCTCTCATTCTTCGAAACTCTAGAGAATACTGCCCCAGTTTCCCCAATCTCTCTTCATAGAACAGTCCCATCATCCCAGGAACAAGTCTGATGAAATTTCATTGAACTCCCTCCATGGCAATAATATCCTTCCTAAGGTAAGGAGACCAAAAATGCACACAGTACTCCAAGTGCGGTCTAACCAAGGTTCTATACAATTGAAGCAAGAATTCACTACTCCTGTACTCAAATCCTCTTGTGATAAAGGCTAACATACTATTAGCCTTCCTAATTGCTTGCTGCACCTGCATGTTAGCTGTCAGTGACTTATTGACATGGACACCCAGGTCACCCTTATATTCTATACCTCAGCTAATAAAGGAAAGGATTCCATATACTTGTTGAACCACCTTATTGACCAGTCCTGCTACCTTCAGGGATCTGTGGACATTCACTCCAACGTCCCTCACTTCCTCTGCACCGTTCAGTGTTCTCCCATTAATTGTGTATTCCTTTGCCTTTTTTGACCTCCCAAATGCATCACCTCACCCTTGTCCAATTTGAATTCCATTTACCACTTCTCTGCCCACCTTACCAGTCAATTGATATCTTCCTGCAGTGTACAGCAATCCTCCTCCCTATCAACAACACGGACAATTTTTGTGTCATCTGCAAACATCTTGATTGTGCCCTCTACATTTATGTCCATATCATTAATATATACCACAAAAAGCAGGGGACCTAGTTCTGAGCCCTGTGGAACACCACTGGAAACAGTCCTCCAGTTGCAAAAACACCTGTAACCAATTCCTTTTTGTTTCCTGCCACTGAACCAATTTTGTGTCCAGCTTGCTACATTCCCCTGGATCCCATGTGCTTTTATTTTTTTTAACCAGTTTGCCATGTGGGACCTTGTCAAAAGTCTTGCTAAAATCCATGTGGATCAGATCAACTGCACTATCCTCATCAATCCTCCTTGTTACTTCTTCAAAAACATTCAATCAAGATAGTCAGACAGGAGCTTCCCTTAACAAATCCATGCTGACGGTACTTGATTAATCTGTGCCTTTCTAAGTGACAGTTTATCCTGTCTCTCAGAATTAATTCCAATAATTCGCCCACTATTGAGGTTAGGCTGACTGGCCTTTAATTATTTGGTCGATCATTCGCTTCCTTTTTCAACAATGGTGCAATGTTAGCAATAAAAACAAAAAGTGCTGGACATCCACAGCAGGTCTGGCAGCATCTGTGGAGAGAGAAACAAAGTTAACATTTCAGGTCAGTGACCTTTCATCAGAACAGAAACGTTAACTTTGCTTCTCTCTCCACAGTTGCTGCCAGATCTGCTGTGTATTTCCAATGCAACTAGTTTTTATTTCAGATTTGCAGCATCTGCAGAATTTTGCTTTTATTGCAGTGTTACGAGACCTCCAATCCTCTGACATCACACCCGTATCCAGTGAGGGATTGGAAACTGATGGTCAGACCTTCAACTATTTCCTCCCTGACTTCTTTTAACAGCCTGGGGTACATTTCATCCGGCCCTGATGATTTATCCACTTTCAAGGATGCTAATCCCATTTATACTTCTTCTCTCCCTCAGTTTATCATGTCCAAAACTTCACACTCCTTCTCCTTAATTACAATATCTGCATCACCCCCCTCATTTGTGAAGACAGTAAAATATTCATTAATAAACATACCAACATCTTCCACACTGACACATAGGTTACATTTTTAGGTCTTTGATGAGCCCGACTCTTTCCTCAGTTGCCTCTGACTGCAATGTATTGATGAAACATCTTTGGATTTGTTTTGATTTTGTTTGTCAATATTCTTTCGTGATCTCTGTTTGTTCTTCATCGCTACTCCCAAATACCTCTAGTCATGTCAAAACACAACTTATCAGAAGGGGAATTTGAACCCACCCCTGCAGAGAGAATTGTGATCTGAATGAACCGTCTCAGACTGCTCGACCATCCTGACTACCCCATGTGTATGTTTAATGCTGACGAAATTATCCATTCATTGTGAAAGTATTTGTGAGATTGTGGAAATGTCTGGAAGAGGAAAGACCAACGGGAAAGCTCGGTCCAAGGCCAAGTCTCGCTCCTCCCGGGCTGGACTGCAGTTCCCGGTGGGCCGTGTTCACAGGCTCCTGAGAAAGGGTAACTATGCTGAGCGTGTGGGTGCCAGAGCCCAGGTCTATCTGGCTGCTGTGCTCGAGTATCTGACCGCTGAAATCCTCGAGCTGGGCGGTAACGCGGCCCGGGACAACAAGAAGACCTGCATCATCCCCAGACACCTACAGCTGGCCGTCCTCAATGATGAGGAGCTCAACAAGCTGCTGGGAGGGGTGACCATCGTTCAGGGTAGAGTGCTGCCTAATATCCAGGCCGTGTTGCTGCCCAGGAAAACCAGTGCATCGGGCACCAAAACCAAGTCAATCTGCCAGGATTTTTTCAAATACTCAAAGGCTCTTTTCAGAGCCACCCACAGTATCTGAAAGGGCTGATTGCTGTCTGAAGTCTGCTGTACCCGCACCTCTGTCTATCCCTCTTCATCTGGAACAACCAACGCTATCTTCCATTCCTTTCACCATTATGTGTTTAACTAGCTTCTCCTTATAGTCATTCCAATATCAATGTACTAATGAAATGATCTGTGTCAGTGCTGGCAATTTCCATAGAATCATAGAAAAATTAGGGCACAGAAGGAGCCCATTCAGCCCATCGCGTTTGCTCTGGCCGAAAAAACTAGCCACCCAATCTATTCCCACCTTCCAGCACCTGATCCGCAGACTTGCAAGTTACAGCACTTCAGGTGCATGTCCAGGTATTTTTAAATGAGTTGAGGGTTTCTGCCTCCACCACCATTCCTGGCAGCGAATTCCAGACACCCACCACCCTCTGGGTAAAAACGTTTCACCTCATGTCCCCTCTAATCCTTCTACCAATCACCTTATGTCTGTGGCCCCTGGTAACTGACCTCCCCACCAGGGGAAACAGGTCCTTACTGTCCACTCTGTCTAGGCGCCTCATAATTTTGTACACCTCATTCAAGTCACCCCTCAGACTCCTCTGTTCTAAGGAAAACAACCCGAGTTGCTCCAATATTTGCTCATAGCTGCAACTTTCAAGCCCTGGCAACGTTCTTGTCAATCCCCTCTGTACTCTCTCCAGAGCAA
This sequence comes from Heterodontus francisci, assembly GCF_036365525.1. NCBI lineage: Eukaryota > Metazoa > Chordata > Chondrichthyes > Heterodontiformes > Heterodontidae > Heterodontus > Heterodontus francisci. Next base: position 16,369,737 of record NW_027141852.1, read on the forward strand.
TTATGTCCTTTCTGTAATGTGGTGACCAGAACTGTACGCAATACTCCAGCTGTGGCCGAACCGCCGTTTTATACAGTTCTAGCATTACATCCCTGCTTTTCTATTCTATACCTTGGCCAAAAAAGGAAAGCATTCCATATGCCTTCTTCACCACTCGAGCTACCTGTCCTGCCACTTTCAGGGACCTGTGGACATGCACTCCAAAGTCTCTCACTTCTTCTACCCCTCTCAATATCTTCCCGTTTATTGTGTATTCCCTTGCTTTGTTTGCCCTCCCCAAATGCATTACCTCACACTTCCCCAGGTCGAATTCCATTTGCCACTTTTCCGCCCACTCAACCAATCCATTCATATCATTCTGATGTCTACAGCTATCCTCCTCACTATCAATTACACGGTCAATTTTTGTGTCATCAGCAAATTTCCCAATCATACCTCCCACATTTAATTCCAAATCATTAATATATACCACAAACAGCAAGGGACCCAACACTGAGCCCTGTGGAATGCCACTGAAAACTGCTTTCCATTCGCAAAAACATCCGTCGATAACTATCCTTTGTTTCACTGAGTCAATTTTGGATCCAACCTGCCACATTCCCCTGTATTCCATGGGCTTTCATTTTACTGACCAGTCTGCCATGTGGGACCTTACTAAAATCCATGTAGACCACATCCACCACACTATCCTCATCAATGTTTCTTGTTACTTCCTCAAAAAACTCAATCAAGTTCGTGAGATATGACCTTCCCTTAACAAATCCATGCTGACTATCCCTGATTAATCCTTGCCTTTCTAAGTGGCAGTTTATCCTGTCCCTCAGAATTGATTCTAATAATTTACCCACCACCAAGGTCAGACTGACGGGCCTATAATTATTTGGCCTATCCCTCACATCCTTTTTAAATAATAGTACAACGTTCGCAGACCTCCAATCCTCCGGCACCTCCCCCATATCCAGTGAGGATTTGAAGATGATCCTCAGCGCATCCACTATTTCCTCCCTGGCTTCCTTTAACAACCTCAGATGCAAACCATCTGGCCTTGGTGATTTATTCATTTCGAAGGATGTCAGACTCTCTAGTACTTCCACTCTCATTATGCTTATCGTATCTAATATTTCACACTCCTCTTCTTTGTCTGCATCATCCCTCTCCTTTGTGAAGGCAGAGACAAAAACTCATTAAGAACCCCACACACATCTTCTGCATCCACTCATACGTTCCTTTGTACATCTCTGATAGGCCGTACCCTTTCCTTAGTTATCCTCTTGCTCTTAATGTACTGATAGAACATCTTTGGGGTTTCCTTCAAGTAGTTGTATCCAGTCCACATCCACCAAGTCACCTCTCAGTTTTGTAAAATTTGCCTTCCCCCAATTTAGAACTTTTACTTCTGTTGTATATTTGTCCTTTTACATGATTATGCCAAAACTAATTGCAGTATGGTCACGAGGGGTCGTGGTGGCGTAGTGGTCTTGTCAGTGGACTTGTCAGTGGATTAGAAACCCAGACACCTAGGGTATTGCTCAGGGGACGTGGGTTCAAATCCCACCATTGAAATTTAAATCCAAATAATAAATCTGCAATTAAAAAGCAAGTCTAATGATGGCCATGAAACCATTGTTGATGGTTGTAAAAACCCATCTGGTTTACTCATGCCCTTTAGTGAAGGAAATCTGCTGTTCTTGTCTGGCCTGCATGCGACTGCAGACCCACAGCAATGTGGTTGACTCTTACATGCCCTCTGAAATGGCCGAGCGTGCCACTCAGTTGAAACTAAACACTACGAAGTCAATAAAAAGGAATGAAACCAGACGGACCACCCGGCGTCGACCTGGGCACCAGAAATGACAATGGCAAACCCAGCGCTGTCGACCCTGCAAAGTCCTCCTTAGTAACATCTGGTGGCTTGTGTTAAGTTGGGAGAGCAACAGCCTGACGTAGTCATACTCACAGAATCATACCTTACAGGCAATGTCGCAGACACTGCCATCACCATCCCTGGGTATGTACTGTCCCACGGGCAGGACAGACTCACCAGAGGTGTCGGTACAGTAGAGAGGGAATTGCCCTGGAAGTCCTCAACATCGACTCTGGACCCCATGAGGTCTCATGGCATCAGATCAAACAATGAACAAGGAAACCTCCTGCTGATTACCACCTACTGCCCTCCCTCAGCTGATGAGTCAGTACTCCTCCATGTTGAACAGCACTTGGAGGAAGCACTGAGGGTGGCAAGAGCACAGAATGTACTCTGGGTGGGGGACTTCAATGTCCATCACCAAGAGTGGCTCGGAAGCATCTCCACTGGCCGAATCCAAAAGGACATATCTGCTAGTGCTGCTTGATGGCAATATTGATGACACCTTCCATCACTTTAGGCCCCATCAGTCTACTCTCAATCATCAGTAAAATGATGGAAGGTGCCATCAAGCGGCACTCGCTTAGCCATAACCTGCCTCAGTGACACTCAGTTTGGGTTCTGCCAGGGCCACTCAGCTCCTGACCTCATGACAGCCTTGGTTCAAACATGGACAAAAGAGGTGAGGTGTGAGTGATTGCCTTTGACATCAAGGCAGTATTTGACCGAGTATGGCATCAAGGAGCCCGAGCAAAACTGAGGTCAATGGGAAAACCCTCCACTGGCTGGAGTCATACCTAGCGCAAAGGAAGATGGTTGTGGTTGTTGGAGGTCAATCATCTGAGCTCCAGGACATCACTGCAGGCGCTCCTCAGGGTAATGTCCTCAGCCCAACCATCTTCAGCTGCTTCATCAATGACCTTCCTTCAATCAGAAGGTCAGAAGTGGGGATGTTCGCTGATGATTGCACAATGTTCAGCACCATTCATGACTCCTCAGATACTGAAGCAGTCCGTGTAGAAATACAGCAAGACATGGACAATATCCAGGCTTGGGCTGATAAGTGGCAAGTAACATTCGGGCCGCACAAGTGCCAGGCAATGACCATCACCAATAAGAGAGAATCGAACTAACTCCCCTTGACATTCAATGGCATTACCATTGCTGAATCCCCCACTATCAACATCATAGGGGCACCATTGACCAGAAGCTGAACTGGAGTAGCCATATAAATACCGTGGCTACAAGAGCAGGTCAGAGGCTAGGAATCCTGAGGCGAGTAACTCACCTCCTGACTCCCCAAAGCCTGTCCACCATCTACAAGGCACAAGTCAGGAGGGTGTTGGAATAGTCTCCACTTGCCTGGATAGGTGCAGCTCCAACAACACTCAAGAAGCTCAACACCATCCAGGACAAAGCAGCCCACTTGATTGGCATCCCATCTACAAACATTCACTCCCTCCCCCACCGACGCACAGTGGCAGCAGTGTGTACCATCTACAAGATGCACTGCAGCAATGCACCAAGGCTCCTTGAACAGCACCTTCCAAACCTGTGACCTCTACCAACTAGATGTACAAGGGCATAAAATGCATGGGAACACCACCACCTGCAAGTTCCCCACCACGACACACACCATCCTGACTTGGAACTATTTCGCTGATCCTTCACTGTCACTGGGTCAAAATCCTGGAACTCCATTCTGAATAGCACTGTGGGTGCACCTACCCCAAATGGACTGCAGCGGTTCAAGAAGGCAGCTCACCACCACCTTCCCAAGGGCAATTAGGGATGGGTAATAAATGCTGACCTGGCCAGCGACGCCCAAAATCCCATGAATGAATAAAAAAAAGCTATCTCCAAAATGGTCACCCACTGCTACTTGCCCAGCTTCATTACTGAAGACTCGCTCCAGAATTGTGCCCCCTCTCATTGGACTTGTGATGTGCTGGCTATTAAAGTTCTCTTGAATGCAGTTCAAGAATTTTGTGCCCTCTGTGCCCTTCACACTGTTTGTATCCCAGTTGATATTGGGATAGTTGAAATCCCCAACTATTATTTCCCTATAGTTTTGCACTCAGCAATTTGCCTACATATTTGTTATTCTATCTCTCTCTCACTATTTGGGGGTCTACAGTACTCTCCTAGTAGTGTGGCTGCCCCTTTTTTATTTCTGAGCTCCACCCATATGGCCTCATTTGATGATTCATTTAGCATATAATATAATCCCTCCTCAAAGCTGTATGCCTTCCTTAACTAATAATGCTACACTCCCACCTTTTTTTATCCCTATGCCACATGAAAACTCTATATCCAGAGATGTTGAGCTGCCATTCTTGCCCTCTTGAAGCCGAGTTTCCCTTATTGCAATGATATTGTGTTACCATGTGTGGGCACAATGGCGCAGTGGTTAGCACCACAGCTCCAGGAACCCGGGTTCGATTCTGGGTACTGCCTGTGTGGAGTTTGCAAGTTCTCCCTGTGGGTTTTCGTCGGGTGCTCCGGTTTCCTCCCACAGCAAAAGAATGCAGGTTGATAGGTAAATTGGCCATTGTAAATTGCACCTAGTGTAAGTAGGTGGTAGGGAATATGGGATTACTGTCGGCGTAGTATAAATGGGTGGTTGTTGGTCAGCACAGACTCAGTGGGCCAAAGGGCCTGTTTCAGTGCTGTATCTCTAAATAAAAATAAAAAGTGTGATGTTACTTTATCAGCACAGGCTTGGAGGGCCGAATGGCCTGTTCCTGTGCTGTATTGTTCTATGTGTCTATCTGTGCCCTCAGCTCATCAGCTTTATTTACCATATGAATATACATACAAGTATAAATATTAGGAGCAGGAGTAGGCCATTCGACCCCTAGACCCTGCTTCCCCATTCAATAAGTTCACGGCTGAACTGATTACTCCACATTCCCGCCTACCCCCGATAACCTTTCACCCCTTTGCTTATCAAGAATCGATGTCCCTTTGCCTTAAAAATATTCAAAGTCTCTGCTTCCACCGCCTATTGAGGAAGAGAGTTCCAAAAACTCACCACCCTCTGAGGGAAACAAATTCTCCTCATCCCTGTCTTAAATGGGTGACCCCTTATTTTTAAACAGTGACCCCTAATGCCAGATTCTCCCACAAGGGGAAACATCCTTTCCACATCCACCCTGTCAAGACTCCTCAGGATCTGATATGTTTCAATCAAGTTGCCTCTTTAAATAAATAAATATCCTTTAACACTGCCAAATTCCTCTGCTGCACACTTTTTAAACTTTGCTTCTTCTGTCTTTCAGAGTCATTTGCTAATTTTCTGCCTCCCGTTCCCTGCCCTGAAATTGCCCTGTCTGAAACTGCCCTCAGGTTCCCATCAAGCTGCCAAATTAGTTTAAACAATCCCCAACAGCATCTTCATCCCGGTCCTGTTCAGGTGTAGACCGTTCGACTTATATAGGTCCTACCTTCCCAAGAACTGGTCACAATGCCCCAGAAATTGGAAGCCCTCCTTCCTGCACCATCTCTCCAGCCATGCATTCATCTGGTGTATTCTCCTATTTCTATACTCACTAGCATGTGGCCTTGGGAGTAATTTGGAGATTACTACCTTTGAAGTCCTGTTTGTTAATCTCTTTCCTAACTCCCTAAACTCAGCCTGAAGGATCTCATCCCTCTTTCTTCCTATATCGTTGGTACCAATGTGGACCACGACCTCTGGCTGTGCATCCTTGCCCTCCAGAATGCTCTGTCGCCACTCAGTGATATCCATGATCCTTGCACCAAGGAGGAAACCTGGTTTGCGAGCACTGAAATACCTATCTGTTCCCCGAACTATACAATCCTCTACCAGTATTGCTCGCTTGTATTTTCTCCTCCCTCCCTGCACAGCTGAACCACCCATGGAGTTCTGGTCATGACTCTCACTGCACTCTCCAGAGGAACCCTCTCTCCCATCAGTACTCAGAACTGAATACCAGTTAGAAAGTGGGATGCCCTCCAGGGACTCCTGCACTACCTGCCTTGACCTTCTTGTCTGTCTGGCAAACTCCCAATCCCTCTCAGCGTGTGCTCTCTTCAACTCCGAGGTGACAACCTGCTGAAAAGTCCTATCCACCTAGTTCTCTGCCTTGCGGATGCACAACACTGACTCCAGTTGCTGCTCGAGTTCTGAAACCTGGAGCTCAAGCTTCTGCAGCTGGTGACACTTCCTGCAGATGTGTTTGTCAAGGACACATGGTGCATCCATGACTTCCCACATACCACAGGAGGCACATTCCACTTGGCCGAGCTGCCCTGCCATAACTAAGCTTTACAAACTCATTATTGCTCGTGTAATAAGTGTAATAAGTAGATTAATTTACCAGTTACTCACCAATCAGCTTCTTCCCCTGTACCATGGAGGCTGAAAAAGCAGAAAAGAAAAGAGACCAAACAGCACCTCCTTCCCCTAGTCAGTGAAGTCCCTCACACATCAACTCACAGCTTTACACTCTGTCCAAACAGCACTTTCTAATTAGTAATTATTAGAAATTGCACTAACTAAAACATTAGTAACCTGACCAATTACAAGGTAGCTATTTGAGGGTTTTTAAACAAAGAGCTCTTTCCCTCATCCTGATTTCAGTTCCCACTCTAGACACTTGCTTTTGATTCCAGGACACTGAGGGCGGGGTGCTGCCGAATATCCAGGCCGTGCTGTTGCCCAAGAAAACCAGCGCTCTGGGCACCAAAACCAAGTCAATCTGCCAGGATTTTATCAAATACCCAAAGGCTCTTTTCAGTATCACCCACAGTATCAGAAAGGGCTGATTACTGTCTGAAGTCTGCTGTACCCACACCTCTGTCTATCCCTCTTCATCTAGAACAACCAGCGTCATCTTCCATTCCTTTCACCATCATGTGTTTAACTCGCTTCTCCTTATAGACAGTCAGATATCAATGTAATAATGAAATGATCTGTGTCAGTGCTGGCCATTTCCCTGTCCTGATTTCAGACCCCACTCTGGACACTTGTTTCCCATTCCAGGACCTACTTGTATTAATATTCAGCACCACCTGTCAGTCAGAAACTTGTCTCAATGAACTGATCCTTTCACTGAACTTCCAACTGCTGCTGTCTATTTCTAGAGGGAAAGAGCTGCTCACTGTGTAAGGATGTGAGGGGAATGTAACCCGGCTGCTGGTGAGAAGGTCCCGTCTTCTCAATCAAAAGCCTTTTATTTTACGACAGTGATTCCCAGATTCCCAGCTGGTCCGTTGAGGATTTTGTTTTCACAGAAATATCTTGTTAAATACAAATCTGATTCCAACATGTCAGTAACAGGACAGAATGGGAACCTTTAAAAGAATGAAGCAACTATTTCAGTGGCTTCTCACTGTCCCCCTGAAGCCTGTGTGAAGGGGAATTACCAATAGTCTGTAATTTATTACTTCCACACCGAGTTTGAGTTATTTTTCACGTGAAAGATTGCTGAACGGAGTCTTTTCCTGCCAGTTACGGATAAGAAGTTGACAAAAAATGGCAAAATAAAGCTGTTCATAAAATAGCACCAGCAATTTGAGTCGGTAAAAGCAAAATTGTGTTTTAAAAGCGTTTTTTTAAAGCGTGACGGGAAAATAGATTTTTATGTACTTTTCCAGTCGATCATTTCTTTTCCACAGTGAAATTGGCAGCTTTCACGAATTCAAATATTCTGCCAGGTTGACAGGTTCAGCCAATGAATTTTTGTATTTTGTGCTTCGAGGTTCTCCGATTGGATCATTCATTTTATCTAATGGCCGTGTGGCGTAATGAATAAGGCGTTTGACTTCAGTGTATTTCATGAGGTTATCGGAAGATTGTAGGTTCGAGTTCTGCCACGGTCATTTTGACCCAAAGGGGTTATGCAGGGCTTTGGGGATCGAGTCAGGGACTGAACAGATTGGAAACCCGACATGGACTTGATGGGGCGAATGGCCGCCTCATGTGGAAAGAGATGCAACAGGTCAGTGGCAAGTGGTCCAGAGGAAAACCACAAAGAAAAAACATCCCAAAGCCACCACCCAAACCAGTGGCAAGAGGAGGCTCTCTTCTGAATCAGACTGCAACAACTCCTCTTCACTGGACGGGGAAATGCTGGAACGACAGCCCCTTCAAAAGAGGCGGCAGAACTCCGAGATGGATGATAAAGCATCCCAGCCCCCGGGCACTGGAAGCTGTGATGGGCCCGGCGTGGCCCAACCCCAATGCCCCACACGTAACGACGTGGCGAACGCATCTCAGCTCCGGGACACCGGGAGCAAAGACACGTCTGGCGCACCTGAGCTCCGGGAGACCGGGAGCTGTGATGTTTTCGAGGAGGAACAGATGGAAGCAGCTGAGGACAACCCAATCCTCTCTGCCTACAAGACCCCCCCGATGTCACCCGAGCGGCACAAACCCTGCATGAAAAATCAGGAGGGGTTTCTGAGCCCAACCAACGTGAAACTGCTTGCGCAGACGATGGGTATGCAGGAACATCCCGAAGGGGAAGGACTGGGACTAGCGAGGACAAATGGTATGGGAAGCAACAACTAATTTTTAGTAAAAAATGGGTGTAAGAATTGCTTCCATTCATGTGCGTAGCATTAAATCGACTACGCGATGTGTTTCAACCTTGGATTACCTTGCCAAGGTCAAAGCTGACCTACTGTTTCTGCAGGAGTGTGGAATACCACACCTCAGCACCTACAGGCAGTGGTCGCGATGGTGGTCCCACGGGCCATCGATCTGGTCGGGGGGTAATGACTGCCGTTCCTCCGGCCTGGGTATTCTGCTGCGGGGAGGTAACTTCACCATCTCCGAAGTTAAGGAGGTGGTGGGCGGCCGCCTCCTCGTAGCAGACGTGATGTACAACAACGCTCCGCTCCGGTTGATCAACGTGTACGCCCCGGTACAACGCAGCGAGCGGCTGACCGTCTTCCAGCAGCTCCCACTGCTGCTGGCGACGTCCAGGCCAGTCATCCTAGGCGGTGACTTCAACTGCATCATCGATGCGGCTGGACGATCCGGCAGTGACGACAGCAAACTGGACGCTACGTCCGGATTCCCAATAGAAACAGTTAAGGATGCCAAACTGCACGACGTCTTCAGCAAACCTGCAGACGGAGCGCAGCGCAGATACACATGGTCAAGATCGGACGGGTCTGCCCGTTCCAGGATTGACTTCCTGTTTGTGTCCCGTGCTGTCACGGTCGGATCCACCGACGTCAAGCCGGTGTTCTTTTCCGACCACTGCCTCTTACTGGCCGACTGTCACTTACAGAACGACCAGCGGGTTGGCAGAGGGACGTGGAAGCTCAATGCGACACTGCTGACCCCAGAGAACGTTGAGGAACTCAAAAGGGATTACAATGGTTGGAGGACCGTGAAACCCCTCTTTGAGTCTCCAGTTCACTGGTGGGAAGCGATTAAGGAGAAGATCAAGAGGTTCTTCATCCACAAAGGTGTTCAGAAGGCGAGAGAGAGACAGAGGGAACTGTCCCGACTCCAGAAAATTATGCAAAATCTACTCCGGTTGCAGTCAATGGGGGTCGAGGTCAAGGAGGACCTCCAAGAGGTGAAGAGCCAGCAGGCCTCGCTCTTTGCCAAGGAGGCCTCCAAGATCATCTTCCGGTCCAGAGTCCGCTCCATCGAGCAGGATGAGACGTGCTTGCGTTACTTCTTCCAAAAGGTACACAGAGAGAGCTCTGTTATCAGCAGCCTGAAGGAAGAAGATGGCTCGGTAACGTCTTCGCAGTCCGACATACTCAGGATCAGCAAATCCTTTTATGCTGGGCTGTATGACGCGAAGCCCACAGACAGCAGAGCCTCCCAGTCCTTCCTGTCATCGATCACAGAGGTTTTAGATGACAGCAGGAGGGAGGGACTGGACAAGCCGCTAACTCTGGACGAGCTGACAAAGGCCGTCGAGTCTTTCGAGACGAGTAAAACTCCCGGGAGCGACGGCTTACCGGTCGAGTTGTACTCGGCCCTGTGGGACTGGATCGGCCCGGACCTGCTGGAAGCATACGAGAGTATGCTCCTGGCCGGCAGCATGTCAGAATCCATGGGAAAAGGCATCATCACCCTCATTTACAAGCAGAAGGGGGAGAGGGCAGAAATCAGAAATTGGCGGCCCATCTCACTGCTTAATGTTGATTACAAGATTCTGTCCAAAGTCATAGCCAGTCGAGTCAAGTCTGCTCTGGAGTTGGTGATTCACCCCGATCAGACCTGTACTGTACCCGGCAGGAAGATCTCTGATAGTCTCGCGCTGCTCCGGGATACGATCGCCTACGTACGGGACAGGAGGGTGGACACCTGCCTCATCAGCCTGGACCAGGAGAAGGCTTTTGACAGGATATCGCACACCTACATGATGGATATGCTCTCCAAAATGGGGTTTGGGGAGGGAATCTGCAATTGGATCCAACTGCTCTACACAAACATCAGTAGCGCAGTGTCAATCAACGGGTGGGAATCTGAAAGTTTCCCGATCAAATCTGGAGTCAGACAGGGCTGTCCTCTGTCCACGGTCTTGTTTGTTTGCTGTATTGAACCCTTTGCTGAGTCTATTAGGAAGGAAGCGAGCATAAGAGGGGTGACAATCCCAGGCAGCGGAGGCACTCAGGTCAAAACCTCCCTGTACATGGATGACGTCGCCGTCTTCTGCTCGGATCCGCTGTCCGTGCGGAGACTGATGAGCAACTGCGACCAGTTCGAACTGGCCTCGGGAGCCAAAGTTAACCACGGCAAGAGCGAGGCCATGTTCTTTGGGAACTGGGCTGACCGATCCTTTGTCCCCTTCACCGTCAGGTCAGATTACCTGAAGGTGCTGGGGATATGGTTCGGAAGGGCCGGGGCGTGCACCAAAACCTGGGAGGAGCGAGTAGCCAAGGTACGACAAAAGTTGGGCATGTGGGGGCAGCGATCTCTCTCCATTGTGGGTAAGAACCTGGTGATCAGGTGCGAGGCGCTCACGTTGTTGCTCTACGTGGCGCAGGTCTGGCCCATACCCCACTCCTGCGCCGTGGCAGTCGCCCGAGCCATTTTCCGCTTCGTCTGGGGATCTAAAATGGACCGGGTCCGGAGGGACACGATGTTCAAATCTCTGGACATGGGCGGGAAAAATGTACCCAACGTGGCCCTCATCCTGATGACCACCTTCGTGTGCGGCTGCATCAAGCTATGTGTAGATCCCCAGTACGCAAACTCCAAGTGTCACTGCATGCTGAGGTTCTATCTGTCCCCGGTGTTGCGAAGGATGGGCCTGGTCACATTGCCGCGGAACGCACCATGCAGTTGGGCGGCGCCGTACCACCTATCCTTCGTGGAGCAGTTTCTGCGGAAAAACACCTTTGACCACCGGTCCATCAGGCAGTGGTTTGCACGGAATGTCCTCAAGGCCCTACGGGAAAAGGAAACGGTGGATCCTGTCGGATGGTTCCCCGAGCAGACCGTCAAAGTAATTTGGCGGAATGCCTCATCACCAGAACTTTCAAACAAGCACCAAGACGTAGCTTGGCTGGTGGTGAGAAGAGCCCTCCCCGTCAGATCCTTCATGCACACCCGAAGTCTCGCCCCCTCCGCACAGTGCCCCCGCGTTGGCTGTGGTGGGGAAGAGACGGTCGCCCACCTCCTCCTGGAATGTGCCTTTGCAAAGCAGGTGTGGAAAGAGATGCAGTGGTTTTTGTCAAGGTTCATCCCAAGCAGCTCTGTAACACAGGAGTCTGTGCTCTACGGGCTGTTCCCAGGGACGCACACCGAGACAAACATCAACTGCTGCTGGAGGACTATCAATTCGGTGAAAGACGCCCTTTGGTCTGCCCGAAACTTGCTGGTCTTCCAGCGCAAAGAGTTGTCCACCGCCGAATGTTGCAGACTGGCACATTCCAAGGTCCAGGACTACATGCTGAGGGACGCACTAAAGCTTGGGGCAGCCGCAGCAAAGGCTCAATGGGGTAAGACCACAGTGTCAGGTCCCCCCACCAAGCTGGACTGAGGAGCTGGATCCATGGGAAACCCCTCGAACTGTATCGTTAATATTCTCAATTGCTGTAAATGCAAAACTGTAATTGACATGACAATTGTGAAACGGAAGGGTTGGGAAGAAACTCATGACAGTATTGAAGGAAACTGATCTCCCTTGCAATGTTTGTATTTTTTGGTGCTGTTTGGAAACTGTTTGGCAATGTAATTTTTACAGATTTTAATGAATAAAGTATATTTTGGAAATAAATTTAAAAAAAGTCAGTTTCAGTGCAGGAAACACCGTCTCGTGGGAAATAACATCACAAGGGGGTTTGGTTCCAGTGACCGATTCAACGGCTGCTGCAAAACTCCCGGATTCCCTCATTGCAGCGAAATCATTTTGAAATTCTATGAAAACAATGAGTGATTCTGGAGGAGTGATGTGGCTTTTCACTGAGGGCATGTGTCGACTGGGGAAATAACTAACTGGAGAGTCTCGGGCACTGTTTCCACAGCCCGTTTAGAAAATCAAATCCACTGCACATCCTTGCTGCAAATGAAATGTCAAATTCGGGGATTCCAGTTTTTTTCATCCCGAACACAGCAGTTTGATTGAACAAAGAATTAAAAGTAAAATACTGCGGATGCTGGAAATCTGAAATATTTCAGATTGATTGAACTGTTCTGAACAGCCTATCCCAGCTCCCATTTCTCGGTCACTGCTCTCTCTGTGAGGCGGTGGGTGGCTCTTAGAAGAGCCTTTGTTTTGTGTTTGCTGGAAAGGGTCAAATTGTTCAACCACCGAATCCGTAGAGAGTGCGGCCCTGCCGTTTCAGAGCGTACACCACATCCATGGCAGTGACCGTCTTGCGCTTGGCGTGCTCAGTGTAGGTGACCGCATCCCTGATCACATTCTCCAGGAAAACCTTCAACATCCCGCCAGTCTCCTCATAGATCAAACCCGAGATCCGCTTGACCCCGCCACGGCGAGCCAGGCGGCGGAGTGCTGGTTTGGTGATGCCTTGGATATTATCACGAAGCACTTTGCGGTGCCGCTTTGCTCCGCCTTTGCCCAGTCCTTTGCCTCCTTTACCTCTGCCAGACATGATGATTCTTCACTCAGGTCACTACACAATATAAGAAGCAGACTCTTGCAGGCTCTACTTTACACAGACCGCCCGGACCTGCCTGAGAATGGCAGAGAGAGAGCAGGAAGGGGAGGAGACAGAGTGAAGATTGAACAGAGAGCAGATGGGGAGGAGACACCCAGAGTGACAGACGGAGAGAGAACGGCCCCTCATCTTTCAGCTCCACCTCCAGTTTCCTCTGGTTCGCCAATTTCAAACCCTTTATTAACAGTGGAACCGAAACCCAGCTCTCCACACACACCCTTCCAGACTCGGCCTTCATAGTCAAGGCTTTCCAGAAAGCCGGAGCTTTTAAATATGGTTCCGCTACAATTAACACTCAGTAATATTCCCACCTAAACACAGTCCATTCTATAACAAATAACCTACTCAGTAACATCACCATTTCCACACACATCCTCTTCCAGCAGTTTACAAACACCTTATTGCAGCTGTTTGGGGAATCTCCTGTGTTAAGATTGGAGTTGGAAAGCGGCCTTTACCCGGCAGTGTTACCGTCTCACACTGAATCTGCCAGACATCCTGTTGATCTGCCTAGTTCCCCACTGTCTCTCTTGACTATTACATGGCACGGGTAGTATTTCAGAAAGTACTGCAATGGAGGGAGTGCTGGGGACTCCAGGCCAATCCTGGAGGGATGGGGGAAATATCTTTCGAAATTCCCTGGAGAGAATCGTGATATGACAGGTCTCCAGGGACAGACCAAGGAGAGAGTGTGGAAATTGAATGGAAACATGGCAAAAAGAGTTGGGGATTCAGGAACACAATCCTCTCTGATAGGTTACAGCGTCCCCTCTGCTCCTGCTCTTTACGAGACACTTTTCCAGTTTAAATTTATGGACAAGGTGGGTTAGTTGCTCTCAGGGTGGGTGGGGGCAGAGGAGCCTCAGTGGCCATGGGTGGGACAGGGAAAATGGAGACAGAGAACCAGGACTCCGGTCACTCCCCAGCGATGTCTGCTGGAAAGTATCTGTGGATCGGATGATGCCGGGGTCCCATGGAGAGGGGAAGGGGGTGGGGTGATGGAGTGAGGAGGTGGAGAGGGAGTGTTCGTGGTGTCACAGCCAACCCCCTGCCCAAACCAAACTCCCACATCCCAGCATTATATTGTCCAATTCCTGGAGGCGGAGGATGGCGATTCCCGTTGGATTAATTTCTAATGTTCGGCATCTTATCCTGATAAAATCGCCAGTTCTGAAGGAGGCCATTCTGTACTTATTCTCAGGTCATCGAGGCGTCATCTTTCCCTTTTCAGCTCCTGACTGCTGGTATTTTTGCTGTGAAATATGAAATGCAACGTATGTTCGCAGCTGTTTCTGCCCTGTTGCAGCCAGAGGAACATAGAAATGGGGGTAGGCCATTCAGCCCCTCGAGCCTACTGCACCTTTCAATTAGATCCTGGCTCACCTGTATCTTAACTCCAGCTACCTGCTGTGATTTCATAAACCCTCAGACCATCACTGGATAAACATCTCTCAATCTCAGGTTGGAAATTGTCAATTGATCCTCAGGTTTATCTGATTTTTCGGAGAGAATTCCAGGTTCCCACGACCCGTTGTGTGAAAAAGTGCTTCCCAGCAATATTCCTGAAAGGCAGAACTCTAATTTTTGAGTTCTCCCCCTTTGTTGTGGAACTGCTTGTTTACAGATCTGACCGAAGTCCACACTGCAGAACAAACAGCTGTTCCTCTGATCCTGTCACTTCAGCTTTGGATTTGAAGCTCATGCCTCTTTCCATGATGATTCTTTGTGCCCTATCTCTGTAAATGGTTATGCCTGTCTTTTTGTCAGGTATGTCAAACATTCTTTTTTCCAGTCCTACTCAGGACCCCACCCCCAGCTCTTTTTCCGGTACAATGATGACTGGATCAGCGTCATTTCCTGCTCCCGCTCCGAACTGGAAAATTTCATCAACTTCGTTTCCGATTTACCCCTCACTGTGGTTGACAGGGCTCTCAACCCTTTTTATTATTTTATTTTATCATTTTTTTTTAACCATGTGCCTGCCTTAAACTTGGTTTTTCAAGTATGTGCTTTTGGACAGAACTATTGATTATTCTGTCATTAACACTCTCTCTGCACTAATATTTTGTCTTTCACTACACCATTAGCACACTCCCTTTGCCTTTGCCCCATGACCTCCTTGTCAGTTAATCTCTCCTGCCCTCTGCCCTATTACACACCTTCCCTTTTGTTCTCTTCCCCACCTCCCCCCACCCCCGCTTCACTTGCTTAAAACCTATTACATTGAGTGTGGGACAAATTCAATCCATCTGTTGTACTGTATGAGATTAATTTTGACACACTTACTGGTACATTATGTGACAGCGAGTTTAATTCTACATCTATCTGTCTGTGGTACTGTGTCTGAGTGTGAGATTATTTCAGTGTCAGTCTATGAAACTAAATGTGATTGTTTGATTCATTCTGTATGTCAATCATGAGTATTGCATGTGAATGTGTGGCAGCTTCTGTATCTATCTGCTACTGTGGGTGAATATGGATATCATTCGGTACCTGTCAGTGTCCGGAACTAAATGTGTGTGTGAGATTCATTGTGTATGCATCAATCTTACAGTCAGAATGTGACTGTATGGTTCATTCTCTATGTGTCAGTCTAAGGTACTATATGTGCCAGTGGTTTTAATTATGTTTCTGTCATTGTATGTGAGTCATTTTATGGTCTCACTGTATATCTTTCAATCTCTGGTTCTTTCTGTGAGAGTGAGATTAATTCTCTATCTGCTGGTCTCTGAAATTAATTGATTTTGTGACTCACTCTGTGCCTGTCAGTCTATGATACTGTGGATAAGAGGGGAATATATATGGTGTCTGTCTGAACTTGGTATCGAGTATGATTGTAGGATTCATTGTGCATCTATCATGATCCAGACTGAATGAGAAATAAGGTTCATTCTGTACGTGAAAATCTCTGGTATTCTAGCCACGTGAACTCGAATGTGCCTGTCAGTCTTTGACACTGTATCTGATTATGGGATTGACTCAATACCTTTCAGACTTTGGTACTATGCATATGTGTGGTTCAAGTTCTGCATGTCAGTCTCTGTTACTCCATGTGAGTGTCGATATCCTTTATGTATCTGTCAGTCTCTCGCAATGAATGCAAGTGTGGGATTAACTCTCTTTTCAACAGTATCTGGTACTGACTGTGAGCATGTGACTCCTACAGTATCTGTCAGTGTTTTCTATTGTATGTGAATGTGCAATTCCTCCTGTGTCTTTCAGTACCTAGTACAGTGTGTATGGGATTTATTCTGTACCTGTCAGTATCTGCTACTGAATGAGATTGTGGGATTCATTCTGTTGTCTGTCAATCTCTGCTAATGTACGTGAGTGATATCTGTTATGCATATATTATTTTCTGGTACTGGAAGTGTATATTGTATTTATTCTTTACTTGTTAGCCTCTGGTACCGCGTATGAGTATGGGTCTCATTCTGTATCAGTCAGTTTCTGTGACAGTCTGCGTGCGCATATCCACGGCTCATTTTGCATTTGGCAGTCTCTGGTACGAAATATGCGTTACAATTCATTTTTTATGTGTCTGTCTCTTGGACAGTCCATTACAGTGGGATTAATTTTGTACCTCTCAGCTGCTGGTTATGTCTGCAAGTGTACATTCTGTATCTATGTGACGCTGGTGCTGTATGAGTGTGGAATTCTTCTGTACCTGTACTTAATCTACGGGATGGTATTGAGAACTATTTGTTTAATGCCATAATGTATCACCATTTTCTTGTCTCACTAGTATTTTAAAATATAGATCACTGCACATTTTAACTGTGTGTATTACTGAGTTGCGGTTTGAGCTTTTTGGATTAGTATTCAGGCTGTAACTGTATGAACACATTTGTGAATGACAACATATATTTCAAACTCACACATGGCATGCTCAGTATAATCAGAATCATTCAATTGATAAGATATCATTCAGTACAGCTCTTGGAGAGATTATTGGATTGGTATGGAATGTGCAGTGCAGTGTGCACTAATTGACATAATACTGTAACTTTCCTTTTGATACTGTATCAGATGTTTGTACTACATTGTAATCTGTCACTCAGTCTGCAGTCTGGGCTACATTATTCGGATTCATTCTGTACCTTTCCATCAGCTGCTCTACCTCATATTTAATTTGTAGCTTAGGATGCACTCTTGTGGGATTGATCCGGTGCTTTTCAATATGATAGTGGGTGTGATTTTGAACTAAGATTGATGTACCTAGCTTTCAGCAGTACTGAGTTGGGGTGAATTGGAAACAACTTCTGCCTCTCCTGCTTTGTTTGATTGTCTGCTGGATTGAAAATGTGTCTCTGGAACTTGGGATCAGTGTGAGTCTGACTGCTTCTTCTCTCTGTGACTGTGGAACTCATGGCCTGTCTGTGTCTCTGAGCTCTGGGATTGATAATGTACCTACTCTGTGTTAGAAGGAGTGGACTCTACATATCCTTGTGCCGGGGAATCATCACAATCCTTCTGGTTCCTTCAAGTATTTGCTGACAGAAAGAAAGAAAAATATCTCTTGTAACTCAAGATCAATTGAGGTGGAAGCTTGAAAAGACATGAATATACTATTTCAATTAATAATCATTATGACCAACCACAAAGGATGATCAGTAATACAAAGAGTGTCAGTGTCTGATTCCACTGCAGCACTCAGCTTCTGCTGATCAGGTTTTCTTTGGTAGTTTTATAACAATTTAGTGGCAGCCAGGAACAACCCAACATCTGCACTGCTCCATGAATGGGAATACCTGCTGGAGCAGGGATATTTGCACAAGTCAAGTTTTTAATTCCACCTGGCATTATAATGCAAGAACATAATAACTAGGAGCAGGATTAGGCCATTCCGCCACTCGAGTCTGTTCCAACATTTAATAAGATCATGGCAGATCTGATCATAGTCTCAACTCCACTATCCTGCCTGTCCCAATAACACTTCACTCCCTTGTAAATCAAAAGTCAGTCTAACTCAGCCTTGAATATATTCAATGACCAGCTTCCACCATCCTCTTGGGTAGAGAATTCCAAAGAACAACAACCCTTTGAGAGAAGAAATTCCTCTTCAATTCCATCGAAAATGGGTGCCCCCTTATGTTGAAACTGTTCCCCCTAGTTCTTGATTCCCTCATGAGGGGAAACATCATCTCAGTAAATACCCTGTCAAGCCCCTTCAGTATCTTATATGTTTCATCAGATCACCTCTCATTCTTCTAAACTCCAATGAGTGTAGCACAACCAGGTCAAACGTTCCTCATAAGACAACATCTTCATCCCTGGAATCAAGCCAGTGATGTTTGCCTGAACTACCTTCAATGCAAGTATTTTCCTCCTTAAATAAGGAGACCAAAACTGTATACACACTCAAGGAGTGGTCTCACCAACACGCTGTACAGTTGTAGCAAGACTTCCCTACATTTCTACTCCATCCCCATTGCAATAAAGGCCAAAATTCCAATAGACTTCCTAATTACTTGCTGTACTTCCATGCTAACTTTTTCTGATTCATATAAGAGGACACCCAGATCCCTCTATACCACAGCATTCTGCAGTCTCTCCTTATTTAAATAATATTCTTCTTTTCTCTACATCATACCAAACTGGATAACCTCACAGTTTCCCACATTATACTTAAAATGCCAAATTTTTCCCACACACTTAACTTGTCTTTATCTCTTTGCAGACTCATTGTGTCCTCCGCACAACTTGCTTTCACACCTTTCTTTGTATCAACAGCAAATTTAGTTACAATACACTCGATCCCTTCATCCAAATCATTAATATAGACTGGAAGTAGTTGAGGCCCCAGCACTGATCCCTGTGGCACTCCACGAGTTCCAGTTTGCAAACCTGAAAATGACACATTTATCCTAATTCTCTGTTTCTTGTTAGTAAGCATGTACCAGCGACCTGGGTTCGATTCTGGGTACTACCTGTGCAGAGTTTGTAAGTTTTCCCTGTGACCGCGTGGGTTTTCGCCGGGTGCTCCAGTTTCCTCCCACAGCCAAAGACTTGCAGGTTGATAGGTAAATTGGCCATTATAAATTGCCCCTAGTGTAGGTAGGTGGTAGGGGAATTGAGGGAAGTTGGGGATGTGAGAGGGTAATGGGATTAATGTAGGATTAGTATAAATGGGTGGTTGATGGTCAGCACAGACTCGGTGGCTGAAGGGCCTGTTTCAGTACTGTATCTCTAAATAAATAAAATAAGCAATATATTACCCGTTAACACCACAAGCTCTTACCTTTTGCATGGCACTTTAGCGAATGCCTTTTCAAAATACAAATACACT
This sequence comes from Heterodontus francisci, assembly GCF_036365525.1. Lineage (NCBI taxonomy): Eukaryota > Metazoa > Chordata > Chondrichthyes > Heterodontiformes > Heterodontidae > Heterodontus > Heterodontus francisci. The sequence goes on from NW_027141852.1 coordinate 16,389,014, forward strand.
ACATCTACTGTTTCCCCTTCAGTTACCCTTCTTCTTACATCCTCAAAGAACGCTAATAATGTTGGCAAACTTGATTTCCTTTTCATAAATCCATGTTGACTCTGCATGATTGTATTATAATTTTCTAAATGTTCCACAGATTGGAGGGTGGCAAATGTAACCTCACTATTTAAAAAAGGAGAGAGAGAAAAAACAGGGAATTACGGACCAGTTAGCCTTACATCAGTAGTGGGGAAAGTGCGAGAGTCTATTATAAAGGATGTGGTAGCAGAACACCTGGAAAGCATAAACGGGTTTGTACAAAGACAGCATGGGTTAACGAAAGGGAAATTTTGCTTAACAAATCTGCTGGAGCTTTTTGAGGATGGAACTAGTAGAATAGATAAAGGAGAACCAGGGGATGTGTTGTATCTGGATTTTAAGAAGGCTTTTGATAAGGTCCCACATAAGAGGTTCGTGTGCAAAATTAAAGCAGATGGGATTGGGGGTAATATACTGGCATTGATTGAGAATTGGTTGACAAACAGGAAACAGAGAGTAGGAATAAACGGGCCTTTTGCCAGGTGGCAGGCAGTGACGAGTGGCGTACTACAGGGATCAGTGCCTGGGCCCCAGCTATTCACAATATATATTAATGACTTGGGTGAGGGAACATTTCCAGGTTTGCAGACAACACAAAGCTGGGGAGGAAACTGAGTTGTGAGGAGTATGCAAAGAGGCTCCAATGTGATTTGGACAAGTTGGGTGAGTGGGCAAATGCATGGCAGATGCAGTATAACTTGGATAAATGTGAGGTTATTCACTTCGGTTGTAAAAACAGAAAGGCAGATTATTATCTGAATGGTGACAGATTGGGAAAGGGGGAGGTGCAAAGAAACCTGGGTGTCCTTGTACACCAGTCGCTGAAAGCAAATATTCAGGTGCAGCAAGCAGTTAGGAAGGCAAATGGTATGTTGGCCTTCATTGCAAGCGGATTTGAGTACAGGAGCAAGGAAGTCTTACTACAGTTATACAGGGCTTTGGTGAGAGCACATCTGGAGTATTGTGTGCAGTTTTGGTCTCCTTATCTGAGGAAGGATGTTCTTACCATGGAGGGAGTGCAAAGAAGATTTACCAGGCTGATTCCTGGGATGGCAGGATTGACAATGAGGAGAGATTGGGTTGACTAGGCCTATATTCACTAGAGTTTAGAACAATGAGAGGGAATCTCATAGAAACCTATAAAATTCTAACAGCACTAGTCAGGCTATATGCAGGGAGGATGTTCCTGATGGCTTAAAAGACATCTTAAAAGACGCTATCGTGTCCACGTCTACCACCTCCGCTGGCAACGTGTTCGAGGCACCCACCACCCTCTGCATAAAGAACTTTCCACGCATATCCCCCCCGAAACTTTACCCCTCTCACTTTGAACTCATGACCCCTAATAATTGAATCCCCCACTCTGGGAAAAAGCTTCTTGCTATCCACCCTGTCTATACCTCTCATGATTTTGTACTGCAGAAGGCAGTGGAGGCCAAGTCATTAAATATATTCAAGAAGGAGATAGATATATTTCTTAATACAAAAGGGATCAAGGGATATGGGGAGAAAGCGGGAAGAGGGTACTGAATTATATGATCAGACTTGATCATTTTTGAATGGCAGAGCAGGGCCGAATGGCCTACTCCTGCTCCAATTTTTCTATGTTTTCTGCGATGACTGACTTAATCATTGGTTCCAGCATCTTCTCAATGGCAGACATTAGGCTAACAGGCCTATCGTTGCCTGCTTTCTCTTTGCTGCTTTCTTGAACAGGGACATTACATTTGCAGTTTAATATCCACTGGAACTGTTGCAGGATCTAGGGAATTTAAGATGATTACAACCAATGCATCCACTATCTATGCAGACACTTCTTTTAAACCTTAGAATGTAGGCCATCAGATCCAGGGGACTTGTCAACCTTTAGTCCCATTAGTTTTCCAAAAACATGTTTTTCTCGCGATGGTGATGTTTTAAGTTCCCCCCTCCTTACTCCCCTTGATTTTCTACTATTCTTGGGATGTTTTTTGTGTCTACTTCTGTGAAGACAGATGAAAAATTCTTGTTCAGAGTATCTGCCATTTCCTTGTTTCTCTTGGATCAATCGTTCAACGGAAACCGACAGCTGCTGTTTAAAATGTTTCCTTGACACTACTCACCTGGCGCCAGCAATAGGTGTTGTTTGCATAACTGTCCCCATCCCTACTGTCTGACTCTGTTCCCTCTATTCACTGCTCAATAACAACACAGTGTGAAACTGGAGCTAAACCATGAACATGCATTACAGGTTTGAGGAGAGAAAACAACAATGATTTTCAACAGCAGCTTCTTCCTGCTCTGTCTCCGTTACCTTGTCCACGAACGGCCTGAGAAAGGCTTCTCCTTCCGCGCTCACTCCAAGTTCCTGCTCCACTCCGCCTCTTACAAACAGCCCCCAACTCCCCCTGAACTTGCTCCATCGTCAATGCTGATTTCTGTGCCCCTCTGCGGACAGGCTCTCAAAGCAATGTGCTGCTGGAAGGAGACTGCTGTTTACTCACTTACCCCGGGGCTCTAAGTCTCCATTCCCGTCTGTTTCAAACAAACTTCTTCCGCTCACTAATTAAATGACGCAGAAGGACACGGCTGGAGGAGGCGCATCGCGCATGCGCTTCTTTCCCCACTCATTTACAAAAAAAATAAATTGGAATAAAAGCAAAATACTGCGGATGCTGGAAATCTGAAATAAAAACAAGAAATGCTGGAACCACTCAGCAGGTCTGGCAGTATCTGTGAAAAGTGAAGCAGAGTTAACGTTTCGGGTCAGTGACCCTTCATCGGAACTGACAAAAATAAACTGGAACTTTCCCCAGTTCAGTTTTCTCCGAGTTTGAGCAAAGGAACTGGGGCTGTGGGGAAAGGTCAGAGAACGTTTCAAGCTGGGGGATTCCCCCTTTCTGAAGCTCAGTTTGAGATCATTCCCTGCAGTGTGTTTGCTCTTCATTCACCCGTCTTCTCAAAGCAATCCTCCGAGGGAGTCGCTGTGTTTGCTGCGATCGCGCTGGAGTTAATATCTGACAGTAACAGTCCCAGATTAATGTCATCACATTGAAACTGTCCCTCACTGACAGTCATATCGAACGGTGTGAGCTGAGATATTACAGAGATCAACAGGGCCAAGAGCGTTAAATTTGGAACATTGTTCACCTCACTCTCTAACTGTTACCCAGAGTCTAGGAATAATAATGTGTCTGTTTCTGATACAATATCAATTAGAGATGAGACTGCACCGTCTGTCTCCCACGGATCTTTCAAGATAAAATGAGGCTTCCAGGTCAGCCTGCAACTGCTGATGGGGATCTCTCTCTCTCTCTCACTTATTCACTTTCAGCTCTGTCTCTAGTGCTCTATAAAAACGTGGGAGCCAGTTATTGGGTGTGATATGGACACACGAATAGAAAATGCACTATTGACACTCCCTCTCTAATGCTGTACATATGTTTGGGATACCATTATTTAGGATGATATGTATGCACTTTATTGTGTTACTAATACTGTCTCTGATGATACATAAGAATGTGTAATACAGTGTGATATAACACACTGTTACGAATGGTCGGACTGATTCTCTCTCTCTCTCTGTGGTGCTGCATATGAAAAGGGGATAATGTTAGTGAGCATCATAGAATCATAGAATCATAGAAGGTTTAAGGCAGAGAAAGAGACCACTTGGCCCATCATCGGATGCGGCAGCCGAAAAACAGTGAGCGTAAAGGAATGGCAGGGGGCTTCAATCTCGAGAGTGCACCTCCTGTGCTATGTGGGAGTTCCTGGTTGCTTCCCGTGTCCTGGAGAACCATTTAGCGGTCATCACCTCGTAGCAGATGTAATGTACAACAATACTCCGCTCTCGTTGATTGACGTCTATGCCCCGGTTCAATGCAGCGAGCGGCTCTCCGTCTTCCAGCATCTCCCACTGCTGCTGGCGACGTCCAGGCCGGTCATCCTAGGCAGTGACTTCAACGGCATCAACGATGCACCTGGATGATCCGGCAGAGACGACAGCAAACTGGATGCAATGTCCAGATTCTTAATAGAAACAGTAAAAGATGCCAAACTGCATGACGTCTTCAGCAAACCTGCAGACAGAGCGCAGCATAGATACACATGGTCAAGAACGGACGGGTCTGCCCATTCCAGGATTGACTTCCTATTTGTGTCCCGTGTTTTCACGGTCAGATCCACCGATGTCAAGCCGGTGTTCTTCTCCAAGCATTGCCTTTTACTGGCTGACTTTCACTTACAGGATGACCAGCGGGTTGGCAGCGGGATATGGAAGCTCAATGCTACACTGCTAACCCCAGAGAATGTTGAGGAACTCAAAAGGGATTACAAAGGTTGGAGGACTGTGAAACCCCACCTTTGAGTCTCCAGTTCAGTGGTGGGAAGCGATCAAGGAGAACATCAAGAGGTTCTTTATCTTCAAAGGGTTCAGAGGGCGAGAGACTGAGACAGATGGAAATGTCACGACTCCAGAAAAGTATGCAAAATCTGCTCTGGCTTCAGTCGATGGGGGTCAAGGTCAAGGAGGACCTTCATGAGGTGAAGAGCCAGCAGGCCTCGCTCTTTGCGACAGAGGCCTCCAAGATCATCTTCCAGTCCAGAGTCCGCTCCATTGAGCAGGATGAGATGTGCTCGTGTTACTTCTTCCAAAAGGTACACAGAGAGAGCTCTGTTATCAGCAGTCTGAAGGAAGAGGATGGCTCGGTAACGTCTTCGCAGTCCGACATACTAAGGATCAGCAAATCCTTTTATGCTGGGCTGTATGACGCGAAGCCCACAGACAGCAGAGCCTCCCAGTCCTTCCTGTCATCGATCACAGAGGTCTTAGATGACAGCAGGAGGGAGAGACTGGACAAACCGCTAATTCTGGATGAGCTGACAAAGGCCGTCAAATCCTTCGAGATAAGTAAAACTCCTGGAAGCGACGGCTTACCGGTTGAGATGCATTTGGTCCTGTGGGACTGGGTCGGCCCGGACCTGCTGGAAGTATACGACAGTATGCTCCTAGCCGGCAGCATGTCAGAATCCATGAGGAAAGGCATCATCACCCTCATCAACAAGGGGAAGGGGGAGAGGGCAGAAATCAGAAATTGGCGGCCCATCTCACTGCTTAATGTAGACTACAAGATACTGTCAAAAGTCATAGCCAGTCGAGTCAAGTCTGCTCTGGAGTTGGTGATCCACCCAGATCAGACCTGTACTTTACCCACTCAGGGACACGATCACCCACATACGGGACAGGAGGGTGGACACCTGCCTCATCAGCCTGGACCAGGAGAAGGCTTTTGACAGGATATCACGCACCTACATGATGGACGTACTTTCGAAAATGGTGTTTGGGGAGGGAATCTGCAATTGGATCAAACTGCTCTCCACAAACATCAGTAGCACAGTCTCAATCAATGGGTGGGAATCAGAAAGTTTCCCGATCCAATCTGGAGTCAGACAGGGTTGTCCTCTCTCCACTGTCTTGTTTATTTGCTGTATTGAACCCTTTGCTGAGTCTATTAGGAAGGATGCGAGCATAAGAGGGGTGACAATCCCAGACAGTGGAGGCACTCAGGTGAAAACCTCCCTGCACATGGATGACGTCGCGGCCTTCTGCTCGAACCCGCTGTCTGTGCGCAGACTGATGAGCATCTGCGACCAGTTCGCACTGGCCTTGGGAGCCAACGTTAACCACGCAAGAGAGAGGCCATGTTCTTTGGGAACTGGGCTGACCGATCCTTTGTCCCCTTCACCGTCAGGTCAGACTACCTGAAGGTGCTGGGGATATGGTTCTGAAGGGCCACGGCATGCACCAAAACCTGGAAGGAGCGAGTCGCCAGGGTACAACACAAGCTGAGCATGTGGGAGCAGCAACTCTCTCCATTTTGGGTAAGAACCTGGCGCTCACGTTGTTGCTGGAAGTGGCACAGGTCTGGCCCATACCCCATTCCTGTGCTGTGGCGATCACCCGAGTCATTTTCCGCTTCATCTCTGGATCCAAAATGGACCGGGTCCAAAGGGACACGATGTTCAAACCTCTGGATAAGGGCGGGCATAATGTACCCAATATCACCCTCATCCTGATGACTACCTTCGTGTGCGGCTGCATCAAGCTGTGTGCAGATCCCCAATACGCCAACACCAAGTGTCACTATGTGCTGAGATTCTCTCTGTCCCCAGTGTTGAGAAGGAAGGGCCTGGTCTCATTGCCGTGGAACGCTCCATCTAGTTGGACTGTGCCGTCCCACCAATCATTCGTGGAACAGTTTCTGCGGAAAACACCTTTGACCACCAATCCATCAGGCAGTGGTCTGCACGGAATGTCCGCAAGGCCCTACGAGAAAAGGAGATGGTGGATCCTGTCGGATGGTTACCCGAGCAGACCGCCAAATCATTTGGCGGAATGCCTCATCACCAGAACTTTCAAACAAGCACCAAGGTGTAGCTTGGCTGGTGGTGAGAAGAGCCCTCCCCGTCAGATCCTTTCTGCACGCCCGAAGTCTCACCCCCTCCGCACAATGCCCTCGAAGTGGCTGTGGTGGGGATGACATGGTTGCCCAGCTTCTTCTGGAATGTGTCTTTGCAAAGCAGGTGTGGAAAGAGATGCATTGGTTTTTGTCGAGGTTCATCCCAAGCAGCTCTGTAACACAGGGGTCTGTGCTCTGCGGGCTGTTCCCAGGGACACACACCGAGATAACCACAACTGCTGCTGGAGGACTATCAATTCGGTGAAAGACACTCTTTGGTCTGCCCAAAACTTGGTAGTCTTCCAGCGCAAAGAGTTGTCCACGACCGAATGTTGCAGACTGGCACACTCCAAGGTCCAGGACTACGTGTTGAGGGACGCACTAAAGCTTGGGGCAGCCGCAGCAAAGGCTCAATGGGGAAAGACCACCATGTAAGCTCCCCCCACCAAGCTGAACTGAGGGGCTGGATCCATGGAAAACCCCTCAAACTGGAGAAGGAAAATTTTCATTTGCCATAAAATGTACATGGCATGAAAAATGAAATGGAAGGGTTGTGAGGCAACTCACTCCTGTATTGAAGGAAACTGACCTCCTTTGCACTGTTAGTATTTTTTGACTTGGTGCTGTTTGGAACTGTTTTGTAATGTATTTTCTACAGATCTTTATGAATAAAGTATACTTTGGAAATAAAAAAACATTTGTGCAAGTCAACGTTGTCAATTGCGGCTGCTTGAGCTCTGTGTTTGGACCTTGAGCAGCAGCTGGAGACACTGCTGTGCATTCATGAGGAGAGTTACATGGAAAGCATGTTCATAGATGTGGTCACCCCACAGCTTAAGAGTACGCAGGGAGAGAGGGAATGGGTGAACACAATGCAGTCAAAAAGAATCAGGCAGGAAGTGCAGGACACCCCGAGTGCATCTCACTCTCCAACAGGTATTCAGTTCTGAATACGGAGGACAGTGATGCTTCACCAGGGGAGTGCAGCCAGATCCAAGTCCATGGCACCATGGGTGACTCAGCTGCAAAGGTGGGTACAGGGAAGATTGGAAAAGCCATAGTGATAGATGATTCAATAGTGAAGGGAACAATCAGCTGTTTCTGTGGCCACAGACGTGAATCCAGGAATGGTGTGTTGCCTCCCTGGTGCCAGGGTCAAGGATGTCATTGAGCAGTTACAGAGCATCCTGAAGGGTGAGGGTGAACAGCCAGCATTTGTGGTCCACATCGGAACCAACAACATCGGTAGAAATAAGGATGTTGTCCTGCAGTCAGAATTTATGAAGCTTGGTAAGAAATTAGCAAACAGGGCATCAAAAGTAGTAATCTCCGGATTATTCCCAGTGCCACGCGCAAGTGAGTACAGGAATAAAAGGATAAGACAGATGAACGTGTGTCTGGAAAGATGGTGCAGGAGGGAGGGCTTTAGATTCTTGGGACAGGTCGCATGGATTGCAGTTGAACAGAGCCTGGACAGAGTTCCTTGCGGGACATTTTGCTAGTGCTGTTGGCGAGGGTTTAAACTCCTTTAGCAGGGGGATGGGAACCGGAAGGTAGAGTCAGATGGGACAAAATCAGAAATGAAAATGGAAGGCAGAAAATTAATGGATGAGTCTGGAAGAAAGAGGAAACAAAGGTTAGAAAATGTAAAAAGAGTTTGGCAGTGCTCAAGCATATCTATTTCAATGCAAGGAGTATAGAAAATAAAGCAGATGAGCTGAGGGCACAAATAGACATGTGGCAGTATGATATCACAGCTATTACAGAAACATGGCTTAAGGAGGGACAGGAATAGCAGCTCAACATTCCTGGTTACAGGGTTTTCAGATGTGATAGGGAGGGGGATAAGAAAGGAGGGGGGGTGGCAGTTTTGCTCAAAGTAACTATTACAGCTGTGAAGACGGATGATATGTTGGAAGGTTTATCAAATGAGGCCGTATAGATTGAGCTGAGGAACAAAAAGGGGGCAATCACACTGCTGAGAGTGTGCTATCGACCCCCAAGCAGGAGATAGAAGAGCAGATATGTAGGCAAATCTCTGAGAAGTGCAAGAACAATAGAGCAGTAATAGTAGGGGATTTTAACCACCCCAACATGAACTGGGATACTTTTAGTGTGAAAGAAATTGAGGGAGCAGAATTCTTGAGGTGCATTCAGGAGAACCTTTTTAGCCAATATGTAGCATGTCCAACAAGAGAAGGTGCAGTTTTAGATGTACTTTTAGGAAATGAAGATAGGCAGGTGGAAGGAGTGGCAGTGGGAGAGCATTTTGGTGGTAGTGATCATAATTCAGTCAGTTTTAACATAATTATGTAAAGGACAAGGATAGAACAGGAGTTAAAGTTCTCAGTTGGGGCAAGGACAACTTTACTAAGCTGAGGAGTGAGTTAGCAAAAGTGGACTGGGAACAGCTACTTGAACGTAAATCAATGTCAGAGCAGTGGGAAGCACTCAAAGGGGAGATTCCAGGGGTTCAGAGTCAATATGTTCCCACAAAGAAAAAGGGTGGGAAGGCCAAATCGCGAGCCCCATGGATTTTATAAGGTAGTATTATAAGGCAGTAACGGAAAGCTTATGCCCGACTCAGAGAACTCAATACCACTGAAAGCCGAGAGGTGTATCGAATGTGGAGGGGGGAAATCAACATTGAAATTAGGAAAGCTAAGAGAGGGCATGAAAGAATATTGGCAATCAAAATCAAGGTTCGCACAAAGATGTTTTATCAATACATTAACAGAAAAAGGATAACTTTGGAAAGAGTAGGGCCCATAAAAGATCATGAAGGTAAACTATGTGTCGGGGCAGAAGATGTTGGCACTGTTCTTAATAAATATTTTGCATCTGTCTTCACAAAAGTGGGGGATGATGCAGATATTGGAGTTAAGGAAGAAGGGGATGAAGTATTGGATGTGATCAAAAGAGGGAGAGAGGACATATTAGTGACAGGACATACAAATAGCATATTTGTCAGTTGATAAATCACTAAGGATGGATGAAATGTACCCCACGCTGTTAAAAGAAGCAAGAGAGGAAACAGCGGAAGGTTTGACCATCGTTTTCCAGACCTCACTGGATACAGGTGTGATGCTGGAGGATTGGAAGACTGCGAACATTGTACCTCTGTTTAAAAAGGGAGTGAGGGATAGACCGAATAATTACAGGACAGTCAGTCTAACCTCAGTAGTGGGCAAATTATTGGAATCTATTCTGAGTGACAGGATAAAATGTCACTTTGAAAGGCACAGATTAATCAAGGATAGTCAGCATGGATTTGTTAAGGGAAGATCTTGTCTGCCCAACTTGATTGAAATTTTGAAGAATTAACAAGGAAAATAGATGAGGGTAGTGCAGTTGCTGTCGTCTACATGGATGTAAATGTAGGGGGCATGATCAAGAAGTTTGCAGATGACACAAAGATTGGCTGTGTGATAAATAGCAAGGAGGATAGCTGTAGGCTGCAGGAAGATCTTCATGGTCTGGTCAGATGCACAGAAAAATGACAAATGGAATTCAATCCAGAGAAGTGTGAGGTGATGCATTTGGGGAAATCAAACAAGGCAAAGGTATACACGATTAAGAGGAAAATGTTGAGAGGTGTAGAGAAAGTGAGGTACCTTGGAGTAAATGTCCACAGATCCCTGAAGGGAGCAGGACAGGTCGATAAGGTGGTAAGAAGGCATATGGAATTCTTTCCTTTATTAGCCAAGGTATAGAATATAAGAGCAGGGAGGTTATGCTGGAACTGTATAAATCATTAGTCAGGCCACAACTTGAGTACTGTGTGCAGTTCTGATCAGCTCATTACAGAAAGGATGTAATTGCACTAGAGAGGGTACAGAGGAGATTTACGAGGATGTTGCCGGGACCGGAAAAATGCAGCTTTGAGGAAAGATTGGATAGGCTGGGGCTATTCTCCTTGGCACAGAGAAGGCTGAGGGGAGATCTGACTGGCATGTACAAAATTTGTGGAGTCTGGATCGAATTGAAGTGAAGGGCCTGTTTACCTTAGCAAAGAGATCAGTGACTAGGGTCAAAGTGATTGGCAGAAAGATCACAGGGGAGATGAGGAAAAGACTTTTTAGCCAGAGGGTGATGGGGGTCTGGTGGAATTGATACTGTATTTTAGTTTGATATTGCATCACTTTTTAGAATGGTATGTAATGTTGATATCAATCTACATTGATGGAATTGATTCTGTCTCTTTCAATTTCACAGTGTGGGCGATGTCTGAACTGGTATCTAATTTGTGTCTCAGCTTACAATATCTTTCAGCACCTTTGAAACATTCACTGCAATGAATGTTGTACTTGTATGTAACTTGTATCTCAGGGTACACTATGGGGATGTTTAAACATCCTTTATAATGAATGGGTGTGAGCTTTGGGTATGATATTTAATTTAAATCTCAGGGTACATCACTAGGTTAGATTCTGTGCCATTCAATCAGTGGCGTGTGCCAATTCTATCTGATATTTAATTGCTAGCTCAGTCTGCATTATATTTGACAGGCAGAGAGATCTGGGCGTACAGGTCCACAGGTCACTGAAAGTGGCAACGCAGGTGGATAAGGTAGTCAAGAACGCATATGGCATGCTTTCCTTCATCGGTCGGGGCATAGAGTATAAAAATAGGCAAGTCATGCTGCAGCTGTACAGAACTTTAGTTCGGCCACACTGAGAATATTGCATGCAATTCTGGTCGCGACACAACCAGAAGGACGTGGAGGCTTTGGAGAGGGTACAGAAGAGGTTTACCAGGATGTTGCCTGGTCTGGAGGGCATTAGCTATGAGGAGAGGTTGGATAAACCCGGATTGTTTTCACTGGAACGACGGAGGTGGAGGGGCGACATGATAGAGGTTGACAAAGTTATGAGCGGCATGGACAGAGTGGATAGTCAGAATCTTTCTCCCTGGGTGGAAGAGTCAGTTACTAGGGGACATAGGTTTAAGGTGCGAGGGGCAAAGTTTAGAGGGATGTGCAAGGCAAGTTCTTTACACAGAGGGTGGTGAGTGCCTGGAACTTGCAGCCGGGGGAAGTAGTGGAAGCAGGGACGATAGCGACGTTTAAGAGGCATCTTGACAAATACATGAATAGGATGGGAATAGAGGGATACGGACCCCGGAAGTGCAGAAGGTTTTAGTTTAGGCAGGCATCAAGATCGGCGCAGGCTTGGAGGGCCGAATGGCCTGTTCCTGTGCTGTACTGTTCTTTGTTCTTTGTTAGATTGACACATTGCATTTCAATCTGCTAGTGGGTGTGATTTTGACGTGGGATTGAAGTATCTGACTGTAAGTGGGACTCAATCGGGGTGAAATGGAAAAAACTTCTTTCTCTCCTGCTTTGTTTGGTTGTTGGATTGAAAATGTGTCTCTGGAACTTGGGATCAATGTGAGCCTGACTACTTCTGCAGTCTGAGACCAGGGAACTGATGAACTATCTATACCTCTGCACTCTGAGTGATAATGTAACTACTGTGTGTGAGAGGAGTTGGCTGCACTGTTCCTTGTGCCTCGAGTGCAGCAACCATCACATTCATCACAATATCTTCAAGTATTTGCCTGTATGAAGAAAAAAATATATCTGATAACTCAAGAACAGATGCGGTGCATAACATCAAAGAGGTCAATTTAATTTCTCAATCAATAATCATTAAGAACATCCACAAATGAAAACCGGTGTCATTATCTGCCTCCACTGAAGTACTGAAGCTCCCAGCTCCTGCATCGCAAGTGTCCTGGGCAGATCCATCCAGACAAAACACTGCACTGGGATCGTCCCAACTGCTCTCTGCTCGACATATATTTCCAGCCATCCTGCTTCACATGCAACATTTTTTTTTAAATGAAGCCCGATATGCATATCCCTCGATTTCTTTCTCCACATGCAATTGTTCATTTGTTCCACCTCCCCTTCAGTGCATCGATACTATTCACCCCAACCTCTCCCTGTGATAACAAATTCCAGATTCAAACCATTCACTGCGTAAATACATTTTTCATGAATTCCTCATTGGTTTTATGAATGACGATTTTATATTTTGGCTCTTGTTTCAGATGCCACCACAAGTGGAAGCATGTCTCCATGTACTCTATAAAAGCCCTTCACTATTTCCTCACTTTTTTCATTTGTTTGTGGAATGTAGGCATCACTGGCTATGCTAGCATTTATTGTCCAATCCAAATTGCCCTTGACAAAGTGGTGGTGAGCTGCCTTCTTGAGCCGCTGCAGTTCTTGAGATCATGACAGTGCTGTTTGGAAGGGAGTTCCAGGATTTTTACCCAGCGACAATGAAGGAATGGCGATATAGTTCCAAGTCAGGATGATCTGTGGCTTGGAGGGGAATTTGCAAGTGCTAGTGTTCCCTTGCAACTGCTGCCCTTGTCCTTCTCAGTCGTAGAAGTTCCAGGTTTGGAAGGTACTGTCAAAGGAGCTTTTGTGTGTTGCTGCAGTGCAACTTCTAGATGGTACGCACTGCTGCCACTGTGCATCAGTGGTGAATGGGGTGATTGTTGAAGGTGGTGCTTGGGGGCAATCAAGCAGGCTACTTGAGTGTTGTTGGAGCTGCACTCATCCAGGCAAGTGGAGAGTATTCCATCATACTCCTGACTTGTGTCTTGTGAATGGTGGATAGGTTTGGGGAGACAGGAGGTAAGTTACTCACCACAGAGTTCCTAGCCTCTGACCTGCTCTTGTAGCCACGGCATTTATGTGGCTGGTCCAGTTCAGTTTATGGTCAATGGTAACCCCCTCCCCCCACGCCCCACCCCCCCGCCCCCCGCCCCCAAATGATGATGGTGGGGGATTCCGTTATGGTAATGCCACTGAACATCAAGAGGAGATGATTAGATTCTCTCTTGTTTGAGATGGTCATTGCCTGGCACTTATCTGATGCGAATGTTACTTGCCACTTATCAGCCCAAGCCTGGATGTTGTCCAGGTCTTGCTGCATCTGGGCACGGGCTGCTTCAGTAGCTGAGGAGTCATGAATGGTGCTGAACATTGCGCAATCATCAGTGAACATCCCCACTTTCGGCCTTGTGATGGAGGGAAGGTCATTGAGGAAGCAGCTGAAGATGGTTGGGCCTAGAACACGAGCCTAAGGAATTCCAGTTGTAATGTTCTGAGACTGAGATGATTGACCTGAACAACCACAGCCATCTTCCTTAGTGATAGGTATGACTGCAAACAGCAGAGAGTTTTGCCATGATTCCCATTTACACTAGTTTTGCTAGGGCTCCTTGGTGCCATTAATGGTCAAAGGTTGCCTTGATGTCAAGTGCAGTCACTCTCACCTCACAATGCAATGTTTCTTTAACTCTAAAATAAAAGCAAAATTCTGCAGATTCTGGAAATATGAAATTTAAAAAAACAAAAATGCTCAAAATACTCAACAGTTCAGGCAGCATATGTGGAGAGAGAAACAGAATTAACATTTCAGGTCTGTGTCCTTTCATCTTACAATATGTTTTATGTCCTGGTATGCAATGGTCAGGTTCATTCAGTTTGCAGTAATGGAATTAATACTGTGTCTTCCACTCTGACTATTTGTGAGATTTGTGGAGTGGTGTGTAACATGTAGCTCAGTCTGCAGTCTGGGTACATTATTGAGATTAATTCTGTATTTTACAATCAGGTACTGTTTGTCTGTTCCATCTGACATTGAATTTGTAATTCAGGCTGCTCTCTTGTGAGAGTGACACAGTGCCTTGCAATCTGATAGTGGGTGTGATTTTGGACTGGGATTGATGTATCTACCTGTCAGTGGGACTGAGTTGTGGTGAAATGGAAACAAGTTCAATCTTTCCTGCTCTGTGTGACTGTTGCATTGACTGTTTGTCTCTGGAACTTAGGATCAGTGCCGGTCTGACTACTTCTGCTGGTGGCGATTGTGGAACTGATGTCTCTGCTCTCTGTGAGTGATACTGTACTTACTGTGTGTGAGGAGCTGGCTGCACTTCCTCTTGTGTCGAGGAATCATGACATTTATTCTGCTTCCATCAAGTATTTGCCTGTAGAAAGGAAATGTATTTATTATAATTCTGGAAGAGATGTGGTAGAAGATACAAAAGTGACCAAAACAATTTTTCAATTAATAATCATTATGAACAATCACAAAGGAAACCCAGCAATACAAACAGAGTCAGTGTCTGATTCCACTGCAGTCCTGCAGCCCCCAGCGACTGCATACCAGGGGCTTTGGCCATTTTACAACAATTTAATAACATCCAGAAACAATCCACTGGGCCATGAATGGGACTGACCGACGGAACAGGGACTTTTACACAGGTCAGATTTCCAGTTCCCGCTCCCATGGTCCAACCGTTCAAGCGAAACCAAACAGCCGCTGTTTAAAATGTGTCCTTCACACTTCTCACCTGGTGCCTATAATAGATTCTCTTTGTGTAAATCTCCACATCCTGACTGTCCGCTTCTGTTTCCACACTTCAATGTCCAATCACAAGAAACTGTGGGATGAGGCTGAATCGCTCTCTTTGCGCTGGCACGGACATGATGGGCCGAATGGCCTCATTCTGTGCCGGAATTTTTCCATGTTTCTGTTTGCGGAATTGTTGCAGAAATCTGCGCCTGCGCTCCCCTCCCCCAGCACTGCCTGTGAGCGGAAGAAGATGGTTTAAAACAGCCGGCAATGGAGAGATCCCGGTCCCAGAGGAAGGGAGAAGACAGCAGCCTCCTTGCAGCAGCACATCGCTTTGGGAGCGTGTCCGCAGATGGACTGAGAGATCAGCATCGAGTCCGGGGCAAGTTCAGGGGCAGGCGGGGGCGGTTTGTTTGAGGCGGAGTGGAGCAGGAACTGGTCCCGGAACATGGAGTGAGTGGGGGAAGGGAGAGGCCATTCTCGGGTTGTGTGTGGACAAGGGGATGGAGACAGAATGGGAAGAAACTGTTACTGCAGTGCAGTCAAACAATGATAATATTTGTATGGCTGGGCTTCCTTTGTGGGCGTTTATAATTATCATGACAGATTAAATTCATTAAAATCCTGTATCTTCTACCTCACCTGTATTTGAATTATAAACATTCTTTTGTTCAAACAGGCAAATAATTGAATGAACCAAAATAAATGATGTTTCCTCCACCAAGTTACATGGAAGAGTGTCACCAGCTCCTTCTCACACACAGTCCGTACATTATCACTCACAGAGTGCAGAGACACAGAGAGGTCATCAGTTCCACAGTCTCAGACAGCAGAAACAGATCCAGAGACACATTTTCAATCCATCAATCAAATGGAGCAGGAGAGACGCACGTTGTTTTCATGTCACCCCAACTCAGTACCACTGACAGGTAGATACACAAATCCCAGTCCAAATTCTCACCCACTATCAAATTATCAGTGTGTCAATCCCACAAAAGAGCAACCTCAGCTACAAATTAAATGCACATAGAACTGACACATGGCTGCTGTTTCAAAGTTACAGAAATAATCTCAATGAAGTGCTCCGAGATTCAAGTTAAATGCCAGCCTAATATTTACACGGGTTTTGACTTTATTACCAGTATTAATTCCCATAATGTGTCCAGACATATACATTAGATACAAATCTCAAGTGCATAATCAGATTGCAGAGATACAAACTCAGATTCCACTTTAAAACTCATCCGGATTGTGAAACTAAAAGATACAATATAAATTTGATTCGTATAGTTTGAGCTATAAATTACGTACCAGTCCTAAAACCTCATATAGTGTCAGATGGAAGATACTGTACAATTCCAGACTGAGCTCATTTTACATGCAAGTCCAAGATTCTCACTCAGAGTTAGACTGAATGGCACTGATCAAATTGATGAGTACAGCCTGAGTTACACTTGCACATCAATCCTGTATCAGATTGCAGGATACATTATATTTCACGATTGTGTTCACAGTGACAGATACTATTTAATACTGGGCAAAACCTCAAACAGGATTTATGTATCGACCTGTCTGCTTAAAACCTACCACATCAGTGGCCTGTTGCTGCGCTGAATTTTTATGTAGAATAAATCCAGACTTGCACCAGTCCCAGTGACGGAAGGTTATATAATGAATCCCACACTCTCACAGAGTACCAGACAATAACAGATAGAGAGTGATTTTGAAACCCATGCTAGGTGCCAGATGCTGAAAGGTATAGGTTGATTACTGCACTCACTGACAGTACCTCAGCCTGAGTCATCTAAAGCAACCTAACACACAAATAGTAGCACTGAGAGATTGAGAAAGAGTCCAAAACTCAGAGTAACAGACACTGATAGACACAATCTGAAAACTGCACGCACATGGATATAGTATTGGCTAACTCACAAGAAACAGGGTGGGGATAATTGGGGAATTTTCAAATTGGCAAACTGTGACTAATGGAGTGCCACAGAGATCAGTGCTGGTGCCTCAATCTTTATGGTCTTTATTAATAACTTGCATGAAGGGACCGAGTGTAAATCCAAATTTATGGATGGTACAACGATAGGTAGGAAAGCAAGTTGTGAGAAGGACACAAAGTGTCTGCAAAGAGATATAGATAGGTTAAATCAATGGGAAAATGTTTGGAGTATAATATGGGAAAATGTGAGATTGTCTACTTTGGCAGGAAGAATAGAAAAACAGAATATTACTTGCATAGAGACAGACTGCAGAATGCTGCTGTACCAAGGGATCTGTGTGTCCAAATACATGAATTACAAAAATGTTAGCATGCAGCTATAGCAAGTAATTAGGAAGGCAACTGGAATGTTGGCATTTTTAGCGTGGGGAATGGAGTTTAAAAGTCGGGAAGATTTGCTGTAACTGTACAGGGCATTAATGACATCCCAACTAAAGTACTCCACACAGTTGTGGTCTCCTTACTTAAGGAGGGCTATACTTGCATTGGAATCAGTTCAGAGAAGGTTCACTCGGCTGATACTTGGGAAGTTGGATTGTCTTATGAGAAAAAGTTGAGCAGGTTGGGCCTACTGGAGTTTAGGAGATTGAGAGGTGATCTTATTGAAACCTATAAGATTCTCAGTGGGCTGGACAGGGAGATGCTGAGAGGATATTTCTCCTTGTGGGGGAATGTAGAATTAGGGGCCACAGTTTCAAGATAAGTGGCCTCCCATTCAAGAAGGAGATGAGGAGGAATTTCTTCGCTCAGAGGGTTGTTCATCTTTGGAATTCTGTTCTCCAGAGGACTGTGGAGGCTGGATCATTGAATATATTCAAGGCTGTGATAGACAGATTTTTGATCTAAAAGGCAGTCAATGGTCATGGGCGCAGGCAGGAAAGTGGAGTCAAGGCCACAATCAGAACAGCCCCGATCTTATTGAATGGCGGAGCAGGCTCGATGGGCCAAATGGAGATCTCCTGCTCCTATTTTGTATCTTTTTATCTTCTTGCACACACACACACTCAACCAGTGTGTGGCAGTGGATCTAGAATTAATCCCACTTTCGTACAAAATACCAGCGACTGAAAGGTACAGAATAAATCCCACAGATACATACAGTATGACTGACAGGTACAGAATGAATCCCATGCTCACACACAGCACCAGGGATTGAAAGATACATGTGATTCCCACCCTCACAGAACAATATCAGACTGAGTTACAGAATGATTTCCACATTCACACAGAGCACCACTGACTGCTAATTAATTCATCCCACGATCACACACACTACCAGAGGCCGACAGATACAGAATGTATCGCACACTTTCACAAAGTACCAGTGAGTGACAGGTTACAGAACGAATCCCGCATTCACAAACTGTAATAGAGAATGGCAGATCCAGTACCAATGACCAATTCAGAATGAACTCCAAATTTACACATGACACTAGAGATGGAGAGATACATAATTAATTCCACATTCACACTCTGCGAGAGACTGATAGTTACAAAATGGATCCAGAACATGCAGACAGTGCCAGAGACTGACAGTTACAGAATGAAGTAAACACTCACATACTGTACCAGAAATGACAGAAATGGAATTGATACCACACATATACGCAATACCAGAGATGGAGCAACAGAATGAATCACACACACACAACAGGAACAGAGATAGAGTTATACAGAATGAATCTCACACTCATGTACAGTACAACAGATTAACAAGTCAATGATCAACCTCAAACACACATACATTACCAAGGGTCAGTTCAGAATGACTACAAATCTCAAATAATGTGTTAGAGGTTGAAAGATGCAGGTGAATACAAAACTCACACACAAGATACTAATAGATACAGCCTGAAAACTGCACTCAAACACAGTACAAGGGACTGACAGATACTGAATGAATCCCACACTCATATTCAAAACCAGAGACTGACAGATGCAGAATGGATGTCACACTAAACTTCTTCTTCGGAACTCCCTCGGGAATGAGGATGACTTTCTTCCACTCCAGGGTTGTGGGTCCTTAGGTAACTGAATAGTCCAATTCTTGATCCACACACTCGGCCACAGGTGGGGCAGATGGTGCTTGGTGAAGTGGGTGAATGGGATTCTCCAATTTCCAAATACTCCTTCCACTGTTTGCATTTGGTTGCTTCCTGGGCATGTCGACGAATTTCAAACTGGCTGGCACCTTCGCGGATGCTTCTTCTCCATTTTGGGTGGTCTCAGGCAAGAGATGCCCATGAATCAGTGCAGATGTCACATTTTTTCAGGATGTCTTGAAGGAAATTCTTGTAATGTTTCCTCTGTCCTCCTGGTAGCTTCTTGCCCTGATGGAGTTCAAAGTAGAAAGCTTATTTTGGGACTCTGGCGTCAGGCATGGGGATGATGTGGCCCATCCAACATAACTGACTAGCCATGATCAGTGTCTCGATACTGGGGATGTTGGCCTGAGAGAGGACACTGATATTGCAGCGCCTGTCCTGCAACTGAATTTGCAGGATCTTGCGGAATCACCACCGGTGATATCTCTCCAGGGCTTTGAGATGTCTGCTGTACAGTGTCCATATTTCTGACACATACAGGAGGGCAGGTAACACTGCAGCCATGTCAACCATGAGCTTGGTGTCTGATTTGAGTTCTTTGTCATCAAACATTCTTTTCCTCAGATGACTGAAGGCTACGCTGACACGCTAGAGGTGATGCTGCGTGTCATCGTCGATATCTGCCCTTGGTGACAGGAGGTTCCCAAGGTATGAGCAGTGATCCACATTGCCCAATGGTTCACCGTGGATCTTGATAGTCGAGGGGCAGTGTCGGGGAGCAGGCTGGTAGAGGACCTTTGTCTTCTGGATGTTTTGCTTAAGGCCAATTATTTCATACACCTCCGTGAATGCATTGATCAGGGTTTGACGCTTGGCCTCTGAGTGTGCGCATACGCAGGCGTCGTCAGCATACTGCAGCTTGATGACAGAGGTTGGAGTGGCCTTACATCTGGACTGGAGGCAACATAGGTTAAATAGTTTCCCTCTCGTCCTGTCGAGTAGATCTACACATGCGACCTAAAGAACAGCTGATGGGCTGAAAGAACACTGGAACTACAAAAATTAGCTGACAGCCACGACATGTGTGGATTCTTCAGCACAGTCAACAGCATTCACGGCCCATGTATCCAAGGACCTACCCCACTGAGAGCAAAAGAATGGAGTGACATTTATCAAGGACAGATAGGCAGTCTGCACTCGTTGCAAGGAGCACTTTGAAGATCTCCTCAATTGTGACTCAGTCTTTGATGCGAGTGCTCTTGACCGCATTCCACAGCATGCTACCCACCGTGCTGTCAGCACAATCCCAGGCTGACAGAGATTGAAAAGGCCATCTGACAGCTAAAAAACAATAAGGCCGCTGGCATAGATGGAATTCCCATCAAAATTCGAAAATCTGGCAGAGAAGCACTCTTGACACAAATACATGGTCTAATTTCCCTCATTTGGAAGGAGGAGAGCATGACAGGGATCTCTGAGACACTGTAATAGTGATCATCTTTAAAGAAGGTGACAAGACTGACTGTGGTAACTACAGAGGGGTATCCCTGCTGTCCGTCACAGGGAAGGCCATCACAAGAGTCCCTCTCAACTGCCTCCTCCCCGTGGCTGAAGAGCTCCTACTGGAATCACAATGTGGATTCTGTCCATCAAGAAGCACAATGGACATGATCTTCACAGCAAGACAACTCCAAGAAAATGTAGGGAGCAGCAACAACCTTTCTACCTGGTCTTCTCTGACCTGACAAAGGCCTTCGACTCTACCAACCAGGAGGGATTATGGAACGTCCTCAAATTTGGCTGCCCAGAGAAATTCATCATCATCCTCTGACGACTGCATGATGACATGCAAGCTGTAATCCTTCCAACGGACCTACCACTGACCCAATCCCAATGCAAACTGGGGTCGAGCAAGGCTGTGTCATCGCACCAATGCTCTTTTCCATCATCATTGCCGCAACACTCCACCTCATCTCCTCATACTCACAGTACCAGAGACTGACAGATACAGAATGGATGTCACACTCACAGTACCAGAGTCTGACAGATACAGAATGGATGTCACACTCACAGTACCAGAGTCTGACAGACACAGAATGGATGTCACACTCAAAGTCCTGGAGTTTGATAGATACAGAATGGATGTCACACTCACAGTACCAGAGTTTGACAGATACAGAATGGATGTCACACTCACAGTCCTAGAGTCTGACAGATACAGAATGGATGTCACACTCACAGTACCAGAGTCTGACAGATACAGAATGGATGTCACACTCACAGTCCTAGAGTTTGATAGATACAGAATGAATCCACACAGCACCGGAGACTTCTTTTCTTCTTCTTCTTCTTTGGCCTCCTTGTCTCGAGAGACAATGGGTAAGTGCCTGGAGCTAGTCAGTGGTTTGTGAAGCAGCGTCTGGAATGGCTATAAAAGGCACATTCCAGAGCGACAGACTCTTCCACAGGTGCTGCAGATAAAATTGGTTGTCAGGGCTGTTACACAGTTGTTTCTCCCCTTGAGCTTCTGTCTTTTTTCCTGCCAACTGCTAAGTCTCTTCGGCTCACCACACTTTAGCGCCGCATTTATGGCTGTCCGCCAGCTCTGGCGATCACTGGCAACTGACTCCCACGACTTGTGATCAATGTCACAGGACTTCATGTCGTGTTTGCAAACGACATTAAAGCAGAGACATGGATGGTCGGTGGTTCTGATACCAGTGACGAGGTTGCTGTACAATGTGTCCTTGGGGATCCTGCCATCTTCCATGCGGCTCACATGGCCAAGCCATCTCAAGCGCCGCTGGCTCCGTAGGGTGTATATGCTGGGGATGTTGACCGCCTCAAGGACTTCTGTGTTGGAGATACGGTCCTGCCACCTGATGCCAAGGATTCTCCAGAGGCAGCAAAGATGGAATGTATTGAGACGTCACTCTTGGCTGACATACGTTGTCCAGGCCTCGCTGCCGTCGAGCAAAGTACTGAGGACACAGGCTTGATATACTTGGACTTTTGTGTTCCATGTCAGTGTGCCATTTCCCCACACTCACTTGGCCAGTCTGGACATAGCAGTGTTCTCGCACCTACACTGTTTGGGATCTTCTTCTCCCTGCTGCTCTCACATGCGTTCAAGTCTTCAGAAGAAGGAATTTTCCTCCACACAAGATCAGATGGCAGTTTGTTCAACCTTGCCCGTCTAAGAGCGAAGAGCAAAGTACAGAAAGTCCGCATCAGGGAACTCCTCTTTGCTGACGATGCTGCATTAACATCCCACACTGAAGAGTGTCTGCAGAGACTCATTGACAGCATTGCGGCTGCCTGCAACGAATTTGGCCTAACCATCATCCTCAAGAAAACGAACATCATGGGACAGGACATTATAAATACTCCATCCATCAATATGGGCGAACACGCTCTGGAAGTGGTTCAAGAGTTCACCTGTCCAGGCTCAACTATCACCAGTAACCTGTCTCCCGATGCAGAAGTCAACAAGCACATGGGAAAGGCTTCCACTGGTATGTCCAGACTGGCCAAGAGAGTGTGGGAAAATGGTGCACTGACACGGAACCAGAGACTGAGAGCTACCAAATTACATAAAACACTCAAACACAGGAGCAGAGAATAAAATAAACGGAATTAATTGCACACTCACATGCAATAGCAGAGACACAACGACACAGAATCAGTCAATAAGTGTCCTCCCAACAACAGCCAGGACATTTCCAGGGAGCTTGACACAGGGAGCGGCTGTTTTACTCCAAACTGGGACTGGAGAGAGTCTTTCTGAAATATACTTACAGATTGCAGTAAGGGTGTTTGTGATTGGCTGCAAATATTTATTCTGATTGGATGGCGGAAGACACCAATTGGAGAATTACAATATAAAACCGTTTTGACATCACTCCCAATCACCCAATCACAATCTTAACTTTCCCCCATCCCTCATTAGCATAGAGCTGTGGGATTGTCTATTTAATCCGCACTCGGAAGGGGTTTGGTTTATTTCTGTGTCTGAAATTGAAACTGAAGATGGTTGAGGAGAAGAAGAAAGCAGCTGCTAAGAAGGGCGCCAAGAAAACTGTGAGTAAACCGTCAGCAAAGGGAGGCAAAAGGCGGAGAAAGTCGAGGTAGGAGAGTTACTCCATCTACATCTACAAAGTGATGAAGCAGGTTCACCCCGACACCGGTATCTCTGTCGGAAGGGACAAAGGCGGTGACCAAGTACACCAGCTCCAAGTAAAACTGCACAATGGACTGAAAAACATCCCAAACACAACGGCTCTTTTAAGAGCCACCCACATTCTCTCTGAAAAAGCTACAACATCATCTCTCTGGTTTTGATTTGTTTTGTTTTTTTATACGAAGAGTCTGGAACTTTCTAATTGCCTTTCTGATCTCTTTTAACCCCATGGATTCTGGGTGATTCAGTTTCACTGTCTGTGATATCTTTGTGTCTCTACTTAATAATGGGGCGTAAATTAATTACTGATCACTGAGCCCATGTGCGCTTTGATCTCGGACTATTCTCCGTCCTTTTTGAAACAGTCTGTAAGCGGCGGCAGAAAGTCTCATTCACAGCATTGTGGAAGCGGACACATTTCAGGTCAATCTTTGTCAAGATACCGCATCACTGATTCTAGATTGAACCTATTTGTGGGAGAAAAAAGCGGACAGAAGATTTTTACTGTCAGGAGTTGAAATGAGAGACTGAGGTTTCCGCCAACAGCGGGGTTTCTAGTAAATGTACTTATTAATTATTGAGGCCGAGCTTGAACAAGGGAAACAAGTGACTGAGAACTGATCTGTCAGCTCATTGACGAAATGGTACAATAGCGAAAATGAACGCGCACATGGGGTCAGTGATCAGTAATTAATTTACACGGCATTATTAAGTAGAGACACAAAGATCTCAACAGTGAACGTGAATCACCCAGAATCCATGGGGTTAAAACAGATATCACAAAGGCAATTAGAAAGTTCCAGACCCTTTGGATAAAAAAAAAAACAAATTGATACTATCGGGATGATGTTGTAGCTTTTTCAGAGATTGTGGGTAGCTCTTAAAAGAGCCGTTGTGTTTGGGATGTTTTTCAGTCCATTGTGCAGTTTTACTTGGAGCTGGTGTACTTGGTCACCGCCTTTGCCCCTTCTGACACGGCGTGCTTGGCCAGCTCCCCGGGCAGCAGCAGGCGCACAGCGGTCTGGATCTCCCGGGAGCTGATGGTGCTGCGCTTGTTGTAATGGGCCAGGCGGGAAGCCTCACCCGCGATGCGCTCGAAAATATCGTTCACAAACGAGTTCATGATGCTCATGGCCTTGGAGGAGATGCCGGTGTCGGGGTGAACCTGCTACATCACTTTGTAGATGTAGATGGAGTAACTCTCCTTCCTCGACTTTCTCCGCTTCTTGCCGCCCTTTGCTGACGGTTTACTCACAGTTTTCTTGGCTCCCTTCTTAGCAGCTGCTTTCTTCTTCTCCTCAACCATCTTCAGTTTCAACTTCAGACACAGAAATAAACCAAACCCCTTCCGAGTGCGGATTAAATAGACAATCCCACAGCTCTATGCTAAGGAGGGATGGGGAAAAGTAAAGATTGTGATTGGGTGATTGGGAGTGATGTCACAATGGTTTTCTATTGTAATACTGTAATTAGTGTCCTTCGCCATCCAATCACATTCAAACTTTGCAGCCAATCACAAACATTCGTACTGCAATCAGGAAGGATGTTTCACAAAGACACTCCCCAGCTCCAGTTTACATTGAAAGTGCCGCTCCCTGTGTCAAGCTCTCTGGAAATGTTCTGCATGTTGTTGAGAGGACGCTTATTGATGATTCTGTGTCGTTGTGAGTGTGCAATTAATTCCATTTCTTTTATTCTCTGCTCCTGTGTTTGAGTGTGTTCTGTCATTCAGCAGTTCTCAATCTCTGGTGCTGTATGGATTTATTCTGTATTTATTTATTTCGAGATATCGCACTGAAACAGGCCCTTCGGGCCACCGAGTCTGTGCCGACCAACAATCACCCATTTATACTAACCCTGCAGTAATCCCAATCTACACTAGGGGCAATTTGCAATGACCAATTTACCTATCAACCTGCAAGTCTTTGGCGGTGGGAGGAAACCAGAGCACCCGGCGAAAACCCACCGGTCACAGGGAGAACTTGCAAACTCCGCACAGGCAGTACCCAGAATCGAGCCCGGGTCCCTGGAGCTGTGAGGCTGCAGTGCTAACCACTGCGCCACTGTATCTGTCAGACTCTGGTACTGTGTTTGAGTGTGACATCCATTCTGTATCTGTCAGTCTCTGTTGCTGTGTTTGAGTGTGAGGAGTTGAGGCGGAGTGTTGCGGCGAGGAAGATGGAAAAGAGCGTTGGTGCGATGACACAGACTTAGTTGACCCCAGTTTGCATTGGGATTGGGTCAGTGGTAGGTCCATTGGGAAGGATTACAGCTTGCATGTCATCATGCAGTCGTTGGAGGTCGGTGCCGAATTTTTCCGGCAGCCAAATTTGAGGAAGACGTTCCATAATCCTTCCTGGTTGGTCGAGTCGAAGGCCTTTGTCAGGTCAGAGAAGACCAGGTAGAAAGGTTGCTGCTGCTCCCTACATTTTCTTGGCGTTGTCTTGCTGTGAAGATCATGTCCACTGTGTCTCTTGATGGACAGAATCCACATTGTGATTCCAGTGGGAGATCTTCAGGCACGGGGAGGAGACAGTTGAGAAGGACTCTTGTGATGGCCTTCCCTGTAGTGAACAGCTGGGATACCCCTCTGTCATTACCACAGTCGGTCTTGTCACCATTTTTGGTGATGATCACAATGACAGCATCTCAGAGATCCCTGGCGTGCTCTCGTCCTTCCAGCTGAGGGAAATGAGACCATGTATTTGTGTTAAGTCTTCTTCTCTGTCGTATTTTAGATTTTCAGAGGGAAATCCATCTATGCCGGTGGCCTTCATTTTTTTTTTACCTGTTAGATTGCCTTTTCAATTTCTGTTGGGCTGGGATTGTGCTGACGTCATGGTGGGGAACAAGCTGTGGAATGTGGCACTTGCATCAAGGACTGAGTTGCGATTGAGAAGATCTTCAAAGTGCTACTTCCAACGAGTGCTGACTGCCTCTCTGACCTTGATCAGTGTCACTCCATTCTTTACTCTCAGTAGGGTAGGTCCTTGGTAATTTGGGCCATAAATGGTCTTGACGGTGCTGAAGAATCCACACATGTCGTGGCTGTCAGCAAGTTGCTGTATTTCCTGCACTCTTTCAGCCCATCAGCTGTTCTTTAGTTCGTGTAAGCAGATCTACTCTCCCGGACGAGTGGGAAACTATTGAAACTACATTTCCTGAAGCAAGGCCACTCCAACATCTGTCATTGGGCTGCAGTATGATGACAACGCTTGCATATGCGCACACTCAGAGGCCAAGCTTCAAACCCTCATCGATGCATTCATGGAGGCGCATGAAAGAATTGGCTTGAAGCAAAACATCCGGAAAGCGAAGGTCCTCTGCCAGCCTGCTCCCCGACACTGCCCCCGACTATTAAGATCCACGGCGAATCACTGGACAATGTGGATCACTGCTCATACCTTGGGAACCTCCTGTCACCAAGGGCAGATATCGACAATGACACTCAGGATCGCTTCTAGAAGGCCATGTGGCCCATAAATCCTGCTCTGCCATTCAATAAGATCATGCCTGTTCTGATTGAGGCCTTAATTCCACTTTCCTGCCTGTGCCCATTGACCAATGACTCCCTTGTACATGAAAAGATCTGTCTATCACAGCCTTGAATATATTCAATGACCCAGCCTCCACAGTCCTCTGGAGAACAGAATTCCAAAGATGAGCAACCCTCTGACAGAAGAAATTCCTCCTCATCTCTTTCTTGAATGGGAGACCACTTATCTTGAAACTGTGGCCCATAATTCTACATTCCCCCACAAGGAGAAGCATCTTCCCAGCATCTACCTGTCCAGCCCACTGAGAATCTTATAGGTTTCAATAAGATCACCTCTCAATCTTCTAAACTCCAGTGAGTAGAGGCCCAATCTGCTCAACTTTTTCTCACAAGTCAACCCTTCATCCCAGTAATCAGCCTAGTGAACATTCTTTGAACTGATTCCAATACAAGTATATCCCTCCTTAAGTAAGGAGACCAAAACTGTATGAAGTACTTTAGTTGGGATGCCACTAATGCCCTGCACAGTTCCAGCAAAACTTCCCTACTTTTATACTCCATTCCCCTTGCTAAAAATTCCAACATTCCATTTGCATTCCTAATTACTTGCTATACCTTCATGCTAACTTTTCTGTAATTCATGTACCTGGCACCCAGATCCCTCAGTACAGCAGCATTCTGCAGTCTGTCTCTGTGTAAGTAATATTCTGTTTTTCTATTCTTCCTGCCAAAGTAGACAATCTCACATTTTCCTATATTATACTCCATCTGCCAAACTTTTGCCCACTGACTTAACCTATCTATATCTCTTTGCAGACACTTTATGTCCTCCTCACAACTTTCTTTCCTACCTATCTTTGTACCACCAATAAATTTGGCAACAGTTCACTCAGTGCCTTCATGCAATTATTAATATAGACCATAAATAGTTGAGGCACCAGCACTGATCCCTGTGACATTCCATTAGTTACAGTTTTCCAATCTGAAAATGCCCCATTAGTCCCCACTCTCTGTTTCCTGTGAGTTAGCCAATCTTATATCCATGTGTGTGTAATTTTCAGTTTGTATCTATCAGTGTCTGGTACTCTATGTGAGTTTTGGACTCTTTCTTACACTCTCACTGCTATTTTTTGTGTGTTAGGTTGCTTTAGATGACTCAGGCTGAAGTACTGTGAGTGAGTGCAGTAATCAACCTATATCTTTCAGCATCTGGCACTGAGCATGTGTTTCAGCATCACTCTCTATCTGTCAGTATCTGGTACTCTGTGTGAGTGTGGGATTCATTATATAATCCTCCGTCCCTGGGACTGATGGCAAGTCTGGATTTATTCTCCATAAAATGTCAGCACAGCAACAGGCCATTGATGTGGTAGGTTTTCAGCAGACAATATATTTGAGGTTTTGCTTAGTATTAAATATCTGTCACTGTGAACACAATAGTGAAAGATAATGTATCCTGCAATCTGATACAGGATTGGTGTGCAAGTGTAACTCAGGCTGTACTAATCAATTTGATCAGTGCCATTCAGTCTGAGTGAGTATCTTGGACTTGCATGTAA
The DNA here is from genome assembly GCF_036365525.1 of Heterodontus francisci. NCBI lineage: Eukaryota > Metazoa > Chordata > Chondrichthyes > Heterodontiformes > Heterodontidae > Heterodontus > Heterodontus francisci. Next base: position 16,417,201 of record NW_027141852.1, read on the forward strand.
AATGAGCTCAGTCTGGAATTGTACAGTATCTTCCATCTGCCACTGTACGAGGTTTCAGGACTGGTATGTAACTTATAGCTCAGACTATACTGATCAAATTTATAATGTATCTTTTAGTTTCACAATCTGGATGAGTTTTAAACTGGAATCTGAGTTTGGATCTCAGGTTATATGATATTTCAGAATCTCTCAATCTGATTATGAACTTGAGTCTAATGTATATGTCTGGAAACATGATGGGAATTAATACTGATAATAAACTCATAACCTGTGTAAATATTGGGCTGGTATTTAACTTAAATCTCAGAGTACATTATTGAGGTTAATTCTGTCACTTTGAAACAGGAACCACGTGTCAGTTCTCTGTGTGTTTAATTTGTAGCTGAGGTTGCACTATTGTGGGATTGACACACTGATAACTTGATAGTGGGTGAGATGTTGGACTGGGATTTATGTATCTACCTGTCAGTGGTAATGAGTTGGGGTGACATAGAAACAACGTCTGTCTTTCCTGCTCTATTTGATTGATGGATTGAAAATGTGTCTCTGGAACTATTTCTGCTGTCTGAGACTGTGGAACTGATGACCTGTCTGTGACTGCGCTCTGTGAGTGATAATGTACATATTGTGTGTGAGAAGGAACTGGTGACACTCTTCCTTGTAACTTGGGTGGAGGAAATAGCCCATTTATTCTGGTTCATTCAATCATTTGCCTGTTTGAACAAAAGTATGTTTGTAACTAAAATACAGGTGAGATCAAAGATATAGAGTTTGAATGAATTTAATCTCTCAAATAATAATCATTATGGATACCCGCAAAAGAACCACCGCAACACAAATATTGTCACTGTTTCACTCCACTACAGTAAGTTTCTTCCCATTCTGTCTCCATCCCCTTGTCCACACACAACCCGAGAATGGCCTCTCCACTCACTCCATGTTCTGAGACCAGTTCCAGATCCACTCCGCCTCTTACAAACAGCCCTCGTCTGCCCCTGAACTTGCCCCGGACTCGATGCTGATCTCTGAGTCTATCTGCGGACATGCTCCCAAAGCGATCTGCTGCTGGAAGGAGGCTGCTGTTTGCTGCCTTGCCCCGGGACCGGGATCTCTCCATTCGCGGCTGTTTTAAACCATCTTCTTCCGCTCACAGGCAGTGCTGGGGGAGGGGTGCGCTGTCGCAGATTTCTGCAGCACTTCAGCCAGAAACGTGGAAAACTTCCGGCACAGAATGAGTCCATTCGGCCCATCGTGTCCGCGCCAGCGGAATGAGAGGGATATAGCCTGTTCCCACAGTTTGTTGTTATTGGACAGTGAAGTGTGGAAACAGAAACGGACAGTCAGGATGTGGGGAGTTACACAAAGAGAATCTATTATAAGCACCAGGTGAGAAGTGTGAAGGATACATTTTAAACAGCGGCTGTTTGGTTTCATTTGAACGGTTAGACCATGAGAGCGGGATCAGGAAATCTGACCTGTGTAAAAGTCCCTGCTCCATCGGTCAGTCCCATTCATGGCCCAGTGGATTGTTTCTGGATGTTATTTAATTGTTGTAAAATGGCCAAAGCCCCTGGTATGCAGTCGCTGGGGGCTGCAGGACTGCAGTGGAATCAGACACTGACTCTGTTTGTATTGCTGGGTTTCCTTTGTGATTGTTCACAATGATTATTCATTGAAAAATTGTTTTGGTCTCTCTTGTAACTTCCATCACATCTCTTCCTGAATTATAATAAATACTTTTTCTTTCCACAGGCAATACTTGAGGAAGCTGAATAAATGTAGTGATTCCTCGACACAAGGGGAAGTGCAGCCAGCTCCTCACACACAGTAAGTACAGTATCAGTCACAGAGAGCAGAGACATCAATTCCACAATCACCGACAGCAGAAGTAGTCAGAACACAAAAACACACAAAATAGGAGCAGGAGTAGATCATATGGCCCGTGGAGCCTGCTCCGCCATTCAGTACCATCATGGATGATCTTAGGCTTCAATTCCACTTTCCCGCCTGCTCGCCTTATCCCCTGATTCTCTGAGAGATCAAAAATCTGTCTATCGCAGCTTTACATGTATTCAATGATGGAGCATCCACAATACTCTGGAGTAGAAAATTCCAAAGATTCACAACCCTTTGAGTGAAATAATTTCTCCTCATCTCAGTCCTAAATGATCAGCCCCTTATCGTGGGACTGTGTCCCCATGTTTTAGATTCTCTGACCAGCAGAAACAATCTCAGTGTCTCCCCTATCCAGCCCCTTCGGAATTTTGTATGTTTCAATGAGATCACCTCTCATTCTTCTAAACTCCAGAGTATAGGCCCAATTTACTCAGCCTCTCATGATAGGACAATCCCCTCATCCCAGGGACTAATTTAGTGAACATTTGCTGCACCGCCTCCAATGCACATATATCCTTTCTTAAGTGTGCAGACCAAAACTTCACACTGTATTCCAGATGTGGTCTCACCGAAATCCTGTGCAATTGTAACTCACTTCTTTATTGCTGTATTCTAATCCCCTCGCAATAAAGGCCAACACGCCATTTGCCTTCCTAATTGCTTGTTGTACCTGCATGCTAACTTTCTGTATTCCTTGTACAAGAACACTCAATTCTCTTTGAACACCAACAGTTACAAGTTTCACACCTTTTATCAAATATTCTACTTTTCTATTCTTATGACCAAAGTGAAGAACTTCACACTTCCCTACATTATACTCCATCTTCTTGCCCACTCACTGAACTTGTCTAAATCTCTTTGCAGCCTCTCTATGTCCTCCCACAGCTTCCCTTTCCACCTACCTTTGTATCATCAGCAAACCTAGATACATTACTCTCTGTCTCTTCATCTAAGTCATTAATTTAGATTGTAAATAGCTGAGACCCCAGCACTTATCCTTGCGACACTCCATTATTCACTGCCTGCCAATCTGTTTCTACCCACTCTTTGCTTCCTGTCCGTTAACCAATCCTCTATCCATGCTAATATATTACCCACAATTCCATGAGTCCCTTATCTTCTCTATTAACCTTTTATGTAGCACCTTATTGAATGCCTTTTGGAAATCCAGGAATATGACTAGTTTCCCTTTACCCTGCTAGTTACATCCTCAAAAAACTCTCATAAATTTGTCAAACAAGATTTCCCTTCAGGAAAATCATGTTGACTTGTTTGAATGCTTTTCTCAATGCATTGTTCAGACTTCCTGCATTTTCCCAAGGACTGATATTAGGCTAACTGGCCTGTAGTTCACAGTTTTCTCTCTCCCTCCTTTCCTGAAAGGCAGTGTAACATTTGCCAACTTCCAATCTGATGGAAATTTTCTGACCCCCTCCCACACCCACTGCAATATTACAGGGAACGGGGGTGGGGAGAAACAGCCTGTCTGCCCCAGGCCAAGCAAGGCCCTTAATTGGCCAATTAACAGCCACTTATGGGCCTCCTCTCTCTGCTGCAGGTATTTTATCCTCGGTTGGGTTGGGGGCGGGGAGGCAGTGTGGCAAAGGCACCAAGAACCCTGCCTGATAAAACCAGGCATCTTTCTTGCGGGCTGCGGGGGGGTCCTCCTGATTAGGCACCCTGTTCCCCATGGAGGGCCACCCTCAAAGCTCCAACCGCTCCCATTGGGCACCCCCGGACCTTGTACCTGACCCCCCATTGCCTCAGACTTAAAGGCAACATTATATATTCTATCAGAACAGACTGAATGACAAATAACATAGCACTCCACAAAACTATAGTGTTCGAGTGAAAGATATTGTCTCAGTTATTTATTGCAGCCTGAGCTACACATTATATGCCAATCTAAAATCACATACAGTTTCAGACTGAGATACAGTATTTATTCCATAAATGCAAAATGAGCTATATGTCCCACAGGAGTTCATACTATTGAACAAGCCTGGGCTGTTTTCTCTAAGTGGTCACCTAATAGAAGCATTGCATAATATGAAGGGTTTCGTTAGGGTAGAGGTAGAGATGTTTCCCACTTGTGGTGGAGTCCAAAGCTGTCGATATGAAATAGTCAGTAATAAATTAAATAAATAACTCAGGGGAATCTTCTTTACCCTGCTTTGACAGCACTTGAGCTGCTGAACATTGTTACATTTAACATCAAGCTAAATGATTAAATGAGGCAAAAACAATTTGAGAGATTTGCTGATAGGATTAGATGAAGTAGGGTTGGAGTAACCTCATTGGAACTACCAGCACTTGGGCAGAAAAGCCTGTCTCTGTGCTGTAAATACTATGTTATTTTGTGTAGAGTGAATCCAGAATGACAAACTAACCCAGAGATTAATGGCTACTGAATGCATCCCACACACAGGCAGTACCAGAGACTGACAGATACTGAACAAAATCCACACTCACAGGCAGTACCAGAGACTGACAGATGCTGAACAAAACTCACACTCACAGGAAGTACCAGAGACTGACAGATACTGAACAAAACCCACACTCACAGGCAGTACCAGAGACTGACAGATACTGAACATAACCTCCACTCACAGGCAGTACCAGAGACTGACAGATACTGAACAAAACCCACACTCACAGGCAGTACCAGAGACTGACAGATACTGAACAAAACCCACACTCACAAGAAGTACCAGAGACTGACAGATACTGAACACAACCCACACTCACAGGCAGTACCAGAGACTGACATATACTGAACATAACCTACACTCACAGGCAGTGCCAGAGACTGACAGACATTGAACATAACCTAAACTCACAGGCAGTACCAGAGACTGACAGATACTGAACAAAACCCACACTCACAGGCAGTGCCAGAGACTGACAGACATTGAACATAACCTACACTCACAGGCAGTACCAGAAACTGAAAATATTGAACGAAAAGTACACACGCGGACAGTACCTGTGACTGACAGGTACTGAACAAAACACACACTCACAGGCAGGACCAGAGACTGACAGATGTTATGTCCATCCCAAATGCACAACAGAAACAATAACTGAGAGATCCAACAGAAATCCAACACTTACATATAATACCAGTGACTTAAAGGTACAGAATTAATCGCACTCTCAAATATAGTGCATGTGACTGGGATACAGAATGAGTCTATACTGACACATAGTACCAGGGAATGACAGATACAGAATGAATCACACAGTCACATACAGCAACAGGGACATTTTGGCACAGTATGAATCTGACAGTCGTGTACAGAAACAGAGGCTGACAGATATCAAATGAAACCCACACACACATACAGTGACACTGAGAGCTATAACATATATGCCACATTCATATATAGTACCAGAGATTGACAGATACAGAATGAATTCCACACACACAAACAGTTCCAGAGCCTTATACATTCAGAGTGAATATCACACTTTGTACCACAGACTGACCAATGCAGCATGAATCCCACACTCCCACTCAGTAATAGAGACTGACAGCCACAAATACAGAATGATTCTCATTCTCATGTACAGGAGAACTGACTGATTTGCCACAATGGTGTCTCTAATCTTTGGGCAAACTCAGTGTAATAACAACTTGTCTCCATTCCCAGTATTTCTAAATCCCACCTGTCCTCCATAATCTGAACAATTATTGCATGTCGTGTTGACTGTCTGATCTGTAAACTGCACTGCATCACAGATTGCTGACATTTGCTAGCTGAAAGTGAGAACTGCAACATAGAAGCAGAAATTGGCACAGCCTGTCAGGGTTAATAAACAGGTAATGTGAGGTAATAAACTTTGTAATAAACTCATATTGCTTCACATTTTTATACAGAAAATAAAAGTAATCAATTCTTAATAAAAATGTTTACTACATTGATCTGATATTTGTAAATGTGCCCTGTTATATATTACACTACATTGAGCAGTATTTCTGTCTGATTTTTCAGGATACTATTTGCATTACTTCAAATAAAGAAAACATAACTACACAAAGAACTGAGCACAATGCTGAAAGTTTCACAGCAAACAGTCAAAAGGGAAAGAGATAACATATAGAAAGAAAAAAAGCTAAAATGCTGAAAACACTCAGCCAGTCCGGAAACAACTGTGGAGAAGAGAAGCTCGGGTTAATGGTCCAGTTCTGTGACCCTTCCATAGACCTGAAACATTGCTCCTCCCTTCCTCTCTCCACAAATACTGCTGGAACTGCTGAGTGTTTCCAGAATCTTCTGTTATTCAGATTTCTAGCGGCTGCGGTATTTCTCTTTTTGAAGAATAAAACAATTCCTGGGAGGGAATGAAAGTTTACATAAGAAATAAGAGCAGGAGTGGCCACTCTGCCCATTGAAATAGTTCCACCATTCAATAATATAACAGCTGTTCTCCTTCCTCAACTCCATCTTACCACACTGGCACAGCCCCCTTGATTCCCTTAATATCCAAAAACCTATCGATTTCTCTTGAATATACACAATGATTGAGCATCCAGAGCTCTCTGGGATTCAGAATTCCAAAGATTCATAACCCTTTGACTGAAAAGAAAATCTCCTCTTCTCAGTCAAATATGACCAAGCCCTTTATACTGAGACTGTAACCCTTCATTCTAGATTGCCCAGCTAGAGGAAACATCCTCCCAGCATTTACCATGTCAAGCCACTGTGCATTTTATCTGCCAGTGAGATTACCTCTCACTCTACTGAGTTCTGGGGAACAGAGGCCTAGTCTATTCAATCTCTTCTCATAGGACAATCCCCTCATCCTAGGAAGCAGCCTAGTGGCACGTCTCTGTACTCCCTCTAAGGAAAGTATATCCTTCCTTAGATAAGGGGACCAAAACTGCACAGCACTCCAAGTGTGATCTCACGCTGTATAATTGCAATAAATACTCATACTCTAATCTCTTTGCAATAAAGACAAACATATCATTTGCTTTCCTAATTGGTTGAGTACCTGCACGTAAACTTTCTGTGATCCCTGGACAAGGACACTCGGGTCCCTCTGAATGTAAACATTCCCCATTCTCTCACTAATTTCAAAAATGTTCTGTATTGCTGTTTTAGATTAGAGATACAGCACTGAAACAGGCCCTTCGGCCCACCGAGTCTGTGCCGAACATCAACCACCCATTTATACTAATCCTACACTAATCCCATATTCCGACCAAACATCCCCACCTGTCCCTATATTTCCCTACCACCTGCCTCTGCAAGTGACAATTTATAATGGCCAATTTACCAATCAACCTGCAAGTCTTTTGGCTTGTGGGAGGAAACCGGAGCACCCGGAGAAAACCCACACAGACACAGGGAGAACTTGCAAACTCCACACAGGCAGTACCCGGAATCGAACCCAGGTCCTTGGAGCTGTGAGGCTGCGGTGCTAACCACTGCGCCGCCCTGCCAAAGTGCGTAACTGTACACTTCTCCCCATTATATTCCATCTCTCACATTCTTGCCCACATACTTAGTCTGTCTAAATCCCTTTTTTCCCCCTTTGCATCCTCCTCACTGTTTACTTTGCCACCTCACTTTATATCATCGGCAAACATGGATAACATTACATTCGGTCACCTCATCTAAGTCATTGATACAGAATGGAAATAACTGAGTCCCGAGCACCTATCCTTGCAGTATCCAATTACTTACAGCTTTCCTGCCGAAAATGACTGGGTTATTCCTACTCTCTGTTTTTTGTCTGTTAACTACTACTCAATCTATACTAATATATTATCCCCAAATTGCATGGGACCTACATTGGTGTAATAACTACTTGTTTGATAACTTATTGAATGCTTTTTGAAAATCCAAACAGACTACATCCACTGGTTCCCCTTATCTGCCCTGGCAGTTACAACCTCTACATATTCTAATAATTTATCATTGACGATTTCCTTTTAATAAATCCATGTTGACTCTGCCCAACCATATTCTGATATTCCACATCACCCTTTACCACGTCTGTAATAATAGATTGTAGCATATTCCCCATTGCTGATGTCAGGCAAACTGGCCTCTAGTTCCTTGCTTTCTCTCTCCTTCCTTTCTTGAATAGTGTGGATATGTTTGTTACCCTCCAATCCACAGCTTCCAGAATCCAGGAATTGTTATTTTTATAAGCAATGGGAATAGCTGTGGGAAAATGAATCTGAGTAATTCTATTCTGAGTCCACTGTATGATTCAGGTCAAATAATAATTATCAATAAAAAAGGAGTAAAATCAGAGTTCAATTGAACTTTAATTTGAAGGAAATCAGTGTTGGAAATATGTTTATTCAAATTATACACTTCTTGGTTTGGGAAACAAAATTCCTTTGAGACAGTACCCAACTCAGTTCCTATCTTTCAGTTTCTCATCTGAGGAATTTAAGGAACGCCAAACTGTAATGGCTGGGAATCAAACCCGGGCACAGCTGCTTGGAAGGTCATTGACCTGAAACATTAACTCTGTTCTCTCTCCACAGATGCTGCCTGACCTGCTGAGTATTTCCAGCATTTTCTGTTTTTATTCCAGCTGTTTGGAAGGCAGCTATGTTCACTGCTCTAACAGCATCGCTCACATGGAGCAATACATTGAGTCTTTCTGTGGATTTTGGGACTGTGCCGCTGTCTTTTGGTCGCTGATGCTATAATCAGAGCCAATAAAATACTCAGCTCAGTTCCAGGTGTTTAAAACTGGTGAACTGAAAGGTGACATGAAGAAAAACTTTTTCATGGAGTGAATGATTAGGATCGGGGATGCCTGATAGGCTGAAGAAGGCAGATTCAATCATAGCTTTCAAAAGGGAATTGGATAAGTAATTGAAATGAAAAATATGCAGGGCGGAAGAAAGGCCAATAAGCTGGCATGGAATCAATGGGCTGAATGGCCTCCTATTGTGTTGTAACTATTCACTGATACTGTGAGTCTAAGACCAAAATTTGATTAAAGACGTGTTTCAGCCTAGTTTCTGTTACAGATCTCAAACAGAGTTTGGCTGTTTATCAGGGTGTTTCTGAACAGCAATAAATCACAATTTTACAGCACACAAAGAGTTCATTTGAACAATTGTGCCCGTGGCCGCTCTTTGAACGAATTATCTAATCAGTTCCACCTCCCTGTCATTTTCACATTGCCCTGTAATTTCCCCATCAAGTAATGATTCAATTCCCTCAGGAAAGTTATTATTGAATCTGTTTTCACCTCCCTTTTCAAGCAGTACATTTCTGATCATCAGAACGCGTGTTAAAATATCACCTCGTCTCCCCCTCTGATTCTTTTAACAATTCTGTGTCCACTGGTTACAGACCCTTCTGCCAGTGGGAACAGTTCCTCTTAAACCCATTACAATGTCGAACACAACTATTAAATATTACATTAACATCTCTGCTCCAAGAAGAATTAATCCAGCTTTGCTATTCTTTCCCGCATCTCTTGAACCATTCTGGTCAATCTCCTCTGCACTCTCTCTCAGGCCTTGATATCCCTGCTGAAGTGTGGAACCTAGAATTAGACACAATGCTCCAGCTGAGGCCGGTAACTAGTGATTTAATTTATAAAAGTTGAGCATAAACTCCTTGTTTGTGACCCGTATTCCCATTTCTGGTTTCTAACCCAGTGTCGGCTCTGAGCTGTTGAAACTGCCTGAATAAATATTTCCGCCCAACAAAGCGCTCAATTTAGAGAGGCCGGAATGTGAGAAGTTGCTGAAAATAAGGGATCCTCACAGCCAGGTGACATTTCCCAGTGGATTTTTCAATAGAAACTGGGGCTGGAGAGAGTCTTTGGGAAATGTAATTCCTGAATGAAGTGAGAGAGTTTGTGATTGGTTGCAGATGTTAAATCTGATTGGATGGCGAAAGAGACCAATTAGAGTATTACAATATCAAACCATTGTGACATCACTCCCAATCACAATCTTTACTTTCCCCCATCCCTCATTAGCATAGAGCTGTGGGATTGTCTATTTAATCCGCACTCGGAAGGGGTTTGGTTTATTTCTGTGTCTGAAATTGAAACTGAAGATGGTTGAGGAGAAGAAGAAAGCAGCTGCTAAGAAGGGCGCCAAGAAAACTGTGAGCAAACCGTCAGAAAAGGGCGGCAAGAGGCAGAGAAAGTCGAGGAAGGAGAGTTACTAAATCTACATCTACAAAGTGATGAAGCAGGTTCACCCCGACACCGGTATCTCCTCCAAGGCCATGAGCATCATGAACTCGTTTGTGAACGATATTTTCGAGCGCATCGCGGGTGAGGCTTCCCGCCTGGCCCATTACAACAAGCGCAGCACCATCAGCTCCCGGGAGATCCAGACCGCCGTGCGCCTGCTGCTGCCCGGGGAGCTGGCCAAGCACGCCGTGTCGGAAGGGACAAAGGCGGTGACCAAGTACACCAGCTCCAAGTAAAACTACACAATGGACTGAAAAACATCCCAAACACAACGGCTCTTTTAAGAGCCACCCACAATCTCTCTGAAAAAGCTGCATCCGAACATCTCTATTAAATCACTTAAAGACAATGTATAATATAATAAGGATCTTACTGCTGTGTTTGCTGTCCCATCAACCTTACAAGAACTCATAATCTGCTCACCCATCTTCACTTTTTTGCTTAAAGCTGTTATTGTACTGTTTTTTTTCACAGACCCTGAATGACCGCATTAACAGCTGCTTTCAGTGTTGAGGGTTAGACCTTAATCCCTTAATGATTTTATTAACAGCAACTCTCCGCAGTGCAACAGCCTGGGATGGGATTATTACAGAGCAGGTTAAGGGCAGTTCCAGAACTCGTTCCGGCTCCCTCTTTTCACAGAAGGACACTGAGCTCTGATTGAAAACTAAACAATGTTTCACTTCAGGCCAATGCAATGAACAGGGATTTATTCCCAACAGGGCCAGTTTGAAAGCGATTGGAGAATGAGCCACAATTTAAACAACATTTTACAAGTTGAATAAAAGAAAATACAGAGAAGGGATTTTAAATTTTTGACGAAGAATTACATTTATTTTCATCCGCTCCTTTCCGGCAATGAAATTGGCGGGCTTTTTGAAATTGAACAATTCTCTGCTTCTGATGTCGTGGCGGGTAAATCCCGCCCTCTTCTGTTTGTCAGTGACCTGATTATTGGTGAATATAGGCAAATGAAGTGAATTAGGTACCGACCAATGAGGAAAATTCTCAATCTATAAGTAAAGTAAATGCTGCGTAAATTAACCATTCTTTGTGAAAGCATTTGTGATATTGTGGAAATGTCTGGAAGAGGAAAGACCGCCGGGAAAGCTCGGGCCAAGGCCAAGTCTCGCTCCTCCCGGTCTGGACTGCAGTTCCCGGTGGGCCGTGTTCACAGACTCCTGAGAAAGGGCAACTATGGTGAGCGTGTGGGTGCCGGAGTCCCGGTCTATCTGGCTGCTGTGCTCGAGTATCTGACTGCTGAAATCCTCGAGCTGGACGGTAATGCGGCCCGGGACAACAAGAAGAGCCGCATCATCCCCAGACACCTGCAGCTGGCCGTGCGCAACGACGAGGAGCTCAACAAGCTGCTGGGAGGAGTGACCATCGCTCAGGGCGGGGTGCTGCCTAATATCCAGGCCGTGCTGCTGCCCAAGAAAGCCAGCGTTCAGAGCTCCCAGAAAAAGTAAAGCGGCCAAAATGTCATCTAATATCCCAAAGGCTCTTTTCAGAGCCACCCACAGTCTCTGTGAAAGGGCTGATTATTGTCTAATTCCAGCATGTCAGTAACAGAACAGAATAGGAACTGTTTAAAATGTTTCAGTAACTATTTCAGTGACTTCTCAGTGTGTCCCCCTGAATCCTGTGTGAAGGGGAATTACCCATCGTCTGTAACTTATCACTTCCACACCGAGTTTGAGTTATTGGTCCCTTAAGGATTGCTGAATGGAGTCTTTTCCCATGGAGTGGGAAATAAATGTCAGGTTAAAACTGTGCGTAAAATAGCGCCTGGAATTTGTGGCGATAAAAGCGGAATAAAAAATGGTCAAGGTTACGGGAAAATATTTTACCAACAAATTTAAATAGATTTTCCAGTAATCGCTTCTTTTCGACACTGAAATTGGCGCCTTTTTCGAATTCAAACTGTGTTAGGACGACAATTTAAGCCAATGATTTGCTGTGTTTTCGAATTCGAGGCTCTGCGATTGGTTAAGACATGCGAATGGGAAGAGGGTGACCAATCAGAAGTGAGCGCGGGCTCAAACCGGGAATTCCAGAGTGATGTGGCTTTTCACTGAGGGCATGTGTGGACTGGGGAAATAACTAAATGTGGAGCCTCAGGCGCTGTTTACACAGCCCGTTTAGAAAATCAAATCCACTGCACATCCTTGCTGCAATTGAAATGTCAAACTCTGCGATTCCAAGTTTCTACCCGAACACAGCGCAGATTTATTCCAGACAGTTCTGAACAGCCTATCAGATCTCCCGTTTCCAGGTCACTGCTCTCTCTGTGAGGCGGTGGGTGGCTCTTAGAAGAGCCTTTGTTGTGTGTTTGCAGGAAAGGGTCGAGTTGTTCAACCGCCGAATCCGTAGAGAGTGCGGCCCTGCCATTTCAGAGCGTACACCACATCCATGGCAGTGACCGTCTTGCGCTTGGCGTGCTCAGTGTAGGTGACCGCATCCCTGATCACATTCTCCAGGAAAACCTTCAACACCCCGCGAGTCTCCTCATAGATCAAACCCGAGATCCGCTTGACCCCGCCACAGCGAGCCAGGCGGCGGGCGGATTGCTGGTTTGGTGATGCCCTGGATATTCTCATGAAGCACTTTGCAGTGCGGCTTTGCTCCCCCTTTGCCCAGTCCTTTGCCTCCTTTACCTCTGCCTGACATTTTTTTATTTCCAAAATATACTTTATTCTTAAAAATCTGTAAAAATTACATTCCCAAACAGTTTAAAACAGCATCAAGTCAACAAATACCAACAGTGCAAAGGTGATCCGTTTCCTTCTATACAATTTTGAGTTGCCTCACAACCCTTCCATTTCATTGTCATGCCATATACATTTTTACATTTACAGCACAAAAAGTTTTCCCGATACAGTTCGAGGGGTTTCCCATGGATCCAGCCCCTCCGTTCAGCTTGGTGGGGGGACCTTACACAGTGGTCTTTCCACATTGAGCCTTTGCTGCGGCTGCCCCAAGCTTTAGTGCGTCCCTCAGCACGTAGTCCTGGACCTTGGAATGTGCCAGTCTGCAACATTCGGTCGTGTACAACTCTTTGCGCTGGAAGACCAGCAAGTTTCGGGCAGACCAAAGGACTTCTTTCACCGAGTTGATAGTGTTCCAGCAGCAGTTGATGTTTGTCTCGGTGTGCGTCCCTGGGAATAGCCCGGAGAGCACAGACTCCTGTGTTACAGAGCTGCTTGGGATGAACCTTGACAAAAACCACTGCATCTCTTTCCACATCTGCTTTGCAAAGACACATTCCAGGAGGAGGTGGGCAACCGTCTCTTCCCCACCACAGCCACCGTGGGGGCATTGTGCAGAGGGGGCGAGACTTCGGGTGTGCATGAAGGATCTGACGGGGAAGGCTCTTCTCACCACCAGCCAAGCTACGTCTTGGTGCTTGTTTCAAAATTCTGGTGATGAGGCATTCTGCCAAATGACTTTGGCGGTCTGCTCGGGGAACCATCCGACAGGATCCCCCGTCTCCTTTTCCCGTAGGGCCTTGAGGACATTCCGTGCAGACCACTGCCTGATGGATCGGTGGTCAAAGGTGTTTTCCCGCAGAAACTGCTCCACGAAGGATAGGTGGTACGGCACAGTCCAACTTGATGGAGAGTTCTGCGGCAATGTGACCAGGCCCATCCTTCGCAACACCAGGGACAGATAGAACCTCAGCACGTAGTGACACTTGGAGTTTGCGTACTGGAGATCTACATACAGCTTGATGCAGCCGCACACGAAGGTGGTCATCAGGATGAGGGCCACGTTGGGTACATTTTTCCCGCCCTTGTCCAGTGATTTGAACATCGTGTCCCTCCGGATCCGGTCCATTTTAGATCCCCAGATGAAGCGGAAAATGGCTCGGGTGACTGCCACAGCGCAGGACTGGGGTATGGGCCAGACCTTCGCCACGTAGAGCAGCACAGGGCGGCACAGTGGCGCAGTGGTTAGCACTGCAGCTTCACAACTCCAGCAACCCGGGTTCAATTCTGGGTACTGCCTGTGTGGAGTTTGAAAGTTCTAGCTGTGTCTGCGTGGGTTTCCTCCGGGTGCTCCGGTTTCCTCCCACGTGCCAGAGACTTGCAGGTTGATGGGTAAATTGGCCATTATAAATTGCCCCTAGTGTAGGTAAGAGTCCTTTCCTATCCTGAGTGGTGTGAAACAGGGCTGTGTTCTCACACCCACACTTTTTGGGATTTTCTTCTCCCTGCTGCTTTCACATGCGTTCAAATCCTCTGAAGCAGGAATTTTCCTCCACACAAGATCAGGGGGCAGGTTGTTCAACCTTGCCCGTCGAAGAGCGAAGTCCAAAGTACGGAAAGTCCTCATCTGAGAACTCCTCTTTGCTGACGATGCTGCTTTAACATCTCACACTGAAGAGTGCCTGCAGAGTCTCATCGACAGGTTTGCGGCTGCCTGCAATGAATTTGGCCTAACCATCAGCCTCAAGAAAACGAACATCATGGGGCAGGACGTCAGAAATGCTCCATCCATCAATATTGGCGACCACGCTCTGGAAGTGGTTCAAGAGTTCACCTACCTAGGCTCAACTATCACCAGTAACCTGTCTCTCGATGCAGAAATCAACAAGCTTCCACTGCTATGTCCAGACTGGCCAAGAGAGTGTGGGAAAATGGCGCACTGACACGGAACACAAAAGTCCGAGTGTATCAGGCCTGTGTCCTCAGTACCTTGCTCTACGGCAGCGAGGCCTGGACAACGTATGCCAGCCAAGAGCGACGTCTCAATTCATTCCATCTTCGCTGCCTTCGGAAAATACTTGGCATCAGGTGGCAGGACTATATCTCCAACACAGAAGTCCTTGAAGCGGCCAACACCCCCAGCTTATACACACTACTGAGTCAGCGGCGCTTGAGATGGCTTGGCCATGTGAGCCGCATGGAAGATGGCAGGATCCCCAAAGTCACATTGTACAGCGAGCTTGCCACTGGTATCAGACCCACCGGCCGTCCATGTCTCCGCTATAAAGACGTCTGCAAACGCGACATGAAATCGTGTGACATTGATCACAAGTCGTGGGAGTCAGTTGCCAGCATTCGCCAGAGCTGGCGGGCAGCCATAAAGACAGGGCTAAATTGTGGCGAGTCGAAGAGACTTAGTAGTTGGCAGGAAAAAAGACAGAGGCGCAAGGGGAGAGCCAACTGTGCAACAGCCCCGACAAACAAATTTCTCTGCAGCCCCTGTGGAAGAGCCTGTCACTCCAGAATTGGCCTTTATAGCCACTCCAGGCGCTGCTTCACAAACCACTGACCACCTCCAGGCGCGTATCCATTGTCTCTCGAGATAAGGAGGCCCAAAAGAGAAGAAGTGTAGGTAGGTGGTAGGGAAATATAGGGACAGGTGGGGATGTGGTAGGAATATGGAATTAGTGTAGGACTAGTATAAAATGGGTGGTTGATGGTCGGCACAGACTCGGTGGGCCAAAGGGCCTGTTTCAGTGTTGTATGTCTGAACTAAACTAAACTAAAACTAAACAACGTGATCGCCTCGCACCTGATAACCAGGTTCTTACCCACAATGGAGAGAGATCGCTGCCCCCACATGCTCAACTTTTGTTGTACCTTGGCTACTCGCTCCTCCCAGATTTTGGTGCACGGAACTGCCCTTCCGAACCATATCCCCAGCACCTTCAGGTAATCTGACCTGACGGTGAAGGGGACAAAGGATCGGTCAGCCCAGTTCCCAAAGAACATGGCCTCGCTCTTGCCGTGGTTAACTTTGGCTCCCGAGGCCAGTTCGAACTGGTCGCAGATGCTCATCAGTCTGCGCACGGACAGCGGATCCGAGCTTCTGCCTGACATGATAATTCTTCACTCAGTTCACTGCTGGATATGAGAAACAGAATCCTTCAGGCTCCTTTTTATAGCGGCCACCCGGACCTGGCTGAGAAGTGCAGTGAGGGGAGGAGACAGAGTGAAGATTAAACAGAGAGCGGGAGGGGAGGAGACACCCAGAGTGACAGCCAGAGAGAGAACGGCCCCTCATCTTTCAGCTCCACCTCCAGTTTGCTCCGGGCTGCCAATTTCAAACCCTTTATTAACAGTAGAACCGAAACCCAGCTCTCCACACAAACCCTTCCAGACTCGGCCTTCACAGTCAAAGCTTTCCAGAAAGCCGGAGCTTTTAAATATGATCCTGCTACAATTAACACTCAGTAATATTCCCACCTAAACGCAGTCCATTCTATAACAAGAAACCTCCTCAGTAACATCACCATTTCCATACACATCCGCTTCCAGCAGTTTACAAACATCTTATTGCAGCTGTTTGGGGAATCTCCTGTGTTAAGATTGGAGTTGGAAAGCGGTCTTTACCTGGCAGTGTTACCGTCTCACACTGAATCTGCCAGACATCCTGTTCTCTTTATTGTGAGAGAGAATGTGTGGATTTAGGAAATGTTCATTTGAAATGATCTCTATTGAGAACGAGCCCGGCCGTGGGACAGGTATTCCAGTGCAAAGAGCTGTCCATGACCGAGTGTTGCAGACTGGCACATTGCAACATCCAAGACTATGTGCTGGACGCATTAAAGCTTGGGGAAGCCAGCATGGAGTCTCAACGGGGAAAGGCTGAAGTCTAAGACAATGTATGTCAGCCAAGAGCGACGTCTCAAGTCATTCCATCTTTGCTGCCTCCGGAGAATCCTTGGCATCATGTGGCAGGACTGTATCTCCATTGCAGAAGTCCTCAAGGAGGCCAACATCCCCAGCATATACACCCTACTGAGCCAACGGCGCTTGAGATGGATTGGCCATGTGAGCTGCATGGAAGATGGCAGGATTCCCAAGGACACATTGTGCAATGAGCTCGCCACTGGTATCAGACCCACCGGCCGTCCATGTCTCTGCTTTAAAGACGTCTGCAAACGCGACATGAAGTCCTGTGACATTGACCACAAGTCGTGGGAATCAGTTACCAGTGTTCGCCTGAGCTGACGGACAGCCATAAAGGCGGGGCTGAAGTTTGTTGAGTTGAAGAGACTTAGCTGTTGGCAGGAAAAAAGACAGAAGCGCAAGGAGCGAACCAACTGTGTAACAGCCCCGACAACCAATTTTATCTGCAGCACCTGTGGAAGAGTCTGTCACTCTAGAATTGGCCTTTAAAGCCACTCCAGGTGCTGTTTCACAAACCACTGACCACTTCCAGGCGCTTACCGATTGCCTCTCGAGACAAGGAGGCCAAAGAAGGCCATTGTGCAGTGAGGGACTGGAACCCATGTAAAACCCCTTGGGCTGTATGCACCAGAGAATGTTTGATGTATAATGTAATTACTGTAAATATAACCTGTGCAGACAGATATAGTGAGATACCTCATGTACTGTAGTGAAAGAAATTGATCTGTATTGCATCTTATGTAATATCAAATTTGGCCTGCTTTGCAGTGTACTTCCACAAATTTTATGAATAAAATACATTTTGTGCAAAAGAAAGCAGCTTTCCTGTCAACACACACCTTGTCTCAGGGCACAGCTCTAAGCACAACTTTCCTGTGATCTTGTCACAACCAACTTCACGCTATATCTTCCGACACCCGTACTTTACAGTCTGTCAATCTAAAATCAAAAGACCTTGTGTTTATTTCTCCTTTCTTTTCATTTCTCCTCTATTCTTCTCAATCACTCCCTTCAACAGTCCTATTCAGATCAAGGTGGAATGTGAATAGTTTCACAACTCACCTGACTCGATTATTACCTTTCTCTTCTCTTGTCTCATTCAATGGGAAAGTTTTATTCACCAGTCTGTTGCTGTTTTACACTCTTGCCATACCATCTGGTATTGCATCCATCTGAATTCTGTGCTTTCATGGCCTTATATTTCTTTTCCACTTCTGAGTGATTTGTTTTCTTCAGTTTCATTCAACCAGGCTGGACCACAAGGAAGTTTGGAACCTTTGCCTTGGACGGGTCCACGTTGATCCATTACATTCAGAATCATCTCCTTCAAATAATTCCATAGTAGAACTACAGTAACAACACAGCATCTGCTTCAAACACTCCTCCACATTTTATCTGTTCTGACTGTCAGCATCTCCAGCTCTTTTGTTTAAGTGGAACCCATCAGGTTTGTATAGGCTCCTTCTATTCTGAAAGCTGTGGCACTGGTTCGGGAAATGGAGCCCTGTTTGTCAACACTAAAGGCTCAGCCATGCTTGATTTGCCTCGTTCCCCTCTGTCTCTCTTAACTATCAAATGGCATGGGTAGTATTTCAGAAAGTACTAGAATGGAGGGAGTGCTGGGGACTCCAGGCCTATCCTGGAGGGATGGGGAAAACATCTTTAGAAATTTTCTGGAGAGAAATGTGATATGACAGGTCTCCAGGGACAGACCAAGGAGAGGATGTGTACATTGAATGGAAACATGACAAAAAGAGTTGGGGATTCAGGAACACAATCCTCTCTGATGGGGTACAGCCTCCCCTCTGCTATTTCTCTTTACAAGACACTTTTCCAGTTTAAATTTATGTAAAAGGTGGGTTAATTGCTCTCAGGGTGGGTGGGAGGAGAGGAGCCTCATTGGCCATGGGTGGGACAGGGAAAATGGAAAGAGAGAACCAGGATTCCGATCACTCTTCTGTGATGTCTGCTGGAAAGCGTCTGTGGATCAGATGCTGCCGGGGGCCCGTGGAGAGGGGAAGGGGATGGGAAACGGTGTGGGGTCATGGAGCGAGGAGGTGGAGAGGGAGCGTTCGTGGTACCACAGCCAACCCTCTGCCCAAACCAGACACCCACATCCCCTATCCCAGCATTAGAATGGCCAATTCATGGAGGCGGAGGGTGGCGATTCCCATTGGATTAATTTCTAATGTTCAGCGTCTTATCCTGATAAAATCACCAGTATTGAAGGAGGCCATTCTGTACTTATTCTCAGGTCATCAAGGGGTCATCTCTCCCCTTTCAGCTCCTGGCTGCAGATATGTTTGCTGTGAAATATGAGTAAAATGCGACGTATGTTTGCAGCTCTTTCTGTTTCTGTCCCGTTGCAGTCACAGGAACATTGAAATGGGGCTTGGCCATTCAGCTCCTCAAGCCTGTTGCACCTTTCAAGTAGATCCTGACTCAGCTGTATCTTAACTCCAGCTCTCTGCTCTGATTCCACAAACCCTCATGCCCTCTCTGGATTAAAAATCTCTCAAATTCAGGTTTGAAGTTGTCAATTGACCCTCAGGTTTATCCGCTATTAAGCGGGAGAGTTCCAGACTCACACTGTCCTTTGCGGGAAAGAGTGTTTCCTGGCAGAATTCCTGAAAGGCCCAACTCTAATTTACTGGTTCTCCCCTTTCTTGTGGAACTGCTTGTTTCCAGCTCTGACCAAAGTCCACATCGCAGAACAACAGCTGTTCCTCTGATCCTGTCCTTTCAGCTTTGGATTTGAAGCCCATGTCTCTTTCCATGATGATTCTTTGTGCCCGATCTCTGTAATTGGGTTTGTTGTAAATCACTGGCAGCAGGAAGCAGAAGTGAGTGTGATCTGGGCACTGACAGGGAATGCTGCTTCTCATAGCTCTCTCATGGGGTGGTGTGGAGGGGGTGAGACTTGGGGGAGTTGAAAACCTTCATGTGTCACCAAGTTAGAATTTATGAATCAGTGTCTCAAATACTCCAGATAAAGAAAGGATCATCATCTGGTGTCACAGCAGGAGCACATCAGACTTCAGATCAGAAAGCTGTTTGTTGTAATATATTCTGGTGGCACACTCAGAGAAAATGGGCACCAAGCATGGCCAGTTCAAGCAAGTGTTTATTTATGTCTTTGCATCATCACCTCATCAACATAATATATAAATACATTACAGTACTTCCCACTTCAAAAGAAAAGTATTTTTCTTTTTGTTTCTCTTCAATGAACTTTATCGACAAATCAAGTTTAATAACTGGTTTACAACGTCTTTCTGATCTTACGGGTTTCGGTGTTGAGTCAGGTTTTGGATTGCTTGGTTTTGGTTCAGTATTTAAAGAAGACATTGTTTCTTTCTCAGAAATCGAAATTTCAGTCACTGAACCTGAACTGGTTCAAATCCTGGCATGAGCTCGTGATCAAGCAGATCGAGCTCGTGATCAAGCAGATCTTGCTCATGTTTTGGTTCAGCCCTTGCTGAGATCATGTGATCTACATGGACATTTCTCACTTTTCCATCAATTTCAACCAAGTATCGTTTGGTTACACAAATTCAAAAAGCTCCCAGGGTGCACGGCAGGTTCCTTATATGGAACAAAAATAAACACAAGAAATGCTGGAGATTTTTTTTTCCAAAATATACTTTATTCATAAAAATCTGTAAAAAATACATTACTTTTTTTTCCAAAATATACTTTATTCATAAAAATCTTTAAAAATTACATTGCCAAACAGTTTCCAAACAGCACCAAAAAATACAAACATTGCAAGGGAGATCAGTTTCCTTCAATACTGTCATCTGTTTCTTCCCAACCCTTCCGTTTCACAATTGTCATGTCAATTACAGTTTTACATTTACAGCAATTGAGAATATTAACGATACAGTTCGAGGGGTTTCCCATTGATCCAGCCCCTCAGTCCAGCTTGGTGGGGGAACCTTACACTGTGGTCTTTCCCCATTGAGCCTTTGCTGCAGCTGCCCCAAGCTTTAGTGCGTCCCTCAGCACGTAGTCCTGGACCTTGGAATGTGCCAGTCTGCAACATTCGGTGGTGGACAACTCTTTGCGCTGGAAGACCAGCAAGTTTCGGGCAGACCAAAGGGCGTCTTTCACCGAATTGATAGTCCTCCAGCAGCAGTTGATGTTTGTCTCGGTGTGCGTCCCTGGGAACAGCCCGTAGAGCACAGACTCCTGTGTTACAGAGCTGCTTGGGATGAACCTTGACAAAAACCACTGCATCTCTTTCCACACCTGCTTTGCAAAGGCACATTCCAGGAGGAGGTGGGCGACCGTCTCTTCCCCACCACAGCCAACGCGGGGGCACTGTGCGGAGGGGGCGAGACTTCGGGTGCGCATGAAGGATCTGACGGGGAAGGCCCTTCTCACCACCAGCCACGCTACGTCTTGGTGCTTGTTTGAAAGTTCTGGTGATGAGGCATTCCGCCAAATGACTTTGACGGTCTGCTCGGGGAACCATCCGACAGGATCCACCGTTTCCTTTTCCCGTAGGGCATTGAGGACATTCCGTGCAGACCACTGCCTGATGGACCGGTGGTCAAAGGTGTTTTTCCGCAGAAACTGCTCCACGAAGGATAGGTGGTACGGCGCCGCCCAACTGCATGGTGCGTTCCGCGGCAATGTGACCAGGCCCATCCTTCGCAACACCGGGGACAGATAGAACCTCAGCACGTAGTGACATTTGGAGTTTGCGTACTGGGGATCTACACATAGCTTGATGCAGCCACACACGAAGGTGGTCATCAGGATGAGGGGTACATTTTTCCCGCCCATGTCCAGAGATTTGAACATCGTGTCCCTCCGGACCCGGTCCATTTTAGATCCCCAGACGAAGCGGAAAATGGCTCGGGTGACTGCCACGGCGCAGGAGTAGGGTATGGGCCAGACCTGCGCCACATAGAGCAACAACGTGAGCGCCTCGCACCTGATGACCAGGTTCTTACCCACAAGGGAGAGAGATCGCTGCCCCCACATGCCCAACTTTTGTCGTACCTTGGCTACTCGCTCCTCCCATGTTTTGGTGCACGCCCCGGCCCTTCCGAACCATATCCCCAGCACCTTCAGGTAATCTGACCTGACGGTGAAGGGGACAAAGGATCGGTCAGCCCAGTTCCCAAAGAACATGGCCTCGCTCTTGCCGTGGTTAACTTTGGCTCCCGAGGCCAGTTCGAACTGGTCGCAGATGCTCATCAGTCTGCGCACGGACAGCGGATCCGAGCAGAAGACGGCGACGTCATCCATGTACAGGGAGGTTTTGACCTGAGTGCCTCCGCTGCCTGGGATTGTCACCCCTCTGATGCTCGCATCCTTCCTAATCGACTCAGCAAAGGGTTCAATACAGCAAACAAACAGGACCGGGGACAGAGGACAGCCCTGTCTGACTCCAGATTTGATCGGGAAACTTACAGATTCCCACCCGTTGATTGACACTGCGCTACTGATGTTTGTGCAGAGCAGTTGGATCCAATTGCAGATTCCCTCCCCAAACCCCATTTTGGAAAGCACGTCCATCATGCAGGTGTGCGATATCCTGTCAAAAGCCTTCTCCTGGTCCAGGATGATGAGGCAGGTGTCCACCCTCCTTTCCCGTACGTAGGCGATCGTATCCCTGAGTAGCGCGAGACTATCAGAGATCTTCCTGCCGTGTACAGTACTGGTCTGATCGGGGTGAATCACCAACTCCAGAGCAGACTTGACTCGACTGGCTATGACTTTGGACAGAATCTTGTAATCAACATTAAGCAGTGAGATAGGCCGCCAATTTCTGATTTCTGCCCTCTCCCCCTTCTGCTTGTAAATGAGGGTGATGATGCCTTTTCTCATGGATTCTGACATGCTGCCGGCCAGGAGCATACTCTTGTATACTTCCAGCAGGTCTGGGCTGACCCAGTCCCACAGGGCCGAGTACAACTCGACCGGGAAGCCGTCGCTCCCGGGAGTTTTACTCGTCTCGAAAGACTCGACGGCCTTTGTCAGCTCGTCCAGAGTTAGCGGCTTGTCCAGTCCCTCCCTCCTGCTGTCATCTAAGACCTCTGTGATAGATGACAGGAAGGACTGGGAGGCTCTGCTGTCTGTGGGCTTCGCGTCATACAGCCCAGCATAAAAGGATTTGCTGATCCTTAGTATGTCGGACTGCGAAGACGTTACCGAGCCATCTTCTTCCTTCAGGCTGCTGATAACAGAGCTCTCTCTGTGTACCTTTTGGAAGAAGTAACGCGAGCACGTCTCATCCTGCTCGATGGAGCGGACTCTGGACCGGAAGATGATCTTGGAGGCCTCCTTGGCAAAGAGCGAGGCCTGCTGGCTCTTCACCTCTTGGAGGTCCTCCTTGACCTCGACCCCCATTGACTGCAACCGGAGTAGATTTTGCATAATTTTCTGGAGTCGGGACAGTTCCCTCTGTCTCTCTCTCGCCTTCTGAACACCTTTGTGGATGAAGAACCTCTTGATCTTCTCCTTAATCGCTTCCCACCAGTGAACTGGAGACTCAAAGAGGGGTTTCACGGTCCTCCAACCATTGTAATCCCTTTTGAGTTCCTCAACGTTCTCTGGGGTCAGCAGTGTCGCATTGAGCTTCCACGTCCCTCTGCCAACCCGCTGGTCGTCCTGTAAGTGACAGTCGGCCAGTAAGAGGCAGTGGTCCGAGAAGAACACCGGCTTGACGTCGGTGGATCCGACCGTGACAGCACGGGACACAAACAGGAAGTCAATCCTGGAACGGGCAGACCCGTTCGATCTTGACCATGTGTATCTGCGCTGCGCTCCGTCTGCAGGTTTGCTGAAGACGTCGTGCAGTTTGGCATCCTTAACTGTTTCTATTAGGAATCTGGACGTAGCGTCCAGTTTGCTGTCGTCACAGCCGGATCGTCCAGCCGCATCGATGATGCAGTTGAAGTCACCGCCTAGGATGACCGGCCTGGACGTCGCCAGCAGCAGTGGGAGCTGCTGGAAGACGGTCAGCCGCTCGCTGCGTTGTCCCGGGGCATACACGTTGATCAACCGTAGTGGAGCGTTGTTGTACATCACGTCTGCTACGAGGAGGCGGCCGCCCACCACCTCCTTAACTTCGGAGATGGTGAAGTTACCTCCCCGCAGCAGAATACCCAGGCCGGAGGAACGGCAGTCATTACCCCCCGACCAGATCGATGGCCCGTGGGACCACCATCGCGACCACTGCCTGTCGGTGCTGAGGTGTGGTATTCCACACTCCTGCAGAAACAGTATGTCAGCTTTGACCTTGGCAAGGTAATCCAAGGTTGAAACACATCACGTAGTCGATTTAATGCTACGCACATTAATGGAAGCAATTCCAATACCCATTTTTAACTAAAAATTAGTTGTTGCTTCCCATACCATTTGTCCTCGCTAGTCCCAGTCCTTCCCCTTCGGGATGTTCCTGCATACCCATCGTGTGCGCAAGCAGTTTCACGTTGGTTGGGCTCAGAAACCCCTCCTGATTTTTCATGCAGGGTTTGTGCCGCTCGGGTGACATCGGGGGGGTCTTGTAGGCAGAGAGCATTGGGTTGTCCTCAGCTGCTTCCATCTGTTCCTCCTCGAAAACATCACAGCTCCCGGTCTCCCGGAGCTCAGGTGCGCCAGACGTGTCTTTGCTCCCGGTGTCCCGGAGCTGAGATGCGTTGGCCACGTCGTTACGTGTGGGGAATTGGGGTTGGGGCACGCCGGGCCCATCACAGCTTCCAGTGCCCGGGGGCTGGGATGCTTTATCATCCATCTCGGAGTTCTGCCGCCTCTATTGAAAAGGCTGTCGTTCCAGCATTTCCCCGTCCAGTGAAGAGGAGTTGTTGCAGTCTGATTCAGAAGAGAGCCTCCTCTTGCCACTGGTTTGGGTGGTGGCTTTGGGATGTTTTTTCTTTGTGGTTTTCCTCTGGACCACTTGCCACTGACCTGTTTGTCCAATTGCTGCCTCCTCCTCCATTGATTCTGTCTGTGGAGGAGGGGTTTCCGGGCGCTGGGTAGGCGCCTCCCCTTCCTTCTCAGGTTGAAGTGCCTCACTGCGGAGAAGGTTGCTGGTCTCCTTTCGAACAGCGGACGCCTTCGTCGAACCTTCGCCCGGCCATTCCTTGGACCTTGCCGCCTGAGCATAGCTGAGACAACGTTTGGGGCAGGTCTTGTAGAGATGGCCTGCCACACCGCACAAGTTGCAACGCTTAGTCTGCTTACAGTCCTTGCTCTGATGGCCTTCCTCCTTGCAGTTCTTGCAAACAACCGTGCTGCAGTTGGCTGCCATGTGACCAGATTTGCCACAGGTGCGGCAAACTCTGAGCTGCCCAGCGTAGACCAAGAAGCCTCGACTTCCCCCGATAGTGAAGCTGGAGGGAGGGTGGATGATGGCTCCACTGGGATCTACCTTCAAGGTCACCTTGACCTGCCGCTTGCTGGTCCAGATCCCAAAGGGGTCCTTGACATCAGTGCTGCTGCCGGCCACCTCGACGTACCTGGCGAGAAAGGTGAGTACATCCACCACAGGAACATGGGGGTTGTAGAGGTGAATCGTCACTACCCGGTCCCGTTGAGATGGAAGCGTGAAGAGCGGCTCCGCTGTGTGGATCGACAGTGGCGCCCGGTCCCCTTTCTCCTTGAACGCCTTCAGGAACTTGATGCATCCCGCCACGTTCCGGAACGTCACATCGAAGTATCCACTGCTGGGGAAATCCTGCAGGCAGAAGACTTCCGTCGCTTGAAATCCGCAGCAATCGAAGAGAATTTTCTTGATGAAGAAGGTGCGGTCGACCGGTGCATCTCCTTCCTTGTCCTTCACGACCACCCGAACGGTGTTGCGCACTCCCTGGCCCGAAGCTCGAAAATTGGTTATAGCCATTTTACTCAAAGCTTCCCCAGGATCAAAAGGCAATGATCATGGTCTCTTCTCAATCAAATAAGCACTGATAAGAACAGATACTGCACTTGATCTTAGCCACAATACATTACAAAACAGTTTCAAACAGCACCAAGTCAAAAATTACAAACAGTGCAAAGGAGGTCCGTTTGCTTCAATACAATCATGAGTTGCCTCACAATCCTTCCGTTTCACATTTGTCGTGCTAGATACATTTTTACATTTTGCAGCAGACAAAATTTTCCCGATACAGTTAGAGGGGTTTCCCATGGATCAAGCTCCTCAGTTCAGCTTGGTGGGGGGACCTTACACAGTGGTCTTTCCCCATTGAGCCTTTGCTGTGGCTGCCCCAAGCTTTAGTGCGTCCCTCAGCCCGTAGTCCTGGACCTTGGAATGAGCCAGTCTGCAACTTACGGTCGTGGACAACTCTTTGCGCTGGAAGACCAGCAAGTTTCGGGCAGACCAAAGGGCGTCTTTCACCAAATTGATAGTCCTCCAGCAGCAGTTGATGTTTGTCTTGGTGTGCGTCCCTGCGAACAGCCCGTAGAGCACAGACTCCTGTGTTACAGAGCTGCTTGGCATGAATCTCGACAAAAACCACTGCATCTCTTTTGGCAGCATCTGTGGAGAGAGAAGCAGAGTTAACATTTCAGGTCAATGACCCTTCTTCAGAACTGATCCCCCATCATAGTAAATAGTTCAGAATTAGATTCAGAACCTTATATGGAACAGTCTCTTTGCATCCCTTGTTGGAGGCTCAAATCTCTCTGCACCAGCCAGCTAGCCATGTGACTAAAACATTTGTGTATTAGAAGACCACTGCTGGATCCCCCATTAGTTCAACATTGTCTGTTACCATGGAAATATATTTCCAGTAAGAGATTGCAATTTTTAAACTTTTAATGTTCATATGACAAAATAATGTGTGCCGCATTCTTGGCAGGTGGGGGATTTGCCTGACAATATTAAATTTTGTTCTATTCAATACAGCTGTGATGAACTTTGACCTTTTCTGCCTTTTATAAACAGTATTTGAAGGGTCTCGGTAACAATGTTCAGTGTTGATGAGAGTGGGGTCTGGGTGAGCAGCTGCTGAGTGTGACAGGGTCAGGACTGTAAGCAGGAAGTTCTCTGACAGTCTCTCTCTCTCTGTGATGGGTTGAGTTGATTGACAACTGGCAGCTGTTGGCATTTCGATAAATGAAGTTCCCTCCAACCATTTTTTTTGACTGACAGTGTAGTATAAGGATGTAAAGGACTAATTCCTATGATGGGGGAATCAACCCCTCCCACTGTCAGAGTGATGATGTAACATGAGATGAGGTTTGGGAGAAGAGAGAGCAGCACCAAGGATGCCAGCTTAGGAGGCTTGATGAGTGTGTATATAGTAGTGTGTAAATTAGAAAAGAGTTCTTAGTTCTTTCAGCAAAACATATCGAGAAACTCACAATTTTATTATTCAGGAGTCAGAACACAGATATTAACTCTGAGTGGCAGTTCTAGTTTCATTTACCAAAAAGAAATAAAGAATAATATTGCTCACTGATTGAAATCCCCCAGTGAGGAGACAGTTAAACAGGTGATCTGTTGGGGTCTCCTTCGATCCAAGGTTTCGACAGCATTTAATCTCCCTTTTTGGTGAAATTCTCTGTTATTTGCAACTTTTTTTTTATCCAGCTTTGATGGGCGAGTGAAAAAGCTGAAAAAAAGTGAACAGTTCCATCCTTTCTTTTCTTCCTTCTTCCAGTTTCTCTTTTCTGTCCCAGATCAATATAATGATGAGAATCCCAAATTAATCTGCTGTTTCTGGTGCTTTATCCATTCCAATCAAAATTCAACATTCCAATCAAATCTATCTGTTATTCCACAGTGTCTCTCCATGTGTTTTATTCTGTTGTATTCTCTCACAGTCTGTTTGATGATCAATGTTGCATCTCACTCTGTGTTCTGGTGAAGATCAGAAGCAGTGATATCTGTTTTCACTACACGCCAAGTCTTCCTGAGGCTGTGCCTCGCTGATCATGTGGAGTTAGGAACATAGCAACATAGGAGCAGGAGTCGGCCATTCAGCCCATTGAGCCTGCCCCGCCATTTAATGTAATCATGGCTGATCATCCACTTCAATATACTTTTCCCCACACTTTCCTCATATTCCCTTATGTCATTTGTATTTAGAAATCTGTCAGTCTCTGCTTTAAACATACTTAATGACTGAGCTTCCACAGCCCTCTGGCATAGAGAATTCCAAAGATTCACAATCTCTGAGTAAAGAAATTTCTCCTCACCTCTATCCAGTGTGGCTTCCCCCTTATTTTGAAATGGTGTCACATGGATCTAGACTCCCCAACCAGGGGAAACATCTTGGCTGCATCTCCCCTGTCTATCCTTTAAGTATTTTGTTGGTTTCAATGAGATCACTTCTCATTCTATGAAACTCTAGAGAATACAGCCCCAGTCTCTCTTCCTCGGATAGTTCCACTAAGCTGGGAACAAGTCTGATGAACCTTCGTTGAACTCCTTCTATGGCAATAATATTCTTCCTGAGGTAAGGGAAGCAAGTGCAGTCTAACCACGGTTCTATAAAACTGAAGAAAGAATTCACTGCTCCTGTGCTCAAATCCTCTTGCGATAAAGGCTAACAAACTATTAGCCTTCTTAATTGCATGCTAGATTTCAGTGACTTATTGAAAAGGACATCCAGGTCACCCTTATATTCTATACCTCAGCTATTAAAAGGAAAGGATTCCATATACCTGCTGATCCACCTTATTGACCTGTCCTGCTACCTTCAGGGATCTGTGGACATTCACTCCAATGTCCCTCAATTACTCCACACCGTTCAGTGTCCTCCCATTAATCATGTGTTCCTTTTCTTTTTTTAACCTTTTAAGTGTCCAATTTGAATTCCATTTGCCACTTTTCTGCCCACCTGACCAGTCTCGACCAGTCTATTGATATCTTCTTGCAGTAGACAGTTATTCTCCTCACTATCAACCAACCGGCCAATTTTCATGTCATCTGCAAACTTCTTGATTATGTCCAAGGGTCACTGACCAGAAACATTAAATCTGTTTCTCTCTCCACAGATGCCACCAGACCTGCTGAGCATTTCCAGCATTTCTTGTTTTTATTTAAGATTTCCAGCATCCGCAGTATTTTGTTTTTATGTCAATTCTTCTCTCTCTTGGCTCTTCACCGCTGCTCGCAAATGCCTCCAGTTCAGTGAAAAAAAAAGACTGTGTGCTGTGGGACACATTAAAGCTTGGGGAAGCCACCATGGCGTCTCAATGGGAAAGGCTACAGTCTCAGGCCATAGTACAGTGAGGGGCTGGAACCCGTGTAAAACCCCTCAGGCTGTTTGCACCAGAGAATGTTTGATGTGTAATGTAAATACTGTAAATATAACCGGTGCAGGCAGGGATAGTGAGATACCTCATGTACATTATTGAATGAAACTGATCAGTATTGTACATTATGTAATATTAAATTTGAACTGCTTTGCAATGTAATTGCACAAATTTTATGAATAAAATACATTTTGTGCAA
The DNA here is from genome assembly GCF_036365525.1 of Heterodontus francisci. Lineage (NCBI taxonomy): Eukaryota > Metazoa > Chordata > Chondrichthyes > Heterodontiformes > Heterodontidae > Heterodontus > Heterodontus francisci. The sequence continues at coordinate 16,446,349 of NW_027141852.1, forward strand.
AAGAAAGCAGCTTTCCTGTCAACACACACCTTGTCTCAGGGCACAACTTTCCTGCGATCTTGTCACACCCAACTTCGCTCTGTATTCGTTCCTTTTACAGAGTGGAAGCTGATATTTGTCCCGTTTTAAATTGCTGAACCGGACCTTCCTCCCGCCGCTTACAGTTAACAGATTGACAAATGAAAATCATTCCTAAAATAGCACCAGGATTTTATGATGGAAAATACAGTAAAACAGAACATAAAATGAGAGATCATAAAATTGTTGCCTGAAAATTGAAATTTTCCATCACTTCAATTCCTTCCTGCTCTGGAATTGCCGGGCTTTTTCCAATTGGAAAATTTCAGCCAATGAGAACTTCTATTTAATTTATGTGACACTCCGATTGGTTAAGAATTGGATTGAGAAGAGGATGACCAATCAGAGACAGAGTCAAACTGCGGGGATTCCAGGCCTCCAGTAACTGAGCTGAAACTGTTCAGATTGACAAACCCTGGCAGCAGCTTCACACATTGGACACTTCACACTTCACAAGGGCTGGTGTGAGAGAAGCTTCAGATCCTGTCATTCCTCTCTGACTCATTATTCATCTAGAACCAAACAATTAGTAAATGTGAAGCAGTGAAGAGACTTTTCACTCTCACTGCAGAATGTGTCATCTGGGGAAATATGGAACTATTACATTCGGAGATTCCAGCTACATTCCTCCCTGAACAAATCCATTCCTAACATTCCCGATCACAGCCTATCCCAGCTCCTGTTGTCACCCGACTCCATCTGAATTGGAGAAACTCAGGTGTTGGGGTTTGAGTTGTGAGGTGGGGTTTCTCCGCCAGTGTTACTGTCTCACAAACTCACCCCCTGAATTTGTGAACTGAGACTGCACCGAACACATCTCCAGTTAGAGTGAGGGCCGGACATCCTTCTGTTTTATTACAGAGAGTGGGGAAAGGGCTGGGTGGAGGGAATGTCAGGGAGTCACCAGGGATCCTCGATTTACTCCAAATCATTTCCATGTGGAATCTGCAGACGGGGCCGGGACAGGGATCATTTGATCAGGGGATCAGCTCTTTCCTGAGAGATGTGGGTGGCTCTGAGAAGAGCCTTTGTGTTCAGATGTTTACAAGTTTCCCGCTCTCTTTCACTTCTTTCCAGACCCTGCTTTCTGAGCCTTCGCTGCTTTCGGCTTGACCTTGCTCTTCCATGTCTGCACTTTCTTCAGCGCCTTTCCGCCCGCCGCATTCTTGCCTTTTTTGACCTTCTTCGCAGGAGACGTTTTCTGAAGCGTTGCTTTCTTCACCGCCTTATTTGGCATTGCCGCCGCCTTGCTGCTCGTTTTCTTGGCTGTTACTTTCTTTGTTGTCACTTTCTTGTCTGCTGATTTCTTCACTAAAGATTTCTTGTCTGCTGGTTTCTTCACTAAAGATTTCTTGTCTGCTGCTTTCTTCACCTTCTTTCCCACTTTTTCCTGGGTTTTCCTTCTTGCTGATTTTGAAGGAGGCGGAGGCTCCCTGTCCCTTGCTCTGCACCAGGGAGCCATTGTTCACATTCCTCTTGATACTTTGCTTGATCTGGGTCTTGAGCTTCTCCTGAGCGGTGGTAGACCTGCAAGGAATCAACTACCAGCTAGCGTATAAAGCGAGACCAAGGCTCAGGGCCTTCAGTTACCTGGAGGGGAGTCGGAGAGGCAGCGGATCCTGTGAGGAACCACAATCCAGGAAGGATGAGAAGGTCATTGTCAGGGTACAGAGGAGATTAAGTTAAAGATTTACCAGTTTATAAGCAAGTGCAGAGCCAAGGAACGGTGCTGAGGCAGATCAAATAAGAGGAAGCTGTGATCAGTTGGAAGGCAAGAGTGATTAAATGACAGAAGAGATGATGGTGCAAGGCAAAAGTCAGGGAAAGAATAAGTAACATTTTGTAAGCACAGATAGCAGGAGTGGGGTTTGAACCCACGCAGACACATGTCTATCGGATCTTAAGTCCAATGCCTTAACCACACGGCCATCCTGGTACATTAACCCACCACTGAAAATGAAATTTAATGTGATCCGGGTGCCATTTGGCCTTTTACAATATAAAGTTATGAAACCTCTCCCATGCTAAATTGGACCCTTCATTATTTATGAACCTCAATCGGATCACCCCTCAGTCTAGGTTTCTCGAAAGTGTAGGGTCCCAACTCTTTTAGTCTAACTTGATAACCAAGATGTCTTATACTGGGAATTAGTCGAATGTCTCTCCCCTGTACCCTTTCCAAAGCCTCAATATCACCCATCATGTGAGGAGACCAAGACTGGATGCAATATTCCAAGTGAGTCCTGACCAATGTTTCATAAAAGGACAAATTCGGGACATCTCAGATACTGAAGGAGTCCGTGTCCAGAAGCAGCAAGACCTGGACAACATTCAGACTTGGGCTGCTAAGTGGCAAGTAACAGTCACACCACATAAGTGCCAGGCAATGACCATCTCCAACAAGAGAGCATGTAACCATTTCCCTTTGACGTTCAACAGCATTACCATCGCTGAATCCCCCCACCATCAACATCCTGGGGGTTCCCATTGACAGAAGCTGAACTGGAATATTCATGTAAATACACTGGTTGCAAGGGTAAATCAGATAGTGGGAATTCTGTGATGAGTAACTCAGCTCAAGGCACTAGGTGAAATGCTCATTAGGAGAGCTGGAAAAATGGACTGGTCAGGTGTGCAGAAAAGTGGCAAATGGAATTCAACTTGGAAAAATGTGAGGTGATGCCTTTGGTGAGGTCAAACACAGCAAAGGAATACACAATTAATGGGAGAATACTGAGAGGTGTAGAGGAAGTGAGGGACCTTGAAGTGAATGTCCACAAATCCCTGAAAGTAGCAGGATAGGTTGATAAGTTGGTTAAGAAGGCTTATGGAATCCTTTCCTTTATTAGCCGATGTATAGAATATAAGAGCAGGGAGGTTATGCTGGTACTGTATCAATCATTAGTTAGGCCACAACTTCAGTTCTGTGTGCAGTTCTGGTCACCTCATTACAGAAAGGATGTAATTGCACGAGAGAGGTTACAGAGGAGATTTACGAGGATGTTGCCAGGACTGGAAAAATGCAGCTATGAGGAAAGATTGGATAGACTGGGGTTGTTCTCCTTGGAATAGAAGAGGCTGAGGGGAGATTTGATTGAAATGTACAAAATTATGAGGGGTCTGGATAGAATGGATGGGAAGGGTCTATTTACCTTAGTAGGGAGGTCAGTGACTAGGGGGCATAGATTTAAAGTGATGTGTTGAACAATTAGAGGGGAGATGAGGAAAGGGTTATTCACCCAGAAGGCTGTGGGAGTCTGGAAGTCACTGCCTGGAAGGGTAGCTGAGGCAGAAACCCTCAGCTCATTTAAAATGAGTCTGGATGTGCACCTCAAGTACCTGAACCTGCAGGGCTACGGTCCAAATGCTGGACAATGGGATTCAGCTGGGTGGCTCCTTTTTTGGCCTGCCTGTGCTGTAAACTTTCTATGTTCTATGATTCTATGCAGACACAATGGGCCCAATGGCCTCCTTCTCCACTGTAATAATTTTGTGATTTTTGACTCTCCAAAACTTGTCAACCATCTACAAGGCACAAACCAGGATGAGTGCAGCACCAACAATACTCGAGGAACTCGACACTGTTCAGGACAAAGCAGCCACCTTGATTGTAACCCCATTCACCACCTTAAACATTCACTCCCTTCACCACTGACGTACAGTGGCAGTAGTGTGTACCATCTACCAGATGCACTGCTGTAACTCACCAAGGCTCCGCAGACAGCACCTTCCAAACCTAAGACCTCCACCACCTTGAAGGACAAGGGCTGCAGATGCATGGAAACACCACCATGTGCAAGCTCCCCTCCAAGTCACACACCATCTGATCTGCAAATATATCGCTGTTCATTCACTGATGTTGGGTCAAAATCCTGGATCTCCCTTCCTAACAGCACTGTGGGTGTACCTACACCATTTGGAGTGCAGCAATTCAAGAAGGGAGCTCACCGCCACCTTGTCAAGGACAATTAGGGATGGGTAACAAATTCTGGCCTTGCCAGTGTCACTCACATCCCATGAAAGAATATGCCTCATTTTATGCTCAATTGTCCTCTGAATGCAGCACAACCCTCTATTTGCTCCAACTGTCACTTCACAACATTGCTGCTGTACCTTTAGAGATCTGTGCACTAGAACATCCAGATCTCTGCTCAAAATTATTTTCTTTTTTCCACCTACTTTAATGTTTTTCCCTGAAGGGTGTATGAATGTTGAGCATTCACCCTGTCCACATGAATAACACTGCACTTACCCAAATTAAACATCATTTACCAGTCATGAACCCAATCTCCCAACACATTAAGATCAGCCTGAAACAGTTGACTATCGTTTACAGTCGGAACACTCGCACAGATCTTCAAATCATCTGTAAATCTACAGATGGTGCCCCCTCCACCTACATCCAGATCATTAATAAAAATAGTAAAGAGCAACAGACCCAACACCGATTCCTGTGGGACACCACTGGTAACTGGTCTCCAAACAGATCCAGATCCATCTGTAACTACTTTCTGCCTACGTCCTGCCAGTCAGTTCCCAATCCAGATCAATATATTACCACTGATACCAGGGACTTTAATCTTATAGAGAAGCCTCTTGTGTGGAACCTTATCAAAATCTTTTGGATGAGATCAGCTAATTGAACACAGGCCGAGGATTAGGCCTAGGCCCGTCCTGCTCTGTGTGTGGGTCGCAGGACGACACAAGGTGAGATCAGCTCACTGAGCACAGGCCCTTCCTGCTCTATATGGTGCTCAGTACCTCACCAAATGAGAATAACTAACACACCACAGGCCATGGAGCCTCGGCCCATCCTTCCCTGATTGCGGTTCAGTGCCAACCAGGTCAGATCAGCTAATTCAGCATAGGCTGGACATGGAACCTGGACCTTTCCTGCTCTGGGGACTCCGTACCATACCAGGTGCGATGAAGTAAAATACCACAGGCCGGGGATGGAGCCTGAGATTTCCCTGTTCTGTGTGGGGCTCTGTACAACAACGTGTGAGAAGAATTATCATCCCTCAGGCTGAGGAAGGAGCCTGGGCCCATTCTGTTCTGTCTGGCTCCTACCACACTGAGTGGGATCAGTTAACTCAACACAGGCCATGAATACAACCAGGCCCTTTCCTGCTCCGTGTGGCTCAGTTTCACACCAGGTGGCATCAGCTAACACAGCACAAGCTGGGGCTGGAGCCTGGGCCCGCCCTGCTCTGTGGGCTCAGTAACAACCCGTAAGATGAACCTTTTTCAAAAGACTTCAGTGTATTTATCTCTGTCCAACACTCTGAGGCAGCTTTCTGTGTTTATAAAGAGTGTAATTTATTGACTGGTCTCTTGGATCAAACAGGGTAACAGACAGAGGTCTGTGTGCAGAGGGTTTGGGAGTGAGCTCTGATTCCTAACCCTTTCTGGATTGTGAAGAATAAAGAATGAATGAGAGAGAGAGAATGTGGGAGAAGGGATGATGGAAGAATTTGTCCGTGAACCTGATTAAATGTGGCTCAAACGCAAGATAATATTAAGGTATCAAGAGCAGAACATTAACATAATCTGAGTTCCGCGATCTGGTCGGGTCCCATTCCTCTGAAGTGAGGAATGAACGGGTGGGGAAATTCCGCCTGGAGTTATATTTGTCTCCAATGAAGATGAGTTCACAGTGAGGATGGAATAGCTCAGTTGGGAGAACACTAGATTGAAGAACCAGGATACAATCCCTGGTTTCATCAGTTTTAAGTTGGTGTCTCCATCAGTTTAAGTAGAGAGAATCAGAGGGGAGATTTTCCACTCTTGACCCCATGGGCTGAATTTTAAACTGATGGTGCTGCTCTCGGCAGAGACACCGGAAGCGGGTGTCATCACCACACGAGTGAAATGTGGCCGGCCGACCCCGATCACGGAGCAGCCGACCAATTAATGAAGGGGAGGCGTGGGGCCCATGTAAACAAGGACCAGAGGCAGGGAACGAGGCACTGATGGCACCGGCATCTGACACAACGGCAGGTGCTGGCACCATATTTAAAGGGCTGCCAGACCTGCATTCACTGCTGCCTGGTTTAAAGGAGTGTCTTCCTGAGAGCCCTCTGCTGTCTCAGGACCCGTTCTGCTGCCTCTGCTGCCCCAGGACCCGTTCTGCTGCCTCTGCTGTCCCAGAACCCGTTCTGCTGCCTCTGACGCTCCAGGTCCCGTTCTGCTGTCCCAGGACCCGTTCTGCTGCCCCAAGACCCGTTCTGCTGCCTCTGATGCCCCAGGACCCGTTCTGCTTTCCCAAGACCCATTCTGCTGCCTCTGATGCCCCAGGACCCGTTCTGCTGTCCCAAGACCCGTTCTGCTGCCTCTGATGTCCCAAGACCCGTTCTGCTGCCTCTGCTGCTCCAGGACCCGTTCTGCTGTCCCAAGACCCGTTCTGCTGCCTCTGATGCCCCAGGACCCGTTCTGCTGCCTCTGATGCCCCAGGACCCATTCTGCTGCCCCTGCTGCTCCAGGACCCGTTCTGCTGCATCTGCTAACCCAGGACCCATTCTGCTGCCCCAAGACCCGTTCTGCTGCCTCTGATGCCCCAGGACCCGTTCTGCTGCCCCAGGACCCGTTCTGCTGCCTCTGCTGCTCCAGGACCCGTTCTGCTGCCCCAGGACCCGTTCTGCTACCTCTGCTGTCCCAGGACCAGTTCTGCTGCATCTGCTGCCCCAGGACCTGTTCTGCTGCATCTGCTGCCCAGGACCCGTTCTGCTGTCACTGATGCCCCAGGACCCGTTCTGCTGCACTGATGCCCCAGGACCCGTTCTACTGTCACTGATGCCCCAGGACCCGTTCTGCTGTCTCTGCTGCCTGATAGGTAAGGAGCTGAATGCGAGCCTGCAGTGACCATGGTCCAATGGTTTGGCGATGCCTTCCTGCAGGTTCGCCTCCAGGTGACAACAGATAGGTGGAAGATCCTCTTCCCTCGGGATGGGAGGTGGAGACCTGTCCGCCTGACCAAGCAAAGCTGCTTTGAGATAGTAGGTGAAGTCAGCAGCCGTGGGGTCACCCCCAAGACATGGATCCAGTGCACGAAGTGGGTCAATGACCGGATCCGGGCTGCTCAGGCGCAAACTCAAAACACTTTGGACCCTTTGGACATTGCGCATGGCAGAGTGAGAGGGAGTGTTTGGTGGAAAGGGAGTGACCACCCAGTCATGTGCATTGGGGAAGGGCAGCAGGACATGCTGCCTGAGGCTTGGCTGCATCTCGGTGGGAGGTGCACGTCAGTCATTGTATAAACTCACACAGACCCTCGAGAGGGGCCACATGCAGGAGGAATATGTGTGTCCACATCATGGACTGCTGGACTATCACCATCAGAGATATTGGGTTTGTCCTCGCTGGGAGACTAACTTTGTTGATCATAGTGGCTGCAGGAGAAGACAGCCCACAATCGGAAAGAGCGTGTCAAGACTGGCAGTGGATGCCTTATCTCCATGTCCTCATCCCGATGGAGGAGGAGGCCATGGAACAGGCCGGGCAGCAAAGCAGCTGCTCCATAGCTGATGGAGAGACAGGGACACCTACCAAAGAGAGTGAGTGAACATCTCCTGGGGCACAAGGGAGCATCCGCTGCAAAGGAGCCACAGTGTTCATCTGTTCACCACTGCATCAATGGAGCTGCACTTTAGGGGTGGTTGGAATGTCACGATATGAAGACGCTAACCCTTCAATGTCCCTGTTTGCACATGCAGGCTAGGATGAACGACAAGAGCGAAGAGCTGGAGAGACTGGGGGACAGCCAGACACCTCTGAGGAGGAGGAGGGAGCCTCTGAGGGTGCACCGTCACATCATTCCCCTGCATTCTCCACCAGCACAGAAACCCTCACTCGGTGGGTATCCACTCGCTGTTAGATTTGGGCACACAAGCTGGTGAGCACGTCACAGACAGGCCCGGGCAGCTGACGGAGGCAGTGACAGCCGAGGCCACTGGCAGTTGGAAGTCTGTGGGAGGCCAGGCCCATGCTGAGTCCTAGGCTGATGACGTGCCTCTGGTGTCACCAGCAACACGGGAAATGCTGCAGCTGCAGCAAGAGGTCAGGCAACATCTGGCAGAGTTGCCGGAGGTTATGTGTACCCAAGCTCGTATGATGGAGGAGTCCATCCAGGCCTTGCATGCTGTACTGTCTCCGATGGGGGTGTGTCTGGCTTCCTTTCTTGAGAGATTGGTGACTCTGATGGAGAGCCAGATCCAGCCGACCAATCAGTGGCCGCCGGAGATGTGCGCAGACTTGCACTCCATCGCTTTGTCCATGAGATCTATCCAGCGGTGACAAGGTGAGAGGGGGGACGAGGCACCTGAACTCTTCACCAGGTCCACGTCCCTCTCAGGTCAGCAGGGAGGTACAAGTGTGTCTTATAAGGGGGAGGAGCAGCTGGCTGCTACATCTGGGGTCTCCTCTCAGGGTGCTCCTGGTGTGGACAGTAGCTCCAAAGCCCCTCTGCCAGTGACACAAGTGATGCCAGTGCCTGCCTCCATCACCCTCGATGACAGAGGGGGTCCCCGTACCTGTGAAGGTGGTCCTCAGTGTGCCGGGGCCCTCCAGGCCTCAGGCAGCAAGAGGACGGCCACCAATGTCATCCCAAGCCATGGGGCAGCAAGGTCAGCAGCCAGTCTCCATCTCAGCTGACAGAGCAGGGGGAGCACCATGTCGGAGCATGCGGAAAAGATTTCAGAAGAGCACCAAGATTCACTTTGGGTTCACGGTGAATGTGCATTCCAGATGGATAGGGTTGCGTTTGGTGTCACACGGAAGAAAGAAATGATGTTCTCTCACTATGTCTCCTTCTTATTGTTGATGCCCTTTGGGACTTCATTTAAACCCTTCCTCCCAAGGGGCTGGAAGTGAGGGACCAAGCCCTGAGTTCACAAAGCTTCGGCCTTGTCACTGTGCGATGTGTACCTGGACGCTGCAGTGCAGAAGGAAGGAGGCGACAACAGGGCTGCTTAAAGCTAAGACTTTTTTGCTGTGGTTCCAGAAGGTGGTAAGGCTCAAAGGAAACTTGAATGTATAAGGGTGTCTCATGTCTCCCTTGTGTGTCTCATGGCCCATTTCTTGCTGTTCCCGAGGTTCTTCATCTGGCACTGCTTGGACAGCATCCTCCTCCACATCCTCATCATCAGAGGAGACATCACACTCCACGATATCCTCACGAGTCAACACCTCACCCCTCTGTCATGCCAGATTGTGCTGTGCACAGCAAACCACCAAGATATGCGAGACTCTCGCCGGGACATACTGAAGGGCTCCACTGGATCGATCTAGGCACCTGAATCTCATCTTCAGGAGACCAATGGCCTCCTTGATGGTCGCTCGGGTTGACCCGCAGTAGGTGTTGTAGCTCTCCTCTGCATCCATGCGTGAGTTCCTCACAGACGTCAGTACTCATGTCCTCAGTGGGTAGCCCTTGTCTCCAAGTATCCATCTCTGAAAGCGGATGGGGCCGCGGAAAGGTTCTGGCACCTGGGAGTGCCTTGGTATGCAGGCATTGTGGCTACTTCCCGGGATTTGTGCACACACCTGTAGGATCCATTTGTGATGTTACACACTGAGCAAGTGGAAGCCCTTCCTGTTGAAGGCTGCTGGCTGGTCTGCAGGAGCCTTGATGGTCACTTGGGTGCAGTCAATGACACCCTACACCTGGGGAAATCCAGTGATGGCCCTGAATCCTGTAGTCCTCTCAGCTTGACTGTTTGGATCGATGTGCACATAGTCACCGGCCCTCCTGAACAGGACATTGATGACCTCCTTGATGCACTGATTCACCACAGACTGTGAGATTCCACACATATCTCCAGTGGATCCCCACAATGATCTGCTGGAGTAGAAGTTCAGTGGCACGGTGACTTTCAGTGACACTGGCATCAGATGCCCACCAAGTCCCATGGGGCACAGCTGCATCATGGCAGAGAGATCAGTGACGACTTCCGTGGAGAGGTGCCGTCTGTGGAGACACTGTCACTCGGACATCTGCAGGTAGTTGAACCTCGGCTGACGTGTTCCTCTGCCTCCTTCTCCAACCTCCTGTTCGAGACTGGCCCTCCTGTGGGCCCCCAAGCTGCTGTGGTGTCCCTGCTGGTGCCTGGGCCTCCCTCTCTACTCCTCCTCCTCTTCAATGGGAGCCTCGAATCCAGGGTGAATGAGGCCCATGAGAGGTTGCCCCTCCCTGAGTGCAAGGCCTTCACAGTAAACAACACCCAGTCACAGTTACCTCACTTGTCACCCTCAATGAGGTGGCACTGCCCCAATGGCACCCTGGTGTTGCTCGCCCTGCAGAGCTGGCACATGAGACCCCACTCCTGACAGTGTTTCCCGATGCCCTTTCCCCCTCCACCCTTGCTGCCAAGTTATGCTGCCTCACCCGATAGCTTCCCAGTGAAGACAACACTCAGCTCCCACCTCCCAGTCACCTCCTTTAACCAGGCGAGGCTCTGAAGCCCCGTGGTTCCCGTGTGCTATTAGTTCAATTGGACCCAGTGAATAAAATTGCTGACAATTGAACTCATAAATACTTTAAATGCCTTCTTGCCGACTGGATGTGCGAAGTCTGCCCTGCATGTCAGCCGCCGACAGAAAAATCCGTTCCGACGTCTTCCATCCCTATTTTATACACCCCCCTCCCCCTCCCCAGCCTCCATTCCCGTCTCCAACGGTCCCTTAAAATTCTGGCAAATGTCTCGAAGACGAATGGGAGTGAAACGACATCTGCTCCTTAGCCTGAACAGGGAGAGCTGCTCTCTCTGTGTTTAAAGTGAATGAATCTGATCTTTACCTTGTCTTACTGGGACGTTCACTGTCTGGAAATGTCTGTTTGAAAATGTTTTCCTGGTATATTAATGCAGCAGAGGAGCAGATGTGAGGTGCTGTTCAACAGAGAGGTTTGGAAGTGGGTGAAGGGGTGGAGTGACGGTGTGAGTGAGAGGCACAGTGAGCGCCATTCTCAATAAAGTGTCAGGAATAAAGGTCAGAGGAACAGACCAGGCAGGAAACACAGAAAGAGCGATGAGAAGCTGGTGTGAAAAACAGAGATTAAACAACAGGCTTGTTCAGTTGGAACAAAAACAAGAAATGCTGGAATCACTCAGCAGGTCCGGCAGCATCTGCGGAAAGAGAAGCAGAGTCAACGCTTCGGGTCAGTGACACTTCCTCGGCTGATTCCGAGGAAGGGTCACTGACCCGAAGCGTTGACTCTGCTTCTCTTTCCGCAGATGCTGCCGGACCTGCTGAGTGATTCCAGCTTTTCTTGTTTTTGTTTCAGATTTCCAGCATCCGCAGTATTTTGCTTTGATTTTATGGCTTGTTCAGTTGGTTTGGGTCTGGTGGTTAGAATACCCAGAATCTGGGTTCACTTCCCTTCCAACTCAGCGAATTGTATCAACATTATGTTCATAAAACCATAGAATGATACCCAAAGAAGGAGACCATTTGGTCCATTGTGTCAGTGCTGTCTCTTTGCTTGTGCTATCCAATTAGTCCTGGTGTTCAGCTTTTTCCTGTAATCTGTACATTTTTCCTTCCAGTATTTATCCATATTGCTTTTCAAAGTTACTACTGAATCTGCTTTCAAGTCCCGATCAGACAGTGCATTCCAGATCACAACACATCACTGGATAAAAAATCATTCCTCATTTCGCCTCTGGTCTTTTCTCAATCACCTGATAAATACATCCTCTGGTTACTGACCCTTTTGCCACTGGAAACAATTTCTCCTTATTCAACTTATTGAAAACCTTCTTGATGATGTCACATACTAGACTGCCAGTAAAACTGAAGCCCATGGAATAAAAGGGACAATGACAGCATGCATATGAAGTTTGCAGACTGATAGGAACATAGGAGCAGGAGTACGCCATTCAGCCCGTCGAGCCCACCCTGCCATTCAATATGATGACGACTGATCGTCCACTTCAATGCCTTTTTCCCACATTATCTCCATATCCCCTATGTCATTTGTATTTAGAAATCTGTCAATCTCTGCTTTAAACATACTCAATGACTGAGCTTCCACAGCCCTCTGAGGTAGAGAATTCCAAAGATTCACAACCCACTGAGTAAAGAAATTTCTCCTCATCGCTGTCCTAAGTGGCTTTCCCCTTACGTTGAAATTGTGTCCCCTGGTTCTAGACTCCTCAACCGGGGGAAACATCTTAGCTTCATCTACCTGTCTATCCCTTTAAATATTTTGTAAGTTTCAATGAGATCACCTCTCATTCTTCAAAACTCTAGAGAATACAGGCCCAGTTTCCCCAATCTCTCTTCATTTGACAGTCCCGCCATCCCGGGAACAAGTCTGGTGAACCTTCGTTGCACTCCCTCTATGGCAATGATATCCCTCCTAAGGTAAGGGAAACAAAACTTCACACAGTATTCCAAAGTACAGTCCAACCAAGGTTATATACAATTGAAGCAAGACTTCACTACTCCTGTCCTCAAATCCTCTTGTGATAGAGGCTAACATATCATTAGCCTTCCTAATTGCTTGCTGCACCTGCATGTTAGCTTTCAGTCACTTATAGACAAGGACACCCAGGCCCCTTTGTACATTCACACTCTTACCATTTAACAAATAATCTGCACATCTGTTTCTCCTACCAAAGTGGATAACCTCACGTTTTTACACATTATACTTCATGTGCCACTTTCTTGTCCACTCACTAAGTCTGTCCAAATTCCCTTGAAGCCGCTTTGCATCTTCCTCACAACTCACATTCCCACCTAGTTTTGTGTCATCTGCAAACTTGGAAATACTACATTTGGTCCCCACATCCAAATCATGTGAACAGCTGGGTCACAGTGTGGTGGTGAACAGTTGTATTTCTGTCTGGAGGAAGGTTTACAGTGGGTTCCCCATGGTTCCTCATAACTTCAGTTGTGTGCAGAGACTGGAAAAGCTGGGGTTGTGCTCCTTGGAGCAGAGCAAGTTCAGAACAACTTTGACAGAGTTAGAATCAAGGAATCAAATGGTTACAGTACAGAAGGAGACCATTCAGTCCATCATGTCCATGACAGCTCTTTGCAAGAGCAGATCAGCTAATTCCACTCCTCTGCCCTTTCATTGTAGCCCTGCAAATTTTCTCTATTCAGGTGTTTATCCAATTCCCTTTTGAAAGCCACGATTGAATCTGCCTCCAGCACACTCTCAGGCAGTATATTCCAGATCCGAACCACTCACTCTGTCCCACACCCGTGGTACCATTGCAGAAAATCTTTTCTGTTCATTTCATCCCTCATAAATAATTGAAATGAAATGTTTATTGGGAAATGCACAACATAAAACGGAAAGAGAAATAAATGCTGAGCAAAATAGAAGTCAATGTTTGGAAGGTAAAAAGAGCAAAAGATGTAACTTTTATTCTGGATGAGTGAGAGGAATATATCACACTTTGGGGCTTTTGTAAGAGGATTTACTGATAAACCTGGGATTTGAGAGGAAGCTGGTTCATGGTTTACAGAACAAATTCAGCCCCTGGGGTGGAGCCAACAGCTGCACCGTCCAATAACAGACAGGACGGGGACACTGTCTCAGGCCTGGTGAGCTCAGTCGATGAAAGCATGAAACTCTGAAGCTCAAGTTTTTGAGTTTGAGCCCACGGTGGGTGTTTTCTATTTCCTTTTTAGGCTGATTTTCCAGGCGTTATCCAGCTCTGAATTCCTCGGCAGAGAGTTCAAGGAATATTTGAAATGAGATTCAACAACAGTATGAGAAAGTCTCTCCTTGATTCAGGACTCTTACCTCTCTGCAGCATCTCACTGCTGAAGATTGAACTTTCTCATTTCATTCTCAGCTCAGGGTCAGTGTGGACCAATGGGACTTCTGGCTGTCTCCCACTTCACAATCCATCAGTGCTGAGAAAGCAATGGGGAATATTACTCACATGTTGTAATGTTTTATAAATACTTGAATGTATTTCACACTGTGTCGAACAGTGTGAATCTCCCCTGGTATATCAGCTGACCAACACTTCAACTGAACATTCACATAATGTGAGCTCTGAGATCTGTTCAGATCCCATTCCCAAGACCTGGAAAGTGGTTTTGGGCTGGATCACTCTTTTTCAGCTGGCACAGACACGATTGCTAAATGGTCTCATTCTGAGCCATAAATTTTCTCCATTTTCTATGTTCTATGAAGTGAGGTGTGATTGGGAGGGGCAATTCCACCAGGGTTATATTTTCTACCAAAACAATGACACAAGGGATACTTCACATTTTTATTCATTCATTCATGCGATGTGGGCATCGCTGGCTAGGCCAGCATTTATTGCCCATCCCTAATTGCCCATGAGAAGGTGGTGGTGAACTGCCTTCTTGAACCGCTGCAGTCCATGTGGGGTAGGTACACCCACAGTGCTGTGAGGAAGGGAGTTCCAGGATTTTGACCCAGCGACAGTGAAGGAACGGCGATATAGTTCCAAGTCAGGATGGTGTGTGGCTTGGAGGGGAACTTGCAGGTGGTGGTATCCCCTGCATTTGCTGCCCTTGCCCTTCTCGGTGGTAAAGGTCGCTGGGTTTGGAAGGTGCTGTCTAAGGAGTCTTGGTGCATTGCTGCAGTGCATCTTGTAGACGGTACACACTGCTGCCACTGTGTGCCGATGGTGGAGGGAGTGAATGTTTGTAGATGGGGTGCCAATCAAGTGGGCTGCTTTGTCCTGGACGGTGTTGAGATTCTTGAGTTGGAATTGCACCCATCCAGGCAAGTGGAGAGTATTCCTTCACACTCTTGACTTGTGAATTGCAGATGGTGGACAGGCTTTGGGGAGTCAGGAGTCATGGATGAGTGAGAGGAATATATCACACTTTGGGGCTTTTGTAAGAGGATTTATTGATAAACCTGGGATTTGAGAGGAAGCTGCTTCATGGTTTACAGAACAAATTCAGCCCCTGGGGTGGAGCCAACAGCTGCACTGTAATTACTTGCCTCAGGATTCCAAGCCTCTGACCTGCTCTTGTAGTCACGTTATTTGTATGGCTACCCATGGTAACCCCCATGATGTTGATGGTGGGGGATTCAGTGATTGTAATGCTATTGAATGTCAAGGGGAGATGGTTAGATTCTCTCTTGTTGGAGATGGTCATTGCCTGGCACTTGTGTGGTGCGAATGTTACTTGCCACTTATCATCCCAAGCCTGTGAGACTGAAATAGCTCAGTTGGGAGTGTGTTAGACCGAAGATCCCTGGTTCAATCTGGGGTTTTGGCAGTTTTCCTTTATTCTGCATCGCCCTTTGGTTTTGACTCTTGAGCTGCACAATTTACACTGAAATTATTTACCCAACTCTGAAGGTTGGATTGGAATAGAGAGATATCAAGGATGGGAAATATTTACATTGTCAGCTTTAGCTTATTCTCTATCTCCTTGTGTCCTTTTCCCCAGTTTTTGAATCTTTCGGGGCCGGGAGAACATTTGATTTGCTGCATATGTCCCAAACTGAAGCCTTTTCCACATCTCTGGGCGGTCAGACTTGCTCTGTCTGTTTTTGCTGTTCGTGACCATTAACGAGAACAGGCCACGAGTTCAATGTTTATCAGCAAAGGGAAGATAATTGGAAAGAATTCTGTGTTACTCCAGACCAGTGACAAAGATGCAATGGATGTTATTCAAAATACATTCCCTTTGACATTTTATGTAAACTTGTTTGCATCTAAAAGTTGGATTTTAAGTGTTACAAAAATGTGTCAAATTATTGACTGACCATGTGACAGCGCACATGGGGATCAAATCCACAGCCTTGTTGTTATCAACACTGCGTCCTAACCACCTGAACTAAGCGGCCTATAGACAGAGCCAGGTATGGGTTTGAGCCACACGCTGTGCGGTTTGTGTTTTATTTCTCACACTGGGTGACAGAGCGATTGTACAAACAATGGACACATCACATCCCTGAAACATTGTTCTGATATAAAACAGTGTGAAATAAGAACTGAGCATGGAACGGAACCAGGAATCAGGACTTTAATCCATTGAAGTTGATCTTGAAATTCAACAATTCACTGAACATTCCAATGGATCGAACTCTTTTCTGATATCAAATCCAGGAACTTGAGCTGCTGTAAAACATAACTGAGCCTGACGTGATTCGAACACACAACTTTCTGATCTGGAGTTAGTCGCGCTACCGTTGCGCCACAAGCTCACAGCTAAAGCAAAGTCTTCCATTCCTGGCAGATTTACTTCTTGTTTAGATTCAGTGATTGAAATTAATTCAATCCTCATCTGACCTCCGCTCTGCAAAGGCCTGCCACCCGACCTGAACCCGACGGGACCTGTGTCGGGTCCGGGTCGTGTTGGGTCGCTCTTCCGGGTCTGGCTTTCGGGCTCGGGTCAGGTCGGGCCAGGTTCGGGTCGGGCTGGGTCCAGGTCGGGCTGAGTCCGTGTCGGACACACACAGTAAGTATTACATTTAACTCTGCTGGGAAGTTGAGTTTAATAAGTGTCAAAAGTTGAAAAGCCAACCTAAGCTGGGAGTCCGGGTCATCAAGGAGGGAAACTCTGAGTCTGCTCAGTGAGCAAGTGAGCACCTCTATGACGTCATTGCGCTCATGCTGCAGTTTCCTGCAGATTCGGAATCGGGAGGTAGATAAAGTGAACATTCCGGTGGTCGGGTAAGGTTCGGGTTAGTTTGGGCGTGGGAATAAATGGAGATACTCGGGCCGGGTCGGGCTCGGGTCCAATGTGGTTCTGTCGGGTTCGGGTCGGGTATTTTTTCCTGACCTGAGCAGGCCTTTACCGCTCTGTCAGTTCAGTGCCATATTTAAACTATTACTTGGAGTTCTGTTTTACAGGGTCTCGGCTGTTTACGTGTTTCCCAGATCCACTACTCTGATTAATCAGACATTTTGCTGCTAACTGCTGCTGCTACAATTGAAATGTAAAAAAGAATTTCCAGTGACCTGCAACCAATGGACAAATACATTTCAGAAAGTTAAAGCTCATTCGCCAATCCACAAATGTGTCTTTCTGCTTATATTTATAAACAACTCCTTCTCTCCACTATGAGAACTATACAATCACTCCAGTTATTTGAAAGTTAGTATAAGATGTTCCAGTTCATCAATTTTAAAACTGCAGCAGGTATTTTCCAGAAAACTTCTCTGTTGGAACCTCAGTCCCATTTAGATTGAAAGTGGACAATTAATGTATTCACTTGTTCATTGTGGACAGGTGTCTGACTTAGAATAACTCTCATTAACTTTCAATGAGGTGGCAGTATTTCTGTGCTCCCATTTTACACAGTCTGTCCTGTTCATGCACCATGTTTTTATTCTCCTCTCCCATTCTCCACAGGATACAGATTACAAGCATCATCAATCTAGCTGTTGAAAAGCATTGGAAGAATCTGGTCACACAGGGATTGAAACATTCATTTTCTGCCATTTTACAAGTTGGTTGCTTTAAACACAGTACAATGTGCAATCATCTTGAAAGGAGATTCTCTTTAATATCCAATACAAACTGAATTACAAACCTGACAGACAAACACAGGAGAACAAGTGACTAGTGAACACAAACCTCATGGTGCTCATTTTCAGATTTATTGCAGTCATCTTACAAAACAAGTGAAAGAATATTCCAGTGAAATGATTTGGAAAGTAGGTGTGACTTTTGTTGGTGCCTTTCTTTGCTCTGTTGGTGAAACTTTCTTGCACCTGACTCCTGTTCATGTCTCTGTTTCCTCTATTGAATGAGGAAGGAGGTATTTGATCAGAAATCAACTGGATTGTGTACCTTTGAGAGGGGATTTCTGCACCATCAGGGCTGGAAACAGGAGTGAGTGTAAGACAATGTGTGGAGTTTGATTTTGTACAGAGGGAGAGCAAATCTAACAGGACTGTGAGATATTGGCCTGGATTTTACAGCCCCAATAGCGGTGAACTCTGAGACTTTCACTGCTATTGAGGGTCTGAACAGCACTGCAACTGCCGGTACATGCACACACTAACACCAGCATCTGGAAGTTGTGGTGGTGAGAAATGTGCTTAGAAGGAGCCTCTGATCATAATCGCACCAGCCCACTCTTTAAAGTGACAGGGACCTGTAGTTCAGCAATTTGGGCTCATTGCCCACAATGTACCCTGATTTTTACCTGGGTTGGATTTAAGCCGGTACCAACAGGCTCAGGGCTGCTCGGGAAGGACTTTTCTGTTGACACAACAGCTCCACTATTCCAGGAAGACACCGGCAGCAGCAGGGGTCAACTCTCAGAAAGGAGTTCAGACATTTTAAATGTTGTATTTTATTTCATAATTGTATGTAAGTTTTTAGCATGGCCTGATCAGAGTTCTTAAATTTACATCTGACTTTTTATTAACAAGATTGAAGTGTTTTTAAAAGATCTCGAAATGTATATGACTTTTTCTCAAGATTTACTTGGCTTCTTTGTAAAGACTCGAGGAAGATTGAAGTGACTTTTAAAAACTACATCTTATCCTTTAAAATCCTGCTTCCATGCAGATGACATTGGAAGATGACTTCAGAATAACTTAGACAATCTTTCTAACAGTTACTGCAACAGCTTAAGTCCTACTTTCTGCAAAAGCTGGTGAATTACCTTCCGGGAGCGGAGAGGAGCGGAGCGGAGCAGACCTATATGGAGCGATATGAGGAGAACGCCGAGAGCGGAGCCTATAAATCCAATCCGAGGATCGAGGCCCAGTCTCTTCCCTTCCAGGAGTGGAGTGGAGCTCTTCCAGTGTGCTGGAGTTTTGAAAGAAAACAAGCCAACTGTGATGTCAGAGGAGAACTGCAAGGTGATTGGTTGGTGAGTCACTGCTGTTAGTGTATTTAAATATCTTAAAGAAAAGGGCAAAGTTTTTTAGTTGAAAAAAAAACCTCTACTGATAAGGTGAGTACTACTAAAGTGTTTTGTTTATTCAGTGTAGCTTATGAAGGACTTTAGATTGTCGTGGGTAGAACAAGGCCCCGAGTGTCATTAGTATTTTTTAATTAAGGGAGTAACTAATTAATCTAAGGGTAAGTCATGGCAGGAGAGCTCAGCCCCGTGATATGCTCCTCCTGCGCTATGTGGGGACTCAGGAACCCTCCCAGTCTCCATGACGACCATGTGTGCAGGAAGTGTATCCAGCTGCAGCTACTGGCTACTCGCATTATGGAGCAGGAACTGCGGGTGGTTTCACTGTGGAGCGTCCGCGAAGCTGAGGGCGTCATGGATAGCATGTTTAGTGAGGTGGTCGCACCGCAGGTAATGGATGCACAGGCAGAAAAGGGATGGGTGACCACCAGATGGAATAGTAGGAGCAGGCAGGTAGTGCAGGAGTCCCCTGTGGCCATCCCCCTCTCAAACAGATACACCGCTTTGGTTACTGTTGGGGGGAAGACCTCCCAGGGGAAAAGAGCAACAGCGCGGTCCGTGGCACCACGGAGGGCTCTGCTGCACAGCAGGGGAGGAAAAGGGGTGGAAGAGCTATTGTGATAGGGGATTCTATCATAAGGGGTGCTGATAGGCGTTTCTGTGGCCGCAAACGAGACTCCAGGTTGGTATGTTGCCTCCCTAATACAAGGGTCAAGGATGTTTCCGAGCAGCTGCCGGAAATTCTGAAAGGGGAGGGTGTGCAGCCAGAGATCGTGGTCCATATTGGTACGAACGACATAGGCAGGAAGAGAGATGAGGTTCTGCAAAGTGAATATAGGGAGTTAGGCAGAAGGTTAAAGAGCAGGACCTCGAGGGTTGTAATCTCAGGATTACTCCCTGTGACACGTGCTAGTGCGGGTAGGAATAGGAGGATTAGGCAAATGAAAGTGTTGCTGAAGACTGGCGAAGGCGGGAGGGCTTCAGGTACTTGGATCATTGGGATCTCTTCTGGTGCAGAGGTGACCTGCACAAGAGGGACGGGTTGCATCTGAACTGGAAGGGGACCAATATCCTTGTAGGGAGATTTTATAGTAATACACGGGAGGGTTTAAACTAGTCTTGCAGCGGGGGTGGAACCCAAAGTAGTAGTCTCTCCGATGAGATAGTTGAGGCAAATGGAGAGGTTAAAGCAAGCAAGTCCAGTAGGCAGGCCAGGCAGGGGCAGGACAGGGAACGTGGAAGGTCTGGTAGGCTAAACTGCATTTACTTTAATGCAAGTATCCTTACAGGTAAGGCAGAATAACTCAGAGCATGGATCAGTACATGGGATTGTGATATTGTAGCTATTACGGAAACGTGGTTGAGGGATGGGCAGGACTGGCCACTCAATGTACCGGGGTACCGATCCTTCCGGCGTGACAGAGGTGGAGGTAAGAGAGGAGGGGGAGTTGCACTATTGATTAGGGAGGACATCAGTACTTAGAGAGGATATCCCGGGGTGAATGTCCAGTGAGGCCATACTGGTAGAACTTAGAAATAATAAACGGGTGATCCCTTTGATGGGATTATACTGTAGGCCCCCCAATAGTCAGAGGGAAGTGGAGGAGCATATATGTAGGGAAATCACAGATAGGTATAGGAATTATAGGGTGGTAATAGTAGGTGATTTTAACTTCCCTAAGATTGACTGGGACTGCCTTAGTGCAAAGGGATCAGATGGGGAAGAATTTGTTAAGTGAATCCAGGATAGTTTTCTGAAGCAGTACGTGGATGGCCCGACTAGAGAAGAGGCGACACTCGACCTCCTCTTAGGAAATTAGGATGGGCAGGTGGTTGATGTGTCATTGGGGGAGCACTTTGGGAACAGTGACCATAACTCTATTAGCTTCAAGATAGTTATGAAAAAGAATAGGACTGGTCCTCAGGTTGAAGTCCTAAATTGGGGGAAGGCTAATTTCCATGGCATCAGACAGGAACTCTCAAAAGTTGAATGGGAGAGGCTGTTTACAGGTAAAGGGACGTCTGGCAAGTGGGAGGCTTTTAAAAGTGAGATAGGAAGAGTTCAGGGCCAGCATGTTCCTGTTAGATGGAAGGGCAAGGCTGGCAAGTTGAGGGAACCTTGGTTGACGAGGGATATTGAGGGTCTGGTCAGGACAAAGAAGGAGGCATACGTCAAGTATAGGCAGCTGGGATCGAGCGAGTCCCTCGAGACCTATAGGGGATGTAGGAGAACACTTAAGAAGGAAATTAGGAGGGCGAAATGGGGCCATGAGATTTCCCTGGCAGATAAGATAAAGGAGAATCCTAAAAGATTCCATAAGTATATTAAGAGTAAAAGGGTAGCTAGGGAGAGAGTAGGTCCCCTTAAGGATCAGTGTGGCAATCTATGTGTGAAGCCACGCGAAATGGGCGAGGTCTTAAATGAATATTTCTCGTCTGTATTTACCGTGGAGAAGGTCATGGAAGCTAGTGAGTTCAAGGGAGGGAACAGCGATATCCTGCAGCATATCAACATTACAAAGGAGGAGGTGTTGGAGGTTTTGAAGCGCAGTAAGGTGGATAAATCCCCAGGGCCTGATCAGATGTATCCTAGGATGCTATGGGAAGCAAGGGAGGAGATTGCTGGGGCGCTGGCAGAGATTTTTGTATCATCGTTAGCCACGGGTGGGGTACCGGAAGACTGGAGGATAGCTAATTTGTTAATTAATAAATTAAATAACAAATCATGTCGCCTCTTTCTCTTCTAAACTCTGGCGGAGACAAGCCTAGCTTGTCCAATCTTTCCTCGTAAGACAGCCCACCCATTCCATGTATTAGTCTAGTAAACTTTCTCTGTGCTACCTCCAATGCATTTACATCCTTCCGCAAATAAGGAGACCAGTACTGTACTCAGTACTGCAGAAGAGGTCTCACCAATGTCCTGTATAGCTGAAACATAACCTCCCTACTATTGTATTCAATTCCCATGGTGATAAATGATAACATTCTATTAGCTTTCCTAATTAAGTGCTGGACCTGCACACTAACCTTTTGCAATTCATGCCCTCGGACACCCAGATTGCTCTGCATCTCAGAGCTCTGCAATCTCTCACCATTTAGAAATTATGCTTTTTTATTCTTCCTGCCATAGTGGACAATTTCCGACTTTCACACATTATACTCCATTTGCCAGGTCTTTGCCCAATCACTTAACCTATCTATATCCCTTTGTAGCCCCCTTATGTCCTCTTCACAACCTACTTTCCTACCTATCTTTGTGATCAGCAAATTTAGCAACAATACCTTCGGTCCCTTCATCTAAGTCATTTATATAAATTGTAAAAAGTTGAGGCCCCAGCACAGATCCCTGTGGCACACCACTCGTTACTTCTTGCCAACCATAAAATGACCCATTTATGCTGAGTCTCTGTTTCCTGTCAGCTAGCCAATCTTCTATCCATGCCAATATGTTACCCCCGACACCATGAGCTTTTATTTTCTGCAATAACCTTTGATATGGCTCCTTATCCTTCTGGAAATCGAAATACAATACATCCACTGGTTCCCCTTTATCCACAGCACATGTAACTCCCTCAAAGAACTCCAATAAATTGGTTAAACATGATTTCCCTTTCAAAAGACCATGTTGACTCTGCCTGATTACCTTAATTTTTTCTAAATGCCCTGCTATAACATCCTCTGTAATAGCTCCAAACATTTTCCCTAAGACAAATGTTAAGCGAACTGGCCAGTCGTTTCCTGCTTTCTGTCTCCCTCCCTTTTTGAATAAATGAGCTACATTCACTCCTTTCCAATCTAACGGAACCTTCCCGAATCTAGGGAATTTTGGAATATTAAAACCAGCGCATCAACTATCTCACTAGCCAATTCTGGACCTGGCGACTTGTCAACCCGCAGCTCCAACAATTTGTTTAGTACCACTTCCCTGGTGATTGTAATTTTCTTGAGTTCCTCCATCCCTTCAATTTCCTGATATACGGCTAATACTGGGATGTTATTTGTATCCTCAATAGTGAAGACCGATGCAAAGTATCTGTTCAATTCATCTGCCATCTCTTAATTATCCATTATTAATTCCCCAGACACACTTTCTATAGGACCAACAGTCGCTTTGTTAACTCTTTTCTTTTTAAAATATCTATCGAAACTCTTACTAGTTGTCTTGAAATTTCTTGCGAGCTTTCTCTCATACTCTAATTTTACCTTCCTTATCAATCTTTTAGTCATTCTTTGCTGTTTTTTTAATATTCTGTCCAATCTTCTGACCTGCCTCCCACCTTTGCACAATTATAGGCTTTTTCTTTAGGTTTGATAGTATCTTTAACTGTTTTCGTGAACCATGGATGGTGAGTCCCACCTTTGGAACTTTTCTTTCTCGTTGAAATGTATCTGTTCTGTGTATTCTGAAATATCCCCGTAAATGTCTGCCACTGCATCTCTATTGACTTATCCCTTAACCTAATTTGCCAGTTCACTTTAGCTAGCTCTGCTTTCATGAGCTTATAATTGCCCTTATTTAAATTTAAAATACTAGTCTGGGACCCACTCTCCTCTGCCTCAAACTGAATGTAATATTCAATCATATTATAATCGCTACTGCTTAGGGGCACCTGAACTATGAGGTCATTAATTAATCCTATCTCGTTGCACAATGCCAGGTCTCGTACAGCCTGCTCTCTGGTTGGCTCCAGAATGCATTGTTCCAAGAAATTATCCCCAAAACATTCTATGTACTCCTCATCTAGGCTACCTCTGCCCATCTGAATTTTCCAGTCTATATGTAGATTAAAATCCCCCATAATTATCACAGTACCATTCTGACAAGCTGCCATTATTTCTTCCTTCATATCCCATCCGACAGTGTGGTTAATGTTAGGTGGCATGTACACCACCCCCACAAGTGACTTCTTGCCTTTATGATTTCTCATTTGTACCCAAACTGCTTCTACATTGTGATCTCCTGAACTTAGGTCATCCCTCTCTATTACGCGAATACCATTATTAATTAACAGAGCTACCCCACCACCTTTTCCTCGCTTCCTGTCCTTCCAAAATGCCATGTCACCTCCAATATTCACATCCCAATCTATGTCGCCCTGCAGCCATGTCTCTGGAATGACTATCAGATCGTACTTATTTATTCTATTTGTGCTCTCAGTTCATCTGTTTTGTTTCGAATGCTCCATGCATTCAGATACAGAGCATTTAGTTTTGTCCTTTTATTATTTTTGTAACCTCTAGCCTTATCTGTCGATTTACTCTTAGATTTGTACATTCTGTCCCTTCCTGTCACAGTCTGTTTATCATTTCCCATATTTATACCTTTCTCTCTTGCCTTGTCTCTCCTCCTTGATTCACCATATCTTCCCAAATTTGATCCCTTGCCCCCACTATTCAGTTTACAACCGTCTCTACTTCTCTAGTTATTTGGCTCGCTAGAACACCAGCACCAGCACGGTTCAGGTGTAGACCGTCCCAACGGTACAGCCACCACTTTCCCCAGTACTGGTGCCAATGCCCCACGAACCAGAACCCACAACTGCCACACCAGTCTTTCAGCCGCACATTACTTTCTCTAATCTTATTTGTCCGATGCCAATTTGCACATGGCTCAGGTAATAATCCAGAGATGATTAACTTTGAGGTTCTGCTTCTTAATTTGCTGCCTAGTTCCTCAGACTGACTTTGCAGAACCTCTATCCTTGTCCTGCCTATGTCTTTGGTACCGACATGGACCACGACGACTGGATCCTCCCCCTCCCATTATATGTTTCGCTCCAGCCCTGAGCAGATGTCCTGAATCCTGGCACCGGCAGGCAACACAGCCATCTGGACTCTTGCTTTTGCTGCAGAGAACAGAGTCAATCCACCTTACTATACTGTCCCCTACTACCACTACATTCCTTTTTTCTCCCTCTTTGAGCCGCAAACACTTACTGCAGACGTGTTTGCCCTGGATCACACTGGCATCCAGGAACTCCCACATGCTGCAGCTGTGACACATCACCTGTCCTGTCATCCTTAACGTGTTTCAATTAACTACTTAAATATTTTATTCAATTATTCATTTTACTGTATATTTTATTAAACGTACCACTAGTTTGTTTACTATTTTAAACGTTAGGACTAAAATGGACCTTAATTACTGAACAGATGTGCATCAAGCGGGTCGGTTCTTCCAAACCAATCAACTACCTGCTTGCCTGTGATGTCACAGCTTACCAGATCCTCAGCAAACAGCTCCTTCCACTGCACCGAAGCAAGAACTAAATCCTGTCTGCTCACCCCAGCGGCTCTCTGTTTCCCTGCTCTCACTCTCCATTGTGACGTCACTCCTCGATTTTTTTTCCCCTGCTCTGCTCCTCTCTCTCTCCGAGTCTGTGCTTTTGACGCATTTCTTCATTTGCTGTTCCGTTGTGCTCCTCTGTTTCTGGTCCAAAATCTGACTCTGGTGAGACTTGAACCCACAACCTTTGAATATCTTTTTAATCAGTATTTAGAAGTCCAACACACTATTCATTGCGCCACAGAGCCTCACACATTTTTATCCACATCACTAAGGCCTTTGAACTTGTCAGCAGAGACGTCCTCTTCAAACTGCGATGGAACATCGGCTGCCCTCCTGACCTCTTCGGCATCATCTCTTCTTTCCACGAGAACATGCACAGTTCCATCAGTTGCAATGGAGCAACATCAGATGCTTTCAAGATCAGCAGTGGGCTAAAGCAGGGCTGCACGCTGGCGCCAACTCTCTTAGGAACAGAGGAACATCGGAGTAAGCCATTCAGCCCGTCGATCCCGCTCTGCCATTCAATTCGATCATGGCTGATCACCGACCTCAAAGCCCCTTTCCCGTGCTATCCCCATATCCCTTGCTGTCATGAGTATCAAGATTTCTATCAATTTCTGTCTTGAACATGCTCAATGATTGAGCTGCCACAGCCCTCTGGGGCACAGTATTCCAATGATTCACCACCGTCTGAGTGAAGAAATTCCACCCATCTCAGCTTTAAATGGCCTACTCCTTATTCTGAGACGATGTCCTTTGGTTTTCGACTCACCAACCAGGGCAAACATCCTGTCTACATCCACACTGTCACGCCCTGTAAGAATTTTGTCAGTTTCAATCAGATCACCTCTCATTCTTCGAAACTTTAAGGAATACAGGCCCAGTTTCCTCATAAAACAATCCCACCATCCCAGGGATTAGTCTGGTGACATAAAAACAAGAAATGCTGGAACCACTCAGCAGGTCTGGCAGCATCTGTGAAAAGAGAAGCAGAGTTAACGTTTCAGGTCAGTGACCCTTCTTCGGAACTGACATATATTAGAAAAGTCACAGGTTATAAGCAAGTGAGGTGGGGGTGGGGCAAGAGATAACAAAGGAGAAGGTGTAGTTTGGACAAGGCCACATAGCTGACCAAAAGGTCATGCAGCAAAGGCAAACAATATGTTAATGGTGTGTTGAAAGACAAAGCATTAGTACAGATTAGGTGTTAACGGACTGAATACTGAACAGCAGCAAGTACAAACCTGAAAAAAAAACAGTAGGTAAGCAAACTGAACAAACTGAGATGAAATGAAATAAGTGCAAAAAAAAAGATTAGTCTGTTGACCCTCTGTTTCACTCCCTCTTTGGCAAGTATATCCTTCATATGATGAGGAGACTAAACTGTACACAATACTCCAGTGCGGATTCACCAAGGCTCTATACAATTGCAGCAAGACATCTTTACTCCTGTACTCATGACCCCTCGTGTGGGTACAACATACCATTTGCCTTCCTAATTGATTGCTGCACCTGCACAAGAGCTTTTAGTGTCTCAGTAACAAGGACACCCAGGTCCCTTTGGACATCAATACTTCCCAACCTCTCACCATTTAAGAAATACTCTGTCTTTCTGTTTATTCTACCAAAGTGGATAACTTCACACTTATTCACATTATATTCCATGTTCTTGCCCATTCACTGCGCCGCTCCAGGTCCCCTAGAAGCCTCTCTGCATCCACCTCACAACTCACACTTCACCTAGCGTTGTGTCATCTGCAAACTTGGAAATATTACATTTAATCCCCACATCCAAATCATTTATATAGGTTGTTAACAGCTGTGGCTCCAACACTGATCCTTGCAGTACCCCAATATTAACAGCCTGCCATCCTGAGGAGGACCCATTATTCCTGCTCTCTGTTTTCGGTCTGTTAACCAATTCTCAATCCATATCAGTATATTATCCCCAAGCCTATGTGCTCTAGTTTTGTTTACTCACCTCCTGTGTGGGACCTTACCAAAGGAAAATACAAATACCACACATCCACTGGTTCTCCTTTATCTGTTCTATAGGTAACATCCTCAAAAAACTCAACAGGTTTTACAAACCTGTTTTCCTTTTCATAAATCTATGTTGACTCTGCCCAATCATATCATCATTTTCGAACTGTCTAGTTATCACATCCTTTATAATTGGCATATTCTTCTCCATGCTGCTATTGCACACTTTCAATGACTCAGATGGGGGTGTTCACCTGCACATCAGAGCTGACGACAAGCTGTTCAACTTGGCAAGACTGTGCGCCAAGACCAAAGTGGGTAAATTCCTAGTCTGTGAGTTGCTATTTGCTAATGATGCTGTGCTGACATCCCATAATGAAGTTCAGTCACAGCAGCTTGTAGATCGGTTCTCCCTGGCCTGCAAAGAGTTTGAACTGACGATCAGCATCAGGAAGATGAAAGTTATTGGCCAGGACGTAGAGACTCCACTTTCCATCAACATCGACAACCTCACTTTGGAGGTTGTCAACAGCTTCACATACCTTCAATCAACAATCACCAGCAATCTGTCCCTTGATGCTGAAATCAGCACCAGGATTTCCAATGCTGCAGCTGTCATGTCAAAGTTGAGAAGACAAGTGTGAACCGACAGCAAACTGACCGAAAATACAAAGCTCCACGTGCACCAGGCTTGTGTTCTCAGCACCCTCCTTTATAGTAGAGCAGCATCAACAACTTATACAAGCCAAAAAAAGCGGCTGAACAGCTTCCACCTCCACTGCCTCAGATGGATACTGGGCATCTCCTGGCAGGACAGAGTGCCGAATGCAGAAGTACACCAGCGTGCAGGGATCCACAGCATGTTTGCACTCTTGAGTCAGCGGTGATTCTGTTGACTGGGCCAAATGGATGACGGTCACATTGCCAAATACATGCTCTATGGTGAGCACGAGATCAACAGGTCAGGGAAAAAAATCAAGTCATTTGGAGAGGTTTGAGTTAATTCAGGAGAGTGGGCATGGATTTATCAATGGGAGTTCATGCTTGACGAATCTAACTGCATTTGTTGATAAACTATCTGAGAATGCTGATGAAGGGAATGCAGTGGATGTTGTTTATATGGATGTTACGAAAGCATTTTATAAAGTACCACATAAAAGGGTGGTTAACAAAATTGAAGTTCATGGATTAGGAGGGTCAGTGTCCATTTGGAGAGTAAATTGTTTTAAAGACTGAAAACAGCGAGTCATATGAAATGGTTCTTGGTCAGACCGGAGGATAGTCGACAGTGGTGTTCCCCAAGCGTCAGTGCCAGAAACACTGCTTTTTTTGCTAAAGGTAAGTGACTTGGATCTTGGAATACAGAGTAGAATCTCAAAATATGCCGATGACACCAAACTTGGAGGAGTGGCAAACAGTGAGGATGATATGAACTGCCTGCAACAGGACAGTGATAGGCTAGCAGAATGGGCAGACAGGTGGCAGATGGAATTTAATCGTGACAAGTGTGAGGTGATGTATTTTGGCATAAGCAATAGGGAGAGGCAATATATACTTAATGGCACAGTTCTAAAGAGTGTGCTGGAATAGAGGGACTTGGGGTTCATGTGCATCGATCTTTGAAGGTGGCAAGACATATTGCGAGAGTGGTTAGCAAAGCATATGGGATCTTGGGCTTTATAAATAGAGGCATTGAGTACAAAAGCAGGGAAGTTATGCTGAACCATTATAAAACTCTGGTTAGGCCCCAATTGGAGTGTTGCTTCTAGTTCTGCTCAGCAGACTTTAGAAAGAATGTGAGGGTCCTTGAGACGATGCAGAGGCGATTTACCAGAATGGATCCAGGGATGGGAGAGTTTAGTTACAAGGTTGGGTTGGAAAAGCTAGGATTATTCTGCCTATATCAAAGGAGATTGAGTGGAGAATTGATAGAGGTGTATAACACCTCTGGAGAACAGGCCATCCTAGACTGGGTATTGTGAAATGAGAAAGGATTAGTTAGCAATCTTGTTGTGTGGGGTCCCTTGGGGAAATGCGCCCTTAATATGATAAAATTCTTCATTAAGATGGAGAGTGAGAGAGTTGATTCCGAGACTAGGGTCCTAAATCTAAACAAAGGAAACTATGAAGGTATGAGGCGGGAGTTGGCTTTGATAGATTGGGGAACGTTACTTAAAGGGTTGACAGTGGAGAGGCAATGGCTAGCATTTAAAGAGCGCATGGATGAATTACAACAATTGTTCATTCCTGTCTGTGCAAAAGTAAAACAGGAAGGGTGGCTCAACTGTGGCTTACAAAAGAAATTAAGGAAAGTATTAGATCCAAGGAGGAGAAATATAGAATGGCCAGAAAAAGCAGCAAACCTGAAGATTGTGAGCAGTTTGGAATTTAGCAGAGGAGGACAAAAGGATTGATGAAGAAGGGGGAAATAGAGTAGGAGCGTAAGCCAGCAGAGAACATTAAAACTAACTGTAAAAGCTTCGATAGATATGTGTAGAGAAAAAGATTAGTGAAGACAAATGTGGGTCCCTTACAGTCAGAAACAGGGGAATTTATAATGGGGAACAAAGAAATGACAGACCAATTAAATACATACTTTGGTTCTGTCTTCACAAAGGAGGATACAAATTACCTCCGAGAAATGTTGGGGAACAGAGGGTCCAGTGAGAAGGAGGAACTGTATGAAATCAGTATTAGTAGGGAATGTTTGGGAAATTGATGGGATTGAAGGCCGATAAATCCCCAGTGCCTGATAATCTACATCCCAGAGTACTTAAGGAAGTGGCCCTTGAAATAGCAGATACATTTCTGGTCTTTTTTCAAAATTCTGTAGACTCTGGAACAGTTCCAATGGATTGGACGGTAGTTAATGTAACTCCACTATTTAAAAAAAGAGGCAGAAAGAAAACAGCGAATTATATACCGGTTAGCCTGACATCAGTCGTGGGGAAAATGCTGGAGTCCATTATAAAAGATGTAATAGCAGAGTGCAATAATAACTCGTCTCCACTCCTAGTATTTCTAAATCCCACACATTCACTATAATGTGAACAATTATTTCCTGTTGTGTCTCTCTCAGATTTGTAAACTTCACTGCATTGGGGGGTGGTGATATCTACTGGCGGGAAGCAAGAACTGCAATCAAGCAGCAGAAACTCCACACTCTGTCAGGGTTAAAGAACCATTGTAATGTGAGGAGACAGCGAAGTGGTTTGATTGGGTAGATGGAGACATGATTCCACTTGTGGTGGTGTCTGAAGCAAAGGCCAGAAATACAAAATTGTCATTAATAAAAGAAATAAGGAATTCATGAAAAATGTAGTCATGTAGTGATTGTTTAGAATGTGGATAGAATAGAAAGTGAGATTGGATGGACAGAAGCAGTCTGAAAGGATGGCTGAAACAAAAGATGAGTGCCTTGAAATTTTAACTGTGTTTCTCTCAGCACAGATGCTGCCAGAGCTGCTGAACATTTCCAGCACTTTCTGTTTTTATTTCAGCATTTGCAGGATGTTGCTTTGATCTGAAAAAAAATGGATGATTGGCTGGGGGGTTCCAGTGAAATTCCACAGCAGCTAAAGAAACCAAGCTAGTCAGTGGCTCGTTGGTCTAGGGGTATGATTCTTGCTTCGGGAGTATGGGTAATTAACATGCGCGAAATCCAGTGTTGAAATCCTGGACGAGCCCTTGTTTGCTGGCATTTTTAGATTAAGTTTATCCATTGGTTTCAGCCTTGCAGAAGGTGGAATTGACTTCCAAACGGAGCTGGCTTGAGGACCAGACAACTGGATTCAAAGAGTTTGTCGACAAAATTGTAATTAACTGAATGTACAGATAGCCAAGTGGGAACATGAAGTTGTTGCAGCAATTGAGACCTGACTCCAAAAACAACATGACTGGATTGGAATGGAATTCTTCAGTGTTTCTGTTGTTTGGCTTGCATTGACTCATCGATTTTCTTGTTTTTCACTTTGTCGATGCCTTTGAATAATTGTGGATCCTTCTTCAGAGTGTCTTCTTTCACCAGGTAGTTCTGACCTCTGATGATGTTGATCGTAATCAGCTTCAATTCGCTGATAGTTTTGGAAGTGAGCAGATTTCCTTTGCTTGAGTCTACAACATGGAACTCAGTCTGACATGTGGGCGCATGGGAGGATTTGAATGCCACCCCTGCGTTGGAGTTGCATCCATCCAATAAAAGACCGAGTAGAAGTGACAGTTCTGTCAGTCGAACGTGAGACTTTTAATGGCAGGGTTGTGAGTTTGAGTGCCATTGTGGTTTTCCCTTTTGTAAGGCTTCATGAGCAGAGAGTACAGGGAGTGTTTGAAATGAGCAAGTCTCGCTTTGATTCAGGACTCTTACCTCTCTGCAGCATCTCACTATGAAAGATTGAATTTGATCTCATTTCATTCTCAGCTCGGGGTCTGTGCAGCTCAGTGGCACTTCTGGCTGTCTCTTGCTTCACAATCCATCAGTACTGAGAAAGCAATGGGGGAATATTACTCACATGTTGTGTTCTTGAATTTTTTGGAAAACTTGAATGTATGTATTTTCCTCCAAAACAAGGACACCAAGCCACTGTTAATGTAGGGCTGAAATAGCTCAGTTGGGAGAGCGTTAGACTGAAGATTCAAAGGTCCCTGGGTTTCAGCAATTTCACTTCCTTATGCGTCCCTTGCCTTGGTTCTGATTTTCCAGTTGCACAATTTACTTTGAAATTATTTACCAAGCACCAGTGGATTGGATTTGAGAAACAACACAGTGTATTTCCAGCACAGAAGGTGGTCGTTTGGCCTATCACGTCCATGCCGGCTCTCACCGGAGCAATCTCATCAGTTCCACTCACCAGCTCGATCCCTTTCCTCCTGCAAGTTTCTTTCCTTCAAGTATCCATCCAATTTCCTTTTCAAATCATTGATTGTCTCTGCTTCCACCACACTCGTGGGCCAAGTCATTACCACCCACAACATAAAAAAGTTCCACCTCATCAAGGATGGAAAGTACTTGCATCTTCTACATTTGCTTATTCTCTATTTCTATGAGAATAGAATGGCAGTCAACATGAAAGGGAACCCAAAAATCTTCGAGCAGCATGTAAATGATAAGTGGGTAGTAAGAGGTTGAGTAGGGCCTATTGGGGACAAAAAGGATAATATAAGCTTAGAGGTGCAGGGCAATGTTAATCTACTTAATGAGTACTTTATATCAGTGATCACTAAGGAAGTGGAATTTGACAAAATATCAGTAGAAGTGAAGAGAGTAGAGGCAATGGAGAGAGTACAAATTAGGAGAGGGAGGTACTAAAAAGGCTGGCTGTGCTTAGGGAAGATAAATCACCTGGTCCGGATGGGTCACATCCCAGGTTGCGAAAGGAAATGCGGATGCAGATAACGGAAGGGCTTGCTATAATCTTCCAATCTTCCCTGGATACGGGGGAGGTGCCAGAGGTTTAAACAGTGGCAAATGCGACACCCTTATTCAAGAAAGGGTGTAAGGACAGTCTGGGTAACTACAGGCTAGTTAGATTAACAGCAGTGGTGGGTAAGGTTTTAGAAAGAATAATCATGGTAAATAATCAACAGTCACTTGGAGAGGTTTGAGTTAATTAAGGGGAGTGAGCATGGATTTATACATGGGAGTTCATGCTTGACTAATCTAACTGCATTTTTTGATGAACTAACAGAGCAGGTTGATGAAGGGAATGCAGTGGATGTTGTTTATATGGATTTTAAGGAAGCGTTTGACAAGGTACCACATAAAAGGGCGGTTAACAAAATTGAGGTTCGTGGTATAGGAGGGTCAGTGTCCAATTGGATATAAAATTGGTTTGAGGACAGAAAACAGCGAGTCTTATTAAATGGTTCTTTGTCAGACTGGAGGATAATCGACAGTGGTGTTCCCCAAGGGTCAGTGCTGGAACCACTGCTTTTTTTGCTAAAGGTAAGTGACTTGGATCTTGGAATACGGAGTAGAATCTCAAAATATGCCGATGACACCAAACTTGGAGGAGCGGCAAACCGTGAGGATGATATGAACTGCCTGCAACAGGACAGTGATAGGCTAGCAGAATGGGCAGCCAGGTGGCAGATGGAATTTAATAGTGACAAGTGTGAGGTGATGTAAAGGAATAGGGAGAGGCAATATATACTTAATGGCACAGTTCTAAAGAGTGTGCTGGAATAGAGGAACTTGGGGTTCATGAGCATCAATCTTTGAAGGTGGCAAGACATATTGCGAGAGTGGTTCGCAAAGCATATGGGATCTTGGGCTTTATAAATAGAGGCATTGAGTACAAAAGCAGGGAAGTTATGCTGAACCATTATAAAACATTTTGCTTTTATCATTATAAAACTCTGGTTAGGCCCCAATTGGAGTGTTGCTTCCAGTTCTGCTCATCAGACTTTTGAAAGAATGTGAGGGTCCTTGAGAGGACGCAGAGGTGATTTACCAGAATGGATCCAGGGATGGGGGATTTTAGTTACAAGGTTAGGTTGGAAAAGCTAGGGCTGTTCTGAGGAGAGTGAGGGGAGAATTGACAGATGTGTTTTTGGCTATGACAGTTTTAAATAAGTTGGCAAGGAAACATTGTTCCCGTTAACTATTGGTACAAGGACTAGGGGACACAGATTAAAGGTTTTGGACAGGAGATACAGGGGGAATGTGCGCAAGAACTTTTTTACACAGTGATTGGTGATGATCTGCAACTCGCTGCCCACGAGGGCGGTGGAAATGGAGACAATCGAGGATTACAAAAGGAATTTGAATGGGCACTTGAAGGAAATAATTTTACAGGGCTATGGGGATCGAGCAGACAAGTAATAACTCGTCTCCAATCCTAGTATTTCTAAATCCCACACATTCACTGTAATGTGAACAATTCTTTCCTGTTGTGTCTCTCTCCGATTTGTAAACTTCACTGTATTGGAGTGAAGTGACATCTACTGGCAAGAAACAAGAACTGCCGTGATGAGATCAGCCATGATTGTATTGAATGGCAGAGCAGGCTCGAGGGGCTGACTTGCCGACTCCGGCTCCTCGTTCTTATGTTCATAGAATCATACAGCACAGAAGGAGGCCATTCGGCCCCATTGTGCCTCTGCTGACTCTCTGACAAAAAGATGCAATTAGTCCAACCCCCTGCCTATTTCCCCATAATTCTGGAGAATTTCACTTTGAAATATTTGTCCAATTCCTTTATGAAAGTTATAGTTGAATCTGTTTCCACCACCCTGTCAGACAATTCATTCCAAATCCGAATCAGTTACTGGGTAAAATGATCTCTCCTCACCTCCCCTTGACATTTTTGGCCAATTATTTTAAATCTGTGTCCTCTGGTTACTGACCCCCAGGACAGTGGAAACAGTTTCTCCCTCTCTATCCTATGAAAATCCTTCATGATTCTGAACACCTCTATTAAATCTTCCCTTAACCTTCTCTACTCTGAGGAGAACAATCCCAGCTTCACCAGCCTGTCCAGAAAACTGAAACCCCTCATCTCTGGTATCATTCTCGTAAATCTCCTCTGAACTGTCTCAGAAGCTTTGATGTCCTTTCTAAAGCCTGGTGCCCAGAACTGGACACATTACTTGAGCTGAGATCGAGCCAGCGACGCCCACATCCCACGAACGAATAAAAAAACGCTCCCTAACCAGTCCCCAATTCTTAAGCATTTATCGACGCTCCCTGCACAGTCCCCAAATCTTATTCATTTAGAAACGCTCCCTGCCCAGTCCCCAAATCTTATTCATTTAGAAACGCTCCCTGCCCAGTCCCCAATTCTTATTCATTTATCGACACTCCCTGCCCAGTCCCGAATTCTTATTCATTTAGAGACGCTCCCTGACTAGTACCCAAATTTTATTCTTTTAGAGACACTCCCTGCCCAGTCTCCAATTCTTATCCATCTCCAGACGCTCCCTGCCCAGTCCCCAATTCTTATCCATCTCCAGACGCTCCCTGCCCGTCCCCAATTC
Source organism: Heterodontus francisci (assembly GCF_036365525.1). Lineage (NCBI taxonomy): Eukaryota > Metazoa > Chordata > Chondrichthyes > Heterodontiformes > Heterodontidae > Heterodontus > Heterodontus francisci. The sequence continues at coordinate 16,481,502 of NW_027141852.1, forward strand.
TTATCCATTTACAGACGCCGTTTCGGGAAGCCTCACCGGGAAAAGCTTCACCACCGCCATCTGCAGGGATACAGATGGGATTGTTCCATGTTATTGTGGCCCTGAGGCCCTGCTCCAACTGTGTGAGCCCACAAAGTCTTCTCGCACTTTGTGAATATCCCACTCCAACTCCGAACCCGCAACTCCAGCTGCTGACAGAGCTGTCTCTACTGCGCCTGCGCGCCCCGCTCCTGTCACAGATAGGGCGGATTCTAGGACGCTGAGCATTCTGGGTACCACACCTGTCATTAATGCTATTCTTTCAGCTGATCGGTTTTATTGCGCACATTTCATGACCTGGAATCGTCGTGAGTGTTTTCTTTTGCACCTGTCAATGCCTGGGAGGATTGAGTCAGCTTCACTTTGCAGCCATGAGTTTCTGGTGTGAGAAAGTGGTGTTTAACTCAGTATATTTCAGTTTTTGGTCTGTGACTGTGGGTATTATTCAGTACCTGTTTGTTTCTGCTATTGCTATGTGAGTTTCACCACATATCTTTCAACAACTTGTATGTGAGCATCAGCTTTTGTATATATCTATCAGTTTCTGAGAAGTGAGAAAGGGTTTGATTATATCCCTATCAGTTTCTGTTACATGCATGTGTCTTTAATCTGCACCTCCTCTGAGTGTGTCTTCTTCTCTGTACTTGTAGGTGAATATGTGTTTTGCTTTGTATCTCTCAGTCTTTGAAGTGTGAGCCTGGGTTTGTACCTAATTTCCTTTGAACCTTGTAGTTGGGATATGAAAGAAAGATTTTTACACGTTACCTGCCAACTGCTGCTAAGTGACTGTGGGTTTCACACAGAATCTGTCAATTTCTTGTCTGGTAATGCGAAGTTTACAAAGTACCTGTCAGTTTCTAGTCTAGGACTGAGTTGGTTTTACTCTGTCCCCAGCATTCGCTGGTATGTTAGTGTGGGGTTTACATTGTACCTGTCAGTTTCTTGTATGTGAGTGTTGATTTCACTCTGAAAAGAATCATAGATCATAGAATAGTTACAGAACAAAAGGAAGCCATTCAGCTCATTGTGCTTGTGCTGCTTCTCTGCACGAGCAACTCAGCTCATGTATTCCATGAAAACATGCAATTGTTTTCACTTCAGATAACTTTCTTATACCATTTTGAAAGCCATTGTTGAATCAGCCTCCATCAAACTCTCAAACAGTGCATATCAGATCTTAACCACTCGCTGTGCAAAAGAAGTTTTTCCTCATGTTGCCTTTGGTTCTTTTGCCATTCACCTTAAATCAGTGTCCTCTGGTTACAGAGCCGTGAATAATATTCCCCATTGCTTTCTCAGCACTGATGGATTGTGAAGCAGGAGACAGCCAGAAGTCCCACTGAGCCGCACTGACCCCGAGCTGGGAATGAAATGAGATGAAGTTCAATCTTTCACAGCGAGATGCTGCAGAGAGATAAGAGTCCCGAATCAAAGTGAGACTTTCTCATACTTTTGCTGAATTTCATTTCAAACACTCCTTGTACTCTCTGCTAATGAAGCCTTAAAAAAGGGAAAAACAAAATGGCACTCCAACTCACAACCCTGAAATTAAAAGTTTAATGTTTGACTGACTGAACTGTCACTTCTACTCGGTCTCTTATTGGATGGATGCAACTGTATTCTTCAACGCAGGGCTGGCATTCAAATCCTCCCATGGGTCCACATGTCAGACTGAGTTCCATGTTGTAGACTCAAGCCAAGGAAATCTGCTCAGTTCCAAAACTATCAGTGAGCTGAAGCTCATTACGATCATCATCATCAGAGGTCAGAACTACCTGGTGAAAGACGACACTCTGAAGAAGGATCCACAATTATTCAAAGGCATCGACAAAGTAAAAAATGAGAAAATCGATGAGTCAATGCAAGCCAAACAACAGAAACACTGAAGAATTCCATTCCATTCCAGTCCAGAACCCAGTCCTGTTGTTTTTGGAGTCTGGTCACAATTACTGCAACAACTTTATGTTCCCACTTGGCTATCTGCACATTTAGTTCATCAAGCTGTTTGAATCCAGCTCTCTGGTCCTCACGCAGGCTCCATATGGAAATCAATTCTGCCTTCTGCAAGACCTTAAATTAAAAATACCAAAGTAGAAGGGCTTGTGCAGGATTTGAACCCAAAATCTCTCACACATTAATTAATCACTCACCCTAAGCAAGAATCATACCCCTAGATCAACATGCCACTGATATCAGAACTTCCTTTCAGCTCCGGTGGAATTTCACTGGCAGCCAAAGCCGATCATCCATTTTTTTTTCAGAGCAAAGCAACATCTTGCAAATTCTGAAATAAAAACAGAAAGTGTTGGAAATGTTCAGAAACTCTGGCAGCATCTGTGGAGAGAGAAACAGAGTTAACCTTTCAGGGCGTTTACCTTTTGTTTGAGCCATCCTTTCACACTGCTTCTGCCCACCCAATCTCACTTTCTATTTTATCTAGATTCCACCCACTCACTACCTAAATACATTTATCATGAATTCCTCATATCTTTTAATAATGACAATTTTATATTTCTGGCCTTTGCTTTGGACTCCACCACAAGTGGAATCATGCCTCCATCAACCCAATCAAACCCATTCACTATTTCCTCACATTGCAATGTTTCTTTCACCCTGACAGACGATGGAATTTCTGCTGCTTGATTGCAGTTCTTGCTTCCTGCCAGTAGATGTCATCTCACTCCAGTACAGTGAAGGTTACAAATCTGAGAGCACACAACAAGAAGTAATTGTTCACGTGACAGTGAACAGGTCCCTCAATTCCTGCACACTCTTTAGAACTGTGCCATTAATTATATATTGCCTCTCCCTATTCCTTCTGCTAAAATGCATCACCTCACACTAGTCACTATTAAATTCCATCTGCACCTGTCTGCCCATTCTGCTAGCCCATCACTGTCTTGTTGCAGGTGGTTCATTTCATCCTCACTGTTTGCCACTTCTCCAAGTTTGGTGTTATCGGCATATTTTGAGATTCTACACTATATTCCAAGATCCAAGTCATTGATCTGTAGCAAATAAAAAGCAGTGGTTCCAGCAGTGACCCTTGGGGAACAGCACTGTCGACAACCTTCCAGTCTGAGAATGAACCATTTATTACGACTTGCTGTTTTCTGTCCTTAAGCCAATTTCCTATCCAATTGGACACTGACCCTCCTATTCCATGAACCTCAATCACCTTTTTATGTGTCGTTTCTTAAAATCCACATAAACAACATCCACTGCATGCCCTTCATAAACCTTCTCTGTTCGTTCATCAAAACATGCAGTTAGATTAGTCAAGCATGAACTCCCATGTATAAATCCATGCTCACTCTCCTCAATTAACTCAAACCTCTACAAGTGACTGTTCATTTTTTCCCTGATTGTTCTTTCTAAAACCTTACCCACCACTGCTGTTAATCTAACTGGCCTGTAGTTAGCCGGACTGTTCTTACACCCTTTCTTGAATAAGGGTGTCACATTTGCAACTGTTTAATCCTCTGACACCTCCCCCGTATCCAGGGAAGATTGGAAGATGATAGAAAGCCTTTCTGTTATCTGCATCCACATTTCCTTTCGCAATCTGGGATGAAAGCCATCCGGACCAGGTAATTTATCTTCCTGAAGCATAACCAGCCTTTTCAGTAACTCCCTCTCTCAATTTGTACCCTCTCCATTGCCTCTACACTCTCCACTTCTACTGATATTTTGTCAAATTCCACTTCTTTAGTGATCATTGATACAAGGTACTCATTAACTAGATTAACATTGCCCTGCAGCTCTAAGTATATATTACCCTCTTGGTCCCTAATGGGGCCCACTTCACCGCTGACTACCTGCTTATTATTTATATACTGCTCGAAGATTTTTGGGTTCCCTTTCATGTTGACTGCCATTCTATTCTCGTCGAGATAGAGAATAAGCTAAATATAGAAGATATAAATATTTCCCATCCTTGGGTGAGGTGGAATTTTTTTATGCTGAGAGTGGTAATGTCCTGACCCACGAGTGTGGTGGAAGTAGAGACAATCAATGATTTGAAAAGGAAATTGGATGGGTACTTGAAGCAAAGGAACTTGCAGGAGGAAAGGGATCGACCAGGTGAGTGGAACTGAGTAGCTGGCACCGATAATTGCTGCAGTCACTGCGATCCCCCTTAATTTTGTCCAAGGTGACAATGTTTGCTTCACGCGTGTTTTGAGCCCTTGTTGAGCTGGACTACGGTGGGCTCACTGTCCAGTTCCTCCATGACAGGGAAGTCTGGAATGGCACTGAGAGCTACTTCAATGACAATGTTCTCCGTTATGTAGAGTTCAAGGTAATGCTCCACTCACCTTTCCATCTGCTTGTTCGGTTCAGTGATGATCACCCCTGTCTTTGTCTTCAAAAGGTGCTGATTTAGTTACTACTGGGCCCATTGCTTTCTTCATACCTTCATACATCCCTCTAGCATCCCCGGATTCAGCAGCAGAGTTTTAACCAGTATTGATTGGTGCAGTGCCGAGCAGTCTGCAGAGACTTGTTTCTGGCATCTCTGAGAGCATTTAGATGTTGTTTGCTGGAGACTTGTGTGTAGTTCATGAGAGCTCTCCTCTTAGTTGCAGTAACTGACTCCATTTCAGTCCAATAAGCCTCAAACCAGTCAGCATTCCTCCCATCCCTTTTCCCATACACAGTGAGTGCAGAGTTATCGATGGTGGCGTGCAGATGATTCCACTTTGACACTGCACTGAGGCCTTGAGCATTGTTGTCTGAAAGAGCCTGATCGAGGATGTTGAGTTACTCCTGGGTCCTTTCTGGATCAGTGGTTCGGCAAGTGTTGATCAGAGGATGACCTTTCTTCATGGATGGATGAAGCTTCCTTGGCTGAAGCCTGACCTTGTTACACACCAGGGAGTGGTCAGTGTCACAGTCAGCGCTGTGATAGCTGCGAGTGATGAGGACACTGCTGAGGGTGGTATGTCTGGTGATGATAAGGTCTAGCTGGTGCCAATGGCATGATCTCGGATGTCTCCAGGACACCTTGTAGCACAGCTTGACCTGGAAGTAGCTGTTCATCACACAGAATCCATGGTGACAGCATAGCTCCAGAAACCTCTGTCCATTTTCGTTCATCTTGCCAATCCCCTGGTGCTCTATGAACATTGGCAAAGCTGTGTAGTCAGTACCCAAGCTTGTGTAGAAGTCTCCGAGAAGGTACAGTCCCTCAGTGCTGGGAATTCTACTGATGGCATTGTCAAGTGTCACATAGAATTGATCCTTGACATCTGGGGTGGAGGTGAATGTCGGGACATAGATGCACATGAGATTAACTGGGCCCACACTTGTTGACAAGTGAAGAGTAAGAAGTCTCTCTGAGCCTACTGTGGGTGGTTCACTCATCTGAAGTGGCGTGTATTTTACTGTGAAACCCACTCCATGCTCACGAGTTGCCTCTTGGGCTTTCCCCATGCCAGAAGAAGGTGTAGTGTTTCTCTTTGAGGGATCCACTTTGAACGAGTCTAGTTTCTTGCAGCACAGCAATGTCCACATTGAGCCTTGTGAGTTCCTTGTCCATCACAGCTGTCTTGTGCGTGTCATCAACCTGCAGAAGGTTGTCGGTAAGGCCAGGACACATGGTCCTTACATTCCAGCTTGTGATGCGAAGGACTGGTGTCTTCTTTGTTGAGTTTGTTTTTCTTGGTGCATAGATTATCAATCCGTCTGTTCAGAGATGTCTCTCTGGGCTTCAAGCACCCATTGAAGTAAGCAGGTCGTGGCAGGACAGCACCTAACTGACTGGGGGCTGCCCAGCTTGGAGTGAATGGTAGCTATCCAATGAGACACTAAGAGCTCTCCCACTGTCCGAAGTAACCCCTGGTGCTCATACTCTACACTAATTGAATGAGAGCTTATAATCAGTAACTGTTTATTCCCGGGTTGTGCTAATGTTTAACCATGAAGCTGGAGTGTCCTCTCCAGGGCACAGGCCTGGGCAAATAGTATGGAGACCCTGAGCATCAGGAACCCCTGTCAGCATTGCTGGTATTGTCCAGAGGAAAGGAAAATACCAGTACTGTTTGTTACCAGATCTGCTGCAGGAGTTGCTGGAAAACTGCCTGATAAGTCACAGGTATCCGCCTCCAGGACTCCACTCCGGATTTACTGTCCAGGTTTGCTCCCTCAGCCTTCTTATTTATTTATTGAGAGATACAGTACTGAAACAGGCCCTTCCAGCCCACCGAGTCTGTGCCGCCCATCAACCACCCATTTATACTGATCCTACATTCATCCCATATTCCTACCACATCCCCTCAATTCCCCTACCACCTGCATACACGAGGGGCAATTTACAATGGCCAACTTCCCTATCAATCTGCAAGTCTTTGGCTGTGGGAGAAAACAGGAACACCCGGCAGAAACCCACGCAGTCACAGGGAGAACTTACAAACTCTTCACAGGCAGTACCCGGAATCGAACGCAGGTCACTTGAGGTGTGCGGTTGCGGTGCTAACCACTGCGCCACTGTGTCTTCTCAAGATAGAGATAGAGAAGTGAGACTTTTTGCCCATATCTGGGGCTCTGTTTCTTGGCATCAGGATGGAACCACAAGTCAGTGGGCCTGCATGACACGCACAAGGATATCACACACTGCCCCATCCCTGTGACAGCTCACAGAGAGACCCTGATGATAATGCACCCCACAGGAACATCACAAACAGCCCCCTCCCTAGGACAGCTCAGGGTCAGACACTGCACACACTGCAACAACAGTGACATTACTGTATTAGTCCCTCCATTCTGAAAAACAAGCATTCACCCTACTTTATGCTTTCTGCCCTTATCCACGCTGCCACTGCCCCTTTAATCCCATCTGCTCCAATTTTGTTAACAAGTCTATTTTATGGTACTTTTTCAAACACATTTTTGAAGTCCAGACACACACCATCAACCTCACTACCCTTGTCACCTCTCTCTGAAACTTCATCAAAGAAATTAATTCATTAAGTCAGACACTATCATCTGTTAACCAATCTGTACTGGCTGTCATTTATTAGCCCATGTTCTACCAAGTGACAGTTAATTTTCTCCTGGATAATTGTCTCTAAAATTTTCCCCACCACCGACATTATACTAACTGGTCTGTAGTTCCTGGGTTTATCTCTCTTTTTAAACAGGGCTGTAAAATTAGCAATCCTTGCAGACTTATCTTTTAATTCTGGAAAGTCTATTGTGGACAATCTCTTTGGGTATGACTTTAACCAATTAAGGCAACAGGATACTTGATGAATAAGTCCAGAACTTTTATTGAGAGTAAAATAGTACTCAATAATTGAAAGTAAAATTATACTTAACAAACTTGGGGAATATAACTTTACAGCTCTAGCAGGTGTGCGGACTGGTCGAGCTTGGTCTCAGAGTGTCACGGTCCCCTTTGTCCAGCCTAGATCCCTCATCAGGTGGAGAACTTGGTTGATGATCTGAGCCTTTACCCCTGAGCTCTTCTAGTGTTCCTGCACATTGAAAGCTTTCAAGATCCCTACGTTTAACCCCTTGATTGCCATCACACCACCTTGTAAAATAATAATTGGTCCGAGCATTTGCTAGGTACATTCAATTAGTTCTTAATAATGTCTTCCACTAACTGTCACCTGTCCTCAGAATCTCAGACATGAGTACAATGGAGTGGTTTCACACTGTCTCCCAATCTGATCTGAAACAAGTTTCCTATTCATTAAATCTAGACTTTTGAAGGTCACGATGGAACATACCATGGGTTTTATCAGGGGTCCGAGAAAGGTCCATTGTTTGAATACATTTAGCTGAAACTGCCCTTTCCCACAAAGACACAGAGACTCACAGTAATTAGATTGAACTAACTTTAAATGAAAACCCATTCTCTCTAAAATGATTATTAATTCATTAATTATAACTCAATCAAGGTTCATTACTTTTCGAATTAGAATTACAATTAGAACATTACAGCGCAGTCCAGGCCCTTCGGCCCTCGATGTTGCACCGACCTGTGAAACCTTCTGACCTACACTATTCCATTTTCATCCATATGTCTATCCAATGACCACTTAAATGCCCTTAAAGTTGGCGAGTCTGCTACTGTTGCAGGCAGGGCGTTCCACGCCCCTACTACTCTCTGAGTAAAGAAACTACCTCTGACATCTGTCCTATATCTATCACCCCTCAACTTAATGCTATGTCCCCTCGTGTTTGCCATCACCATCCGAGGAAAAAGACTCTCACTATCCACCCTATCTAACCCTCTGATTATCTTATATGTCTCTATTAAGTCACCTCTCCTCCTCCTTCTCTCCAACGAAAACAACCTCAAATCCCTCAGCCTTTCCTCGTAAGACCTTCCCTCCATACCAGGCAACATCCTAGTAAATCTCCTCTGCACCCTTTCCATAGCTTCCACATCCTTCCGATAATGCGGTGACCAGAACTGCATGCAATACTCCAGGTGCGGTCTCACCAGAGTATTGTACAACTGCAGCATGACCTCGTGGCTCCGAAACTCGATCCCCCTACTAATAAAAGGTAACACACCATATGCCTTCTTAACAGCCCTATTAACCTGGGTAGCAACCTTCAGGGATTTATGCACCTGGACACCAAGATCTCTCTGTTCATCTACACTACCAAGAATCTTCCCATTAGCCCAGTACTCTGCATTCCTGTTACTCCTTCCAAAGTGAATCACCTCGCACGTTTCCGCATTCAACTCCATTTGCCATCTCTCAGCCCAGCTCTGCAGCCTATCTATGTCCCTCTGTACCCTACAACATCCTTCGGCACTATCCACAACTCCACCGACCTTAGTGTCATCCTCAAATTTACTGACCCTCCCTTCTCCACCCTCTTCCAGGTCATTTATAAAAATGACAAACAGCAGTGGCACCAAAACAGATCCTTGCGGTGCACCACTGGTAACTAAACTCCAGGATGAACATTTGCCATCAACCACCACCCTCTGTCTTCTTTCAGCTAGCCAATTTCTGATCCAAAGTTCTAAATCACCTTCAACCCCATACTTCTGTATTTTCTGCAATAGCCTGCCATGGGGAACCTTATCAAACGCCTTCCTGAAATCCATATACACCACATCCACTGCTTTACCCTCATCCACCTGTTTGGTCACCTTCTCGAAAAACTCAATAAGGTTTGTGAGGCACGACCTACCCGTCACAAAACCGTGCTGACTATCGCTAATGAACTTATTCTTTTCAAGATGATTATAAATCCTGTCTCTGATAACCTTTTCCAACATTTTACCCACAACCGAAGTAAGGCTCACAGGTCTATAATTACCAGGGCTGTCTCTACTCCCCTTCTTGAACAAGGGGACAACATTTGCTATCCTCCAGTCTTCTGGCACTATTCCTTTCGACAATGACGACATAAAGATCAAGGACAAAGGCTCTGCAATCTCCTCCCTAGCTTCCCAGAGAATCCTAGGATAAATCCCATCTGGCTGAGGGGACTTATCTATTTTCACACTTTCCAAAATTGATAACACCTCCTCCTTGTGAACCTCAATCCCATCTAGCCTGGTAGCCTGAATCTCAGTATTCTCCTCGACAACATTTTCTTTCTCTACTGTAAATACTGACGCAAAATATTCATTTAACACTTCCCCTACCTCCTCTGATTCCACACACAACTTCCCACTACTATCCTTGATTGGCCCTAATCTAACTCTAGTCATTCTTTTATTCCTGATATACCTATAGAAAGCCTTAGGGTTTTCCCTGATCCGATCCACCAATGACTTCTCGTGTCCTCTCCTTGCTCTTCTCAGCTCTCCCTTTAGATCCTTCCTGGCTAGCTTGTAACTCTCAAGCGCCCTAACTGAGCCTTCACATCTCATCCTAACATAAGCCTTTTTCTTCCTCTTGACAAGTGCTTCAACATCTTTAGTAAACCACGGCTCTCTCGCTCGACCACTTCCTCCCTGCCTGACAGGTACATACTTATCAAGGACACGCAATTGCTGCTCCTTGAATAAGCTCCACATTTCGATTCTGCCCATCCCCTGCAGTTTCCTTCCCCATCCTACGCATCCTAAATCTTGCCGAATCGCATCATAATTTCCTTTCCCCCAGCTATAATTTTTGCCCTGCGGTATATACCTGTCCCTGCCCATCGCTGAGGTAAACCTAACCGAATTGTGATCACTATCACCAAAGTGCTCACCTACATCTAAATCTAACACCTGGCCAGGTTCATTACCCAGTACCAAATCCAATGTGGCATCGCCCCTGGTTTTACAATCATCTGTTTCATGATGGGTAGCTACTCATTAATTATACAGGATATTAACTTTAGTACTGAACACAAAATGCTTCCTTTGGTCATGTGTTCATTATAAAATGGCTTTCTTAACGTTGTTAGTTATTACAATGGATACCTTATAAAAATGGTCAAGTTAAACTGAGATCGAACTACCCAAGCTTACCTGCATCCTCCAGTCCTCTGGCAACATTCCCATATTCAAGAAGGATTGAAAGATTGTGGCTCGAGTCTCTGATATTTCCACCCTTACTTCCCTCAGCCACCCAGGATGCAGCCCATCCAGACCGGGTGACTTTTCTACTGTGAGTGCTGCCAACCTTGTAATTGTCTCCTCTTTATCTATTTTCATCCCCTCCAAATTCTCCACAACCTCCTCCTTTACTGTGACATTTGCACAATCTGCTTGTTTTGTGACAGCTGAAATGTACTTAATTAGTACCTCAGCCACACCTTCTGCCTCCACAGGATCTCCTAATTGACCCACCCTTTCATTGACTGTCCATATATTGGTAAAATACTTCAGTGTTCCCAGTTATGTGACCTGCTAATCTTTTCTCATGCACTCTCTTGCTGATCTCATTTCCTTTTTCAGCTCTCCTCTGTACTTTCTGTATTCTGCTTGTTTCTCTACTGCAAATGAATCCTCACATGATTTCGATATTAATGGTTTTTGAACTATTTTGTAAAATGATTTAGTTTTGTAAATTTCTCCCTAGCTCCCCTCATGGTCAGGCAGAAAGTTTACCTGCTGTGTTTTCAAACAGCAACAGCTTTATTTGAAAAGCCATTGGGACAGGATTCCGGGTTTTAATCCAGTCACAAATCTGGTTCTGATGTCTTGTGGCTCCAGCTGTCACATGACCGGTCAGAGGATGACCTCATCATTGACCCAGTCATGGAGCTGTGGGTTGATGTTTAAATTGTTTCAAAATAATTTTCCAGAAGGACAATCAAAATGAATCAATATATAAAAGGTAGATTTTGTGAATGTGTGCTCCCAGTGGAAATTCCTGCAGAGTCTGCTGGTTTTCATGTCCCCAATTCCCCACAGGAAGCTCAGTGCTTGGAATCTGTATTCATTACATTAACATTATACAGAATCATTTCACGGGAGACCCCAGTGTGAATTGGAAACAAGTGGGTCAGTTTTAACTTTCAAAGTAATACAGAAGTAAAATACTGCAGATGCTGGAAATCTGAAATAAAAACAGAAAATGCTGGAAATACTCAGCAGGTCTGGCAGCATCTGTGGAGAGAGAAACAGAGTTAACGTTTCAGATCTGTGACCTTTCATCAGAACTGAGCTGAAATTGTCTGAGGGACTGAGATTGTGGAATCAATTTCAGGGTCAAAGACATTGTACTCTGTAAGGATCGGCAGATGGAGATACATTATTTGAATCAGCATTGATTTAAAGTTTGTGCTCACGAATCCTATCTTTTGATCAAAATGACATTGATAACAATGGAAAAAGCAAAACATACATTTCACGACCACAGGACTTTGTAAAGCCGTTTACAGCCAATGAAGGACTTTCCAAGTGTAGTCACTGTACAGTACAATACAATACCCTACAATAAGGATATTTCACATTCGAGTCACACAAGTCCCAGGCAATGACCATCTCAAACAAGAGAGAATCTAACCATCACCCCTTGACATTCAATGGCATTACGATTGCTGAATCCCCCCACTATCAACATCCTGGGGGTTACCATTGACCAGAAACTGAATTGCAATAAGCATATAAATATCATGGCGACAAGAGCAGATCAGACACTAGGAATCCTGCGGCGAGTAACTCACCTCCTGACACCCCAAAGCCTTCCACTATCTACAAGGCACAAGTCAGGAGTGTGATGGAATATTCTCCACTTGCCTGGTTAGGTGCAGCTCCAACAACAGTCAAGAAGCTCGACGCCATCCTGGACAAAGCAGCCCACTTGATTGGCACCTCATTCACAAAATTCACTCTCTCCATAACTGACACACAGTGGTAGCAATGTGTACCATCCACAAGATGCACTGCAGCAACGCAGCAAGCCTCCTTAGACAGCACCTTCCAAACCCGTGACTTCTACCACCTTGAAGGACAAGGGCAGCAGATGCATGGGAACACCACCACCTGCAGGTTCCCCTCTTTGCCATACACCATCCTGGAATTGGAACTGTGTCACCGTTCCTTCACTGTGGCTGGGTCAAAATCCTGGAACTCCCTTCCTAACAGCACCACATCGACTGCAGTGGTTCAAGAAGGCAGCTCACCACCACCTTCTCGAGGGAATTAGGGATGGGAAATAAATGCAATAAAATCAATAAAAAGACAATATCCTGTAATCCCCAAAAGTGGAAAATACATATGAAAATGAAAATATAATAAAACACAGTCAGCATGGATTTCACAAAGAAAGACTTGATTAACCTTAACTTTGAAGAATCAACAGCAAGAGTAATACAGCAGATGTAGAAGAGTTTAAGTTAATAAAGCCTCATCCTTTTAAGTGCTTGAACCAACAAATTGTGGGTTAACAAACAAGCACACTAACTGACAGAGCTGGGTGTTGTTCTTTCTAGATTCCCCGAAAGCAGGGTGTCAATAAGTTAAATCTTCAGGTTGCTGCAACCAGAATAGCCATTGTCCACTATCAGCTTTACTGTTACAAATAAAGGGTGGAATATTCATTGTGAATCTATAGAAACAGTCTGGTCCTGCACACTGCAGACACATCCACGTCATCACTAACCAGCTCTCCTATAATTGATGCAGTTATTTGATTTTTCCCCATTAGGGACATGGAATTTTTTCTGAAAGATTTTAAATTCCAAGAAGTTTTGTTAATATTCAGCCCTTGAGAAGAAATCATTCCCTGGCCACAGTGTAGAAAGCATTAAATATAAAACAGTAGACTACCAGGTAACACAGAGAAAGCTGATCAGCGAATCTATAATTACTTACTTTTCTTGCTTTTGCTCTTGCTATTCGGTTTTTCATCCTTTTCAGTTACTGACTGTGGATATTATTGTGATTAAATGTGAAAAGATGCACTGTGTCTCAGCCCCGGTATATTGGCTCTTTCTCTGTACAGTGCTGTACACACTCAGATACTGACAGTGTCTCTCCCTCCCTCAACTTTCCAGCCCTGACGGTGCAGAAAGCGCTGCTCAAAGTTACACATTCTGACTGTTTGCAGTTGATTAGTGAGAGATTATTAACGTATCCTTCTGCAGCGCTGCCTCGGTTAATAACAGCAGATCTAAGCCACATTTCAGATACGGAAACAGATGGATCAATTATTCACTCTTTCCCAGAGTGAGTGAGGCCGGGACAAGCAGCAACATTCCAGCCCCACACTCTGCAAATACCCAGCACCAGCGGAAAGCAGTGAAAACAGATTCAATCAGTGGGTTAATGTCCATTACAGGGATGCAAGATTCCACGGTCCAGGACAAAACATCCCCATACACCGAGAACAAGCTCAGGAAAACCCGGGGGAGTTAATATCCCAATCACTGAGCATTCCAGTAACATTGAACAAGTTCCTGAACTGAGTGAAGCTTTCAAAGTACAGAAGTGATGACGAGGTCAGAAATGTCTGAACAGTTGAGGTGACTGAGTGGTTTCAGCTTCTCTGTTCAGGTTGCAGCTTTCACTGGAGGCATGTGTTTAAATCCCACTTCTGACAACTAGATTTACAGTTACTTTGCAGAGCTTCCTTGAAGGTTTGGGGTCGAGTAAATACTGAGGAACTGTTTCTAACTGCTGTATGGTCAATAACCAAAGGTTACAGATTTAAGGTGACTGACAAAACCAGAAGGAACATGAGGAAAAATTCCTTTCTGCAACGTGTGGTTAGGAATTCAGTTATGTGGATAGATTGGAGAAGCTGGGGTTGTTCTCCTTAGAGAGGAGATTTGATAGAGGTGTTCACAATCATGAGGGGCCGTGACAGACCCGATAGAGAGAAACTGTTGGTAGAAGGATTGAGACTCAGGTAAAAGCTGTGGCTCAGTTGGTCACACTCACCTCGAAATCACAAGCTTTTGGGTTCAGATTTCACAGCTGACACTCCAGTGCAGCACTGAGGGTGTTGAAGGTGCTGCCTTTCAGGTGTGATGTTAAACCAAGACCCGGTCTGCATGTTTGGGTGAATGTAAAAGATCCCATGCTGCAATTTCAAACAAGTGAAGAGCAATTCTCCCTGGTGTTGTGATCAATATTTGCCCCTCAATCAGATCAGTTGGTCATTATCACATTGCTGTTTGTGGGTATTAGCTGCTGCATTTCTGACATTACAACAGTGATTACACTTCAAAAGTATTTCATTGTTTACAAAGTGCTTTGATATTTCCAGTGGTCAGGAAAGGTGCTATATAAATGCAAGTCTTTTCTTTCTTTTTCACAACACATTGCTGTGTAAAAAATGGTTCTTCATGTCACCTCTGGTTCTTCTGCCAGTCACCTGATATCTGTGTCCTCTGCTTACTGACCCTTTTACCACTGGAAACAGTTTCTCCTTATTTAAACTGTTGAAGAACTTCATGATTTTGAACAAATGTGTCAAATCTCTCTGAACTTTCTCTGCTGCAAGGAGAACAACCCCAGCTTATCCAATCTCTCCACATAACTGAAGTCACTCACCCTGCTACCATTGTGGTAAATCTCTTTTTTATTCTTTCCTGGGATGTGGGCACTGCTGACAGAATGTGATTCCTGTCAACGGAGCGGCCCGCTGACATCATCGGAGAGCGCCAAGCTGCGCATAGCCACAGCGACATCTTGCCATGATTAAGTGGCACATGCGCAGGATGATGTCATGGCTCAGCGCCAACGTCATCGCATATTCACGCCTGGTCCATCTTCGCACATGCACGCTGCAGCGTCATCAGGTATCCAGCCTCTCACTCAGCTGGAGGGAGCAGCTGAATGGGAGACTTTGAGGCTGGAGCTCTCCCCCCTCGGCAACTCGCTCCAGGCCTCGATGCTTCCTCCCCTCAGCCGCTCGCTCTGCACCGCACTGCTCCCCTGGCCGATTGTTCCCCGCTCGCGTCACCCAGCTCTCCTGCCACACGCTCCCAGCCCCCCAACCCCTGCTCCAGCAATTAGCTCAAGGCCGTACCACTTCCTTCCTCTCGGCCATTCACTACTCGCTCCTACGTCACACTTTACAGCCCGCCTTGCTTCTTCGGGCGGCGCGTGGAGACTGGACAATCGTGGGAGCAAGAGGCCGAGAGAAGGGAAGCAGCACAACCTAGAGCTTGCGGCTGGAGGGGAGGGGGTGGGGTGGGGAACGAGCGACCAGAGAATGGGGTGGCGCGATCAGAGGACAATCGGCCAGGGAAGTGGGGGAGAGCAGTGAGGTCTGGAGTGAGCGGCTGTGGAGGGTGGAAGCGGCCAGTGCGAAGGAGGGGGAAAAAGCGAGTTGTGCCACCTAGTGGTTGCGTTGTCAGCAAACGCAGCCTTTATTGTCCATCCTTAATTGCCCTTGAGAAGGTGGTGGTGAGCTGCCTTTTTTGAGCCACTGCAGTCCATGTGTTGTACGTAAACCCACAGTGATGTTCGGAACGGAGTTCCAGAATGTTGATCCGGTAACAGTGATGGAACGGAGATATAGTTCCCAGTCAGGATGGTGTGTAACTTGGAGGGGAGCTTGCAGATGGTGGTGTTCCCATTCATCCAATGTCCTTCTAGGTGGTCGAGATCGGGGGTTTGGAAGGTGCTTTCGAAGGAGGTTTGGTGAGTTGCTGCAGTGCATCTTGTCGATGGTACACACTGCTGCCACTGTTCACTGGTGGTGCAGGAAGTGAATATTTAAAGTAGTGGATGGAGTGCTGATCAAGTGATCTGCTTTGTCCTGGAAGGTGTTGAGTTTCTTTGGTGTTGTTGGAGCTGCACTCATCCAGGCAAGTGGTGAGTATTGCATCACACTCCTGACTTGTGCCTTGTAGATGGTGAACAGGAGGTGAGTTACTTCCAGCAGAATTACCATCCTCTGACTGATCCAATATAGTTTCTTCTCAATGGTAATCCCCAGGGTGTTGATAGTGAAGGATTCAGAAATGGTAATGTCATTGACTGTCAAGGGGAGATGGTTAGATTCTCTCTTGTTGGAGATGGTCATTGCCTGGCATTTTTGTGGCGTGAATGTTACTTGCCACTTATCAGCCCAAGCCCAATGTTGTCCAGGTCTCTCTACATATGGACACGGACTGCTTCAGTATCTGAGGAGTTACTAATGTGACTGAACATTTTGCAATCATCAGCAAACATCCCCACTTCTGACCTTATGATGGAGGGAAGGTCATTGATGAAGCAGCTGAAGTTGATTGGGGCCTAGGACGTGACCCTGAGCAACTCCTGAGCGATGTTCTGGGACTGAGATGATTGGCCATCCACAACCATCACCATATTCCTTTGCGCTAGGTATGACTCCAACTAGTGGAGAGTTTCCCCCTGATTGCCATTGTCTTCAATTTTCCAAGGGCTCCTTGATGCCCTTGGCAGGAGCAGTCACTGTTACCTCATATCACCTCCTGAATTCAGCTCTTTTGCCCAGATTTGAGCCAAGGCCATGATGAGGTCAGGAAACGAGTGGCCTTGGCAGAAACCAAAATGAGCATCGGTGAGTAGGTTATTGCTGTGTAAGTGCTGCTTGATAGCACTGTCAACGACACCTTCCATCACTTTACTGATGATCAAGAGGAGGCTGACGGGGCAGTAATTGACCGGGTTGGATTTGTCCTGCTTTTTGTGTACAGGACATACCTGGGCAATTTTCCACATTGCCGGGTAGATGCCAGTGTTGTAACTGTACTGGAACAGCTTGGCTAGCGGTGCGGCTAGTTCTGGAGCACAAATCTTCAGCACTACAACCGGAATGTTGTCAGTATCCAGTGCCTTCAGCCATTTCTTGATATCATGTGGAGTGAATTGGATGAGCTGAAGATTGTCACCTGTGATGCTGGGGACCTCAGCAGGAGGCCGGGATGGATCATCTACTTGGCACTTCTGGCTGAAGAAGTTTGCAAATGATTCAACCTTGTATTATGCACTGATATGGTGTTCTCCCCTATCATTAAGGATGGGGGCATTTGTGGAGCCTTGTCCTCCTTACCTTCCAGGACCAGAGAGCAGTTGAACCTCTTCCAGCGCGCCGGAGTTTTGAAAAAAAAGGCAAACAGTGATGTCAGAGGAGAGCTGCATGCTGATTGGTTGGTGAGTAGCAGCTCTTAAAAAAGGGGAAAGTTTTTTTTTGTTGGGAAAAAAAACGCTGGTGTTAAGGTGAGTACTACTAAAGTTTTTTTTTAAGGACTTTGGGTTGAAGTGGGTGGAAGAAGGCCTCTAGTATAATTAGTATTTTTTAATTAAGGGAGTAACTCATTAACCTAAGGGTAAGTCATGGCAGGAGAGCTCAGCCCCGTGACATGCTTCTCCTGCGCTATGTGGGAAATCAGGAACGCTTCCAGTGTCCCTGATGACCACGTGTGCGGGAAGTGTATCTATCTGCAGCTGCTGGCTACCCGCATTAGGGAGCTGGAGCTGCGGGTTTGATTCACTGTGGAGCATCCGCGATGCTGAGGAAGTCGTGGACAGCACGTTTAGTGAGGTGGTCGCACCACAGGTAATGGCTGCACAGGCAGAAAAGAGATGGGTGACCACCAGATGGAGTAGTAGGTGCAGGCAGGGGTTCCCTGTGGCCATCCCCCTCTCAAACAGATATATCGCTCTGGATACTGTTGGGGGGATGACCACCCAGGGGAAAGCAGCAACAGCCGAGTTTGTGGCACCACAGAGGGCTCTGCAGCACTGCAGGGGAGGAAAAGGTTTGGAAGAGCTTTAGTGATAGGGGATTCATTATAAGGGGTGCAGATAGGCATTTCTGCGGCCAAAAACGAGACTCCAGGATGGTATCTTGTCTCCCTGGTGCTCGGGTCAAGGATGTCTCGGAGTGGCTGCAGGACATTCTGAAAAGGGACGGTGAGCAGCTCGAGGTCGTGGTCCATATTGGTACTAACGACATAGGCAGGAAGAGAGTTGAGGTCCTGCAAAGTGAATATAGGGAGTTAGGCAGAAGGTCAAAAAGCAGGACCTCTAGGGTTGTAATCTCAGGATTACTTTCTGTGCCACGTGCTTGTGATGGTAGGAATAGGAGGATTAGGCAAATGAATGCGTGGCTGAAGAGCTGGTGTAGCCGGGAGGGCTTCAGGTACTTGGATCTTCTGGTGCAGAGGTGACCTGTACAAGAGGGACGGGTTGCAGCTAAACTGGAGGGGGACCAATATCCTTGCAGGGAGGTTTGATAGTACTACTCGGGAGGGTTTAAACTAGTCTGGCAGGGGGGTGGGACCCAAAGTAGTGGTCTCTCTGATGAGATATTTGAGGCAAATATAGAGGTCAAAGCAAGCAAGTCCAGTAGGCAGACCGGGCAGATGCAGGACGGGGAGCGTGGAAGGTCTGGTAGACTAAACTGCATTTACTTTAATGCAAGATGCCTTACAGGTAAGGCAGATGAACTCATGGATCGGTACATGGGATTGTGATATTATAGCTATTACGGAAACGTGGTTGAGGGATGAGCAGGACTGGCAGCTCAATGTTCCGGGGTACCGATCCTTCCAGCGTGACAGAGATGAAGGTAAGAGAGGAGGTTGCACTATTGATTTGGGAGGACATCACGGCAGTACTTAGAAAGGATATCCCGGGGGGAATGACAAGCGAGGCCATATGGGTAGAACTTAGAAATAAGAAAGGGGTGATCACTTTGATGGGATTATACTATAGACCCCCCAATAGTCAGGGGGAATTGAAGGAGCATATTTGTAGGGAAATCACAGATAGCTGTAGGAATTATAGGGTTGTAATAGTAGGTGATTTTAACTTCCCTAATATTGACTGGACTGCCTTAGTACTAAGGGGTCAGATGGGGAAAAATTTGTTGTGTGTCCAGGATAGTTTTCTGAAGCAGTACGTGGATGGCCCTGCCAGAGAAGGGGCTACACTTGACCGCCTCTTAGGAAATGAGGATGGGCAGGTGGTTGATGTGTCAGTGGGGGAGCACTTTGGGACCAGTGACCATAACTCTATTAGCTTCAAGATAGTTATGGAACAGGATAGGACTGGTCCTCAGGTTGAAGTCCTAAATTGGGGGAAGGCTAATTTTGATGGCATCAGACAGGAACTCTCAAAAGTTGAATGGGAGAGACTGTTTCCAGGTAAAGGGACGTCTGGCAAGTGGAAGGCTTTTAAAAGTGAGATCGGAAGAATTCAGGGCCGGCATTTTCCTGTCAGATGGAAGGGCAAGGCTGGCAAGTTTAGGGAACCTTGGTTGACTAGGGGTGTTGAGGGCCTGGTCAGGATAAAGAAGGAGGCATATGTCAGGTATAGGCAGGTGGGATCGAGCGAGACCCTCGAGGAGTATAGGGGATGTAGGACTACACTTAAGAAGGAAATTAGGAGGGCGAAAAGAGGCCATGAGATCTCCCTGGCAGATAAGATAAAGGAGAATCCTAAAAGATTCGATCAGTATATTAAGAGTAAAAGGGTAGCCAGGGAGACAGTAGGTCCCCTTAAGGATCAGTGTGGTAATCTATGTGTGGAGCCACGCGAAATGGGCGAGGTCTTAAATGTATATTCCTCGTCCATATTTACCGTGGAGAAGGTCATGGAAGCCAGTGAGTTCAAGGGAGGGAACAGCAATATCCTGAAGCATATCAACATTACAAAGGAAGTGGTGTTGGAGGTATTGAAGCGCATTAAGGTGGATAAATCCCCAGGGTCTGACCAGGTGTATCCTAGGATGCTATGGGAAGCAAGGGAGGAGATTGCTGGGGCCCTGGCAGAGACTTTTGTATCATCGTTAGCCACAGGTGAGGTACCGGAAGACTGGAGGATAGCTAATGCTGTGCCTTTATTTAAGAAGGGCAGCAGGGATAAGCCAGAGAACTACAGGCCGGTGAGCCTTACATCAGTGGTGGGAAAGTTCTTGGAAGGGATTCTGAGAGACAGGATTTATATGCATTTGGAAAGGCAAGGTCAGATTAGTGATAGTCAGCATGGCTTTGTGCGTGGGAAATCATGACTCATGATTTTGATTGAGTTTTCCGAGGAGGTGACCAAGAGGATTGACAAGGGCAGGCCAATGAATGCTGTCGACATGGACTTTAGCAAGGCCTTTGACAAGGTCCTGCATGGTAGGCTGGTCCAGAAAGTTCAAACACATGGGATCCAGGGTGAGCTAGCCAATTGGATACAAAATTGGCTTGGTGATAGGAGGCAGAGGGTGGTAGTGGAGGGTTGTTTTTCAGATTGGAGGCCAGTGACCAGTGGTGTGTCGCAGGGATCGGTGCTGGGCCCTCTGTTGCTTGTCGTATATGTTAATGGCTTGGATGTGAATGTAAGGGGCATGATTAGTAAGTTTGCAGATGACACCAAAATTGGTGGTATAGTGGACAGTGAAGAAGGTTGTCTAAGTTTGCAACAGGATATAGATCAACTGGAAAAGTGGGCAAGGGATTGGCAAATGGAATTTAACGCGGACAAGTGTGAAGTGATGCATTTTGGGAAGTTAAACCAGGGCAGGACATATAAAGTGAATGGCAGGGCCTTGGGGAGTGTTGTTGAGCAGAGAGACCTTGGGGTGCAAGTACATAGTTCCCTGAAAGTGGCAACACAGGTAGACAGGGTGGTGAAGAAGGCGGATGGCATGCTTGACTTCATCGGCTGAGGCATTGAGTACAAGAGTTGGGACGTCATGTTACAGTTGTACATAACGTTGGTTAGGCCGCATTTGGAGTACTGTGTGCTGTTCTGGTGGCTGCACTACAGGAAAGATGTGATTAAGCTAGAGAGGGTGCAGAAAAGATTCACAAGGATGCTGCCTGGTTTGGAGGGCCTGAGTTATGAAGAGAGATTGGATAGGCTGGGTCTGTTTTCCCTGGAGTGAAGGAGGCTGAGAGGGGACATGATAGAGGTATATAAAATTATGAGAGGCATAGATATTGTGGATAGCCAGAGTCTGTTTCCCATGTAGGGGTGACTAAAACTAGAGGGCATAGATTTAAGGTAAGAGGGAGGAGGCTTAAAGGGGATCAAAGGGGTAAATGTTTCACAGAAAGAAACGTGGGTATCTGGAATGAGCTGCCTGGTGGAGGCATGAACAGCAGTGACATTTATGAGGCATCTGGACAGGTACTTGAATGAGCAAGGCATGGAGGCATATGGAATTAATGCAGGCAGGTAGGATTAGTACAGATGGGCATTATGGTCGGCATGGACGCGGTGGGCCGAAGGGCCTGGTTCTATGCTGTACGACTCTATGACTCTCTGTGACTCCTGTTAATTGTTTAATTATCCACCACCATTCAGGACTGGATGTGGCAGGACTGCAGAGCTTTGATCTGATCTGTTGGTTGTGAGATCGCTTAGCTCTGTCTATTGCATGCTGCTTCCACTGTTTGACATGCAAGTAATCCTGTGTTGTAGCTTCACCAGGTTGACACCTCATTTTTAGGTCTGCTTGGTGCTGCTCCTGACATGCCCTCCTGCACACTTCATTGAACCACTATTGCTCCCTTGGCTTGATGGTAATGGTAGAGTGAGGGATATGCCAGGCCAGGAGGTAACATATTGTGTTTAAATACAATTCTGCTGCTGCTGATGGCCCACAGTGTCTCATGGATGCCCAGTTTTGAGTTGCCAGATCTGTTCAGTTCTTCCCTCAGAAATAATTGGGAAAAATTCCTAAGGAATGCATGAATTAAATAAAAAGGAGAGAGAAATAAATATTGACAAAATAGATGGCAGCATTTCGAAGGTGAAAAGAAAGTTTTATTGTTGATGAGTGAGAGGAATATATCACACTTTGGGGCATCTGTAAGTAGATTTACTGATAATCTGGGGAATTGATAGGAAACTGCTTCATGTTTGGTGGAACAAATTCTCACCCTTGGGGTGGAGCCAACAGCTGCATCCGTCCAATAACAGACAGAGTAGTAGTACTGTATCAGGCCTTGTTAGCTCAGTTGGGAGAGCATGAGACTTTTAATCACAGGGTCTTCGATTTGAGACCCTTGTTGTCCGGTTGTTCTTCCCTTTTTCAGACTTCATCGGCAGAGAGTTCAAGGAGTGTTTGAAATTAAATTCAACAACATCACTAGATTTCAACCCTGCCGCCCCCCACCACCCCCCCCAACCTCCCAGTGTAGTTGACAGGTCCCTCAACCTCTGCCCTCCCCATTCCGTTCCCTCCCAGAACTGCGACTCACTTTCCACCCCACCTGCCTCCACATCCAAAGGATCATCCTCCACAATTTCCGCCACCTCCAGCGTGATGGAACCACCTACCTCATCTTCCCCTCCCCGTCAACATTCCGAAGGGATCGGTCCCTCCACGACACCCTGGTCCACTCCTCCGTTATCCCTGACACCTCGTCCACTTCCCAAGGCACCTTCTCATGCAATCGCAGGAGATATAATACCTGCCCTTTTCCCTCCTCTCTGCTCATTATCTAAAGCCCAAACACTCCTTTCAGGTGAAGCAGCGATTTACTTGTACTTCTTTCAATTATGTATACTGTATTCACTGCTCAAAATGTGGTCTCCTCTAAACTGGGGAGACCAAACGCAGATTAGATGGAACACCTCGACTCAGTCCGAAAGCATGACCCCAAGCTTCTGGTTCCTTGCCATTTCAACACTACCCCCTGCTCTCATGTCAACATTTCTGTCTTGGGCCTGTTCCAGTGTTCCAGTGAACATCTCCATGGAAAGATCAATCTTACATGCCAGCTCAAATGTTGGATTTTGTATGTTTAGTATCTTTTCTCATCCAAAGATAACACTATCAATCATTCACCACTCTGTCTTCTCCTGAACTTCGAGTTCAAATTTGTTTGTGAAGTTGAGTGACACATTAAGACAGCACAGTCTTTGTCTTTGTGAAGGAAGTGATTTCGGAATGGCTGTTTGAAACTGCCCCTCCTTGCACAGAAATTCAGTGCAAATGCTCAAATCACCCACAATTTCTTTGTGAGAACTTTGTTCACAATTGCATTCAACATGGAAACCGCCTCAACATTAATCTCACTGAAGGAAAGTGTGACCGTGTTGTTTGTTTCAGAGTGTTGGTGCCGTTATGTGTCGCTCCTAACCAAGACTGGGAGACAACGCAAGGTTGATCCAAGGTTGGCATATATTATCATTCAGGAGCAAGAAAAATCAAAAGGAACCGAACAAGAAAACCCAGTCTCCAGATGTGAGAATCTGTAGATCCGCTTTGGGAAAGTGAATCAGAGCAGAATGAAGGGTGAAATGTCCGACTGCCCAGAAGAGATGAAGACACAGCTCAGTCAGCACGTTCCCCTGGTTTATGATGCTG
This sequence comes from Heterodontus francisci, assembly GCF_036365525.1. NCBI lineage: Eukaryota > Metazoa > Chordata > Chondrichthyes > Heterodontiformes > Heterodontidae > Heterodontus > Heterodontus francisci. The sequence continues at coordinate 16,505,186 of NW_027141852.1, forward strand.
GAACATTCCTCACACAGAAATTATTCAACCCGATGACAAACGTGCTTACAGCCGATAATTTATTAAGATAATTTTTTTTTGAGCGACAACACAAACAGCTACTCGACAATGTGGAAAATTACCCAGGTGTGTCCTGTCCATAAAAAAAAGCAGGACAAATCCAATCTGACCAATTACCGCCCCATCAGTCTACTATCAATCATCAGCAAAGTGATGGAAGATGTCATCAACAGTGCTATCAATCACCACGCATTTAGCAATAATCTGCTCATCGATGCTCAGTTTAGATTCCGCCAGGGCCTCTCGGATCCAGGCAAACATTTGGAAGCTGGAGTATAATGTGGGAAAATGTGAGGTAATTCACTTTGGTACTAAGAACAGATAAATTAAATATTATTTAAATTGCGAGAGACTGCAGAATGCTGCGGTATAGAAGGATCTGGGTGTCTTCGTACATGAATCACAAAAAGTTAGCATGCAGGTAGAGCAAATAATTAGGAAGGCAAATGGAATGTCACCCTTTATTACAAAGGGGAATGGAGTATAAAAGGAGCGAAGTCTTGCTCCAAATGTACAGGGTGTTGGTGAAACCACACCTGGAGTACTGTGTTCAGTTTTGGTCTCCTTATTGAAGGAGGGATATACTTGCATTGGAGGCAATTCAGAGAAAGAGGTGGGCAACTGTCTCTTCCCCACCACAGCCACCTCGAGGGCATTGTGCGGAGGGGGTTAGACTTCGGGCGTGCAGGAAGGATCTGATGGGGAGGGCTCTTCTCACCACCAGCCAAGTTTCATCTTGGTGCTTGTTTGAAAGTTCTGGTGATGAGGCCTTCCGCCAAATGACTTTGGAAGTTTGCTCGGGGAACCATCCGACTGGATCCACCATCTCCTTTCGCTGTAGGGCCTTGAAGACATTCCGTGCAGACCACTACCTGAAGGATTGGTGGTCAAAGATGTTTTTCCACAGAAACTTTCCCACGAAGGATAGGTGGTACGGCTCGGTCCAACTGGATGGAGCATTCCGCGGCAATGTGAGCAGGCCCATCCTTCACAACGCTGGGGACAGATAGAACCTCAGCACGTAGTGACACTTGGAGATTGTGCACTGGGAATCTGCGCACAGCTTGATGCAGCCGCGCACGAAGGTAGTCATCAGGATGAGGGCGACGTTGGGTACATTTTTCCCGCCCTTATCCAGGGGTTTGAACAGCGTGTTCCTCCAGACCTGGTCCATTTTGGAACCCCATATGAAGCGGAAAATGGCTCGGGTGATCGCCACAGCGCAGGAGTGGCGTATGGGCCAGACCTGCACCACGTACAGCAACGTGAGCGCCTCGCACCTGATCACCAGGTTCTTACCCACAATGGAGAGAGATCGCTGCTCCCACATGCTCAGCTTATGGTGTATCCTGGCTACTCGCTACTTCCAGGTTTTGGTGCACGTCCCAGCCCTTCCAAACCATATCCCCAGCACCGTCTGGTCGGCTGACTTGATGGTGAAGGGGACAAAGGATCGGTCAGCCCAGTTCCCAAAGAACATGGACTCGCAGTTGCCGTGGTTAACTTTGGCTGCCGAGGCGAGTTCGAACTGGTCGCAGATGCTGATCAGTCTGTGAACGGACAGCAGATCCGAGCAAAAGACGGCGACGCCATCCAGGTACAGGGAAGTTTTAACCTGAGTGACTCCACTGCCTCGGATTGTAACCCCCCCCCCCCTTGTGCTTGCATCCTTCCTAATAGACTCAGCAAAGGGTTCAATACAGCAAACAAACAAGACAGAGGAGAGAGGACTGCCCTGTCTGTCTTTGCAAAGCAGGTGTAGAAAAAGATGCAGTGGTTTTTATCGCGGTTCATCCCAAGCAGCTGTGTAACACAGGAGTCTGTGCTCTGCAGGCTGTTCTCAGGGATGCACACCGAGATAAACATCAACTGCTGCTGGAGGACTATTAATTCGGTGAAAGACGCCCTTTGGTCTGCCCGAAACTTGCTGGTCGTCCAGCGCATAGAGTTGTCCACGACCGAATGTTGCAGACTGGCACATTCCAAGGTCCAAGACTTCGTGCTGAGGGACGCACTACAGCTTGGGGCAGCCGCTGCAAAGGTTCACTGGGGAAGACCACTGTGTAAGGTACCCCCGCCAAGGTGAAGTGAGGGACTGGATACATGGAAATCCCCTCGGGCTGTATCCAGAAAATATTTCTCCGCCTCCAGGCTCACTTCTTTGACCAGGAGTCCTCCTCCCGACCAGCAGACCCATTCTCCCACCTCCAGCATTCTCCCTCTACTTGGACCCCCCCCCCCCCCCCACGCTGGCCACTTACCCGCTCTTGATCTCTTCGTTGAAAACTGTCGGCTAGACATTTGTCATCTCAATTTCTTTGCCCCCCTCACTCACTCTAACCTGTCCCCCTCTGATCTTGAGGCACTCCGTTCTCTCAGGTCTAACCCCGACATGGTCATCAAACCTGCAGGCAAGGGTGGTGCTGTTGTTGTATGGCGTACCGACCTCTACCTTGCAGAGGCTCAGTGCCAACTCACAGACACTTCTTCCTACCTCCCTCTGGACCATGACCCCATCACCGAACATCAAGCCACCGTCCAATGGACTGTCACTGACCTCATCTCCTCTGGAGATCTTCCCTCTACAGCTTCCAACCTCATAGTCCCGCAACCCCGGACAGCCAGCTTCTACCTCCTTCCCACAATACACAAACGGGTACGTCCCGGCAGACCCATTGTGTCAGCCTGCTCCTGCCCCACTGAACTTATTTCTTCCTATCTTGACTCTATCTTTTCTCCGCTGGTCCAGTCTCTTCCCAACTACATCCGTGACTCTTCTGACGCCTTACGTTATTTTGACAATTTCCAGTTTCCTGGTCCCAACCGCCTCCTCTTCACTATGGACGTCCAATCGCGCTGCACCTCCATCCCCCGCCAGGATGGCTTGAGGGCTCTCCGCTTCTTCCTGGAACAGAGGCCCAACCAGTCCCCATCCACCACCACCCTCCTCCGCCTGGCTGAACTTGTTCTCACATTGAACAACTTCTCCTTCAACTCCACGCACTTCCTTCAAGTAAAAGGTGTCGCTATGGGTACCCGCATGGGTCCTAGTTATGCCTGTCTTTTTGTGGGATATGTCGAGCATTCTTTGTTCCAGCCCTACTCAGGCCCCCTCCCCCAACTTTTTTTCCGGTACATTGATGACTGTATCGGTGCCATTTCCTGCTCCCGCCCCGAACTGGAAAACTTTATCAACTTTGCTTCCAATTTCCACTCTTCTCTCACCCATACGTGGTCCAGCTCTGACACTTCCCTTCCCTTCCTCGACTTCTCTGTCTCCATCTCTGGGGACAGGTTGTCTCCCAATATCCATTATAAGCCCACCGGCTCCCACAGCTACCTCGACTACACTTCTTCACACCCTACCTCCTGTCAGGACTCCATTCCATTCTCCCAATTTCTCCGTCTTCGACGCATCTGCTCTGATGATGCTACCTTCCATGACGGTGCTTCTGGTTTGACCTCCTTTTTCCTCAACCGAGGAATCCCCCCCACTGTTGTTGACAGGGCCCTCAACCGTGTCCGGCCCATTTCCCGTACTTCTGCCCTCAACCCTTCCCCTCCCTCCCAGAACCGTGACAGGGTTCCCCTTGTCCTCACTTTCCACCCCATCAGCCTCCATATCCAAAGGATCATCCTCTGCCATTTTCGCCACCTCCAGCGTGATGCCACTACCAGTCGCATCTTCCCCTCCCTTCCCCTGTCAGCATTCCGAAGGGATCGTTCCCTCCGCGACAACCTGGTCCACTCCTCCATTACCCCCACCACCTCGTCCCCATCCCATGGCACCTTCCCCTGCAATCGCAGGAGGTGTAATACCTGCCCATTTACCTCCTCTCTCCTCACTATCCCAGGCCCCAAATACTCCTTTCAGGTGAAGCAGCGATTTACTTGTACTTCTTTCGATGTAGTATACTGTATTCGCTGCTCACAATGTGGTCTCCTCTATATTGGGGAGACCAAGCGCAGACTGGGTGACCGTTTTGCGGAACACCTCCACTCGGTCTGCAAGCAGGACCCTGAGCTTCCGGTTTCTTGCCATTTCAACACTCCCCCCTGCTCTCATGCTCACATCTCTGTCCTGGGATTGCTGCAGTGTTCCAGTGAACATCAACGCAAGCTCGAGGAACAGCATCTCATCTATCGATTAGGCACACTACAACCTGCCGGACTGAACATTAAGTTCAATAATTTCGGAGCATGACAGCCCCCCATTTTACTTTCATTTTTCGTTGTTTTTTCTTTTTTCTTCTTTTTTGCTTTTTTACATTTTTTACAACCTTTTATATTGCTGACCTTTTGGTCAGCGATGTGGCCTTGTCCAACCTGCACCTTCTCCTTTGTTATCTCTTGCCCCACCCCCACCTCACTTGCTTATAACCTGTGACATTTTTAATATTTGTCAGTTTCGAAGTAGGGTCAGTGACCCGAAACGTTAACTCTGCTTCTCTTTCCACAGATGCTGCCAGACTTGCTGAGTGGTTCCAGTATTTCTTGTTTTTATTCCAGAAAATATTTGTTTGCTGCAAAAAGTACATGGCAGGTAAAATGAAATGGAAGGGTTGTGAGGCAATTCACTCCTGTACTGAAGGAAACTGATCTCCTTTGCAATCTTTGTATTGTTGACTTGGTGCGATTTTTGAACTGTTTTGTAATGTATCTTTTTATAGTTTTTTTAACGAATAAACTATATATTGGAAATTTTAAAAAAAGTTCAGAGAAGTTTCACTGGATTTATTCCTGTGATGAAGGGGTTGTCTTGTGAGGAGGATTGAGCAGGTTGGACCTATACTGATTGGAGTTTAGAAACATGAGAGGTGATCGTATTGAGACATATAAGATTCTGAAGGGTCTTGACAGGGTAGATGCTGAGAGGATGTTTCCCCTCGTGGTGGAATCTAGAACTAGGGGACACAGTTTCAGAATTAGGGATTTTCCATTTAAGAAGGAAATGAGGAGGAATTTCTTCTCTCAGACAGTCGTTCATCTTTGGATTTTTATCTACAAGGAAGTCAAGGGTTATGGGGGGCAGGCAAGAAAGTGGGGTTGATGCCATGATCAGATCAGCCATGATCCTATTGAATGCCGGAGAAGGCTCGAGGGGTCAAATGGCCTCCTGCTGCTACTATTTCTGTTCTTGTGATCTCATTGCAGCTTGTTCCAAATAGAGACAAAAGAGTGGAATTCCAGAGCAGAGGTGAGAGTAATTACCCTTGAGTGAGTGTGGCATCAAGGATCCCTAGCACAATTGAAATCAATGGGAATCAGGGGAAAATTGTCCACCTGGAGACATACCTAGCACAAAGCAAGATGATTATGGTTGGTGGAGGCCGATCATCTCAATCCAGGACATTGCCTCAGGAGTTTCTCAGGGTAGTGTCCTAGGCTCAACCATCCTCAGCTGTTTTATTAATGAGTTTCCCCTCAACTTAAGTCAGAAGTGGGAATGTTAGGTGATGATTCACAACTCCTCAGATACTGAAGCAGTCCATGTCTGCAAGCAGCGAGACCTGAACAACATTCAGGCTTGAGCTGATAAGTGACAAGCGACTTGGATGCCACAAAAGTGCCACGCAGTGAACATCTCCAATGAGAGAGAATCAAACCATCTACCTTTTAATACTCAGCAGCATTATCATCACTGAATCCCTCACCAACAACATCTTGGGGGTTACCATTGATTATAAACTAAACTGGACCAGTCACATCTATGCTGCGGCTTTTAGCGTAGGTCAGAAATTGGGAATTCTGCAGCAAGTATCTCACCTCCTGACATGCCAAAGCCTGTCCATTGTCTACAAGGCACAAGTCAGGAGTGTGATGGAATACTCTCCACTTTTCTGGATAGCTGCAGCTCCAAAAACATATAAAAAGCTCAATACCACCCAGGACAAAGCAGTCCTCTTCATCGGTACCTCACCCACCACCTTAAACATTCACTCCCTCCACCACCAGAGCACAGTGGCAGCAGTGTGTACCACTTACAAGATGCACTGCAGTAACTCGCTAAGTAACGTTCGACAGCACCATCCAAACCCGTGATCACTACCTCGAAGGACAAGGGCAGCAGATGCATGGGAACACCACCACCTGCAGGTTCACCTCCAAGTCACTCACCATCATGACTTGGAACTATATCACCATTTCTTCACTGTTGTTGGGTCAAAATCCTGGAACTCCCTCTGCAATAGCACTGTGGGTGTTCCCACACCACATTGACTGCAGCAGTTCAAGAAGGCAGCTCCCCACCACATTCTCAAGGGCAATTAGGGATGGACAATAAATGCCAGCCTTGCCAACGATACTCACACCCAAGAATAAATAAAAAACAAATCATTCTCCACAGATTCCCCACAATTCAGGCTTGGACATTTACTTCAGGAGCACAGAGCTTTATATAACTACAACGTGAGTTCCAATCTTCAGATTCCATTCACCTTTCACATTATTTTCTACCAGTCCGTTAGTGTTTAGTGATTCAGCACGTGAGTCTCTGCTTCTCCAGTTTCTAACATCTCACCACTTATAAAAAACACTCTGATCTGTCTTTCGTAGGTCCTAGATGACCCCACATTTTAAACTCCATCTGCCAAAACATTGCTCACTCACTTAATCTATCAAGAAGATTTGAAAATAAATTTCTTGCCAAAGGATAATGTTCTGCTTCTGCTCCCTCGCCGTTTGCTTTTCCCGTTAGTCTTTCATTTGGTGTAAATCCAGAGAAAGTAAAGATGGAAGGAAGGAGGGAGGGAAAAATCTTCCTCCTTTTCGTGATCCCTATTTGATCTTCATTCCAGTCCAATTTGGGTGAAGAATTCCGATTGTCTGTCTCAATTTTAATAAAGTATAAACAATTCTGGAATCACCAGCGAGATATTGACAAGAACATGTTTCCAGGCCAACTTTCCACAAAAGCTCCCCCACAACAATGTCCTAGACACTTCATAAACTAACGACAAAATTGGGATCCGAACCCACACATGCAAAGCAAGATGCATTAGTACGCCACGGTCTTAACTTCTCGACCACCTTGTCAGCTGTTTGGACAGTACAGATCCTGGCTGTGCAGCCAGATGTGCAATGATGGAAATGCAGCTTCTGTAAGTAAATGAAATTTCCATCACATCAGGTCATGGCCTGTTGGGAACGGAGCGGTGTGAAACATTTCCAGACCATGTCCAACACGTTTCAACTCAGTGTGAAAACCCACCACGGAAAGACTGGAACATACAATCATTTCATCACATCATGATTAACATCACTCAGACACCTGAACCATGAGGTCACTGACGAAGTCATGATGACCGAATTTCTCATGAAATGACAACTGAACTAACTGACTGGAAGAATTGCTTTAATTCCACAAGATCAGAGAGGCACAGCCTCAGACCGACTTGGCAGATGAATATTGATTGAATAATTTCTGTGTGAGGAATGTTCCAGCATCATAAACCAGGGGAACGTGCTGACTGAGCTGTGTCTTCATCTCTTCTGGGCAGTCAGACAGTTCACCCTTCATTCTGCTCTGATTCACTTTCCCAAAGCGGATCTACATATTCTCAAATCTGGCGACTGGGTTTTCTTATTTTGTTCCATTTGATTTTTCTTGCTCCTGAATGATAATATATTCTAAACCTCGGATCAACCCTCCCCTTTGTGTCGTGTTATAGTCTTGGTTAAAAGAGACACAAAATGACACAAACACTCTGAAACATACAACACGGTCACACTTTCCTTCAGTGAGATTAATGTTGAGCTGTTTTCCAGGTTAAATGCAACTGCAAACACATTGCTCTCAAATAAATTGTAGGGGATTGAGTTGCCGTTGTAATATTAGCACTGGACATCTGTACGAGCAGGAACAGCCATTTCAAACTCACATCCTTCACAAAGGCAACCACTGAGTTGTTTTCTTTTGTGAATGAAATTCATAAGAAAAGTTAAAGTTCACAAGAAAATGGATGTAAATGATTGATAGCTAAACTTTTGAAGCCATGATATGAATTCAAGATTTTCTGATTATTAGACAAACACTCGAACCAATTAAGCTGCTGAGCCAGATCACAAGTGCTGTGACAACTAAGGGCAGAGGAGGGCACTCTTTATTCTCATCCCACTTCTCCACAGGTCACAACATCTATGTGAACTTTTCCCACTACTGATACAGTCAATCATATACTCTATTTTTCCCAGAATAGAAGACACTGACCAGGTTTCTTTAATGAACAACAAAATTATCCATTTATTGTCGAACAAGTTTTAACTAGTCATGAAGTAAAGCATAAACACACAGGTGGAAATTTTAAAAGTTCCTTTTTCACCTTGAACAACTTTTAAAGTCCTTTTTTTTACATTCGAGCCACACGCACACACACACACCGGATAGCTGAAAAAATAAAAGGGATTTTTTTTTAAATTCAGCACTCTGTTACAGACAAAAAAAACCTCTTGGGCTGTTTATTTGCTCATTTTTGAAGAAATCATCAGATGAGATATGTTGCTCCAAAACTGGAATACAGTCTAACTTCCGAGTATACGTAGACAGGTCACGAGAGTATTTTAGAACAGTTCTTTTCAGAAGGCATTGAGAATTAATTTTAGCAGGCCTTCTTCAAAGACATGCGACAAGATGAATTAACTCAGTGGACTTCTCAGGGTCTTTTAAAGATTTTCTGGAAAACAAACTGGGTTGTGGTCTTCTCTCCTTCCTTGACGATTCTTCAGGCTAACTTTATCAGCTGCTCACTCCAGCAGGTAAAACACACTGACTGCTACAACCAAAGGTTCTGAGTTTTCTGCTGTCTGAGGTTTGCGCTGCTGCTGCCAAGGTTGTCCAATCAAGGGGCATGACTGACTTCACGAACCATATTTCTCCCTGTTACCAGGGTTTCTGTTCTATATTTAACTTGAATCATGTGACAACCAGTAAACATAGTTGCCAAATTGGTTCTTTTGGTGCTCTCTTGAAAAAGAACTGGTCCTACATTTATTCAGTTTGATTATGACTTCTTCAAAAAATATTTTAACAGAAGAAACAGAATCCCTTCCATAACATCATGTATTTTCCCTGAGCTACAGGTTATTGCAAGTCTCTCTGGCTGTGTTTATTTTAGGTGATTTTGTACACAGGTTCTTTTGGAATCCATGTGTTTGCAGATCTTTGTGAGTGAGAGATGTGGTAATATGCTTAAAAGATTTCCCTGTAAATTATTCGTATCTCCATCTTTCCCCGAACTTTGTACAAACACATTAATATGGGAATCACACACATCAGGCCGTCAAACCTGTCTGCTAAACATTGAAAGGTGGCAGTGTTTATTGTGACGGGGTTCCATTTATGAAGACACATATTGATGATTCACACATGTAAAATTTGTATATTATGTTCAGGACATAATGACATAAATAAACACTTCCTTGCACTTGCCACGCTTGAACATTTTCTCTGCTGATGCCCCCTGAATATATTAGGGAACATGGTGACGAGGTTGAGATTAAAGTCTGTAAATATAGGCAGCAAACAGCAGCAGGGACTGCAGTGAACAGGATTTACGTGACATATTTGTGCTTATATTGGTGGGTGAAATAAGATACTAAACACACAAAATCCTACATTTGAGCTCGCGTAAACAATTGCTCTGTCTATGGAGATAGCATCAAAGAATGCTCAGGAATTTTGTCCTATGCCAGTGATTGTAACACACTTCAGGGGAACTTAAAACAAAATGGTAAAATGGGCTTTCACATAACAGATGCAATTTTACACAGAGAAGTGTGAAGTGATACAATTTGGAAGGAAGAATGCCAGATAAATGAAACGTTACAATTCTAAACTGGGTGCAGGAGCAGAGAGACAATGTACACCAATGTTAGAAGGATTGAAAAGGTAGCTAAGAGCAAACAGGACACTTGGCTTTATTAATAGAGGCATAGAGTAAAAGCATATAAGTTATGCTAAACCTTTATAAAATACTGGGAATGAAGGGCCTCCACCTGTACCTCTACAGAAAGCTTCCATTCCAGGTTTACACACACTCGTCAGGATCACGCTCCACAGATTCTGCCCTCCAGGCTCAGACACCCACTGCAGGATCACTCTCCACAGATCCCGCCATTCCAGGTTCGGACACCCACTTCAGGATCACTCTCCATTGATCCCAGCACTATGGGCTCGGAGACCCTCTTCGAGATCCTAAATCTCCAGACACGGACATCCTTTGAGGACCACTCTCCACAGATTCTGCCCTCCAGGCTCAGACATCCTCTTCAGAATCACTCTCCATACATCCCACCGCTCCACGCACGGATATCTCAATCAGGATCCGATCAAAGAATGTTGCTTGTCACTTATCAGCTCAAGCCTGAATGTTGTTCAGGTCTTGCTGCTTGCAGGCACAGACTGCTTCAGTATCTGAGGAGTTGTGAATCATCAGCGAACATTCCCACTTCTCACTTATGTTGAAGAGATAGCCATCAATGAAACAGCTGAGGATGGTTGGGCCTTGGACACTGCCCTGAGAAACTAGGTATCCAGTCATGAAAGGTGGAGGACAATTAAATAACGAACCAGATGAGGAGGCTCCAAAAACATCCCTATCCTCAGTGTTGGTGGAGCCGAGCACGTCAGTGCAAAAGATGAAGCTGAAGCATTTGAAACCATTTCAGTCAGAAATTGCTCAGTGGATGATTCATCTCGGCCTCTTGAGGTCCCCAGCATCACAGCTTCCAGTTTTCAGCCAATTTGCTTCACTCCACATAATGGCAAGAAATAGCTGAAGGCACTCGATACAGCAAAGACTATGGGCCCTAACAACATTCCGGCTCCAGTGTAAATCTGAGTTCTTTTTGGCTTCAGTCTGGTTCAGTAAATATACTGAGTCGGATGTGTAGGTAAAATCAATTACTTTATTTGCCCATTTAGCCGGCTGACTTACTCTAATGCAACAACACTGACTCCACCCAGAGTCTGTCTGGTCCACTAGAGTAAGTGAAGTTTTTTGATACAGGTACTACTGTTTATACATTAAGATTCATGCTACACCCCCTTGTTTAACCAATCAGTGCGATCCAATTCGACTTCACCCACGTGGTGACATGCAGTACATCTGTTACTGAGATTCCAATACACTCCATTTTCAATACATACTTGTAAGGAATAAAATATTGTTTTGTACCAGCAAGATAAAACAAAGCGGACAAGCAAGCTAATTAGCAAGAGCATAGGAATCATCAATAATCATTCTAGTCTCACTCCCTACATGGATCATGAGTCTGTCTCTACCTTGTGACAAGTAATTGCGGCGCATCCTGCTATCTCTGTTAAGTGTACATTCCTGAGTGTTTCATGCAGTCTGCAGCTGCATCAAGTAGTGGCAGTTCACGAAGATAAGAGGGGCCGAGCACTCCTTATCACTCACACAGGGATGGAGATCATTTGATTCACAGGAGTCCATTTGTTCCAAACCACAGGGAGTCACACAATCAGGCCATAAAGAACAGATGTCTTTGCAATTACCAGTGTCGGCTAGTCTTTACAGTCTCACACGCTCTGCCTTTACTTTTAACTATTTCATTGTGGTTTCTGCCACTTAAAATCAAAGCTCAGCAAAGCTACTATTCCTAACTTGGCTATATTTCCCATTAAGCATAGTGCCATGCCTTTCTGCTCACTTCCACACTAGTACTGAAGACTTGTGCTCCAGAACTAGCTGCGCCCTCAGCCAAGCTGTTCCAGTCGAGCTACAACACGGGCATCTACTTGACAATGTGGAAAGTTGCCCAAGCGTGCCCTCTCCACAAAAAAAATGCAGGACAAATCCAATCTGACCAATTGCCGCCCCATCAGTCTACTATCAATCATCAGCAAAGTGATGGAAGATGTCACCAACAGTGCTATCAAGCACCACACACTTCGCAATAATCTGATCATCAATGCTCAATTTAGGTTCTGCCAGGGTCTCTCAACTCCAGGAAATAATTTGGCAGATAGAGTATAATGTGGGAAAATGTGAGGTTATCCACTTTGGTAGGAAGAATAGAAAAGGAAAATATTATTTAAATTGTGAGAGATTACAGAATGCTGCGGTGTAGAAGGATCTGGGTGTCCTCGTACATGAATCACAAAAAGTTACCATGCAGGTACAGCAAATAATTAGGAAGGCAAATGGAATGTTACCCTTTATTGCAAGGGGGATGGAGTATAAAAGTAGAGAAGTCTTGCTACAAATGTACATGGTGCTGGTGAAACCACACCTCGAGTACTGTGTACAGTTTTGGTCTCCTTATTTAAGGAGGGATATACTTGCATTGGAGGAAGTTCAGAGAAGGTTCATTGGATTAATTCCTGTGATGAAGGTGTTGTCTCATGAGGAAAGTTGAGCAGGTTGGACCGATACTCATTGGAGTTGAGAAAAATGAAAGGAGAACGTATTGAGACATATAAGATTCTGAGGGGGCTTGACAGGGTAGATGCTGAGAGGATGTTTCCTCTCGTGGTGGAATCTAGAACTGGGAGACACAGTTTCAGATTTAGGGCTTTTACATTTAAGAAGGTATTTCTTCTCTCAGAGGGTCATTAATCTTTGGAATTATTTACCGCAGAGAGCAGTGGAGGCTGGGTCATTGAATGTCTTCAAGATTTTTATCTACAAGAGAGCCAAGGGTTATGTGGGCAGGCAAGAAAGTGGGGTTGAGGTCATGATCAGGTCAGCCATGATCCTATTGAATGGCGGAGCAAGCTCGAGGGGCCTAATGGCCTACTCCTGCTAAGAGTTCTTCCGATTTTCTGTTCTTATGATCTCATTGCAGCTTGGTCCAAACAGAGACGAAAGACTGGAATTCCAGAGGAGAGGTGAGAGTGATTGCCCTTGAGTGCGTGTGGCATCAAGGATGCCTCGCAAAATTGAAGTCAATGGGAATCAGGGGGAAAACCCTCCACTTGTTGAAGTCATACCTAGCACAAAACAAGATGTTGTGGTTAGTGGAGGCCAATCATCTCAGCCCAGGACATTGCCTCAGGAGTTTCTCAGGGTAGTGTCGTAGACCCAAACTTCCCAGCTGTTTCATTGACGACTTTCTCTTCAACATAAGTCAGAAGTGGGAATGTTAGATGGTGATTCACAACTTTTCAGATACTGAAGCAGTCTGTGCCTGCAAGCAGCAAGACCTGAGCAACATTCAGGCTTGAGCTGATAAGTGCCAAGCAACCTTCTGGCCACACAAGTGCCAAGCAGTGAACATCTCCAATGAGAGAGAAAAGAAATCTACCTTTTGATATTCAGAAGCATTATCATCGTTAAATCCCCCACCATCAACATCTTGACCAGAAATGTAACTGGACCAGTCACATCTATGCTGTGGCTATAAGCGCAGGTCAGAGATTACGAATTCTGCAGCAAGTATCTCACCTCCTGACACCCCAAATCCTGTCCACCATCTACAAGGCACAAGTCAGGAGTGTGATGGAATACATCCCACTCAACAACACTCAAGAAGCTCAACACCATCCAGGACAAAGCAGCGCACTTGATCGGCACCTCACCCGCCACCTTAAACATTCAATCCCTCCACAACCAGTAAACAGTGGCTGCAGTGTGTACCATCTCCACATGCACTGCAGCAACTCGCCAAGTATCCTTCAACAGCACCTTCCAAACTCGTGACCACTACCACCTCGAAGGACAAGGGCAGCAGATGCATGGGAACTCACTACCTGCAGGTTCCCCTCCAAGTCACTCACCATCCTGACTTGGAACGATATCGCCATTTCTTCACTGTTGTTGGGTCACAATCCTGGAACTCCCTCCGCAACAGCACTGTGGGTGTTCCTGCACCATAAAGACTGCATCAGTTCAAGAAGGCAGCTCTCCACCAACTTCTCAACGGCAATATAAATGGGTAATAAATGCTAGCCTTATCAGCGATACTCACACCCAAGAATGAATAAAAACCAAATCACTCTCCACAGATTCCCCACAATCTGGGCTTGGACATTTACTTCAGGAGCACAGAGCTTTATATCACTGCAACATGAGTTCCAATCTTCAGATTCTGTTCACTTTTCACATTATTTTCTACCAGTCCACTAGCTTTTATTAATTCAGTATTCGGGTCTCTGCTCCTCCGCCGTTTCTAACATCTCACCTCTTACAAAAAACACTTTGATCTATCGTAGGTAGTAGATGACCCCTCATTTTAAACTCCATCTGCCAAAGCATTGCTCACTCACTTAATCTATCAAGAAGATTTGAAAATAAATTTCTTGCCAAAGGATAATTTTCGGCATCTGCTCCCTCGCCATTTGCTTTTCCCATTTGTCTTTCACTTGGCACAATACAGAGAAAGTGAAGATGGAAGGAAGGAGGGGAGGAAAAATCCTGCTCCGTTTCGTGATCCCTATTTGATCTTCATTCCAGTGCAGTTTGAGTGAAGAATTCCAATTGTCTGTTTCAATTTTAAATAAGTATAACAAATTCTGGAATCACTGTCTGGACATTGACAAGAACAGGTTTCGAGGCTGACTTCACACATAAACTCCCCCAACATAAACAATACACTAAACAGTTCATAAACTAGCGACAAGGATGGGATTCGATCCCACGTGTGCAGAGCACAATGGACTGCAGCTGCTCCAAAAAGGCAGCTCACCACCACCTTCTCAAGAGCAATTAAGGATGGACAATAAAGGCTGCGTTTGCTGACAACGCAACCACTAAGTGGCACAACTCGCTTTCTCCCCCTGCTTTGCACCGGCCGCTTCCACCCTCCACAGTCGCTCGCTCCAGACCTCGCTGCTCCCCCCCCTAATTCCCTGGCCGATTGTCTCCCGATCATGTCACCCCATTCTCCAGTCGTTCGCTCACTCCCCACGCCCCCCTCCCCTCCAGCCGCTAGCTCTGGGCTGCGCTGCTTCCCTTCTCTCGGCTACTTGTCCCACGTTTGTCCAGTCTCCACGTGCCGCCCGAAGAAGCAAGGTGGGCTGCAAAGTGTGACGTAGGAGTGAGTAGTGAGTGGCCTGGAGGAGGGAAGTGGCACGGCCTAGTGCTAGCGGCTGGAGCGGGGATTGGGGGGCAGAGAGCAAGCGGCCATAGAGCTGGATGACGCTGGTGGGGAACAATTGTCCAGGGGAGCATCGAGGTGTGGAGCGAGCGGCTGAGGGGAGGAAGCGTCGAGGCCTGGAGCGAGTTGCCGAGGGGGGAGAGCTCCAGCCTCAAAGTCTCCTATTCAGCCGCTTCCTCCAGCTGAGTGAGGGGCTGGATACCCGATGACTCTTTAGCGCACATGTGCGAAGATGGACCAGGCGCAGATATGCGATGATGTTGGCGCTGCGCAATGACATCATCCTACACATGTGCCACTTAATCCTGGCAAGATGTAGCTGTGCCTATGCACAGCTTGGCACAGTCCGATGATGTCAGCGGGCCGCTGCGTTGACAGGAATCACATTGTGACTGCAGTGCACACATCCCATGAAAGAATAAAAAAGAGATTTACCACAATGGTAGCAGGGTGAGGGATTTCAGTTATGTGGAGAGATTGGTGAAGCTGGGGTTGTTCTCCTTGCAGCAGAGAAAATCCAGAAGACATTTGACACATTTGTTCAATTTCATGGACGTTTTCAATAGTTTAAATCAGGAGAAACTGTTTCCTGTTGTAAAAGGGTCAGTAAGCAGAGGACACAGATATCAGGTGATTGGAGAAGAACCAGAGGTGACATGAAGAACCATTTTTTACACAGCAATGTGTTGTGATAAAGAAAGAAAAGACTTGCATTTCTATAGCACCTTTCAAGACCACTGGATATATCAAAGCACTTTGTAGACAATGAAATACTTTTGAAGTGTAATCACTGTTGTAATGTCAGAAATGCAGCAGCTGATATTCACAAACAGCAATGTGATAATGACCAACTGATCTGATTGAGGGGCAAATATTGATCACAACACCAGGGAGAATTGCTCTTCACTTGTTTGAAATTGCAACATGGGATCTTTTACATTCACCCAAACATGCAGACCAGGTCTTGGTTTAACATCACACCTGAAAGGCAGCACCTTCAACACCCTCAGTGCTGCACTGGAGTGTCAGCTGTGAAATCTGAACCCAGAAGCTTGTGATTTCGAGGTGAGTGTGACCAACTGAGCCACAGCTTTTACCTGAGTCTCAATCCTTCTACCAACAGTTTCTCTCTATCGGGTCTGTCACGACCCCTCATGATTGTGAACACCTCTATCAAATCTCCTCTCCAAGGAGAACAACCCCAGCTTCTCCAATCTATCCACATAACTGAAATTCTAACCACACGTTGCAGAAAGGAATTTTTCCTCAAGTTCCTTCTGGTTTTGTGAGTCACCTTAAATCTGTAACCTTCGGTTATTGACCGTTCAGCAGTTAGAAACAGTTCCTCAGTATTTACTCTACCTCAAACCTTCAAGGAAGCTCTGCAAAGTAACTGAAAATCAAGTTGTCAGAAGTGGGATTTAAACACATGCCTCCAGTCAAAGCTGCAACCTGAACAGAGAAGCTGAAACCACTCAGTCACCTCAACTGATCAGACCTTTTTGACCTCGTCCTCACTTCTGTACTTTGAAAGGTTCACTCAGTTCAGGAAATGTTCAATGTTACTGGAATGCTCAGTGACTGGGATATTAACTCCCCTGGGTTTTCCTGAGCTTTTTCTCGGTGTATGGGGATGTTTGTCCTGGGCTGTGGAATCTTGCATCCCTGTAATGGACATTAACCCACTGATTGAATCTGTATTCACTGCTTTCCGCTGGTGCTGGGTAATTGCAGAGTGTGGGGCCGGAATGTTGCTGCTTGTCCCGGCCTCACTCACTCTGGGAAAGAGTGAATAATTGATGCGTCTGTTTCTGTACCTGAAATGTGACTTCTATCTGCTGTTATTAACCGAGGCAGCGCTGCAGAAGGATACGTTAATAATCTCTCACTAATCAACTGCAAACAGTCAGAATGTGTAACTTTGAGCAGCGCTTTCTGCAATGTCAGGGCTGGAAAATGGAGTGAGGGAGAGACAGTGTCAGTATCTGAGTGTACACAGCACTGTACAGAGAAAGAGTCAATATACCGGGGCTGAGACACAGTGTATCTTTTCACATTTAATCACAATAATATCCGGAGTCAGGAACTGAAAATGATGAAAAACCGAATAGCAAGAGCAAAAGTAAGAAAAGTAAGTAATTATAGATTTGCTGATCAGCTTTCACTGTGTTACCTGGTAATCTACAGTTTTATATTTAATGCTCTCTCCACTGTGGCCAGGGAATGATTTCTTCTCAAAGGCTGAACATTAACAAAACTGCTTGTAATTTAAAATCTTTTAAAAGTAATTCCATGGAGCGAATGGGGCAAAGTCAAATAACTGCACCAATTATAGGAGAGCTGGTTGGTGATGACGTGGATGTGTCTGCAGTGTGCAGGACCAGACTGTTTCTATAGATTCACGATGAATGTTCCACCCTTTATTTATAACAGTAAAACTGATAGTGGACAATGGCTATTCTGGTTGCAGGAACCTGAAGCTTCAACTCATCAACACCCTACTTTAGGGTAATTTAGAAAGAACAACACCCAGCTCTGTCAGTTAGTGTGTTTGTTTGTTAACCCACAATTTGTTGGTTCAAGCACATAAATGGATGAGGCTTTCTTAACTTAAACTCTTCTACATCTGCTATATTACTCTTGCTGTTGATTTTTCAAAGATAAGGTTAATCAAGTCTTTCTTTGTGAAATCCATGCTGACTGTGTTTTATTATTTTTCATTTCCATCTGTATTTTCTACTTTGGAGGATTACAGGATATTATCATTTTTTTAATTCATTCATGGGAGGTGGGTGTCACTGGCTAGGCCAGCAGTTATTATCCATCCCTAATTGCCTTGAGAAGGTGGTGCTGAGCTGCCTTCTTGAACCACTGCAGTCCATGTGCTGCTGTTATGAAGAGAGTTCCAGGATTTTGACCCAGCAACAGTGAAGGAACGGTGATACAGTTACAATTCAGGATGGTGTGTGGCTTGGAGGGGAACTTGCAGGTTGTGGTGTTCCCATGCATCTGCTGCCCTTGTCCTTCTAGGTGATCAAGGTCGCGGGTTTGGAAGGTGCTGTCTCAGGAGCCTTGGCACATTGCTGCAGTGCATCTTGTGGATGGTACACACTGCTGCCACTATGTGCCAGTGATGGAGGGCATGAATGTTGTAAATGGGGTGCCAATCAAGCGGGCTGCTTTGTCCTGTTGAGTTTATTGAGTATTGTTGGAGCTGCATCCAGCCAGACAAGTGGAGAGTATTCCATCATACCCCTGACTAATGTACAGGCTTTGGGGAGTCAGGAGGTGAGTTACTTGCCGTAGGATTCCTAGTCTCTTGACCTGCTCTTGTAGCCATAATATTTATCTGGCTACTGCAGTTCAGTTTCTGCTCAATGGTAACCCCCAGGTTGTTGAGAGTGGGGGATTCAGCGATGGTAATGCCATTGAATGTCAAAGGGAGATGGTTAGATTCTCTCTTGTTTGGAATGGTCATTGTCTGGCAGTTGTGTGGTGAGAATCTTATACATCTTTATTGTCGGGTACTCTATTGTACTGTTGAGTGACTGCACTTGAAAAGTCCTTCCTTCATTGGCTGTAAAAGACTTTGCAATCTCCTGTGGTCGTGAAATGCAAATCTTGCTTTTTCCATTGTTATCAGTGTCATTGTGATCAAAAGATAGGATACATGAGCACAAAGTTTAAATCAATTTTGATTAAAATAATGTAAAAGCATCTATATTTCTGCACTATACTTAATAATCTCCATCTTCCTATCCTTACCAAGTGCAATGTCTTTGACCCTGAAATTGATTCCACAATCGCAGTCCCTCAGACTATTTCAGCTCAGTTCTGATGAAAGGTCACAGATCTGAAACGTGAACTCTGTTTCTCTCTCCACAGATGCTGCCAGACCTGCTGAGTATTTCCAGCATTTTTTGTTTTTATTTCAGATTTCCAGTATCAGCAGTATTTTGCTTCTGTGTCACTTTGAAAGTTAAAAATGACCCACCTGTCTACAATTCACACTGAGGTCTCCCATGAAATGATTCTGTATAATGTTGATGTAATGAATACAGACTCCGAGCTCAGAGCTTCCTGTGGGGAATTGGGGATATGAAAACCAGCAGACTCTGCAGGAATTTCCACTGGGAGCACAAATTCACAAAATCTACCTTTTATATATGGATTCATTTTGATTGTCCTTCTGGAAAATTATTTTGAAACAATTTAAACATCAACCCACAGCTCCATGACTGGGTCAATTATGAGGTCATCCTCTGACAGGTCATGTGACAGCTGGAGCCACAAGACGTCAGAACCAGAGTTGTGACTGGATTAAAACCCGGAATCCTGTCCCAATGGCTTTTCAAATAAAGCTGTTGCTGTTTGAAAACACAGCAGTTAAACTTTCTGCCTGACCATGAGGGGAGCTGGGGAGAAATTTACAAAATTAAATCCTTTTGCAAAATAGTTCAAAAACCATTCACTGAGAAATCATGTGAGGATTCATATGCAGTAGAGAAACAAGCAGAATACAGAAAGTACAGAGGAGAGCTGAAAAAGGAAAAGAGATCAGCAAGAGAATGTATGAGAAAAGATTAGCAGGTCACATAACTGGGAACACTGAAGTCTTTTACCAACATATGGACAGTCAATGAAAGGGTGGTTCAAGTAGGAGATCCTGTGGAGGCAGAGGGTGTGGCTGAGGCACTAATTAAGTAGATTTCAGCAGGGGAATGGGAACCCAAATTGTAGTGCCAGTGTGCAGGATGTTGAGAGTAGTGAGGTCAGGGATATGGTTACAAGGAAGCAAGAGGGCACTGGCAAGCAAGAACCTGGTTTAAAGTGTGTCTATTTCAACGCCAGGAGCATCCGGAATAAGGTGGGTGAGCTTGCAGCATGGGTTGGTACCTGGGATCCTGATGTTGTGGCCATTTCAGAGACATGGGTAGAGCAGGGACATGAATGGATGTTGCAGGTTCCGGGATTTAGATGTTTCAGTAAGAACAGAGAAGATGGTAAAAGAGGGGGGGGGGTGTGGCATTGTTAATCAAGGAGAGTTTTACAGCGACAGAAAGGACGTTTGAGGACTCGTCTACTGAGGTAGTATGGGCTGAGGTTAGAAACAGGAGAGGTGAGGTTACCCTGTTGGGAGTCTTTTATAGACCTCCGAATAGTTCCAGAGATGCAGAGGAAAGGATAGCGAAGATGATTCTCGACAGGGGTGAGAGTAACAGGGTAGTTGTTATGGGGGACTTTAACTTTCCAAATATCGACTGGAAATACTATAGTTCGAGTACTTTAGATGGGTCAGTTTTTGTCCAGTGTGTGCAGGAGGGTTTTCTGACACAGTATGTAGACAGGCCAACCAGGGGCGATGCCACATTGGATTTGGTACTGGGAAATGAACCCGGCCAGGTGTTAGATTTAGATGTAGGTGAGCACTTTGGTGACAGTGATCACAATTCGGTTAGGTTTACCTTAGCGATGGGCAGGGACAGGTATATACCGCAGGGCAAAAATTATAACTGGGGGAAAGGAAATTATGATGCGATTAGGCAAGATTTAGGATGCGTAGGATGGGGAAGGAAACTGCAGGGGATGGGAACAATCGAAATGTGGAGCTTATTCAAGGAGCAGCTACTGCGTGTCCTTGATAAGTATGTACCTGTGAGGCAGGGAGGAAGTTGTCGTGCGAGGGAGCCGTGGTTTACTAAAGAAGTTGAAGCGCTTGTCAAGAGGAAGAAGAAGGCTTATGTTAGGATGAGACGTGAAGGCTCAGTTAGGGCGCTTGAGAGCTACAAGCCAGCCAGGAAGGATCTAAAGGGAGAGCTAAGAAGAGCAAGGAGAGGACACGAGAAGTCATTGGTGGATCGGATCAGGGAAAACCCTAAGGCTTTCTTTGGTATATCAGGAATAAAAGAATGACTAGAGTTAGATTTGGGCCAATCAAGGATAGTAGTGGGAAGTTGTGTGTGGAATCGGAGGAGATCGGGGAAGTGTTAAATGAATATTTTGCGTCAGTATTTACAGTAGAGAAAGAAAATGTTGTTGAGAATACTGAGATTCAGGCTACGAGGCTAGATGGGATTAAGGTTCACAAGGAGGAGGTGTTAGCAATTTTGGAAAGTGTGAAAATAGATAAGTCCCCTGGGCCAGATGGGATTTATCCTAGGATTCTCTGGGAAGCCAGGGAGGAGATTGCAGAGCCTTTGTCCTTGATCTTTATGTCGTCATTGTCGACAGGAATAGTGCCGGAAGACTGCAGGATTGCAAATGTTGTCCCCTTGTTCAAGAAGGGGAGTAGAGACAGCCCTGGTAATTATAGACCTGTGAGCCTCACTTCGGTTGTGGGTAAAATGTTGGAAAAGGTTATCAGAGACAGGATTTATAATCATCTTGAAAAGAATAAGTACATTAGAGATAGTCAGCACGGTTTTGTGACGGGTAGGTCGTGACTCACTAACCTTATTGAGTTTTTCGAGAAGGTGACCAAACAGGTGGATGAGGGTAAAGCAGTGGATGTGGTGTATATGGATTTCAGTAAGGCGTTTGATAAGGTTCCCCACGGTAGGCTATTGCAGAAAATACGGAAGTATGGGGTTGAAGGTGATTTAGAGCTTTGGATCAGAAATTGGCCAGCTGAAAGAAGACAGAGGGTGGTGGTTGATGGCAAATGTTCATCCTGGAGTTTAGTTACTAGTGGTGTACCGCAAGGATCTGTTTTGGGGCCATTGCTGTTTGTCATTTTAATAAATGACCTGGAAGAGGGTGTGGAAGGGTGGGTTAATAAATTTGCAGATGACACTAAGGTCGGTGGAGTTGTGGATAGTGCCGAAGGATGTTGTAGGGTACAGAGAGACATAGATAGGCTGCAGAGCTGGGCTGAGAGATGGCAAATGGAGTTTAATGCGGAAAAGTGAGAGGTGATTCACTTTGGAAGGAGTAACAGGAATGCAGAGTACTGGGCTAATGGGAAGATTCTTGTTAGTGTAGATGAGCAGAGAGATCTTGGTGTCCAGGTGCATAAATCCCTGAAGGTTGCTAACCAGGTTAATAGGGCTGTCAAGAAGGCATATGGTGTGTTAGCTTTTATTAGTAGGGGGGTCGAGTTTCGGAGCCACGAGGTCATGCTGCAGCTGTACAAGACTCTGGTGTGACCGCACCTGGAGTATTGCGTGCAGTTCTGGTCACCGCATTATCGAAAGGATGTGGAAGCTATGGAATGGGTGCAGTGGAGATTTACTAGGATGTTGCCTGGTATGGAGGGAAGGTCTTACGAGGAAAGGCTGAGGGACTTGAGGTTGTTTTCGTTGGAGAGAAGGAGGAGGAGAGGTGACTTAATAGAGACATATAAGATAATCAGAGGGTTAGATAGGGTGGATAGTGAGCGTCTTTTTCCTCGGATGGTGATGGCAAACACGAGGGGACATAGCTTCAAGTTGAGGGGTGATAGATATAGGACAGATGTGAGAGGTAGTTTCTTTACTCCGAGAGTAGTAAGGGCGTGGAATGCCCTGCCTGCAGCAGTAGTAGATTCGCCAACTTTAAGGGCATTTAAGTGGACATTGGATAGACACATGGATGAAAATGGAATAGTGTAGGTCAGATGGTTTCACAGCTCGGCGCAACATCGAGGGCCGAAGGGCCTGTACTGCGCTGTAATATTCTAATATTCTAATATTTCATCTGTCACAAAACAAACGGGTGCTGCAAATGTCACAGTAAAGGAGGAGGAAGTGGAGAATTTGGAGGAGATGAAAATAGATAAAGAGGAGACAATTACAAGGTTAGCAGTGCTCACAGTAGAAAAGTCACCCGGTCTGGATGGGCTGCATCCTGGGTTGCTGAGGGAAGTAAGGGTGGTAATAGAGGAGACTCGAACCACAATCTTTCAATCCTCCTTGAATATGGGAATGATGCCAGAGGACTGGAGGATGGAGGTAAGCTTGGGTAGTTCGATCTTAGTTTAACTTGACCATTTTTATAATGTATCCATTGTCATAACTAACAACATTACGAAAGCCATTTTATAATTAACACATGACCAAAGGAACCATTTTGTGTTCAGTACTAATGTTTAAATCCTGTATAATTAATGAGTAGCTACCCATCCTGAAACAGATGATTGTAAAAGTAATGAACCTTGATTGAGTTATAATTAATGAATCAATAAACATTTTCGAGAGAATGGGTTTTCATTTAAAGTTAGTTCAATCTAATTACTGTGAGTTTCTGTGTCTTTGTGGGAAAGGGCAGTTTCAGCTAAATTTATTCAAACAATGGACCTTTCTCGGACCCCTGATAAAACCCATGGTATGCCACATCGTGACCTTCAAGAGTCTTGATTTAATGAACAGGAAACTTGTTTCAGATCAGATTGGGAGACAGTGTGAAACCACTCCATTGTACTCATATCTGAGATTCTGAGGACAGGTGACTGTTCGTGGAAGACATTATTAAGAACTAATTAAATGTACCTAGCAACAGCTGGGACCAATTATTATTTTACATGGTGGTGTGATGGCCATCCAGGGGTTAAAAGTAGGGATCTTGTCAGGTTTCAGTGTGCAGGAACACTAGAAGATCTCAGGGGTAAAGGCTCAGATCATCGACCAAGTTCTCCACCTGATGAGGGATCTAGACTGGACAAAGAGGACCGTGACACTCTGAGACCAAGCTCGACCAGTCCCCAGAGCTGTCAAGTTATATTCCCCAAGTTTGTTAAGTATAATTTTACTTTCAATTATTAAGTACCATTTTACTCTCAATAAAAGTTCTGGACTTATTAATCAAGTATCCTGTTGCTTTAATTGGTTAAAGTCATGCCCAAAGTGATTGTCTGCAATAGACTTTCCAGAATTAAAAGATAAGTCTGCAAGGATTGTGAATATTACAGCCCTGTTTAAAAAGAGAGATAAACCCAGGAACTACATACCAATTAGTCTAATGTCGGTGGTGGGGAAACTTTTAGAGACAATTATCCAGGAGGAAATTAACTGTCACTTGGTAGAACATGGGCTAATAAACGACAGCCAGTACAGATTGGTTAACAGAAGATTGTGTCTGAAATAATTAATGAATTAATTTCTTTGATGAAGTTTCAGAGAGAGTTGACGAGGGTGGTGAGGTTGATGGTACGTGTCTGGACATCAAAATTGTGTTTGAAAAGGTACCATAAACTAGACTTGGGGCAGCACAATGGCACAGTGGTTGGCACTGCAACCTCACAGCTCTCGCAACCCAGGTTCAGTTCTGGGTACTGCCTGTGCAGAGTTTGCAAGTTCTCCCTGTGACTGTGTGTGTTTCTGCTGGGTGCTCCGGTTTCCTCCCACAAGCAAAGACTGCAGGTTGACAGGTAAATTGGCTGTTGTAAATTGCTCCTAGTGTAGGTAAGAGAATGGTGGGGACGTGGTAGGGAATATGGGATTGCTGTAGGATTACTATAAATGGGTTGTGGTTGGTCAACACAGACTCAGTGGGCCGGATGGCCTTTTTCAGTTTTGCACCTCTCTATGACTTGTTAACAAAATTCAAGCAGATGGGATTAAAGAGGCAGTGGCAGTGTGGATCCAAAATTGGCTGCAGGGTAAAAAGTAGGGTGAATGCTTGTTTTTCAGAATGGAGGGAGTTATACAGTAATGACCTTGTTGTTGCAATATGTTCAATGTCAGACCCCGAGCTGTCCGAGGGATGGGGCAATTTGTGACATTCCTGCGGTTGCAATATTTGCAGTGTCTGACCTTGATCTGTCACAGGGACGTGGCATTTATGAGGTCCCTGTGGGGTGCTGTTTGTTTGGTGTATCACACTGACCTGTCCCAGAGAGCGGGAAGGTTGTGATGTCCTTGTGGGTTGCAATCTGTTCAGTGTCTGACTCTGATCTGTACCAGAGATGGGGCAGTGTGTGATATCCTTGTGCATGTCATACAGGCCCACTGGTGTGTGGTTCCATCCTGATGCCAAGAAACAGAGCCCCATCTCTGGGCAAAAAGTCTCACTTCTCAAGGGGTGTCTCGAGAAGACACAGTGGCGCAGTGGTTAGCACCGCAGCCTCACACCTCTAGTGACCCGCGTTCGATTCTGGGTACTGCCTGTGCAGAGTTTACAAGTTCTCCCTGTGACTGCGTGGGTTTCTGCCGGGTGCTCTGGTTTCCTCCCACAGCCAAAGACTTGCAGGTTGATAGGTAAATTGGCCATTGTAAATTGCCCCTAGTGTAGGTAGGTGGTGGGGGAATTGAGGGGATGTGGTAGGAATATGGGATTAATGTAGGATTAGTATAAATGGGTGGTTGATGGTCGGTACAGACCCGGTGGGCTGGAAGGACATGTTTCAGTACTGTATCTCTAAATAAATAAATAAGAAGGCTGAGGCAGTAAACCTGGACAGTAAATCCGGAGTGGAGTCCTGGAGGCGGTTACCTGTGACTTATCAGGCAGTTTTCCAGCAACTCCGACAGCAGAGCTGGCAACAAACAGGACTGGTTTTTCCTTTCCTTTGGACAATACGAGCAATGCTGAGAGGGGGTCCTGATGCTCAGGGTCTCCATACTGTTTGCCCAGGCCTGTGCCCCAGAGAGGACACTCCAGCTTTGTGGTTAAACATGAGCACAACCCGGGAATAAACAGTTACTGATTATAAGCTCTCATTCAATTGGTGCAGAGTATGAGCGCCAGGGGTTACTTCGGACAGTGGGAGAGCTCTTAGTGTCTCATTGGATAGCTACCATTCACTCCAAGCTGGGCAGCCCCCAGTTAGTTAGGTGCTGTGAAGCCACGACCTGCTTGCTTCAATGGGTGCTTGGAGCTTAGAGAGTCATCTCTCAACAGGCGGATTGATTATCTATGCACCAAGAAAAACAAACTCAACAAAGAAGACACCAGTCCTTCGCATCACAAGCTGGAATGTAAGGACCATGTGTCCTGGCCTTACCGACAACCTTCTGCAGGTTGATGACACACACAAGACAGCTGTGATCGACAAGGAACTCACAAGGCTCAATGTGGACATTGCTGTGCTGCAAGAAACTCGACTTGTTCAAAGTGGATCCCTCAAAGAGAAACACTACACCTTCTTCTGGCAGGGGAAAGCCCAAGAGGCAACTCGTGAGCATGGAGTGGGTTTCACAGTAAAATACACGCCACTTCAGATGAGTGAAACACCCACAGTAGGCTCAGAGAGACTTCTTACTCTTCACTTGTCAACAAGTGTGGGCCCAGTTAATCTCATGTGCATCTATGTCCCGACACTCACCTCCACCCCAGATGTCAAGGATCAATTCTATGTGACACTTGACACTGCCATCAGTAGAATTCCCAGCACTGAGGGACTGTACCTTCTAGGAGACTTCAACACAAGCTTGGGTACTGACTACACAGCTTTGCCAATGTGCATAGGGCACCAGGGGATTGGCAAGATGAACGAAAATGGACAGAGATTGCTGGAGCTATGCTGTCACCATGGATTCTGTGTGATGAACAGCTACTTCCAGGTCAAGCTGTGCTGCAAGGTGTCCTGGAGACATCCGAGATCATGCCATTGGCACCAGCTAGACCTTATCTTCACCAGACATAACACCCTCAGCAGTGTCCTCATCATTCGCAGCTATCACAGCGCTGACTGTGACACTGATCACTCCCTGGTGTGTAACAAGGTCAGGCTTCAGCCAAGGAAGCTTCATCCATCCATTTTGAAAGCTCGTCTTCTGATCAACACTTGCCGAACCACTGATCCAGAAAGGACCCAGGAGTTCCTCAACATCCTTGATCAGGCTCTTTCAGACAACAATGCTCAAGGCCTCAGTGCAGTGTCAAAGTGGAATCATCTGCACACCACCATCTATAACTCTGCACTCACTGTGTATAGGAAAATAGATGGGAGGAATGCTGACTGGTTTGAGGCTTATTGGACTGAAATGGTGTCAGTTACTGTAACTAAGAGGAGAGCCCTCATGAACTACAAACAAGTCCCCAGCAAACAACATCTAAATGCTCTCAGAGCTGCCAGAATCAAGTCTCTGCAGACTGCTCGGCACTGCACCAATCAATACTGGTTAAAACTCTGCTGATGAATCCGGGGATGCTAGAGGGATGTATGAAGGAATTAAGAAAGCAATGGGCCCAGTAGTAACTAAATCAGCACCTTTTGAAGACAAAGAGAGGGGTGATCATCACTGAACCTAACAAGCAGATGGAAAGGTGAGTGGAGCATTATCTTGAACTCTACATAACGGAGAACATTGTCATTGAAGTCGCTCTCAGTGCCATTCCAGACTTCCCTGTCATGGAGGAACTGGACAGTGAGCCCTCCATAGTCGAGCTCAACAAGGGCTCAAAACATGCGTGCTGCAAACATTGTCACCTTGTACAAAATTAAGGGGGATCGCAGTGACTGCAGCAATTATCGGAGCCAACTACTCAGTTCCACTCACCTGCTCGATCCCTTTCCTCCTGCAAGTTCCTTTGCTTCAGGTATCCATCCAATTTCCTTTTCAAATCATTGATTGTCTCTACTTCCACCACACTCATGGGTCAGGACATTACCACTCACAGCATAAAAAAATTCCACCTCACCCAAGGATGGGAAATATTTATATCTTCTATATTTAGCTTACTCCCTATCTCTACGAGAATAGAATGGGAGTCAACATGAAAGGGAACCCAAAAATCTTCGAGCAGTATATAAATAATAAGCAGGTAGTCAGCGGTGAAGTGGGCCCCATTAGGGACAAAGAGGGCAATATATACTTAGAGCTGCAGGGCAATGTTAATCTAGTTAATAAGTACCTTGTATCAATGATCACTAAGGAAGTGGAATTTGACAAAATATCAGGAGAAGTGGAGAGTGTAGAGGCAATGGAGAGGGTACAAGTTGAGAGAGGGAGGTACTGAAAAGGCTGGTTATGCTTCAGGAAGATAAATTACCTGGTCCGGATGGCTTTCATCCCAGATTGCGAAAGGAAATGTGGATGCAGATAACAGAAAGTCTTGCTATAATCTTCCAATCTTCCCTGGATACGGGGGAGGTGTCAGAGGATTAAACAGTGGCAAATGTGACACCCTTATTCAAGAAAGGGTGTAAGGACAGTCCGGGTAACTACAGGCTAGTTAGATTAACAGCAGTGGTGGGTAAGGTTTCAGAAAGAACAATCAGGGAAAAAATCAACAGTCACTTGTAGAGGTTTGAGTTAATTAAGGAGAGTGAGCATGGATTTAGACATGGGAGTTCATGCTTGACTAATCTAAATGCATTTTTTGATGAACTAATAGAGAAGGTTGATGAAGGGCATGCAGTGGATGTTGTTTATATGGATTTTAAGAAACGACACATAAAAGGGTGATTAACAACATTGATGTTCATGGAATAGGAGGGTCAGTGTCCAATTGGATAGAAAATTGGCTTAAGGACAGAAAACAGCAAGTCGTAATAAATGATTCATTCTCAGACTGGAAGGTTGTCGACAGTGCTGTTCCCCAAGGGTAACTGCTGGAACCACTGCTTTTTACTTGCGACAAATAAATGACTTGGATCTTGGAATATAGAGTAGAATCTCAAAATATGCCGATAACACCAAACTTGGAGAAGTGGCAAACAGTGAGGATGAAATGAACCACCTGCAACAAGACAGTGATAGGCCAGCAGAATGGGCAGACAGGTGCAGATGGATTTTAATAGTGACTAGTGTGAGGTGATGCATTTTAGCAGAAGGAATAGGGAGAGGCAATATATACTTAATGGCACAGTTCTAAAGAGTGTGCAGGAATAGAGGGACCTGTTCACTGAACAATGAACAACGTGAACAATTACTTCTTGTTGTGTGCTCTCAGATTTGTCACCTTCACTGTACTGGAGTGAGGTGACATCTACTGGCAGAAAGCAAGAACTGCAATCAAGCAGCAGAAATTCCATCGTCTGTCAGGGTGAAAGAAACGTTGCAATGTGAGGAAATAGTGAATGGGTTTGATTGGGTTGATGGAGACATGATTCCACTTGTGGTGGAGACCAAAGCAAAGGCCAGAAATATAAAATTGTCATTATTAAAAGATATGAGGAATTCATGATCAATGTATTCAGGTAGTGAGTGGGTGGAATCTAGATAAAATAGAAAGTGAGATTGTGTGGACAGAAGCAGTGTGAAAGGATGGCTCAAACAAAAGGTAAACGCCCTGAAAGGTGAACTCTGTTTCTCTCTCCACAGATGCTGCCAGAGTTTCTGAACATTTCCAACACTTTCTGTTTTTATTTCAGAATTTGCAAGATGTTGCTTTGCTCTGAAAAAAAATGGATGGTCGGCTTTGGCTGCCAGTGAAATTCCACAGGAGCTAAAATGAAGTTCTGATAACAGTGGCATGTTGCTCTAGGGGTATGATCCTTGCTTAGGGTGAGTGATTAATTAATGTGTGAGAGATCCTGGGTTCAAATCCTAGACAAGCCCTTCTTCTTTGGCATTTTTAGTTTAAGGTCATTGATTGGTTTCAGCCTTGCAGAAGGCGGAATTGATTTCCATATGCAGCCTGCTTGAGGACCAGAGAGCTGGATACAAAGAGCTTGATTAACTAAATGTACAGATAGCCAAGTGGGAATATAAAGTTGTTGCAGTAATTGTGACCTGACTCCAAAAACAACAGGACTGGGTTCTGGACTGGAATGGAATGGAATTCTTCAGTGTTTCTGCTGTTTGGCTTGCATTGACTCATCGATTTTCTTGTTTTTCACTTTGTCGATGCCTTTGAATAATTGTGGATCCTTCTTCAGATTGTCTTCTTTCACCTGGTAGTTCTGACCTCTGATGATGATGATCGTAATGAGCTTCAACTCACTGATAGTTTTGGAACTGAACAGATTTCCTTTGCTTGAGTCTACAACATGGAACTCAGTCTGACATGTGGACCCATGGGAGGATTTGAATGCCACCCCTGCGTTGAAGAATACAGTTGCATCCATCCAATAAGAGACCGAGTAGAAGTGACAGTTCAGTCAGTCAAACATTAAACTTTTAATTTCAGGGTGGTGAGTTTGAGTGGCATTTTGTTTTTCCCTTTTTTAAGGCTTCATTAGCAGAGAGTACAAGGAGTGTTTGAAATGAAATTCAGCAAAAGTATGAGAAAGTCTCACTTTGATTCGGGTCTCATCTCTCTGCAGCATCTCGCTGTGAAAGATTGAACTTCATCTCATTTCATTCTCAGCTCGGGGTCAGTGCGGCTCAGTGGGACTTCTGGCTGTCTCCTGCTTCACAATACATCAGTGCTGAGAAAGAAATGGGGAATATTATTCTAAGCTCTGTAACCAGAGGACACCGATTTAAGGTGAATGGCAAAAGAACCAAAGGCAACATGAGGAAAAACTTCTTTTGCACAGCGAGTGGTTAAGATCTGATATGCACTGCTTGAGAGTGTGATGGAGGCTGATTCAACCATGGCTTTCAAAATGGTATAAGATAATTATCTGAAGTGGAAAAATTGCATGTTTTCATGGAATACATGAGTCTGTGGCATGAGCTGAGTTGCTCGTGCATAGAAGCAACACAAGCACAATGAGCTGAATGGCTTCCTTTTGTTCTGTAACTATTCTATGATCTATGATTCTTTTCAGAGTGAAATCAACACTCACATACAAGAAACTGACAGGTACACTGTAAACTTCGCATTACCAGACAAGAAATTGACAGATACAGTGTGAAACCCACAGTCACGTAGCAGCGGTTGGCAGGTAACGTGTAAAAATCTTTCTTTCATATCCCAACTGCAAGGTACAAAGGAAATTAGGTACAAACCCAGGCTCACACTTCAAAGACTGAGAGATACAAAGCAAAACACATACTCACCTACAAGTACAGAGAAGAAGACACACTCAGAGGAGGTGCAGATTAAAGACACATGCATGTCACAGAAACTGATAGGGATAGAATCAAACCCTTTCTCACTTCTCAGAAACTGATAGATATAGACAAAAGCTGATGCTCACAGACAAGTTGTTGAAAGATATGTGGTGAAACTCACAGAGCAATAGCAGAAACAAACAAGTACTGAATAATACCCACAGTCACAGACCAAAAACTGAAATATACTGAGTTAAACACCACTTTCTCACACCAGAAACTCATGGCTACAAAGTGAAGCTGACTCTATCCTCCCAGGCACTGACAGGTGCAAAAGAAAACACTCACGGCGATTCCAGGTCATGAAATGTACGTCATAAAACCTTTCAGCTGAAAGAATAGCATTAATGACAGGTGTGATACCCAGAATGCTCAGCGGCCTAGAATCCGCCCTATCTGTGACAGGAGCGGGGCGCGCAGGCGCGGTAGAGAGCTTTGTCAGCAGCAAGAGCTGCGGGTTCGGAGTTGGATATTCACAAAGTGCGAGAAGACTTTGCGGGCTCACACAGCTGGAGCAGGGCCTCAGGGCCACAATAAGATGGAACAATCCCATCTGTATCCCTGCGGATGGCGGTGGTGAAGCTTTTCCCGGTGAGGCTTCCCGAAACGGCGTCTATAAATGGATAAGAATTGGGGACTGGTTCGGGAGCGTTTTTTTATTCGTTCGTGGGATGTGGGCGTCGCTGGCTCCATCTCAGCTCGAGTAATGTGTCCAGTTCTGGGCACCAGGCTTTAGAAAGGACATCAAAGCTTCTGAGACAGTTCAGAGGAGATTTACTAGAATGATCCCAGAGATGCGGGGTGTCAGTTCTCTGGACAGGCTGGTGAAGCTGGGATTGTTCTCTTCAGAGTAGAGAAGGTTAAGGGAAGATTTAATAGAGGTGTTCAGAATCATGAAGGATTGTCATAGGGTAGAGAGGGAGAAACTGTTTCCACTGTCCTGGGGGTCAGTAACCAGAGGACACAGATTTAAAATAATTGGCCAAAAATGTCAAGGAGAGGTGAGGAGAGATCTTTTTACCCAGTAACTGATTCGGATTTGGAATGAATTGTCTGACAGGGTGGTGGAAACAGATTCAATTATAAATTTCATAAAGGAATTGGACAAATATTTCAAAGTGAAATTCTCCAGGATTATGGGGAAATAGGCCGGGGGTTGGACTAATGGCATCTTTTTGTCAGAGAGTCAGCAGAGACACAATGGGGCCGAATGGCCTCCTTCTGTGCTGTATGATTCTATGAACATAAGAACGAGGAGCCGGAGTCGGCAAGTCAGCCACTCGAGCCTGCTCTGCCATTCAATACAATCATGGCTGATCTCATCACGGCAGTTCTTGTTTCTTGCCAGTAGATGTCACTTCACTCCAATACAGTGAAGTTTACAAATCTGAGAGAGACACAACAGGAAAGAATTGTTCACATTATAGTGAATGTGTGGGATTTAGAAATACTAGGAGTGGAGACGAGTTATTACTTGTCTGCTCGATCCCCATAGCCCTGTAAAATTATTTCCTTCAAGTGCCCATTCAAATTCCTTTTGTAATACTCGATTGTCTCCATTTCCACTGCCCCCGTGGGCAGCGAGTTGCCGATCATCACCAATCAGTGTAAGAAAGTTCTTGCGCACATTCCCCCTGTATCTCCTGTCCAAAACCTTCAATCTGTGTCCCCTAGTCCTTGTACCAATAGTTAACGGGAACAATGTTTCCTTGCCAACTTATTTAAAACTGTCATAGCCGAAAACACATCTATCAATTCTCCCCTCACTCTCCTTTGATGCAGGTAGAACAACCCTAGCTTTTCCAACCTAACCTTGTAACTAAAATCCTCCATCCCTGGATCCATTCTGGTGAATTTCCTCTGCATCCTCTCAAGGACGCTCACATTCTTTCTTAAGTGTGGTAAGCAGAACTGGAAGCAACACGCCAACTGGGGCCTAACCAGAGCTTTATAATGGTTCAGCATAACTTCCCTGCTTTGTACTCAATGCCTCTTTTTTTCAAGCCCAAGATCCCATATGCTTTGCTAACCTGTCTTGCCACCTTCAAAGATTGATGCACATGAACCCCAAGTCCCTCTATTCCAACACACACTTCAGAACTGTGCCATTAAGTAAATATTGCCTCTCCCTATTCCTTATGCCAAAATACATCACCTCACACTTGTCACTATTAAATTCCATCTGCCACCTGTCTGCCCATTCTGCTAGCCTATCATTGTCCTGTTGCAGGCAGTTCATATCATCCTCACTGTTTGCCACTCCTCCAAGTTTGTTGTCATCGGGATATTTTGAGATTCTACTCAATATTCCAAGATCCAAGTCATTTATCTTTAGCAAAAAAAGCAGTGGTTCCAGCACTGACCCTTGGGAAACACCACTGTCGACTATCCTCCAGTCTGACAAAGAATCATTGAATAAGACTCGCTGTTTTCTGTCCTTAAACAAATTTTCTATCCAATTGGACACTGACCCTCCTATACCACGAACCTCAATTTTGTAAACCCCACTTTTATGTGGTACCTTGTCAAACGCTTCCTTAAAATCCATATAAACAACATCCACTGCATTCCCTTCATCCAGCTGCTCTGTTAGTTCATCAGAAAATGCAGTTAGATTAGTCAAGCATGAACTCCCATTTATAAATCCATGCTCACTCTCCGTAATTAACTCAAACCTCTCCAAGTGACTGTTGATTTTTTTACCCTGATTATTCTTTCTAAAACCTTACCCACCGCTGCTGTTAATCTAACTAGCCTGTAGTTAGCCGGACTGTCCTTACACCCTTTCTTGAATAAGGGCGTCGCATTTGCCACTGTTTACTCCTGGCACCTCCCCCGTATCCAGGGAAGATTGGAAGATTATGGCAAACTCTTCCATTATCTGCATCCGCATTTCCTTTCGCAACCTGGGATGCCAGCCATCCAGACCAGGTGATTTATCTACCCTAAGGACAGCCAGCCTTTTTAGTACCTCCCTCTCTCAATTTGTACCCTCTCCATTGACTCTACTGTCTTCACTTCGACTGATATTTTGTCAAATTCCACTTCCTCAGTGATCACTGATGCAAAGTACTCATTAAGTAGATTAACATTGCCCTGCACCTCGAAGCTTATATTATCCTTTTTGTTCCTAATAGGCCCGACTCAACATCTTACTACCCACTTATCATTTTCATGCTGCTCGAAGATTTTTGGGTTTCCTTTCATGTTGACTGTCGCTCTATTCTCATAGAAATAGAGAATAAGCAAATATGGAAGATATAAGTATTTCCCATCCTTGATGAGGTGGAATTTTTTATGCTGTGGGTAGTAATGTCTTGGCCCACGAGTGTGGTGGAAGCAGAGACAATCAATGATTTGAAAAGGAAATTTGATGGATACTTGAAGGAAAGAAACTTGCAGGAGGAAAGGGACCGAGCTGGTGAGTGGAACTGACCAGATTGCTCCGGGGAGAGCCAGCATGGACGTGATAGGCCAAACGACCACCTTCTGTGCTGTAAATGACTGTGTGTTGTTTCTCAAATTCAATCCACTGGTGCTTGGTAAATAATTTCAAAGTAAATTGTGCAACCGGAAAATCAGAACCAAGGCAAGGGACGCATAAGGAAGCAAAATTGCTGAAACACGGGATTGAACCAGGGACCTTTAAATCTTCAGTCTAACGCTCTGCCAACTGAGCTATTTCAGCCCTACATTAACAGCCGTTTGGTGTCCTTGTTTTGGAAGAATATACATACATTCAAGTTTTCCAAAAAATTAAAGAACACAACATGTGAGTAATATTCCCCATTGCTTTCTCAGTACTGATGGATTGTGAAGCGGGAGACAGACAGAAGTGCCACTGAGCCGCACAGACCCCGAGCTGAGAATGAAATGAGATCAAATTCAATCTTTCATAGTGAGATGCTGCTGAGAGGTCAGAGTCCTGAATCGAAGCGAGACTTGCTCATTTCAAACACTCCCTGTACTCTCTGCTCATGAAGCCTTACAAAAGGGAAAAACAGAATGGCACTCAAACTCACAACCCTGCCATTAAAAGTCTCATATTCGACTGACAGAACTGTCACTTCTACTCGGTCTCTTATTGGATGGATGCAACTCCAACGCAGGGGTGGCATTCAAATCCTCCCATGGGTCCACATGTCAGACTGAGTTCCATGTTGTAGACTCAAGCAAATGAAATCTGCTCACTTCCAAAACTATCAGCGAATTGAAGCTGATTACAATCAACATCATCAGAGGTCAGAAATACCTGGTGAAAGAAGACACCCTGAAGAAGGATCCACAATTATTCAAAGGCATCGACAAAGTGAAAAACAAGAAAATCGATGAGTCAATGCAAGCCAAACAACAGAAACACTGAAGAATTCCATTCCATTCCAGTCCAGAACCCAGTCCTGTTGTTTTTGGAGTCAGGTCACAATTCCAGCAACAACTTTATATTCCCACTTGGCTATCTGTACATTTAGTTAATTACAATTTTGTCGACAAGCTCTTTGAATCCAGTTGTCTGGTCCTCAAGCCAGCTCCGTTTGGAAGTCAATTCCACCTTCTGCAAGGCTGAAACCAATAGATAACCTTAATCTTAAAATGCCAGCAGACCAGGGCTCGTCCGGGACTTTAACCCGGGATCTCTCGCATGTTAATTAACCATACTCCCAAAGCAAGAATCATACCCCTAGACCAACGAGCCACTGACAGGTCAGGCTTTGTTAGCTGCTGTGGAATTTCACTGGAACCCCCCAGCCAATCATCCATTTTTTTCAGATCAAAGCAACATCCTGCAAATGCTGAAATAAAAACAGAAAGTGCTGGAAATGTTCAGCAGCTCTGGCAGCATCTGTGCTGTGAGAAACACAGTTAACGTTTCAGGGCACTCACCTTTTGTTTCATCCATCCTTTCAGACTGCTTCTGTCCATCCAATCTCACTTTCTATTCTATCCACATTCTAACCATTCACTACGTTACTACATTTTTCATGAATTCCTCATTTCTTTTATTAATGACAATTTTGTATGTCTGGCCTTTGCTTCAGACACCACCACAAGTGGAATCATGTCTCCATCTACCCAATCAAACCACTTCGCTGTTGCCTCACTTTGCAATGTTTCTTTCACCCTGACAGACTGTGGAGTTTCTGCTGTTTGATTGCAGTTCTTGCTTCCTGCCAGTAGATGTCACCTCACTCCAATACAGTGAAGTTTACAAATCTGAGAGAGACACAACAGGAAATAATTGTTCACATTATAGTGAATGTGTGGGATTTAGAAATACTAGGAGTGGAGACGAGTTATTATTGCACTCTGCTATTACATCTTTTATAATGGACTCCAGCATTTTCCCCACGACTGATGTCAGGCTAACCGGTATATAATTCGCTGTTTTCTTTCTGCCTCTTTTTTGAAATAATGGAGTTACATTAACTACCGTCCAATCCATTGGAACTGTTCCAGAGTTGATAGAATTTTGAAAAAAGACCAGAAATGCATCTGCTATTTCAAGGGCCACTTCCTGAAGTACTCTGGGATGTAGATTATCAGGCCCTGGGGATTTATCGGCCTTCAATCCCATCAATTTCCCAAACATTCCCTACTAATACAGATTTCATACAGTTCCTCCTTCTCATTAGACCCTATGTTCCCCAACATTTCTGGGAGATAATTTGTATCCTCCTTTGTGAAGACAGATCCAAAGTATGTATTTAATTGGTCTGCCATTTCTTTGTTCCCCATTATAAATTCCCCCGTTTCTGACTGTAAAGGGCCCACATTTGTCTTCACTAATCTTTTTCTCTACACATATCTATAGAAGCTTTTACAGTCAGTTTTTATGTTCTCTGCTAGCTTACTCTCATACTCTATTTCCCCCTTCTTAATCAATCCTTTTGTCCTCCTCTGCTAAATTCCAAACTGCTCACAATCTTCAGGTTTGCTGCTTGTTCTGACCATTTTATATTTCTCCTCCTTGGATCTAATACTTTCCTTAATTTCTTTTGTAAGCCACAGTTGAGCCACCCTTCCTGTTTTACTTATGCACAGACAGGAATGAACAATTGTTGTAATTCATCCATGCGCTCTTTAAATGCTAGCCATTGCCTATCCACTGTCAACCCTTTAAGTAACGTTCCCCAATCTATCATAGCCAACTCACGCCTCATACCTTCATAGTTTTCTTTGTTTAGATTCAGGACCCGAGTCTCGGAATCAACTCTCTCACTCTCCATCTTAATGAAGAATTTTATCATATTATGGGCGCACTTCCCCAAGGGACCCCACACAACAAGATTGTTAACTAATCCTTTCTCATTACACAATACCCAGTCCAGGATGGCCTGTTCTCTGGAGGTGTTATACACCTCTATCAATTCTCCACTCAATCTCCTT
The DNA here is from genome assembly GCF_036365525.1 of Heterodontus francisci. Classification (NCBI taxonomy): domain Eukaryota; kingdom Metazoa; phylum Chordata; class Chondrichthyes; order Heterodontiformes; family Heterodontidae; genus Heterodontus; species Heterodontus francisci. The sequence continues at coordinate 16,542,550 of NW_027141852.1, forward strand.
TGAGAAAGGCAGAATAATCCTAGCTTTTCCAACCTAACCTTGTAACTAAAATCCCCCATCCCTGGATCCATTCTGGTAAATCGCCTCTGCGTCCTCTCAAGGACTCTCACATTCTTTCTAAAGTCTGCTGAGCAGAACTGGAAGCAACACTCCAATTGGGGCCTAACCAGAGTATTATAATGGTTCAGCATAACTTCCCTGCTTTTGTACTCAATGCCTCTATTTATAAAGCCCAAGCTCCCATATGCTTTGCGAACCACTCTCGCAATATGACTTGCCTCCTTCAAAGATTGATGCACATGAACCCCAAGTCCCTCTATTCCAGCACACTCTTTATAACTGTGCCATTAAGTATATATTGCCTCTCCCTATTCCTTATGCCAAAATACATCACCTCACACTTGTCACTATTAAATTCCATCTGCCACCTGTCTGCCCATTCTGCTAGCCTATCGCTGTCCTGTTGCAGGCAGTTCATATCATCCTCACTGTTTGCCACTCCTCCAAGTTTGGTGTCATCGGCATATTTTGAGATTCTACTCTGTATTCCAAGATCCAAGTCACTTACCTTCAGCAAAAAAAGCAGTGGTTCTGGCACTGACCCTTGGGGAACACCACTGTCGACTATCCTCCAGTCTGACCAAGAACCATTTAATATGACTCGCTGTTTTCAGTCTTTAAAACAATTTACTCTCCAAATGGACACTGACCCTCCTAATCCATGAACCCCAATTTTGTTAACCACCCTTTTATGTGGTACTTTATAAAATGCTTTCGTAACATCCATATAAACAACATCCACTGCATTCCCTGCATCAGTATTTTCAGATCGTTTATCAACAAATGCAGTTAGATTCGTCAAGCATGAACTCCCATTGATAAATCCATGCCCACTCTCCTTAATTAACTCAAACCTCTCCAAAGGACTTGATTTTTTTCCCCTGACCTGTTGATCTCATGCTGATAGCAAGCTCACCAGAGAGCATGTATTTGGCAATGTGACCGTCATCCATTTGGCCCAGTCAACAGAGTCACCGCTGACTCAAGAGTGGAAACATGCTGCGGATCCCTGCACGCTGGTGTACTTCCGCATTCGGCACTCTGTCCTGCCAGGAGATGCCCAGTATCCATCTGAGGCAGTGGAGGTGGAAGCTGTTCAGCCGCTTTTTTTGGCTTGTATAAGTTGTTGATGCTTCTCTACTATAAAGGAGGGTGCTGAGAACACAAGCCTTGTACACGTGGAGCTTTGTATTTTCGGTCAGTTTGCTGTCGGTTCACACTTGTCTTCTCAACTTTGACATGACAGTTGCAGCATTGGCAATCCTGGTGCTGATTTCAGTATCAAGGGACAGATTTTTGGTGATTGTTGATTGAAGGTATGTGAAGCTGTTGACAACCTCCAAAGTGAGGTTGTCGATGTTGTTGGAAAGTGGAGTCTCTACGTCCTGGCCAGTAACTTTCATCTTCCTGATGCTGATTGTCAGTCCAAACTCTTTGCAGGCCAGGGAGAACCGATCTACAAGCTGCTGTGACTGAACTTCATTATGGGATGTCAGCACAGCATCATCAGCAAATAGCAACTCACAGACTAGGAATTTACCCACTTTGGTCTTGGCGCACAGTCTTGCCAAGTTGAACAGCTTGTCGTCAGCTCTGATGTGCAGGTGAACACCTATATCTGAGTAATTGAAAGTGCACAATAGCAGCATGGAGAAGAATATGCCAATTATAAAGGATGTGATAACTAGACAGTTCGAAAATGATGACATGATTGGGCAGAGTCAACATAGAATTATGAAAAGGAAAACAGGTTTGAAAAACCTGTTGAGATTTTTGAGGATGTTACCTATAGAACAGATAAAGGAGAACCAGTGGATGTGTGGTATTTGTATTTTCCTTTGGTAAGGTCCCACACAGGAGGTGAGTAAACAAAATTAGAGCACATAGGCTTGGGGATAATATACTGATATGGATTGAGAATTGGTTAACAGACCGAAAACAGAGAGCAGGAATAACGGGTCCTTCTCAGGATGGCAGGCTGTTACTATTGGGGTACTGCAAGGATCAGTGTTGGAGCCACAGCTGTTAACAACCTATATAAATGATTTGGATGTGGGGATTAAATGCAATATTTCCAAGTTTGCAGATGACACAAAGCTCGGTGAAGTGTGAGTTGTGAGGAGGATGCAGAGAGGCTTCCAGGGGACCTGGAGAGGCTAAGTGAATGGGCAAGAACATGGAATATAATGTGAATAAGTGTGAAGTTATTCACTTTGGTAGAATAAACAGAAAGACAGAGTATTTCTTAAATGGTGAGAGGTTGGGAAGTGTCGATGTCCAAAGGGACCTGGGTGTCCTTGTTCCTGAGACACTAAAAGCTCTTGTGCAGGTGCAGTAATCAATTAGGAAGGCAAATGGTATGTTGTACCCACACGAGGGGTCATGAGTACAGGAGTAAAGATGTCTTGCTGCAATTGTATAGAGCCTTGGTGAATCCGCACTGGAGTATTGTGTACAGTTTAGTCTCCTCATCTTATGAAGGATACACTTGCCATAGAGGTGGTGAAACAGAGGGTCAACAGACTAATCTTTTTTTTGCATTTATTTCATTTCATCTCAGTTTGTTCAGTTTGCTTACCTACTGTTTTTTTTCAGGTTTGTACTTGCTGCTGTTCAATATTCAGTCCGTTAACACCTAATCTGTACTAATGCTTTGTCTTTCAACACACCATTGACATATTGTTTGCCTTTGCTGCATGACCTTTTGGTCAGCTATGTGGCCTTGTCCAATCTACACCTTCTCCTTTGTTATCTCTTGCCCCACCCCCACCCCACTTGCTTATAACCTGTGACTTTTCTAATATATGTCAGTTCCGAAGATGGGTCACTGACCTGAAACATTAACTCTGCTTCTCTTTTCACAGATGCTGCCAGACCTGCTGAGTGGTTCCAGCATTTCTTGTTTTTATGTCACCAGACTAATCCCTGGGATGGTGGGATTGTCTGATGAGGAAACTGGGCCTGTATTCCTTAAAGTTTCGAAGAATGAGAGGTGATCTGATTGAAACTGACAAAATTCTTACAGGGCGTGACAGTGTGGATGTAGACAGGATGTTTGCCCTGGTTGGTGAGTCTAAAACCAAAGGACATCGTCTCAGAATAAGGAGTAGGCCATTTAAAACTGAGATGGGTGGAATTTCTTCACTCAGACGGTGGTGAATCATTGGAATACTGTGCCCCAGAGGGCTGTGGCAGCTCAATCATTGAGCATGTTCAAGACAGAAATTGATAGAAATCTTGATACTCATGACATCAAGGGATATGGGGATAGCATGGGAAAGGGGCTTTGAGGTAGGTGATCAGCCATGATCGAATTGAATGACAGAGCAGGCTCGACGGGCTGAATAGCTTACTCCGATGTTCCTCTGTTCCTAAGAGAGTTGGCGCCAGCGCGCAGCCCTGCTTTACCCCACTGCTGATCTTGAAAGCGTCTGATGTTGCTCCATTGTAACTGATGGAACTGTGCATGTTCTCGTGGAAAGAAGAGATGATGCCCAAGTGGTCAGGAGGGCAGCCTATGTTCCATCGCAGTTTCAAGCGGCCGTCTCTGCTGACAAGATCAAAGGCCTTAGTGATGTTTACAAAAATGTGTGAGGCTCTGTGGCGCAATGGATAGCGTGTTGGACTTCTAAATAATGATTAAGACGATATTCAAAGGTTGTGTGTTCAAGTCCCACCGGAGTCAGGTTTTGGACCAGACACAGAGGAGCACAACGGAACAACAAATGAAGAAATGCGCCAAAAGCACAGACTCGGAGACAGAGCGAAAGAGAGAGGAGCAGAGCAGGGGAAAAAAAAATCGAGGAGTGACGTCACAATGGAGAGTGAGAGCAGGGAAACAGAGAGCCGCTGGGGTGAGGATACAGGATTTGGTTCTTTCTTCAGTGCAGTGGAAGGAGCTGTTTGGTGAGGATCTGGTAAGCTGTGACATCACAGGCAAGCAGGTAGTTGATTGGTTTGGAAGAACCGACCCGCTTGATGCACATCTGTTCAGTAATTAAGGTCCATTTTAGTCCTAACGTTTAAAATAGTAAACAAACTAGTGGTACGTTTAATAAAATATACAGTAAAATGAATAATTGAATAAAATATTTAAGTAGTTAATTGAAACACGTTAAGGATGACAGGACAGGTGATGTGTCACAGCTGCAGCATGTGGGAGTTCCTGGATGCCAGTGTGATCCAGGGCAAACACGTCTGCAGTAAGTGTTTGCGGCTCAAAGAGGGAGAAAAAAGGAATGTAGTGGTAGTAGGGGACAGTATAATAAGGTGGATTGACTCTGTTCTCTGCAGCAAAAGCAAGAGTCCAGACGGCTGTGTTGCCTGCCGGTGCCAGGATTCAGGACGTCTGCTCAGGGCTGGAGCGAAACATACAATGGGAGGGGGAGGATCCAGTCGTCGTGGTCCATGTCGGTACCAAAGACATAGGCAGGTCAAGGATAGAGGTTCTGCAAACTCAGTATGAGGAACTAGGCACCAAATTAAGAAGCAGAACCTCAAAGTTAATCATCTCTGGATTATTACCTGAGCCATGTGCAAATTGGCAAAGGACAAAAAAGATTAGAGAAAGTAATGTGCGGCTGAAAGACTGGTGTGGTAGTAGTGGGTTCTGGTTCGTGGGGCATTGGCACCAGTACTGGGGAAAGAGGTGGCTGTACCGTTGGGACTGTCTACACCTGAACCGTGCCGGTGCCGGTGTTCTAGCGAGCCACATAACGAGGGAAGTAGAGACGGTTTTAAACTGAATAGTGGGGGCAAGGGATCAAATTTGGGAAGATATGGTGAATCAAGGAGGAGAGACAAGGAAAGAGAGAAAGGTATAAATATGGGAAATGATAAACAGACTGTGACAGGAAGGGACAGAATGTACAAATCTGAGAGTAAATCGACAGATAAGGCTAGAGGTGACAAAAATAATAAAAGGACAAAACTAAATGCTCTGTATCTGAATGCATGGAGCATTTCAAACAAAACAGATGAACTGGGAGCACAAATAGAATAAATAAGTCCGATCTGATAGTCATTACAGAGACATGGCTGCAGGGCGACATAGATTGGGATGTGAATATTGGAGATGACATGGCATTTTGGAAGGACAGGAAGCTAGGAAAAGGTGGCGGGGTAGCTCTGTTAATTAATGATGGTATTAGCGTAATAGAGAGGGATGACCTGAGTTCTGGAGATCAGGATGCAGAAGCAGTTTGAGTACAAATGAGAAATCATAAAGGCAAGAAGTCTCTTGTGGGAGTGGTGTACAGGCCACCTAACATTAGCCACACTGTCGGATGGGATATAAAGGAGGAAATAATGGCAGCTTGTCAGAAAGGTACTGTGATAATTATGTGGGATTTTAATCTACATATAGATTGAAAAATTCAGATGGGCAGAGGTAGCCTAGATGAGGAATACATAGAATGTTTTGGGGATAATTTCTTGGAACAATACATTCTGGAGCCAACCAGAGAGCAGGCTATACTAGACCTGGCATTGTGCAACGAGATAGGATTAATTAATGACCTCATAGTTAAGGTGCCCCTCGGTAGTAGCGATTATAATATGATTGAATTTTACATTCAGTTTGAGGGAGAGGAGAGTGGGTCCCAGACTAGTATTTTAAATTTTAATAAGCGCAATTATAAGGTCATGAAAGCAGAGCTAGCTGAAGTGAACTGGCAAATTAGGTTAAGGGATAAGTCAATAGAGATGCAGTGGCAGACATTTAAGGGGATATTTCAGAATACACAGAATAGATACATTTCAACGAGAAAGAAAAGTTCCAAAGGTGGGACTCACCATCCATGGTTCACGAAAACAGTGAAAGATACTATCAAACTTAAAGAAAAAGCCCATAATTGTGCAAAGATGGGAGGCAGGTCAGAAAATTGGACAGAATATTAAAAAAAACAGCAAAGAATGACTAAAAGATTGATAAGGAAGGTAAAATTAGAGTATGAGAGAAAGCTCGCAAGAAATTTCAAGACAACTAGTAAGAGTTTCGATAGATATTTTAAAAAGAAAAGAGTTAACAAAGCGACTGTTGGTCCAATAGAAAGTGTGTCTGGCGAATTAATAATGGATAATTAAGAGATGGCAGATGAATTGAACAGATACTTTGCATCGGTCTTCACTATTGAGGATACAAATAACATCCCAGTATTAGCCGTATATCAGGAAATTGAAGGGATGGAGGAACTCAAGAAAATTCCAATCACCAGGGAAGTGGTACTAAACAAATTGTTGGAGCTGCGGGTTGACAAGTCGCCAGGTCCTGAATTGGCTAGTGAGATAGTTGATGCGCTGGTTTTAATATTCCAAAATTCCCTAGATTCGAGAAGGTTCCGTTAGATTGGAAAAGAGTGAATGTAACTCATTTATTCAAAAAGGGAGGGAGACAGAAAGCAGGAAACGACAGGCCAGTTATCTTAACATTTGTCTGAGGGAAAATGTTTGGAGCTATTACAGAGGATGTTATAGCAGGGCATTTAGAAAAAATTAAGGTAATCAGGCAGAGTCAACATGGTTTTTTGAAAGGGAAATCATGTTTAACCAATTTATTGGAGTTCTTTGAGGGAGTTACATGTGCTGTGGATAAAGGGGAACCAGTGGATGTATTGTATTTCGATTTCCAGAAGGATAAGGTGCCATATCAAAGGTTATTGCAGAAAATAAAAGCTCATGGTGTCGGCGGTAACATATTGGCATGGATAGAAGATTGGCTAGCTGACAGGAAACAGAGAGTCAGCATAAATGGGTCACTTTCTGGTTGGCAAGAAGTAACGAGTGGTGTGCCACAGGGATCTGTGCTGGGGCCTCAACTTTTTACAATTTATATAAATGACTTAGATGAAGGGACCGAAGGTATTGTTGCTAAATTTGCTGATCACAAAGATAGGTAGGAAAGTAGGTTGTGAAGAGGACATAAGGGGGCTACAAAGGGATATCGATAGGTTAAGTGATTGGGCAAAGACCTGGCAAATGGAGTATAATGTGGGAAAGTCGGAAATTGTCCACTATGGCAGGAAGAATAAAATCGCATATTATCTAAATGGTGAGAGATTGCAGAGCTCTGAGATGCAGAGGGATCTGGGTGTCCGAGGGCATGAATTGCAAAAGGTTAGTATGCAGGTCCAGCACGTAATTAGGAAAGCTATAGAATGTTATCATTTATCACCATGGGAATTGAATACAATAGTCGGGAGGTTATGCTTCAGCTATACAGGACATTGGTGAGACCTCTTCTGCAGTACTGAGTACTGTACTGGTCTCCTTATTTGCGGAAGGATGTAAATGCATTGGAGGCAGTACAGAGAAAGTTTAAGAGAATAATATATGGCATGGGTGGGCTGTCATACGAGGAAAGATTGGACAAGCTGGGCTTGTCTCCGCCAGAGTTTAGAAGAGAAAGAGGCGACATGATTTGTTATTTAATTTATTAATTAACAAATTAGCTATCCTCCAGTCTTCCGGTACCTCACCCGTGGCTAACGATGATACAAAAATCTCTGCCAGCGCCCCAGCAATCTCCTCCCTTGCTTCCCATAGCATCCTAGGATACATCTGATCAGGCCCTGGGGATTTATTCACCTTAATGCGCTTCAAAACCTCCAACACCTCCTCCTTTGTAATGTTGATATGCTGCAGGATATCGCTGTTCCCTCCCTTGAACTCACTAGCTTCCATGACCTTCTCCACGGTAAATACAGACGAGAAATATTCATTTAAGACCTCGCCCATTTCGCGTGGCTTCACACATAGATTGCCACACTGATCCTTAAGGGGACCTACTCTCTCCCTAGCTACCCTTTTACTCTTAATACACTTATAGAATCTTTTAGGATTCTCCTTTATCTTATCTGCCAGGGAAATCTCATGGCCCCTTTTCGCCCTCCTAATTTCCTTCTTAAGTATACTCCTATATCCCCTATACTTCTCGAGGGACTCGCTCGATCCCAGCTGCCTATACCTGGCGTATGCCTCCTTCTTTGTCCTGACCAGACACTCAATATCCCTCGTCAACCAAGGTTCCCTAAACTTGCCAGCCTTGCCCTTCCATCGAACAGGAACATGCTGGCCCTGAACTCTTCCTATCTCACTTTTAAAAGCCTCCCACTTGCCAGACGTCCCTTTACCTGTAAACAGCCTCTCCCATTCAACTTTTGAGAGTTCCTGTCTGATGCCATGTAAATTAGCCTTCCCCCAATTTAGGACTTCAACCTGAGGACCAGTCCTATTCTTTTTCATAACTACCTTGAAGCTAATAGAGTTATGGTCACTGGTCCCAAAGTGCTCCCCCACTGCCATATCAACCACCTGCCCATTCTCATTTCCTAAGAGGAGATCGAGTGTAGCCCCTTCTCTAGTCGGGCCATCCACGTACTGCTTCAGAAAACTATCCTGGACCCACTTAACAAATTCTTCCCCATCTGATCCCTTAGCACTACGGCAGTCCCAGTCAATATTAGGGAAGTTAAAATCACCTACTATTACAACCCTATAATTCCTATACCTATCTGTGATTTCCCTACATATATGCTCCTCCACTTCCCTCTGACTATTGGGGGGCCTATCGTATAATCCCATCAAAGGGATCACCCTTTTATTATTTCTAAGTTCTACCAGTATGGCCTCACTGGACATTCACCCCGGGATATCCTCTCTAAGTACTGCCGTGATGTCCTCCCTAATCAATAGTGCAACTCCCCCTCCTCTCTTACCTCCACCTCTGTCAGGCCGGAAGGATCGGTACCGCGGAACATTGAGCTGCCAGTCCTGCCCATCCCTCAACCACGTTTCCGTAATAGCTACAATACCACAATCCCATGTACCGATCCATGCTCTGAGTTCATCTGCCTTACCTGTAAGGATACTTGCATTAAAGTAAATGCAGTTTAGCCCACCAGACCTTCCATGCTCCCTGTCCTGCCCCTGCCTGGCCTGCCTACTGGACTTGCTTGCTTTAACCTCTCCATTTGCCTCAACTATCTCATCGGAGAGACTACTACTTTGGGTCCCACGCCCGCTGCAAGACTAGTTTAAACCCTCCAGTGTATTACTATAAAATCTCCCTACAAGGATATTGGTCCCCTTCCAGTTCAGATGCAACCCGTCCCTCTTGTACAGGTCACCTCTACACCAGAAGAGATCCCAATGATCCAAGTACCTGAAGCCCTCCCGCCTTCGCCAGTCTTCAGCAACGCATTCATTTGCCTAATCCTCCTATTCCGACCCGCACTAGCACGTGTCACAGGGAGTAATCCTGAGATTACAACCCTAGAGGTCCTGCTCTTTAACCTTCTGCCTAACTCCCTATATTCACTTTGCAGAACCTCATCTGTCTTCCTGCCTATGTCGTTCGTACCAATATGGACCACGATCTCTGGCTGCACACCCTCCCCTTTCAGAATTTCCGGCAGCTGCCCAGAAACATCCTTGACCCTAGTATTAGGGAGGCAACATACCATCCTGGAGTCTCGTTTGCGGCCACAGAAACGCCTATCTGCACCCCTTCTGATAGAATCCCCTATCACAATAGCTCTTCCACCCCTTTTCCTCCCCTGCTGTGCGGCAGAACCCTTTCTGGTGCCACGGACCGCGCTGTTGCTCTTTTCCCCTGGGAGGTCATCCCCCCAACAGTAACCAAAGCAGTATCTCTGTTTGAGAGGGGGATGGCCACAGGGGACTCCTGCACTACCTGCCTGCTCCTACTATTCCATCTGGTGGTCACCCATCCCTTTTCTGCCTGTGCATCCATTACCTGCGGTGCGACCCCCTCACTAAACATGCTATCCATGACGCCCTCAGCTTCGCGGACGCTCCTCAGTGAAACCACCCGCAGTTCCAGCTCCATAATGCGAGCAGCCAGTAGCTGCAGCTGGATACACTTCCTGCACACATGGTCGTCATGGAGACTGGGAGGGTTCCTGAATCCCCACATAGCGCAGGAGGAGCATATCACGGGACTGAGTTCTCCTGCCATGACTTACCCTTAGATTAATTAGTTACTCCCTTAATTAAAAAATGCTAATGACACTCGGGGCCTTGTTCTACCCACTACAATCTAAAGTCCTTCATAAGTTACACTGAATAAAAGAAACACTTTAGTGGTACTCATCTTATCAGCAGAGGTTTTTTTTTTCAACTAAAAAACTTTGCCCTTTTCTTTATGATATTTAAATACACTAACAGCAGTGACTCACCAACCAATCACCTTGCAGCTCTCCTCTGACATCACAGTTGGCTTCTTTTTTTTTCAAAACTCCAGCACACTGGAAGATCTCCACTCCACTCCTGGAAGGTAAGAGACTGGGCCTCGATCCTCGGATTGGATTTATCGGCTCCGCTCTCAACGTTCTCCTCATATCGGTCCATATAGGTCTGCTCCGCTCCGCTCCTCTCCGCTCCCGGAAGGTAATTCACCAGCTTTTGCAGAAAAGTAGGTCTTAAGCTGTTGCAGTACCTGTTAGAAAGATAGTCTAAGCTATTCTGAAGTCATCTTCCAATGTCATCTACATGGAAGCAGGATTTTAAAGGATAAGATGTAGTTTTTAAAAGTCACTTCAATCTTACTCGAGTCTTTACAAAGAATCCAAGTAAATCTCGATAAAAAGACATATATATTTAGAGATCTTTTAAAAACACTTCAATCTTGTTAATAAAAAGTCAGATGTAAATTTAAGAACTCTGATCAGGCCATGCTAAAAACTTACATACAATTAAGAAATAAAATACAACATTTAAAATGTCTGAACTCCTTTCTGAAAGTTGACCCCTGCTGCTGCCGGTGTCTTCCTGGAATAGTGGAGCTGTTGTGTCAACAGAAAAGTCCTTCCCGAGCGGCCCTGAGCCTGTTGGTACCGGCTTTAATCCAAACCAGGTAAAAATCAGGGTACATTGTGGGCAATGAGCCCAAATTGCTGAACTACAGGTCCCTGTCACTTTAAAGAGTGGGCTGGTGCGATTATGATCAGAAGCTCATTCTAAGCACATTTCTCACCACCACAACTTCCAGATGCTGGTGTTAGTGTGTGCATGTACCAGCAGTTGCAGTGCTGTTCAGACCCTCAATAGCAGTGAAAGTCTCAGAGTTCACCGCTATTGGGGCTGTAAAATCCAGGCCAATATCTCACAGTCCTGTTAGATTTGCTCTCCCTCTGTACAAAATCAAACTCCACACATTGTCTTTCACTCACTCCTGTTTCCAGCCCTGATGGTACAGAAATCCCCTCTCAAAGGTACACAATCCAGTTGATTTCTGATCAAATACCTCCTTCCTCATTCAATAGAGGAAACAGAGACATGAACAGGAGTCAGGTGCAAGAAAGTTTCACCAACAGAGCAAAGAAAGGCACCAACAAAAGTCACACCTACTTTCCAAATCATTTGACTGGAATATTCTTTCACTTGTTTTGTCGGATGACTGCAATAAATCTGAAAATGAGCACCATGAGGTTTGTGTTCACTAGTCACTTGTTCTCCTGTGTTTGTCTGTCAGGTTTGTAATTCAGTTTGTATTGGATATTGAAGAGAATCTCTTTTCAAGATGCTTGCACATCGCACTGTGTTTAAAGCAACCAACTTGTAAAATGGCAGAAAATGAATGTTACAATACCTGTGTGACCAGAATCTTCCAATGCTTTTCAACAGCTAGATTGATGATGCTTGTAATCTGTATCCTGTGGAGAATGGGAGAGGAGAATAAAAACATGGTGCATGAACAGGACAGACTGTGTAAAATGGGAGCACAGAAATACTGCCACCTCATTGAAAGTTAATGAGATTTATTCGAAGTCAGACACCTGTCCACAATGAACAAGTGAATACATTAATTGTCCACTTTCAATCTAAATGGGACTGAGGTTCCAACAGAGAAGTTTTCTGGAAAATACCTGCTGCAGTTTTAACATTGATGAACTGTAACATCTTATACTAACTTTCAAATAACTGTAGTGATTGTATAGTTCTCATAGTGGAGAGAAGGAGTTGTTTATAAATATAATCAGAAAGACACATTTGTGGATTGGTGAATGAGCTTTATCGTTCTGAAATTTATTTGTCCATTGGTTGCAGGTCACTGGAAATTCTTTTTTACATTTCAATTGTAGCAGCAGCAGTTAGCAGCAAAATGTCTGATTAATCAGAGTAGTGGGTCTGGGAAACACTTAAACAGCCGAGACCCTGTAAAACAGAACTCCAAGTAATAGTTTAAATAAGGCACTGAACTGACAGAGCGGTAAAGCCCTGCTCAGGTCAGGAAAAAAAACCCGACCCGAACTCAACAGAACCACATTGGACCCGAGCGCGACCCGGCCCGAGTATCTCCATTTATTCCAACGCCCAAACCGACCCGAGCCTTACCCGACCACCGGAATGTTCACTTTATATAGGTAAATATAATTGATATAATTGATAATTGATAATATAATTGATAGGTAAATTGGCCATTATAAATTGTCACTAGTATAGGTAGGTGGAAGGGAAATATAGGGACAGGTGGGGATGTTTGGTAGGAATATGGGATTAGTGTAGGATTAGTATAAATGGGTGGTTGATGTTCGGCACAGACTCGGTGGGCCGAAGGGCTTGTTTCAGTGCTGTATCTCTAATCTAAAAAAAAAAAAATCTTATCTACCTCCCGATTCCGAATCTACAGGAAGCTGCAGCATGAGCGCAATGACATCATTGAGATGCTCACTTGCTCACTGAGCAGACTCAGAGTTTCCCTCCTTGATGTCCCGGACTCCCAGCTCAGGTTGGCTTTTCAACTTTTGACACTTACTAAACTCAACTTCCCAGCAGAGCAAAATGTAATACTTCCTGTGTGTTTCCGACCCGGACACAGCCCGACCTGGACCCAGCCCGACCCGAACCTGGCCCGACCTGACCTGAGCCCGAAAGCCAGACACGGAAGAGCGACCCGACACGACCCGGAACCGACACAGGTCGCGGGTCTCGTCGGGTTCAGGTCGGGTAGCAGGCCTTCACAGAGTGGAGGTCAGATGAGGATTGAATTAATTTCAATCACTGAATCTAAACAAGAAGTAAATCTGTCAGGAATGAAACACTTTATTCTATTTGTGAGCTAGTGGCATAATGGTAGCGCGTCTGACAACAAATCAGAAGATTGTGTGTTCAAATCACGTCAGGCTCAGTTATGTTTTACAGCAGCTCAAGTTCCTGGATTTTATATCAGAAGAGAGTTCGATCGATTGGAATGTTTAGTGAATGGTTGAATTTCAAGATCAACTTCAATAGATTAAAGTCCTGATTTCTGGTACCGTTCCATTTCCATGCTCAGTTCTTATTTCACACTGTTTTATATCAGCACAATGTTTCAGGGATGTGATGTGTCCATTGTTTGTACAATCGCTCTGTCACCCAGTGTGAGAAATAAAACACAAACCGCACAGCGTGCGGCTCAAACCCATACCTGGCTCAGTCTATAGGCCGCTTAGTTCAGTTGGTTAGGACGCAGTGTTGATAACAACAAGGCTGTGGATTTGATCCCCATGTGCGCTGTCACATGGTCAGTCATTAATTTGACACATTTTTGTAACACTTAAAATCCAACTTTTAGATGCAAACAAGTTTACATAAAATGTCAGAGGGAATTTATTTTGAATAACATCCATTGCATCTTTGTCACTGGTCTGGAGTAACACAGAATTCTTTCCAGTTATCTTCCGTTTGCTGATAAACATTGAACTCGTGGCCTGTTCTCGTTAATGGTCACGAGCAGCAAAAACAGACAGAGCAAGTCTGACCGCCCAGAGATGTGGAAAAGGCTTCAGTTTGGGACAAATTCAGCAAATCAAATGTTCACCCGACCCCGAAAGATTCAAAAACTGGGGAAAAGGACACAAGGAGATAGAGAATAAGCTAAAGCTGACAATGTAAATATTTCCCATCCTTGATATCTCTCTATTCCAATCCAGCCTTCAGAGTTGGGGAAATAATTTCAGTGCAAATTGTGCAGCTCAAGAGTCAAAACCAAAGGGCGATGCAGAATAAAGGAGAACTGCCAAAACCCCAGATTGAACCAGGGATCTTCAGTCTAACACACTCCCAACTGAGCTATTTCAGTCTCACAGGCTTGGGATGATAAGTGGCAAGTAACATTCGCACCACACAAGTGCCAGGCAATGACCATCTGCAACAAGAAAGAATCTAACTATCTCCCCTTGACATTCAATAGCATTACAATCACTGAATCCCCCACTATCAACATCATGGGGGTTAACATGGGGAGCCATACAAATAACGTGACTACAAGAGCAGGTCAGAGGCTTGGAATCCTGAGGCGAGTAATTACAGTGCAGCTGTTGGCTCCACCCCAGGGGCTGAATTTGTTCTGTAAACCATGAAGCAGCTTCCTCTCAAATCCCAGATTTATCAATAAATCCTCTTACAAAAGCCCCAAAGTGTGATATATTCCTCTCACTCATCCATGACTCCTGACTCCCCAAAGCCTGTCCACCATCTGCAATTCACAAGTCAAGAGTGTGATGGAATACTCTCCACTTGCCTGGATGGGTGCAATTCCAACTCAAGAATCTCAACACCGTCCAGGACAAAGCAGCCCACTTGATTGGCACCCCATCTACAAACATTCACTCCCTCCACCATCGGCACACAATGGCAGCAGTGTGTACCGTCTACAAGATGCACTGCAGCAATGCACCAAGACTCCTTCGACAGCACCTTCCAAACCCAGCAACCTCTACCACCTAGAAGGGCAAGGGCAGCAAATGCAGGGGATACCACCACCTGCAAGTTCCCCTCCAAGCCACACACCATCCTGACTTGGAACTATATCGCCGTTCCTTCACTGTCGCTGGGTCAAAATCCTGGAACTCCCTTCCTCACAGCACTGTGAGTGTACCTACCCCACATGGACCACGTTGGTTCAAGAATGCAGCCCAGCCCACCACCTTCTCATGGGCAATTAGGGATGGGCAATAAATGCTGGCCTGGCCAGCGATGCCCACATCGCATGAATGAATGAATAAAAATGTGAAGTATCCCTTGTGTCATTGTTTTGGTAGAAAATATAACCCTGGTGGAATTGCCCCTCCCAATCACACCTCACTTCATAGAACATAGAAAATGGAGAACATTTATGGCACAGAATGAGACCATTTAGCAATCGTGTCTGTGCCACTGAAAAAGTGTGATCCAGCCCAATCCCACTTTCCAGGTCTTGGGAATGGGATTCGAACAGATGACAGAGCTCACATTATGTGAATGTTCTGTTGAAGTGTTGGTGAGCTGATATACCAGGGGAGATTCACACTGTTAGACACAGTGTGAAATACATTCAAGTATTTATAAAACATTACAACATGTGATGTAATATTCCCCATTGATTTCTCAGCACTGATGGATTGTGAAGTGGGAGGCAGCCAGAAGTCCCAGTGAACCACACTGACCCTGAGCTGAGAATGAAATGAGATAAAGTTCAGTCTTCAGCAGTGAGATGCTGCAGAGAGGTAAGAGTCCTGAATCAAGGAGAGACTTTCTCATACTGCTGTTGAATCTCATTTCAAACACTCCTTGAACTCCCTGCCGAGGAATTCAGAGCTGGATAACGCCTGTAAAATCAGCCTAAAAAGGAAATAAAAAACACCCACCGTGGGCTCAAACTCAAAAACTTGAGATTCAGAGTTTCATGTTTTCATCGACTGAGCTCACTAGGCCCGAGACAGTGTCCCCGGCCTGTCTGTTATTGGACGGTGCAGCTGTTGGCTCCACCCCAGGGGCTGAATTTGTTCTGTAAACCATGAACCAGCTTCCTCTCAAATCCCAGGTTTATCAGTAAATCCTCTTACAAAATCTCCAAAGTGTGATATATTCCTCTCATTCATCCAGAATAAAAGTTCCATCTTTTGCTCTTTTTACCTTCCAAACATTGACTTCTATTTTACTCAGCATTTATTTCTCTCTCCTTTTTATGTTGTGCATTTCCAAATAAACATTTCATTTCAATTATTTATGAGGGATGAAATGAACAGAAAAGATGTTCTGCAATGGTACCAGGGGTGTGGGACAGAGTGAGTGGTTCGGATCTGGAATACACTGCCTGAGAGTGTGCTGGAGGCAGATTCAATCGTGGCTTTCAAAAGGGAATTGGATAAACACCTGAATAGAGAAAATTTGCAGGGCTACAATGAAAGGGCAGAGGAGTGGAATTCGCTGATCTGCTCTTGCAAAGAGCTGTCATGGACATGATGGACTGAATGGTCTCCTTCTGTACTGTAACCATTTGATTCCTTGATTCTAACTCTGTCAAAGTTGTTCTGAACTTGCTCTGCTCCAAGGAGAACAACCCCAGCTTTTCCAGTGTCTGCACATAACTGAAGTTATGTGGCACCATGGGGAACCCACTGTAAACCAGACAGAAATACAACTGTTCACCACCACACTGTGACCCAGCTGTTCACATGATTTGGATGCGGGGACCAAATGTAGTATTTCCAAGTTTGCAGATGACACAAAACTAGGTGGGAATGTGTGTTGTGAGGAAAATGCAAAGCGGCTTCAAGGGAATTTGGACAGACTTAGTGAGTGGACAAGAAAGTGGCACATGAAATATAATGTGTAAAAATGTGAGGTTATCCACTTTGGTAGGAGAAACAGATGTGCAGTTTATTTGTTAAATGGTAAGAGTGTGAATGTACAAAGGGGCCTGGGTGTCCTTGTCAATAAGTGACTGAAAGTTAACATGCAGGTGCAGCAAGCAATTCGGAAGACGAATGATATGTTAGCCTCTATCACAAGAGGATTTGAGTATAGGAGTAGTGAAGTCTTGTTCAGATGTATATAACCTTGGTTCGACTGCACTTTGGAATACTGTGTGAAGTTTTGTTCCCCTTACCTTAGGAAGGATATCATTGCCATCGAGGGAGTGCAACGAATGTTCACCAGACTTGTTCCCGGGATGGCGGGACTGTCAAATGAAGAGAGATTGGGGAAACTGGGACTGTATTCTCTAGAGTTTTGAGGAACGAGAGGTGATCTCATTGAAACTTACAAAATATTTAAAGGGATAGACAGGTAGATGAAGCTAAGATGTTATCCCCGGTTGAGGCGTCGAGAACCAGGGGACACAATTTCAACGTAAGGGGAAAGCCACTTAGGACAGCGATGAGGAGAAATTTCTTTACTCAGTGGGTTGTGAATCTTTGGAATTCTCTACCTCAGAGGGCTGTGGAAGTTCAGTCATTGAGTATGTTTAAAGCAGAGATTGACAGATTTCTAAATACAAATGACATAGGGGAGATGGAGATAGTGTGGGAAAAAGGCATTGAAGTGGACGATCAGTCATCATCATATTGAATGGCAGGGTGGGCTCGATGGGCTAAATGGCCTACTCCTGCTGCTATGTTCCTATCAGTCTGCAAACTTCATATGCATGCTGTCATTGTCCCTTTTATTCCATGGGCTTCAGTTTTACTGGCAGTCTAGTATGTGACATCATCAAGAAGGTTTTCAATAAGTTAAATAAGGAGAAATTGTTTCCAGTGGCAAAAGGGTCAGTAACCAGAGGATGTATTTATCAGGTGATTGAAAAAAGAACCAGAGGCGAAATGAGGAATGATTTTTTATGCAGTGATGTGTTGTGATCTGAAATGCACTGTCTGATCAGGACTTGAAAGCAGATTCAGTAGTAACTTTGAAAAGCGATAGGGATAAATACTGGAAGGAAAAATGTACAGATTACAGGAGACAGCACTGACACAATGGACCAAATGGTCTCCTTCTTTGGGTATCATTCCATGGTTTTATGAACATAATGTTGATACAATTCACTGAGTTGGAAGGGAAGTGAACCCAGATTCCAGGTATTGTAAACAACAGACCCAAACCAAATGAACAAGCCTGTTGTTTAATCTCTGTTTTTCACACCAGCTTCTCCTCGCTCTTTCTGTGTTTCCTGTCTGGTCTGTTCCTCTGACCTTCATTCCTGACACTCTATTGAGAATGGCCAACTCACTGCGCCTCTCACTCCCACCGTCACTCCACCCCTTCACCCACTTCCAAACCTCTCTGTTCAACAGTACCTCACATCTGCTCCTCTGCTCCATTAATATAACAGGAAAACATTTTCAAACAGACATCTCCAGACAGTGAACGTTCCAGTAAGACAAGGTAAAGAGCAGATTCATTCACTTTAAACACAGAGAGAGCAGCTCTCCCTGTTCAGTCGAAGGAGCAGATCTGGTTTCACTCCCATTAGTCTCAGAGACATGCGCCAGAATTTTAAGGGCCCGTTGGAGACGGGAATGGAGGCCGGGGAGGGGGAGGGGGGGGTGTATAAAATAGGGATGGAAGACGTTGGACCGGATTTTTCAGTCGGCGGCTGACATGGAGGGCAGACTTCGCACATCCACATGGCAAGAAGGCATTTAAAGTATTTATGAGTCCAATTGTCAGCAATTTTATTCACTGGATCCAATTGAACTAATAGCACAAGGGAACCACGGGGCTTCAGAGCCTCGCCTGGTTCAAGGAGGTGACTGGGAGGTGGGAGCTGAGTGTTGTCTTCACTGGGAAGCTATCGGGTGAGGCAGCAAAACTTGGCAGCAAGGGTGGAGGGGGAAAGGGCATCGGGAAACACTGTCAGGAGTGGGGGCCAATGTGCCAGCTCTGCAGAGGGAACAACACCAGGGTGCCATTGGGGCAGTGCCACTTCATTGAGGGTGACAAGTAAGGTAAATGTGGCTGGGTGTTGTTTACTGTGAAGGCCTTGCACTCAGGGAGGGGCAACCTGTCATGGGCCTCATTCGAGGCTCTCATTGGATTCGAGGCTCCCATTGAGGAGGACGAGGAGGAGTAGAGAGGAAGGATGGGAGGCGCAGGCACCAGCAGGGGCACCACAGCAGCTTGGGGGCCCACAGGAAGGCCAGCCTCGAACAGGAGGCTGGAGAAGGAGGCAGAGGAACACGTCAGCCGAGGTTCAACTACTTGCAGATGTCCGAGTGACAGTGTCTCCGCAGACTGCACCTCTCCACGGAGGTCGTCACTGATCTCTCTGCCATGATGCAGCTGTGCCCCATGCGACTTGGTGGGCACCTGATGCCAGTGTCACTGAAGGTCACCGTGCCACTGAACTTCTTCACCACCAGATCATTGCGGGGATCCACTGGAGATATGTGTGGAATCTCACAGTCTGTAGTGAATCAGTGCATCAAGGAGGTCACCAATGTCCTGTTCAGGAGGGCCGGTGACTATGTGCACATTGATCCAAACAGTCAAGCTGAGAGAGCTATAGGATTCGTGGCCATCGCTGAATTCCACCAGGTGTAGGGTGTCATTGACTGCACCCATGTGACCATCAAAGCTCCTGCAGACCAGCCAGCAACCTTCAACAGGAAGGGCTTCCACTTGCTCAGTGTGCAATTGGTCTGCGACCACTGCAAATGGATCCCATAGGTGTGTGCACAAATCCCGGGAAGCAGCCACAACGCCTGCATACCAAGGCACTCCCAGGTGCCAGAACATTTCCGCGGCCCAATCCGCTTTCAGAGATGGATCCTTGGAGACAAGGGCTACCCACTGAGGACATGACTACTGACGTCTGTGAGGAACCCACGCACGGATGCAGAGGAGAGGTACAACACCTGCTGCAGGTCAACCCGAGCGACCATCAAGGAGGCCATTGGTCTCCTGAAGATGAGATTCAGGTGCCTAGATCGATCCAGTGGAGCCCTTCAGTATGTCCCGGCGAGGGTCTCGCATATCGTGGTGGTTTGCTGTGCACAGCACAATCTGGCATTACAGAGGGGTGAGGTGTTGACTAGTGAGGATATCGTGGAGTGTGGTGTCTCCTCTGATGATGAGGACGTGGAGGAGGATGCTGCCCAAGCAGTGCCAGATGAAGAACCTCAGGCACAGCAGGAAAGGGGCCATGAGATACACACAAGGGAGACATGAGACACCCTTATACATTCAAGTTTCCTTTGAGCCTTACCACCTTCTGGAACCACAGCAAAAAAGTCTTAGCTTTAAGCAGCCCTGTTGTCACCTCCTCCTTCTGTTCTGCAGCGTCCAGGTTCACATCGCACAGTGACAAGGCCGAAGCTTTGTAAACTCAGGGCTTGGTCCCTCACTTCCAGCCCCTTGGGAGGAAGGGTTTAAATGAAGTCCCAAAGGGTATCAACAATAAGAAGGAGACATAGTGAGGGAACATCATTTCTTTATTCCGTGTGACACCAAACACAACCCTATCCATCTGGAATGTACATTCAACCGTGAACCCCTCAGTGAATCTAGGTGCTCTTCTTAAATCTTTTCCGGGTGCTCCTACCTGGTGCTCCCCCTGCTCTGTCAGCTGAGATGGAGACAGGCTGCTGACCTTGCTGCCCCATGGCTTGGGATGACATTGGTGGCCGTCCTCTTGCTGCCGGAGGCCTGGAGGGCCCCGGCACACTGAGGGCCTCCTGCACAGGTACAGGGACCCCCCTCTGTCATCGAGGGTGATGGAGGCAGGCACTGGCATCACTTGTGTCACTGGCAGAGGGGCTTTGGAGCTACTGTCCACACCAGGAGCACCCTGAGAGGAGACCCCAGATGTAGCAGCCAGCTGCTCCTCCCCCTTATAAGACACACTTGTACCTCCCTGCTGACCTGAGAGGGATGTGGACCTGGTGAAGAGTTCAGGTGCCTCGTCCCCCCTCTCACCTTGTCACCGCTGGATGGATCTCATGGACAAAGCGATGGAGTGCAAGTCTGCGCGCATCTCCGGCAGCCACTGATTGGTCGGCTGGATCTGGCTCTCCATCAGAGTCACCAATCTCTCAAGGAAGGAAGCCAGCCACACCCCCATCAGAGACAGTGCAGCATGCAAGGCCTGGATGGACTCCTCCATCATCCGAACTTGGGTACACATAACCTCCGGCAACTCTGCCAGAAGTTGCCTGACCTCTAGCTGCAGCTGCAGTATTTCCCGTCTTGCTGGTGACACCAGAGGCACATCATCAGCCTGGGACTCAGCATGGGCCTGGCCTCCCACAGACTTCCAACTGCCAGTGGCCTCGGCTGTCACAGCCTCCGTCAGCTGCCCGGGCCTGTCTGTGACGTGCTCACCAGCTTGTGTGCCCAAATCTATCATCCAGTGGATACCCACCGAGTGAGGGTTTCTGTGCTGGTGGAGGGTGCAGGGGAATGAGGTTAAGGTGCACCATCTGAGGCTCCCTCCTCCTCCTCAGAGTTGTCTGGCTGTCCCACAGTCTCTCCAGCTCTTCGCTCTTGTCGTTCATCCGAGCCTGCATGTGAAAACAGGGACATTGAAGGGTTAGGGTCTGCCATCGTGACATTCCAACCACCCCTACTGTGCAGCTCCATTGATGCAGTGGTGAACAGATGAGCAGTATGGCTCCTTTGCAGCGGATGCTCCCTTGTGCCCCAGGAGATGTTCACTCACTCTCTTAGGTAGGTGTCCCTGTCTCTCCATCAGCTATGGAGCAGCTGCTTTGCTGCCCGGCCTGTTCCATGGCCTCCTCCTCCATCGGGATGAGGACATGGAGATAAGGCATCCACTGCCAGTCTTGACATGCTCTTTCTGATTGTGGGCTGTCTTCTCCTGCAGCCACTATGATCAACAAAGTTAGTCTCCCAGCGGGGACAAACCCAATATCTCTGATGGTGATAGTCCAGCAGTCCATGATGTGGACACACATATTCCTCCTGCATGTGGCCCCTCTCGAGGGACTGTGTGAGTTTATACAATGACTGACGTGCACCTCCCACCGAGATGCAGCCAAGCCTCAGGCAGCATGTCCTGCTGCCCTTCCCCAATACACATGACTGGGTGGTCACTCCCTTTCCACCAAACACTCCCTCTCACTCTGCCATGCGCAATGTCCAAAGGGTCCAAAGTGTTTTGAGTTTGCGCCTGAGCAGCCCGGATCCGGTCATTGACCCACTTCGTGCACTGGATCCATGTCTTGGAGGTGACCCCACGGCTGCTGACTTCACCTACTATCTCAAAGCAGCGTTGCTTGGTCAGGTGGACAGGTCTCCACCTCCCATCCCTGGGGAAGAGGATCTTCCACCGATCTGTTGTCACCTGGAGGCGAACCTGCAGGAAGGCATCGCCAAACCATTGGACCATGGTCACTGCAAGCTCGCATTCAGCTCCTTACCTATCAGGCAGCAGAGACAGCAGAACGGGTCCTGGGGCATCAGTGACAGCAGAACGGGTCCTGGGCAGCAGAGGCAGCAGAACAGGTCCTGGGGCAGCAGATGCAGCAGAACAGGTCCTGGGGCAGCAGATGCAGCAGAACAGGTCCTGGGGCAGCGGAGGCAGCAGAACTGGTCCTGGGGCAGCAGATGCAGCAGAACTGGTCCTGGGGCAGCAGATGCAGCAGAACAGGTCCTGGGGCAGCAGATGCAGCAGAACTGGTCCTGGGGCAGCAGAGGCAGCAGAACAGGTCCTGGGGCAGCAGAGGCAGCAGAACAGGTCCTGGGGCAGCAGATGCAGCAGAACAGGTCCTGGGGCAGCGGAGGCAGCAGAACAGGTCCTGGGGCAGCAGATGCAGCAGAACGCTTCCTGGAGCAGCAGAGGCAGCAGAACGGGTCCTGGGGCAGCAGAGGCAGCAGAACGGGTCCTGGGGCAGCAGAACGGGTCCTGGAGCAGCAGAGGCAGCAGAACGGGTCCTGGGGCAGCAGAACGGGTCCTGGGGCATCAGAGGCAGCAGAACGGGTCCTGGGGCAGCAGAGGCAGCAGAACGGGTCCTGGGGCAGCAGAACGGGTCCTGGAGCAGCAGAGGCAGCAGAACGGGTCCTGGGGCAGCAGAACGGGTCCTGGGGCATCAGAGGCAGCAGAACGGGTCCTGGGAAAGCAGAACGTGTCCTGGAGCAGCAGAGGCAGCAGAACAGGTCCTGGGGCAGCAGAACGGGTCCTGGGGCATCAGTGGCAGCAGAACGGGTCCTGGAGCAGCAGAGGCAGCAGAACGGGTCCTGGGGCATCAGAGGCAGCAGAACGGGTCTTGGGGCAGCAGAACGGGTCCTGGGACAGCGGAACGGGACCTGGGGCAGCAGAGGCAGCAGAACGGGTTCTGGGACAGCAGAGGCAGCAGAACGGGACCTGGGGCAGCAGAGGGCTCTCAGGAAGACACTCCTTTAAACCAGGCAGCAGTGAATGCAGGTCTGGCAGCCCTTTCAATATGGTGCCAGCACCTGCCGTTGTGTCAGATGTCGGTGCCATCGGTGCCTCGTTCCCGACCTCTGGTCCTTGTTTACATAGGCCCCACGCCTCACCTTCATTAATTGGTCGGCTGCTCCGTGATCGGGGTCGGTCGGCCACATTTCACTCGTGTGGTGACGACACCCACTTCCGGTGCCTCTGCCGAGAGCCGCACCGTTAGTTTAAAATTCAGCCCATGGGGTCAAGAGTGGAAAATCTCCCCTCTGATTCTCTCTACTTAAAATGAAGGAGACACCAAATTAAAACTGATGAAACCAGGGATTGTATCCTCGTTCTTCAATCTAGTGTTTTCCCAACTGAGCTCTTCCAGCCTCACTGTGAACTCATCTTCATTGGAGACAAATATAACTCCAGGCGGGATGTCCCCACGCGTTCATTCCTCACTTCAGGGGAATGGGACCCGACCAGATCGCGGAACTCAGATTATGTTAATGTTCTGCTCTTGATATCTTAATATTATCTTGCGTTTGAGCCACTTTTAATCAGGTTCACGAACAAATTCTTCCATCATCCCTTCTCCCACATTCTCTCTCTCTCATTCATTCTTTATTCCTCACAATCCAGAAAGGGTTAGGAATCAGAGCTCACCCCCAAACCCTCTGCACACAGACCTCTGTCTGTTACCCTGTTTGATCCAAGAGACCAGTCAATAAATTACACTCTTTATAAATACAGAAAGCTGCCTCAGAGTGTTGGACAGAGATAAATACACTGAAGTCTTTTGAAAAAAGTTCATCTTACGGGTTGTTACTGAGCCCACAGAGCAGGGCGGGCCCAGGCTCCAGCTCCAGACCCAGCCCCAGCCTGTGCTGTGTTAGCTGATGCCACCTGGTGTGATACTGAGCCACACGGAGCAGGAAAGGGCCTGATTGGATTCATGGCCTGTGTTGTGTTAACTGATCCCACTCAGTGTGGTAGGAGCCACACAGAACAGAATGGGCCCAGGCTCCTTCCTCAGCCTGAGGGATGATAGTTCTTCTCACACGTTGTTGTGCAGAGCCCCACACAGAACAGGGAAATCTCAGGCTCCATCTCCGGCCTGTGGTATTTTACTTCATCGCACCTGGTATGGTACGGAGTCCCCAGAGCAGGAAAGATCCAGCTTCCATCTCCGGCCTGTGCTGAATTTGCTGATCTGACCTGGTTGGCACTGAACCACAATCAGGGAAGGATGGGCCGAGGCTCCATGGCCTGTGGTGTGTTAGTTATTCTCATTTGGTGAGGTACTGAGCACCATATAGAGCAGGATGGGCCTGTGCTCAGTGAGCTGATCTCACCTTGTGTGGTCCTGAGACCCACACACAAAGCAGGACAGGCCTAGGCCTCATCCCCGGCCTGTGTTCAATTAGCAGATCTCAGCCAAAAGATTTTGATAAGGTTCCACACAAGAGGCTTCTCTACAAGATTAAAGTCCCTGGTATCAGTGGTAATATATTAATCTGGATTGGGAACTGACTGGCAGACGAAGGCAGAAAGTAGTTACAGATAGATCTGGATCTGTTTGGAGACCAGTTACCAGTGGTGTCCCACAGGGATCGGTGTTGGGACTGTTGCTCTTTACTATTTTTATTAATGATCTGGATGTAGGTGTAGGGGGCACCATCTGTAAATTTACAGATGATTTGAAGATCTGTGCGAGTGTTTAGACTGTAGACGATACTCGACTGTTTCAGGCTGATCTTCATGTGTTGGGAGATTGGGTTCATGAATGGTAAATGATGTTTAATTTGGGTAAGTGCAGTGTTATTCATGTGGACAGGGCGAATGTTCAACATTCATACACCCTTCAGGGAAAAACATTAAAGTAGGTGGAAAAAAGAAAATAATTTTGAGCAGAGATCTGGATGTTCTCGTGCACAGATCTCGAAAGTTACAGCAGCAATGCTGTGAAGTGATAGTTGGAGCAAATAGAGGGTTGGGCTGCATTCAGAGGACAATTGAGTATAAGATGAGGCATATTCTTTCATGGAATGTGAGCGACACTGACAAGTCCAGAATTTGTTACCCATCCCTAATTGTCCTTGACAAGGTGGCGGTGAGCTCCCTTCTTGAATTGCTGCACTCCATGTGGTGTAGGTACACCCACAGTGCTGTTAGGAAGGGAGATCCAGAATTTTGACCCAGCATCAGTGCATGAACAGCGATATATTTTCAGATCAGATGGTGTGTGACTTGGAGGGGAGCTTGCACATGGTGGTGTTTCCATGCATCTGCAGCCCTTGTCCTTCAAGGTGGTGGAGGTCTTCGGTTTGGAAGGTGCTGTCTGCGGAGCCTTGGTGAGTTTCAGCAGTGCATCTGGTAGATGGTACACACTACTGCCACTGTGCGTCAGTGGTGAAGGGAGTGAATGTTTAAGGTGGTGAATGGGGTGACAATCAAGGCGGCTGCTTTGTCCTGGACACTGTCGAGTTTTTAGAGTATTGTTGGTGCTGCACTCATCCTGGTTTGTGCCTTGTAGATGGTTGACAAGTTTTGGAGAGTCAAAAATCACAAAATTATTGCAGTGCAGAAGGAGGCCATTCGGCCCATTGTGTCTGCATAGAATCATAGAACATAGAAAGTTTACAGCACAGGCAGGCCAAAAAACGAGCCACCCAGCTGAATCCCATTGCCCAGCATTTGGACCGTAGCCCTGCAGGTTCACTTACTTGAGGTGCACATCCAGACTCCTTTTAAATGAGTTGAGGGTTTCTGCCTCAGCTACCCTTACAGGCAGTGAGTTCCATACTCCCACAGCCCTCTGGGTGAAAAAAACCTTTCCTCATCTCCCCTCTAATTGTTCAACACATCACTTTAAATCTATGCCCCCTCGTCACTGACCTCCCTACTAAGGTAAATAGACCCTTCCCATCCATTCTATCCAGACTCCTCACAATTTTGTACATTTCAATCAAATCTCCCCTTAGCCTCCTCTATTCAACCCCAGCTGATCCAATCTTTCCTCATCGCTGCATTTTTCCAGAGCTGGCAACATCCTCGTAAACCTCCTCTGTAACCTCTCTAGTGCAATTACATCCTTTCTGGAATGAGGTGACCAGAACTGCACACAGAACTCAAGTTGTGGCCTAACTAATGATTGATACAGTTCCAGCAGAACCTCCCTGCTCTTATATTCTATACATCGGCTAATAAAGGAAAGGATTCCATAAGCCTTCTCAACCAACTTAACAACCTGTCCTGCTACTTTCAGGGATTTGTGGACATTCACTTCAAGGTCCCTCACTTCCTCGACACCTCTCAGCATTCACCCATTAATTGTGGATTCCTTTGCTGTGTTTGACCTCACCAAAGGCATCACCTCACACTTCTCCAAATTGAGTTCCATTTGCCACTTTTCTGCCCACCTGACCAGTCCATTTCCCCGGCTCTCCTAATGAGCATTTCACCACGTGCCTTGAGCTGAGTTACTCATCACAGAATTCCCACTATCTGATTTACTCTTGTAGCCAGAGTATGTATATGAATGGTCCTGTTAAGCTTTTGTCAATGGTAACCCCCAGGATGTTGATGGTGGGGGGATTCAGCGATGGTAATGCTGTTGATCGTCAAAGGGAGATGGTTACATTCTCTCTTGTTGGAGATGGTAATTGCCTGGGACTTATGTGGTGTGAATGTTACTTGCCACTTAGCAGCCCAAGTCTGAATGTTGTCCAGGTTTTGCTGCTTCTGGACACGGACTCCTTCAGTATCTGAGATGTCCCGAATTTGTCCTTTTATGAAACCTTGGTCAGGACTCACTTGGAATATTGTATCCAGTCTTGGTCTCCTCACATGATGGGAGATATTGAGGCTTTGGAAAGGGTACAGAGGAGAGACATTCGACTAATTCCCAGTATAAGACATCTTGGTTATCAAGTTAGACTGAAAGAGTTGGGACCCTACACCTTAGAGAAACCTAGACTGAGGGGTGATCCGATTCAGGTTCATAAATAATGATGGGTCCAATTTGGCATGGGAGAGGAGTCAAAACTTTATATTGGAAAAGGCCAGATGGCACCCGGATCACATTAAATTTCATTTTCAGTGGTGGGTTAATGGACCAGGATGGCCGAGTGGTTAAGGCGTTGGACTTAAGAATCAATAGACATGTGTCTGCGTCGGTTCAGACCCCACTCCTGGTATCTGTGCTTACAAAATGTTATTTATTCTTTCCCTGACTTTTGCCTTGCACCATCATCTCTTCTGTCATTTGATCACTCTTGCCTTCCAACTGATCACAGCTTCCTATTATTTGATCTGCCCCAGCACCGTTCCTTGGCTCTGCGCTTGCTTATAAACTGGTAAATCTTTAACTTAATCTCCTCTGTACCCTGACAATGACCTTCTCATCCTTCCTGGATTGTGGTTCCTCACAGGATCCGCTGCCTCTCCGACTCCCCTCCATGTAACTGAAGGCCCTGAGCCTTGGTCTCGCTTTATACGCTAGCTGGTAGTTGATTCCTTGCAGGTCTGCCACCGCTCAGGAGAAGCTCAAGACCCAGATCAAGCAAAGTATCAAGAGGAATGTGAACAAAGGCTCCCTGGTGCAGAGCAAGGGACAGGGAGCCTCCGGCTCCTTCAAAATCAGCAAGAAGGAAAACTCAGGGAAAAGTGGGAAAGAAGGTGAAGAAACCAGCAGACAAGAAATCTTCAGTGAAGAAACCAGCAGACAAGAAATCTTTAGTGAAGAAACCAGCAGACAAGAAAGTGACAACAAAGAAAGTAGCAGCCAAGAAAACGAGCAGCAAGGCGGCGGCAACGCCAAATAAGGCGGTGAAGAAAGCAGCGCTTCAGAAAAAGTCTCCTGCGAAGAAGGTCAAAAAAGGCAAGAGTGCGGCGGGCGGAAAGGCGCTGAAGAAAGTGCAGACATGGAAGAGCAAGGTCAAGCCGAAAGCAGCGAAGTCTCAGAAAGCAGGGTCTGGAAAGAAGTGAAAGCGCGGGAAACTTGTAAACATCTGAACACAAAGGCTCTTCTCAGAGCCACCCACATCTCTCAGGAAAGAGCTGATCCCCTGATCAAATGATCCCTGTCCAGGCCCCGCCTGCAGATTCCACATGGAAATGATTTGGAGTAAATCCAGGATCCCTGGTGACTCCCCTCCGCCCAGCCCTTTCCCCACTCTCTGTCATAAAACAAAGGGATGTCCGGCCCTCACTCTAACTGGGGATGCGTTCGGTGCAGTCTCAGTTCACAAATTCAGGGGGAGAGTTTGTAAGACAGTAACACTGGCGGAGAAACCCCACCTCACAACTCAAACCCCAACACATGAGTTTCTCCAATTCAACTGGAGTCGGGTGACAACAGGAGCTGGGATAGGCTGTGATCGGGAATGTTAGGAATGGATTTGTTCAGGGAGGAACGTACCTGGAATCTCCGAAAATAATAGTTCCTTATTTCCCCAGATGACACATTCTGCAGTGAGAATGAAAAGTCTCTTCACTGCTTCACATTTACTAATTGTTTGGTTCGAGATGAATAATGAGTCAGAGAGTAATGACAGGATCTGAAGCTTCTCTCACACCAGCCCTTGAATGACTCAGTGTGAAGTGTCCAATGTGTGAAGCTACTGCCAGGGTTTGTCAATCTGAACAGTTTCAGCTCAGTTCCTGGGGGCCTGGAATCCCCGCAGTTTGACTCTGTCTCTGTTTGGTCACCCGCTTCTCAATCCAATTCTTAACCAATAGGAGAATCACATATAAGTAAATAGAAGTTCTCATTGGCTTAGATTTTCCAATTGGAAAAAGCCTGGCAATTCCAGAGCCAGAAGGAATTGAAGTGATGGAAAATTTCAATTTTCAGGCAACAATTTTAAAACCTCTCATTTTATGTTCTGTTTTACTGTATTTACCGTCACAAAATCCTGACGCGATTTTAGGAATCGTTTTCATTTGTCAATCTGTTAACTGTAAGCAGCGGGAGGAAGGTCCAGTACAGCAATTTAAAACGGGACAAATATCAGCTTCCACTCTGTAAAAGGAACAAATTAGCGACTAACCGCTTCTCACAGGCTTCTCGGGGACTGACAGAAACGAGCGGTTTCTGATCTTTTCTCCTGAAAGAGGCGGATAATGCTGCAGGGAGCAATGAACTGCCCTTCACTTTCTGGCTGCTAATACACCCCTGACTTTAAACAGTTCAAACAGCGACTGATGCTTCTGCCGGAAAATGAGCAGATTCACCAGAATGATCCCGGTCCATCATGGCCAAAGACATCCAGCTGGCCCGCCGCATCTGCGGGGAACGCACCTAAAACCCAGCTTCAGTAACAAGTGTAACAAGGGCTCTTTTCAGAGCCACAAAATCAGCAAAGGAAAGAGCTGCCATCTCTGTTCATCATCAAACCCATTAGATTGGAGGGGCGGCCACATGGTTTCTGTTTTGTCACATCACTTTCCCGAAAGGCCTGTCGGACTGAGAGCTGATCTGGAATTTAGAAAGCAGCATTACCGGAGACTCATTGCTGCTCAGCACAATCTCAACCATGCTCCTGGGATCCGTTAGCTGGCATTTGGGGAAAAGAAATGGATCCCAGTTTTATTTGGAAGGCATTAATGGAGCCGGGTCCGTTCACATGAGGGTTATTTACAAACATTACCCAATAAGTTCACTAATATTTGAATCCATTGGAGATCAGTACACAGGAAATGTAAGGCAGCTCGGTCACTCTGACTGAAACCGCCAGTTCCCCGGGGTTGCAGACCCTGACACTGCGGGGAGAGAATCCCCGACTCGATCCCGCTGCCGGATGAAACAGACAGCTCTGTGTCCGGAGAATAGGGAGGGCCGGGGGGAAGGCACATATTAAAGCGCTGCAATGGATTCAGCTCCTGTGTGTGAACAACTCTCACTGATTCCGTCCTCTGGGAACAGTGCGGTCCAAACAGATCAGGTTAGGAGAGAAACACACAGCCCGAGAATGGCCTCTTTCTTCCTGCATTTACTCTGTTCTGGGAGCAGATTCTCATTGAGAAGTGGCGCTCAGATCACCAGAGAGAAAAAAAAGACACAATTCAAACTGTCCAAATGAAAAACAGAGAATTAACCCGGACACTTCCATTATTGAATTAATTCATCAGCTCCGAACCAGTTCCCGTTAATGTACCGGGATAATCTCGGGATTTATCAAATTGAAGGCAGCGGGATTTATTAAATTGTTGAATCTGACACCCGGTAGTTCAGTTCTTCACTGAACTGGAGGGGGAGATGTGTGAGCAGAGAAACAGAGCGAAATCCAGAGAGGGAACTGAAAACACACCTGGACAGATGTGAACAGGTCAATCCACTGTGACAATAACTCCATCTCTGACTCCTTCCTGACAGTAACCAGTCCTTTCACAGAGAATGTGAGTGGCTCTGAAAAGAGCCATTGGTTTATTAGATGACATTTTGGCCGCTTTACTTTTTCTGGGAGCTCTTGAGTGCTGGATTTCTTGGGCAGCAGCACGGCCTGCATATTAGGCAGCACCCCGCCATGAGCGATAGTCACCCCTCCCAGCAGCTTGTTGAGCTCCTCGTCGTTGCGGACGGCCAGCTGCAGGTGTCTGGGAATGATGCGGGTCTTCTTGTTGTCCCGGGCCGCGTTACCGGCCAGCTCGAGGATTTCAGCGGTCAGATACTCGAGCACAGCAGCCAGATCGACCGGGGCTCCGGCACCCACACGCTCAGCACAGTTACCCTTTCTCAGGAGCCTGTGAACACGGCCCACCGGGAACTGCAGTCCAGCCCGGGAGTAGCGAGACTTGGCCTTGGCCCGAGCTTTCCCGCCGATCTTTCCTCTTCCAGACATTTCCACAATCTCACAAATACTTTCACAAAGAATGAATAATTTCCTTAGCATTGATAGCATATCGCAGGCAGTCAGGATGGCCGAGTGGTCTAAGGCGCTGTGTTTAGGTCGCAGTCTCCACTGGAGGCGTGGGTTCAAATCCCACTTCTGACACCTTGTGTTTTGACTGAACTGGAGGCATTTGGGAGCAGCGGCAAAAAGCAAAGAAAAATCAGGAAAGAACATGGGCAAACAAAATAACAATGGACCCAAAGATGTTGCATGAAAACATTAGAGTCAGAGGCAATGAAGCAAACAGCAGGGCACAGAAAAGATCAAAAATGTAACCTTTGCATCGGTTTGGAAGATGTTGCCAATATCCTTCAAGAATACATTGCTGTCTTCCCGAATGAGAGGGTGATGCAGATATTGTTATTAAGGAGGAGGAGTGTGAAGTATTGGACGTGATTACTTAAGGAGAGAGGAAGTCTTAATGGGATGAGCATCCTTGTCTGTGGATAAATCACCAGGACCAGATGAAATGTACCCCTGGCTGTTGAAAGAAGCCAGGGAAGAAATAGTGGAAGGTCTGACCATCATTTTCCAATCCCTCACTGGATACAGGTGTGGTGCCAGAGGATTGGAGGTCTTGTAACGTTGCAATAAAAGCAAAAATACGAGGCAGATCAAGCAGGGCTGATCCTTTTGAGTAGAGAAACAGGGCTGAATTCCCTGAACCAGTGCTACAGCTTTCAGAATAGAAGGAGCCTATACACACCTGATGGGTTCCACTTAAACAAAAGAGCTGGAGGTGTTGACGGTCAGAACAGATAAAATGTGGAGGAGTGTTTGAAGCAGATGCTGTGTGGTTTTTGTAGTTGTACTATGGAGTTATTTCAAGGAGGTGATTCTGAATGTAATGGATCAACGTGGACCCGTCCAAGGCAAAGGTTCTAAGCTTCACTGTGGTCCAGCCTGGTTGAATGGAACTGAAGCAAACAAATCATCCAGAAGTGGAAAAGAAATATAAGGCCATGAAAGCACATAATTCAGATGGATGCAATACCAGATGGTATGGCAAGAGTGTAAAACAGCAACAGACTGGTGAATAAAACTTTCCCATTGAATGAGACAAGAGAAGAGAAGGGTAATAATAGTGTCAGGTGAGTTGTGACACTATTCACATTCCACCTTGATCTGAATAGGACTGTTGAAGGGAGTGATTGAGAAGAATAGAGGAGAAATGAAAAGAAAGGAGAAATAAACAAAAGGTCTTTTGATTTTAGAATGCTTGTTTTTGGAAATGACAGACTGTAAAGTGTGTGTGTCAGAAGATATAGAGCGAAGTTGGGTATGACAAGATCACAGGAAAGTTGTGCCCTGAGACAAGGTGTGTGTTGACAGGAAAGCTGCTTTCTTTTGCACAAAATGTAATTTATTCATATAATTTGTGCAATTACATTGCAAAGCAGTTCAAATTTAATATTACATAAGGTACAATACAGATCAGTGTCCTTCAATAATGTACATGATGTATCTCACTATCCCTGCCTGCACAGGTTATATTTGCAGTATTTACATTACACATCAAACATTCTCTGGTGCAAACAGTCCGAGGGGTTTTACACGGGTTCCAGCCCCTCACTGTACTATGGCCTACTAGGGCCTCAGACTGCAGCCTTTCCCCATTGAGTCTCCATGGTGGCTTCCCCAAGCTTTAATGCCGTCCCACAGCACATAGTCTTGGACGTTGCAATGTGCCAGTCTGCAACACTCGGTCATGGACAGCTCTTTGCACTGGAATACCTGTCCCACGGCCGGGCTCGTTCTCAATAGAGATCATTTCAAATGAACATTTCCTAAATCCGTGCTTTCTCTCTCGCAATAAAGAGAACAGGATGTCTAGCAGATTCAGTGTGAGACAATAACACTGCCGGGTAAAGGCCGCTTTCCAACTCCAATCTTAACACAGGAGATTCCCCAAACAGCTACAGTAAGGTGTTGTAAACTGCTGGAAGCGGATGTGTGTGGAAATGGTGATGTTACTGAGGAGGTTTCTTCGTATAGAATGGACTGTGTTCAGGTGGGAATATTACTGAGTGTTAATTGCATCGGGACCATATTTAAAAGCTCCGGCTTTCTGGAAAGCCTTGACTATGAAGGCCGAGTCTGGAAGGGTTTGTGTGGAGAGCTGGGTTTCGGTTCTACTGTTAATAAAGGGTTTGAAATTGGCAGCCCGGAGGAAACTGGAGGTGGAGCTGAAAGATGAGGGGCCGTTCTCTCTCTGTCTGTCACTCTGGGTGTCTCCTCCATCTAGCTCTCTGTTTAATCTTCACTCTTGTCTCCTCCCCTCCCTGCTCTCACTCTGCCTTTCTCAGCCAGGTCCGGGTGGCCTGTAAAAAAAGGAGCCTGACGGAATCAGTCTCTTTTATTGTGCACTGATTTGAGGCAAGAATCAACATGTCTGGCAGTAAACAAGAGTATGCTCCAGGCTGGCAGTATGTTAGAATCCATGAGGAAAGGCATCATCACCCTCATCGACAAGCGGAAGGGGGAGCGGACAGAAATAAGAAATTGGTGGCCCATCTCACTGCTTAATGCTGACTATAAGATTCTGTTAAAGGTCATAGCCAGTCGATTCAAGTCTGCTCTGGAGTTGGTGATTCACCCTGGTCAGACCTATACTACACCAGGCAGGACAATCTCTGATAGCATTGCGCTACTCAGGGATATGATCACCTATGTACGGGACAGGAGGGTGGACATCTGCCTCATCAGCCTGGACCAGGAGAAGGCTTTTGACAGGATATCGCATACTTACATGATGGATGTGCATTCCAAAATGGGGTTTGGGGAGGGAATCTGCAATTGGGTCAAACTACTCCACACAAACATCAGTAGTGCAGTCTCAATCAATGGGTGGGAACCAGAATGTTTCCCGATCCAATCTGGAGTCAGACAGGGCTGTCCTCTCTCCCCTGTCTTGTTTGTTTGCAGTATTGAACCCTTTGCTGAGTCTATTAGGAAGAATGCGAGCATCATAGGGGTGACAATCCCAGGCAGCGGAGGCACTCAGGTTAAAACCTCCCTGTGCTTGGATAACGTCGCCGTTTTATGCTCGGATCCACTGTCTGTGCGCAGACTAATGAGCATCTGCGACCAGCTCGAACTGGCCTTGGGAGCCAATGTTAAACATGGCAAGAGCGAAGCCATGTTCTTTGGGAACTGGGCTAACCGATCCTTTGTCCCCTTCACCGTTAGGTCAGACCACCTGAAGGTGCTGGGGATATGGTTTGGAAGGGCTGGGACGTGCACCAAAACCTGGAAGGAGCGAGTAGCCAGGGTCCAACATAAGCTGAGCATGTGGGAGCAGCGATCTCTCTCCATTGTGGGTAAGGACCTGGTCATCAAGGGCGAGGTGCTCACATTGCTGTACGTGGTGCTGGTCTGACCCATACCGCATTCCTGCGCTGTGGCGATCACCTGAGCCATTTTACGCTTCATCTGGGGATCCAAAATGGTCCGAGTCCGGAGGGACACGATGTTCAAACCTCTGGATAAGGGCGGGAAAAATGTACCCAACTTCGCCCTCATCCTTCTGGCTACCTTTGTGTGTGTAGATCCCCAGTTTGCAAACTTCAAGTGTCACTACGTGCTGAGGTTCTATCTGTCCCCGGTGTGGCAAAGGATGGGCCTGGTCATATTGCCGCGGAATGCTCCATCCAGTTGGACTGTGCCATACTGCCTATCCTTCATGGAAAAGTTTCTGTGGAAAAACACCTTTGACCACCAATCCATCAGGCAGTGGTCTGCACGGAATATCCTCAAGGCCCTACGGGAAAAGGAGCTGGTGGATCCTTTCGGATGGTCCCCTGAGCAGAAGACCAAAGTCATTTGGCAGAATGCCTCATCACCAGAACTTTCAAACAAGCACCAAAATGTAGCCTGGCTGATGATGAGAAGATCCCTCCCCGTCAGATCCTTCCTGCACACCCGAAGTCTCACCCCATCCACACGCGGCCCTCGAGGTGGCTGTGGTGGAAAAGAGACGTTGCCCACCTCTTTCTGGAATGTGTCTTTGCAAAGCAGGTGTGGAAGAGATGCAATGGTTTTTGTCGAGGTTCATCCCAAGCAGCTCTGTAGCACAGGAGTCTGTGCTCTGTGGGCTGTTCCCAGGGACGCACACCGAGATAAACATCAACTGTTGCTGGAGGACTATCAATTCGTTGAAAGACGCTCTTTGGTCTGCCCGAAACTTGCTGGTCTTCCAGTGCAAAGACTTGTCCACGACCGAATGTTGCAGACTGACACATTCCAAGGTCCAGGACTACGTGCTGAGGGACGCACTAAAGCTTGGGGCAGCTGCAGCAAAGGCTCAATGTGGAAAGACCACTGTGTAAGATCCCCTCACCAAGCTGAACTGAGGGGCTGGATCCATGGGAAACCACTCGAACTGTAGCCAGAAAATATTTGTTTGCTGTAAAATGTACATGGCATGACAATGAAATGGAAGGGTTGTGAGGCAACTCACTCCTGTATTGAAGGAAACTGATCTCCTTTGCACTCTCTGTATTGTTTGACTTGGTGCTTTTTGGAACTGTTTTGTAATGTATTTTTTTTTACAGATTTTTATGAATAAAGTATATTTTGGAAATTAATAAAAGAAAGTCTGGCAGAGGTAAAGGAGGGAAAGGACTGGGCAAAGGCGGAGCAAAGCGGCACCGCAAAGTGCTTTGTGATAATATCCAGGGCATCACCAAACCAGCAATCCGCCGCCTGGCTCGCCGTGGCGGGGTCAAGCGGATCTCGGGTTTGATCTGTGAGGAGACTCGCGGGGTGTTGAAGGTTTTCCTGGAGAATGTGATCAGGGATGCGGTCACCTGCACTGAACACGCCAAGCGCAAGACGGTCACTGCCATGGATGTGGTGTACGCTCTGAAACGGCAGGGCCGCACTCTCCACGAATTCAGCGGCTGAACAACTCGACCCTTTCCAGCAAACACAACAAAGGCTCTTCTAAGAGCCACCCACCGCCTCACAGAGAGAGCAGTGACCTGGAAACGGGAGCTGGGATAGGCTGTTTAGAACTGTCTAGAATAAATCTGTGCTGTGTTCGAGATACAAAACTGGAATCCCCAAATTTGACATTTCATTTGCAGCAAGGATGTGCAGTGGATTTTATTTTCTGAACGGGCTGTGTAAACAGCGCCTGAGGCTCTACAGTTAGTTATTTCTCCAGTCGACACATGCCCTCAGTGAAAAGCCACATCACTCCTCCAGAATCACTCATTGTTTTCAGAATATTTCAAAATGATTTCGCTGCAATGAGGGAATCCGGGAGTTTTGCAGCAGCCATCGCTGGAACCAGATCCACTTGTGATGTTATTTCCCCCGAGACAGTGTTTCCTGCACTGAAACTGACAGGGTTTGTGAAACTGATCAGTTTCAGCTCAGTCATTCAGGGACCTGGAACTCCCGCAGTTTGAGCCCGCGCCATCCAGAGCCCACTTCTGATTGGTCACCCTCTTCCCATTCGCATGTCTTAACCAATTGCCGAGCCTCGAATTAGAAAATACAGCAAATCATTGGCTTAAATTGTCGTCCTGGCAGAAAGGTTGAATTCCAAAAAGCCGCCAATTTCAGTGTTGGGCAGAATCGAATTACTCAACGAATCTCAATAACGAAATTGGCGGCACATTTTATACTTACCCCGATTTTCCTTTCCATCGATTGGGGTGCTAATTCACTCGGGTGCGTTTGCTAATACTAACTGTAATCCTCAGATCCATTTAACATTTCAGTAATCCTATTAAATACAAAAGGAATTTTATGATTGAATTTCCATTGGAATATAGTGAAATAGTATCCCGATCGATGGAAAGGAAAATCGGGCAGAGGATAAAATGTGCTGCCAATTCGTTATTGTGATTTGTTTATATAACTGACCAGGACTGACTTCACCCGAACACAGCTACTAGCTCCCACCCCACTGACCGCTCTCCCCCCTCTGCAACTCGCTTTCTCCCCCTCCTCCCTACTGGTGAAATTCCGCACTCTGTCTGTTCGCTCTCCGCACCCCCACCCCCCACCCTGTCCCAGCCCAGCCCACAGCTACTAGCTCTGGCCGTGACACTCGCTCCCACATTTCTTCACCAGGCGCCACCTGTAGAAGCAGGAGGGCCGCAAGGGGTGACAGGGCGACGGAGGAGTGAGTGGCTGAGAGGAGAGAAGCGGCGCGGCCTGGAGCGAGTGGCCAGAGAGTGGGGTGGTGCGAAGCGAGGAACAACTGGCCAGGGGAGTGGGGGGGTGGGGGAGCAGCGAGGTCTGGAGCAAGCGGCTGAGGGGGGGAATCGTCGAGGCCTGGAGTGAGTTGCCGAGGGGGGAGAGCTACAGCTCGGTCAAAGGCCAAGTCTCGCTCCTCCTGGGCTGGACTGCAGTTCCCGGTGGGCCGTGTTCACAGGCTCCTGAGAAAGGGCAACTATGCTGAGCATGTGGGTGTCGGAGCCCCGGTCTATCTGGCTGCTGTGCTCGAGTATCTGACCGCTGAAATCCTCGAGTTGGCCAGTAACGCGGCCCAGGACAACAGGAAGACCTGCAACATCCTCAGACACCTACAGCTGGCTGTCCAGAATGACGAGGAGCTCACCAAGCAGCTGGGAGGGGTGACCATCACTCCGGGCTGGGTGCTGCCTAATATCTAGGGCATTCTGCTGCCCAAGAAAACCAGCGCTCCGGGCACCAAAACCAAGGCAATCTGCCAGGATTTTATCAAATACCCAAAGGTTCTTTTCAGAGCCACCCACAGTATCATTCTTGTAAATCTCCTCTGTACTCTCTACACAACAATTATGTCCTTTCTGTAATGTGATGACCAGAACTGTACGCAATACTCCAGCTGTGGCCAAACCACCGTTTTAAACAGTTCTCGCATTACATCCCTGCTTTTGTCAACCAAGAAAGGAAAGCATTCCATATGCCTTCTTCACCACTCTATCTACCTATCCTGTCACTTTCAGGGACTTGTGGACATGCACTCCAAAGTCTCTCACTTCTTCTACCCATCTCAATATCTTCCCGTTTATTGTGTATTCCCTTGCTTTGTTTGCCCTCCCCAAATGCATTACCTCACACTTCTCCAGATTGAATTCCATTTGCCACTTTTCCGCCCACTCAATTAATCCATTCATATCATTCTGAAGTCCACAGCCATCCTCCTCACTATCAATTACACGGCCAATTTTTGTGTCATCAGCAAATTTCCCAATCATAGCTCCCACATTTAATTCCAAATAATTATTATTTTTTTTTTTAAAGAGATACAGCACTGAAACAGGCCCTTCGGCCCACCGAGTTTGTGCCGACCATCAACCATCCATGTTATACTAATCCTACACTAATTCCATATTCCTACCACATCCCCACCTGTCCCTATATTTCCCTACCACCTACCCAGGTACAATTTATAATGGCCAATTAACCTATCAACCAGCAAGTCTTTGGCATGTGAGAGGAAACTGGAGCACCCAGAGGAAACCCACACAGGCAGCACCCAGAATTGAACCCGGGTCGCTGGAGCTGTGAGGCTGCGGTGCTAACCGCTGCGCCACTGTGCTGCCCGTGTGGTAATATACACCACAAACAGCAAGGGACCCATCACTGAACCCTGTGGAACGCCACTGAAAACCGCTTTCCATGTGCAAAAACATCCGTTGACTACTATCCTTTGTTTCCTGCCACTGAGTCAATTTTGGATGCAACCTGCCACATTCCCCTGTATCCCATGGGCTTTAATTTTATTGACCAGACTGCCATGTGGGACCTTATCAAATGCCTTACTAAAATCCATGTAAACCACATCCACCGCACGATCCTCATCAATGCTCCTTGTTACTTCCTCAAAAAACTCAATAAAGTTAGTGAGACATGACCTTCCCTTAACAAATCCATGCTGACTATCCCTGATTAATCCATGTCTTTCCAAGTGGTAGTTTATCCTGTCCCTCAGAATTGATTCGAATAATTTACCCACCACTGAGGTCAGACTTACCACATCCTTTTAAAATAATAGTACAACGTTCGCAGACCTCCAATCCTCCGGCACCTCCCCCATATCCAGTGAGGATTTGAAGATGATCCTCAGCGCATCCACTATTTACTCCTTGGCTTCCTTTAACAACCTCAGATGCAAACCATCTGGCCCTGGTGATTTATTCATTTTCAAGGATGTCAGACCCTCTCGTTCTTTCACTCTCATTATGCTTATCGTATCTAATATTTCACACTCCTCTTCTTTTACTACAATGTCTGCATCATCCCTCTCCTTTGTGAAGGCAGAGACAAAAAACTCATTAAGAACCACGCCCACATCTTCTGGATCCACACAGAAGTTCCCTTGTACATCTCTGATAGGCCATACCCTTTCCTTAGTTATCCTCTTGCTCTTAATGGACTGATAAAACATCTTTGGGTTTCCTTCAACTAGTTGTATCCAGTCCACATCCACCAAATCACCTCTCAGTTTTGTAAAATTTGCCTTCCCCCAATTTCGAACTTTTACTTTTCGAGCTGCCCTGCCATTACTTAGCTTTACAAACTCATTATTGCTCGTGTAATAAGTAGAATAATTTACCAGTTACTCACCGATCAGCTTCTTCCCCTGTATCATGGAGGCTGAAAAGGCAGAAGAGAAGAGACCAAAGAGCACCTCCTTCCCCTAGTCAGTGAAGTCCCTCACACATCAACTCACAGCTTTACACTCTGTCCAAACAGCACTTTCTAATTAGTAATTATTCATAAATTACACTAACTAAAACATTAGTAACCTGACCAATTATAAGGTAGCTATTTGAGGGTTTTTAAACAAAGAGCTTTTTTCCCTCTCCCAAAGGCTCTTTTCCGATCCACCCACAGTATCTGAAAGGGCTGATTACTGTCTGAAGTCTGCTGTACCCACACCTCTGTCTATCCCTCTTCATCGAGAACAACCAGCGTCATCTCCCATTCCTTTCACCATCATGTGTTTAACTCGCTTCTCCTTATAGACAGTCAGATATCAATGTAATAATGAAATGATCTGTGTCAGTGCTGGCCATTTCCCTGTCCTGATTTCAGACCCCACTCTGAACACTTGTTTCCCATTCCAGGACCTTCTTGTATTAATATTCAGCACTACCTGTCAGTCAGAAACTTGTCTCAATGAACCGATCCTTTTACTGAACTTCCAACTGCTGCTGTCTATTTCTCGAGGGAAAGAGCAGCTCACTGAATAAGGATGTGAGGGGAATGTAACCCGGCTGCTGGTGAGAAGGTCCCGTCTTCTCAATCAAAAGCCCTTTATTTTACTTCAGTGATTCCCAGATTCCCAGCTGGTCCGTTGAGGATTTTGTTTTCACAGAAATAGCTTGTTAAATACAAATCTGATTCCAACATGTCAGTAACAGGACAGAATGGGAACCTTTAAAAGGATGAAGCAACTATTTCAGCGGCTTCTCACTGTCCCCCTGAAGCCTGTGTGAAGGGGAATTACCAATAGTCTGTAATTTATTACTTCCACACCGAGTTTGAGTTATTTGTCGTGTGAAAGATTGCTGAACAAAGTCTTTTACTGTCAGTTACGGATGAGAAGTTGACAAAAATTGGCAAAATAAAGCTGTTCATAAAATAGCACCAGAAATTTGAGTCGGTAAAAGCAAAATTGTGTTTTAAAAGTTTATTTAATTCGCTACGGGAAAATAGATTTTTATGTACTTTTCCAGTTGATCACTTCTTTTCCACAGTGAAATTGGCGGCTTTCACAAATTCAAATATTCTGCCAGGTTGACAGGTTCAACCAATGATTTTTTGTATTTTGTGCTTCGAGGTTCTCTGATTGAACCATTCCTGAGGACTAATGACCGTGTGGCCTAATGGCTAAGGCGTCTGACTTCGGTATATTCGTTGATGTTATCAGAAGATTGCAGGTTCGAGTCCTGCCACAGTCATTTTGACCCAAAGGGATTCTGCAGGGCTTTGGGGATCAAGTCGGGGACTGAACAGATTGGAAA
The DNA here is from genome assembly GCF_036365525.1 of Heterodontus francisci. Taxonomy (NCBI): domain Eukaryota; kingdom Metazoa; phylum Chordata; class Chondrichthyes; order Heterodontiformes; family Heterodontidae; genus Heterodontus; species Heterodontus francisci. The sequence goes on from NW_027141852.1 coordinate 16,583,601, forward strand.
CCCGACATGGACTTGATGGGGCGAATGGCCTCCTCATGTGCTGTCACTGACTTCATGAGAAGAGGGTGACCAATCAGAAGTGGGCTGGGGTTCCAGCGGGCTCAAACTGCAGGAATTCCAGGTCCCTGAATGACTGAGCTGAAACTGATCAGTTTCACTGCAGGAAACACCGTCTCGGGAGAAATAACATCACAAATAATTCCATTTGACTAATTATTCAATTATAAAACAATGGGCAGATGTGAAGGTGTGATGTTACTTTTCACTGTGAGGGGAGAATCCACCATCTGTGTAAATCAGCAACTTTATAACATCGTCTGTACGTTTGGAAAAGAAACGATGAAAACTCTCCCCATAACCCTGGTGCGGTGGAAAGGCTCAATTCAGAGATTGGACTATAACGAGAGCACAACATAAATCATTAACTGATATTTCCGGCATAAAACACACCCCAGCTCCCGTTCCCATGTCACTGCTGTCCCTATCAGGCGGTGGCTGACTCTGAAAAGAGACTTTGTTTTGTGTTTCTGCAGGAAAACCACAAAGATCCTCCCAGGCAGTGAAACTCATCTTCCCAGAATCTCCATACCAGATTGAAACAGAAAACACAAAGACAGTGAGAAAGTTCCAGAGAGTTACTGAGCATTAAAACCAATGAAATAAACCAATTCCAGAGAGATGTTGGTGCAGCTTTTTCAGAGAGATTGTGGGTGGCTCTTAAAAGAGCCGTTGTGTTTCGAGTGTTTTCACTACACGGTGGAGTTTTACTTGGAGTTGATGTACTTGGTCACTCACTTTGTCCCTTCTCACATTCCGAGCGCTTTGTTGGGTGGAAATGTTTCTTCAGGCAGTTTCAACAGCTCAGAGCCGACATTGAGTCAGAAACCAGAAATGGGAGTACGGGACACAGACAAGGAATTGAGACTGAACCTTTCTAAATCTCACTGGTAATAGGCCTCAGCTAGAGCATTGTGTCTAATTCCATGCTCCACACTTTAGCAGGAATGGCAAGGCCTTAGAGAGGGTGCAGAGGAGATTTACTAGAATGTATCAGAGATGCAGGAATTCAGCTAATGTGGAAAGAATAGGGGTCTGGGGTGTGTGAAGCTGGGGTCCTTCTTCTCAGAGAAGAGATGTTAATGGGGCAGTTAATAGTTGTGTTCAACATTGTGAAGAGTTTTATAAGAAGAAAGAAGTTTTACTACAATTAGGCAGAGCCTTGGTGAGATCACACCTGGAGCACTGTGTACAGTTTTGGTTCCCCTTATCTAAGGAAGGATATACTTGCCTTAAAGGAAGTGTATCAAAGTGTCACTCGATTGCTTCCTGGGATGAGGGGATTGTCCTATGAGAAGAGATTGAGTAGACGAGGCCGATATTCCTCAGAATTGAGAAGAGTCAGAGGTAATCTTACTGGCACCTAAAAATCTTAAGGGATTTAACAGGGTAAATGCTGGGACGATGTTTCCTCTGGCTGGGGAATCTAGAACTAGGAATCACAGTCTCAGTATAAATGGCTCCATCATTTAGGACTGAGAAGAGGAGAATTTTTTTTCACTCAAAGTATTGTGAATCTTTGGAATTCTCTACGCGCAGTGGTTAGCACCGCAGCCTCACAGCTCCAGTGACCTCGGTTCCGTTCAGGGTATTGCCTGTGCGGAGTTTGCAAGTTTTCTCTGTGAGTGCGTGGGTTTCCGCCGGGTGCTCCAGTTTCCTCCCACAGCCAAAGACTTGCAGGTTGATAGGTAAATTGACCATTGTAAATTGCCCCTAGTGGAGATAGGTCGTAGGAGAATGGTGGGAATGTGGTAGGGAATATGGGATGAATGTAGGATTAGTATAAATGGGTGGTTATTGGTCGGCACAGACTCGGTAGGCCGAAGGGCCTTTTTCAGTGCTGTATCTCTCTGTGACTCTAGAGACGTGGATGCTCAATCATTGGGTATATCCAAGAGAGAGATCGATAGGTTTTTGGATACGAAGGGAATCAAGGGATCTGTGCTCGTGTGGTGAGATGGAGTTGATGTAGGAGATCAGCTGTGATCTTATTGAATGGCAGAGCTATTTCGATGGGCCGAATGGCCTACTCCTATTTTTTATGTACAGTTCCATTCCTCTCAGGGAATATTTAATTTTCAAAAAGAGAAATACTGCACACACTGGAAACCTGAATAATAACAGAAGATTCTGGAAACACTCAGCAGTTCCAGCAGTATCTGTGCAGAGAGGAAGGTAGGAGCAATGTTTCAGGTCTATAGAAGGGTCACAGAACTGGACCACTAACCCGAGCTTCTCTTCTCCACAGTTGTTTCCGGACTGGCTGAGTGTTTTCAGTATTTTAGGCTTTTTCTTTCTGTATTTCATCCTTTTCCCATTTGACTATTTGCTGTGAAACTTTCAGCGTTGTGCTCAATTCTTGGTGTCGTTGTGTTTTCTTTATTTGAAGTAATGTAAATAGTAACCTGAAATGAATTTGCCAAATGGTTGGGCAAATTGTTACAACCAGTTTTTGAGCAAGTTCTCCACAAACACAGTGAAGGATTCCTTCACATTTGTGAAGACCATCCAGGACTTCAATATCGATAGCAATGCCGTGTCCATGTGTCATTTGACATTGCTAGCCTATTCACCAATGTACCACTTCAGGAAGCCATAGATATTTGCACTGCAGTGCTATATCATGGTGATCTAGACCCGTCACCATTGTGCGAATCAGTATTCATTGAACTTATGAACTCGGCAACTTGCACAGTTGAGTTCAGTTTTATTGACACCATGTATCGCTGGTGTTGCCATGGGATCCCGTCTAGGCCCAGCTCTCACAAACATCTTTATTGTATTCCATGACAAACCTGTTTTTAAGGGAATGACACCTCACCTCCGACCTCTTGCATATTTCCAATATGTAGATGATACGTTTGCTATATTTGAATCCGCAGCTGCATGAAATAATTTCCTTGCACGTCTTCATGGGCTCCATCCTGCACTCAAATTCACCTTTGGAATGGAGCTGTCAAATGAGCTCCCTTTCCTTGATGTACTAGTTGAGAAATCTGCTAAGGGGTTTTCTACCACGGTCCACCGCAAACCTACCTTCACTGGTCAATGCACGCGTTGGGATTATTACAGTTCCACGCACTATAAGATTGGCCTTATCGGCAACCAATCACTGACCGACATTGGCTCCTGGTCCAGCAACAACTCAACCTCAAAATCCTCAGACCTGCTGAGTGGTTCCAGCATTTCTTGTTTTTATTTCAAAATACTCATCCTTGTTTCTAAATCCTTATGTGTTCTCACCTGTCCCAACCTCCTTCCTCCCTCCGTAACCACCTCCCTCCCTCCCTCCGTAACCACCTCCCTCCCTCCGTAATCACCTCCCTCCCACCCTCCGTAACCACCTCCATGCAAGCTTGATGCTGAAATAGGGCGAATCAAAGACATCCTGCATTACAATGGCTACACTGATCAGATCATTTCTCACTGTATATCGCACAAACTTATAAACGGGCTGAAGGCCGTCATTTTGAGCCCTGAAAAGTGCCCAGTCTCCCTCAAATTACCCTGGAAGGGTAATTTATCCCCAGTATTTGAGTAACAGGTGAAGCGAGCTGTTTCCTGCTGTTACTATGCAGGAGCAACAAGTGTGGTGTTCACCACTAACAGGATGCTGCTGTCAAACAAAAGAGACGTCCTGCCTATCACACAAATAAGTAACGTGATATATGAATTTCAATACCAGTGTGATGCTAGGTTTCTAGACCGTACATCCCAAAACTGGCGGATTGTATCAAATAACATGTTCCTTCCGCTGTTCACAATGGGCCCTACCCAACCAACCCGTGCTTGCAAAACTCAAAACACAGTATCCAACATGAGATGTGATTCCACAATAGGACAACATTTGCTAAATAATTCACAGTGTGCTAAGAATTACACTGACAACCAATTTAAGACTGTCAGTAGGGCTCGCAGTGTGGTGCATTGGTGTGTACTGTAAGCTACATATATTAATACACAGGGCCCTGTTCTTTGCAGACAGAAAGAACATGCACACACATTGTGCCAGTTTAAGCTAAACAAAATAAGTGACAGCCATTCACTGGCTCATTCCACAGGGCAATGCCCTGACCAATCAGAGTCAAGCTGCCTGGTTTAAACTTCAAACAAAGCTGGGCAGTTATCTGTCAATGACCATAAACTGATGCATTCTGAATGGCAATGCCTCGACCAATCAGAGTTCACTTGCCAACCAATCAGCACTCTCTTCTCACACAGAAGAAAGTTGGTGTTTTCCCTTAAATTGGTATTCTTGTGGATTGCCGTGCTGAGTGCAAGACGAAAACAACTGGCTACCAAAGTTTGGACAACATGTCACTATTTTCACGAAATGATTACTTTTATTTTCAATATAAAAATATAAAGCAATATGAGTGTAACATTTACAGACAAATTCTATTACCTCACATTGCCTGATTCTTTCACACTGACAGACTATGTGAACTACTGTCCCGATTTTGCAGTTCTCACTTCCAGTTAGCAAATGTCAGCAATCTGTGATACAGTGCAGTTTACAGACCAGACCGTCAATCACAACATGCAATAATTGTTCAGCTTATGTTGGACTGGTGGGATTTAGAAATACTAGGAATTGAGATGAGCTGTTATTGCATTTAATTATTTGTTTCATGGGATGTGGACGTCGCCAGCCAGGCCAGCATTTATTGTCCATCCCTAATTGCCCATGAGAAGGTGGTGGTGAGCTTCCTTCTTGAACCACTGCAGTCCATGTGGGGTAGGTACACCCACAGTGCAATTAGGAAGGGAGTTCCAGGAATTTTACCCAGCGACAGTGAAGGAATAGCGATATAGTTCCAAGTCAGGATGATGTGTAGCTTGGAGGAGAACTTTCAGGTGGTGGTGTTCCCATGCATCTGCGGCCCTTGTCCTTCTAGGCAGTAGAGGATGCAGGTTTGGAAGGTGCTGCCTGAGTAGCCTTGGTGCATTGTTGCAGTGCATCTTGTAGATGGTACACACTGCTGCCACTGTACGTCAGTGGTGAAGGGAGTGAATGTTGTGGACGGGGTGCCAATCAAGCGTGTTGCTTTGTCCTGGATGGTGTCGAGCTTCTTGAATGTTGTTGGAGCTGCACCCATCCGGGCAAGTGGATAGTATTCCATCACACTCCAGACTTGTGCCTTGTAAATGGTGGACAGGCTTGGGGAGTCAGGAGGTGAGTTACTCACCGCATGCTTCCTACCCTCTGACCAGCCCATGAAGTCACACTATTTATAAGGCGACTCCAGTTCAGTTTCTGGTCAATGGGAACCCCCAGGAAGTTGATAGTGGGGGATTCAGCGATCGTAATGCTGTTGAATGTCAATGGGAGATCGTTAGATTCTCTCTTGTTCGAGATGGTCATTGCCTGGCACTTGTGTGGCGCGAATGTTACTTGCCACTTATCAGCCCAAGCCTGGATATTGTCCAGGTCTTGCTGCATTTCTACATGGACTGCTTCAGTATCTGAGGAGTCGCAAATGGTGCTAAATTTTGCAATCATCAGTGAACATCCCCATTTCTGACCTTATGATTGAAGGAAGGTCCCTGATGAAGTAGTGAAGAAGGTTGGGCCGAGGATACTACCCTGAGGAACTCCAGCAGTAATGTCCTGGTGCTGAGATGACTGACCTCCAACAATCACAACCATTTTCCTTTGTGCTAGGTACGATTCCAACCACTGGAGAGTTTTCCTCTTGATTCCCATTGACTCCAGTTTTGCTCTGGCTCCTTGATGCCAGACTCAGTCAAATGCTACTTTGATGTCAAGGGCAGACACTCTCACCTCACCTCTTGAGTTCAGCTCTTTTGTCCTTGTTTGAACCAAGGCTGTAATGAGGTCAGGAGCTGAATGGCCCTGGCGGAACCCAACCGAGCGTCACTGAACAGGTTATTGCAAAGCAACTTCCCCGTCGATGACACCTTCCATCACTATACTGATGATTGAGAGTGGACTGATGCGGCAGCAATTGGCTGGGTTGGATTTGTCCTGCTATTTGTGTACAGGACATACCTGGGCAATTTTCCACATTGCCGAGTAGATGCCAGTGTTGTAGATGTACTGGAACAGCTTGGCTAGGGGCGCGGCAAGTTCTGGAGCACAGGTCTTCAGTACTATTGCCGGAATATTGTCAGGGCCCGTAGCCTTTGCTGTATCCAGTGCCTTCAGTCGTTTCTTGATATCACGTTGAGTGAAACGAATTGGCTGAAGACTGGCATCTGTGTTGCTGGGGACTTCAGAAGGAGGCCGAGATGGATCATCAACCCGGCACTTCTGGCTGAAGATTGTTTCAAATTCTTCATCCTTGTCTTTTGCACTGATGTGCTGGGCTCCCCCATCATTGAGGTTGGGGATATTTGTGGAGCCACTTCCTCCTGTTGGTTGTTTAATTGTCCACCACCATTCATCATTGGATGTGGCAGGGTGTAGATCTGATCCGTTGGTTGTGGGATCACTTAGCCCTGTCTATTACATGCTGCTTCTGCTGTTTGGCATGAAAGTAGTCCTGGGCTGTAGCTTCATCAGGCTGACGCCTCATTTCAAGGTATGCCTGGTGCTGCTCCTGGCATGCCCTCCTGCACTCTTCATTGAATTAGGGTTGATCCCCCAGCTTGTTGGTAATGTTGGAGTGGGGGAATATGCCGGGCCATGAGGTTATAGAATGTGGTTGACAACAATTCTGCTGCTGGTAATGGTCCACAGCACCTCATGGATGCCCAGTTATACATTGCTAGATCTGTTCAAAATCTATCCCATTTAGCACAGCGGTAGTGGCACACAACACGATAGAGGGCATCCTCAATGTGAAGACAGGACATCATCTCCACAAGGACTGTGCAGTAGTCACTCCTACCAATACTGTCATGGACTGATGCATCTGCGGCAGGCAGATTGGTGAGGATGAGGTCAAGTATGTATTTCCCTCTTGTTCGTTCCCTCACCACCTACTGCAGACCCAATCGAGCAGCTATGTCTGTTAGGACACGGCCAGCATGGTCAGTAGTGTTGCTACCGAGCCACTCACGGTGATGGACATTGAAATCCCCCAGGCAGAGTACATTCTGGACCCTTGCCACCCTCAGTGCTCCCTCCAAGTGGTGTTCATCAGTCTCTCGCTGTCTCTTGCTGGTTTGCTCAGTCTCTTTCTCTGTACCTTTCAAAAGGTCAAAGGGTCACTGACCCGAAACGTTGACTCTGCTTCTCTTTCCACAGATGCTGCCAGACCTGCTGAGTGATTCCAGCATTTCTTGTTTTTGTTTCAGATTTCCAGCCTCCGCAGTATTTTGCTTTTACCTTTCTCTGTCTGTTCATTTCTGGGTCCTGATAATCTCTTCCTGGTTTTCTGTGTGTCTTTCTCTGCCTGCCTCATTGTTCGTGCTGTTACTCTGTGTCCTTGTGTCATTGTGCAATGAGGGTGAGTCCGTCAGCACGTGTGTTGCTGAGTCCGGGATTCTTGAGAAATCCGACGACAATCCTATTTTCATAAAAACATGGGGGAAATGAACATATTTCACTGACAGGCAGCTACAATTTAATGCCGCAGTAAGCAGAGTGGCGCAGCGGAAGCGTTTGGCTCATAACCCAGAGATCGATGGATCGAAACGCTTTTCTGCTATTTATGCTTTGTAATAATGCAAACCGTTCACTTTCAATACGTCAAGTATTTACCCAAAATGACAAGATGCTTCCAAAGGCACTCTATTGCAATCAGCTTTTTCCTTCCAGTGAACACATCAATCAGCAACAACTCACTTTTGCTCACACGAACAAAAGCTGCAAACACGGACCAGCCGAGTCTCTGTTCCGAAGAAGGGTCACTGACCCGAAACGTTAACTCTGCTTCTCTTTCCACAGATGCTGCCAGACCTGCTGAGTGAATCCAGCATTTCTTGTTTTTGTTCCAGCCGAGTCTCTCCCACTTTGTCAACCCCTTCCTGCAGAGCCTCCGCTCCACCACCAGATGGTGATGTTGGCCACAATAAAACCAGGACAAATGGTCACAGTGAGGAGACGGTCAGTAACAGAAAATAAAACAATAACAGGGAAAACCTTTACACAACAACAGGGTACATCTTTACACAACAGAAACATATTTACACACCAGGAAATACCTTTAGACAACAGGGAGAATACAATCATGTTTCTCCATCTCAGTCTCGTTGTCTCTCTCTCTCTGTCCCTCAGTTTTGCTTCCTCACAGTCTATTGGTTTTCTGTGTGTTTTTCTCTGTCCTGTTGTCGATGGTGTTACTCAGCGTCTTTGTAACATTGTGTAGCCAGGTTGAGCCTCCCAACACCTGTGTTGCTGTAATAAAAACAGAAAATGCTGGAAATGCTCAGCAGGTCTGGCAGCATCTGCGGAGAAAGAAACAGTTAACAGTTCAGGTCTGTTTCCTTAGCTCACATTAACTTTGTTCTCTCTCCACAGATGCTGCCAGACCTGCTGACTATTTCAAGCATTTTCTGTTTACGTTTCAGATTTCCAGCATCTGCAGTATTTTGCTTTTGTACGTGTGTTGCTCTGTCTGGGACTGTTTGAGTGCAATGCTATTGCTTTATAAACAGCGTTGAAACAAACATTTATCTCGCTAACACACAGCACGAATACACAGCTGGATATAAACAGCAGCCTGCAGCAGAGGGCACAGTGGAAGTTTATTAACACAAATAATTCACCAACACTATATTTACTGCTATCCACATTCACACCACGCTTCATCTTAACACGTTTTACTCTTTATTTACATCAACTTCTTGCTTCCAATAAACACTTCAATTTGGAACACAGCTTCCAAATCACCTTGATTCACAAACCCGAACACAAGCTGCAAATGCTGCAAACACACACCAGCCCAGACTTTCACCTTTCTGTCAACACATTCCTGCATCACTGCCTCTCCACCAACAGTTGTCGCGAGAATCATACAATCAGAATGGCGACAGCACAGAAGGAGGTCATTCGGCCTGTCTAACCCGTGCTGGCTCTCTGTTGGAGCAACTCACCTCGTCTCACTCCCCAGTCAGTTCAATTTTGGTGTTGGGAAAACTTCTCGAAAGGATAATTCGGGACAAAATTAATAGTCCCATGGACAAATGTGGGTTAATTCAAGAAAGCCAGCATGGATTTCTTCAGGGAAAATCATGTTTAACTGTCCTGCTGGAGTTTTTTGATGAGGTAACAGAGAGGGTTGATGAGGGCAATGCTGTTGATGTGGTGTACATGGACTTTCAAAATGTCTGGCAGCATCTGAATGGTCACTGACCTGAAACATTAACTCTGTTTCTCTCTCCACAGATGCTGCCAGACCTGCTGAGTATTTCCAGCGCTTTTTGTTTATATTTCAGATTTCTAGCATCTGCAGTATTTTGCTTTTATTGACTTTCAAAAGGAGTTTGATACAATGCAACACAACAGACTTGTGAACAAAGTTATAACTCATGGAATAAAAGGGACAGTAGTAACATGGATATGGAATTGGCTGAGTGACAGGAAACAAAGAGTAGTGATCAATGGATGTTCTTCGGGCTAGAGGAAGGTTTGTTGTGGAGTTCCCCTGGAGTCAGTGTTGGGACCCTTGCCTTTCCTGATATTTCTTAATGACCTAGACCTTGGTGTACAGGGCAGAATTTCAAAGTTTATGGATGATACGAAAATTGGAAGCATTGTGAATGTGTAGTAACAATTCTGTGATTCTGTGATTCCAATATTCAAGTCATTAATATATATGGTGGTCCTGACACTGACACTTGTGGACATCACTGTCCACCATCTTCCATTCTGAAAAACAACTAAATGCCACAACTCGCTTTTCTTGATATTTCATACATTTTTTAATCTAAGCAGATACTGACCCTCCGATTCCAGGAGCCTCAGTTTTGTTACCCAGCCTTTTATGTGGTAGTTTGTCAAACGCTTTCTTAAAATCCATGTAGACAACATCCATTGCTTTCCCTTCATCAACCATTCTGTTACTTCATCAAAAAATTCAGTTATTTATTAATAGATGCAGTACTGAAACAGGCCCTTCGGCCCATCAGGTCTGTGCCGACCAACAACCACCCATTTATGCTAATCCGACATTAATCCCATATTCCCTATCACAGCCCCACCATTCTTCTCCCACCTCCCTGCACTGGGGGCAATTGACAATGGCCAATTTACCGATCAATCTGCAAGTCTTTGGCTGTGCGAAGAAACCCACGCAGTCACAGGGAGAACTCAAACTGCGCACAGGGACTGAACACGGGTCGCTGGAGCTGTGAGGCTGCGGTGCTAAACACTGATCGCCCAAAATGACTGCGGCAGGACTCGAACCTACAATTTTCCAATAACATCGCTAAATACACCGAAGTCAGACGCCTTATCCATTAGGCCACACGGCCAGTAGTGAAGGATTGAAAAGGTGCTGAACCTCTCAATTTTCGGTCTACCCAAACCAAGTTCAAGGCCTGAATAATGAACCAATTGCCTCATTAGTTCTGTGAATAATACAATGATTTAATAGACAAAGTTTTGAAACATTCCTGCCCATAAATCTTGATAACAGAGAGTGTGTGGATCTCCTGACTCAGAATGTTTCATGGATACAGTCCTCAGATCCGACAAGGAACCCCTGAACATCCACAGTAAAGACAGTGTGGATGAGGAAATGGAAGAGCCGGGAGCTGAAACTCAGGGACGGCCGAGCTCTCCTGTCATTGAGCTTGTTTGTCTGCTCTGCTCGGCGCACTTCCGGCTCTACTTTGTTTCCAATGAAAAGATGAAAAGGGCCGTTCGGTTTTCCTCTCACTGACAGCGTGTTTCACTCGGGTTAATATAACCCGGGACTTTTGCTGCTGAAATGAATTCTGCAAGGTCCCAGCAAACACACCGGCTCCCTCCTTTCTCCCCTCTTTCTATCGGATTGTTTTACCAGGAGGGGCTCAATAATAACAAACCCCCTGCAGGGAATGACCGCAAATTGAGCATCAAAATGGGGCAAGTGGGCATCTTTCTGGGTTCTAGGTTCCCCCGACCCCGTCCCTCCCTCCAGTCCAAGCCCCTCTTCACTTTCTTTGGGACTTTGATGAGGGTGAAATGGGGAAAGTTCCCATTGATGTTTGAGTGCTGAATTGCTGCAGAGATCTGCGCACGCGCTGTGTTGCCCCGCCCCCAGTGGGACGTCACAATGAGGAGTGGAGCCATTGCGCATCCTTTCCCCAACCCAGTCTGTGAGGCCATTCACTCAATCAGGGGAAGATGCTTTAAATCAGCTGCTAATGGAGACTTCCCGGGCCCGGGGGAAGGGAACAAACAGCATCTGCTTCCAGCAGCCATTGCTTTGGGAGCGTGTCCGCAGATGTGCTCAGAGATTAGCACTGAGTGGTGGGAAGTTGAGGGGGAGTCGGGGAGTGTTTGTAACAGAAACTGTGGAGCAGGAGCTGCTCCCGGAACATGGAGTGAGCCGGGGACACGGGGAAGGGAGAGTTCATTCTCGGACAGTGTCTGTACAGGCTCAGGGAGACACAATGGGAAGAAATCACTATTGAAAATCACTGACAATTTCACCACCCAAAGGAGAGGGAATTTTCCTGCTTTAGTTCCAGTCTCTCACTGTTTGTTGGATTGTGAACAGTGGGGGGAAAATAGCCGCAAAATAACGATGTGGACAGTTAGACAAAGAGCATTTATTGCAGACACCAGGTGAGAAGTGTGAAAGGCACATTTTAAATAGTGGCTGCTTGTTTTCCGTTGAAATAGAAATGTGACTGTGTAAAGGTCACTGCTCTATCGGACAGTCCCAGTCATTGAGCAGTGCAGGGCTTGTGTTGTTTCTGAATGTCACAAACTTGTTGTAAATCCACTGCAAGCACCTGGTAAACAGAAGCTGAATACTGCAGTACTGCAGTGGAGTCAGACACTGACACTGTTTGTGTTCCTGGTTTTCATTTTATGATTGTTCATAATGATTATTATTGGGACGATTACATTGATCGCTTTTGTATCTTCTATCTCACCAGTTCTTTCATTCCTGCAGGAAAATACATGAAGGAACCTGACTGGATGTGGTGATTCTTGGACACAAGGAAAAGTGCAGTGATCTCGTTCCAACACACAGTCGGTACAGGATCACTCCCAAAGCACAGAGATACTGCCAGCTCATCAGTTCCACTGGAACAAACAAAAGAAGTAGTCAGACAGACACTGATCCCAAAGTCAAGAGAGACACATTTTCAATCCAACAGTCAAACAACAGCAGGAGAGACAGAAGTTGTTTCTATTTCACTCCAATTCAGTACAGCTGACAGGTTGATACATCAATCACAGTCCAAAAATAAACTCACTATCAGATCTAAATAAACTCTGTCACCATGGTCACATTTTAAATATAAAATCTGAAATAGAACAGGCAAAATTTACAGAATTCAAAGGTACAGAATGAATGCAAGGAGGCTTCAAGGGGATTTGGACAGGTTAAATGAATGGGCAGAACATGGCAGATGGAATATAATGTGAATAAGTGTGAAGTTCTCCACTTTGGTCGAATAAACAGAAAGACAGAGTATTTCTTAAATGGTGAGAGGTTGAGAAGTGTCGATGTCCAAAGGCACCTGGGTGTCCTTGTTCATGAGACACGAAAAGCTAGTATGCAGGAGCAGCAAGCAATTAGGAAGGCAAATGGCATGTTGGCTTCATTGAAAGCGTATTTGAGTACATGAGTAAAGATGTATGAAGTCTAGGTGAGACCGCACCTGGAGTATTCTGTCCAATTTTGGTTTCCTTATCTAAGGAAGGATAGACTTGTCACAGAGGGAGTGCAACAGAGATTCACCGGTCTCATCCCCTCGGATGGTGGGATTGTCTTATGATGAGAGACTGCAGAAACTGGGCCTAAATTCTCTAGAGTTTTGAAGAATGAGAGGTGATCTCATTGAAACAGACAAAGTTCTTACAGGGTGTCACAGGGTAGATATGGAAAGGATGTTTCCTCTGTCTAGTGAGTCCAGAACAAGGGGACACAGTCTCAGAATAAGGGCAGACTGAGATGAGCAGGAATTTCTTTACTCAGAGGGTGAGAAATCTGTGGAATTCTTCATCCCAGAGGGCATTGAACATATTCAAGACAGAAATCGATAGATTTCTAAATACTAACAAGATCAAGGGATCTGGAGATGGCAGGGAAAAATGGCGTAGAGGTAGATGATCAGTCACGATCTGTTTGAATGTTGGAGCAGGCTTGATGGGCTGAATGGCCAAATGCCCCTATTTCCTATGATCCTATGAATCCCAATAATGTACATCAGAACGTTAGACCAAGTTATGCATTACATACCAGTTCAAAAATCCCACAGAGATTAAGACTGAAAGATACAGTATCAAGCCATTACTACAAAATGAAGGACTTGGAGCATGCAGACCAGCCCATGTATAAGATTGAAAGTTATATTTTCATTCACAATCATTTTCACAGAGCTTAATATTGAATACCAATCCACAACTTGCACAGGATTACCAAATAAAACCTACAACTGTAAAATACAGTTAATCCATATTTTAAATTAAACACAAGACAAACAAATATTGATACATTAAGAGAGCGGGAAACAGTGAGAGCAGAGTGGAGCATAAAGAGCCCAGGAGAGAGAGGGAGCAAGAGTTCACTCGGAGAGCAGGGAACAGCGAGAGCAGGCGTCAAAAAAGGCAAAGGAATACACAATTAATGGGAGAACACTGAACGGTGTAGAGGAAGTGAGGGACGTTGGAGTGAATGTCCACAGATCCCTGAAGTAGCAGTACAGGTCAATAAGCTGGTTCAGCAGGTAAATGGAATCCTTTCCTTTATTAACTGAGGTATAGAGTATTAGGGTGACCTGGTATCCATGGCAATAAGTCACTGACAGCTAACATTCAGGTGCAGCAAGCAATTAGGAAGGGTAATAGTATGTTAGCCTTTATCACAAGAGGATTTGAGTACAGGAGTAGTGAATTCTTGCTTCAATTGTATAGAACCTTGGTTAGACTGCACTTGGAGTACTGTGTGCAGTTTTGGTCCCCTTGCCTTAGGAAGGATATTATTGCCATAGATAGAGTGCAAAGAAGGTTCATCAGACTTGTTCCTGGGATGGTGGGACTGTCCTGTGAAGAGAGATTGGGGAAACTGGGGCTGTATTCTCTGGAGTTTTGAAGAATGAGAGGTGATCTCATTGAAATCTACAAAATATTTAAAGGACAGTCAGGGTAGATGCAGCTAAGATGTTTCCCCTGGTTGGGGAGTCGAGAACCAGGGGACGCAATTTCAAAATAAGGGGCAAGCCACTTAGGACAGAGATGAGGAGAAATGTTGTTACTCAGAGGGTTGTGAATCTTTGGAATTCTGTACCCCAGAGGGCTGTGGAAGCTCAGTCATTGAGTATGTTTCAAGCAGAGATTGACAGATTTCTAAATACAAATGACATAAGGGAATATGAGGAAAGTGTGGGGAAAAGGGCATTGAAGTGGATGATCAGCCATGATCATGTTGAATGGTGGGGCAGGCTCGATGTGCTGAATGGCCGACTCCTGCTCCTATGTTCCTATGTTCCCAACTCCACATTATCGATGAGACACAGCCTCAGGCCGACTTGTCGGGTGTTGCAAACAGATAACACTGCTTCTGATCTTCACCAGAACAGAGAGTGAGATGTAAAATTGATCATCAAACAGACTGTGAGAGAATGCAACAGAATAAAACACATGTAGAGACACTGTGGAATAACAAATAGATTTGATTGGAATGTTGAATTATGATTGGAATGGATAAAACAGCAGATTAAATTGGGACAGAAAAGAGAAACTGATGGGAAGAAGGAAGAAAAGAAAGGATGGATCTGTTCACCTTTTTCAGTTTTTTCACTGGTCCATAAAAGCTGGATTTAAAAAGATGCAAAAAACAGAGAATTTCACCAAAAAGGGAGATTAAATGCTGCCGAAACCTTGGATCGAAGGATGCCCCAACAGATCACCTGTTTAACTGTCTCCTCACTGGGGGATTTCAATCAATGAGCAATATTATTCTCTCCTTTTCTTTTGTTAAATGAAACCACTACTGTCACTTGGAGTTAATATCACTGTGTTCCAACTCCTGAATAATAAAATTGTGAGTTTCGTGATATTTTCTGGACACATTTCCTGCTGAAAGAACTAAGAACTCTTTTCTAATTTACACAATACTATATACACACTCATCAAGCCTCCGAAACTCGCATCCTTGGTGCTGCTCTCTCCTCCCAAACCTCATCTCATGTGACTGTTACATCATCACTCTGATTGTGGGAGGGGTTAATCCCACTTCTCTTCAGCATTAACCCTTCACATCCTCATACTGCACTGTCTGTCCAAAAAAATCGGTGGAGGGAACTTGAATTATCAAAACAGCAACAGCTGCCAGTTGAAAATCAACTCCACCCATCAGAGAGAGACTGTCAGAGAACTTCCTGCATCCAGTCCTGACCCTGTCACATGAAGCAGCTGCTCACCCAGACCCCACTCTCATCAACACTGAACATTTTTACTGAGACCCTTCAAATACTGTTTATAAAAGGCAGGAAAGATCAAAGTTCACACAGTTGTATTAAATACAACAAAGTTTAATATCTTCTCACCGTTTCTCGGTAACCACATGAGACTTAGGTTTTCTTATTGGTTCCTTTGATTTTTCTTGTTCCTGACTGACAAATATTCCAAACCTCAGATAAACCCTCCCACTTGCGTCATGTCCCAGTCTCGGTTAAAAGCAACACATAATGACACAAACACTCTCCTTCAGTGAGATTAATATCAAGCTGTTTTCCAGGTTGAATGTCACTGTGAACAAATTTATGTCAAAGAAGTTACCTTTGATGTATCAGTACTGAAATTCTGTCCAAGGAGGAACAGCCATTCCAAACTCATATCCTTCACAAAGGCTGTTTTTTTTTGCGATTGAAATTCATCAAGTATTTTGAATTAAAGTTCACAAGACACAGATGTCAATGTTGATAATGAAACTTTTCAAGCATGTTGCTACTGTGAAATAAGGCTCTGCTGGGAATTGAACCCAGGATCTCCTGTTTACTAGACAGGTGCTTTAACTAACTAAGCTACAGAGCCAGATCACGAATGTGCGTGCAATTGAAATCAGAGGAAGGCCTTGTAGATAGTGGGCAGGCTTTGGCGAGTCAAGAGCTGAGTTCGTCACGGCAGTGTTCCCAGCCTCTGACTCGCTCTTGTAGTTGTCGCTGTAGTTGTAATTGTAATCGGCAACCGTCCGTCTCGGAAGACGATGGGCTACACCCGGGGTGTACGTCACTTCTGTGTGAAACATCGTTTGTTGTGGCTGGAGAGGACGACTCGTGAGTGACGATCCCTTCCTCAGCTGGTACAGATGAATATCATTGGCCCGAGGTCGACGGATAATTTTTCCTTCCTCTGAGCTCTCTTTCCCACCATCTGGTCATTTCTTTTGTCCTCTACTTTTCCCATGGTCTTCCTGAATGCCTTTCTCCAGGAATTCCAGTCAGCAGGAAGGACTTCCCATGGATCGACTCCAATCTCAGTCAGCTTGAGATCTCGCTTTGCAGATGTCCTTGTATCACAGACGTGGGTGACCTGTTGGTCTCGTGCTGATAGCAAGCTCACCAAAGAGCATGTCTTTGGCAAAGCGACCGTCATCCATTCAGCACACATGACCCAGTCAACAGAGTCACTGCTGACTCAAGAGGGCAAACATGCTGCAGATCCCTGCACGCTGGTGTACTTCTGCATTCGGCACTCTGTCCTGCCAGGAGATGCCCAATATCCATCTGAGACAGCGGAGGTGGAAGCTGTTCAGCTGCTTTTCTTGGCTTGCATAAGTTGTTGATGCTTCTCTACTATAAAGGAGGGTGCTGAGAACACAAGCCTGGTACACGCGGAGTTTTGTATTTTCGATCAGTTTGCTGTCGGTTCACACTCGTCTTCTCAACTTTAACATGACAGCTGCAGCATTGACAATCCTGGTGCTGATTTCAGTATCAAGGGACAGATTGCTGGTGATTGTTGATCGAAGGTCTGTGAAGCTGTTGACAACCTCCAAAGTGAGGCTGTCGATGTTGATGGAAGGTGGAGTCTCTACGTCCTGGCCCATAACTTTGATCTTCCTGATGCTGATCGTCAGTCCAAACTCCTTGCAGGCCAGGGAGAACTGATATACAAGCTGCTGTTAATGAACTTCATTATGGGATGTCAGCACAGCGTCATCAGCAAACAGCAACACACAGACCAAGAACTGACTCATTTTGGTCTTGGTGCGCAGTCTTGCCAAGATGAACAGCTTGTCATCAGCTCTGGTATGCAGGTGGACACCCCCATCTGAGTCACTGAAAGTTTAAAATAGCAGCATGGAGAAGAATATGCCAATTGTAAAGGATGTGAGCTGTGAGGAGGTTACAAGGAGGCTTCCAGGGGACTTGGACAGGATAAGTGAATGAAATGACAGATGGAATATAATGTGAATAAGTGTGAAGTTATCCATTTTGGTAGAATAAACAGAAAGACAGAATATTTCTTAAATGGTGAGAGGTTGGGAAGTGTTGATGTCCAAAGGGACCTGGGTGTCCTTGTTCATGAGACACTAAAAATTCGCATGCAGGTGCAGCAATCAATTAGGAAGGCAAATGGTATGTTGGCCTTAACACGAGGGGTCATGAGTACAGGAATAAAGATGTCTTGCTGCAATTGTATAGAGCCTTGGTGAGATCGTGCTGGAGTATTGTGCACAGTTTTGGTTTCCTTATCTAAGGAAGGATATACTTGCCACAGAGGGAGTGCAACGGAGGGTCACCAGACTAATCCCTGGGATGGTGGGATTGTCTTATGAGCAAACTGGGCTTGTATTCCTTAAAGTTTCATTTAAAAGGCCATTTAAAACTGAGATAGGGTGGAATTTCTTCACTCAGAGGGTGGTGAGTCTTTGGAATTCTCTACCTCAGGGGTTTGTGAAAGTTCAATCATTGAGCATGTTCAGGACAGAAATTGATAGAAATCTTGATACTCATGACATCAAGGGATATGGGGAGAGCGCGGGAAAGTGGTGTTGAGGCAGATGATCATCAAGGATGTAATTGAATGACAGATCAGGCTCGACAGGGTAAACTGCCTCCTCCTACGTTCCGAAGAGAGTTTGCACCAGGACACAGCCCTGTTTTACCCCACTGCTGATCGTGAAAGTGTCTGATGTTGCTCCATTGTAACTGACGGAACTGTGCATGTTCTCGTGGAAAGAAGAGATGACGCCCAAGAGTTCAGGAGGGCAGCCTAGTTTCCACAGCAGTTTGAAGAGTCTGTCTCTGCTAACAAGATCGAAGGCCTTGGTGATGTCTATAAAGACAATGTAGAGTGGTCTGTACTGTTCACAGTACTTCTCCTGTAACTGCCGAAGTGAGAAAATCATGTCGACTGTCGATCTACCAGCTCTGAAGCTGCACTGAGACTCAGGATAGATGTGATGTCAGGGTCTGCAATCTGGTCAGAGCAATGCGAGCAAAGACCTTCCCCACAATACTTAGCAAGCAGATGCCTCGCTAATTGCTGCAGTCACTGCGATCGCCTTTATTGTTGCACAAGGTGACAATGTTTGCATCACGCATGTTGAGAGGTGCCGATCTCCCCTTCCAACAGAGACACAGAAGTTCATGGGGATGCTGCAGCAGAGCTGCTTTTCCACTTTTGATGATTCCAGGTGGAATATCATCATTTCCCATGGCTTTACCACTGGCAAGACGGTCAATGGCGTTGTTGAGCTCTATGGTGGTGTCGCTGTCCAGCTCCTCCATGACAGGGAAGTCTGGAATGGTGCTGAGAGCTACTTCAATGACAATGTTCTCCGTTATGTAGAGTTCAAGGTAATGCTCCACTCACCTTTCCATCTGCTTGTTAGGTTCAGTGATGATCACCCCTGTCTTTGTCTTCAAAGGTGTTGATTTAGTTACTGCTGCTCCCATTGCTTTCATAATTTTTTTTTTATTCATTCATGTGATGTGGTCATCACTGGCTAAGCCAGCATTTATTGCCCATCCCTCATTTCCCATGAGAAGGTGGTGGTGAGCTGCCTTCTTGAACCGCTGCAGTCTGTGTGAGGTAGGTACACCCACAGTGCTGTTAGGAAGGGAGTTCCAGGATTTTGACCCAGCAACAGTGAAGGAAAGGCCAAGTCACGATAGTGTGTGGCTTGGAGGGGAACTTGCAGGTGGTGGTGTTCCCATGAATTTGCTGCCCTTGTCCTTCTAGTTGGTAGAGGTTGCGGGTATGGAAGGTGCTGTCTAAGGAACCTTGGTGTGTTGAATTCCTTCATATGTCCCTCTAGCATCCCCCAGATTCAGTGGCAGTTTGTATGCTGTTGCAGAGTTTTAACCAGTATTGATTGGTGCAGTGCTGAGCAGTCTGCAGAGACTTGTTTCTGGCAGCTCTGAGAGCGTCTAGAGTTTGTTTGCTGGGGACTTGTTTGTAGTTCATGAGGACTCTCTTCTTAGTTGCAGTAACTGACTCCATTTCAGTCCAATAAGCCGCAAACCAGTCAGCATTCCTCCCATCTCTTTTCCTATACACAGCGAGTGCAGAGTTATAGATGGTGGCGTGCAGATGATTCCACTTTGATACCACACTGAGGCCTTGGGTGTTTTCTGAAAGAGCCTGATCGAGGATGTTGAGGAACTCCTGGGTCCTTTCTGGATCAGTGGTTCGGCAAGTGTTGATCCGAGAACGACCTTTCTTCTTGGATGGGTGAAGCTTTCTTGGCTGAAGCCTGACCTTGCTACACACCAGGGAGTGGTCAGTGTCACAGTCAGCGCTATGATAGCTGCGTGTGATGAGGACACTGCTGAGGGTGGTACGTCTGGTGATGATAAGGTCTAGCTGGTGCCAGTGGCATGATCTCGGATGTCTCCAGGACACCTTGTGGCACAGTTTGACCTGGAAATAGCTGTTCGTCACACAGAGTCCATGGTGACAGCATAGCTCCAGAAACCTCTGTCCATTTTCGTTCATCTTGCTAATCCCCTGGTGCCCTATGCTCGTTGGCCAAGCTGTAGTCAGTACCCAAGCTTGCGTCGAAATCCCCTAGAAGGTACAGTCCCTCAGTGCTGGGAATTCTACTGATGGCAGTGTCAAGTGTCTCATAGAATTGATCCTTGACATCTGGGGTGGAGGTGAGTGTCGGCACATGGATGCACATGAGATTATCTGGGCCCGCGCTTGTTGACAAGTGAAGGGTAAGAAGTCTCTCTGAGCCTGCTGTGGGTGGTTTACTCATCACAAGTAGCATGTTATTTACTGTGAAACCCACTCCATGCTCACGAGTTGCCTCTTGGGCTTTCCCCTGCCTGAAGAAGGTGTAGTGTTTCTCTTTGAGGGATCCACTTTGAATGAGTCTAGTTTCTTGCAGCACAGCAATGTCCACATTGAGCCTTGTGAGTTCCTTGTCAATCACAGCTGTCTTGTGTGTGCTATCAACCTGCAGAAGGTTGTCGGTAAGGCCAGGACACATGGTCCTTACATTCCAGCTTGTGATGCGAAGCACTGGTGTCTTCTTTGTTGAGTTTGTCTTGCCTGGTGCATAGATTATCAATCCGCCAGTTGAGAGATATCTCTCGAAGCTGCAAGCACCCATTGAAGCAAGTAGGTCGTGGAAGGACAGCACCTAACTGACTGGGGGCTGCACAGCTTGGAGTAGGTGGCAGTTATCCATTGAGATGCGATGATCTCTCCCACTGTCAAAATTAGCCCCTGGTGCTCATACTCTACACCAATTGAGTGAGAGCTTATAATCGGTAACTGTTTCTTCCCATGTTTTGCTAATGTTTAACCATGAAGCTGGAGTGTCCTCTCCAGGGCACAGGCCTGGGCAAATAGTATGGAGACACTGAGCATCAGGACCCCCTCTCAGCATTGCTAGTATTGTCCAAAGGAAAGGAAAAAAACAGTACTATTTGGTACCAGCTCTGCTGTAGGAGTTGCTGGAAAACTACCTGATAAGTAACAGATATGGGACTCCACTCCGGATTTACTGTCCAGGTTTACTCCCTAAGCCTTCTTCTCTCTCAAGACACCCACAGGGAAGTGAGACTTTTTGCCCATAGATGGGGCTCTGTTTCTTGGCATCAGGATGGAACAACACGCCAGTGAGCCTGCATGACATGCACAAGGATATCACACACTGCCCCATCCCTGTGACAGCTCAGAGAGATACCCTGATGATAATATACCCCACAGGAAAATCACAAACAGCCCCCTCCCTAGGACAGCTCAGGGTCAGACACTGCACACACTGCAACAACAGTGACATTACTGTATTAGTCCCTCCATTCTGAAAAACAAGCATTCACCCTACTTTATGCTTTCCGTCTCTCAGCCAATCTTGTATCCACGCTGCCACTGCCTCTTTAATCCCATCTGCTCAAATTTTGTTAACAAGTCTATTTTATGGTACTTTTTCAAACAAAATTTTGAAGTGCAGACACACACCATCAACCTCACCACCCTGGTCAACTCTCTCTGAAACCTCATCAAAGAAATTAATTCATTAATTAATTCATACACAATCTTCTGTGAACCAATCTGTACTGGCTGTCATTTATTAGCCCATGTTGTACCAAGTGCCAGTTAATTTTCTCCTGGATAATTGTCTCTAAAAGTTTCCCCACCACTGACATTAGACTAACTGGTCTGTAGTTCCTGGGTTTATCTCTCTTTTTAAACAGGGCTGTAAAATTAGCAATCCTTGCAGACTTATCTTTCAGTTCTGGAAAGTCTATTGTGGACAATCTCTTTGGGCATGACTTTAACCAATTAAAGCAACAGGATACTTGATTAATAAGTCCAGAACTTTTATTGAGAGTAAAATAGTACTTAATAATTGGAAGTAAAATTATCTTGAACAAACTTGGGGAATATAACTTTACAGCTCTGGCAGGTGTGTGGACTAGTCGAGCTTGGTCTCAGAGTGTCACGGTCCTCTTTGTCCAGCCTAGATCCCTCATCAGGTGGAGAACTTGGTCGATGATCTGAGCCTTTACCCCTGAGATCTTCTCGTGTTCCTGCACACTGAAACCTGACAAGAGCCCTACTTTTAACCTCTGGATGGCCATCACACCACCTTGTAAAATAATAATTGGTCTGAGCTGTTGCTACGTACATTTAATTGATGATGTCTTCCACTAACAGCCAACTGTCCTCAGAATCTCAGACATGAGTACAATGGAGTGGTTTCACACTGTCTCCCAATCTGATCTGAAACAAGTTTCCTATTCATTAAATCGAGACTCTTGAAAATGATGGAAATACTCAGCAGGTCTGGCAGCATCTGTGGAGAGAGAAACAGAGTTAACGTTTCAGATCTGTGATCTTTCATCAGAACTGGGCTGAAATTGTCTGAGGGACTGAGATTGTGGAATCAATTTCAGGGTCAAAAACATTGTACTCTGTAAGGATAGGAAGATGGTGATTATTAAGTATAGTGCAAGAATATAGATGCTTTTACATTATTTGAATAAACATTGATTTAAACTTTGTGCTCACGAAACCTATCTTTTGATCACAATGACATTGATAACAATGGAAAAAGCAACACATGCATTTCACGACCACAGGACTTTGTAAAGCCTTTTACAGCCAATGAAGTACTTTCCAAGTGTAGTCACTGTACAGTACAATACAATACCCTACAATAAGGATATTTCACATTCGAGTCACGCAAGTCCCAGGCAATGACCTTCTGAAACAAGAGAGAATCTAACCCTCTCCCCTTGACATTCAACAGCATTACGAGTGCTGAATCCCCCACTATGAACATCCTGGGGGTTACCATTGACCAGAAACTGAACTGCAGTAGTCATATAAATATCATGGCTACAAGAGCAGGTCATACAGTAGGAATCCTGCGGCGAGTAACTCACCTCCTGACTCCCCAAAGCCTGTCCCCTATCTACAAGGCACAAGTCAGGAGTGTGTTGCAATCCTCTCCATTGCCTGGATAGGTGCAGCTCCAACAACACTCAAGAAGCTCAACGTCATCCAGGACAAAGCAGCCCACTTGATTGGCACCTCATTCACAAAATTCACTCTCTCCATCACCAACGCACAGTGGTAGCAGTGTGTACCATCCACAAGATGCACTGCAGCAAGGCAGCAAGCCTCCTTACACAGCACCTTCCAAACCCGTGACTTCTACTACCTAGAAGGACAAGGGCAGCAGATGAATGGGAACACCATCACCTGCAAGTTCCCCTCTGAGCCACACACCATCCTGGAATTGGAACTATATCACCGTTCCTTCACTGTGGCTGGGTCAAAATCCTGGAACTCCCTTCCTAACAGCACCACATCGACTGCAGTGGTTCAAGAAGGCAGCTCACCACCACCTTCTCGAGGGAATTAGGGATGGGCAATAAGGGCAATTAATAAAAATAAAATCAATAAAAAATGACAATATCCTGTCATCCCCAAAAGTAGAAAATACATATGAAAATGAAAATATAATAAAACACAGTCAGCATGGATTTCACAAAGAAAGACTTGATTAAACTTATCTTTGAAGAATCAACAGCAAGAGTAATATAGCAGATGTAGAAGAGTTTAAGTTAATAAAGCCTCATCCTTTTAAGTGCTTGAACCCACAAATTGTGGGTTAACAAACAAGCACACGAACTGACAGAGCTGGGTGTTGTGCTTTCTAGATTACCCGAAAGCAGGGTGTCAATGAGTTAAATCTTCAGGTTACTGCAACCAGAATAGCCATTGTCCACGATCAGTTTTACTGTTACAAATAAAGGGTGGAACATTCATTGTGAATCTATAGAAACAGTCTGGTCCTGCACACTGCAGACACATCCACGTCATCACCAACCAGCTCTCCTATAATAGATGCAGTTATTTGACTTTTCCCCATTAGCTCCATGGAATTAATTTTGAAAGATTTTAAATTCCAAGAAGCTTTGTGAATATTCAGCCCTTGAGAAGAAATCATTCCCTGGCCACAGTGGAGAGAGCATTGAAAATAAAACAGTAGACTATCAGGTAACACAGAGAATGCTCATCAGCTAATCTATAATTGCTTAGTTTTCTTACTTTTGCTCTTATTATTCGGTTTTTCATCCTTTTCAGTTCCTGACTCCGGATATTATTGTGATTAAATGTGAAAAGATACACTGTGTCTCAGCCCCGGTATATTGGCTCTTTCTCTGTGCAGTGCTGTGTGCACTCAAATACTGTCAGTGTCTCTCCCTCCCTCAACTTTCCAGCCCTGACGGTGCTGAAAGCGCTGCTCAAAGTTACACATTCTGACTGTTTGCAGTTGATTAGTGAGAGATTATTAACGTATCCTTCTGCAGCGCTGCCTCGGTTAATAACAGCAGATCTAAGCCACATTTCAGATACGGAAACAGATGCATCAATTATTCACTCTTTCCCAGAGTGAGTGAGGCCGGGACAAGCAGCAACATTCCGGCCCCACACTCTGCAATTACCCAGCACCAGCGGAAAGCAGTGAATACAGATTCAATCAGTGGGTTAATGTCCATTACAGGGATGCAAGATTCCACGGCCAAGGATAAACATCCCCATACACCGAGAACAAGCTCAGGAAAACCCGGGGGAGTTAATATCCCAATCACTGAGCATTCCAGTAACATTGAACAAGTTCCTGAACTGAGTGAACCTTTCAAAGGGCAGAAGTGATGACGAGGTCAAAAAGGTCTGAACAGTTGAGGTGACTGAGCGGTTTCAGCTTCTCTGTTCAGGTTGCAGCTTTCACTGGAGGCATGTGTTCAAATCCCACTTCTGACAACTTGATTTTCAGTTACTTTGCAGAGCTTCCTTGAAGGTTTGAGGTAGAGTAAATACTGAGGAACTGTTTCTAACTGCTGAACGGTCAGTAACCGAAGGTTACAGATTTCAAGTGACTCACAAAACCAGAAGGAACATGAGGAAAAATTCCTTTCTGCAACGTGTGGTTAGGATTTCAGTTATGTGGATAGATTGGAGAAACTGGGGTTGTTCTCCTTCGAGAGAAGATTTGATAGAGGTGTTCACAATCATGAGGGGTCGTGACAGATCCGATAGAGAGAAACTGTTGTTAGAAGGATTGAGACTCACGTAAAAGCTGTGGCTCAGTTGGTCACACTCACCTCGAAATCACAAGCTCCTGGGTTCAGATTGCACAGCTGACACTCCAGTGCAGCACTGAGGGTGTTGAAGGTGCTGCCTTTCAGGTGTGATGTTAAACCAAGACCTGGTCTGCATGTTTGGGTGAATGTAAAAGATCCCATGCTGCAATTTCAAACAAGTGAAGAGCAATTCTCCCTGGTGTTGTGATCAATATTTGCCCCTCAATCAGATCAGTTGGTCATTATCACATTGCTGTTTGTGGGTATTAGCTGCTGCATTTCTGACATTACAACAGTGATTACACTTCAAAAGTATTTCATTGTTTACAAAGTGCTTTGATATATCCAGTGGTCAGGAAAGGTGCTATATAAATGCAAGTCTTTTCTTTCTTTATCACAACACATTGCAGTGTAAAAAATGGTTCCTCATGTCACCTCTGGTTCTTCTGCCAATCACCTGATATCTGTGTCCTCTGCTTACTGACCCTTTTACCACTGGAAACAGTTTCTCCTTATTTAAACTATTGAAAACCTCCATGATTTTGAACAAATGTGTCAAATCTTTTCTGAATTTTCTCTGCTGCAAGGAGAAGAACCACATAACTGAAATCCCTCACCCTGCTACCATTGTGGTAAATCTCTTTTTTATTCTTTCCTGGGTTGTGGGCACTGCTGACACAATGTGATTCCTAAAAAACGGAGCGGCCTGCTGACATCATCAGAGAGCGCCAAGCTGCGCATAGGCACAGCTACATCTTGCCAGGGTTAAGTGGCACAGGCACAGGATGATGTCATGGCTCAACACCAACATCATCGCAAATCAGCGCCTGGTCCATCTTCGCACATGCACGCTAAAGCGTCATCGGGTATCCAGCCTCTCACTCAGTTGAAGGAAGCGGCTGAATGGGAGACTTTGAGGTTGGAGCTCTCCCCACTCGGCCTTGACGCTTCTTCTCCTCAGCTGCTCGCTCTCCACCTCGCTGCTCCCCTGGCCGATTGTTCCCTGTTCGCGTCACCCAGCTCTCCTGCCACTCGCTCCCAGCCCCCCAACCCCCACTCCAGCCATGAGCTCTATGCCGTGCCACTTTCCTCCTCTTGGTCACTCGTTCTTCACTCCTACGTCACGCTTTATGAGAGGCATAGATAGTGTAGATAGCCAGACTCTGTTTCCCATGGTAGGGGTGAATAAAACTAGAGAGCATAGATTTAAGCTAAGAGGGAGGAGGTTTAAAGGGGGTCAAAGGGTAAATTTTTCACAGAAAGAATAGTGGGTATCTGGAATGAGCTGCCTGGTGGAGGCAGGAACAGTAGTCACATTTAAGAGGCATCTGGACAGGTACTTGAATGAGCACGGCATGGAGGGATATGGAATAAATGCAGGCGGGTCGGATTAGTATAGATAGGCATTATGGTCGGCATGGACGCGGTGGGCCAAAGGGCCTGGTTCTATGCTGTACGACTGTATGACTCTCTGTGACTCCTGTTAATTGTTTAATTATCCACCACCATTCAGGACTGGATGTGGCAGGACTGCAGAGCTTTGATCTGATCTGTTGATTGTGAGATTGCTGAGCTCTGTCTATTGCATGCTGCTTCCGCTATATGACATGCAAGTAATTCTGTGTTGTAGCTTCACCAGGTTGACACCTCATTTTTAGGTCTGCTTGGTGCTGCTCCTGACATGCCCTCCTGCACACTTCATTGAACCACTATTGCTCCCTTGGCTTGATGGTAATGGTAGAGTGAGGGATATGCCAGGCCATGAGGTAACATATTGTGTTTAAATACAATTCTGCTGCTGCTGATGGCCCACAGTGCCTCATGGATGCCCAGTTTGGAGCTGCCAGATCTGTTCATTTCTTCCCTCAGACATAATTGAAAAAACAAAATTCTGAAGAAATGCATGAACTAAATAAAAAGGAGAGAGAATTAAATACTGACAAAATAGATGTCAGCATTTGGAAGGTAAAAAGATTTCAGATTTATTATTGATGAGTGAGAGGAATTTCTCACACTTTGGGGCTTCTGTAAGTGGATTTACTGTATCAGAGTAGAAGTACTGTTTCAGGCCTTGTTAGCTCAGTTGGTAGAGCATGAGACTTTTAATCTCAGGGTCTTGGATTTGAGACCCTTGTTGTGTGGTTGCTCTTCCCTTTTTCAGTCTTCATCGGAAGAGAGTTCAAGGAGTGTTTGAAATTAAATTCAACAACATCACCAGATTTCAACCCCCACCCCTTGCCCCCCTCCCAGTGCAGTTGACAGGACCATCAACCTCTGCCTTCCCCCTTCCCCTCCCTCCCAGAACTGCGACAGAGATCCCCTTGTCCTCACTTTCCACCCCACCTGCCTCCACATCCAAAGGATCATCTTCCACCATTTCCACCACCTCCAGCGTGATGCCACCACCTACCTCATCTTCCCCTCCCCTGTCAGCATTCTGTGAGAATAAGAAACACTGAAATGTTGTTTCTACAGCTTGTGGAAAGTTACCAAGAAGTCATTTGTACACAACATAATGAAATCACTGAAAAAGAGAACTGATAAGGGTATGTAAGTACAGACCTTGGGACAGTACATCACTTAAAAATTGTGCTTAGGCAGATAAAAGAGAAACAGCAAGAGTTAGAACAAAGGATGTAGTGAATAAGAAACTGCCCCACGAAGATAAAGGCTGACAGCTGCAAGTTAAAACACACAATGGAGAGCCAAATAAGGTAAAACAAAAACAAGAGTTAGGGGCTAGAAAGTTAGAGTAGGGGGAGAAGGAAACAGAGGAGGAGACTGTAGCAACCATAGGATAGGTTAGTGTCATAATACGTTATAACCAATAATGTAAAATAAAGGCGTGGACAAATGGATTTGTATTGTATAAACATGAACTGAATATGTTGATCGGTGTGCCTGCTTGTCGGACACCCGATCTTGCAAGAACGTTAAATAAACTTACTTCTTCAGAGTTTGACTTGGTGTAAATTATTATTAAGTGGGCTACGTTTCTCACAATTGGGGGCTCGTCCGGGATCTCTTCATCATTGCCGGGACCGCGGCCGACGACAGACGAGAAGACGCGTCCCGTTAATTTAAAAACGGTCTCGTTTCTCTCGTTGGTAGCGGACCCGAGTAATTGACTGAAAACGATCCTAGGGAAGTCACTCTGAACGAGTATTTAGTGCGGCAGGTACACATGTAAAGTCAGGCAACTCCGTGCACGGACCAAGGTAAGAAAAACGACTTTTAAGTATTATCTTGGTGACTTATGGTTAACTATAGGATAAGACCTTCGAAGTACCAAAAGTCCTTGAGGAGTGAATTTTACAGTCCTGCAGTATAAGACCCTTCAGCTAGGAGGTGAGTACTGTATGGTATAAGACCCTTCAGTTAGGAGGTGAATACCGTAAGGTATAAGACCCTTCAGCTAGGAGGTGAATACCGTAGGGTACAAGACCCTTCAGTTAGGAGGTGAATACTGTCGGGTATAAGACCCTTCAGTTAGGAGGTGAATACCATAGGGTACAAGACCCTTCAGTTAACCATGGGAAAAAATCGTCTAAAAAGGAAGACGATGGGAGACAAGGAAAGTCTGCCGGCAACATCCCTCCAGGAAGTCCATTGGGACGGATGTTGGAGTATTGGGATTTAGAGTCAAAAACCAAGGAGAAAAAGACCCAAATATGATCTAAGGACAGCAAGAAGGACCACCCCTAAACCCGACGATAACGACGACGATAGAGACAGAGAGTCTCCTAAGACAATGATGCCCTTGAGAGAGGTACCAATAGGAAATAATGAAATTGGATTTGTTAGTGCACCATTAACGTCAGGAGAGGTAAGAGTGTTTAAAAAGGAAATGAAAGTCCTCGTAGAAGACCCCTGAAAATTTGGGAAAGAGAAAACCCTCCCGGGGTAGGGGGAAACGAACCAGCTGAACAAAAATACCCTAATCAAGACCCGCAGTGGCAGCACAATAATATCGGCCATAGGGGCCAGATGAAAGACCTTAGAAATCTGATAGTAAAAGGCATTGTTGTAAACAAGTAGTTGAAGCCCCTGCAAAACATATGCCTTTACAGAGTTACCGCAGGCCCCTCTTATGGCACAAGCAGGCGACGTATTGAGTGCGACCCCTCTGGGTGTTGAAGGCTGTTTCTAGACAAATAGAGACCATTAAAGGCACCTAGGTGGGATCAAGGGATTGATTTTTAAAAATGTTTTGAAGAATCAAAAGGGGGGACTGTGAGAACAGAATTTAGATTTTAGAATTTTTAAGAACAGAATTACATGGGAACATTTAAGATGAAACAATTAATCAGTCATGTATTGCTAACAAGCTAGCTGACTTCATAACTTCAGGGCTGCAGAGGCAACTTGGCCTTGCAGCTGGTACAGCGAGAGAGAGAGAGAGCGAGACATTGTACTTCAACAGCACTCTTCTTATCACCCAGACATGACAATCCTAGGGAAAGGCTAGAATGAAAAACATACCGACCAGGCTAATACACGCCCCCTTGTTAGAGGGTGGCTCAGCCTACCCTGGAACAATTAATCAGTCATGTACTGCTAACAAGCTAGCTTCAGTGCTGTAGGGAGGGACAGCTTATCAGAAATGACTTCATAACTGTTAGAGGGTGGCTCAGCCTACCCTTCTGATTCAGCAGTGGCTGAGTTTTTTTATATTTGCTTTTATCTTATACTGTTTAAATGTTATTTGAGTAAATATATCCATATAATCCTAGTGAATATATATAATCATATATAAGTTGATCAGTAGAGAGAGAAGGTTATCATAGAATGATAAAAGGGGGGAATGTGGAAGTGAGCAGAAAGGCATGGCACTATGCTTAATGGGAAATATAGCCAAGTTAGGAATAGTAGCTTTGCTGAGCTTTGATTTTAAGTGGCAGAAACCACAATGAAATAGCTAAAAGGGATGGCCAGAGTGTGTGCAAGCTGTGGCAGCCACAGCACTTCAGACCAAGGAAGTCATTTTACCTCGAAGCTATAACAAGAAATAGTTAGGGGATTGGGAATCCAATGGGACTTCCATACCCCTTGGCACCCTCCCTCTTCAGGGCGGGTGGAAAGAATGAATCAGACCTTAAAGAAACACCTGTCCAAACTGATACTTGAAACAAGGTTACCCTGGACGAAATGTTTACATATCGCAATACTCAGAATTCGGACAGCCCCTAGAAAAGATGTGGGACTGTCCCCCTATGAAATGATATTCGGATATGGGAACCAGGGGCAAGATGCCAACCTTAGAAACTAAAGATTTGTTTCCAAAGAACTATATACTGGCGTTGTCTTCCTCATTGTCATTCCTCAGGAAGCAAGGCCTGTTAGCACAGACACCACCTCTCGAATTTGCAGTGCACAAGATCCAACCAGGAGATTGGGTTCTGGTGAAATCGTGGAAAGAGACTAAACTACAACTGAACTGGGAAAGACCATACCAGACTCTCCTAACCACTGAAACAGCCATAAGAACGGCAGAAAGAGGTTGGACCCACGACACAAGAATCAAGGGGCCGGTACAAACCCCGGCCGAGGAAGGAACTTGGACAACCGAATTAACAGAAGAACCATTGAAAATAAAGCTAAAAAGACTTTGAGTAACAAACTTTTTTTTAATATAACGGCGCGAGCGCGGAAATACTGTCTGTAATATTGTGTGCCTTCTTTCTTTCTTTTCAAAAGTAGCCAGGAAATAAAATGGGTTGGATGTTTTTGTATTACCCACTTCCAATTAGACAACAAGGTGTTTGGAGTAACAGTTAGAGAAGGGAAAAAGAAAGGTGAATTAAAATGTTGTTTTCAGGTAACAATAGATAAGACTGGTGAACCAGCTAACAAACTAAAAGGGACCTCTCATAACGATCCTAACATAGTAAAAATAATAGAGGTAAAAGACTTGAGAAAGACAATTGAGATAGAAACCGGTTACGGGGACACAAATGCCTGGGTAGAATGGATAAAATATACTGTAAAAAGTTTGAACAAAAACAATTGCTATGCTTGTGCATCTGGTAGACCGATAGCTCAAGTAGTACCTTTCCCGCTGGGGTGGGAGCGTGACCGAAAGGGCATGGAATGCATGTTAGCCCTATATCAGGATAAGACGGCTTGGGGAATTCAAACTTGCATATCCTTGTCAATAATGTTCCCTCCCCTAGAGAAAGAAGATTCAAGGACTCCCCCTTCATTTTTAGCCACCGGTGTGAATCACACATCATGCGTTCGTCGACACGGTGCGGAGCTAACCAGCAATATGGGAGAGTTGAAGTCATGCATAGAGACTGAGGACGTAACTGGAAGAGTCAGGGGAGGGAACTACTCATCATTGAATGATCCCAGAGCGGATTTATGGTGGTATTGTGGAGGAAAAATCCTGAGACAGACCCTACCCTCCCAGTGGAAGGGGATGTGCGCAATTGTTCAATTGGCAATACCATTCACCTTGGCATTTGAGAAACAAAAAATAATAACGAGGGAAAGGGGTAAAAGGGAAGCGATAGCGAACTCTTTTGACGACCAGGTATACATGGATTTCATAGGGGTCCCAAGAGGGGTACCTGATGAATTCAAGGCCCGAAACCAAATAACCGCCGGTTTCGAGTCTTTGTTTTGGTGGGTCACTATTAACAAAAATGTAGATTGGATAAATTATATTTATTACAACCAACAAAGATTTATAAATTATACTAGAGATGCGGTAAAAGGTATAGCTGAACAATTAGACGCCACTAGTAGAATGGCTTGGGAAAATTGACTGGCTCTAGATATGATCTTAGCAGAAAAAGGAGGTGTGTGTATAATGTTAGGAGGGAAATGTTGCACACTTATCCCAAATAACACAGCACCCGATGGTTCAATCACCCGAGCACTGCAAGGGTTAACAACTTTAGCAGAGGAGATGGCCGAAAATTCAGGAGCAGACACTTCCCTGACGGGGTGGCTTGAATCCTGGTTTGGAAAATGGAAAGGCATGATAATCTCGGTTTTTACCTCCCTGATCATGGTTATCGGAATACTAATAGCCATCGGGTGATGTATTATTCCTTGTGTAAGAGGGCTGACACAGCGATTGATTGAGACAGCTTTGACGAAGCAGATGTCAATACAAAGAGGCCAGGAAGAGAGTATGTACCTGTTAGGTAATGACAAAGTGGACAGTATCAACGGAAATACAGACATTGAAAAGGCGGCTGAAATAATGCTCAGAGGATTTGAGAGGACATATGAAAACCCTCCGCAGTATGTAGAAAACAACAAGGATTAAGTAAAAGAAAAGGGGGAATTGTGAGAATAAGAAATACTGAAATGTTGTTTCTACAGCTTGTGGAAAGTTACCAAGAAGTCATTTGTACACAACATAATGAAATCACTGAAAAAGAGAACTGATAAGGGTATGTAAGTAGAGACCTTAAGACAGTACATCACTGACAAAGAGAACTGATAAGGGTATGTAAGTGGAGACCTTAAGACAGTACATCACTGAAAAAGAGAACTGATAAGGGTATGTAAGTACAGACCTTGGGACAGTACATCACTTAAAAATTGTGCTTAGGCAGATAAAAGAGAAACAGCAAGAGTTAGAACAAAGGATGTAGTGAATAAGAAACTGCCCCACTAAGATAAAGGCTGACAGCTGCAAGTTAAAACACACAATGGTGAGCCAAATAAGGTAAAACAAAAACAAGAGTTAGGGGCTAGAAAGTTAGAGTAGGGGGAGAAGTAAACAGAGGAGGAGACTGTAGCAACCATAGGATAGGTTAGTGTCATAATACGTTATAACCAATAATGTAAAATAAAGGCGTGGACAAATGGATTTGTATTGTATAAACATGAACTGAATATGTTGATCGGTGTGCCTGCTTGTAGGACACCCGATCTTGCAAGAACGTTAAATAAACTTACTTCTTCAGAGTTTGACTTGGTGTAAATTATTATTAAGTGGGCTATGTTTCTCACAATTCTGAAGGGATAGTTCCCTCCACGACACCTTGGTCCACTCCTCCATTCTCCCTGACACCTCGTCCCCTTCCCAAGACATCTTCTCATGCAATCGCAGGAGATATAATACCTACCCTTTTCCCTCCTCTCTGCTCATTATTTAAAGCCCAAACACTCCTTTCAGGTGAAGCAGCGATTTACTTGTACTTCTTTCAATTTAGTGTACTGTATTCGCTGCTCACATTGCAGTCTCCTCCAAATTGGGGAGGCCAAACGCAGATTATGTCGAACACCTCTGCTCAGTCCGAAAGCATGACCCCGAGCTTCTGGTTCCTTGCCGTTTCAACACACCCCCCTGCTCTCATGTCAACATTTCTGTCTTGGGCCTGTTCCAGTGTTCCAGTGATCATCTCCATGGAAAGATCAATCTTACACGCTAGCTCAAATGTTGGATTTTGTATGTTAAGTATCTTTTCTCATCCAAAGATTCACCACTCTGTCTTCTCCTGAACTTCGAGTTCAAATTTGTTTGTGAAGTTGAGTGACACGTTAAGACAGCACAGTCTTTGTCTTTGTGAAGGAAGTGATTTCGGAATGGCTGTTTGAAACTGCCCCTCCTTGCACAGAAATTCAGTGCAAATACTCAAATCACCCACAATTTCTTCGTGAGAAATTTGTTCACAATTGCATTCGACATGTAAACCGCCTCAACATTAATCTCAATGAAGGAAAGTGTGACTGTGTTGTTTGTTTCAGAGTGTTGGTGCCGTTATGTGTCGCTTTTAACCAAGACTGGGACACAACGCAAGGTTGATCCAAGGTTGGCACATATTATCATTCAGGAGCAAGAAAAATCAAAAGGAACCTAACAAGAAAACCCAGTCTCCAGATGTGAGAATCTGTAGATCTGCTTTGAGAAAGTGAATCAGAGCAGAATGAAGGGTGAACTGTCCGACTGCCCAGAAGAGATGAAGACACAGCTCAGTCAGCACGTTCCCCTGGTTTATGATGCTGGAACATTCCTCACACAGAAATTATTCAACCCGATGACAAACGTGCTTACAGCCGATAATTTATTAAGATAATTTTTTTTGAGCTACAACACAAACAGCTACTCGACAATGTATAAAATTGCCCAGGTGTGCCCTGTCCATAAAAAAAAAGCAGGACAAATCCAATCTGACCAATTACCGCCCCATCAGTCAACTATCAATCATCAGCAAAGTGATGGAAGATGTCATCAACAGTGATATCAATCACCACGCATTTAGCAATAATCTGCTCATCGATGCTCAGTTTCGATTCCGCCAGGGCCTCTCGGATCCAGGCAAACATTTGGAAGCTGGAGTATAATGTGGGAAAATGTGAGGTTATTCACTTTGGTAGTAAGAACAGATAAATTAAATATTATTTAAATTGCGAGAGACTACAGAATGCTGCGGTATAGAAGGATCTGGGTGTCTTCGTACATGAATCACAAAAAGTTAGCATGCAGGTAGAGCAAATAATTAGGAAGGCAAATGGAATGTTACCCTTTATTACAAGGGGAATGGAGTATAAAAGGAGAGAAGTCTTGCGACAAATGTACAGGGTGTTGGTGAAACCACACCTGGAGTACTGCGTACAGTTTTGGTCTCCTTATTTAAGGAGGGATATACTTGCATTGGAGGCAATTCAGAGAAAGAGGTGGGCAACTGTCTCTTCCCCACCACAGCCACCTCGAGGGCATTGTGCGGAGGGGGTGAGACTTCGGGCGTGCAGGAAGGATCTGATGGGGAGGGCTCTTCTCACCACCAGCCAAGTTTCATCTTGATCCTTGTGTGAAAGTTCTGGTGATGAGGCATTCCGCCAAATGACTTTGGCAGTTTGCTCGGGGAACCATCCGAATGGATCCACCATCTCCTTTTCCTGTAGGGCCTTGAGGACATTCCGTGCAGACCACTACCTGAAGGATTGGTGGTCAAAGATGTTTTTCCACAGAAACTTTCCCACGAAGGAGAGGTGGTACGGTATGGTCCAACTGGATGGAGCATTCCGCGGCAATGTGACCAGGCCCATCCTTCACAACGCTGGGGACAGATAGAACCTCAGCACGTAGTGACACTTGGCGATTGTGTACTGGGAATCTGCGCACAGCTTGATGCAGCTGCACACGAAGGTAGTCATCAGGATGAGGGCGACGTTGGGTACATTTTTCCCGCCCTTATCCAGGGGTTTGAACATCGTGTCCCTCCAGACCTGGTCCATTTTGGAACCCCATATGAAGCGGAAAATGGCTCGGGTGATGGCCACAGCGCAGGAGTGGCGGATGGGCCAGACCTGCACCACGTACAGCAATGTGAGCGCCTCACACCTGATGACCAGGTTCTTCCCCACAATGGAGAGATATCGCTGCTCCCACATGCTCAGCTTATGGTGTATCCTGGCTACTCGCTCCTTCCAGGTTTTGGTGCACGTCCCAGCCCTTCCAAACCATATCCAGAGCAACTTCAGGTAGTCTGACCTGACGGTGAAGGGGACAAAGGATCGGTCAGCCCAGTTCCCAAAGAACATGGACTCGCACTTGCCGTGGTTAACTTTGGCTACCGAGGCGAGTTCGAACTGGTCGCAGATGCTGATCAGTCTGCGAACGGACAGCGGATCCGAGCAAAAGACGGCGACGTCATCCAGGTACAGGGAAGTTTTAACCTGAGGGACTCCACTGCCTCGGATTGTAACCCCCCCCCTTATGCTTGCATCCTT
Source organism: Heterodontus francisci (assembly GCF_036365525.1). Classification (NCBI taxonomy): domain Eukaryota; kingdom Metazoa; phylum Chordata; class Chondrichthyes; order Heterodontiformes; family Heterodontidae; genus Heterodontus; species Heterodontus francisci. Next base: position 16,619,487 of record NW_027141852.1, read on the forward strand.
CCTAATAGACTCAGCAAAGGGTTCAATACAGCAAACAAACAAGACAGAGGAGAGAGGACTGCCCTGTCTGTCTTTGCAAAGCAGGTGTAGAAAAAGATGCAGTGGTTTTTATTGCGGTTCATCCCAAGCAGCTGTGTAAAACAGGAGTCTGTGCTCTACAGGCTGCTCTCAGGGATGCACACCGAGATAAACATCAACTGCTGCTGGAGGACTATCAATTCGGTGAAAGACGCCCTTTGGTCTGCCCGAAACTTGCTGGTCTTCCAGCGCAAAGAGTTGTCCATGACCTAATGATGCTGACTGGCACATTCCAAGGTCCAAGACTACGTGCTGAGGGACGCACTACAGCTTGGGGCAGCCACTGCAAAGGCTCACTGGGGAAGACCACTGTGTAAGGTACCCCCACAAGGTGAAGTGAGGGACTGCATCCATGGAAATCCCCTCGGGCTGAATTCAGAAAATATTTCTCCGCCTCCAGGCTCACTTCTTTGACCAGGAGTCCTCCTCCCGACCAGCAGACCCATTCACCGACCTCCAGCATTCTCCCTCTACCTGGACCCCTCCCCCTGGCCACTTACCCGCTCTTGATCTCTTCATTGAAAACTGTCGGCTGCACATTTGTCATCTCAATTTCTCTGCCCCCCTCACTCACTCTCACCTGTCCCCCTCTGATCTTGAGGCACTCCGTTCTCTCAGGTCTAACCCCGACATGGTCATCAAACCTGCAGATAAGGGTGGTGCTGTTGTTGTATGGCGTACCGACCTCTACCTTGCAGAGGCTCAGCGCCAACTTACAGACACTTCTTCCTACCTCCCTCTGGACCATGACCCCATCGGCGAAAATCAAGCCACCGTCCAAAGGACTGTCACTGACCTCATCTCCTCTGGAGATCTTCCTTCTACAGCTTCCAACCTCATAGTCCCGCAACCCCGGACAGCCCGCTTCTACCTCCTAACCAAAATCCACAAACGGGAATGTCCCGGCAGACCCATTGTGTCAGCCTGCTCCTGCCCCACTGAACTTACTTCTTTGTATCTTGACTCTATCTTTTCTCCGCTGGTCCAGTCTCTTCCCACCTACATCCGTGACTCTTCTGACGCCTTACATCATTTTGACAGTTTCCAGTTTCCTGGTCCCAACCGCCTCCTCTTTACTATGGACGTCCAATCGCTCTGCACCTCCGTCCCCCACCAGGATGGTTTGAGGGCACTCCGCTTCTTCCTGGAACAGAGGCCCAACCAGTCCCCATCCACCACCACCCTCCTCCGCCTGGCTGAACTTGTTCTCACATTGAACAACTTCTCCTTCAACTCCACGCACTTCCTTCAAGTAAAAGGTGTCGCTTTGGGTACCCGCATGGGTCCTAGTTATGCCTGTCTTTTTGTGGGATATGTCGAGCATTCTTTGTTCCAGTCCTACTCAGGCCCCCTCCCCCAACTCTTTTTCGGATACATTGATGACTGTATCGGTGCCGTTTCCTGCTCCCGCCCCGAACTGGAAAACTTTATCAACTTTGCTTCCAATTTCCACTCTTCTCTCACCCTTACATGGTCCATCTCTGACACTTCCCTTCCCTTCCTCGACTTCTCTGTCTCCATCTCTGGGGATAGGTTGTCTACTAATATCCATTATAAGCCCACCGACTCCCACAGCTACCTCGACTACACTTCTTCACACCCTACCTCCTGTTAGGGCTCCATTCCATTCTCCCAGTTTCTCCGTCTTCGACGCATCTGCTCTGATGATGCTACCTTCCATGACGGTGCTTCTGGTATGACCTCCTTTTCCCTCAACCGAGGAATCCCCCCCACTGTTGTTGACAGGGCCCGCAACCGTGTCCGGCCTATTTCCCGTACCTCTGCCCTCAACCCTTCCCCTCCCTCCCAGAACGGTGACAGGGTTCCCCTTGTCCTCACTTTCCACCCCATCAGCCTCCATAGCCAAAGGATCATCCTCTACTATTTCCGCCACCTCCAGCGTGATGCCACTACCAAACGCATCTTCCCCTGTCAGCATTCCAAAAGGATCGTTCCCTCCTGGACAACCTGGTCCACTCCTCCATTACCCCCACCACCTCGTCCCCATCCCATGGCACCTTCCCCTGCAATCGCAGGAGGTGTAATACCTGCCCATTTACCTCCTCTCTCCTCACTATCCCAGGCCCCAAATACTTCTTTCAGGTGAAGCAGCGATTTACTTGTACTTCTTTTGATGTAGCATACTGTATTCGCTGCTCACAATGTGGTCTCCTCTATATTGGGGAGACCAAGCGCAGACTGGGTGACCGTTTTGCGGAACACCTCCGCTCGGTCCGCAAGCAGGACCCTGAGCTTCCGGTTTCTTGCCATTTCAACACTCCCCCCTGCTCTCATGCTCACATCTCTGTCCTGGGATTGCTGCAGTGTGCCAGTGAACGTAAACGCAAGCTCGAGGAGCAGCATCTCACCTACCGATTCGGCACACTAGAGCCTGCCGGACTGAACATTGAGTTCAATAATTTCAGAGCATGACAGCCCCCCATTTTACTTTCATTTTTAGTTGTTTTTTCTTTTTTATTCTTTTTTGCTTTTTTACATTTTTTACAACCTTTTATATTGCATTTATTTCATTTCATCTTGGTTTATTCAGTTTGCTTACCCACTGTTTATTTTCCGGTTTGCTCTTGCTGCTGTTCAATATTCAGTCCGTTAACACCTATTCTGTACTAATGCTTTGTCTTTCAACACACCATTAACATATTGTTTGCCTTTGCTCCATGACCTTTTGGTCAGCTATGTGGCCTTGTCCAACCTGCACCTTCTCCTTTGTTATCTCTTGCCCCACCCCCACCTCACTTGCTTATAACCTGTGACATTTTTAATATTTGTCAGTTCCAAAGAAGGGTCACTGACCCAAAACGTTAACTCTGCTTCTCTTTCCACAGATGCTGCCAGACCTGCTGAGTGGTTCCAGTATTTCTTGTTTTTATTCCAGAAAATATTTGTTTGCTGCAAAAAGTACATGGCAGGTAAAATGAAATGGAAGGGTTGTGAGGCAATTCATTCCTCTACTGAAGGAAACTGATCTCCTTTGCAATCTTTGTATTGTTGACTTGGTGCTGTTTTTGAACTGTTTTGTAATGTATCTTTTTATAGTATTTTTAACGAATAATGTATATGTTGGAAATTTAAAAAAAGTTCAGAGAAGGTTCACTGGATTTATTCCTGTGATGAAGGGGTTGTCTTGTGAGGAGGATTGAGCAGGTTGGACCTATACTGATTGGAGTTGAGGAACATGAGAGGTGATCGTATTGAGACATATAAGATTCTGAAGGGTCTTGACAGGGTAGATGCTGAGAGGATGTTTCCCCTCGTGGTGGAATCTAGAACTAGGGGACACAGTTTCAGAATTAGGGATTTTCCATTTAAGAAGGAAATGAGGTGGAATTTCTTCTCTCAGACAGTTGTTCATCTTTGGATTTTTATCTACAAGGAAGTCAAGGGTTATGGGGGGCAGGCAAGAAAGTGGGGTTGATGCCATGATCAGATCAGCCATGATCCTATTGAATGGCGGAGAAGGCTCGAGGGGCCAAATGGCCTCCTCCTGCTACTATTTCTGTTCTTATGATCTCATTGCAGCTTGTTCCAAATAGAGACAAAAGAGTGCAATTCCAGAGGAGAGGTAAGAGTAATTACCCTTGAGTGAGTGTGGCATCAAGGATCCCTAGCAAAATTGAAATCAATGGGAATCAGGGGGAAACTGTCCACTTGTTGGAGTCATACCTAGCACAAAGCATGATGATTATGGTTGGTGGAGGCCGATCATCTCAATCCAGGACATTGCCTCAGGAGTTTCTCAGGGTAGTGTCCTAGGCTCAACCATCCTCAGCTCTTTCATTAATGAGTTTCCCCTCAACTTAAGTCAGAAGTGGGAATGTTAGGTGATGATTCACAACTCCTCAGATACTGAAGCAGTCCATGTCTGCAAGCAGCGAGACCTGAACAACATTCAGGCTTGAGCTGATAAGTGATAAGCGACTTGGTTGCTACAAAAGTGCCACGCAGTGAACATCTCCAATGAGAGAGAATCAAACCATCTACCTTTTAATACTCAGCAGCATTATCATCACTGAATCCCTCACCATCAACATCTTGGGGGTTACCATTGACCAGAAACTAAACTGGACCAGTCACATCTACGCTACAGCTTTTAGCGTAGGTCAGAAATTGGGAATTCTGCAGCAAGTATCTCACCTCCTGACATGCCAAAGCCTGTCCATTATCTACAAGGCACAAGTCAGGAGTGTGATGGAATACTCTTCACTTTTCTGGATAGCTGCAGCTCCAACAACACATAAAGAGCTCAATACCACCCAGGACAAAGCAGTCCTCTTCATCGGTACCTCACCCACCACTTTAAACATTCACTCCCTCCACCACCAGAGCACAGTGGCAGCAGTGTGTACCACCTACAAGATGCACTGCTGTAACTCGCTAAGTAACGTTCGACAGCACCATCCAAACCCGTGATCACTACCACCTCGAAGGACAAGGGCAGCAGATGCATGGGAACACCACCACCTGCAGGTTCACCTCCAAGTCACTCACCATCATGACTTGGAACTATATCACCATTTCTTCACTGTTGCTGGGTCAAAATCCTGGAACTCCCCCCACAATAGCACTGTGGGTGTTCCTACACCACATTGACTGCAGCAGTTCAAGAAGGCAGCTCCCCACCACATTCTCAAGGGCAATTAGGGATGGGCAATAAATGCCAGCCTTGCCAGCGATACTCACACCCAAGAATGAATAAAAAACAAATCATTCTCCACAGATTCCCCACAATCCAGGCTTGGGCATTTACTTCAGGAGCACAGAGCTTTATATAACTACAACATGAGTTCCAATCTTCAGATTCCATTAGCCTTTCACATTATTTTCTACCAGTCCACTAGCTTTTAGTGATTCAGCACTCGGGTCTCTGCTTCTCCAGTTTCTAACATCTCACCCCTTATAAAAAACACTCTGATCTATCTTTCGTAGGTCCTAGATGACCCCACATTTTAAACTCCATCTGCCAAAGCATTGCTCACTCACTTAATCTATCAAGAAGATTTGAAAATAAATTTCTTGCCAAAGGATAATGTTCTGCTTCTGCTCCCTCGCCATTTGCTTTTCCCGTTAGTATTTCATTTGGTGTAAATCCAGAGAAAGTAAAGATGGAAGGCAGGAGGGAGGGAAAAATCTTGCTCCTTTTTGTGATCCCTATTTGATCTTCATTCCAGTTCAATTTGGGTGAACAATTCCGATTGTCTGTCTCAATTTTAATAAAGGATAAACAATTCTAGAATCACCAGCGAGATATTGACAAGAACATGTTTCCAGGCCAACTTTCCACAAAAGCTCCCCCACAACAATGTTCTAGGCACTTCATAAACTAACGACAAAATTGGGATCCGAACCCACACATGCAAAGCAAAATGCACGAGCACGCCACCGTTTTAATCTCTCGACCACCTTGTCAGCTGTTTGGACAGTACAGATCCTGACTGTGCAGCCAGATGTGCAATGATGGAAATGCAGCTTCTGTAAGTAAATGAAATTTCCATCACATCAGGTCATGGCCTGTTGGGAATGGAGCGGTGTGAAACATTTCCAGACCATGTCCAACACGTTTCTCCTCAGTGTGAAAATCCACCACGGAAAGACTGGAACATACAATCATATCATCACATCATGATTAACATCACTCAGACACCTGAACCATGAGGTCTCTGATGAAGTCATGATGACGGAATTTCTCATGAAGTGACAACAGAACTAACTGACTGCAAGAATTGCTTTAATTCCACATGATCAGAGAGGCACAGCCTCATATAAATGAAACGTTACAATTCTAAACTGGGTGCAGGAGCAGAGAGACAATGTACACCAATGTTAGAAGGATTGAAAAGGTAGCTAAGAGCAAACAGGACACTTGGCTTTATTAATCGTGGCATTGAGTAAAAACATATAAGTTATGCTAAACCTTTATAGAATACTGGGAATAAATGGCCTCTTCCTGTACCTCCACAGAAAGCTTCCATTCCAGGTTTACACACACTCATCAGGATCACTCTCCACAGATCCTGCCACTCCAGGCTCGGACACCCACTTCAGGATCACTCTCCACAGATCCCGCCACTCCAGGCTCGGACACCCACTTCAGGATCACTCTCCATACATCCCAGCACTATGGGCTCGGAGACCCTCTTCAGAGATCCTAAATCTCCAGACACGGACATCCTTTGAGGACCACTCTCCACAGATTCTTCCCCCGAGGCTCAGACACCCTCTTCAGAATCACTCTCCATACATCCCGCCGCTCCACACACGGATATCTCCCTCAGGATCCGATCAAGGAATGTTGCTTGTCACTTATCAGCTCAAGCCTGAATGTTGTTCAGGTCTTGCTGCTTGCAAGCCCAGACGGCTTCAGTATCTGATGAGTTGTGAATCATCAGCGAACATTCCCATTTCTCACTTATGTTGAAGAGAAAGCCATCAATGAAACAGCTGAGGATGGTTGGGCCTCGGACACTGCCCTGAGAAACTAGGTATCCAGTCATGAATGGTGGTGGACAATTAAATAACGAACCAGATGAGGAGGGCCCAAAAACATTCATATCCTCAATGTTGGTGGAGCCGAGCACGTCAGTGCAAAAGGCGAAGCTGGGGCATTTGAAACCATCTTCAGTCAGAAATTGCTCAGTGAATGATTCATCTCGGCCTCTTGAGGTCCGCAGCATCACAGCTTCCAGTTTTCAGCCAATTTGCTTCACTCCACATAATGGCAAGAAACAGCTGAAGGCACTCGATACAGCAAAGACTATGGGCCCTAACAAGATTTCCGGCTCTAGTACTGAAGACTTGTGCTCCAGAACTAGCTGCACCCTCAGCCAAGCTGTTCCAGTAGAGCTACAACACAGGCATCGACTTGACAATGTGGAAAATTGTCCAAGTGTGCCCTCTCCATAAAACAAATGCAGGACAAATCCAATCTGACCAATTGCCACCCCATCAGTCTACTATCAATCATCAGCAAAGTGATGGAAGATGTCACCAACAGTGCTATCAAGCACCACACATGTAGCAAGAATCTGCTCATCGATGCTCAGTTTAGGTTCTGCCAGGGTCTCTCAGCTCCAGGAAATAATTTGGCAGATAGAGCAGAATGTGGGAAAATGTGAGGTTATCCACTTTGGTAGGAAGAATAGAAAAGGAAAATATTATTTAAATTGTGAGAGATTACAGAATGCTGCGGTGTAGAAGGATCTGGGTGTCCTCGTACATGAATCACAAAAAGTTACCATGCAGGTACAGCAAATAATTAGGAAGGCAAATGGAATGTTACCCTTTATTGCAAGGGGGATGGAGTATAAAAGTAGAGAAGTCTTGCTACAAATGTACATGGTGCTGGCGAAACCACACCTGGAGTACTGTGTACAGTTTTTGTCTCTTTATTTAAGGAGGGATATACTTGCATTGGAGGCAGTTGAGAGAAGGTTCATTGGATTGATTCCTGTGATGAAGGTGTTGTCTTATGAGGAAAGCTGAGCAGGATGGACCGATACTAATTGGAGTTGTGAAAAATGAAAGGAGAACGTATTGAGACATATAGGATTCTGAGGGGGCTTGACAGGGTAGATGCTGAGAGGATGTTTCCCCTCGTGGTGGAATCTAGAACTAGGGGACACAGTTTCAGATTAAGGGGTTTTTCATTTAAGAAGGAATTTCTTCTCTCAGAGGGTCATTAATCTTTGGAATTCTTTACCGCAGAGAGCAGTGGAGGCTGGGTCATTGAATGTCTTCAAGATTTTTATCTACAAGAGAGCCAAGGGTTATGTGGGCAGGCAAGAAAGTGGGGTTGAGGTCATGATCAGGTCAGCCATGATCCTATTGAATGGCGGAGCAAGCTCGAGGGGCCAAATGGCCTACTCCTGCTATTAGTTCTTCTGATCTTATGTTCGTATGATCTCATTGCAGCTTGGTCCAAGCAGAGACGAAAGAGTGGAATTCCAGAGGAGAGGTGAAAGTGATTACCCTTGAGTGAGTGTGGCATCAAGGATCCCAAGCAGAATTGAAGTCAATGGGAATCAGGGGGAAAACTCTCCACTTGTTGAAGTCATACCTCGCCCAAAACAAGATGTTGTGGTTCGTGGAGGACAATCATCTCAGCCCAGGACATTGCCTCAGGGGTTTCTCAGGGTAGTGTCCTAGACCCAAACATCCCAGCTGTTTCATTGACGACTTTCTCTTCAACCTAATTCAGAAGTGGGAATGTTAGATGATGACTCACAACTCTTCAGATACTGAAGCAGTCTGTGCCTGCAAGCAGCAAGACCTGAACAACATTCAGGCTTGAGCTGATAAGTGGCAAGCAACCTTCTGGCCACACAAGTGCCAAGCAGTGAACATCTCCAATGAGAGAGAAAAAAAATCTACCTTTTGATATTCAGAAGCATTATCATCGTTAAATCCCCCACCATCAACATCTTGACCAGAAACGTAACTGGACCAGTCACATCTATGCTGTGGCTATAAGCGCAGGTCAGAGATTACGAATTCTGCAGCGAGTATCTCACCTCCTGACACCCCAAATCCTGTCCATCATCTACAAGGCACAAGTCAGGAGTGTGATGGAATACATCCCACTCAACAACACTCAAGAAGCTCAACACCATCCAGGACAAAGCAGCGCACTTGATCGGCACCTCACCCGCCACCTTAAACATTCAATCTCTCCACAACCAGCAAACAGTGGCTGCAGTGTGTACCATCTCCATATATGCACTGCAGCAACTCGCCAAGTATCCTTCAACAGCACCTTCCAAAGTCGTGACCACTACCACTTCGAAGGACAAGGGCAGCAGATGCATGGGAACTCACTACCTGCAGGTTCCCCTCCAAGTCACTCACCATCCTGACTTGGAACAATATAACCATTTCTTTACTGTTGTTGGGTCACAATCCTGGAACTCCCTCCCCAATAGCACTGTGGGTGTTCCTGCACCATATGGACTGCATCAGTTCAAGAAGGCAGCTCTCCACCACCTTCTCAACGGCAATAGGAATGGGTAATAAATGCTCGCCTTATCAGCGATACTCACACCCAAGAATGAATAAAAACCAAATCACTCTCCACAGATTCCCCACAATCTGGGCTTGGACATTTACTTCAGGAGCACAGAGCTTTATATCACTGCAACATCAGTTCCAATCTTCAGATTCTGTTCACTTTTCACATTATTTTCTACCAGTCCACTAGCTTTTATTAATTCAGTATTCGGGTCTCTGCTCCTCCACCGTTTCTGACATCTCACCTCTTACAAAAAAACACTCTGACCTATCGTAGGTAGTCGATGACCCCTCATTTTAAACTCCATCTGCTAAAGCATTGCTCACTCACTTAATCTATCAAGAAGATTTGGAAATAAATTTCTTACCAAAGGATAATTTTCTGCATCTGCTCCCTCGCCATTTGCTTTTCCCATTTGTCTTTCACTTGGTGCAAATCCAGAGAAAGTAAAAATGGAAGGAAGGAGGGGAGGAAAAATCCTGCTCTGTTTCGTGATCCCTATTTGATCTTCATTCCAGTGCAGTTTGGGTGAAGAATTCCAATTGTCTGTCTCAATTTTAATAAAGTACAACCAATTCTGGAATCACTGTCTGGACATGGACAGGTTTCGAGGCTGACTTGACACATAAACAATACACTGAACAGTTCATAAACTAGCGACAAGTATGGGATGTGAACCCACGTGTGCAGAGCACAATGGATAAGCAGTCCATCGCCTTAACCTCGCGGCCACCTTGTCAGTTGCATAGACATAGCTGTCACCTTCAGCACAGCTTCTGGCTGTGCAGCCAGCTGTGGAATGATGGAAATATATCTTCTGTCAGTAAATGAAGTTGGGAATGGAGCGGTGTGAAACATTTCCAGACCATGTCCAACACGTTTCTACTCAGTGTGAAAACCCACCACGGAAAGACTGGAACATACAATCATTTCATCACATCATGATTAACATCACTCAGACACCTGAACCATCAGGTCACTGACGAAGTCATGATGACCGAATTTCTCATGAAATGAAAACTGAACTAACTGACTGGAAGAATTGCTTTAACTCCACATGATCAGCGAGGCACAGCCTCAGGCCGACTTGTCGGGTGGTGTAAACAGATATCACTGCTTCTGATCTTCACCAGAACAGATAGTGAGATTTAACATTGATCATCAAACAGACTGTGAGAGAATACAACAGAATAAAACACATGGAGAGACACTGTGGAATAACAAATAGATTTGATTGGAATGTTGAAATTTTGATTGGAATGGATAAAACACCAGAAACAGCAGATTAAATTGGGATTCTCATCATTATATTGATCTGGGACAGAAAAGAGAAACTGATGGAAAGAAGAGAAGAAGGAAGAAAAGAAGGATGGAACTGTTCAATTTTTTCAGTTTTTTCACTCGTCCATCAAAGCTGATAAAAAACGTTGCAAATAACAGAGAATTTCACCAAAAAGGGAGATTAAATGTTGCTGAAACCTTGGATCGAAGGATGCCCCAACAGATCACCTGTTTAACTGTCTCCTCACTGGGGGATTTCAATCAGTGAGCAATATTATTCTCTACTTTTTTTGTTAATTGGTCCCACAACTGTCACTTGGAATTAATATCTGTGTTCCGACTCCTGAATAATAAAATTGTGAGTTTCTCGATATTTTCTGGACACAGTTCCTGCTGAAAGAACTAAGAACTCTTTCTAATTTACACAATACTATATCCACACTCATCAAGCCTGCTAAGCTAGCATCCTTGGTGCTGCTCTCTCTTCTCCCAAACCTCATCTCATGTGACTGTGACATCATCACTCTGACAGTGGGAGGGATTGATCCCACTATCTTCAGCATTAACCCTTTACATCCTCATACCACACTGTCTGTCCAAAAAAAATGGGTGGAGGGAACTTCCTTCATTTATCAAAACACCAACAGCGGCACAGTGGCGCAATGGTTAGCACCACAGCCTCACAGTTCCAGCGACCAGGATTCAGGTCTGGGTACTGCCTGTGTGGAGTTTGCAAGTTCTCCCTGTGTCTGTGTGGGTTTCCGCCGGGTGCTCTGGTTTCCTCCCACCTCCAAAAGACTTGCAGGTTGATAGGTAAATGGGCCATTGTAAATTGTCCCGAGTGTAGGTACGTGGTTGGAGAATGGTGGGGATGTGGTAGAGAATATGGCATTAATGTAGGATTAGTATAAATGGGTGGTTGCTGGTTGGCACAGACTCGGTGGGCCGAAGGGGCTGTATCTCTAAATAAGAAAAGTAAAATAAAAGCTACCAGTCGTAAATCAACTCAAACCCATTAGAGAGATAGAGGGAGACTGTCAGAGAACTTCCTGCATCCAGTCCTGACCCTGTCACACTCAGCAGATTCTCACCCAGACCCCACTCTCATCAACACTGAACATTGTTCCCAAGACCCTTCAAATACTGTTTATGAAAGGTAGAAAAATTCAAACTTCATCACAGCTAGATTGAATAGAACAAAGTTTAATATCTTCTCGTCATCACTCGGTAACCACATGAGACAGTCCTTAAATCAGTAGCATAAATTATCAGCTGTAAGAATGTTTGTCATTGGGTTGAATCATTTCTGTGTGAGGAAAGTTCCAGCATCATAAACCAGGGGAACGTGTTGACTGAGCCGTGTCTTCATCTCTTCTGGACAGTTCACCCTTCATTCTGCTCTGATTCACTTTCCCAAAGCGGATCTACAGATTCTCAAATCTGGAGACTGGGTTTTCTTATTTGGTTCCTGTTGATTTTTCTTCCTCCTGAATGATAATATATTCCAAACACGGATGAACCTTTCCCTGTGTCCCGGTCTCGGTTAAAAGCGACAAATAACGGCACCAACATTCTGAAACATACAACACGGTCACATTCTGCTTCAGTGAGATTAATGCTGATGCAGTTTCCGTGTCGAATGCGATTGTGAACAAATTTCTCTCAAGGAAATTGTGAGTGATCAAGTATTTGCACTGAATGTCTGTGCAAGAAGGGACAGTTTCAAACAGCCATTCCCAAATCAATTCCTTCACAAAGACAAAGACTGTGCTGTCTTAACGTGTGACTCAACGTCACAAACAAATTTGAACTCCAAGTTCAGGAGAAGACAGAGATGTGAATGATTGACAGTGTAATCTTTAAATCATAATTTTCCATTTCTTCGTTGAAGTGAGGCTCAACCCTAAGCCACTGGAGATCGCGGAAAGCTACAAACTTGGATCCAGAAATCAGAAAAGTAGTGAAACAGTTGGTGAGTACATTGTGACACTGAAGAATTTATCACCACATTGCAACATTGGCACATTCTTACCGTACATGATGAGACAGATTTGTGCTTATATTGGTGGATGAGAAAAGATACTAAACACACAAAATCCCAATTTGAGCTAGTGTGTAAGATTGCTCTTTCCATGGAGATAGCATCAAAGAATGCTCGTGAATTTCGTCCTATGCCAGTGACAGTAACACACTTCAGAGGAACTTCAACACACTGGTAAAAGGGGCTTTCACACAACAGATAAAATTTTACACAGAGAATTGTGAAGTGATACAGTTTGGGAGGAAGAATGAGACAATGTACACCAATCTTTTTTGATCAAGGTTTGAAAAGGTTGCGAAGAGCAAACAGGACACTTGGCTTTATTAATAGAGGCACAGAGTAAAAGCAAATAAGTTATGCTAAACCTTTATAAAACACTGGGGCTGAATGGCCTACTCCTACACCTCCACGGAAAGCTTCCACTCCAGGCTCGGACACCCTCTTCAGGATCACTCTCCATACATCCCGCCACTCCGCACACGGATATCTCCCTCAGGATCAGATCACAGCTCCACAGTCCTGCCACATCCAGTCGTGAATGGTGGTGGATAATTAAATAACTAACAAGATGAGGAGGCTCCAAAAACATTCACATCCTCAATGATGGTGGTGCTGAGCACGTCAGTGCAAAAGATGAAGCTGAAGCATTTGCAACCATCTTCAGTCAGAAATATTAAGTGGATTTGATCTGTGCTAATTTCAGCTCCTCATGCTCGCTGGTGCCTTGGTTCTCTGGTGCTAATTTCAGAGTAAATCATGCAGCTTGACAATTGGAGCCAAAGAAAAAGACACAGGAGAGGTTGAAAGTGCCAAAACCTGGGATTGAACCAAGAACTGTTTAACTGTTAGTACAGCACGAACTCAACAAAGCTATTTCAACAACACACTAAAGCCACCATTCTGTCACTGCTTTGGAAGACAATATATACATTAAAGTGTTTGTAAAAAGTTACAGAACACAACATGTGAGTAATATTCCCCATTGTTTTCTCAGTACTGATGGACTGTGAAGTGGGAGACAGCCAGAAGTCCCACTGTACCACACTCACCCTGAGCTGTGAGTGAAATGAGATAAAGTTCAATCTTTAGCAGAGAGATTCTGGAGAGAGGTAAGAGTCCTGAATCAAGGAAAGACGTTCTGACACAATAAAAGCAAAATACTGCAGATGCTGGAAATCTGAAATAAAAACAAAAATTGCTGGAAATGCTCAATAGCTCTGGCAGCATCTGTGGTGAGATAAACAGAGTTAACGTTTCTGGTTAGATTAGATTAGAGATACAGCACTGAAACAGGCCCTTCGGCCCACCGAGTCTGTGCTGAACATCAGCTCCCCATTTATACTAATCCCATATTCCGACCAAACATTCCCAGCTGTTACTTTATTTCCCTACCACCTACTTATAGTAGTGACAATTTATAATGGCCAATTTACCTATCAACCTGCAAGTCTGTTGGCTTGTGGGAGGAAACCAGAGCACCCGGAAAAAACCCACGCAGACACAGGGAGAACTTGCAAACTCCACACAGACAGTACCAGGAATCGAACCCAGGTCTCTAGAGTTGCCAGGTGGCGGCGCTAACCACTGCACCACTGTGCTGGTCTGTGACCTTTCTTCAGAACTGACACTGGTTAGAAAAGAATTAGGCTTTAAACAAATGAAGGGGAGGGGCATGTGGGAGAGAACAAAGGGGAAGGTGTTTGATAGGGCAGAGGGCAGGAGAGATTAAATGTCCTGGGACAAAGGCAAAGAGTGTGTTAATGCTTGTGGTTGCCTGACACCAGACATGCTCTGATGTTATTGAACACAATGTTCAATCCACAAGGCTGTAGAGTGCCGAATCAAAAGGTCGGGTGCTGCTCCTCGAGCTTGGGTTGATTTTAACTGGAACACTGGAGCAGACCAAAGACAGAAATGTTGACATGAGAGCAGGGGGGAGTGTTGAAATGGCAAGCAACCAGAAGCTCAGGGTCATGCTTTCGGCCTGAGCAGAGGTGTTCCACCTAATCTGCGTTTGGTCTCTCCAGTTTAGAGGAGACCGCATTGTGAGCAGTGAATACAGTATACATAATTGAAAGAAGTACAAGTAAATCGCTGCTTCACCTAAAAGGAGTGTTTGGGGCTTTAGATAATGAGCAGAGAGGAGGGAAAAGGGCAGGTATTATATCTCCTGCGATTGCATGGGAAGGTGCCTTGGGAAGGGGACAAGGTATCGGGGGTAATGGAGGAGTGGACCAGGGTGTCACGGAGGGGACAATCCCTTCAGAATTTTGACAGGGGATGGGAGGATGCGTTTGGTGGTGGCATCACGCTGGAGGTGGCGGAAATGGTGGAGGATGATCCTTTGGATGTGGAGGCAGGTGGGGTGGAAAGTGAGGACAAGGGGAACCCTGTCGCAGTTCTGGGAGGGAGGGGAAGGGGGCAGGCAGAGGTTGAGAGTCCTGTCAACTACACTGGGAGGGGGCGGGGGGGGGGAGTAGTTGAAATCTGGTGATGTTGTTGAATTTAATTTCAAACACTCCTTGAACTCTCTGCTGATGAAGACTGAAAAAGGGAAGAACAACCACACAACAAGGGTCTCAAATCCAAGACCCTGAGATTAAAAGTCTCATGCTCTACCAACTGAGCTAACAAGGCCTGATGCAGTACTTCTACTCTGTCTGTTATTGGACGGATGCAGCTGTTGGCTCCACCCCAAGGGCGGGAATTTGTTCCACCAACTATGAAGCAGTTTCCGATCAATTCCCCAGATTATCAGTAAATCCACTTCCAGAAGCCCCAAAGTGTGATATATTCCTCTCACTCATCAATAATAAAACTGAAATCTTTTTACCTTCCAAATGCTGCCATCTATTTTGTCAGCATTTATTTCTCTCTCCTTTTTATTTCGTTCATGCATTTCTTCAGAATTTTTTTTCAATTATATCTGAGGGAAGAAATGAACAGATCTGGCAGCTCAAAACTGGGCATCCATGAGGCACTGTGGGTCATCATCAGCAGCAGAATTGTATTTAAACACAATATGTTACCTCATGGCCTGACATATCCCTCACTCTACCATTACCATCAAGCCAAGGGAGCAATAGTGGTTCAATGAAGTGTGCAGGAGGGCATGTCAGGAGCAGCACCAAGCAGACCTAAAAATGAGTGAAGCTACAACACAGGATTACTTGCATGTCATATAGCGGAAGCAGCATGCAATAGACAAAGCTGAGTGATCTCACAACCAACAGATGAGATCAAAGCTCTGCAGTCCTGCCACATCCAGTCCTGAATGGTGGTGGATAATTAAACAATTAACAGGAGGACGAGGCTCCACAAATATCCCCATCCTTAATGATAAGGGAGACCAGTATATCAGTGCAAAATACAAGGTTGAATCATTTGCAACCATCTTCAGACAGAAGTGCCAAGTAGATGATCAATCTCGGCCTCCTCCTGAGGTCCCCAGCATCACAGGTGCCAATCTTCAGCTAAATCCACTTCACTCCACATGATATCAAGAAATGGCTGAAGGCTCTGGATACTGACAACATCCTGGCTGCAGTGCTGAAGACTTGTGCTCCAGAACTAGCCACGCAGCCCGCCAAGCTACAACACTGGCATCGACCCAGCAATGTGGAAAATTGCCCAGGTATGTTCTGTATACAAAAGGCAGGACAAATCCAACCCGGTCAATTCCTGCCCCATCAG
Source organism: Heterodontus francisci (assembly GCF_036365525.1). Lineage (NCBI taxonomy): Eukaryota > Metazoa > Chordata > Chondrichthyes > Heterodontiformes > Heterodontidae > Heterodontus > Heterodontus francisci. The sequence continues at coordinate 16,635,602 of NW_027141852.1, forward strand.
CCTCCTCTTGATCATCAGTAAAGTGATGGAAGGTGTCGTTGACAGTGCTATCAAGCAGCACTTACACAGCCATAACCTACTCACCAACGCTCATTTTGGGTTCCGCCAGTGCCACTTAGTTCCTGACCTCATTATGGCCTTGGCCCAAATATGGACAGAAGAGCTGAATTCAGGAGGTGAGGTGAGGTGACAGTGACTGCTCTTGCCAAGGGCATCAAGGAACCCTTGCAAAATTGAAGTCAATGGCAATCAAGGAGAAAAATCTCCACTGGTTGGAGTCATACCTTGCGCAAAGGAATATGGTGCTGGTTGTTGGTGGCCAATCATCTCAGTACCAGACATCGCTCAGGAGTTCCTCAGGGTAGTGTCCTCGGCCCCAACCGTCTTCAGTTGCTTCATCAATAAACTTCCTTCCATCATAAGGTCAGAAGTGGAAATGTTCACTGATGATTGCAAAATGTTCAGTTGCATTAGTAACTCCTGAGATACTGAAGCAGTCCGTGTCCACATGTAGAGAGACCTGGGCAAGATTGGGCTTGGACTGATAAGTGGCAAGTAACATGCACGCCACAAAAATGCCAGGCAATGACCATTTCCAACAAGAGTGAATCTAACCATCTCCCCTTGACAGTCAATGACATTACCATTGCTGAATCCTTCACAATCAACATCCGGAGGGGGTTACCAATGAGCAGAAACTGAATTGGATCAGTCATATAAATACCGTAGCTACAAGAGCAGGTCAGAGGCTGGGAATTCTGCTGCAAGGAACTCACCTCCTGTCCACCATCTGCAAGGCACAAGTCAGGAGTGTGATGTAATACTCCCCACTTGCCTGGATGAGTGGAGCTCCAACAACACCAAAGAAGCTCAACACCATCCAGGATAAAGCAGATCACTTGATCAGCACTCCATCCACTACTTTAAATATTCACTTCCTGCACCACCAGTGAACAGTGGCAGCAGTGTGTACCATCTCCAAGATGCACTGCAGCAACTCACCAAGCCTCCTTCGACAGCACCTTCCAAACCCCCAATCTCGACCACCTAGAAGGACAATGGATGAATGGGAACACCACCATCTGCAAGCTCCCCTCCAAGTTACACACTGTCCTGACTGGGAACTATATCACCATTCCTTCACTGTCACTGGATCAAAATCTTGGAACTCACTTCCTAACAGCACTGTGGGTTTACGTACAACACATGGACTGCAGCAGCTCCAAAAAGGCGGCTCACCACCACCTTCTCAAGGGCAATTAAGGATGGACAATAAAGGCTGCGTTTGCTGACAATGCAACCACTAGGTGGCACAACTCGCTTTCTCCCCCTGCTTTGCACCAGCCGCTTCCACCCTCCACAGTCGCTCGCTCCAGACCTCGCTGCTCACCCCCCCCACTACTTCCCTGGCCGATTGTCTCCCGATCATGTCACACCATTCTCCGGTCGTTCGCTCACTCCTCACCACCCCCCCCCCCCTCCCCTCCAGCCACTAGCTCGAGGCCGCGCTGCTTCCCTTCCCTCGGCTCCTTGCTCCCACATTTGTCCAGTCTCCACGTGCCGCCCGATGAAGTAAGGTGGGCTGCAAAGTGTGACGTAGGAGCGAGTAGTGAGTGGCCTAGAGGAGGGAAGTGGCACGGCCTAGAGCTAGCGGCTGGAGCAGGGGTTGGGGGGCAGAGAGCAAGCGGCCAAATAGCTGGGTGACGCGGGCGGGGAACAATTGCCCAGGGAAGCATCGAGGTGTGGAGCGAGCGGCTGAGGGGAGGAAGCGTCGAGGCCTGGAGCGAGTTGCCGAGGGGGGAGAGCTCCAGCCTCAAAGTCTCCTATTCAGCCGCTTCCCCCAGCTGAGTGAGGGGCTGGATACCCGATGACGCTTTAGCGCACATGTGCGAAGATGGACCAGGCGCAGATATGCGATGACGTTGGCGCTGTGCAATGACATCATCCTGCGCATGTGCCACTTAATCCTGGCAAGATGTAGCTGTGCCTATGCACAGCTTGGCACAGTCCGATGATGTCAGCGGACCGCTGCATTGACTGGAATCACATTGTGTCCGCAGTGCCCACATCCCATGAAAGAATAAAAAAGAGATTTACCACAATGGTAGCAGGGTGAGGGATTTCAGTTATGTGGAGAGATTGGAGAAGCTGGGGTTGTTCTCCTTGCAGCAGAGAAAATTCAGAAGAGATTTGACACATTTGTTCAAAATCATGAAGGTTTTCAATATTTTGAATAAGGAGAAACTGTTTCCAGTGGTAAAAGGGTCAGTGAGCAGAGGACACAGATATCAGGTGATTGGCAGAAGAACCAGAGGTGACATGAAGAACCATTTTTTACACTGCAATGTGTTGTGATAAAGAAAGAAAAGACTTGCATTTATATAGCACCTTTCAAGACCACAGGAAATATCAAAGCACTTTGTAGACAATAAAATACTTTTGAAGTGTAATCACTGTTGCAATGTCAGAAATGCAGCAGCTGATATTCACAAACAGCAATGTGATAATGTCTAACTGATCTGATTGAGGGGCAAATATTGATCATAACACCGGGGGTGGTGCAATGGTTAGCACTGCAACCTCACAGTTCCAGGGACCCAGGTTCGACTCTGGGTATTGCCTGTGCGGAGTTTGCAAGTTCTCCCTGTGACCATGTGGGTTTTTGCCGGGTGCTCCGGTTTCCTCCCTTGCAGGTGACAGGTATATTGGCTGTTGTAAGTTGCCCCCAGTGGAGGTAGAGAATATGCGATTACTGTCGGATTAGTATAAGTGGGTGGTTGTTGGTCGGCACAGACGAGGTGGGTTGAAGGGCCTGTTTCAGTACTGTAGCTCTCAATAAAAATAAAATACTTGCTCTTCACTTGTTTGAAATTGCAGCATGGGATCTTTTACATTCACCCAAACATGCAGACCAGGTCTTGGTTTAACATCACACCTGAAAGGCAGCACCTTCAACACCCTCAGTGCTGTACTGGAGTGTCAGCTGTGAAATCTGAACCCAGAAGCTTGTGATTTCGAGGTGAGTGTGACCAACTGAGCCACAGCTTTTACCTGAGTCTCAATCCTTCTCCCAACAGTTTCTCTCTATCGGGTCTGTCACGACCCCTCATGATTGTGAACACCTCTATCAAATCTCCTCTCTAAGGAGAACAACCCCAGCTTCTCCAATCTATCCACATAACTGAAATGCTAACCACACGTTGCAGAAAGGAATTTTTCCTCATGTTCCTTCTGGTTTTGTGAGTCACCTTAAATCTGTAACCTTCGGTTATTGACCGTTCAGCAGTTAGAAACAGTTCCTCTGTATTTGCTCTACCTCAAACCTTCAAGGAAGCTCTGCAAAGTAACTGAAAATCAAGTTGTCAGAAGTGGGATTTAAACACATGCCTCCAGTGAAAGCTGCAACCTGAACAGAGAAGCTGAAACCGCTCAGTCACCTCAACTGTTCAGACCTTTTTGACCTCGTCATCACTTCTGTACTTTGAAAGGTTCACTCAGTTCTGGAACTTCTTCAATATTACTGGAATGCTCAGTGATTGGGATATTAACTCCCCCGGGTTTTCCTGAGCTTGTTCTCGGTGTATGGGGATGTTTGACCTGGGCCGTGGAATCTTGCATCCCTGTAATGGACATTAACCCACTGATTGAATCTGTATTCACTGCTTTCCGCTGGTGCTGGGTAATTGCAGAGCGTGGGGCTGGAATGTTGCTGCTTGTCCCGGCCTCACTCACTCTGGGAAAGAGTGAATAAGTGATGCGTCTGTTTCTGTATCTGAAATGTGACTTCGATCTGCTGTTATTAACCGAGGCAGCGCTGCAGAAGGATACGTTAATGATCGCTCACTAATCAACTGTAAACAGTCAGAATGTGTAACTTTGAGCAGCGCTTTCTGCACCGTCAGGGCTGGAAAGTTGAGGGAGGGAGAGACACTGTCAGTATCTGAGTGTATACAGCACTGCACAGAGAAAGAGCCAATATACCGGGGCTGAGACACAGTGCTTCTTTTCACATTTAATCACAATAATATCCACAGTCAGGAGCTGAAAATGATGAAAAACCGAATAGCAAGAGCAAAAATAAGAAAAGTAAGTAATTATAGATTAGCTGATCAGCTTTCACTGTGTTAACTGGTAGTCTACTGTTTTATATTCAATGCTGTCTCCACTGTGGCCAGGGAATGATTTCTTCTCAAAGGCTGAACATTAACAAAACTGCTTGTAATTTAAAATCTTTTAAAAGTAATTCCATGGAGCGAATGGGGCAAAGTCAAATAACTGCACCAATTATAGGAGAGCTGGTTGGTGATGACGTGGATGTGTCTGCAGTGTGCAGGACCAGACTGTTTCTATAGATTCACAATGAATGTTCCATCTTTATTTATAACAGTAAAACTGATAGTAGACAATGGCTATTCTGGTTGCAGCAACCTGTAGCTTTAACTCATTGACACCCTGCTTTAGGGTAATCTAGAAAGCACAACATGCAGCTCTGTCAGTTCGTGTGCTTGTTTGTTCACCTACAATTTGATGGTTCAAGCACATAAATGGATGAGGCTTTATTAACTTAAACTCTTCGACATCTGCTATATTACTCTTGCTGTTGATTTTTCAAAGATAAGGTTCATCAAGTCTTTCTTTGTGAAATCCATGCTGACTGTGTTTTATTATTTTTCATTTCCATCTGTATTTTCTACTTTGGAGGATTACAGGATATTATCATTTTTTTATTCATTCATGGGAGGTGGGTGTCACTGGCTGGGCCAGCATTTATTATCCATCCCTAAATGCCTTGAGAAGGTGGTGCTGACCGAGGCGGTGGGTGGCTCTTAGAAGAGCCTTTGTTGTGTTTGCTGGAAAGGGTCGAGTTGTTCAGCCGCTGAATCCGCAGAGAGTGCGGCCCTGCCGTTTCAGAGCGTACACCACATCCATGGCAGTGACCGTCTTGCGCTTGGCGTGTTCAGTGTAGGTGACCGCATCCCTGATCACATTCTCCAGGAAAACCTTCAACACCCCACGAGTCTCCTCATCGATCAAACCCGAGATCCGCTTGATCCCGCCACGGCGAGCCAGGCGGCGGATTGCTGGTTTGGTGATGCCCTGGATATTATCAGGAAGCACTTTGCGGTGCCGCTTTGCTCCGCCTTTGCCCAGTCCTTTCCCTCCTTTACCTCTGCCAGACTTTCTTTTATTAATTTCCAAAATATACTTTATTCATAAAAATCAGTAAACAAAAATACATTACAAAACAGTTCCAAAAAGCACCAAGTCAAACAATACAAAGAGTGCAAAGGAGATCAGTTTCCTTCAATACAGGAGTGAGTTGCCTCACAACCCTTCCATTTCATTGTCATGCCATGTACATTTTACAGCAAACAAATATTTTCTGGCTACAGTTCGAGTGGTTTCCCATGGATCCAGCTCCTCCGTTCAGCTTGGTGAGGGGACCTTACACTGTGGTCTTTCCACATTGAGCCTTTGCTGCGGCTGCCCCAAGTTTTAGTGCGTCCCTCAGCACGTAGTCCTGGACCTTGGAATGTGCCAGTCTGCAACATTCGGTCATGGACAACCCTTTGTGCTGGAAGACTAGCAAGTTTCGGGCAGACCAAAGAGCGTCTTTCAACGAATTAATAGTCCTCCAGCAGCAGTTGATGTTTATCTCGGTGTGCGTCCCTGGGAACAGCCCATAGAGCACAGACTCCTGTGCTACAGAGCTGCTTGGGATGAACCTCGACAAAAACCACTGCATCTCTTCCACACCTGCTTTGCAAAGACACATTCCAGAAAGAGGTGGGCAACGTCTCTTTTCCACCACAGCCACCTCGAGGGCCGCGTGTGGATGGGGTGAGACTTCGGGTGTGCAGGAAGGATCTGACAGGGAGGGCTCTTCTCACCATCAGCCAGGCTACATCTTGGTGCTTGTTTGAAAGTTCTGGTGATGAGGCATTCTGCCAGGGGACCATCCGACAGGATCCACCATCTCCTTTTCCCGTAGGGCCTTGAGGATATTCCGTGCAGACCACTGCCTGATGGATTGGTGGTCAAAGGTGTTTTTCCACAGAAACTTTTCCATGAAGGATAGGCAGTACGGCACAGTCCAACTGGATGGAGCATTCCGCGGCAATATGACCAGGCCCATCCTTTGCAACACTGGGGACAGATAGAACCACAGCACGTAGTGACACTTGAAGTTTGCAAACTGGGGATCTACACACAGCTTGATGCAGCCGCACACAAAGGTAGCCATAAGGATGAAGGCGACGTTGGGTACATTTTTCCCGCCCTTATCCAGAGGTTTGAACATCGTGTCCCTCCGGACTCGGATCATTTTGGATCCCCAGATGAAGCGGAAAATGGCTCAGGTGATCGCCACAGCGCAGGAATGCGGTATGGGCCAGACCTGCACCACGTACAGCAATGTGAGCGCCTCGCACCTGATGACCAGGTTCTTACCCATAATGGTGAGAGATCGCTGCTCCCACATGCTCAGCTTCTGTTGTACCCTGGCTACTCGCTGCTTCCAGGTTTTGGTGCACGTCCCAGCCCTTCCAAACCATATCCCCAGCACCTTCAGGTAATCTGACCGAACGGTGAAGGGGACAAAGGATCGGTCAGCCGAGTTCCCAAAGAACATGGCCTCGCTCTTGCCGTGTTTAACATTGGCTCCCAAGGCCAGTTCGAGCTGGTCGCAGATGCTCATCACTCTGCGCACAGACAGTGGATCCGAGCATAAAACGGCGACGTCATCCATGTACAGGGAGGTTTTAATCTGAGTGCCTCCGCTGCCTGGGATTGTCACCCCTCTGATGCTCGCATTCTTCCGAATAGACTCAGCAAAGGGTTCAATACTGCAAACAAACAAGACAGGGGAGAGAGGACAGCCCTGTCTGACTCCAGATTGGATCGGGAAACTTTCTGATTCCCGCCCATTGATTGAGACTGCACTACTGATGTTTGTGGAGAGTAGTTTGATCCAATTGCAGATTCCCTCCCCAAACCCCATTTTGGAATGCACATCCATCATGTTAGTGTGCGATATCCTGTCAAAAGCCTTCTCCTGGTCCAGGCTGATGAGGCAGGTGTCCACCCTCCTGTCCCGTACATCGGTGATCATATCCCTGAGTAGCGCAAAGCTATCAGAGATTGTCCTGCCTGGTATAGTATAGGTCTGATCAGGGTGAATCACCAACTCCAGAGCAGACTTGAATCGACTGGCTATGTCTTTTGACAGAATCTTGTAGTCAGCATTAAGCAGAAATTGGGCCACCAATTTCTGATTTCTGTCCTCTCCCCCTTCTGCTTGTCGATGAGGGTGATGATGCCTTTCCTCATGGATTCTAACATGCTGCCAGCCTGGAGCATACTCTTGTTTACTGGCAGACATGTTGATTCTTTCCTCAAATCAGTGCACAATAAAAGAGACTGATTCTGTCAGGCTCCTTTTTATACAGGCCACCTGGACCTGGCTGAGAAAGGCAGAGTGAGAGCAGGGAGGGGAGGAGACAAGAGTGAAGATTAAACAGAGAGCTAGATGGAGGAGACACCCAGAGTGACAGACAGAGAGAGAACGGCCCCTCATCTTTCAGCTTCACCTCCAGTTTCCTCCGGGCTGCCAATTTCAAACCCTTTATTAACAGTAGAACCAAAACCCAGCTCTCCACACAAACCCTTCCAGACTCGGCCTTCATATTCAAGGCTTTCCAGAAAGCCGGAGCTTTTAAATATGGTCCCGATGCAATTAACACTCAGTAATATTCCCACCTAAACACAGTCCATTCTTTTCTAAGAAACCTCCTCAGTAACATCACCATTTCCTCACACATCCGCTTCCTGCAGTTTACAAACACCTTACTGCAGCTGTTTGGGGAATCTCCTGTGTTAAGATTGGAGTTGGAAAGCGGCCTTTACCCGGCAGTGTTATCGTCTCACACTGAATCTGCCAGACATCCTGTTCTCTTTATTGCGAGAGAGAAAGCACGGATTTAGGAAATGCTCATTTGAAATGATCTCTATTGAGAACGAGCCCGGCCGTGGGACAGGTATTCCAGTGCAAAGAGCTGTCCATGACCGAGTGTTGCAGACTGGCACATTGCAACGTCCAAGACTATGTGCTGTGGGACGGCATTAAAGCTTGGGGAAGCCACCATGGAGACTCAGTGGGGAAAGGCTGCAGTCTGAGGCCCTAGTAGGCCATAGTACAGTGAGGGGCTGGAACCTGTGTAAAACCCCTCGGGCTGTTTGCACCAGAGAATGTTTGATGTGTAATGTAAATACTGTAAATATAACCTGTGCAGGCAGGGATAGTGAGATACATCATGTACATTATTGAAGGAAACTGATCTGTATTGTACCTTATGTAATATTAAATTTGAACTGCTTTGCAATGTAATTGCACAAATTATATGAATAAAATACATATTGTGCAAAAGAGAGCAGCTTTCCTGTCAACACACACCTTGTCTCAGGGCACAACTTTCCTGTGATCTTGTCACACCCAACTTCGCTCTATATCTTCTGACACACACACTTTACAGTCTGTCATTTCCAAAAACAAGCATTCTAAAATCAAAAGATCTTTTGTTTATTTCTCCTTTCTTTTCATTTCTCCTCTATTCTTCTCAATCACTCACTTCAACAGTCCTATTCAGATCAAGGTGGAATGTGAATAGTGTCACAACTCACCTGACACTATTATTACCCTTCTTTTCTCTTGTCTCATTCAATGGGAAAGTTTTATTCACCAGTCTGTTGCTGTTTTATACTCTTGCCATACCATCTGGTATTGCATCCATCTGAATTCTGTTTTTTCATGGCCTTACATATCTTTTCCTCTTCTGGATGATTTGTTTGCTTCAGTTCCATTCAACCAGGCTGGACCACAGAGAAGCTTAGAACCTTTGCCTTGGACGGGTCCACGTTGATCCATTACATTCAGAATCACCTCCGTGAAATAACTCCATAGTACAACTACAGTAACCACACAGAATCTGCTTCAAACACTCCTCCACATTTTATCTGTTCTGACCGTCAACACCTCCAGCTCTTTTGTTTAAGTGGAACCCATCAGGTGTGTATAGGCTCCTTCTATTCTGAAAGCTGCAGCACTGGTTCAGGGAATTCAGCCCTGTTTCTCTACTCGAAAGGATCAGCCATGCTTGATCTGCCTCGTATTTTGCTTTTATTGCAACGTTACAAGACCTCCAATCCTCTGGCACCACACCTGTATCCAGTGACGGATTGGAAAATGATGGTCAGACCTTCCACTATTTCTTAAAAGCAAAATACTGCGGATTTTGGAAATCTGAAACAAAAACAAGAAATGCCGGATTCACTCAGCAGGTCTGGCAGCATCTGTGGAAAGAGAAGCAGAGTTAACGTTTCGGGTCAGTGACCCTTCTTCGGAACTTCGGAGTCACAAGTATTTGTGAGATTGTGGAAATGTCTGGAAGAGGAAAGACCAGCGGGAAAGCTCGGGCCAAGGCCAAGTCTCACTCCTCCCGGGATGGACTGCAGTTCCCGGTGGGCCGTGTTCACAGGCTCCTGAGAAAGGGTAATATGCTGAGCGTGTGGGTGCCGGAGCCCCGGTCGATCTGGCTGCTGTGCTCGAGTATCTGACCGCTGAAATCCTCGAGCTGGCCGGTAACGCGGCCCGGGACAACAAGAAGACCCGCATCATCCCCAGACACCTGCAGCTGGCCGTCCGCAACGACGAGGAGCTCAACAAGCTGCTGGGAGGAGTGACCATCGCTCAGGGCGGGGTGCTGCCTAATATCCAGGCCGTGCTGTCATCCCGATGGAGGAGGAGGCCATGGAACAGGCCGGGCAGCAAAGCAGCTGCTCCATAGCTGATGGAGAGACAGGGACACCTACCTAAGAGAGTGAGTGAACATCTCCTGGGGCACAAGGGTGCATCTGCTGCAAAGGAGCCACACTGCTCATCTGTTCACCACTGCATCAATGGAGCTGCACAGTAGGGGTGGTTGGAATGTCACGATGGGCAGACTCAAACCCTTCAATGTCCCTGTTTTCACATGCAGGCTAGGATGAACGACAACAGCGAAGAGCTGGAGAGACTGGTGGACAGAAGACACCTCTGAGGAGGAGGAGGGAGCCTCAGAGGGTGCACCGTCACATCATTCCCCTGCACCCTCCACCAGCACAGAAACCCTCACTCGGTGGGTATCCACTCGCTGTTAGATTTGGGCACACAAGCTGGTGAGCACGTCACAGACAGGCCCGGGCAGCTGACGGAGGCTGTGACAGCCGAGGCCACTGGCAGTTGGAAGTCTGTGGGAGGCCAGGCCCATGCTGAGTCCCAGGCTGATGACGTGCCTCTGGTGTCACCAGCAACACGGGAAATGCTGCAGCTGCAGCAAGAGGTCAGGCAACATCTGGCAGAGTTGCCGGAGGTTATGTGTACCCAAGTTCGGATGATGGAGGAGTCCATCCAGGCCTTGCATGCTGCACTGTCTCTGATGGGGGTGTGTCTGGCTTCCTTCCTTGAGAGATTGGTGACTCTGATGGAGAGCCAGATCCAGCCGACCAATCAGTGGCTGCCGGAGATGTGTGCAGACCTGCACTCCATCGCTTTGTCCATGAGCTCCATCCAGCGGTGACAAGGCGAGAGGGGGGACGAGGCACCTGAACTCTTCACCAGGTCCACATCCCTCTCAGGTCAGCAGCGAGGTACAAGTGTGTCTTATAAGGGGGAGGAGCAGCTGGCTGCTACATCTGGGGTCTCCTCTCAGGGTGCTCCTGGTGTGGACAGTAGCTCCAAAGCCCCTCTGCGAGTGACACAAGTGATGCCAGTGCCTGCCTCCATCACCCTCGATGACAGAGGGGGGGTCCCTGTACCTGTGCAGGAGGCCCTCAGTGTGCCGGGGCCCTCCTGGCCTCAGGCAGCAAGACGACGGCCACCAATGTCATCCCAAGCCATGGGGCAGCAAGGTCAGCAGCCTGTCTCCACCTCAGCTGACAGAGCAGGGGGAGCACCACGTAGGAGCATGCGGTAAAGATTTCAGAAGAGCACCTAGAATCACTTGGGTTCATGGTGAATGTGCATTCCAGATGGATAGGGTTGCATTTGATGTCACACGGAAGAAAGAAATGATGTTGTCTCACTATGTCTCCTTCCTATTGTTGATGCCCTTTGGGACTTCATTTAAAACATTCCTCCCAAGAGGCTGGAAGTGAGGGACCAAGCCCTGAGTTCACAAAGCTTCGGTCTTGTCACTGTGCGATGTGTACCTGGACGCTGCAGTGCAGAAGGAAGCAGGCGACAACAGGGCTGCTTAAAGCTAAGACTTTATTGCTGTGGTTCCAGAAGGTGGTAAGGCTCAAAGGAAACTTGAATGTATAAGGGTGTCTCATGTCTCCCTTGTGTGTATCTCATTGCCCCTTTCCTGCTGTGCCTGAGGTTCTTCATCAGGCACTGCTTGGGCAGCATCCTCCTCCACATCCTCATCATCAGAGGAGACATCACACTCCACGATATCCTCACTTGTCAACACCTCACCCCTCTGTAATGCCAGATTGTGCTGTGCACAGCAAACCACCACGATATGTGAGACCCTCGCCGGGACATACTGAAGGGCTCCACTGGATCGATCTAGGCACCTGAATCTCATCTTCAGGAGACCAATGGCCTCCTTGATGGTCGCTCGGGTTGACCCGCAGCAGGTGTTGTACCTCTCCTCTGCATCCGTGCGTGGGTTCCTCACAGACGTCAGTAGTCATGTCCTCAGTGGTTAGCCCTTGTCTCCAAGGATCCATCTCTGAAAGCGGATGGGGCCGCGGAAAGGTTCTGGCACCTGGGAGTGCCTTGGTATGCAGGCGTTGTGGCTGCTTCCCGGGATTTGTGCACACACCTATGGGATCCATTTGCAGTGGTTGCAGACCAATTGCACACTGAGCAAGTGGAAGCCCTTCCTGTTGAAGGCTGCTGGCTGGTCTGCAGGAGCCTTGATGGTCACATGGGGTGACACCCTACACCTGGGGGAATCCAGTGATGGCCCCGAATCCTATAGTCCTCTCAGCTTGACTGTTTGGATCGATGTGCACATAGTCACCGGCCCTCCTGAACAGGACATTGGTGACCTCCTTGATGCACTGATTCACCAAAGACTGTGAGATTCCACACATATCTCCAGTGGATCCCTGCAATGATCTGCTGGTGCAGAAGTTCAGTGGCACAGTGACATTCAGTGACACTGGTATCAGGTGCCCACCAAGTCCCATGGGGCACAGCTGCATCATGGCAGAGAGATCAGTGACGACCTCCGTGCAGAGGCGCAGTCTGTGGAGACACTGTCACTCGGACATCTGCAGGTAGTTGAACCTCAGCTGACGTGTTCCTCTGCCTCCTTCTCCAGCCTCCTGTTCGAGGCTGGCCTTCCTATGGGCCCCCAAGCTGCTGTGGTGCCCCTGCTGGTGCCTGCGCCTCCCTCCCTTCCTCTCTACTCCTCCTCCTCCTCAATGTGAGCCTTGAATGAGGCCCATGACAGGTTGCCCCTCCCTGAGTGCAAGGCCTTCACAGTAAACAACACCCAGCCACATTTACCTCACTTGTCACCCTCAATGAGGTGGCACTGCCCCAATGGTACCCTGGTGTGGCTCACCCTGCAGAGCTGGCACATTGGCCCCCACTCCTGACAGTGTTTCCCGATGCCCTTTCCATCTCCACCCTTACTGCCAAGTTACGCTGCCTCACCCGATAGCTTCCCAGTGAAGCCAACACTCAGCTCCCACCTCCCAGTCACCTCCTTTAACCAGGCGAGGCTCTGAAGCCCCGTGGTTCCCGTGCACTATTAGTTCAATTGGATCCAGTGAATAAAATTGCTGACAATTGGACTCATAAATACTTTAAATGCCTTCTTGCCGTGTGGATGTGTGAAGTCTGCCCTCCATGTCAGCCGCCGACAGAAAAGTCCGGTCCGACGTCTTCCATCCCTATTTTATACACCCCCCCTCCCCCTCCCCAGCCTCCATTCCCGTCTCCAAAGGTCCCTTAAAATTCTGGCCCATGTCTCTAAGACTAATGGGAGTGAAACTACATCTGCACCTTAGCCTGAACAGGGAGAGCTGCTCTCTCTGTGTTCAAAGTGAATGAATCTGCTCTTTACCTTGTCTTACTGGAACGTTCACTGTCTGGAAATGTCTGTTTGAAAATGTTTTCCTGTTATATTAATGGAGCAGAGGAGCAGATGTGAGTTGCTGTTCAACAGAGAGGTTTGGAAGTGGGTGAAGGGGTGGAGTGATGGTGTGAGTGAGAGGTGCAGTGAGTTGGCCATTCTCAATAGAGTGTCAGGAATGAAGGTCAGAGGAACAGACCAGGCAGGAAACACAGAAAGAGCGAGGAGAAGCTGGTGTGAATAACAGAGATTAAACAACAGGCTTGTTCAGTTGGTTTGGGTCTGGTGTTCAGAATACCCGGAATCTGGGTTCACTTCCCTTCCAACTCAGCGAATTGTATCAACATTATGTTCATAAAACCATAGAATGATACCCAAAGAAGGGGAACATTTGGTCCATTGCGTCAGTGCTGTCTCTTTGGTTATGTTATCCAATTAGAACTGCTGCTCAGCTTTTTCCTGTCATCTGTACATTTTTCCTTCCAGTATTTATCCCAATTGCTTTTCAAAGTTACGACTGAATCTGCTTTCAAGTCCTGATCAGACAGTGCATTCCAGATCACAACACATCACTGTATAAAAAATCATTCCTCATTTCGCCTCTGGTTCTTTTCTCAATTACCTGATAAATACATCCTCTGGTTACTGACCCTTTTGCCACTGGAAACAATTTCTCCTTATTTGACTTATTGAAAACCTTCTTGATGATGTCACATACTAGACTGCCAGTAAAACTGAAGCCCATGGAATAAAAGAGACAATGACAGCATGAATATGAAGTTTGCAGACTGATAGGAACACAGAAGCAGGAGTAGGCCATTCAGCCCATCGAGACCACCCCACCATTCAATATGATGATGACTGATCATCCACTTCAATGCCTTTTTCCCACACCATCTCCATATCCCTTATGTCATTTGTATTTAGAAATCTGTCAATCTCTGCTTTAAACATACTCAATGACTGAGCTTCCACAGCTCTCTGGTGTAGCGAATTCCAAAGATTCACAACCCTCTGAGTAAAGAAATTTCTCCTCGTCTCTGTCCAAACTGGCTTTCCCCTTATGTTGAAATTGTGTCCCCTGGTTCTAGATTCCTCAACCGGAGGAAAAACTTCATCTACCCTGTCTATCCCTTTAAATATTTTGTAAGTTTCAATGAGATCACCTCTCATTCTTTGAAACTCTAGAGAATACAGTCCCAGTTTCCCCAATCTCTCTTCATAGGACTGTCCTGCCATCCCGGGAACAGGTCTGGTGAACCTTCATTGCACTCCCTCGATGGCAATGATATCCTTCCTCAGGTAAGGGGACCAAAACTGCACACAGTATTCCAAAGTGCAGTCCAACCAAGGTTATATACAATTGAAGCAAGATTTCACTACTCCTGTACTCAAATCGTCTTGTGATAGAGGCTAACATATCATTCGTCTTCTGAATTGCTTGCTGCACCTGCATGTTAGCTTTCAGTCGCTGATTGACAAGGACACCCAGGCCCCTTTGTACATCTACACTTTCTAATCTCTTACCATTTAAGAAATAATCTGCACATCTGTTTCTCCTACCAAAGTGGATAACCTCACATTTTTTACACATTATATTCCATGTGCCACTTTCTTGTCCACTCACTAAGTCTGTCCAAATCCCCTTGAAGCTGTTTTGCATCTTTCTCACAACACACATTCCCACCTAGTTTTGTGTCATCTGCGAACTTGGAAATACGACATTTGGTTCCCACCTCCGAATCATTGATATATATTGTGAACAGCTGGGTCACAGTGTGGTGGTGAACAGTTGTATTTCTGTCTGGAGGAAGGTTTACAGTGGGTTCCCCATGGTTCCTCATAACTTCAGTTATGTGCAGAGACTGGAAAAGCTGCGGTTGTTCTCCTTGGAGCAGAGCAAGTTCAGAACAACTTTGACAGAGTTAGAATCAAGGAATCAAATTGTTACAGTACAGAAGGAGACCATTCAGTCCATCATGTCCATGACAGCTCTTTGCAAGAGCAAATCAGCTAATTCCACTCCTCTGCCCTTTCATTGTAACCCTGCAAATTTTCTCTATTCAGGTGTTTATCCAATTCCCTTTTGAAAGATACGATTGAATCTGCCTCCAGCACACTCTCAGGCAGTGTATTCCAGATCCGAACCACTCACTCTGTCCCACACCCCTGGTACCATTGCAGAAAATCTCTTCTGTTCATTTCATCCCTCATAAATAATTGAAATGAAATGTTTATTAGGAAATGCACAATATAAAAAAGAGAGAGAAATAAATGCTGAGAAAAATAGAAGTCAATGTTTGGAAGGTAAAAAGAGCAAAAGATGTAACTTTTATTCTGGTTGAGTGTGAGGAATATATCACACTCTGGGGATCTTTAAGAGGATTTACTGATAAACCTGGGATTTGAGAGGAAGCTGGTTCATGGTTTACAGAACAAATTCAGTCCCTGGGGTGGAGCCAACAGCTGCACCGTCCAATAACAGACAGGATGGGGACACTGTCTCAGGCCTAGTGAGCTCAGTCGATGAAAGCATGAAACTCTGAATCTCAAGTTTTTGAGTTTGAGCCTCACGGTGGGTGTCTTTTATTTCCTTTTTAGGCCGATTTTACAGCCATTCTAAAGCTCTGAATTCCTCGGCAGAGAGTTCAAGGAGTGTTTGAAATGAGATTCAACAGCAGTATGAGAAAGTCTTTCCTTGATTCAGGACTCTTACCTCTCTGCAGCATCTCGCTGCTGAAGATTGAACTTTATCTCATTTCATTCTCAGCTCATGGTCAGTGTGGATCACTGGGACTTCTGGCTGTCTCCCACTTCACAATCCATCAGTGCTGAGAAATCAATGGGGAATATTACTCACATGTTGTAATGTTTTATAAATACTTGAATGTATTTCACACTGTGTCTAACAGTGTGAATCTCCCCTGGTATATCAGCTCACCAATACTTCAACAGAACATTCACATAATGTGAGCTCTGAGATCTGTTCAGATCCCATTCCCAAGACCTGGAAAGTGGGATTGGGCTGGATCGCTCTTTTTCAGCTGGCACAGACACGATTGCTAAATGGTCTCAGTCTGTGCCATAAATTTTCTCCATTTTCTATGTTCTATGAAGTGAGGTGTGATTGGGAGGGGCAATTCCACCAGGGTTATATTTTCTACCAAAACAATGACACAAGGGATACTTCACTTTTTTATTCATTCATTCATGCGATGTGGGCATCGCTGGCTAGGCCAGCATTTATTGCCCATGAGAAGGTGGTGGTGAGCTGCCTTCTTGAACCATTGCAGTCCATGTGGGGTAGGTACACCCACAGTGCTGTGAGAAAGGGAGTTCCAGGATTTTGACCCAGCGACAGTGAAGGAACGGCGATATAGTTCCAAGTCAGGATGGTGTGTGGCTTGGAGGGGAACTTGCATGTGGTGGTATCCCCTGTATTTGCTGCCCTTGCCCTTCTAGGTGGTAAAGGTCACTGGTTTGGAAGGTGCTGTCTAAGGAGTTGTGGTGCATTGCTGCCGTGGATTTTGTAGACGGTACACACTCTGCAACTGTGCGTCGATGGTGGAGGGAGTGAATGTTTGCAGATGGGGTGCCAATCAAGCGGGCTGCTTTGTCCTGGCGGTGTTGAGATTCTTGAGTTGGAATTGCACCCATCCAGGCAAGTGGAGAATATTCCATCACACTCTTGACTTAGCCTTGTGGATGGTGGACAGGCTTTGGGGAGTCAGGAGTCATGGATGAGTGAGAGGAATATATCACACTTTGGGGCTTTTGTAAAAGTATTTATTAATAAACCTGGGATTTGAGAGGAAGCTGCTTCATGGTTTACAGAACAAATTCAGTCCCTGGGGTGGAGCCAACAGGTGCACTGTAATTACTCACCTCAGGATTCCAAGCCTCTGACCTGCTCTTCTAGTCACGTTATTTGTATGGCTACCCATGGTAACCTCCATGATGTTGATGGTGGGGGATTCAGTGATTGTAATGCTATTGAATGTCAAGGGGAGATGGTTAGATTCTCTCTTGTTGGAGATATTCATTGCCTGGCACTTGTGTGGTGCGAATGTTACTTGCCACTTATCATCCCAAGCCTGTGAGACTGAAATAGCTCAGTTGGGAGTGTGTTAGACTGAAGATCCCTGGTTCAATCTGGGGTTTTGGCAGTTCTCCTTTATTCTGCATCACCCTTTGGTTTTGACTCTTGAGCTGCACACTTTACACTGAAATTATTTACCCAACTCTGAAGGTTGGATTGGAATAGAGAGATATCAAGGATGGGAAATATTTACCTTGTCTGCTTTAGCTTATTCTCTATCTCCCTGTGTCCTTTTCCCCAGTTTTTGAATCTTTCGGGGCCGGGTGAACATTTGATTTGCTGCATTTGTCCCAAACTGAAGCCTTTTCCACATCTCTGGGTGGTCAGACTCGCTCTGTCTGTTTTTGTTGCTCGTGACCATTAACGAGAACAGGCCACGAGTTCAACGTTTATCAGCAAACGGAAGATAATTGGAAAGAATTCTGTGTTACTCCAGATCAGTGACAAAGATACAATGGATGTTATTCAAAATAAATTCACTTTGACATTTTATGTAAACTTGTTTGCATCCAAAAGTTGGATTTTATGTGTAACAAAAATGTGTCAAATTATTGACTGACCATGTGACAGCGCACATGGGGATCAAATCCACAGCCTTGTTGTTATCAACACTGCGTCCTAACCAACTGAACTAAGCGGCCTATAGACTGAGCCAGGTTTGGGTTTGAGCCGCACGCTGGGCGGTTTGTGTTTTATTTCTCACACTGGGTGACAGAGCGATTGTACAAACAATGGACACATCACATCCCTGAAACATTGTTCTGATATAAAACAGTGTGAAATAAGAACTGAGCATGGAAATGGAACGAAACCAGAAATCAGGACTTTAATCTATTAGAGTTGATCTTGAAATTCAACCATTCAATGAACATTCCAATGGATTGAACTCTCTTCTGATATAAAATCCAGGAACTTGAGCTGCTGTGAAACACAACTGAACCTGACGTGATTTGAACACGCAACCTTCTGATCTGGAGTCAGACGCGCTACCGTTGTGCCACAAGCTCGCCGATAAAGCAAAGTGTTCCATTCCTGACAGATTTACTTCTTGTTTAGATTCAGTGATTGAAATTAATTCAATCCTCATCTGACCTCCACTCTGTGAAGGCCTGCAATCCGACCTGAACCCGACGACCTGTGTCGGGTTCGGGTCATGTCGGGTCGCTCTTCCGGTTCTGGCTTTCGGGCTCGGGTCAGGTTGGGTCAGGTTCAGGTCAGGCTGGGTCCAGGTTGGTCTGAGTCCGTGTCGGACACACACAGTAAGTGTTACATTTAACTTTGCTGGGAAGTTGAGTTTAATAAGTGTCAAAAGTTGAAAAGCCAACCAAAGCCAGGAGTCCGGGTCATGAAGGAGGGAATCTCTGAGTCTGCGCAGTGAGCAAGTGAGCATCTCTATGACGTCATTGCGCTCATGCTGCAGCTTCCTGCAGATTCGGAATCGGGAGGTAGATAAAGTGAACATTCCGGTGGTCGGGTTAGGCTCGGGTTAGTTTGGGCGTGGGAATAAATGGAGATACTCGGGCCGGGTCAGGCTCGGGTCCAATGTGGTTCTGTCAGGTTCGTTTCGGGTTTTTTTTCCTGACCTGAGCAGGCCTTTACTGCTCTGTCAGTTCAGTGCCTTATTTAAACTATTACTTGGAGTTCTGTTTTACAGGGTCTCGGCTGTTTAAGTGTTTCCCAGACCCACTACTCTGATTAATCAGACATTTTGCTGCTAACTGCTGCTGCTACAATTGAAATGTAAAAAAGAATTTCCAGTGACCTGCAACCAATGGACAAATACATTTCAGAAAGATAAAGTTCATTCACCAATCCACAAATGTGTCTTTCTGCTTATATTTATAAACAACTCCTTCTCTCCACTATGGGAACTATACAATCACGACAGTTATTTGAAAGTTAGTATAAGATGTTCCAGTTCATCAATTTTAAAACTGCAGCAGGTATTTTCCAGAAAACTTCTCTGTTGGAACCTCAGTCCCATTTAGATTGAAAGTGGACAATTAATGTATTCACTTGTTCATTGTGGACAGGTGTCTGACTTCGAATAAATCTCATTAACTTTCAATGAGGTGGCAGTATTTCTGTGCTCCCATTTTACACAGTCTGTCCTGTTCATGCACCATGTTTTTATTCTCCTCTCCCATTCTCCACAGGATACAGATTACAAGCATCATCAATCTAGCTGTTGAAAAGCATTGGAAGAATCTGGTCACACAGGTATTGAAACATTCATTTTCTGCCATTTTCCAAGTTGGTTGCTTGAAACACAGTACAATGTGTAATCATCTTGAAAAGAGATTCTCTTCAATATCCAATACAAATTGAATTACAAACCTGACAGACAAACACAGGAGAACAAGTGACTAGTGAACACAAACCTCATGGTGCTCATTTTCAGATTTATTGCAGTCATCCGACAAAACAAGTGAAAGAATATTCCAGTGAAATGATTTGGAAAGTAGGTGTGACTTTTGTTGGTGCCTTTCTTTGCTCTGTTGGTGAAACTTTCTTGCACCTGACTCCTGTTCATGTCTCTGTTTCCTCTATTGAATGAGGAAGGAGGTATTTGATCAGAAATCAACTGGATTGTGTACCTTTGAGAGGGGATTTCTGCACCATCAGGGCTGGAAACAGGAGTGAGTGAAAGACAATGTGTGGAGTTTGATTTTGTACAGATGGAGAGCAAATCTAACAGGACTGTGAGATATTGGCCTGGATTTTACAGCCCCAATAGCGGTGAACTCTGAGACTTTCACTGCTATTGAGGGTCTGAACAGCACTGCAACTGCTGGTACATGCACACACTAACACCAGCATCTGGAAGTTGTGGTGGTGAGAAATGTGCTTAGAAGGAGCCTCTGATCATAATCGCATCAGCCCACTCTTTAAAGTGACAGGGACCTGTAGTTCAGCAATTTGGGCTCATTGCCCACAATGTACCCTGATTTTTACCTGGGTTGGATTAAAGCCGGTACCAACAGTGAACAGGTCCCTCTATTCCTGCAAACTCTTTAGAACTGTGCCATTAAGTATATATTGCCTCTCCCTATTCCTTCTGCTAAAATGCATCACCTCACACTAGTCACTATTAAAATCCATCTGCACCTGTCTGCCCATTCTGCTAGCCTATCACTGTCTTGTTGCAGGTGATTCATTTCATCCTCACTGTTTGCCACTTCTCCAAGTTTGGTGTTATCGGCATATTTTGAGATTCTACTCTATATTCCAAGATCCAAGTCATTTATCTGTCGCAAGTAAAAAGCAGTGGTTCCAGCAGTGACCCTTGGGGAACAGCACTGTCGACAACCTTCCAGTCTGAGAATGAATCATTTATTACGCCTTGCTGTTTTCTGTCCTTAAGCCAATTTCCTATCCAATTGGACACTGACCCTCCTATTCCATGAACCTCAATGTTGTTAATCACCCTTTTATGTGTCGTTTCTTAAAATCCATAGAAACAACATCCACTGCATGCCCTTCATAAACCTTCTCTGTTCGTTCATCAAAAAATGCAGCTAGATTAGTCAAGCATGAACTCCCATGTATAAATCCATGCTCACTCTCCTTAATTAACTCAAACCTCTACAAGTGACTGTTGATTTTTTCCCTGATTGTTCTTTCTGAAACCTTACCCACCACTGCTGTTAAGCTAACTGGCCTGTAGTTAGCCGGACTGTCCTTACACCCTTTCTTGAATAAGGGTGTCACATTTGCAACTGTTTAATCCTCTGACACCTCCCCCGTATCCAGGGAAGATTGGAAGATTACAGCAAGCCTTTCTGTTATCTGCATCCACATTTCCTTTCGCAATCTGGGATGAAAGCCATCCGGACCAGGTAATATATCTTCCTGAAGCATAACCAGCCTTTTCAGTACCTCCCTCTCTCAATTTGTACCCTCTCCATTGCCTCTACACTCTCCACTTCTCCTGATATTTTGTCAAATTCCACTTCCTTAGTGATCATTGGTACAAGGTACTTATTAACTAGATTAACATTGCCCTGCAGCTCGAAGTATATATTACCCTCTTTGTCCCTAATGGGGCCCACTTCACCGCTGACTACCTGCTTATTATTTATATACTGCTCGAAGATTTTTGGGTTCCCTTTCATGTTGACTGCCATTCTATTCTCGTAGAGATAGAGAATAAGCTAAATATAGAAGATATAAATATTTCCCATCCTTGGGTGAGGTGGAATATTTTTATGCTGTGATTGGTAATGTCCTGACCCACGAGTGTGGTGGAAGTAGAGACAATCAATGATTTGAAAAGGAAATTGGATGGATACTTGAAGCAAAGGAACTTGCAGGAGGAAAGGGATCGAGCAGGTGAGTGGAACTGAGCAGCTGGCTCCGATAATTGCTGCAGTCACTGCGATCCCCCTTAATTTTGTACAAGGTGACAATGTTTGCATCACGCATGTTTTGAGCCCTTGTTGAGCTGGACTATGGTGGGCTGACTGTCCAGTTCCTCCATGACAGGGAAGTCTGGAATGGCACTGAGAGCTACTTCAATGACAATGTTCTCCGTTATGTAGAGTTCAAGATAATGCTCCACTCACCTTTCCATCTGCTTGTTAGGTTCAGTGATGATCACCCCTCTCTTTGTCTTCAAAAGGTGCTGATTTAGTTACTACTGGGCCCATTGCTTTCTTAATTCCTTCATACATCCCTCTAGCATCCCCGGATTCATCAGCAGAGTTTTAAACAGTATTGATTGGTGCAGTGCCGAGCAGTCTGCAGAGACTTGTTTCTGGCAGCTCTGAGAGCAATTAGATGTTGTTTGCTGGGGACTTGTTTGTAGTTCATGAGGGCCCTCCTCTTAGTTACAGTAACTGACTCCATTTCAGTCCAATAAGCCTCAAACCAGTCAGCATTCCTCCCATCTCTTTTCCTATACACAGTGAGTGCAGAGATATAGATGGTGGTGTGCAGATGATTCCACTTTGACACTGCACTGAGGCCTTGAGCATTGTTGTCTGAAAGAGCCTGATCGAGGATGTTGAGGAACTCCTGGGTCCTTTCTGGATCAGTGGTTCGGCAAGTGTTGATCAGAAGACGAGCTTTCATCATGGATGGATGAAGCTTCCTTGGCTGAAGCCTGACCTTGTTACACACCAGGGAGTGGTCAGTGTCACAGTCAGCGCTGTGATAGCTGCGAGTGATGAGGACACTGCTGAGGGTGTTATGTCTGGTGAAGATAAGGTCTAGCTGGTGCCAATGGCATGATCTCGGATGTCTCCAGGACACCTTGGAGCACAGCTTGACCTGGAAGTAGCTGTTCATCACACAGAATCCATGGTGACAGCATAGCTCCAGCAACCTCTGTCCATTTTCGTTCATCTTGCAAATCCCCTGGTGCTCTATGCACATTGGCAAAGCTGTGTAGTCAGTACCCAAGCTTGTGTTGAAGTCTCCTAGAAGGTACAGTCCCTCAGTGCTGGGAATTCTACTGATGACAGTGTCAAGTGTCACATAGAATTGATCCTTGACATCTGGGGTGGAGGTGAGTGTCGGGACATAGATGCACATGAGATTAACTGGGCCCACACTTGTTGACAAGTGAAGAGTAAGAAGTCTCTCTGAGCCTACTGTGGCTGGTTCACTCATCTCAAGTGGCGTGTATTTTACTATGAAACCCACTCCATGCTCACGAGTTGCCTCTTGGGCTTTCCCCTGCCAGAAGAAGGTGTAGTGTTTCTCTTTGAGGGATCCACTTTGAACGAGTCTAGTTTCTTGCAGCACAGCAATGTCCACATTGAGCCTTGTGAGTTCTTTGTCGATCACAACTGTCTTGTGTGTGTCATCAACCTGCAGAAGGTTGTCGGTAAGGCCAGGACACATGGTCCTTACATTCCAGCTTGTGATGCGAAGGACTGGTGTCTTCTTTGTTGAGTTTGTTTTTCTTGGTGCATAGATTATCGATCCGCCTGTTGAGAGATGACTCTCTAAGCTCCAAGCACCCATTGAAGCAAGCAGGTCGTGGCTTCACAGCACCTAACTGACTGGGGGCTGCCCAGCTTGGAGTGAATGGTAGCTATCCAATGAGATACTAAGAGCTCTCCCACTGTCCGAAGTAACCCCTGGCGCTCATACTCTACACCAATTGAATGAGAGCTTATAATCAGTAACTGTTTATTCCCGGGTTGTGCTCATGTTTAACCACGAAGCTGGAGTGTCCTCTCCAGGGCACAGGCCTGGGCAAACAGTATGGAGACCCTGAGCATCAGGACCCCCTCTCAGCATTGCTCGTATTGTCCAAAGGAAAGGAAAAACCAGGACTGTTTGTTACCAGTTTTGCTGTCGGAGTTGATGGAAAACTGCCTGATAAGTAACAGGTAACTGCCTCCAGGACTCCACTCCGGATTTACTGTCCAGGTTTACTGCCTCAGCCTTCTTATTTATTTATTTAGAGATACAGTACTGAAACTGGCCCTTCCAGCCCACCGAGTCTGTGCCGACCATCAACCACCCATTTATACTAATCCTACATTAATCCCATATTCCTACCACATCCCCTCAATTCCCCTACCACCTACCTACACGAGGGGAAATTTACAATGGCCAATTTACCTATCAACCTGCAAGTCTTTGGCTGTGGGAGGAAACCAGAGCACCCGGCAGAAACCCACGCAGTCACAGGGAGAACTTGTAAACTCTGCACAGGCAGTACCCAGAATCGAACGCGGGTCACTAGAGGTGTGAGGCTGCGGTGCTAACCACTGCGCCACTGTGTCTTCTCGAGACACCACTTGAGAAGTGAGACTTTTTGCCCAGAGATGGGGCTCTGTTTCTTGGCATCAGGATGGAACCACACACCAGTGGGCCTGTATGACATGCACAAGGATATCACACACTGCCCCATCTCTGGTACAGATCAGAGTCAGATACTGAACAGATTGCAACCCACAAGGACATCACAACCTTCCCGCTCTCTGGGACAGGTCAGTGTGATACACCAAACAAACAGCACCCCACAGGGACCTCATAAATGCCACGTCCCTGTGACAGATCAAGGTCAGACACTGCAAATATTGCAACCACAGGAACATCACAAATTGCCCCATCCCTCGGACAGCTCGGGGTCTGACATTGAACATATTGCAACAACAAGGACATTACTGTATTACTCCCTCCATTCTGAAAAACAAGCATTCACCCTACTTTTTACCCTGCAGCCAATTTTGGATCCACACTGCCACTGCCCCTTTAATCCCATCTGCTTGAATTTTGTTAGCAAGTCATAGAGACATGCAAAACTGAAACAGGCCCTACGGCCCACTGAGTCTGTGCTGACCAACCACCACCCATTTATAGTAATCCTACACCATAATCCCATATTCCCTACCACGTCCCCACCATTCTCTTACCTACACTAGGAGCAATTTACAACAGCCAATTGACCTATCAACCTGCAGTCTTTGCTTGTGGGAGGAAACCGGAGCACCCAGCAGAAACACACACAGTCACAGGGAGAACTTGCAAACTCTGCACAGGCAGTACCCAGAACTGAACCTGGGTTGCGAGAGCTGTGAGATTGCAGTGCCAACCACTGTGTCATTGTGCTGCCCCAAATCTAGTTCATGATATCTTTTCAAACACAATTTTGATGTCCAGACACGTACCATCAACCTCACCACCCTCGTCCACTCTCTCTGAAACTTCATCAAAGAAATTAATTCATTAATTATTTCAGACACAATCTTCTGTTAACCAATCTGTACTGGCTGTCATTTATTAGCCCATGTTCTACCAAGTGACAGTTAATTTCCTCTTGGATAATTGTCTCTAAAAGTTTCCCCACCACCGACATTAGACTAATTGGTCTGCAGTTCCTGGGTTTATCTCTCTTTTTAAACAGGGCTGTAATATTCACAACCCTTGCAGACTTATCTTTTAATTCTGGAAAGTCTATTGTAGACAATCACTTTGGGCATGACTTTAACCAATTAAAGCAACAGGATACTTGATTAATAAGTCCAGAACTTTTATTGAGAGTAAAATAGTACTTAATAATTGAAAGTAAAATTATACTTAACAAACTTGGGGAATATAACTTTACAGCTCTGGGGACTGGTCGAGCTTGGTCTCAGAGTGTCACGGTCCTCTTTGTCCAGTCTAGATCCCTCGTCAGATGGAGAATTTGGTCGATGATCTGAGTCTTTACCCCTGAGATCTTCTAGTGTTCCTGCACACTGAAACCTTACAAGATCCCTACTTTTAACCCCTGGATGGCCATCACACCACCATGTAAAATAATAATTGGTCCTAGCTGTTGCTAGGTACATTTAATTAGTTCTTAATAATGTCTTCCACTAACAGTCACCTGTCCTCAGAATCTCAGACATGAGTACAATGGAGTGGTTTCACACTGTCTCCCAATCTGATCTGAAACAAGTTTCCTGTTCATTAAATCTAGAGTCTTGAAGGTCACGATGTACCATACCATTGGTTTTATCAGGGGTCCGAGAAAGGTCCATTGTTTGAATACATTTAGCTGAAACTGTCCTTTCCCACACAGACACAGAAACTCACAGTAATTAGATTGAACTAACTTTAAATGAAAACCCATTCTCTCTAAAATGTTTATTGATTAATTAATTATAACTCAATCAAGGTTCATTACTTTTACAATCATCTGTTTCAGGATGGGTAGCTACTCATTAATTATACAGGATATAAACGTTAGTACTGAACACAAAATGGTTCCTTTGGTCATGTGTTCATTATAAAATGGCTTTCTTAACGTTGTTAGTTATGACAATGGATACATGATAAAAATGGTCAAGTTAAACTGAGATCCAACTACCCAGGCTTACCTCCATCCTCCAGTCCTCTGGCATCATTCCCATATTCAAGGAGGATTGAAAGATTGTGGTTCGAGTCTCTGCTATTTCCACCCTGACTTCCCTCAGCAACCCAGGATGCAGCCCATCTAGAGCGGGTGACCTGTAGACAGGTGTGAGCACTGCTAACCTTGTAATTGTCTCCTCTTTATCTATTTTCATCCCCTCCAAATTCTCCACTTCCTCCTCCTTTACTGTGACATTTGCAGCACCCGTTTGTTTTGTGATGACTGATGAAATGTACTTAATTAGTACCTCAGCCACACCCTCTGCCTCCACAGGATCTCCTAATTGACCCACCCTTTCATTGACTGTCCATATGTTGGTAAAAGACTTCAGTGTTCCCAGTTATGTGACCTGCTAATCTTTTCTCATACATTCTCTTGCTAATCTCATTTCCTTTTTCAGCTCTCCTCTGTACTTTCTGTATTCTGCTTGTTTCTCTACTGCATATGAATCCTCACATGATTTTTCAGTGAATGATTTTTGAACTATTTTGTAAAAGGATTTAATTTTGTAAATTTCTCCCCAGCTCCCCTCATGGTCAGGCAGAAAGTTTAACTGCTGTGTTTTCAAACAGCAACAGCTTTATTTGAAAAGCCATTTTGACAGGATTCCGGGTTTTAATCCAGTCACAAATCTGGTTCTGATGTCTTGTGGCTCCAGCTGTCATATGACCTGTCAGAGGATGACCTCATAATTGACCCAGTCATGGAGCTGTGGGTTGATGTTTAAATTGTTTCAAAATAATTTTCCAGAAGGACAATCAAAATGAATCGATATATAAAAGGTAGATTTTGTGAATTTGTGCTCCCAGTGGAAATTCCTGCAGAGTCTGCTGGTTTTTATATCCCCAATTCCCCACAGGAAGCTCTGTGCTCGGAGTCTGTATTCATTACATCAACATTATACAGAATCATTTCATGGGAGACCCCAGTGTGAATTGTAGACAGGTGGGTCAGTTTTAACTTTCAAAGTAACACAGAAGCAAAATACTGCTGATACTGGAAATCTGAAATAAAAACAGAAAATGCTGGAAATACAAAGCAGGTCTGGCAGCATCTGTGGAGAGAGAGACAGAGTTAACGTTTCAGATCTGTGACCTTTCATCAGAACTGAGCTGAAATTGTCTGAGGGACTGCGATTGTGGAATCAATTTCAGGGTCAAAGACATTGCACTTGGTAAGGATAGGAAGATGGAGATTATTAAGTACAGTGCAAAAATATAGATGCTTTTACATTATTTTAATCAAAATTGATTTAAACTTTGTGCTCATGAATCCTATCTTTTGATCACAATGACACTGATAACAATGTAAAAAGCAAGACTTGCATTTCACGACCACAGGACATTGCAAACCCTTTTACAGCCAATGAAGGAAGGACTTTTAAAGTGTAGTCACTCAACAGTGCAATAGAGTACCCTACAATAAAGATGTATAAGATTCTCACCACACAACTGCCAGACAATGACCATCCCAAACAAGAGAGAATCTAACCATCTCCCTTTGACATTCAATGGCATTACCATCGCTGAATCCCCCACTCTCAACAACCTGGGGGTTACCATTGAGCAGAAACTGAACTGCAGTAGCCATATAAATATTATGGCTACAAGAGCAGGTCAGAGACTAGGAATCCTGCGGCAAGTAACTCACCTCCTGACTCCCCAAAGCCTGGACATTAGTCAGGGGTATGATGGAATACTCTCCACTTGTCTGGCTGGGTGCAGCTCCAACAATACTCAAGAAACTCAACAGGACAAAGCAGCCCGCTTGATTGGCACCCCATTTACAACATTCATGCCCTCCATCACTGGCACACAGTGGCAGCAGTGTGTACCATCCACAAGATGCACTGCAGCAATGTGCCAAGGCTCCTGAGACAGCACCTTCCAAACCCGCGACCTTTATCACCTCGAAGGACAAGGGCAGCAGATGCATGGGAACACCACAACCTGCAAGTTCCCCTCCAAGCCACACACCATCCTGAATTGTAACTGTATCACCGTTCCTTCACTGTTGCTGGGTCAAAATCCTGGAACTCTCTTCATAACAGCAGCACATGGACTGCAGTGGTTCAAGAAGGCAGCTCAGCACCACCTTCTCAAGGCAATTAGGGATGGACAATAAATGCTGGCCTAGCCAGCGACACCCACCTCCCATGAATGAATTAAAAAAATGATAATATCCTGTAATCCTCCAAAGTAGAAAATACAGATGGAAATGAAAAATAATAAAACAGTCAGCATGGATTTCATCAAGAAAGACTTGATGAACCTTATCTTTGAAAAATCAACAGCAAGAGTAATATGGCAGATGTAGAAGAGTTTAAGTTAATAAAGCCTCATCCATTTTATGTGCTTGAACCATCAAATTGTGGGTTAACAAACAAACATACGAACTGACAGAGCTGGGTGTTGTTCTTTCTAAATTACCCTAAAGTAGGGTGTTAATGAGTTAAAGCTTCAGGTTGCTGCTACCAGAATAGCCATTGTCCACTATCAGTTTTACTGTTATAAATAAAGATGGAACATTCATTGTGAATCTATAGAAACAGTCTGGTCCTGCATACTGCAGACACATCCACGTCATCACCAACCAGCTCTCCTATAATTGGTGCAGTTATTTGACTTTGCCCCATTCGCTCCATGGAATTACTTTTAAAAGATTTTAAATTACAAGCAGTTTTGTTAATATTCAGCCTTTGAGAAGAAATCATTCCCTGGCCACAGTGGAGACAGCATTGAATATAAAACAGTAGACTACCAGGTAACACAGTGAAAGCTGATCAGCTAATCTATAATTACTTACATTTCTTAATTTTGCTCTTGCTATTCGGTTTTTCATCATTTTCAGCTCCTGACTGTGGATATTATTGTGATTAAATGTGAAAAGTTGCACTGTGTCTCAGCCCCGGTATATTGGCTCTTTCTCTGTACAGTGCTGTATACACTCAGATACTGACAGTGTCTCTCCCTCCCTCAACTTTCCAGCCCTGACGGTGCAGAAAGCGCTGCTCAAAGTTACACATTCTGACTGTTTGCAGTTGATTAGTGAGAGATTATTAACGTATCCTTCTGCAGCGCTGCCTCGGTTCTTTCTTTCTTTCTTTCTTTTGGGCCTCCTTATCTCGAGAGACAATGGATACGCGCCTGGAGGTGGTCAGTGGTTTGTGAAGCAGCGCCTGGAGTGGCTATAAAGGCCAATTCTGGAGTGACAGGCTCTTCCACAGGTGCTGCAGAGAAATTTGTTTGTTGGGGCTGTTGCACAGTTGGCTCTCCCCTTGCGCCTCTGTCTTTTTTCCTGCCAACTACTAAGTCTCTTCGACTCGCCACAATTTAGCCCTGTCTTTATGGCTGCCCGCCAGCTCTGGCGAATGCTGGCAACTGACTCCCACGACTTGTGATCAATGTCACACGATTTCATGTCGCGTTTGCAGACGTCTTTATAACGGAGACATGGACGGCTGGTGGGTCTGATACCAGTGGCGAGCTCGCTGTACAATGTGTCTTTGGGGATCCTGCCATCTTCCATGCGGCTCACATGGCCAAGCCATCTCAAGCGCCGCTGACTCAGTAGTGTGTATAAGCTGGGGATGTTGGCCGCTTCAAGGACTTCTGTGTTGGAGATATAGTCCTGCCACCTGATGCCAGTGCCTCGGTTAATAATAGTAGATCTAAGCCACATTTCAGATACAGAAACAGATGCATCAATTATTCACTCTTTCCCAGAGTGAGTGAGGCCGGGACAAGCAGCAACATTCCGGCCCCACACTCTGCAATTACCCAGCACCAGTGGAAAGCAGTGAATACAGATTCAATCAGTGGGTTAATGTCCATTACAGGGACGCAAGATTCCACAGCCCAGGATAAACATCCCCATACACCGAGAACAAGCTCAGGAAAACCCGGGGGAGTTAATATCCCAGTCACTGAGCATTCCAGCAACATTGAACAAGTTCCTGAACTGAGTGAACCTTTCAAAGTACAGAAGTGAGGACGAGGTCAAAAAGGTCTGAACAGTTGAGGTGACTGAGCCGTTTCAGCTTCTCTGTTCAGGTTGCAGCTTTCACTGGAGGCATGTGTTTAAATTCCACTTCTGACAACTTGATTTTCAGTTACTTTGCAGAGCTGCCTTGAAGGTTTGAGGGAGAGTAAATACTGAGGAACTGTTTCTAACTGCTGAAAGGTCAATAACCGAAGGTTATAGATTTAAGGTGACTCACAAAACCAGTAGGAACTTGAGGAAAACTCGATTTCTGCAACATGTGGTTAGGATTTCAGTTATGTGGATAGGTTGGAGAAGCTGGGGCTGTTCTCTTTAGAGAGGAGATTTGATAGAGGTGTTCACAATCATGAG
This sequence comes from Heterodontus francisci, assembly GCF_036365525.1. Taxonomy (NCBI): domain Eukaryota; kingdom Metazoa; phylum Chordata; class Chondrichthyes; order Heterodontiformes; family Heterodontidae; genus Heterodontus; species Heterodontus francisci. The sequence goes on from NW_027141852.1 coordinate 16,666,038, forward strand.
GGGTCGTGACAGACCCGATAGAAATTGTTGGTAGAAGGATTGAGACTCAGGTAAAAGCTGTGGCTCAGTTGGTCACACTCACCTCGAAATCACAAGCTTCTGGGTTCAGATTTCACAGCTGACACTCCAGTGCAGCACTGAGGGTGTTGAAGGTGCTGCCTTTCAGGTGTGATGTTAAACCAAGACCTGGTCTGCATGTTTGGGTGAATGTAAAAGATCCCATGCTGCAATGTCAAACAAGTGAAGAGCAATTCTCCCTGGTGTTGTGATCAATATTTGCCCCTCAATCAGATCAGTTGGTCATTATCACATTGCTGTTTGTGGGTATTAGCTGCTGCATTTCTGACATTACAACAGTGATTACACTTCAAAAGTATTTCATTGTCTACAAAGTGCTTTGATACGTCCAGTGGTCTTGAAAGGTGCTATATAAATGCAAGTCTTTTCTTTCTTTATCACAACACATTGCTTTGTAAACAATGGTTCTTCATGTCACCTCTGGTTCTTCTGCCAATCACCTGATATCTGTGTCCTCTGCTTACTGACCCTTTTACCACTGGAAACAGTTTCTCCTGATTTAAACTATTGAAGAACTTCATGACTTTGAACAAATGTGTCAAATCTTTTCTGAATTTTCTCTGCTGCAAGGAGAACAACCCCAGCTTCTCCAATCTCTCCACATAACTGAAATCCCTCACCCTGCTACCATTGTGGTAAATCTCTTTTTTATTCTTTCATGGGATGTGGGCACTGCTGATACAATGTGATTCCTGTCAATGGAGCGGCCCGCTGACATCATCGGACTGTGCCAAGCTGTGCATAGGCACAGCTACATCTTGCCAGGATTAAGTGGCACATGTGGAGGATGATGTCATTGCGCAGCGCCAACATCATCGCATATCCGCGCTTGGTCCATCTTCGCACATGTGCGCTAAAGCGTCATCAGGTATCCAGCCCCTCACTCAGCTGGAGGAAGCGGCTGAATAGGAGACTTTGAGGCTGGAGCTCTCCCCCGTCGGCAACTCGCTCCAGGCCTCGACGCTTCCTCCCCTCAGCCGCTCGCTGTACACCTCGATGCTCCCCTGGACAATTGTTCCCCACTCGCGTCATCCAGCTCTATGGCCGCTTGCTGTCTGCCCCCCAACCCCCGCTCCAGCCGCCAGCTCTAGGCCATGCCACTTCCCTCCTCTAGGCCACTCTCTACTCACTCCTACGTCACACTTTGCAGCCCACCTTGCTTCTTCGGGCGGCGCGTGGAGACTGGACAAACGTGGGAGCAAGTGGCCGAGAGAAGGGAAGCAGCGCAGCCTAGAGCTAGTGGCTGGAGGGGAGGGGGGGTGGGGAGTGAGCGAACGACTGGAGAATGGGGTGACATGATCGGGAGACAATCGGCCAGGGAAGTAAGGGGGGGGGGAGCAGCGAGGTCTGGAGCGAGCGGCTATGGAGTGTGGAAGCGGCCGGTGCAAAGCAGGGGGAGAAAGCGAGTTGTGCCACCTAGTGGTTGCGTTGTCAGCAAACGCAGCCTTTATTGTCTATCCTTAATTGCCCTTGAGAAGGTGGTGGTGAGCTGCCTTTTTGGAGCTGCTGCAGTCCATGTGTTGTACGTAAACCCACAGTGCTGTTAGGAAGGGAGTTCCAAGATTTTGATCCAGTGACAGTGAAGGAATGGTGATATAGTTCCCAGTCAGGACAGTGTGTAACTTGGAGGGGAGCTTGCAGATGGTGGTGTTCCCATTCATCCAATGTCCTTCTAGGTGGTCGAGGTTGGGGGTTTGGAAGGTGCTGTCGAAGGAGGCTTGGTGAGTTGCTGCAGTGCATCTTGTAGATGGTACATACTGCTGCCACTGTTCACTGGTGGTGCAGGAAGTGAATATTTAAAGTAGTGGATGGAGTGCTGATCAAGTGATCTGCTTTGTCCTGGATGGTGTTGAGTTTCTTTGGTGTTGTTGGAGCTCCACTCATCCAGGCAAGTGGGGAGTATTACATCTCACTCCTGACTTGTGCCTTGTAGATGGTGGACAGGAGGTGAGTTACTTGCAGCAGAATTCCCAGATTCTGACCTGCTCTTGTAGCTACGGTATTTATATGACTGATCCAATTCAGTTTCTGCTCATTGGTAACCCCCCGGATGTTGATTGTGAAGGATTCAGCAATGGTAATGTCATTGCCTGTCAAGGGGAGATGGTTAGATTCACTCTTGTTGGAAATGGTCATTGCCTGGCATTTTTGTGGCGTGCATGTTACTTGCCACTTATCAGTCCAAGCCCAATCTTGCCCAGGTCTCTCTACATGTGGACACGGACTGCATCAGTATCTGAGGAGTTACTGATGCAACTGAACATTTTGCAATTATCAGTGAACATTTCCACTTCTGACCTTATGATGGAAGGAAGTTTATTGATTCTAGACAGATACATGAATGGGCAGGAAGAAAAGAGATACAGACCCTTAGAAAATAGGCGACATGTTTAGATAGAGGATCTGGATCGGCGCAGGCTTGGAGGGCCGAAGGGCCTGTTCCTGTGCTGTAATTTTCTTGGTTCTTTATTTGTTCTTTGATGAAGCAACTGAAGACGGTTGGGGCCGAGGACACTACCCTGAGGAACTCCTGAGCGATGTCTGGTACTGAGATGATTGGCCACCAACAACCAGCACCATATTCCTTTGCGCAAGGTATGACTCCAACCAGTGGAGATTTTTCTCCGTGATTGCCATTGACTTCAATTTTGCAAGGGCTCCTTGATGCCCTTGGCAAGAGCAGTCACTGTCACCTCACCTCACCTCCCGAATTCAGCTCTTCTGTCCATATTTGGGCCAAGGCCATAATGAGGTCAGGAACTAAGTGGCCCTGGCGGAACCCAAAATGAGCATTGGTGAGTAGGTTATGGCTGTGTAAGTGCTGCTTGATAGCACTGTCAACGACACCTTCCATCACTTTACTGATGATCAAGAGGAGGCTGATCGGGCAGGAATTGACCGGGTTGGATTTGTCCTGCCTTTTGTATACAGAACATACCTGGGCAATTTTCCACATTGCTGGGTAGATGCCAGTGTTGTACCTTGGCGGGCGATGTGGCTAGTTCTGGAGCACAAGTCTTTAGCACTGCAGCCAGGATGTTGTCAGTATCCAGAGCCTTCAGCCATTTCTTGATATCATGTGGAGTGAAGTGGATTTAGCTGAAGATTGGCACCTGTGATGCTGGGGACCTCAGGAGGAGGCCGAGATTGATCATCTACTTGGCACTTCTGGCTGAAGATGGTTGCAAATGATTCAACCTTGTATTTTGCACTGATATACTGGTCTCCCTTATCATTAAGGATGGGGATATTTGTGGAGCCTCGTCCTCCTGTTAATTGTTTAATTGTCCACCACCATTCAGGACTGGATGTGGCAGGACGGCAGAGCTTTGATCTGATCTGTTGGTTGTGAGATCACTCAGCTTTGTCTATTGCATGCTGCTTCCACTATATGACATGCAAGTAATCCTGTGTTGTAGCTTCACTCATTTTTAGGTCTGCTTGGTGCTGTTCCTGACATGCCCTCCTGCACACTTCATTGAACCACTATTGCTCCCTTGGCTTGATGGTAATGGTAGAGTGAGGGATATGCCAGGCCATGAGGTAACATATTGTGTTTAAATACAATTCTGCTGCTGCTGATGACCCACAGTGCCTCATGGATGCCCAGTTTTGAGCTGCCAGATCTGTTCATTTCTTCCCTCAGATGTAATTGAAAAAAAAATTCTGAAGAAATGCATGAACTAAATAAAAAGGAGAGAGAAATAAATACTGACAAAATGGATGGCCGAATTTGGAAGGTAAAAAGATTTCAGTTTTATTATTGATGAGTGAGAGGAATATATCACACTTTGGGGCTTCTGGAAGTGGATTTACTGATAATCTGAGGAATTGATAGGAAGCTGCTTCATAGTTGGTGGAACAAATTCCCGCCCTTGGGATGGAGCCAACAGCTGCATCCGTCCAATAACAGACAGAGTAGAAGTACTGTATCAGGCCTTGTTAGCTCAGTTGGTAGAGCATGAGACTTTTAATCTCAGGGTCTTGGATTTGAGACCCTTGTTGTGTGGTTGTTCTTCCCTTTTTCAGTCTTCATCAGCAGAGAGTTCAAGGAGTGTTTGAAATTAAATTCAACAACATCAGCAGATTTCAACTACTCCCACCCCGCCCCCTCCCAGTGTAATTGACAGGACTCTCAACCTCTGCCTTCCCCTTTCCCCTCCCTCCCAGAACTGCGACAGGGTTCCCCTTGTCCTCACTTTCCACCCCACCTGCCTCCACATCCAAAGGATCATCCTCCACCATTTCCGCCACCTCCAGCGTGATGCCACCACCAAACGCATCCTTCCCTCCCCTGTCAGCATTCCGAAGGGATTGTTCCCTCCGCGACACCCTGGTCCACTCCTCCATTACCCCCAATACCTCGTCCCCTTCCCAAGGCACCATCCCATGCAATCGCAGGAGATATAATACCTGCCCTTTTCCCTCCTCTCTGCTCATTATCTAAAGCCCCAAACACTCCTTTTAGGTGAAGCAGCAATTTACTTGTACTTCTTTCAATTATGTATACTGTATTCACTGCTCACAATGCGGTCTCCTCTAAACTGGGGAGACCAAACGCAAATTAGATGGAACACCTCTGCTCAGGCCGAAAGCATGATCCTGAGCTTCTGGTTGCTTGCCATTTCAACAGTCCCCCCTGCTCTCATGTCAACATTTCTGTCTTTGGCCTGTTCCAGTGTTCCAGTGAAAATCAACCCAAGCTCGAGGAGCAGCACCTGACCTTTTGATTCGGCACTCTACAGCCTTGTGGATTGAACATTGTGTTCAATAACATCAGAGCATGACTGGTGTCAGGCAACCACAAGCATTAACACACTCTTTGCCTTTGTCCCAGGACAGCTTTGTTATTTAATCTCTCCTGCCCTCTGCTCTCTCACATGCCCCTCCCCTTCACTTGTTTAAAACCTAATTCTTTTCTAACCTGTGTCAGTTCTGATGAAAGGTCACAGACCAGAAATGTTAACTCTGTTTCTCTCACCACAGATGCTGCCAGAGCTATTGAGTATTTCCAGCACTTTTTGTTTTTATTTCAGATTTCCAGCATCTGCAGTATTTTGCTTTTATTGTGTCAGAAAGTCTTTCCTTGATTCAGGACTCTTACCTCTCTCCAGAATCTCTCTGCTAAAGATTGAACTTTATCTCATTTCACTCACAGCTCAGGGTCAGTGTGGCACAGTGGGACTTCTGGTTGTCTCCCACTTCACAGTCCATCAGTCCTGAGAAAACAATGGGGAATATTACTCACATGTTGTGTTCTGTAACTTTTTACAAACACTTTAATGTATATATTGTCTTCCAAAGCAGTGACAGAATGGTGGCTTTTGTGTGTTGTTGAAATAGCTTTGTTGAGTTCGTACTGCACTAACAGTTAAACAGTTCTTGGTTCAATCCCAGGTTTTGGCACTTTCAACCTCTCCTGTGTCTTTTTCTTTGGCTCCAATTGTCAAGCTGCATGATTTGCTCTGAAATTAGCACCAGAGAACCAAGGCACCAGCGAGCATGAGGAGCTGAAATTAGCACAGATCAAATCCACTTAATATTTCTGACTGAAGATGGTTGCAAATGCTTCAGCTTCATCTTTTGCACTGACGTGCTCAGCACCACCATCATTGAGGATGTGAATGTTTTTGGAGCCTCCTCATCTTGTTAGTTATTTACTTATCCACCACCATTCACGACTGAATGTGGCAGGACTGTGGAGCTGTGATATGATCCCGAAGGAGATATCCGTGCGTGGAGTGACGGGATGTATGGAGAGTGATCCTGAAGAGGGTGTCCGAGCCTGGAGTGGAAGCTTTCCGTGGAGGTACAGGAGTAGGCCATTCAGCCCCACTGTTTTATAAAGGTTCAGCATAACTTATTTGCTTTTACTCTATGCCTCTATTAATAAAGCCAAGTGTCTTGTTTGCTCTTAGCAACCTTTTCAAACCTTGATCAAAAAAGATTGGTGTACATTGTCTCATTCTTCCTCCCAAACTGTATCACTTCACAATTCTCTGTGTAAAATTTTATCTGTTGTGTGAAAGCCCATTTTACCAGTGTATTTAAGTTCCTCTGAAGTGTGTTACTGTCACTGGCACAGGACGAAATTCACGAGCATTCTTTCATGCTATCTCCGTGGAAAGAGCAATCTTACACTCTAGCTCAAATTGGGATTTTGTGTGTTTCGTATCTTTCCTCATCCACCAATATAAGCACAAATCTGTCTCATAATGTACGGTCTAAGAATGTGTCAATGTTGCAATGTGGTGATAAATTCTTCAGTGTCACAATGTACTCACCAACTGTTTCACTACTTTTCTGTTTTCTGGATCCAAGTTTGTAGCTTTCCGCGATCTCGAGTGGATTAGGGTTGAGCCTCACTTCAACGAAGAAACGGAAAATTATGATTTAAAGATTACGCTGTCAATCATTCACATCTCTGTCTTCTCCTGAACTTCGAGTTCAAATTTGTTTGTGAAGTTGAGTCACACGTTAAGACAGCACAGTCTTTGTCTTTGTGAAGGAAGTGATTTGGGAATGGCTGTTTGAAACTGTCCCTTCTTGCACAGAAATTCAGTGCAAATACTTGATCACTTACAATTTCCTCGAGATAAATTTGTTCACAATCGCATTCGACACGGAAACTGCCTCAGCATTAATCTCACTGAAGCAGAATGTGACCGTGTTGAATGTTTCAGAATGTTGGTGCCGTTATTTGTCGCTTTTAACCGAGACCGGGACACAGGGAAAGGTTCATCCGAGTTTGGAATATATTATCATTCAGGAGCAAGAAGAATCAAAAGGAACAAAATAAGAAAACCCAGTCTCTGGATTTGAGAATCTGTAGATCCGCTTTGGGAAAGTGAATCAGAGCAGAATGAAGGGTGAACTGTCCAGAAGAGATGAAGACACAGCTCAGTCAACACGTTCCCCTGGTTTATGATGCTGGAACATTCCTCACACAGAAATGATTCAACCCAATGACAAACATTCTTCCAGCTGATAATTTATGCTACTGATTTAAGGACTGTCTCTTGTGGTTACCGAGTGACGACGAGAAGATATTAAACTTTGTTCTATTCAATCTAGCTGTGATGAAGTTTGAATTTTTCTACCTTTTATAAACAGTATTTGAAGGGTCTCGGTAACAATGTTCAGTGTTGATGAGAGTGGGGTCTGGGTGAGAAGCTGCTGAGTGTGACAGGGTCAGGACTGGATGCAGGAAGTTCTCTGACCGTCTCCCTCTATCTCTCTAATGGGTTTGAGTTGATTTACGACTGGTAGCTTTTATTTTACTTTTCTTATTTAGAGATACAGCACTGAAACAGGCCCTTCGGCCCACCGAATCTGTGCCAACCAGCAACCACCCATTTATACTAATCCTACATTAATCCCATATTCTCTACCACATCCCCACCATTCTCCAACCATGTACCGACACGAAGGAACAATTTCCAATGGCCAATTTACCTATCAACCTGCAAGTCTTTTGGAGGTGGAAGGAAACCAGAGCACCCGGCGGAAACCCACACAGACACAGGGAGAACTTACAAACTCCACACAGGCAGTACCCAGAACTGAATCCTGGTCGCTGGAGCTGTGAGGCTGCGGTGCTAACCATTGCGCCACTGTGCTGCTGTTGGTGTTTTGATAAATGAAGGAAGCTCCCTCCACCCATTTGTTTTTGACAGACAGTGTGGTGTAAGGATGTAAAGGGTTAATGCTGAAGATAGTGGGATCAACCCCTCCCACTGTCAGAGTGATGATGGAACAGTCACATGAAATGAAGTTTGGGAGAAGAGAAAGCAGCACCAAAGATGCTAGCTTAGCAGCCTTGATGAGTGTGTTTAGAGTATTGTGTAAATTAGAAAAGAGTTCTTAGTTCTTTCAGCAGGAACTGTGTCCAGAAAATATCGAGAAACTCACAATTTTATTATTCAGGAGTCGGAACACAGATATTAATTCCAAGTGACAGTTCTGAGACCAATTAACAAAAAAAGTAGAGAATAATATTGCTCACTGATTGAAATCCCCGAGTGAGGAGACAGTGAAACAGGTGATCTGTTGGGGCATCCTTCGATCCAGGGTTTCAGCAACATTTAATCTCCCTTTTTGGTGAAATTCTCTGTTATTTGCAACTTTTTTTATCAGCTTTGATGGGCGAGTGAAAAAACTGAAAAAATTGAACAGTTCCCTCCTTTCTTTTCTTCCTTCTTCTCTTCTTTCCATCATTTTCTCTTTTCTGTCCCAGATCAATATAATGATGAGAATCCCACTTTAATCTGCTGTTTCTGGTGTTTTATCCAATCCAATCAAAATTTCAACATTCCAATCAAATCTATTTGTTATTCCATAGTGTCTCTCCATGTGTTTTATTCTGTTGTATTCTCTCACAGTCTGTTTGATGATCAATGTTACATCTCACTCTCTGTTCTGGTGAAGATCAGAAGCAGTGATATCTGTTTACACCACCCGACAAGTCGGCCTGAGGCTGTGCCTCGCTGATCATGTGGTGTTTAAGCAATTCTTCCAGTCAGTTAGTTCAGTTGTCATTTCATGAGAAATTCGGTCATCATGACTTCGTCAGTGACCTGATGGTTCAGGTGTCTGAGTGATGTTAATCATGATGTGTTGAAATGATTGTATGTTCCAGTCTTTCCTTGGTGGGTTTTCACACTGAGTAGAAACGTGTTTGACATGGTCTGGAAATGTTTCACACCGCTCCATTCCCAACTTCATTAACTGACAGAAGATATATTTCCATCATTGCACATCTGGCTGCACAGCCAGAAACTGTGCTGAAGGTGACAGCTGCTCCTATGTAATTGACAAGGTGGCCGAGAGGTTAAGGCGATGTATTGCTGATCCATTGTGCTCTGTACTCGTGGGTTCGGACCCCATCCTTGTCGCTAGTTTGTGAACTGTTCAGTGTATTGTTAATGTGTGAAGTCAGCCTGGAAACTTGTCCATGTCCAGACAGTGATTCCAGAATTGGTTATACTTTATTAAAATTGAGACAGACAATTGGAATTCTTCACCCAAACTACACTGGAATGAAGATCAAATAGGGATCACGAAACGGAGCAGGATTTTTCCTCCCCTCCTTCCTTCCATCTTTACTTTCTCTCGATTTGCACCAAGTGAAAGACAAATGGGAAAAGCAAATGGCGAGGGAGCAGATGCAGAAAATTATCCTTTGGCAAGAAATTTATTTTCAAATCTTCTTGATAGATTAAGTGAGTGAGCAATGCTTTGGCAGATGGAATTTAAAATGAGGGGTCATCTACTACCTACGATAGATCAGAGTGTTTTTTTTTAAGAGGTGAGATGTTAGAAACGGCGGAGGAGCAGAGACGCGGATACTGAATTAATAAAAGCTCGTGGACTGGGAGAAAATAATGTGAAAAGTGAACAGAATATGAAGATTGGAACTCATGTTGCAGTGATATAAAGCTCTGTGCTCCTGAGGTAAATGTCCAAGCCCAGATTGTGGGGAATCTGTGGAGAGTGATTTGGTTTTTATTCATTCTGGGGTGTGAGTATCGCTGATAAGGCGAGCATTTATTACCCATTCCTATTGCCGTTGAGAAGGTGGTGGAGAGCTGCCTTCTTGAACTGATGCAGTCCATATGGTGCAGGAACACCCACAGTGCTATTGGCGAGGGAGTTCCAGGATTGTGACCCAACAATAGTGAAGAAATGGCGATATCGTTCCAAGTCAGGATGGTGAGTGTCTTGGAGGGGAACCTGCAGGTAGTGAGTTCCCATGCATCTGCTGCCCTTGTCCTTCGAGGTGGTAGTGGTCACGAGTTTGGAAGGTGCTGTTGAAGGATACTTGGCGAGTTGCTGCAGTGCATATGGAGATGGTACACACTGCAGCCACTGTGTACTGGTTGTGGAGGGATTGAATGTTTAAGGTGGCGGGTGAGGTGCCGATCAAGTGCGCTGCTTTGTCCTGGATGGTGTTGAGCTTCTTGAGTGTTGTTGAGTGGGATGTATTCCATCCCTCCTGTCTTGTGCCTTGTAGATGGTGGACAGGATTTGGGGTGTCAGGAGGTGAGATCCTTGCTGCAGAATTCGTAATCTCTGACCTGCGCTTATAGCCACAGCATAGATGTGACTGGTCTAGTTACGTTTCTGGTCAAGATATTGATGGTGGGGGATTTAACTATGATAATGCTTCTGAATATCAAAAGGTAGATTTTTTTTCTCTCTCATTGGAGATGTTCACTGCTTGGCACTTGTGTGGCCAGAAGGTTGCTTGTTACTTATCAGCACAAGCCTGAATGTTGTTCAGGTCTTGCTGCTTGCAGGCACAGACTGCTTCAGTATCTGAAGAGTTGTGAGTCATCATCTAACATTCCCACTTCTGACTTATGTTGAAGAGAAAGTCGTCAATGAAACAGCTGGGATGTTTGGCTCTACGACACAACCCTGAGAAACTCCTGAGGCAGTGTCCTGGGCTGAGATGATTGGCCTCCACTAACCACAACATCTTGTTTTGTGCGAGGTATGACTTCAACAAGTGGAGAGTTTTCCCCTTGATTCCCATTGACTTCAATTTTGTTAGGGATCCTTGATGCCACACTCACTCAAGGGCAATCACTCTCACCTCTCCTCTGGAATTCCACTCTTTCGTCTCTGTTTGGACCAAGCTGCAATGAGATCATACAAACATAAGATCAGAAGAACTAGTAGCAGGAGTAGGCCATTTGGCCCCTCGAGCTTGCTCCTCCATTCAATAGGATCATGGCTGACCTGATCACGACCTCAACCCCACTTTCTTGCCTGCCCACATAACCCTTGGCTCTCTTGTAGATAAAAATCTTGAAGACATTCAATGACCCAGCCTCCACTGCTCTCTGCGGGAAAGAATTCCAAAGATTAATGATCCTCTGAGAGAAGAAATTCCTTCTTAAATGAAAAACCCTAAATCTGAAACTGTGTCTCCTAGTTCTAGATTCCACCATGAGAGGAAACATCCTCTCAGCATCTACCCTGTCAAGCCCCCTCAGAATCTTATATGTCTCAATACGTTCACCTTTCATTTTTCTCAACTCCAATGAGTATCGGTCCAACCTGCTCAACGTTCCTCATAAGACAACACCTTCATCACAGGAATCAATCCAATGAACCTTCTCTCAACTGCCTCCAATGCAAGTATATCCCTCCTTAAATAAGGAGACCAAAACTGTACACAGTACTCTCGGTGTGGTTTCACCAGCACCATGTACATTTGCAGCAAGACTTCTCAACTTCTATACTCCATTCTCCTTGCAATAAAGGGTAATATTCCATTTGCCTTCCTAATTATTTGCTGTACCTGCATGGTAACTTTTTGTGATTCATGTACGAGGACACCCAGATCCTTCTACACCGCAGCATTCTGTAATCTCTCACAATTTAAATAATATTTTCCTTTTCTATTCTTCCTACCAAAGTGGATAAACTCACATTTTCCCACATTCTACTCCATCTGCCAAATTATTTCCTGGAGCTGAGAGACCCTGGCAGAATCTAAATTGAGCATCGATGATCAGATTATTGCTTAGTGCGTGGTGCTTGATAGCACTGTTGGTGCCATCTTCCATCACTTTGCTGATGATTGATAGTAGACTGATGGGGTGGCAATTGGTCAGATTGGATTTGTCCTGCATTTTTTTTATGGAGAGGGCACACTTGGGCAATTTTCCACATTGTCAAGTAGATGCCCGTGTTGTAGCTCTACTGGAACAGCTTGGCTGAGAGCGCAGCTTGTTCTGGAGCACAGGTCTTCAGTACTGGAGCCGGAATGTTGTTAGGGCCCATAGTCTTTGCTGTATCGAGTGTCTTCAGCTGTTTCTTGCCATTATGTGGAGTGAAGCAAATTGGCTGAAAACTGGAAGCTGTGATGCTGGGGACCTCAAGAGGCCGAGATGAATCATCCACTGAGCAATTTCTGACTGAAGATGGTTTCAAATGCTTCAGCTCCACCTTTTGCACTGACGTGCTCGGCTCCACCAACATTGAGGATAGGGATGTTTTTGGAGCCTCCTCATCTGGTTCGTTATTTAATTGTCCACCACCATTCATGACTGGATACCCAGTTTTTCAGGGCAGTGCCCTGGGCCCAACCATCCTCAGCAGTTTCATTGATGGCTTTCTCTTCAACATGAGTGAGAAGTGGGAATGTTCGCTGATGATTCACAGCTCCTCAGATACTGAAGCCGTCTGTGCCTGCAAGCAGCAAGACCTGAACAACATTCAGGCTTGAGCTGATAAGTGACAAGCAACATTCTTTGATCTGATCCTGAGGGAGATATCCGTGCGTGGAGCGGCGGGATGTATGGAGAGTGACGCTGAAGAGGATGTCTGAGCCTGGAGGGCAGAATCTGTGGAGAGTGGTCCTCAAAGGATGTCCATGTCTGGAGATTTAGGATCTCTGAAGAGGGTCTCCGAGCCCATAGTGCTGGGATCTATGGAGACTGATCCTGAAGTGGGTGTCCGAACCTGGAATGGCGGGATCTGTGGAGAGTGATCCTGAAGTGGGTGTCCGAGCCTGGAGTGGCAGGATCTGTGGAGAGTGATCCTGATGAGTGTGTGTAAACCTGGAATGGAAGCTTTCTGTGGAGGAACAGGTGGAGGCCATTCATTCCCAGTATTTTATAAAGGTTTAGCATAACCTATATGCTTTAACTCTATGCCTCTATTAATAAAGCCAAGTGTCCTGTTTGCTCTTCGCTACCTTTTCAATCCTTCTAACATTGGTGTACATTCTCTCTCTGCTCCTGCACCCAGTTTAGAATTGTAACATTTCATTTATATGGCATTCGTCCTTCCAAATTGAATCACTTCACACTTCTCTGTGTAAAATTTCATCTGTTCTGTGAAAGCCCATTTTACCATTTTTTTTAAGTTCCCCTGAAGTGTGTTACGATCACTGGCATAGGACAAAATTCCTGAGCATTCTTCGATGCTATCTCCATAGACAGAGCAATCTTTTACGCGAGCTCAAATGTAGGATTTTGTGTGTTTAGTATCTTATTTCACCCACCAACATAAGCACAAATATGTCACGTAAATCTTGTTCACTGCAGTCCCTGCTGCTGTTTGCTGCCTATATTTACAGACTTTTATCTCAACCTCGTCACCATGTTCTCTAATATATTCAAGGGGCATCAGCAGAGAAAATGTTCACCAAGCATGGCAAGTGCAAGGAAATGCTTTTTTATGTCATTACGTCATGAACATCATATACAAATTTTTACATGTGTGAATCATCAAGATGTGTCTTCATAAATGGAACCCCATCACAATAAACACTGTCACCTTTCAATGTTTAGCAGACAGGTTTGACGGCCTGATGTGTGTGATTCCCATATTAATGTGTTTGTACAAAGTTCGGGGAAAGATGGAGATATGAATAATTTACAGGGAAATCTTTTAAACATATTACCACATCTCTCACTCACAAAGATCTGCAAACACATGGATTCCAAAAGAACCTGAGTACAAAATCACCGAAAATAAACACAGCCAGAGAGACTTGCAATAACCTGTAGCTTAGGGAAAGTACATGATGTGATGGAACGGATTTTGTTTCTTTTAAAATATTTTTTGAAGAAGTCATACTCAAACTGAATAAATGTAGGACCAGTTCTTTTTCAAGAGGGCACCAAAAGAACCAATTTGGCAACGATGTTTACTGGTTGTCACATAATTCAAGTTAAATATAGAGCAGAAACCCTGGTAACAGGGAGAAATGTGGTTAGTCAAGTCAGTCGTGCCCCTTGATTGGACAAGCTTGGCAGCAGCAGCGCAAACCTAAGAAGGCAGAAAACTCACAACCTTTGGTTGTAGCATTCAGTGTGTTTTACCTGCTGGAGTGAGCAGCTGATAAAGTTAGCCTGAAGAATCGTCAAGGAAGGAGAGAAGACCACAACCCAGTTTGTTTTCCAGAAAATCTTTAAAAGACGCTGAGAAGTCTACTGAGTTAATTCATCTTGTCGCATGTCTTTGAAGAAGGCCTGCTAAAATTAATTCTCAATGCCTTCTGAAAAGAACTGATCTAAAATACCCGAGTGACCTGTCTACGTATACTCGGACGTTAGACTGTATTCCAGTTTTGGAGCAACATATCTCATCTGATGATTTCTTCAAAAATGAGCAAATAAACAGCCTAAGAGGTTTTTTTTGTCTGTAACAGAGTGCTGAATTTTAAAAAAAATCCCTTTTATTTTTTTAGCTATCCGGTGTGTGTGTGTGTGCGTGTGGCTCGAAGATAAAAAAAGGACTTTAAAAGTTGGTAAAGGTGAAAAAGGAACTTTTAAAATTTCCACCTGTGTGTTTATGCTTTACTTCATGACTAGTTAAAACTTGTTTGACAATAAATGGATAATTTTGTTCTTCATTAAAGAAACCTGGTCAGTGTCTTCTATTCTGGGAAAAATAGAGCATTTGATTGACTGTATCAGTATGTGGGAAAAGTTCACAGAGATGTTGTGACCTGTGGAGAAGTGGGATGAGAATAAAGAGTGCCCTCCTCTGCCCTTAGTTGTCACAGCACTTGTGATCTGGCTCAGCAGCTTAATTGGTTCGAGTGTTTGTCTTATAATCAGAAAATCTTGGATTCATATCCTTGCTTGAAAAGTTTAGCTATCAATCATTTACATCCATTTTCTTGTGAACTTTAACTTTTCTTATGAATTTCATTCACAAAAGAAAACAGCTCAGTGCTTGCCTTTGTGAAGGATGTGAGTTTGAAATGGTTGTTCCTGCTCGTACAGATGTTCAGTGCTAATATTTCGACGGCAACTTAATCCCCGACAATTTTTTTGAGAGCAATGTGTTTGCAGTTGCATTTAACCTGGAAAACAGCTCAACATTAATCTCACTGAAGGAAAGTGTGACCGTGTTGTATGTTTCAGAGTGTTTGTGCCGTTTTGTGTCTCTTTTAACCAAGACTATAACACGACGCAAAGGGGAGGGTTGATCCGAGGTTTAGAATATATTATTCAGTCAGGAGCAAGAAAAATCAAAAGGAACAAAATAAGAAAACCCAGTCTCCAGATTTGAGAATCTGTAGATCCGCTTTGGGAAAGTGAATCAGAGCAGAATGAAGGGTGAACTGTCCGACTGCCCAGAAGAGATGAAGACACAGCTCAGTCAGCACGTTCCCCTGGTTTATGATGCTGG
Organism: Heterodontus francisci; assembly: GCF_036365525.1. Taxonomy (NCBI): domain Eukaryota; kingdom Metazoa; phylum Chordata; class Chondrichthyes; order Heterodontiformes; family Heterodontidae; genus Heterodontus; species Heterodontus francisci. The sequence continues at coordinate 16,681,275 of NW_027141852.1, forward strand.
AACATTCCTCACACAGAAATTATTCAATCAATATTCATCTGCCAAGTCGGTCTGAGGCTGTGCCTCTCTGATCACGTGGAGTTAAAGCAATTCTTCCAGTCAGTTAGTTCAGTAGTCATTTCATGAGAAATTCGAAGTCATCATGACTTCGTCAGTGACCTAATGGTTCAGGTGTCTGAGTGATGTTAATCATGATGTGATCAAATGATTGTATGTTCCAGTCTTTCCGTGGTGGGTTTTCACACTGAGCAGAAACGTGTTGGACATGGTCTGGAAATATATATTTTTTTTATTTCCAAAATATATTTTATTCATAAAAATCTGTAAAAATTACATTGCCAAACAGTATCCAAACAGCACCAAAAATACAAACATTGCAAGGGAGATCAGTTTCCTTCAATACTGTCATGAGTTCCTTCCCAACCCTTCCTTTTCACAATTGTCATGTCAATTACAGTTTTACATTTACAGCAATTGAGAATATTAACGATACAGTTCGAGTGGTTTCCCATGGATCCAGCCCCTCAGATCAGCTTGGTGGGGGGAGCTTACATGGTGGTCTTTCCCCATTGAGCCTTTGCTGTGGCTGCCCCAAGCTTTAGTGCGTCCCTCAACACGTAGTCCTGGACCTTCGAGTGTGCCAGTCTGCAACATTCGGTGGTGGACAACTCTTTGCGCTGGAAGACCACCAAGTTTTGGGCAGACCAAAGAGTGTCTTTCACCGAATTGATAGTCCTCCAGCAGCAGTTGTGGTTATCTCGGTGTGTGTCCCTTGGAACAGCCCGTAGAGCACAGACTCCTGTGTTACAGAGCTGCTTGGGATGAACCTCGACAAAAACCAATGCATCTCTTTCCACACCTGCTTTGCAAATACACATTCCAGAAGAAGCTGGGCAACCATCTCATCCCCACCGCAGACACTTCGAGGGCATTGTGCGGAGGGGGTGAGACTTCGGGCGTGCAGGAAGGATCTGACGGGGAGGGCTCTTCTCACCACCAGCCAAGCTACACCTTGGTGCTTGTTGGAAAGTTCTGGTGATGAGGCATTTCGCCAAATGATTTGGCAGTCTGCTCGGGTAACCATCCGACAGCATCCACCATCTCCTTTTCCCGTAATGCCTTGAGGACATTCCGTGCAGACCACTGCCTGATGGATTGGTGGTCAAAGGTGTTTTCCGCAGAAACTGTTCCACGAATGATTGGTGGTACGGCACAGTCCAACTAGATGGAGCGTTCCACGGCAATGCGACCAGGTCCTTCCTTCACAACACTGGGGACAGAGAGAATCTCAGCACGTAGTGACACTTGGTGTTGGCGTATTGGGGATCTGCACACAGCTTGATGCAGCCGCACACGAAGGTAGTCATCAGGATGAGGGTGATATTGGGTACATTATGCCCACCCTTATCCAGAGGTTTGAACATCATGTCCCTTTGGACCCGGTCCGTTTTGGATCCAGAAATGAAGCGGAAAATGACTCGGGTGATCGCCACAGCGCAGGAATGGGGTATGGGCCAGACCTGTGCCACTTACAGTAACAACGTGAGCGCGTCGCACCTGAGGACCAGGTTCTTACCCATAATGGAGAGAGTTGCTGCTCCCACATGCTCAGCTTGTGTTGTACCCTGGCTACTCGCTCCTTCCAGGTTTTGGTGCATGCCGCGGCCCTTCAGAACCATATCCCCAGCACCTTCAGGTAGTCTGACCTGACGGTGAAGGGGACAAAGGATCGGTCAGCCCAGTTCCCAAAGAACATGGCCTCTCTCTTGCCGTGATTAACGTTGGCTCCCAAGGCCAGTGCGAACTGGTCGCAGATGCTCATCAGTCTGCGCACAGACAGCGGGTTCGAGCAGAAGGCTGCGACGTCATCCATGTCCAGGGATGTTTTAACCTGTGTGCCTCCACTGTCTGGGATTGTCACCCCTCTTATGCTCGCATCCTTACTAATAGACTCAGCAAAGGGTTCAATACAGCAAATAAACAAGACAGGGGAGAGAGGACAACCCTGTCAGACTCCAGATTGGATCGGGAAACTTTCTGATTCCCACCCATTGATTGAGACTGTGCTACTGATGTTTGTGTAGAGCAGTTTGATCCAATTGCAGATTCCCTCCCCAAACCCCATTTTCGAAAGTACGTCCATCATGCAGTGGTGCGATATCCTAAAAAAGCCTTCTCCTGGTCCAGGCTGATGAGGTAGGTGTCCACCCTCCTGTCCCGTATGTGGGTGATCGTATCCCTGAGTGGGTAAAGTACAGGTCTGATCAGGGTGGATCACCAACTCCAGAGCAGACTTGACTCGACTGGCTATGACTTTTGACAGTATCTTGTAGTCTACATTAAGCAGTGAGATGGGCCGCCAATTTCTGATTTCTGCCCTCTCCCCCTTCCCCTTGTAGATGAGGGTGATGATGCCTTTCCTCATGGATTCTGACATGCTGCCGGCTAGGAGCATACTGTCGTATACTTCCAGCAGGTCCGGGCCGACCCAGTCCCACAGGGCCAAATACAGCTCAACCGGTAAGCCGTCGCTTCCGGGAGTTTTATTTATCTCGAAGGATTTGATGGCCTTAGTCAGCTCATCCAGAATTAGCGGTTTGTCCAGTCTCTCCCTCCTGCTGTCATCTAAGACCTCTGTGATAGATGACAGTAAGGACTGGGAGGTTCTGCTGTCTGTGGGCTTCGCGTCATACAGCCCAGCATAAAAGGATTTGCTGATCCTTAGTATGTCGGACTGCGAAGACATTACCGAGCCATCCTCTTCCTGCAGGCTGCTGATAACAGAGCTCTCTCTGTGTACCTTTTAGAAGAAGTAACACAAGCACATCTCATCCTGCTCAATGGAGCGGACTCTGGACTGGAAGATGATCTTGTAGGCCTCCGTGGCAAAGAGCGAGGCCTGCTGGCTCTTCACCTCATGAAGGTCCTCCTTGACCTTGACCCCCATCGACTGAAGCCAGAGCAGATTTTGCATACTTTTCTGGAGTCGTGACATTTCCATCTGTCTATCTCTCTCGCCCTCTGAACCCCTTTGAAGATAAAGAACCTCTTGATGTTCTCCTTGATCGCTTCCCACCACTGAACTGGAGACTCAAAGGTGGGGTTTCACGGTTCTCCAACCTTTGTAATCCATTTTGAGTTCCTCAACATTCTCTGGGGTTAGCAGTGTAGCATTGAGCTTCCATGTTCCCCTGCCAACCCGCTGGTCATCCTGTAAGTGAAAGTCAGCCAGTAAAAGGCAATGCTTGGAGAAGAACACCGGCTTGACGTCGGTGGATCTGACCGTGAAAACACGGGACACAAATAGGAAGTCAATCCTGGAATGGGCAGACCCGTCCGTTCTTGACCATGTGTATCTATGCTGCGCTCTGTCTGCAGGTTTGCTGAAGACGTCGTGCAGTTTGGCATCTTTTACTGTTTCTATTAAGGATCTGGACATAGCATCCAGTTTGCTGTCGTCTCTGCCGGATCATCCATTTGCATCGATGATGCCTTTGAAGTCACCGCCTAGGATGACCGGCCTGGATGTCGCCAGCAGCAGTGGGAGATGCTGGAAGACGGTCAGCTGCTCGCTGCATTGAACCGGGGCATAGACGTCAATCAACGAGAGCGGAGTATTGTTGTACATTACATCTGCTACGAGGTGATGACCGCCAAATGGTTCTCCAGGACACGGGAAGCATCCAGGAGCTCCCACATAGCACAGGAGGTGGACTCTCGAGGTTGAAGCCCCCCCTGCCATTCCTTTACGTTCACTGTTTTTCGGCTGCCGCATACGATGATGGGCCAAGTGGTCTCTTTCTCTGCCTTAAACCTTCTATGATTCTATGATTCTATGATGCTCACTAACATTATCCCCTTTTCATATACAGCACCACAGAGAGAGAGAGAATCAGTCCGACCATTCGTAACAGTGTGTCCATATCACACTGTATTACACATTCTTATGTATCATCAGAGACAGTATTAGTAACACAATAAAGTGCATACATATCATCCTAAATAATGGTATCCCAAACATATGTACAGCATTCGAGAGGGAGTGTCAATAGTGCATTTTCTATTCGTGTGTCCATATCACACCCAATAACTGGATCCCACGTTTTTATGGAGCACTAGAGACAGAGCTGAAAGTGAATAAGTGAGAGAGAGAGAGAGATCCCCATCAGCAGTTACAGGCTGACCTGGAAGCCTCATTTTATCTTGAAAGATCCGTGGGAGACAGACGGTGCAGTCTCATCTCTAACTGATATTGTGTCAGAAACAGACACATTATTATTCCTAGACTCTGGGTAACAGTTAGAGAGTGAGGTGAACAATGTTCCAAATTTAACGCTCTTGACCCTGTTGATCTCTGTAATCTCCCAGCTCACACCGTTCGATATGACTGTCAGTGAAGGACAGTTTCAATGTGATGACATTAATCTGGGACTGTTACTGTCAGATATTAACTCCTGCGCGATCGCAGCAAACACAGCGACTCCCTCGGAGGATTGCTTTGAGAAGACGGGTGAATGAAGAGCAAACACACTGCAGGGAATGATCTCAAACTGAGCTTCAGAAAGGGGGAATCCCCCAGCTTGAAACGTTCTCTGACCTTTCCCCACAGCCCCAGTTCCTTTGCTCAAACTCGGAGAAAACTGAACTGGGGAAAGTTCCAGTTTATTTTTGTCAGTTCCGATGAAGGGTCACTGACCCGAAACGTTAACTCTGCTTCACTTTTCACAGATACTGCCAGACCTGCTGAGTGGTTCCAGCATTTCTTGTTTTTATTTCAGATTTCCAGCATCCGCAGTATTTTGCTTTTATTCCAATTTATTTTTTTTGTAAATGAGTGGGGAAAGAAGCGCATGCGCGATGCGCCTCCTCCAGCCGTGTCCTTCTGCGTCATTTAATTAGTGAGCGGAAGAAGTTTGTTTGAAACAGACGGGAATGGAGACTTAGAGCCCCGGGGTAAGTGAGTAAACAGCAGTCTCCTTCCAGCAAGCACATTGCTTTGAGAGCCTGTCCGCAGAGGGGCTCAGAGATCAGCATTGACAACGGAGCAAGTTCAGGGGGAGTTGGGGGCTGTTTGTAAGAGGCGGAGTGGAGCAGGAACATGGAGTGAGCGCAGAAGGAGAAGCCTTTCTCAGGCTGTTTGTGGACAAGGTAACGGAGACAGAGCAGGAAGAAGCTGCTGTTGAAAATCATTGTTGTTTTCTCTCCTCAAACCTGTAATGCATGTTCATGGTTTAGCTCCAGTTTCACACTGTGTTGTTATTGAGCAGTGAATAGAGGGAACAGAGCCAGACAGTAGGGATGGGGACAGTTATGCAAACAACACCTATTGCTGGCGCCAGGTGAGTAGTGTCAAGGAAACATTTTAAACAGCAGCTGTCGGTTTCCGTTGAACGATTGATCCAAGAGAAACAAGGAAATGGCAGATACTCTGAACAAGAACTTTTCATCTGTCTTCACAGAAGTAGACACAAAAAACATCCCAAGAATAGTAGAAAATCAAGGGGAGTAAGGAGGGGGGACCTTAAAACATCACCATCGCGAGAAAAACATGTTTTTGGAAAACTAATGGGACTAAAGGTTGACAAGTCCCCTGGATCTGATGGCCTACATTCTAAGGTTTAAAAGAAGTGTCTGCATAGATAGTGGATGCTTTGGTTGTAATCTTCTTAAATTCCCTAGATCCTGCAACAGTTCCAGTGGATATTAAACTGCAAATGTAATGTCCCTGTTCAAGAAAGCAGTAAAGAGAAAGTAGGCAACGATAGGCCTGTTAGCCTAATGTCTGCCATTGAGAAAATGCTGGAACCAATGATTAAGTCAGTCATCTCAGAAAACATAGAAAAATTGGAGCAGGAGTAGGCCATTCGGCCCTGCTCTGCCATTCAAAAATGATCAAGTCTGATCGTATAATTCAGTACCCTCTTCCCGCTTTCTCCCCATATCCCTTGATCCCTTTTGTATTAAGAAATATATCTATCTCCTTCTTGAATATATTTAATGACTTGGCCTCCACTGCCTTCTGCAGTACAAAATCATGAGAGGTAAAGACAGGGTGGATAGCAAGAAGCTTTTTCCCAGAGTGGGGGATTCAATTATTAGGGGTCACGAGTTCAAAGTGAGAGGGGAAAAGTTTAGGGGGATATGCGTGGAAAGTTCTTTACGCAGGGGGTGGTGGGTGCCTGGAACGCGTTTCCAGCGGAGGTGGTAGACGTGGACACAATAGCGTCTTTTAAGATGTATCTAGACAGATACATGAATGGGCAGGAAGCAAAGAGATACAGACCCTTAGAAAATAGGCGACATGTTTAGATAGAGGATCTGGATCGGCGCAGGCTTGGAGGGCCGAAGGGCCTGTTCCTGTGCTGTAATTTTCTTTGTAGAGAATTCCACAAGTTCATCACCCTCTGAGTGAAAATATTTCTCCTCATCTCAGTTCTAAATGGCATACCCATATCCTGAGACCGTGACCCCTGATTCTGGACTCCCCAGCCATCAGGAACATCCTCCCTGCATATAGCCTGACTAGTGCTGTTAGAATTTTATAGGTTTCTATGAGATTCCCTCTCATTGTTCTAAACTCTAGTGAATATAGGCCTAGTCAACCCAATCACTCCTCATTGTCAATCCTGCCATCCCAGGAATCAGCCTGGTAAATCTTCTTTGCACTCCCTCCATGGCAAGAACATCCTTCCTCAGATAAGGAGACCAAAACTGCACACATTACTCCAGATGTGCTCTCACCAAAGCCCTGTATAACTGTAGGAAGACTTCCTTGCTCCTGTACTCAAATCCGCTTGCAATGAAGGCCAACATACCATTTGCCTTCCTAACTGCTTGCTGCACCTGAATATTTGCTTTCAGCGACTGGTGTACAAGGACACCCAGGTCTCTTTGTACCTCCCCCTTTCCCAATCTGTCACCATTCATATAATAATCTGCCTTTCTGTTTTTACAACCGAAGTGAATAACCTCACATTAATCCAAGTTATACTGCATCTGCCATGCATTTGCCCACTCACCCAACTTGTCCAAATCACATTGGAGCCTCTTTGCATACTCCTCACAACTCAGTTTCCTCCCCAGCTTTGTGTCGTCTGCAAACCTGGAAATGTTCCCTCACCCAAGTCATTAATATATATTGTGAATAGCTGGGGCCCAGGCACTGAGCCCTGTAGTACGCCACTCGTCACTGCCTGCCACCTGGCAAAAGGCCCGTTTATTCCTACTCTCTGTTTCCTGTTTGTCAACCAATTATCAATCAATGCCAGTATATTACCCCCAATCCCATCTGCTTTAATTTTGCACACGAACCTCTTATGTGGGACCTTATCAAAAGCCTTCTGAAAATCCAGATACAACACATCCACTGGTTCTCCCTTATCTATTCTACTAGTTCCATCCTCAAAAAGCTCCAGTACATTTGTTCAGCAAGATTTCCCTTTCGTTAACCCATGCTGTCTTTGTCCAAACCCGTTTATGCTTTCCAGGTGTTCTGCTACCACATCCTTTATAATAGACTCTCGCACTTTCCCCACTACTGATGTAAGGCTAACTGGTCCGTAATTCCCTGTTTTTTCTCTCTCTCCTTTTTTAAATAGTGAGGTTACATTTGCCACCCTCCAATCTGTAGAACATTTAGAAAATTATAATACAATCATGCAGAGTCAACATGGATTTATGAAAAGGAAATCAAGTTTCCCAACATTATTAGCGTTCTTTGAGGATGAAAGAAGCAGGGTAACTGAAGGGGAACCAGTAGATGTAGTGTATTTGTATTTTGAAAAGGCATTCGCCAAAGTGCCATGCAAAATGTTACTACACAAGGTAAGAGCTCGTGGTGTTAACGGGTACTATATTATTTATTTTATTTATTTAGAGATACAGTACTGAAACACGCCCTTCAGCCACCGTGTCTGTGCTGACCATCAACCACCCATTTATACTAATCCTACATTAATCCCATTACCCTCTCACATCCCCAACTTCCCTCAATTCCCCTACCACCTACCTATACTAGGGGCAATTTATAATGGCCAATTTACCTATCAACCTGCAAGTCTTTGGCTGTGGGAGGAAACCGGAGCACCCGGTGAAAACCCACGCAGACAAAGGGAGAACTTGCAAACTCTGCACAGGTAGTACCCAGAATCGAACCCAGGTCGCTGGTACTTGCTTACTAACAAGAAACAGAGAATTAGGAAAAAGGTGTCACTTTCAGGTTTGCAAACTGGAACTCGTGGAGTGCCACAGGGATCAGTGCTGGGGCCTCAACTACTTAGAGCCGACATTAATGATTTGGATGAAGGGATCGAGTGTATTGTAGCTAAATTTGCTGTTGATACAAAGAAAGGTGTGAAAGCAAGTTGTGCGGAGGACACAATGAGTCTGCAAAGACATAAAGACAAGTTAAGTGTGTGGGAAAAATTTGGCATATTAAGTATAATGTGGGAAAATGTGAGGTTATCCACTTTGGTATGATGTAGAGAAAAGCAGAATGTTATTTAAATAGATAGAGACTGCAGAATGCTGTGGTATAGAGGGATCTGAGTGTCCTCTTATATGAATCACAAAAAGTTAGCATGGAAGTACAGCAAGTAATTAGGAAGGCTATTGGAATTTTGGCCTTTATTGCAATGGGGTTGGAGTAGAAATGTAGGGAAGTATTGCTACCACTGTACAGCGTGTTGGTGAGACCACACCTTGAGTGTGTATACAGTTTTGGTCTCCTTATTTAAGGAGGAAAATACTTGCATTGGAGGTACATCAGGCAAACATCACTAGGTTATTTACAGGGATGAAGATGTTGTCTTATGAGGAACGTTTGACCTGGTTGTGCTACACTCATTGGAGTTTAGAAGAATGAGAGGTGATCATATGAAACATATAAGATACTGAAGGGGCTTGACAGGGTATTTACTGAGATGATGTTTCCCCTCATGAGGGAATCAAGAACTAGGGGGAACAGTTTCAACATAAGGGGGCTCCCATTTTCGATGGAATTGAAGAGGAATTTCTTCTCTCAAAGGGTTGTTGTTCTTTGGAATTCTCTACCCAAGAGGATGGTGGAGGCTGGTCATTGAATATATTCAAGGCTGAGTTAGACTGACTTTTGATTTACAAGGGAGTGAAGTGTTATTGGGACACGCAGGACAGTGGAGTTGAGACTATGATCAGATCTGCCATGATCTTATTGAATGGTGGAACAGACTTGAGTGGCGGAATGGCCTAATCCTGCTCCTAGTTATTATGTTCTTGCATTATAATGCCAGGTGGAATTAAAAACTTGACTTGTGCAAATATCCCTGCTCCAGCAGGTATTCCCATTCATGGAGCAGTGCAGATGTTGGGTTGTTCCTGGATGTCACTAAATTGTTATAAAACTACCAAAGAAAACCTGATCTGCAGAAGCTGAGTGCTGCAGTGGAATCAGACACTGACACTCTTTGTATTACTGATCATCCTGTGTGGTTGGTCATAATGATTATTAATTGAAATATTACATTCATGTCTTTTCTAGTTTCTACCTCAATTGATCTTGAGTTACAAGAGATATTTTTCTTTCCTTCTGTCAGCAAATACTTAAAGGAACCAGAAGGATTGTGATGATTTCCCAGCACAAGGATATGTACAGTCCACTCCTTCTAACACAGAGTAGGTACATTATCACTCCCAGCGCTCAGAGACACAGACAGGCCATGAGTTCCACAGTCACAGAGAGCAGAAGCAGTCAGACTCACACTGATCCCAAGTTCCAGAGACACATTTTCAATCCAGCAGACAATCAAACAAAGCAGGAGAGGCAGAAGTTGTTTCCAATTCACCCCAATTCAGTACTGCTGAAAGGTAGATCCATCAATCTCAGTTCAAAATCACACCCACTATCAGATTGAAAGGCACTGGATCAATCCCACAAGAGTGCACCCTAAGCTACAAATTAAATATGAGGTAGAGCAGCTGATGGAAACGTACAGAATGAATCCTAATAATGTAGCCCAGACTGCAGACTGAGTGACAGATTACAATGTAGTACAAACATCTGATACAGTATCAAAAGGAAAGTTACAGTATTATGTCAATTAGTGCACACTGCACTACACATTACATACCAATCCAATAATCTCTGCAAGAGCTGTACTGAATGATATCGTATCAATTGAATGATTCTGATTATACTGAGCATGCCATGTGTGAGTTTGAAATATATGTTGTCATTCACAAATGTGTTCATACAGTTGCAGACTAAATACTAGTCCAAAAAGCTGAGACCACAACTGAGTAAAACACACAGTTAAAATGTGCAGTGGTTTATATTTTAAAATACCAGTGAGACAAGAAAATAATGATACATTATGGTGTCCAACAAATAGTTCTCAATAGCATCCCGTAGATACATATTAAGTACAGGTACAGAAGAATTCCACACTCATGCAGCACCAGCGTCACATAGATACAGAATGTATCACGTTTGCAGACAATACCAGTAGCTGGGAGATACAAAATTCATCCCACTGTAATGGACTGTCCGAGAGACAGACACATAAAAAATAAATTGTAACACACATTCAGTACCAGAGACTGCCAAATGCAAAATGAGCACTGGATATGCACACGCAGACTGTACCAGAAACTGACTGATACAGAATGAGACCCACACTCATACGTAGTACCAGAGGCTAACTGGTAAAGAATAAATACAATATTCACTTCCAGGACCAGAAAATAATATATGCATAACAGATATCACTCACATACACGAGCAGAGATTGACAGACAACAGAATGAATCCCACAATCTCATTCAGTACCAGATACTGACAGGTACAGAATGAATCCCATACAGACTGTACTAGGCACTGAAAGACATAGGAAGAATTGCACAGTCACATACAATAGAAAACACTGACAGATACTGTAGGAGTCACATGCTCACAATCATTACCAGATACTGTTGAAAAGAGAGTTAATCCCACACTTGCATTCATTGCGAGAGACTGAGATACATAAAAGATATCCACACTCACATAGAGTAACAGAGACTGACATGCAGAACTTGAACCACACATATGCATGGTAGCAAAGTCTGAAAGGTATTGAGTCAATCCCACAATCAGATACAGTGTCAAAGACTGATAGGCATATTTGAGTTCACTTCCATAGAATAACAGAGATTTTCATGTACAGAATGAACCTTATTTCACATTCAGTCTGGATACTGATAGATACACAATGAATCCTACAATCATGTTCAATACCAAGTTCAGACAGACACCATATATACCCCCCACTTATTCACAGTATCATAGACTGACAGACACAGAGTGAATCACAAAATCAATTAATTTCAGAGACCAGCAGATAGAGAATTAATCTCACTCTCACAGAAAGAACCAGAGATTGACATATATACATTGATACCCAAGCTCACATAAAATGACAGACACATAATTAAAACCATGGCATATATAGTACTTTAGACTGACACATAGAGAATGAATCACACAGTCACATTCTGACTGTAAAGAGTGGTGCATACAGAATGAATCTCACACTCACATTTAGTTCCAGACACTGACAGATACAGAATGATATCCACATTCAGCCACAGTAGCAGATAGATACAGAAGCTGCCACGCATACAATACTCATGATTGACATACAGAATGAATCACACAATCACATTTAGTTTCAAAGACTGATACTCAAATAATCTCACACTCAGACACAGTACCACAGACAGATAGATGTCGAATTAAACTCGCTTTCACATAATGTACCAGAAAGTGTCAAAATTAATCTCATAAAGTACAAAAGATGGATGGAATTTGTCTCACACTCAATGTAATCACCTACACTGAGCATGCCAAGCGCAAGACGGTCACTGCCATGTACGCTCTGAAACGGCACGGCCGCACTCTCTGCGGATTCGGCGGCTGAACAATTCGACCCTTTTCAGCAAACACAAAACAAAGGCTCTTCTAAGAGCCACCCACCGCCTCACAGAGCGAGCAGTGACCGAGAAACGGGAGCTGGGATAGGCTGTTTAGAACAGTTCAATCAATCTGAAATATTTCAGATTTCCAGCATTCGCAGTATTTTACTTTTAATTCTTTGTTCAATCAATCTGCTGTGTTCGGGATGAAAAAAAATGGAATCCCCGAATTTGACATTTCAGTTGCAGCAAGGATGTGCAGTGGATTTGATTTTCTAAACGGGCTGTGTAAACAGTGCCCGAGGCTCCACAGTTAGTTATTTCCCCAGTCGACACATGCCCTCAGTGAAAAGCCACATCACTCCTCCAGAATCACTCATTGTTTTCATAGAATTTCAAAATGATTTCGCTGCAATGAGGGAATCCGAGAGTTTTGCAGCAGCCGTTGAATCGGTCACTGGAAGCAGACCCACTTGTGATGTTATTTCCCCCGAGACGGTGTTTCCTGCACTGAAACTGACAGGGTTTGTGAAACTGATCAGTTTCAGCTCAGTCATTCAGGGACCTGGAATTCCCACAGTTTGAGCCCGCGCTCTCCCGAGCTCACTTCTGATTGGTCACCCTCTTCTCATTCACATGTCTTAACCAATCGCAGAGCTTCGAATTAGGAAATACAACAAATCACTGGCTTAAATTGGCAGACAGTTTGAATTCGAAAAAGCCGCCAATTTCAGTGTCGGAAAGAAGCGAATTGATGGAAAATCTGGCGTTAGTTTAAAGCTGTTCGGAAAATCGCGCCACGACTTTGTGCTGATTATAAGCGGAATAAAAAAAGTTTGTGATGGGTTAGATATATTACGTAGTTTTAATCTGTGACTTTTTGTCTACTTATCTGTAACTGGCGGTAAAAGACTCTATTCAGCAATCTGTCACGGGACAAATAACTCAAAATTGGTGTTGAAGTAATAAATTAGACAGGTTTGAGGGGACAGTGAGAAATCACTGAAACAGATGCTTAAACATTTGAAATAGTTCTCATTCGGTCCTGTTACTGACATTTTGGAATCAGACAGGAACCAGCCCTTTCACAGAGACTGTGGGTGGCTCTGAAAAGAGCCTTTGGTTTATTAGATGACATTTCGGCCGCTTTACTTTTTCTGGGAGCTCTGAGCGCTGGTTTTCTTGGGCAGCAGCACGGCCTGGATATTAGGCAGCACCCCACCCTGAGCGATAGTCACCCCTCCCAGCAGCTTGTTGAGCTCCTCGTCGTTGCGCACGGCCAGCTGCAGGTGTCTGGGAATGATGCGGGTCTTCTTGTTGCCCCGGGCCGCGTTGCCAGCCAGCTCGAGGATTTCAGCGGTCAGATACTCGAGCACAGCAGCCAGATAGACCGGGGCTCCGGCACCCACACGCTCAGCATAGTTGCCCTTTCTTAGGTGCCTGTGAACACGGCCCACCGGGAACTGCAGTCCAGCCCAGGATGAGCGAGACTTGGCCTTGGCCCGAGCTTTGCAGCTGGTCTTTCCTCTTCCAGACATTTCCACAATCTCACAAATGCTTTCACAAAGAATGAATAATTTCCGCAGCATTTACTTTACTTAGAGACTGAAAACTCTCTGCATTGGTCGCTACTAAATTCACCTCATTTGCCTATATTCTTCACCAATCAGGTCACTGACAAACAGAAGTGGGCGGGATTTACCGCCACAACATCAGAAGCAGAAAATTTGTCAATTTCAAAAAGCCCGCCAATTTCATTGTCGGAAAGGAGTGGATTAAAATAAATGTCATCCTTAGTCAAATATTTAAAATCCCTTCTCTTTATTTTGTTCTATTCAACTCTTTCCGTCACCAATTACAGACGCGGGTTTAAAATGTTGTTTAAATTGTGGATCTTTCTACAATTGCTTTCAAACTGTCCCGGGAGGTACTAAATCCCTGTTCACAGCACTTCCCTGAAGGGAAACATTCAGTTTATCTTCAATCAGAGTCCAGTGTCCTTCTCTGAAAAGAGGGAGCCGGATCGAGTCCTCAAACAGCCCTTAGTCTGCTGTGTAATAATCCCATTCCGGGCTGTAACACTGCGGAGAGTTGCTGTTCATAAAATGATGAATCGGTTCACATTTCAGGAATAGGGTGAAGGGACTGAGGTCTGACCCTTACCCCTGAAAGCAGCTGTTAATGCGGTCATTCAGGGGCTGTGCAAAACCACAATAACAGCTTTAAGCAAAAAAGTAAAGGCGGATGAGCGGATTATGGGTTTGAGTTCGGTTTATGGGACAGCAGACAAAAACACAGCAGTGGGACATTTATTATGTTACACATTGTCTTAAAATGATTTCATAGAGATGTTCGGATGCAGCTTTTTCAGAGAGATTGTGGGTGGCTCTTAAAAGAGCCGTTGTGTTTGGGATGTTTTTTCAGTCCATTGTGCAGTTTTACTTGGAGCTGGTGTACTTGGTCACCGCCTTTGTCCCTTCTGACACGGCGTGCTTGGCCAGCTCCCCGGGCAGCAGCAGGCGCACGGCGGTCTGGATCTCCCGGGAGCTGATGGTGCTGCGCTTGTTGTAATGGGCCAGGCGGGAAGCCTCACCCGCGATGCGCTCGAAAATATCGTTCACAAACGAGTTCATGATGCTCATGGCCTTGGAGGAGATGCCGGTGTCGGGGTGAACCTGCTTCATCACTTTGTAGATGTAGATGGAGTAACTCTCCTTCCTCGACTTTCTCCGCCTTTTGCCGCCCTTTGCTGACGGTTTACTCACAGTTTTCTTGGCGCCCTTCTTAGCAGCTGCTTTCTTCTTCTCCTCAACCATCTTCAGTTTCAATTTCAGACTCAGAAATAAACCAAACCCCTTCCGAGTGCGGATTAAATAGACAATCCCACAGCACTATGCTAATGAGGGATGGGGGAAAGTAAAGATTGTGATTGCGTGATTGGGAGTGATGTCACAATGGTTTTTTTATTGTAATTTTACAATTGGTCTCTTTCGCCATCCAATCAGATTAAATATTTGCAACCAATCACAAACACCCATACTGCAATCAGGAAGTATATTTCACAAAGACTCTCTCCAGCCCCAGTTTCTGTTGAAAGAGCCGCTCCCTGTGTGGAGCTTCCTGGAAATGTCCTGGCTGTTGTTGGGAGGACACTTATTGACTGATTCTGTGTCGTTGTGTCTCTGCTATTGCATGTGAGTGTGCAATTAATTTCATTTTTAGTCTAGACTACTGTGTTTGAGTGTTTTATGTAATTTGGTAACTCAGTCTCTGGTGCTGTATGGATTCATTCTGTCTCTGTCAGGTATTGTGTTTGAGTGTGAGGAGATGAGGTGGAGTGATGCAGCAAGGAAGATGGAAAAGAGCATTGGTGCCGATGACACAACCTTACTTGACCCCAGTTTGCACTCGGATTGGGTCAGTGATAGATCCGTTGGCAAGGATTACAGCTTGCATGTCGCAGTGCAGTATGTTTGAGGAGGACATTCCATAATCCCTCTCGGTTGGTAGAGTCGAAGGCCTTTGTCAGGTCAGAGAAGGCTATGTATAAAGGTTGCTGCTTCTCCTTACATTTTCTTGAAGTTGTCTTGCTGTGAAGATTATGTTCACTGTGCCTGTTGATGGACAGAATCCACATTGTGATTCCAGTAGGAGTTCTTCAGCCACGGGGAGGAGGCAGTTGAGAAGGACTCTTGTGATGACCTTCCCTGTAGTGGACAGCAGGGATACCCCTCTGTAGTTAACACAGTCGGTCGTGTCAACGTTTTTTAAAGTTGATCACAATGACCGCATCGCGGCGATCCCCTGACATGCTCTCCTCCTTCTAGATGAGGGAAATGAGACATGTATTTGTGTCGAGTGTTTCTCTGCCATATTTTAGAATTTTGATGTGAATTCCATCTATTCTGGCAGTCTTATTGTTTTTTAGCTGTCCATCTCTAGTATCATGTGTGAATGTGGGATTCATTCTGTACCTGTCACTCACTGGTACTTTGTGAAAGTGTGAGATACATTCTGTATCTGTCAGTCTTCGGTATTGTATGTGAGTGTGGAATACATTCTGTCAGTGGCACTGTGTCTGAGTATTTGATTCATTCTGTCAGTCTCTGGAATGTTATGTGATTTTGGACTTAGTCTTAATCTGTCAGTGGTTCTGTATGTGTGGAATTCAAGGTATATCTGTCAGTATCTCAGTGTGTGTGTGAGTTAATTCTTTATCTGTCAGTCTGTGGTGATTTATGTGAGTTTGGCAGTCACTGAATCTGCCAGGTACTGTAGGAGTATTTGAGAATGATTTTGTATGTGTCAGTCTTTGCTACTACATAGGAGTGTGGGATTAATTCTGTATCTGTCAGCCTTTGGTAGTGTGTGTGATTGTGGGATGAATTAATTCGCAGTCATTGGTGCCCAGTATGAATGTGGAAATCATTCTGTAACTCAGTCTGATATTGTTATGTGAGGGTAGAAATCACGTGTATCTTTCGATCCTGGGTGCTGACTGTGAGCATGGGATTCATTCTGTACCTGTCCGTGGTACTGTATCTATCTGTGGGATTAATTCTGTACCTTTCAGTCACTGGTATTGTGTATGAAAGTGGGATTAATTCTAGATCCACCACACATTGGTTGTGTGTGTGTGTGTGTGTAAGAACATAAGAAGATACGAAATAGGACAGGAGTAGACCATTTGGCCCATCAAGCCTGCTCTGCCACTCAATAAGATCATGGCAGTTCTGATTGTGGCCTTAACTTCACTTTCCTGCCTGCCCCCATAACCATTGACTCTGTTGTAGATCAAAAATCTGTCTATTGCTGCGTTGAATATATTCAATGACACAGCCTCCACAGTCCTCTGGAGAGCAGAATTCCAAAGATTAACAACCCTCTCAGAGAAGAAATTCCTCCTCATCTCCTTCTTGAAAGAGCGACTGCTCATCTTTATCTCTGGCCCCTAATTCTACAATCCCCCACAAGGAGAAACATCTACCTGTCCAGCCCACTGAGAATCTTACAGGTTTCAATAAGATCACCTCTCAATCTTCTAAACTCCAGTGAGTATAGGCCCAGCCTGCTCAACTTTTTTTCATAAGACAATCAAACATCCCAGCAATCAGCCGAGTGAACCTTCTTTGAAGTGATTCCAATGCAAGTAAATTCCTCCTTATTTAAGGAGACCAAAACTGTATGGGGATGGGATGTCACTATTGCCCTGTAAAGTTATGGCAAAACTTCCTTACTTTTATACTCCATTCCCCTTGCTAAAAATGCCAATTACTTGCGATACCTTCATGCTAACATTTTTGTAATTCATGTACCTGGACACCCAGATTCCTTGGTACAGCAGCATTCTGCAGTCTCTCTATATAAATAATATTCTGTTTTTCTATTCTACCTGCCAAAGTAGACAATCTCACATTTCCCCATATTATGCTCCATCTGCCAAATGTTTTCCCACTGACTTAACCTATCTATATCTCTTTGCAGACACATTTTGTCCTCCTCACAACTTTCTTTCCTACCTATCTTTGTACCATCTACAAATTTGGCAACAATATACTTGGTCCCTTCACTCAAGTTATTAATATAGACCATAAATAGTTGAGGCCCCAGCACTGTACCTGTGGCACTCCATTAGTTACAGTTTGCCAATCTGAATATGCTCCATTTATCCCCACTCTCTGTTTTCTGTGAGTTAGCCAATCCCATATCCATGTGTGGATAGTTTTCAGTTTGTATCTGTCAGTGCCTGGTACTCTATGTGAGTTTTGGACTCTTTCTCAATCTCTCAGTGCTACTATTTGTGTGTTAGGTTGCTTTAGATGACTCAGGCTGAGGTACTGTGAGTGAGTGCAATAATCAACCGATAGTTTTCAGCATCTGGCACTGAGCATGTGTTTCAGCATCACTATATCTGTCAATATCTGGTCAATATCTATATATCATTATATAACCTTCCATCCCTGGGACTGTTTGCAAGTCTGGATTCATTCTAGATAAAATGTCAGCACAGCAACAGGCCACTGATGTGGTTGGTTTTAAGCAGACAATATGTTTGAAGTTTTGCCAAGTATTAAATATCTGTCACTGTGAACATAATAGTGAAAGATAATGTGTCTTTCAATCTGATACAGGATTGATGTGCAAATGTAACTCAGGCTGTACTAATCAATTTGATCAGTGCCATTCAGTCTGAGGGAGAATCTTGGACTTGTGTGTAAAATGAGCTCAGTCTGGAATTGTACAGTGTCTTCCATCTGACACTATGAGGTTTTAGGACTGGTATGTAATTTATCGCTCAGACTAAACTCATCAAATTTATAATGTATCTTTTAGTTTCACAATCCGGATGAGTTTTAAACTGGAATCTGAGTTTGTATCTCAGGTTATACGATATTTCAGAATCTCTCAATCTGATTATGCACTTGAGATTTTGACTTGTATCTAATGTATATGTCTGGACACATTATGGGAATTAATACTGATAATAAACTCATCATGACCTGTGTAAATATTGGATCTCAGAAGATGTTTTTTTTTTAGAATTAGAATTAGAATTAGAACATTACAGCGCAGTACAGGCCTTCGGCCCTCGATGTTGCGCCGACCTGTGAAACCATCTGATCTACACTATTCCATTTTCATCCATATGTCTATCCAATGACCACTTAAATGCCCTTAAAGTTGGTGAATCTACTACTGCTGCAGGCAGGGCGTTCCATGCCCTTACTACTCTCTGAGTAAAGAAACTACCTCTCACATCTGTCCTATATCTATCACCCCTCAACTTGAAGCTATGTCCCCTCGTGTTTGCCATCACCATCCGAGGAAAAAGACGCTCACTTTCCACCCTATCTAACCCTCTGATTATCTTATATGTCTCTATTAAGTCACCTCTCCTCCTCCTTCTCTCCAACGAAAACAATCTCAAGTCCCTCAGCCTTTCCTCGTAAGACCTTCCCTCCATACCAGGCAACATCCTAGTAAATCTCCTCTGCACCCTTTCCATAGCTTCCACATCCTTCCTATAATGCGGTGACCAGAACTGCACGCAATACTCCAGGTGCGGTCTCACCAGAGTTTTGTACAGCTGCAGCATGACCTCGTGGCTCCGTAACTCGATCCCCCTACTAATAAAAGCTAACACACCATATGCCTTCTTAACAGCCCTATTAACCTGGGTAGCAACATTCAGGGATTTATGCACCTGGACACCAAGATCTCTCTGTTCATCTACACTGCCAAGAATCTTCCCATTAGCCCAGTACTCTGCATTCCTGTTACTCCTTCCAAAGTGAATCACCTCGCACTTTTCTGCATTAAACTCCATTTGCCATCTCTCAGCCCAGCTCTGCAGCCTATCTATGTCCCTCTGTACCCTACAACATCCTTTGGCACTATCCACAACTCCACCGACCTTAGTGTCATCTGCAAATTTACTAACCCACCCTTCTACACCCTCTTCCAGGTCATTTATAAAAATGACAAACAGCAGTGGCCCCAAAACAGATCCTTGCAGTACACCACTAGTAATTAAACTCCAGGATGAACATTTGCCATCAACCACCACCCTCTGTCTTCTTTCAGCTAGCCAATTTCTGATCCAAAGCTCTAAATCACCTTCAACCCCATACTTCCGTATTTTCTGCAATAGCCTACCGTGGGGAACCTTATCAAACGCCTTACTGAAATCCATATACACCACATCCACTGCTTTACCCTCATCCACCTGTTTGGTCACCTTCTCAAAAAACTCAATAAGGTTTGTGAGGCACGACCTACCCGTCACAAAACCGTGCTGACTATCTCTAATGAACTTATTCTTTTCAAGATGATTATAAATCCTGTCTCTTATAACCCTTTCCAACATTTTACCCACAACCGAAGTAAGGCTCACAGGTCTATAATTACCAGGGCTGTCTCTACTCCCCTTCTTGAACAAGGGGACAACATTTGCTATCCTCCAGTCTTCCGGCACTATTCCTGTCGACAATGACGACATAAAGATCAAGGACAAAGGCTCTGCAATCTCCTCCCTAGCTTCCCAGAGAATCCTAGGGTAAATCCCATCTGGCCCAGGGGACTTATCTATTTTCACACTTTCCAAAATTGCTAACACCTCCTCCTTGTGTAACCTCAATCCCATCTAGCCTAGTAGCCTGAATCTCAGTATTCTCCTCAACAACATTTTCTTTCTCTACTGTAAATACTGACACAAAATATTCATTTAGCACTTCCCTATCTCCTCTGATTCCACACACAACTTCCCATTACTATCCTTGATTGGCCCTAATCTAACTCTCATCATTCTTTTATTCCTAATATACCTATAGAAAGCCTTAGGGTTTTCCCTGATCCTATGCGCCAATGACTTCTCGTGTCCACTCCTTGCTGATCTTAGCTCTCCCTTTAGATCCTTCCTGGCGAGCTTGTAGCTCTCAAGCGCCCTAACTGAGCCTTCACGTCTCATCCTAACATAAGCCTTCTTCTTCCTCTTGACAAGCGCTTCAACTTCTTTAGTAAACCACGGCTCCCTCGCTCGACAACTTCCTCCCTGCCTGACAGGTACATACTTATCAAGGACACGCAGTAGCTGCTCCTTGAATGTTATTGAGGTTAATTCTGTAACTTTGAAACAGGAACAATGTGTCAGTTCTATGTGTGTTTAATTTGTAGCTGAGGTTGCACTATTGTGGGATTGACACACTGATAATTTGATAGTGGGTGATAATTTGGACTGGGATTTGTGTATCTACCTGTCAGTGGTACTGAGTTGGGGTGACATGGAAACAACGTCTGTCTCTCCTGCTCTATTTGATTGATGGATTGAAAATGTG
The DNA here is from genome assembly GCF_036365525.1 of Heterodontus francisci. NCBI lineage: Eukaryota > Metazoa > Chordata > Chondrichthyes > Heterodontiformes > Heterodontidae > Heterodontus > Heterodontus francisci. Next base: position 16,702,037 of record NW_027141852.1, read on the forward strand.
TCTCTGGAACTATTTCTGCCGTCTGAGACTGTGGAACTGATGACCTGTCTGTGTCTCTGCGCTCTGTGAGTGATAATGTACGGACTGTGTGTGAGAAGGAGCTGGTGACTCTCTTCCTTGTAACTTGGTGGAGGAAACATCACATTTATTCTGGTTCATTCAATTATTTGTCTGTTTGAACAAAAGTATGTTTGTAACTAAAATACAGGTGAGATCAAAGATACAGAGTTTTAATGAATTTAATCTCTCAAATAATAATGAGCCCCCACAAAGGAAGCCCAGTCATACAAATATTATCATTGTTTGACTGCATTGCAGTAACAGGTTCATCCCATTCTGTCTCCATCCCCCATCGACACAAAACCCGAGAATGGCCTCTCCCTTTCCCCACTCACTCCATGTTCCGGGACCAGTTCCAGCTCCAATCCGCCTCTTACAAACAGCCCCCGCCTCCCCCTGAACTTGCCCCGGACTCGATGCTGATCTCTGAGACAATCTGCGGACACGCTCCCAAAGCGATGTGCTGCTGGAAGGAGGCTGCTGTTTGCTCCCTTTCCCAGGGACCGGGATCTCTCCATTCGCGGCTGTTTTAAACCATCTTCTTCCGCTCACAGGCAGTGCTGGGGGAGGGGAGCGCTGGCGTCGATTTCTGCAACAATTCCGCAAACAGAAACATGGAAAATTTCCGGCGCAGAATGAGGCCATTCGGCCCATCGTGTCCGCGCCAGCTCAAAGAGAGCGATCCAGCCTGGTCCCGCAGTTTATTGTTATTGGACAGTGAAGTGTGGAAACAGAAACGGACAGTCAGAATGTGGGGAGTTACACAACGAGAATCTATTATAGGCACCAGGTGAGAAGTGTGAAGGACACATTTTAAACAGCGGCTGTTTGGTTTCGCTTGAACGGTTAGACCATGGGAGCGAGAACTGGAAATCTGACCTGTGTAAAAGTCCCTGCTCCGTCGGTCAGTCCCATTCATGGCCCAGTGGATTGTTTCTGGATGTCATTTAATTGTTGTAAAACGGCCAAAGCCCCTGGTATGCAGTAGCTGGGGGCTGAAGGACTGCAGTGGAATCAGACACTGTCTGTTTGTATTGCTGGGTTTCCTTTGTGATTGTTCACAATGATTATTACTTGAATAATTATTTTGATCTCTCTTGTAACTTCCACCACACCTCTTCCTGAATTAGAATAAATACTTTTTCTTTCTACAGGCAAATACTTGAAGGAAGCAGAATTAATATGCAGCCGGCTTCTCACACACAGTAAGTACAGTATCATTCAGAGAAAAAAGAGACATCAGTTCCACAATCACTGCCAGCAGTACTAGTCAGACTGGCACTGATCCCAAGTTCCAGAGACTAACAGTCAATCCAACAGTCACACAGAGCATGACAGACTGAAGTTGTTTCCATTTCACCCCAACTCTGTCCCACTGACAGGTAGATACATCAATCCCAGTCCAAAATCACATCCACTGTCAGATTGCAAGGCACTGTGTCACTCTCACAAGACAGCAGCCTGAACTACAAATTCAATGTCAGATAGAACAGACAAACAGTACCCGATTGTAAAGTACAGAATTAATCTCAATAATGTAACCAGACTGCAGACTGAGCTACATGTTACACACCACTCCACAAATCTCACCAATAGTCAGGCTGGAAGACACAGTATTAATTCCATTACTGCAAACTGAATGCACTGTTATCTACCAGGACATAAAACATATTGTAAAATGAAAGGACACAGACCTGAAATGTTAATTGTGTTTCTCCCTCCACAAATGCTGCCTAAACTGCTGAGTATTTCCAGCATTTTTGTTTATTTCAGATTTCCAGCATCTGCAGACTTTTGCTTTTATTTTATAGTTAAAGAAACATTGCATTTTTTTATTTATTTAGAGATACAGCACTGAAACAGTCTCTTCGGCCCACCGTGTCTGTGCCCACCAACAACCACCCATTTATACTAACCCGACAGTAATCCCTTATTCCCTATCACCTACCTGCACTTGGGGCAATTTACAATGGCCAATTTACTTATCACCTGCAAGTCTTCGGCTGTGGGAGGAAACCGGAGCACCCGGGGAAAACCCACACAGACACAGGGAGAACTTGCAAACTCCACACAGGCAGTACCCAGAATCGGATCGGGGTCTCTGGAGCTGTGAGGCTGCGGTGCTAACCACTGCGCCACTGTGTCTTCTCGAGACACCCCTTGAGAAGTGAGACTTTTTGCCCAGAGATGGGGCTCTGTGAGGTGAGAGTGACTGCCCTTGACATCAAGGCAGCCTTTGACGTGCATGGCAACAAGGCAGCCCTAGCAAAACCAGTGTAAATAGAAATCAGGGCAAAATGCTCTGCTGTTTGCAGTCATACCTGGCACTAAGGAAGATGGCTGTGGTTGTTCAGGTTAATCATCTCAGTCTCCGGCCATTACAGCTGGAATTCCTCAGAGAGGTGTTCTAGGCCCAACCATCTTCAGCAGCTTCATCAATGACCTTCCCTCCATCACAAGGCCAGAAGTGTGGATGTTTTCTGATGATTGCACAATGTTCAGCACCATTCATGACTCCTCAGATACTGAAGCAGCCCGTGTCCAGATGCAGCAAGACCTGGACAACGTCCAGGCTTGGGTTGATAAGTGGCAAGTAACATTGGCATCAGATAAGTGCCAGGCAATGACCATCTCAAACAAGAGAGAATCTAATCATCTCCCCTTGATGTTCAATGGCATTACCATCACTGAATCCCCCACCATTAACATTGACCATTGGTTACCATAGACCAGAAACTGAACTGGACCAACCATATAAATGCTGTGACTGCAAGAGCAGGTCAGAGGCTACGAATCTGCGGCGAGTAACTGACCTCCTGTTTCCCCACATCCGTCCACCATTCACAAGACACAAGTCAGGATTGTGATGGAATACTGTCCACTTGCCTGGATGAAGGCAGCTCCAACAACACTCAAGTAGCCTGTTTGATTGCCCACATCCACCACCTTCAATATTCACTCCATTCACCACTGATGCACAGTGGCAGCAGTGCGTACCAGCTAAAAGATGCACTGCAGCATCACACCAAGGCTTCTTCGACAGTACCTTCCAAACCCAGAACCTCCACCACCAACAAGGACAAGGGCAGCAGATGCATGGGAACACTACCACCTGCAAGTTCCCCTCCAAGCCACACACCATCCTGACTTGGAACTATATCACCATTCCTTCACTGTCGCTGGGTAAAAATCCTGGAACTCCCTTCCAAACAGCACTGCTGGAATTCCTGCGGCTCAAGGACTGCAGCGGCTTAAGAAGGCAGCTCACCACCACTTTGTCAAGGGCAATTTGGAATGGGCAATAAATGCTGGCATAGCCAGTGATGCCTACATCACACTAACAAATGAAAAAAGTGAGGAAATAGTGAAGGGCTTTTATAGAATACACAGAGACACGTTTCCACTTGTGGTGTCTGAAACGAGCCAAAAATATAAAATCGACATTCATAAAACCAATGAGGAATTCATGAAAAATGTATTTACGTAGTGAGTGGTTAGAATCTGGAATTTGCAACCACAGGGAGAGGTCGAGGCAAATAGTATTGATGCATTTAAGGGGAGGTGGAACAACTGTATGGGAAGAAAGGAATTGAGGGATATACAGAATGGGCTTTATTTTTGTTTATTTATGCATATGAAGCAGGGTGGCTGGAAATATGTGTAGAGCATAGAGAAGTTGGGACGATCCCAGTGCAGTGTTTTGTCTAGATGGATCTGCCCAGAATACTTGTGATGCAGGAGCTGGGAGCTTCAGTACTTCAGTGGAGACAGATACTGACACTGGTTTTCATTTGTGGGTGTTTTTAATGATTATTAATTGCGAAATTAAATTCACCTCTTTGATATTTTGCACCTCCCCTGTTCTTGAGTTAAGACATATTTTTTCTTCATACAGGCAAATACTTGAAGGTATCGTGATGAATGTGATGGTTGCTGCACTCGAGGCACAAGGAACAGTGCAGCCAGCTCCTCTCACACACAGTAGGTACATTATCACTCAGAGTACAGAGGGATAGACAGTTCATCAGTTCCCTAGTCTCAGACTGCAGAAGTAGTCAGGCCCACATTGATCCCGAGTTCCAGAGACACATTTTCAATCCAACAATCAAACAAAGCAGGAGAAAAATAAGTTGTTTCCATTTCACCCCAATTCAGTCCCATTGACAGTCAGATACATCAATCCCAGGTCAAAGTCACCCTCATTAACAGATTGAAATACAATGTGTCAATCTAAATATAATGCAGACTTCGCTATCAATTAAATATCAGATAGAATTGGCACACGGTATTGATTGAATGGCACAGAATCTCTTGTAATGCTGTACCCTGAGATTTAAATTAAATACCATACTCAAAGCTCACATCCATTCATGATAAAGGATGTTTAAACATCCCCATCGTGTCCCCTGAGATACAAGTTACATACAAGTCCAACATTCATTACAGTGAAAGTTTCTAAGGTGCTGAAAGATATTGTAACCTGAGACACAAATTAGATACCAGTTCAGAACTCACTCACACTGTGAAATGGAAAGATACAGAATCAATTCCATTAGTGTAGATTGATCTAAATATTATATACCATTCTAAAAACTCATACAATATCAAACTGAAATACAGTATCAATTCCATGAGTGTAGATTGATCTAAACATTGCCAGTCCAAAAATAAAACAGTATTAGATTAAGTAATGCTGATAGAAAGTGCAAACTGTGATGTAAATTAGATGCCTGAACTCACCCAGACTGCGGAATTTAAAAATACAGTCGACTGAGATACACATTATTTACCAGCCAAAAACATCTCAAACATTATCAGAGTGAAATAGATTATCAATTCCATTTGTGTGGACTGAAATCCACAGAACAAACCAGTAAAAAATCTCATACAGCGGTATGGTGGTTTTGTGGTGACATTACAGGACGAGTAATCCTGAAGCCTCCACTAATGGTCCAGAGAAACAAGTTCAATTTCCATTACAACAGCTGAGTAATTATAGTATCATAGAATCAAAGAAAGTTTAAGGCACAGAAAGAGGCCACTTGGCCCATCGTGTCTGTGCCAGATGAAAAACTTTCCACCCATTCTAATTCCACCTTCTAGCATTTGGTCTGTAGCCCTGCAGATTACAGCACTTGAATGTATATCCAAACTTCTTTTGAATGAATTGAGGCAGTGAGTTCCAGACCCCCACCACCCTCTGGCTGAAAAAAACTTTTCCTCATCTCCCCCGTAATCTTTCTGCCAATCACTTTAAATCTATTTCCCCTAGTCACTGACCTCTCTGCTAAGGTAAATAGGCCCTTCACTTCAACTCTATCCAGGCACCTCAAAATTTTGTATGTTTCAATGAGATTTCTCCTCAGCCTTCTCTGTGCCAAGGAGAACAGCCTCAGCCTATCCAGTCTTTCCTCATAGCTGCATTTTTCCAATCCCGGCAACATTCTCGTGAATCTCCTCTGTACCCTCTCTAGTGCAATTACATCCTTTCTGTAATAAGGTGATCAGAACTGCATACAGTATTCATTGTGGCCTGACTAATGATTTATACAGTTCCAGCATAACCTCCCTGCTCTTAAATCTATACCTCGGCTAATAAAGGAAAGGATTCCATTTGCCTTCTTACCACCTTATCGACCTGTCCTGCTACCTTCAGGGATCTGTGGGCATTTACTCCAAGGTCCCTCACTTCCTCTACACCTCTCAGTACTCTCCCATTAATTGTGTATTCCTTTGCCTTGTTTGACCTCCCCAAATGCAGCAACTCACACTTCTGAATTGAATTCTATTTGCCATTTTTCTGCCCATCTGACCAGACCATGAAGATCTTCCTGCAGCCTACAGCTATCCTCCTTGCTATTTACCACACAGCCAATCTTTGTGCCATCTGCAAACTCATACCCCCTACATTTACATCCATGTAGACTACATCAACTGCACTACCCTCATCTATCTTCCTTCTTAATTCTTCAAAATTTCGATCAAGTTGGGCAGACAAGATCTTCCCTTAACAAATCCATGCTGACTATCCTTGATTAATCTGTGCCTTTCGAAGTAACATTTTATTCTGTCTCTCAGAATAGATTCCAATAATTTGCCCAATACTGATGTTAGACTGACTGGCCTGTAATTATTTGGTCTCCCTCACTCCCTTTTTAAACAAAGGTACAACGTTAGCAGTCCTCCAATCCTCCATCACCACACCTGTATCCAGTGAGGTCTGGAAAATGATGATCAGCTCTTCTGCTATTTCCTCTCTTGCTTCTTTTTAACAGCCTGAGGTGCATTCCATCCGGCGCTCGTGATTTATCAACTTTCATATACACTAATCCCATTAATATGTCCTCTCTCCCTCTGTATGAATCATATCCATACTTCACACCCCTCTTCCTTATCTACAATATATGCATCTTCCCCCTCTTTTGTGAAGACAGATGCAAAGCATTTATTCAGAACAATGTCAGCATCTTCTGCTCTACACATAGGTTACCTTTTTGGTCTTTTCTGTGCCCTACTCTTTCCTTATTTATCCTTTTACTCTCAATGTATTGATAAAACATCTTTGGGTTCACCATGATTTTGATTGCCAATATTCTTTAATGCTCTCGCTTAACTTTCCGAATTTCAATGTTGGTTTCCCCCCTCCACATTCTATACTCCTCTCGGCTTTCTGTAGTATTCAGTTCTCTGTGTTGGGCATAAACGTTCCTTTACTGCCTTATTATACCCGTAAACTCCTTGACATCCATGGGGCTCTAGATTTGGCCTTCCCACCCTTTTTCTTTGTGGGAACATGTTGACTCCGAACCCCTTGAATCTCCCCTTTGAATTCTTCCCACTGCTGTGACACTGATTTACCGTCAAGTACCTGTTTCCAGTCCACTTTCGGTAAATCACTCTCCAGCTTAGTAAAGTTGGTCTTGCCCCAACTGAGAACTCTAACTCCTGTTCTGTCCTTGTCCTTTCCATAATTATATTAAAACTGACTGAATTATGATCACTACCACCAAAATGCTGTCCCACTGCCACTCCTTCCACCTGCCCCTCTTCATTTCCTAAAACTAAGTCTAAAACTTCACCCTCTCTTGTTGGACTTGCTACATATTGGCTAAAAAAGTACTCCTGAATGCACCTCAAGAATTCTGCTCCTTCAATTCCCTCCACACAAAAAGTATCCCAGTTAATGTTTGGGTGGTACAAATCCCCCACTGTTACTGCCCTATTGTTCTTGCACTTCTCAGCGATTTGCCTACATATCTGCTCTTCCATCTCCCTCTGACTGTTTAGGGGTCTATAGTACACTCCCAGCAGTGTGATTGCTTCTTGTTTGTTCCTCAGCTCAATCTATACGGTCTCATTTGATAAACCTTCCAACATATCATCCCTCCTCACAGCTGTAATAGTTTCTTTGACCAAAATTGCCACTCCCCCTCCTTTTTTATCCCCTTCCCTCTCACGTCTGAAAACCCTGTAACCAGGAAAATTGAGCTGCCATGCCTGTCCCTCCTTTAGCCATGTTTGTGTAATAGCTATGATATCATACTGCCATGTGTCTAACTGTGCCCTGAGCTCATCTGCTTCATTTGCTATACTCTTTGCATTGATTTAGATATCCTTGAGCACTGCCAACATTTTTTGTTTTGAATTTTCTAATCAGTGTTTCCTCTCTCTTCCAGACTCCATTAATTTTCTGCCTGCCATTTTTATTTCTGATTTTGTCCCATCTGACTCTACCTTCCAGTCCCCATCTCCCTGCCAAACTAGCTTAAACCCTTCCCAACAGCACTAGCAAAACATCCTGCAAGGAACTCCGTCCTGGCTCGGTTCAGGTGCAACCCGTCCAACCTGTCCCAAAAATCTAAAGTCCTCCCTCCTGCACCATTTTTCCAGCCACACGTTCATCTGTCTTATCCATCTATTCCTGTACATTCATCTGTCTTATCCATCTATTCCTGTACTCACTTGCACGTGGCACTGGGAGTAATCCGGAGATTATTACTTTTGATGTCCTGCTTGCTAATTTCTTACCTCACTCCCTAAGTTCTGACTGCAGCACAACATCCTTATATCTACCTATGTTGTTGGTTCTGATGTGGACTACCACTGCTGGCTGTTCACCCTCCCCCTTCAGGATGCTCTGTAACTGCTCAATGACATCTTTGACCCTGGCACCAGGGAGCCAACACTCCATTCCTGGATTCACGTCTGTGGCCATAGAAACACCTGATTGTTCCCTTGACGATTGAATCACCTATCACTATGGCTTTTCCAGTCTTCCCTGTACTCCCCTTTGCAGCTGAGTCACCCATGGTGTCATGGACTTGGCTCCGGCTGCACTCCCCAGGTGAAGCATCATTGTCCTCTGTATTCAGAACTGAATACCTGCTGGAGAGTGAGACGCACTCGGGGTGTCCTGCACTACCTGCCTGATTATTTTTGACTGCCTGGTGGTCACCCATTCCCTCTCTCCCTGCATACACTTAAGCTGTGGGGGGACCACATCTATAAACAAAGAACAGTACAGCACAGGAACAGACCATTCGGCCCTCCAAGCCCGCGCCGATCTTGATGCCTGTCTAAACTAAAACCTTCTGCACTTCAGGGGACCGTATCCCTCTCTTCCCATCCTATTCATGTATTTGTCAAGATGCGTCTTAAACATCGCTATCTTCCCTGCTTCCACCACCTTCCCCGGCAGCAAGTTCCAGGCACTCACCACCCTCTGTGTAAAGAACTTGCCTCGCATATCCCCTCTAAACTTTGCCACTCTCGCCTTAAACCTATGTCCCCTCGTAACTGACTCTGCCACCCTGTGAAAAAGCTTCTGACTATCCACTCTGTCTCTGCCACTCATAACTTTGTCAACCTCTATCATGTCGCCCCTCCACCTCCATTCTCAGTTTTGGGAAAAATAGAGTATATGACTGTATCAGTAAGTAGGAAAAGTTAAAATATGTTGTGACCAGTGGAGAAGTGTGATGAGAATAAACAGATCCTCCTCTGATTTCAACGACGCAATCATTTGTGATCTGGCTCTGTAGCTTAGTTGGTTAAAGCACCTGTCTAATAAACAGAAGAGACTGGGTTCAACTCCCAGCAGAGCCTTATTTCACATTTGTGGTATGCTTTAGAAGTTTCCTTATCAATCATTTATATCTCTGTTTTGTGAACTTGAACTTGGAATTCAAATTACATGATGAATTTCAGTCACAGGAGAAAACAGCCTTTGTGAAGGATGTGAGTTGGGAATGGCTGTTCCTCCTTGTCCAGAAATTCAGTGCTGATACGCCAAAGGCAACTTCTTTGATACAAATTTGATCACGGTTACATTCAATCTGGAAAACAGATCGACATTAATCTCACTGAAGGAAAGTGTGACTGCGTTGTATATTTCAGAGTGTTTGTGTCGTTATGTGTTGCTTTTAACCGAGACTGGGGACATGACGCAAGTGGGAGGGTTGATCCGAGGTTTGGAATATTTGTCAATCAGGAACAAGAAAAATCAAAGGAACCAAATAAGAAAACCTATGTCTCGTGGGTATTGAGAGACGGTGAGAAGATATTAAACTTTGTTCCATTCAATCCGGCTGCGATGAACTTTGAATTTTTCCGCCTTTTATAAACATTATTTGAAGGGTCTCTGTAACAATGTTCAGTGTTGATGAGAGTGGGGTCTGAGTGAGCAGCTGCTGAGTGTGACAGGGTCAGGACTGGATGCAGGAAGTGCTCTGACACTCTCGCTCTCTCTCTCTCTCTCTCTCTCTGATGGCTTTGAGTTGATTTTCAAGTGTTTGAATAAATGAAGGAAGTTCCCTCCACCCATTTGTTTGGACAGACAGTGTAGTATAAGGATGTAAAGGGTTAATGCTGAAGACAGTGGGATCAACCCCTCCCACTGTCAGAGTGGTGATGTAACAGTCACATGAGATGAGGTTTGGGAGAAGAGAGAGCAGCACCAAGGATGCTAGCTTAAGAGGTTTGATGAATGTGTATATAGTATTGTGTAAATTAGAAAAGAGTTCTTCGTTCTTTCAGCAGGAAATGTGTCCAGAAAATATTCAGGAGTCGGAATGCAGATATTAACTCCAAGTGACAGTTCTGGGTTCATTTAACAAAAAAAAGGTAGAGAATAATATTGCTCACTGATTGAAATCCCCAAGTGAGGAGACAGTTAAACAGGTGATCTGTTGGGGCATCCTTCGATCCAAGGTTTCGGCAGCATTTAATCTCCCTTTTTGGTGAAATTCTCTGTTATTTGCATCTTTTTTTAATCAGCTTTCATGGGTGAGTGAAAAACTCGAAAATACTGAACAGTTCCATTCTTCCTTCTTGCCATCAGTTTCTCTTTTCTGTTTCAGATCAATATAATGATGAGAATCCCAATTTCATCTGCTGTTTCTGGTGTTTTATCCATTCCAATCAAAATTCAACATTCCAATCAAATCTATTTGTTATTCCACAATGTCTCTCCATGTGTTTTATTCTGTTGTATTCTCTCACAGTTTGTTTGATGATCAATGTTACATCTCACTCTCTGTTCTGGTGAAGATCAGAAGCAGTGTTATCTGTTTGCAACACCCGACAAGTCTCGCCGATCATGTGGAATTAGGAACATCGAAACAAAGGAGCAGGAGTCGGCCATTCAGCCCATCGAGCCTACCCCACCATTCAATATGATCATGGCTGATCATCCACTTCAATGCCCTTTTTCCCCACACTTTCCTCATATTCCCTTATGTCATTTGTATTTAGAAATCTATCAATCTCTGCTTTAAACATACTCAATGACTGAGCTTCCACAGCCCTCTGGTGCACAGAATTCCAAAGATTCACAACCCTCCGAGTAAAGAAATTTCTCCTCATCTCTGTCCTAAGGAGCTTCCCCCTTATTTTGAAATTGCGTCCCCTGGTTCTCGACTCCCCAACCAGGGGAAACATCTTAGCTGCATCTACCCTCACTGTCCTTTCAATATTTTGTGGGTTTCAATGGGATCACCTCTCATTCTTCAAAACTCTAGAGAATACAGCCCCAGTTTCCCCAATCTCTCTTCATAGGACAATCCCACCATCCCAGGAACAAGTTTGATGAACCTTCATTGAACTCCCTCCATGGCAATAATATCCTGCGTAAGGTAAGGAGACCAAAACTGTACACAGTACTCCAAGTGCAGTCTAACCAAGGTTCTATACAATTGAAGCAAGAATTCACTACTCCTGTACTCAAATCCTCTTGTGATAAAGGCTAACATACTATTAGCCTTCCTAATTGCTTGCTGCACCTGCATGTTAGCTGTCAGTGACTTATTGACATGGACACCCAGGTCACCCTTACATTCTATACCTCAGTTAATAAAGGAAAGGATTCCATATACCTGCTGAACCAGCTTATTGACCTGTACTGCTACTTCAGGGATCTGTGGACATTCACTCCAACGTCCCTCACTTCCTCTGCACCATTCAGTGTTCTCCCATTAATTGTGGATTCCTTTGCCTTTTTTGACGCCTGCTCTCACTGTTCCCTGCTCTCCGAGTGAACTCATGCTCCCTCTCCTGGGCTCTTTATGCTCCACTCTGCTCTCACTGTTTCCAGCTCTCTTAATGTATCAATATTTATTTGCCTTGTGTTTAATTCAAAATATGGATTAACTGTATTTTACAGTTGTAGGTTTTATTTGGTAGTCCTGTACAAGTTGTGGATTGGTATTCAATAGTTAGCTCTGTGAAAACGATTGCGAATGAAAATATAACTTTCAATCTTATACATGGGCTGGTCTGCAAGCTCCAAGTCCTTCATTTTGTAGTAATGGAATTGATACTGTATCTTTCAGTCTTAATCTCTGTGGGATTTTTGAACTGGTATGTAATGCATAACTTGGTCTAACGTTCTGATGTACATTCTTGGGATTCAAAGGATGATAGGAAATTGGGGCATTAGACCATTCAGCCCATCAAGCCTGCTCCAATATTCAAACAGATCGTGACTGATCATCTATCTCTACGCCATTTTTCCCTGCTATCTCCATATCCCTTGATCCCGTTAGTATTTAGAAATCTATCGATTTCTGTCTTGAATATGTTCAATGATTGATATTGCACAGCCCACTGGGATAAAGAATTCCACAGATTTCTCACCCTCTGAGTAAAGAAATTCCTGCTCATCTCAGTCTCAAATGGCCTGCCCTTATTCTGAGACTGTGTCCCCTTGTTCTGGACTCACTAGACAGAGGAAACATCCTATCCATATCTACCCTGTCACACCCCATAAGAATTTTGTAAGTTTCAATGAGATCACCTTTCATTCTTCGAAACTCAAGAGAATTTCGGCCCAGTTTCTGCAGTCTCTCATCATAAGACAATCCCACCATCCCAGGGGATTAGTCTGGTGAATCTCTGTTGCACTCCCTCTGTGACAAGTCTATCCTTCCTTCAATAAGGAAACCAAAATAGTACAGAATACTCCAGGTGCAGTCTCAGCTAGACTTTATACAATTGAAGCAATACATGTTTAACCATGTACTCAAATACGCTTTCAATGAAGCCAACATCCCATTTGCCTTCCTAATTGCTTGCTGCACCTGCACACCAGCTTTTAGTGTCTCATGAACAAGGACACCCAGGTCCCTTTGGACATCGACACTTTTCAACCTCTCACCATTTAAGAAATACTCTGTCTTTCTGTTTATTCTACCAAAGTGGAGAACTTCACACTTATTTACATTATATTCCATCTGCCATGTTCTTGCCCATTCACTTACCCTGTCCAAATCCCCTTGAAGCCTCCTTGCATTCATTCTGTACCTTTCAATGAGGTAAATTGTGTCTGTTCTGTTTCAAGTTTTATATTTAAAATGTAACCATGGTGACAGACTTTATTTAGATCTGATAGTGAGTTTGTTTTTATACTGTGATTGATGTATCAACCTGTCAGCTGTACTGAATTGGAGTGAAATGGAAACAACTTCTGTCTGTCCTGCTGTTGTTTGACTGTTGGATTGAAAATGTGTCTCTCGATTTTGGGATCAGTGTCTGTCTGACTACTTTTATTTGTTCCAGTGGAACTGATGAGCTGGCAGTATCTCTGTGCTTTGGGAGTGATCCTGTACCGACTGTGTGTTGGAACGAGCTCGCTGCACTTTTCTTTGTGTCCAAGAATCACCACATCCAGTCAGGTTCCTTCATGTATTTTCCTGCAGGAATGAAAGAATTGATGAGGTAGAAGATACAAAAACGATCAATGTAATCGTCCCAATTATAATCATTATGAACAATCGCGAAATGAAAACCAGGAACACAAACAGTGTCAGTGTCTGACTCCACTGCAGCACTGCAGTATTCAGCTTCTGTTTACCAGGTGTTTGCAGTGGTTTTACAAGAAGTTTGTGACATTCAGAAACAACACAAGCCCTGAACTGCTCAATGACTGGGACTGTCCGATAGAGCAGTGACCTTCACACAGTCACATTTCTATTTCAACGAAAAAACCAGCAGCCACTATTTAAAATGTGCCTTTCACACTTCTCACCTGTTATCTGCAATATATGTTCTTTGTCTAACTGTCCACATCGTTATTTTGCAGCTATTTTCCCCCCACTGTTCACAATCCAACAAACAGTGAGAGACTGGAACTAAAGCAGGAAAATTCCCTCTCCTTTGGGTGGTGAAATTGTCAGTGATTTTCAATAGTGATTTCTTCCCATTGTGTCTCCCTGAGCCTGTACAGACACTGTCCGAGAATGAACTCTCCCTTCCCCGTGTCCCCGGCTCACTCCATGTTCCAGGAGCAGCTCCTGCTCCACAGTATCTGTTACAAACACTCTCCGACTCCCCCTCAACTTCCCACCACTCAATGCTAATCTCTGAGCACATCTGCGGACACGCTCCCAAAGCAGTGGCTGCTGGAAGCAGATGCTGTTTGTTCCCTTCCCCCGGGCCCGGGAAGTCTCCATTCGCAGCTAATTTAAAGCATCTTCCCCTGATTGAGTGAATGGCCTCACAGACTGGGTTGGGGAAGGATGCGCATGTGCGCCACTCCTCATTGTGACGTCCCACTGGGGGGCGGGGTTATGTCGCGCGTGCGCAGATCTTTGCAGCAATTCAGCATTCAAACATCAATGGGAACTTTCCCCATTTCACCCTCATCAAAGTCCCAAAGAAAGTGAAGAGGGGCCTGGACTGGAGGGAGGGAGGGGCGGTGCAGGGGGAACCTAGAACCCAGAAAGCTGCCCACTTGCCCCATTTGGATGCTCAATTTGCGGTCATTCCCTGCAGGGGGTTTGTTATTATTGAGCCCCTCCTGGTAAAACAATCCGATAGAAAGAGGGGAGAAAGGAGGGAGCCGGTGTGTTTGCTGGGACCTTGCAGAATTCATTTCAGCAGCAAAAGTCCCGGGTTATATTAACCCGAGTGAAACACGCTGTCAGTGAGAGGAAAACCGAACGGCCCTTTTCATCTTTTCATTGGAAACAAAGTAGAGCCGGAAGTGCGGCGAGCAGAGCAGACACACAAGCTCAATGACAGGAGAGCTCGGCCGTCCCTGAGTTTCAGCTCCCAGCTCTGACATTTCCTCATCCACACTGTCTTTACTGTGGATGTTCAGGGGTTCCTTGTCGGATCTGAGGACTGTATCCATGAAACATTCTGAGTCAGGAGATCCACACACTCTCTGTTATCAAGATTTATGGGCAGGAATGTTTCAAAACTTTGTCTATTAAATCATTGTATTATTCACAGAACGAATGAGGCAATCGGTTCATTATTCAGGCCTTGAACTTGGTTTGGGTAGACCGAAAAATGAGAGGTTCAGCACCTTTTCACTTCTTCACTATTGGCCTTGTGGCCTAATGGATAAAGCGTCTGACTTCGGTGTATTTAACAAGATTATCAGACGATTGTCGGTTCGAGTCCTGCCACGGACATTTTGGGCGATCAGTGTTTCGCACCGCAGCCTCACAGCTCCAGCGACCCGCGTTCAGTCCCTGTGCGCAGTTTGAGTTCTCCCTGTGACTGCGTGGGTTTCTTCGCACAGCCAAAGACTTGCAGATTGACAGGTAAATTGGCCATTGAAATTGCCCCCAGTGCAGGGAGGTGGGAGAAGAATGGTGGGGCTGTGATAGAGAACATGGGATTAATGTCAGATTAGTATAAATGGGTGGTTGTTGGTCGGCACAGACTTGATGGGCCGAAGGGCCTGTTTCAGTACTGCATCTATTAATAAATAACTGATTTTTTTGATGAAGTAATAGAATGGTTGATGAAGGGAAAGCAATGGATGTTGTCTATATGGATTTTAAGAAAGCGTTTGACAAACTACCACATAAAAGGCTGGGTAACAAAACTCAGGCTCCTGGAATAGGAGGGTCAGTATCTGCTTAGATTAAAAATGTATGAAATATCAAGAAAAGCGAGTTGTGGTATTTAGTTGTTTTTCAGAATGGAAGATGGTGAACAGTGATGTCCACAAGTGTCAGTGTCAGGACCACCATATATATAAATGACTTGAATATTGGAATCACAGAATCACAGAATTGTTACTACAAATTCACAATGCTTCCAATTTTCGTATCATCCATAAACTTTGAAATTCTGCCCTGTACACCAAGGTTTAGGTCATTAATATATATCAGGAAAGGCAAGGGTCCCAACACTGACTCCTGGGGAACTCCACAACAAACCTTCCTCTCGCCCGAAGAACATCCATTGATCACTACTCTTTGTTTCCTGTCACTCAGCCAATTCCATGTCCATGTTACTACTGTCCCTTTTATTCCATGAGTTATAACTTTGTTCACAAGTCTGTTGTGTTGCATTGTATCAAACTCCTTTTGAAAATCAATAAAAGCAAAATACTGCAGATGCTAGAAATCTGAAATGTAAACAAAAAGTGCTGGAAATACTCAGCAGGTCTGGCAACATCTGTGGAGAGAGAAACAGAGTTAATGTTTCAGGTCAGTGACCATTCAGATGCTGCCAGACCTTTTGAAAGTCCATGTAGACCACATCAACAGCATTGCCCTCATCATCCCTCTCTGTTACCTCATCAAAAAACTCCAGCAGGACAGTTAAACATGATTTTCCCTGAAGAAATCCATGCTGTCTTTCCTGAATTAACCCACATTTGTCCATGGGACTATTAATTTTGTCCCGAATTATTCTTTCGAGAAGTTTTCCCACCACCGACATTGAACTGACTGGGGAGTGAGACGAGGTGAGTTGCTTTAGCAGAGAGCCAACATGGGTTCGTGAGGCCGAATGGCCTCCTTCTGTGCTTTAGCCATTCTCTGATTGTATGATTCTAGCAGCAACTGTTGGTGGAGAGGCAGTGATGCAGGAATGGGTTGACAGAAAGGGGAAAGTCTGGGCTGGTGTGTGTTTGCAGCATTTGCAGCTTGTGTTCGGGTTTGTGAATAAAGGTGATTTGGAAGCTGTGTTCCAAATTGAAGTGTTTATTGGAAGCAAGAAGTTGATGTCAATGAAGAATAAAACGTGTTAAGATGAAGGGTGGTGTGATTGAGGATCGCAGTAAATATATTGTTGGTGAATTATTTGTGTTAATAAACTTCCACTGCACCCTCTGCTGCAGGCTGCTGTTTATATCCAGCTGTGTATTAGTGCTGTGTGTTAACTAGATAAATGTTTGTTTCAACGCTGTTTATAAAGCAATAGCATTGCACTCAAACAGTCCCAGACATAGCAACACACGTACAAAAGCAAAATACTGCAGATGCTGGAAATCTGAAACATAAACAGAAAATGCTTGAAATAGTCAGCAGGTCTGGCAGCATCTGTGGAGAAAGAAACAAAGTTAATGTGAGCGAAGGAAACAGACCTGAACTGTTAACTGTTTCTCTCTGCACAGATGCTGCCAGACCTACTGAGCATTTCCAGCATTTTCTGTTTTTATTACAGCAACACCTTTGATCAGCAGTAGCGGTGATAGTGCGAGCCAGGGGGCAGCCGGGAAGGTACGTTTCACTATAAAGTACTTACCTGACGATTCGGCGGACGCGGACACGGGGACTGCTGGGTAAGTGAACTTATATATTCGGGCAGTGGCGAAACCCGAAACACTACACGTGTCGTGTCTCCCACCCATCCTCCTCCTCCAACCAAAAAAAAGGACTCTTGTGTGGAGGGTTTGGTAAGGTAAGGTTTTCCTTTATATTTTTTTATTCTCTGTCGTCAATTTGGAGCAGAGGGGATGGAAGCTAGGGCAGTTGCATACTCCTCTTGCAGGATGTGGGAGGTAAGGGTCACCACTTGTGTCCCTGCTGACTTCACCTGTGAGAAGTGCACCCAACTCCAGCTCCTCACAGACCGCGTTAGGGAACGGGAGCTGGAGCTGGATGAACTTCGGATCATGCGGGAGGCAGAGGGGATGATAGAGAGCAGTTATAGGGAAGTCCTGACACCTAAGTCACAGGATAAAGGTTGCTGGGTGACCGTCAGGGGAGGGAAAGTGAATAGGCACACAGTGCAGGGATCCCCTGTGGCCGTTCCCCTCAAGAATAAGTATACCGTTTTGTATACGGTTGTGGGGGGGGGGGGGGACCTACCAGGGGAAAGCCACAGCGGCCAGGTCTCTGGCACTGAGCCTGGCTCTGCGGCTCAGAAGGGAAGGGTGGAGAATAGGAGAGCGATAGTGATAGGAGATTCAATGGTTAGAGGAACAGACAGGAGATTCTGTGGTCACGAACGAGACTCCCGGATGGTATGTTGCCTCCTGGGTGCCAGGGTCAGGGATGTCTCAGATCGAGTCTTTCGGATTCTTAAAGGGGAGGGGGAGCAGCCAGAAGTCGTGGTACATATGACATAGCTAGGAAAAGGGATGAGGACCTGAAAAGCGAATATAGGAGTTAGGTTGGAAGCTAAAAGGCAAGACGAGCAGAGTAGTAATCTCAGGATTGATACCGGTGCCACGTGCTAGTGAGGCTAGAAACAGAGAGCGAGTGCAGCTGAACACGTGGCTACAGAGCTGGTGTAGCAGGGAGGGCTTCAGTTATGTGGATCATTGGGATACCTTCTGGGGAAGGTGGGACCTGGACAAGAAGGACGGGTTGCATCTGAACTGGAGGGACACCAATATCCTGGGCGGGAGGTTTGCTAGAGCTCTTCGGGAGGGTTTAAACTAGTTTGGCAGAGGTATGGGAACCGGAGCTACGGATCAGTGGATGGGGTAGCTGTTGAACAGGCAGATACAGAGTGCAGAGAGTCTGTGAGGAAGGTTAGACAGTTGACAGGGCAAAGTTTCAGCCAGTATGATGGGTTGAAGTGTGTCTATTTTAATGCAAGAAGTGTCAGGAATAAGGGTGATGAACTTAGAGCATGGATCAGTACTTCGAGCTACGATGTTGTGGCCATTACGGACACTTGGAGATCACAGGGGCAGGAATGGATGTTGGATGTTCCGGGGTTTAGATGTTTCAAAAGGAATAGGGAGGGAGGTAAAAGAAGTGGGGGAGTTGCATTGTTAATCAGGGATAGTATCACAGCTGCAGAAAGGGAGGTCATCGAGGAGGGTTTGTCTACTGAGTCATTATGGGTGGAAGTCAGAAACAGGAAAGGAGCAGTCACTTTATTGGAAGTTTTCTATAGACCCCCCAATAGCAACAGAGACACGGAGGAACAGATTGGGAGGCAGATTTTGGAAAGGTGCAGAAGTAACAGGGTTGTTGTCATGGGTGACTTCAACTTCCCTAATATTGATTGGAACCTCCTTCGTGCAAATAGTTTGGATGGAGCAGTTTGTGTCAGGTGTGTCCAGGAAGGGTTCCTGACTCAATATGTAGATAAGCCGACTAGAGGGGAGGCTATGTTGGATTTGGTGCTTGGCAACGAACCAGGCCAGGTGGCAGATCTCTCGGTGGGAGAACATTTCGGTGATAGTGATCACAACTCCCGGACCTTTACTGTAGTCATGGAGAGGGACAGGAGCGGACGGGATGGCAAAATATTTAATTGGGGGTGGGGGAATTACAATGCTATTAGGCAGGAACTGGGGTGCATAAATTGGGAACAGATGTTCTCAGGGAAATGCACGACAGAAATGTGGAGGTTGTTTAGGGAGCACTTGCTGCGACTGCTGGATAGGTTTGTCCCGATGAGGCAAGGAAGGGATGGTAGGGTGAAGGAACCTTGGATGACAAGAAATGTGGAACAGCTAGTCAAGAGGAAGAAGGAAGCTTACTTAAGGTTGAGGAAGCAAGGATCAGACAGGGCTCCAGAGGGTTACAAGGTAGCCAGGAAGGAACTGAAGAATGGACTTAGGAGAGCTAGAAGGGGACATGAAAAAGTCTTGGCGGGTAGGATTAAGGAAAATCCCAATGCGTTCTACACTTATGTGAGGAACAAGAGGATGGCCAGACTGAGGGTAGGGCCGATCAGGGATAGTGGAGGGAACGTGTGCCTGGAGTCGGAGGAGGTAGGGGAGGTCCTAAATGAATACTTTGCTTCAGTATTCACTAGTGAGAGGGTTTTGGACCTTTGTGAGGACAGCGTGGAACAGGCTGATATGCTCGAACAGGTTGATGTTAAGAGGGAGGATGTGCTGGAAATTTTGAAAGACATGAGGACAGATAAGTCCCTGGGGCCAGCCGGGATATACCCAAGGATATTACGGGAAGCGAGGGAAGAGATTGCCGCGCCTTTGCCGATGATCTTTGCGTCCTCACTGTCCACTGGAGTAGTACCACATGATTGGAGGGTGGCAAATGTTATTCCCTTGTTCAAGAAAGGGAATAGGGATAACCCTGGGAATTATAGACCAGTCAGTCTTATGTCGGTAGTGGGTAAATTATTGGAGAGGATTCTGAGAGACAGGATTTATGATTAGTTGGAAAAGCATAGTTTGATTAGAGACAGTCAGCATGGCTTTGTGAGGGGCAGGTCATGCCTCACAAGACTTATTGAATTCTTTGAAGATGTGACAAAACACATCGATGAAGGAAGAGCAGTGGATGTGGTGTATATGGATTTTAGCAAGGAGTTTGATAAGGTTCCCCATGGTAGGCTCATTCAGAAAGTAAGGAGGCATGGGATGCAGGGAAAGTTGACTGTCTGGATACAGAATTGACTGGCCCATAGAAGACAGAGGGTGGTAGTAGATGGAAAGTATTCAGCCTGGAGCTCGGTGACCAGTGGTGTTCCGCAGGGATCTGTTCTGGGACCTCTGCGCTTTGTGATTTTTATAAATGACTTGGATGAGGAAGTGGAAGTCTGGGTTAGCAAGTTTGCCGATGACACGAAGGTTGCTGGAGTTGTGGATAGTGTGGAAGGCTGTTGTAGGTTGCAACGGGACATTGACAGGGTGCAGAGCTGGGCTGAGCAGTGGCAGATGGAGTTCAACCTGGAAAAGTGTGAAGTGATTCATTTTGGAAGTTCGAATTTGAATGCAGAATACAGGCTAAAAGACAGGATTCTTGGTAGTGTGGAGGAACAGAGGGATCTTGGGGCCCATGTCCATAGATCGCTCAAAGTTGCCACCCAAGTTTGATAGGGTTGTTAAGAAGGCGTATGGTGTGTTGGCTTTCATTAACAGGGGGATTGAGATTAAGAGCCGCGAGGTTATGCTGCAGCTCTATAAAGCCCTGGTTAGACCACACTTGGAATATTGTGTTCAGTTCTGGTCGTCTCATTATAGGAAGGATGTGGAAGCTTTAGAGAGGGTGCAGAGGAGATTTATCAGGATGCTGTCTGGACTGGAGAGCATGTCTTACGAAGAAAGGTTGAGGGTGCTGGGGCTTTTCCCATTGGAACGAAGAAGGATGAGAGGTGACTTGATAGAGGGGTACAAGATGATGATAGGCATAGATAGAGTGGATCGCCAGAGACTTTTTCCCAGGGTGGAAAGGGCTATCACCAGGGGGCATAATTTTAAGGTGATGGAGGAAGGTTTCGGGGAGATGTCAGAGGTAGGTTCTTTACACAGAGAGTGGTGGGTGCGTGGAATGCACTGCCAGCGGTGGTAGTAGAAGCAGATACATTAGGGACATTTAAGCGTCTCTTGGATAGGTACATGGATGATAGTAGAATGAAAGGTATGTAGGTAGTTTTGATCTTGGAGTAGGTTAAAGGTTCGGCACAACATCGTGGGCCGAAGGGCATGTACTGTGCTGTACTGTTCTATGTTCTATGTTCTCTAACACAGGTGTTTGGAGGCTCAGCCTGGCTACGCAATGTTACAAGGACGCTGAGTGACACCATCGACAACGGGACAGAGAGTAAAACACACAGAAAACTAATAGACTGTGAGGAAATAAAAGTGAGGAACGGAGAGAGAGAGACAGACAACGAAACTGAGATGGAGAAACAAGGCATTTGTATGATTGTGTTCTCCCTGTTGTGTAACGGTATTTCCTGTTGTGTAAATATGTTTTCTGTTGTGTAAAGATGTCTCCTGTTGTTGTGCAAAGGTTTTCCCTGTTATTGTTTTATTTTCTGTTGCTGACCGTCTCCTCACTGTGACCATTTGTCCTGGTTTTATTGTGGCCAACATCACCATCTGGTGGTGGAGAGGAGGCTCTGCAGGAAGGGGGTTGACAAAGTGGGAGAGACTCGGCTGGTCCGTGTTTGCAGCTTGTGTTCGTGTGAGCAAAAGTGAGTTGTTACTGATTGATGTGTTCACGAGAAGGAAAAAGCTGATCGCAATCGAGCGCATCTTGTTATTATGGGGAAACACTTGATGTTTTGAAAGTGAACTGTTTGTCTTCCGACCAAACATAAATAGCAGAGAATGGTTTCGATCCATCGACCCAGCACGCTTCCGCTGCGCCACTCTGCAAACTGCTGGTTTAAATTTTAGCTGCCTGTTCGTGAAATATGTTCATTTCCCCAATGTTTTTATAAAAATAGGATTGGAGTCGGATTTCTCAAGAATCCCGGACTCAGCAACACACGTGCTGACGGACTCACCCTCACTGCCCAATGACACAAGGACACAGAGTAACAGCACCGACAATGAGGCAGGCAGAGAAAGACACACAGAAAACCGGGTAGAGATCATTCGGACCCAGAAGGGAACAGACAGAGAAAGACACACAGAAAACCAGGAAGAGATTATCAGGACGCAGAAAGGAACAGACAGAGAAAGACACACAGAAAACCAGGAAGATATTATCAGGACTGAGAAAGGAACAGACAGAGAAAGGTACTGAGCAAACCAGCAAGAGACAGCGAAAGACTGATGAGTTATGTAATTGTGTTCTCTGTTGTGTAAAGATGTTCCCTGTGTTCTTTTAAAGATATTTCCTGCTGTGTAATATGTTCTCTGTTGTGTAACTATATTCGCTGTTGTGTAAAGATGTTCTCTGTTATTGTGTAAAATGGTTCCCTGTTGGGTAAAGATCTTCCCAGTTGTGTAAATATGATCCGTCTTGTGTAAAAGTGTTCCCGGTTGTTTAAATATGTTCCCTGCTCTGTAATGTAGAGCTGAGTCTGCACTAATGGAATTGCTACAGTATCTTCCAGTCTGATACTGTATGAGGGCTGGAATATGATCCAAAGCACAGTCTATACAAATTGAATTGCTATTGTATCTTTTAGTTTCACAATCCAGGGGAGTTTTAAACTGAAATCTCAGTTTGTATCTCAGGTTATGCTATCTTTCAGAATCTCTCAATCTGATGACGCACTTGAGATTTAGACTTAAGAAAGGATGTACTGGCATTGGAGGAGTTCAAAAGCGATTCACTCAGCTGATTCCTGGGATGAAGGGGTTGACTTATGAAGAACGGCTAAACAGGTTATTCATTCGTGTTTAGAAGAATGAGGGGTGATCTTTTTGAAACGTGCAAGATTCTGAGGGTGCTTAACAGGGTGAAGAAGGGTCTCTGACCTGAAACATTAACTCTGCTTCTCTCTTCACAGATGCTGCCAGACCTGCTGAGTATTTCCAGCATTTCTTGTTTTTATTAACAGGGTCGATGTTGAGAAGATGTTTCCACTAGTGGGGGAATCTCAAACTAGGCGACATAGTTACAGAATAAGGGGACACTCATTTAAACTGAGATGCAAAGGAATTTCTTCTCTCAGAGGGTAGTGAATGTCTGGAATTCTCTACCCCAGTCAGTATTGGAGGCTAAATCACTGAAAGTATTTAAAGAGGATGTAAATAGATTTTTGAAATATTGGAGAGTTGAGGTCTATGAAGAGCTGGCATGAAAGAGGAGTTGAGGTCTGGGGCAGATCAGCCATGATCTTACTGAATGGCAGGGCAGGCTTGAGGGGCCGAATGGCCTACTCCTGCTCCTATTTCTTCTGTTCTTATGTTATGTTATATCTAATGTATATGTCAGGATGCACTATGGGAATTAATACTGTAACTTATAAACTCATAATGTGTGTAAATATTGGGCTGATATTTAACTTGAATCTCAGAGTACACTATTGTGGTTAATTCTGTAAGTTTGAAAAGGGAACTCTGTGCCATAATGAAAACAAGAAATGCTGGAAATACTCAGCAGGTCAGGCAGCATCTGTACAGAGAGAAGCAAAGTTAACGTTTCAGGTCAGTGACCTTTCAGATGCTGCCAGACCTTTTGAAAGTCCATGTAGACCACATCAACAGCATTGCCCTCATCAACCCTCTCTGTTACCTCATCAAAATCTCCAGCAGGACAGTTAAACATGATTTTCCCTTAAGATATCCATGCTGGCTTTCTTGAATTAACCCACATTTGTCCATGGGACTATTAATTTTGTCCCGAATTATTCTTTCGAGAAGTTTTCCCACCTCCAAAATTGAACTGACTGGGGAGTGAAATGAGGTGAGTTGCTCTAACAGAGACAAAAACAAGAAATGCTGGATTCACTCAGCAGGTCTGGCAGCATCTGTGGAAAGAGAAGCAGAGTTAACGTTTCGGGTCAGTGACCCTTCCACAGATGCTGCCAGACCTGCTGAGTGAATCCAGCATTTCTTGTTTTTGTTTCAGATTTCCAGCATCCGCAGTATTTTGCTTTTATTTTAGTGCTCTAACAGAGAGCCAGCACGGGTTCGACAGGCTGAATGGCCTCCTTCCGTGCTGTCGCCATTCTATGATTGTATGATTCTAGCAACAACTGTTGGTGGACAGGCAGTGATGCAGAAATGGGTTGACAGGAAGGGGAAAGTCTGGGCTGGTGTGTGTTCGGGTTTGTGAATAAAGGTGATTTGGAAGCTGTGTTCCAAATTGAAGTGTTTACTGGAAGGAAGATGTTGATGCAAATAAAGAGTAAAACGTGTTAAGACGAAGCGTGGTGTGATTGGGGATAGCAGTAAATATAGTGTTGGTGAATTATTTGTGTTAATAAACTTCCACTGCGCCCTCTGCTGCAGGCTGCTGTTTATATCCAGCTGTGTATTAGTGCTGTGTGTTAGCGAGATAAATGTTTGTTTCAACGCTGTTTATAAAGCAATAGCATTGCACTCAAACAGTCCCAGACATAGCAACACACGTACAAAAGCAAAATACTGCGGATGCTGGAAATCTGAAACATAAACAGAAAATGCTTGAAATAGTCAGCAGGTCTGGCGGCATCTGTGGACAGAGAACAAAGTTAATGTGAGCTAAGGAAACAGATCTGAACTGTTAACTGTTTCTTTCTCCACAGATGCTGCCAGACCTACTGAGCATTTCCAGCATTTTCTGTTTTTATTACAGCAATACAGGTGTTGGGAGGCTCAGCCTGGCTACACAATGTTACAAGGACGCTGAGTAACACCATCGACAACGGGACAGAGAGAAAAACACACAGAAAACCAATAGACTGTGAGGAAGCAAAACTGAGGGACAGAGAGAGAGACAACGAGACTGAGACGGAGAAACAAGGCATTTGTATGATTGTGTTCTCCCTGTTGTCTAAAGGTATTTCCTGGTGTGTAAATATGTTTTCTGTTGTGTAAAGATGTCCCCTGTTGTTGTGTAAAGGTTTTCCCTGTTATTGTTTTATTTTCTGTGACTGACCGTCTCCTCACTGTGACCATTTGTCCTGGTTTTATTGTGGCCAACATCACCATCTGGTGGTGGAGAGGAGGCTCTGCAGGAAGGGGTTGACAAAGTGGGAGAGACTCGGCTGGTCCGTGTTTGCAGCTTGTGTTCGTGTGAGCAAATGTGATTTGTTACTGATTGATGTGTTCACTGGAAGGAAGAAGCTGATTGCAATAGAGTGCCTTTGGAAGCATCTTGTTATTATGGGGAAGTACTTGATGTTTTGAAAGTGAGCAATTTGCATTATTACGAAGCATAAATAGCAGAAAATGGTTTCGATCCATTGACCTCTGGGTTATGGGCCCAGCACGCTTCCACTGCGCCACTCTGCTAACTGCTGTTTTAAATTTTGGCTGCCCGTTAGTGAAATATGTTCATTTCCCCAATGTTTTGATAAAAATAGGATTGTCGTCGGATTTCTCAAGAATCCCGGACTCAGCAACACACATGCTGACGGACTCACCCTCACTGCGCAATGACACAAGGACACGGAGTAACAGCACCGACAATGAGGCAGGCAGAGAAAGACACACAGAAAACCAGGAAGATATTATCAGGACTCAGAAAGGAACAGACAGAGAACGGTACTGAGCAAACCAGCAAGAGACAGCGAAAGACTGATGAACACCACTTGGAGGGAGCACTGAGGGTGGCAAGGGTCCAGAATGTAGTCTGGCTGGGGGATTTCAATGTCTATCACCATGAGTGGCTCGGTAGCACCACTACTGACCATGCTGGCCGAGTCCTAACGGACATAGCTGCTCGATTGGGTCTGCGGTAGGTGGTGATGGAAAGAACAAGAGGGAAAAACATACTTGAACTCATCCTCACCAATCTGCCTGCCGCAGATGCATCGGTCCATGATAGTATTGGTAGGAGTGACCACTGCACAGTCCTTGTGGAGATGAAGTCCCGTCTGCACATTGAGGATACCCTCTATCGTGTTGTGTGCCACTACCACTGTGCTAAATGGGATAGATTTTGAACAGAACCAGCAATGTATAACTGGGCATCCATGAGGTGCTGTGGACCATTAGCAGCAGCAGAATTGTAGTCAACCACATTCTATAACCTCATGGCCCGGCATATTCCCCCACTCTAACATTACCAACAAGCTGGGGGATCAACCCTAATTCAATGAAGAGTGCAGGAGGGCATGCCAGGAGCAGCACCAGGCATACCTTGAAATGAGGCATCAGCCTGATGAAGCTACAGCCCAGGACTACTTTCATGCCAAACAGCAGAAGCAGCATGTAATAGACAGGGCTAAGTGATCCCACAACCAATGAATCAGATCTACACCCTGCCACATCCAATGATGAATGGTGGTGGACAATTAAACAACCAACAGGAGGAGGTGGCTCCACAAATATCCCCAACCTCAATGATGGGGGAGCCCAGCACATCAGTGCAAAAGATAAGGATGAAGAATTTGAAACAATCTGCAGCCAGAAGTGCTGGGTTGATGATCCATCTCGGCCTCCTTCTGAAGTCCCCAGCATCACAGATGCCAGTCTTCAGCCAATTCGATTCACTCAATGTGATATCAAGAAACGACTGAAGGCACTGAATACAGCAAAGGCTACGTGCCCTGACAATATTCCAGCAATAGTACTGAAGACCTGTGCTCCAGAACGTGCTGCGCCCCTAGCCAAGCTGTTCCAGTACAGGTACAATACTGGCATCTACCCGGCAATGTGGAAAATTGCCCAGGTATGTCCTGTACACAAATAGCAGGACAATTCCAACCCAGCCAATTGCTGCCAAATCAGTCTACTCTCAATCATCAGTATCGTGATGGAAGATGTCATCGACGGGGCACTTGCTTTGCAATAACCTGTTCAGTGACGCTCAGTTGGGTTCCGCCAGGGCCATTCAGCTCCTGACCTCATTACAGCCTTGGTTCAAACAAGGACAAAAGAGCTGAACTCAAGAGGTGAGGTGAGAGTGTCTGCCCTTGACATCAAGGTAGCATTTGACTGAGTATGGCATCAAGGAGCCAGAGCAAAACTGGAGTCAATGGGAATCAAGAGGAAAACTCTCCACTGGTTGGAATCGTACCTAGCACAAAGGAAAATGGTTGTGATTGTTGGAGGTCAATCATCTCAGCTCCAGGACATTACTGCTGGAGTTCCTCAGGGTAGTATCCTCGGCCCAACCTTCTTCACTACTTCATCAGTGACCTTCCTTCAATCATAAGGTCAGAAGTGGGGATGTTCACTGATGATTGCAAAATTTCGCACCATTCGCGACTCCTCAGATAGTGAAGCAGTCCATGTAGAAATGCAGCAAGACCTGGACAATATCCAGGCTTGGGCTGATAGGTGGCAAGTAACATTCGCGCCACACAAGTGCCAGGCAATGACCATCTCGAACAAGAGAGAATCTAACGATCTCCCATTGACATTCAACGGCATTACGATCGCTGAATCCCCCACTATCAACGTCCTGGGGGTTCCCATTGACCAGAAACTGAACTGGAGTAGCCTTATAAATAGTGTGACTACATGAGCTGGTCAGAGGGTAGGAATCATGCGGTGAGTAACTCACCTCCTGACTCCCCAAGCCTGTCCACCATTTACAAGGCACAAGTCTGGAGTGTGATGGAATACTATCCACTTGCCCGGATGGGTGCAGCTCCAACAACATTCAAGAAGCTCGACACCATCCAGGACAAAGCAACACGCTTGATTGGCACCCCGTCCACAACATTCACTCCCTTCACCACTGACGTACAGTGGCAGCAGTGTGTACCATCTACAAGATGCACAGCAACAATGCACCAAGGCTAGTCAGGCAGCACCTTCCAAACCTGCATCCACTACTGCCTAGAAGGACAAGGGCAGCAGATGCATGGGAATACCACCACCTGAAAGTTCTCCTCCAAGCTACACATCATCCTGACTTGGAACTATATCGCCATTCCTTCCTTCACTGTCGCTGGGTAAAAATCCTGGAACTCCCTTCCTAATAGCACTGTGGGTGTACCTACCCCACATGGACTGCAGTGGTTCAAGAAGGAAGCTCACCACCACCTTCTCATGGGCAATTAGGGATGGACAATAAATGCTGGCCTGGCTGGCGACTTCCACATCCCATGAAACAAATAATTAAATACAATAACAGCTCATCTCAATTCCTAGTATTTCTAAATCCCACCAGTCCAACATAAGCTGAACAATTATTGCATGTTGTGATTGACGGTCTGATCTGTAAACTGCACTGTATCACAGATTGCTGACATTTGCTAACTGGAAGTGAGAACTGCAAAATCGGGACAGTAGTTCACATAGTCTGTCAGTGTGAAAGAATCAGGCAATGTGAGGTAATAGAATTTGTCTGTAAATGTTACACTCACATTGCTTTATATTTTTATATTGAAAATAAAAGTAATCATTTCGTGAAAATAGTGACATGTTGTCCAAACTTTGGTAGCCAGTTGTTTTCGTCTTGCACTCAGCAGGGCAATCCACAAGAATACCAATTTAAGGGAAAACAACAACTTTCTTCTGTATGAGAAGAGAGTGCTGATTGGTTGGCAAGTGAACTCTGATTGGTCGAGGCATTGCCATTCAGAATGCATCAGTTTATGGTAACTGACAGATAACTGCCCAGCTTTGTCTGAAATTTAAACCAGGCAGCTTGACTCTGATTGGTCACGGCATTGCCCTGTGGAATGAGCCAGTGAATGGCTGTCACTTATTTTGTTTAGCTGAAACTGGCACAACATGTGTGCATGTTCTTTCTGTCTGCAAAGAACAGGGCCCTGTGTATTAATATATGTAGCTTACAGTATACACCAGTGCACCACACTGCGAGCCCTACTGACAGTCTTAAATCGGTTGTCAGTGTAATTCTTAGCACACT
Organism: Heterodontus francisci; assembly: GCF_036365525.1. Lineage (NCBI taxonomy): Eukaryota > Metazoa > Chordata > Chondrichthyes > Heterodontiformes > Heterodontidae > Heterodontus > Heterodontus francisci. The sequence continues at coordinate 16,730,923 of NW_027141852.1, forward strand.
GAGAATTATTTAGCAAATGTTGTCCTATTGTGGAATCACATCTCATGTTGGATACTGTGTTTTGAGTTTTGCAAGCACGGGTTGGTTGGGTTGGGCCCATTGCGAACAGCGGAAGGGACATGTTATTTGATACAATCCGCCAGTTTTGGGATGTACGGTCTAGAAACCTAGCATCACACTGGTATTGAAATTCATATATCACGTTACTTATTTGTGTGATAGGCAGGATGTCTCTTTTGCTTGACAGCAGCATCCTGTTAGTGGCGAACACCACACTTGTTGCTCCTGCATAGTAACAGCAGGAAACAGCTCGCTTCACCTGTTACTCAAATACTGGGGATATATTACCCTTCCAGGGTAATTTGAGGGAGACTGGGCACTTTTCAGGGCTCAAAATGACGTCCTTCAGCCCATTTATAAGTTTGTGTGATATACAGTGAGAAATGATCTGATCAGTGTAGCCATTGTAATGCAGGATGTCTTTGATTCGCCCTATTTCAGCTCAGCCCTATTTATGACGTTGTCGATAAGACCAATTTTATAGCGCGTGGAACTGTAATAATCCCAACGCGTGTATTGACCAGTGAAGGTAGGTTTGCGGTAGACCGTGGTAGAAAACCCCTTAGCAGATTTATCAACTAGTACATCAAGGAAAGGGAGCTCATTTGACTGCTCCATTCCAAAGGTGAATTTGAGTGTAGGATGGAGCCCATGAAGACGTGCAAGGAAATTATTTCATGCAGCTGCGGATTCAAATTTAGCAAACGTATCATCTACATATTGGAAATATGCAAGCGGTCGGAGGTTAGGTGTCATTCCCTTAAAAACAGTTTTGTCATGGAATCCAACAAAGATGTTTGTGAGAGCTGGGCCTAGAGGGGATCCCATGGCAACACCAGCAATGCATGGTGTCAATAAAACTGAACTCAACTGTGCAAGTTGCCGAGTTCATAAGTTCAATGAATACAGATTCACACAATGGTGACGGGTATAGATCACCATGATATAGCACTGCAGTGCAAATATCTATGGCTTCCTGAAGTGGTACATTGGTGAATGGGCTAGCAATGTCAAATGACACATGGACACGGCATTGCTATCGATATGCAAGTCCTGTATGGTCTTCGCAAATGTGAAGGAATCCTTCACTGTGCATGTGGAAAACTTGCTCAAAAACTGGTTGGAACAATTTGCCCAACCATTTGGCAAATTCATTTCAGGAAACTATTTACATTACTTCAAATAAAGGCAACACAACGACACAAAGAATTGAGCACAACGCTGAAAGTTTCACAGCAAATAGTCAAGTGAGAAAAGGATGAAATACAGAAAGAAAAAGCCTAAAATACTGAAAACACTCAGCCAGTCCGGAAACAACTGTGGAGAAGAGAAGCTCGGGTTAGTGGTCCAGTTCTGTGACCCTTCTATAGACCTGAAACATTGCTCCTACCTTCCTCTCTCCACAGATACTGCTGGAACTGCTGAGTGTTTCCAGAATCTTCTGTTATTATTCAGATTTCCAGTGTGTGCAGTATTTCTCTTTTTGAAAATAAAATATTCCCTGAGAGGAATGGAACGTTACATAAAAAATAGGAGTGGGCCATTCGGCCCATCGAAATAGCTCTGCCATTCAATAAGATCACAGCTGATTTCCTACATCAACTCCATCTTACCACACTAGCACAGATCCCTTGATTCCCTTAGTATCCAAAAACCTATCGATCTCTCTCTTGGATATACCCAACGAGCAACCACATCTCTCGAGTCACAGAGAGATACAGCACTGAAAAAGGCCCTTCGGCCCACCGAGTCTGTGCCGACCAACAACCACCCATTTATACTAATCCTACACTAATCCCATATTCCTACCACATCCCCACCGACCCTATATTTCCCTCCCACCTACCTAAACCAGGGACAATTTATCATGGCCAATTTACCTACCAACAAGTCTTTTGGCTTGTGGGAAGAAACCGGAGCACCTGGAGAAAACCCACACAGACACAGGGAGAACTTGCAAACTCCACCTAGGCAGTATCCAGAATTGAACCCGGGTTGCTGGAGCTGTGAGGCTGCGGTGCTAACCATTGCGCCACTGTGCCTCCCATAATGTGTGATCTCACCAAGGCTCTGTCTAATTGCAGTCAAACTTCTTTATTCTTATAAAAACTCTTCACAATGTTGAACACAACTATTAACTGCCATTCTGCTCTAAGAAGAAGGACCCCAGCTTCACACACCCCAGACCCCTATTCTTTCCACATTAGCTGAATTCCTGCATTTCTGATACCATTCCAGTAAATCTCCTCTGCACCCTCTCTGAGGCCTTGACATTCCTGCTAAAGTGTGGAGCATGGAATTAGACACAACGCTCTAACTGAGGCCTATAACCAGTGAGATTTCTAAAGGTCCAGCATAAATTCCTTGTCTGTGTCCCGTACTCCCATTTCTGGTTTCTGACTCAATGTCGGCTCTGAGCTGTTGAAACTGCCTGAATAAATATTTCCACCCAACAAAGCGCTCGGAATGTGAGAAGGGACAAAGTGAGTGACCAAGTACATCAACTCCAAGTAAAACTCCACCATGTAGTGAAAACACTCGAAACACAACGGCTCTTTTAAGAGCCACCCACAATCGCTCTGAAAAAGCTGCACCAACATCTCTCTAGAATTGGTTTATTTCATTGGGTTTAATGCTCAGTAACTCTCTGGAACTTTCTCACTGTCTTTGTGTTTTCTGTTTCAATCTGGTATGGAGATTCTGGGAAGATGAGTTTCACTGCCTGGGAGGATCTTTGTGGTTTTCCTGCAGAAACACAAAACAAAGTCTCTTTTCAGAGTCACCCACCGCCTCATAGGGACAGCAGTGACATGGGAACGGGAGCTGGGGTGTGTTTTATGCCGGAAATATCAGTTAATGATTTATGTTCAGCTCTCGTTATATTCCAATCTCTGAATTGAGCCTTTCCACCACACCAGGGTTATGGGGAGAGTTTTCATCGTTTCTTTTCTAAACGTACAGACGATGTTATAAAGTTGCTGATTTACCCAGATGGCGGATTCTCCCCTCACAGTGAAAAGTAACATCACACCTTCACATTATTTTATAATTGAATAATTAGTCAAATGGAATTATTTGTGATGTTATTTCCCCCGAGACGGTGTTTCCTGCAGTGAAACTGAGCAGTTTCAGCTCAGTCATTCAGGGACCTGGAATTCCTGCAGTTTGAACCCGCTGGAACCCCAGCCCACTTCTGATTGGTCACCCTCTTCTCATAAAGTCAGTGACAGCACATGAGGAGGCCATTCGCCCCATTGAGTCCATGACGGGTTTCCAATCTGTTCAATCCCCGACTCAATCCCCAAATCCCTGCATAATCCCTTTGGGTCAAAATAACCGTGTCAGGACTCGAACCTGCAATCCTTTGATAACATCATAGAATATATCGAAGTCAGACGCCTTATCCATTAGGCCACACAGCCATTATCTTACATGAACGATTCAATCAGAGAATCTCGAAGCACAAAATACAAAAAATCATTGGTTGAACCTGTCAACCTGGCACAATATTTGAATTTGTGAAAGCCGCCAATTTCACTGTGGAAAAGAAGTGATCGACTGGAAAAGTACATAAAAATCTATTTTCCCGTAGCGGTTTAAATAAACTTTTAAAACACAATTTTGCTTTTACCGACTCAAATTGCTGGTGCTATTTTATGAACAGCTTTATTTTGCCAATTTTTGTCAACTTCTCATCCGTAACTGACAGTAAAAGACTCCGTTCAGCAATCTTTCACGCGACAAATAACTCAAACTCGGTGTGGAAGTAATAAATTACAGACTATTGGCAATTCCCCTTCACACAGGCTTCAGGGGGACAGTGAGAAGCCACTGAAATAGTTGCTTCATCCTTTTAAAAGGTTCCCATTCTGTCCTGTTACTGACATGTTGGAATCAGATTTGTATTTAACAAGATATTTCTGTGAAAACAAAATCCTCAACAGACCAGCTGGGAATCTGGGAATCACTGTAGTAAAATTTTGATTAAGAAGACGGGACCGTCTCACCAGCAGCCGGGTTGCATTCCCCTCACATCCTTATACAGTGAGCAGCTCTTTCCCTCGAGATATAGACAGCAGCAGTTGGAAGTTCAGTAAAAGGATCGGTTCATTGAGACAAGTTTCTGACTGACAGGTGGTGCTGAATATTAATACAAGATGGTCCTGGAATGGGAAACAAGTGTCCAGAGTAGGGTCTGAAATCAGGACAGGGAAATGGCCAGCACCGACACAGATCATTTCATTATTACATTGATATCTGACTGTCTATAAGGAGAAGCGAGTTAAACACATGATGGTGAAAGGAATGGAAGATGATGCTGGTTGTTCTAGATGAAGAGGGATAGACAGAGGTGTGGGTACAGCAGACTTCAGACAGTAATCAGCCCTTTCAAATACTGTGGGTGGATCTGAAAAGAGCCTTTGGGATAGGGAAAAAAGCTCTTTGTTTAAAAACCCTCAAATAGCTACCTTGCAATTGGTCAGGTTACTAATGTTTTAGTTAGTGTAATTTATGAATAATTACTAATTAGAAAGTGCTGTTTGGACAGAGTGTAAAGCTGTGAGTTGATGTGTGAGGGACTTCACTGACTGGGGGAAGGAGGTGCTCTTTGGTCTCTTCTGCCTTTTCAGCCTCCATGGTATAGGGGAAGAAGCTGATCTGTGAGTAACTGGTAAATTATTCTACTTATTACACTTATGACACGAGCAATAATGAGTTTGTAAAGCTTAGTAATGGCAGGGCAGCTCGAAAAGTAAAAGTTCTAAATTGGGGGAAGGCAAATTTTACAAAACTGAGAGGTGATTTGGTGGATGTGGACTGGATACAACTACTTGAAGGAAACCCAAAGATGTTTTATCAGTCCATTAAGAGCAAGAGGATAACTAAGGAAAGGGTATGGCCTATCAGAGATGTACAAGGGAACTTCTGTGTGGATCCAGAAGATGTGGGCGGGGTTCTTAATGAGTTTTTTGTCTCTGCCTTCACAAAGGAGAGGGATGATGCAGACATTGTAGTAAAAGAAGAGGAGTGTGAAATATTAGATACGATAAGCATAATGCGAGTGGAAGTACTAGAGAGTCTGACATCCTTCAGAATGAATCAATCACCAGGGCCGGTTGGTTTGCATCTGAGGTTGTTAAAGGAAGCCAGGGAGTAAATAGTGGATGCGCTGAGGATCATCTTCAAATCCTCACTGGATATGGGGGAGGTGCCGGAGGATTGGAGCTCTGCGAACGTTGTACTATTATTTTAAAAGGATGTGGTAAGTCTGACCTCAGTGGTGGGTAAATTATTCGAATCAATTCTGAGGGACAGGATAAACTACCACTTAGAAAGGCACGGATTAATCAGGGATAGTCAGCATGGATTTGTTAAGGGAAGGTCATGTCTCACTAACTTTATTGAGTTTTTTGAGGAAGTAACAAGGAACATTGATGAGGATAGTGCGGTGGATGTGGTTTACATGGATTTTAGTAAGGCATTTGATAAGGTCCCACATGGCAGTCTGGTCAATAAAATGAAAGCCCATGGGATACAGGGGAATGTGGCAGGTTGGATCCAAAATTGACTCAGTGACAGCAAACAAAGGATAGTAGTCAACGGATGTTTTTGCAAATGGAAAGCGGTTTTTCGTGGCGTTCCACAGGGCTCAGTGTTGGGTCCCTTGCTGTTTGTGGTGTATATTACCACACGGGCAGCACAGTGGCGCAGCGGTTAGCACCGCAGCCTCACAGCTCCAACGACCCTGGTTCAATTCTGGGTACTGCCTGTGTGGAGTATGCAAGTTCTCCCTGTGTCTGCGCGTGTTTCCTCCGGGTGCTCCAGTTTCCTCCCACATGCCAAAGACTTGCTGGTTGATAGGTTAATTGGCCATTATAAATTGTCCCTAGTATCGGTAGGTGGTAGGGAAATATAGGGGCAGGTGGGGATGTGGTAGGAATATGGAATTAGTGTAGGATTAGGATAACATGGATGGTTTGTGGTCGGCACAGACTCGGTGGGCAGAAGGGCCTCTTTCAGTGCTGTATCTCTTCAAAAAAAATTAATTATTTGGAATTAAATGTGGGAGCTATGATTGGGAAATTTGCTGATGACACAAAAATTGGCCGTGTAATTGATAGTGAGGAGGATGGCTGTAGACTTCAGAATGATATGAATGGATTAATTAAGTGGGCGGAAAAGTGGCAAATGGAATTCAATCTGGAGAAGTGTGAGGTAATGCATTTGGGGAGGGCAAACAAAGCAAGGGAATACACAATAAACGGGAAGATACTGAGATGGGTAGAAGAAGTGAGAGACTTTGGAGCGCATGTCCACAGGTCCCTGAAAGTGACAGGATAGGTAGATCGAGTGGTGAAGAAGGCATATGGAATGCTTTCCTTTCTTGGTCGACAAAAGCAGGGATGTAATGCGAGAACTGTTTAAAACGGTGGTTTGGCCACAGCTGGAGTATTGCGTACAGTTCTGGTCATCACATGACAGAAAGGACATAATTGCTGTGTCGAGAGTACAGAGGAGATTTACAAGAATGATACTGTGGGTGGCTCTGAAAAGAACCTTTGGGTATTTGATAAAATCCTGGCAGATTGCCTTGGTTTTGGTGCCCGGAGCGCTGGTTTTCTTGGGCAGCAGCATGGCCTAGATATTAGGCAGCACCCAGCCCTGAGTGATGGTCACCCCTCCCAGCAGCTTGGTGAGCTCCTCGTCATTCTGGACAGCTAGCTGTAGGTGTCTGAGGATGTTGCAGGTCTTCCAGTTGTCCTGGGCCGCGTTACTGGCCAACTCGAGGATTTCAGCGGTCAGATACTCGAGCACAGCAGCCAGATAGACCGGGGCTCCGACACCCACATGCTCAGCATAGTTGCCCTTTCTCAGGAGCCTGTGAACACGGCCCACCGGGAGCTGCAGTCCAGCCCAGGAGGAGCGAGACTTGGCCTTGGACCGAGCTTTCCCGCCGGTCTTCCCTCTTCCAGACTTTTCTTTTCCAAAAATATACTTGAGGACATTCCGTGCAGACCACTGCCTGATGGATTGGTGGTCAAAGGTGTTTTTCCACACAAACATTTCCACGAACGCACAGTCCAACTGGATGGAGCGTTCCGTGGCAATGTGACCAGATCCATCCTTCGCAACACCGGGGTCAGATAGAACCTCAGCACATAGTGACAGTTGCTGTTTGCATACTGGGGCTCTCCGCACAGCTTGATGCAGCCACATACTAAGGCGGCCATCAGGTTGAGGGCGATGTTGAGTACATTTTTTCGCCTTTATCCAGAGGTTTGAACATCGTGTCCCTCTGGACCCTGTCCATTTTGCGTCTTCAGATAAAGCGGGAATTGGCTCGGGTGATCGCCACAGCGCAGGAGTGGGGTATGGGCCAGACCTGTGCCACTTACAGCAACAACGTGAGCACCTTGCACCTGATGACCAGGTTCTTACCCATAATAGAGAGAGATCGCTGCTCCCACTTGCTCAGTTTATGTTGTACCCTGGCTACTCGCTCCTCCCAGGTTTTGGTGCGCGTCCCGGCCCTTGCAAACCATATCCCCAGCACCTTCAGGTAGTCTGACCTGACGGTGAAGGGGACAAAGGATCGGTCAGCCCAGTTTCCAAGGAACATGGCCTCGCACTTGCCATGGTTAACAGTGGCTCCCGAATCCAGTTCGAACTGGTCGCAGATGCTCATCAGTCTGTGAATGGACAGCGGATCCGATCAGACTACAGCAACATCATCCATGTACAGGGAGGCTTTGACCTGAGTGACTCCGCTGCCTGGGATTGTCACCCCTCTTATGCCCGCATCCTTCCAAATAGACTCAGCAAAGGGTTCGATACAGCAAACACACAAGGCAGGGGAAAGAGGACAGCCCTGTCTGACTCCAGATTTGACTGGAAACTTTCTGATTCCCACCCAATTTTTTGGACTGTACTTCTGATGTTTGTGGAGAGCAGTTTGATCCAATTGCAGATTCCCTCCTCAAACCCCATTTTGGAGAGCATATCCATCATGTATGTGTGCGATATCCTGTCAAAAGCCTTCTCCTGGTCCAGGCTGATGAGGCAGGTGTCCACACTCCTGACCCGTACATAGGCGATCGTATCCCTAAGTAGCACGACACTATCAGAGATCTTCCTGCTGGGTACAGTACAGGTCTGGTCAGGGTGAATCACCAACTCCAGAGCAGACTTGACTCGACTGGCGATGACTTTGGACAGAACCTTGTAGTCTACATTGAGCAGTGAGATGGGCCGCCAATTTCTGATTTCTGCCCTCTCCCCCTTCTGCTTGTAGATGAGGGTGATGATGCCTTTCCTCATGGATTCTGACATGCTGCCGGCCAGGAGCATACTCTCGTACACTTCCAGCAGGTCTGGGCTGACCCAGTACCACAGGGCCGAATACAACTCAACTGGTAAGCCGTCGCTTCCGGGAGTTTTCTTCGTCTCAAAAGACTTGATGGCCTTTGTCAGCTTGTCCAGAGTTAGCGGTTTGTCCAGATTCTCCTGCATGCTGTCATCTCAGACCTCTGTGATAGATGACAGGAAGGACTGGGAGGACGTGCTGTCCATAGACTTCACGTCTTACAGCCCAGCATTCAAGGATTTGCTAATCCTTAGTATGTCGGAGTGTGAAGTTGTGACTGAGCCATCCTCTTCCTTCAGGCTGCTGATCACAGAGCTCTCTCTGTGTACCTTTTGGAAGAAGAAACGCGAGCACGTCTCATCCTGCTCAATGGAGCGGACTCTGGACCGTAAGATGATCTTGGAGGCCTCCGTGGCAAAGAGCGAGGCCTGCTGGCTCTACACCTCTTGGAGATCCTCCTTGACCTCGACCCCCATCGACTGCAGCCGTAGCAGATTTTGCATACTTTTCGGGAGTTGGGACATTTCCCTTTGTCTCTCTCTCGCCCTCTGAACACCTTTGGAGATAAAGAACCTCTTGATATTCACCTTGATCACTTCCCACCAGTGCACCGGATACTCAAGGAGGGTCTCACTGTTCTCCAACTTTTTCAATCTCTTTTGAGTTGCTCAATGTTCTCTGAGGTTAGTAGTGTAGCATTGAGCTTCCATGTCCCCCTGCCAACCCGCTGGTCATCCTGTAAGTGACAGTCAGCCAGTAAGAGGCAGTGGCTGGAGAAGAACACCGGCTTGACGTCGGTGGATCTGACCGTGAAAGCAGGGGACACATACAGGAAGTCAATCCTGGAACGGGCAGACCCGTCCGATCTTGACCAGGTGTATCTACGCTGCTCTCTGTCTGCAGGTTTGCTGAAGACATTGTGCAGTTTGGCATTTTTTAAGAATCTGGGCGTAGCGTCCAGTTTTCTGTCGTCACTGCCAGATTGTCCAGCTGCATCAATGATGCAGTTGAAGTCACCTCCAAGAATGATCGGCCTGGATGTCACCAGCAGCAGTGTGAGTTGCTGGAGGATGGTCAGCCGCTCACTGTATTCGACCGGGGCATATCCGTTGCTTAAATGGAGCGGAGCATTGTTGTACATTACATCTGCTACGAGAAGGCGACCGCCCACCAGCATCTTAACTTCAGAGATGGTTAAATTGCCTCCCCGCAGCAGAATCCCCAGGCCGGAGGAACAGGAATCATTTCCCCTGGACCAGATCGATGTCCCATGGGATCACCATCGTGACCATTGCCTGTAAGTGCTGCGGTGCAGGATTCCACACTCCTGACAAAACAGTACGCCGGCTTTGACCTTTGCGAAGTCATCCAAGGTTGAAACACATCACGTGGTGGATTTAACACAATGCATGTTAATCGAAGCAATCTTTATATCCACTATAAAGTTGGGTGTTGCTTACCACACCAGGTGTCCTTGCTAGTCCCAGTCCTTGAGTATGTTCCTGCATACCCATAGTGTACGCAAGCTGTTTCACATTCGTTGAGCCCAGAAACCCCTCATGGTTATTCATGAGGGTTTTGCTCCACTGGGGTGACATCGGCGGGTGGGGGGCGGGTCTTGTAGGCAGCAAGGCTTGGGTTGTCCTCTGCTGTTGGTGTCTTTCCCCTCGGTCCCTACTCAAAGACATCACTGTTCCTGACTTCCGGAGCTGGAGCTGGAGTGCGCAGGACACTTCGCTGCTCTCGGTCTCCCGGAGCTGGGGTGCACTGAGCATCTCCTTGGGTTCTATGCTTTTGGTTTGGGGTGCGCTGGGCGTGTCACAGCTTCCAGTGCCCCAGAGCTGGGGGGCTTTATCTTCCAGCTCCTTTGAGTTCTGCTGCTTCTTTTGGAGGTGCCATCGTTCCGGCCCTTCCTCGTCCAGTGAGGAGGAGCTGCTGTAGTCTGTCTCAGACGGTAGCCTCCTCTTGCCATTGGTTTGGGTGGTGACCTGTTCTTTTTTTGGAGGTTTTTTCTTTGTGGTCTTCCTTTGTACCACCTGCCACTGACCTGTTTGTGCATCTGCTGCCTCCTCCTCCATTAATTCTGTCTGTAGAGGAGGAGTTTCCAGGCACGGAGTAGGTGTTGGGTCTCTGGTTGCAGCTGCCTCCCCTTTCTTCTCTTTGTCAGATAGACTTTCATCGCTGTGGGGAGGATTGCTTGTTTCCCTCCCAGCACCAGACATGTTCACCGTTCCTTAACCCGGTCTTTCCTTGGTCCTTGCTGCCTGAGCATAACTGAGGCAGCGTTTGGGGCAGGTTTTGTCGAGGTGGCCTGCCCCACCTCACAGGTTGCAGTACTTACAATGTTTACAGTCCTTGGTGTGATGGCCTTCCTTCTTCCAGTTCTTGCAGACGACTGTGCTGCAGTTAGCTGCCACGTGACCAGATATGCCGCAGGTACGACAAACTCTGGGCTGCTCCGCGTAGACCATGAAGCCTCGACTTCCCCCGAAAGTGAAGCTGGAGGGAGGATGGATGATGGCTCCGTTGGCATTGACCTTCAAGGTCACCTTGACCTGCCGCTAGCTGGTCCAAATCCAAATGGGTCCTTGACATCAGTGCTGCCGCCGGCCACCTCGACGTACCTGGTGAGGAAGGTGAGTACATCCATGACAGGAACATGGGGGTTGTAGAGGTGGCTTCTCACCACCCGGTCACGTTGCGATGGCAGTGTGAAGAGCGGCTCCACTGTGAGGATCGGCAGCGGCGCCTGGTTTCCCTTATCCTTGAACACCTTCAGGAACTTGATGCATCCGCCACGTACTTGAACGTCACGTCAAAATATCCACAGCTGGGGAAGTCCTGCAATCAGAAGATGTTTACAGCTTGGAATCCACAGCAATCAATAAGGATTTTCTTAATGAAGAAGGTACGATCAACCGGTGCATCTCCATCATTATCCTTCACTACCACCCGAACGATGTTACACACTCCTTGGCCTGAAGTTACAGAATTGGTTACAGCCATTTTACTCAAAAACTTACCTGAGACAGGATCATGGTCTCTCCCCTGCTCCTCTTCCAGACATTTCCACAATCTCACAAATACTTTCACAAAGAGTGAGGAATTCCTCCCGCACTTCCCTGCTTTACCTTCTGGAGGAATGCAGTCCGGCTACTTCTGATTGGTTACTGTCTGCTGAGTCTCATTGGCTGGTTCATGTCACCAATCAGGTAGCTGCTATTTTGCCGATCATCAAAGGGCAATGAGAAAATGGGGCGGAGATTGGCAGCGGCAAATTGTCAGAGCTGAAACCCATTCACAAATTTGAAAAGCCCGCAAAAATATTTGTAAAACAAGGAACAGCTGAAATATAATAAATAATATCGTCTAAAGAGTAAAATGTATTTCACCATCTCCTTATATTGTGTTTCTCCTCATTGTCCGTCACAGATACCAGACTTACTTTCCTTCCGGGAGCGGAGCAGAGAGGAGTGGACCTGTGGGGAGAACGCCGAGAGCAGAACCAATAAATTGAGCCCAAGGATCGCGGCCCAGTCACTCACCTTCCGGGAGAGGTCTGGACCTGTGGGGAGAACACCGGCAGTGGAGCCGATACATTGAGCCTGAGGATCGTGGCCCAGTCACTCACCTTCCGGGAGAGGAGCGGACCTGTGGGGAGAACACCGAGAGTGGAGCCGATAAATTGAGCCTGAGGATCGTGGCCCAGTCACTCACCTTCCGGGTGAGAAGCGGAGAGCAGTCCAGGCACGCCGGAGTTTGAAAACAAAGTGAGCAGTGATGTCACAGGAAGGCTGCAAGGTGATTGGTTGGTGAGTATCTGCTGTTAGGGAGTTACTCTAAATAGCTGGGTAAGTAACTAAAAGTAAAGGGAAAGGTCTACAGTTTTTTCAATAAAGGAGGTCGTGTTTTTGGGGGAGAATCAAGGTCCCTAGTGTAAATAATTTAATTTTTTGGGTAATTTAAGGGGATAAATTAAGGGTAAGTCATGGCAGGGCAGCTCAGCAATGTGGAGTGATCCTCCTGTGCAATGTGGGATGTCAGGGACACTTCCAGTGTCCAGGGCGAACACGTGTGCAGGAAGTGTCTCCAGCTGCAGCTACTCGAAATCCACGTTTCGGATCTGGAGCGGTGGCTGGAGATACTGTGGAGCATCCGCGAGGCTGAGATCATTGTGGATAGCACATAGGGAGGTGGTCACACCGCAGGTAAAGACTGCTCAGGCAGAAAGTGAATGGGTGACCACCATGCAGAATAGAAGAACTAGACAGGTAGTGAAGGAGTCCCCTGGATCCATCTCGCTTTCTAACAGATTTTCTACTTTGAGTACTGTTGGGGGAAATAGCTTCTCAGGGGAATGCAGCAAGAACCAAGTCTGTGGCACCACAGGTGGATCAGCTGCACAAGAGGGGAGGAAAAGGAGTAGAAGAGCTATAGTGATAGGGGATTCTATCGTAAGAGGTACAGATGGGCATTTCTGTGTCTGAAAACGTGACTCCAGGATGGTATGTTGCCTCCCTGGTGCTAGGGTCAAGGATGTCACAGAGTGGCTGCAGGACAAGGGGGAGGGTGAACAGTCAGAGGTCATGGTACACATTGGCACCAATGACATAGGTAGAAAGAGGGATGAGGTCCTGCAACCAGAATTTAGGGAGCTAGATAGCAGATTAAAAAGCAGGACCTCAAAGGTTGTAATCTCCGGATTACTCCCAATGCCAATTGCTAATGAGTATAGGAGTAAGAGGGTAGAGCAGATGAATGCTTGGCTGAGGATATGGTGCAGGAGGGAGGGCCTTAGTTTCCTCGACCACTGGGTCTGTTTCTGGCAAAGTTGGGACCTACCTGTCCAAGTTGGACGGGTTGCACCTGAACTGGAACGGGACCAACATACTTGCTGAGAGGTTTGCCAGTGCTGTTTTGGGGGGTAGCGGGGGTTTAAATTAATTTGGCAGGGGGGTCGGATACAGAGTGGAGGTACAGTAGGGGGTTAAACACAGTCAAATTTAAAAGAGAAACTGAGTCAGTCTGGAAGGCAGAGCAAATATAGACCTGCTATGGCACAAGTGAAAAATGCAAGGCTGGATTGCATCTATTTTAATGCAAGGAGTCTTATTAATAAGGCAGATGAATTGAGGGCGATGATTAGCACATGGGATTATGATCTTATTCCTATCACAGAGACATGGTTGAGGGAGGGGCTGGACTGGCAGCTCAGTATTCCAGGGTACAGAATCTACAGGCAAGACAGGTGAAGGGGTAAAAGAGGAGGTGGCATTGCACTGTTGATCAAGGAGTCAATTACTGCAGTAAGGAAGGATGATATCTTAGAAATTCCTCAAATGAGGCCATATGGGTAGAAGTTAAAAACAAAAAGGGGACAATCACTTGGCTGGGAGTGTACTACAGGCCTCTAAACAGACAGGAAGAGATAGAGGAGAAAATATGTAGCCAAATCTCAGAAAGGTGGAAGAATCTTCTTCTTTGGCCTCCTTGTCTCGAGAGACAATGGGTAAGCACCTGGAGGTGGTCAGTGGTTTGTGAAGCAGCGCCTGGAGTGGCTATAAAGGCCCATTCTAGAGTGATAGACTCTTCCACAGGTGCTGCAGATAAAATTGGTTGTCAGGGCTGTTACACAGTTGGCTCTCCCCTTGCGCTTCTGTCTTTTTTCCTGCCAACTGCGAAGTCTCTTCGACTCGCCACACTTTAGCCCCACCTTTATGGCTGCCCGCCAGCTCTGGCGATCACTGGCAACTGACTCCCACGACTTGTGATCAATGTCACAGGACTTCATATCGCGTTTGCAGACGTCTTTTAAGCGGAGACATGGACGTCCGGTGGGTCTGATACCAGTGATGAGCTCGCTGTACAATGTGTCCTTGGGGATCCTGCCATCTTCCATGTGCACACATGGCCAAGCCATCTCAAGTGCCACTGGCTCACTGGGGTGTATATGCTGGGGATATGTTGGCGATACGGTCCTGCCACTTGATGCCAAGGATTCTCCGGAGGCTGCGAAGATGGAATGAATTGAGACGTCGGTCTTGGCTGACATACGTTGTCCAGGCCTCGCTGCCGTAGAGCAAGGTACTTAGTCACAGGCTTGATACACTTGGACTTTTGTGTTCCGTGTCAGTGCGCCATTTTCCCACACTCTCTTGGCCAGTCTGGACATCGCAGTGGAAGCCTTTCCCATGCACTTGTTGATTTCTGCATCGAGAGACAGGTTACTGGTGATAGTTGAGCCTAGGTAGGTGAACTCTTGAACCACTTCCAGAACGTGGTCACCGATATTGATGGATGGAGCATTTCTGACGTCCTGTCCCATGATGTTCTTTTTCTTGAGGCTGATGGTTAGGCCATATTCGTTGCAGGCAGCCGCAAACCTGTCGATGAGACTCTGCAGCCACTCTTCAGTGTGAGATATTAATGCAGCATCGTCAGCAAAGAGGAGTTCCCTGATGAGGACTTTCCGTACTTTGGTCTTCGCTTTTAGACGGGCAACCTGCCACCTGATCTTGTGTGGAGGAAAATTCCTTCTTCTGAAGGGTTGAAAGTATGTGAGAGCAGCAGGGAGAAGAAGACCCCAAACAATGTAGATGCGAGAACACAGCCCTGTTTCATGCCACTCAGGATAGGAAAGGGGTCTGATGAGGTGCCGTTATGCTAAATTGTGCCTTTCATATTGTCATGGAATGAGGTGATGATACTTAGCAGCTTTGGTGGACATCCAATCTTTTCTAGTAGTCCGAAGAGATCACGTCTGCTGACGAGGTCAAAGGCTTTGGTGAGATCTATGAAAGCAACATCGAGGGGCATCTGTTGTTAACGGCATTTCTCCTGTAGCTGGTAAAGGGAGAACAGCATGTCAATGTTGGATCTCTCTGCTCGAAAGCTACACTGTGCCTCAGGGTAGACACGCTCAGCCAGCTTCTGGAGCCTGTTTAAAGTGACTCGAGTGAAGACTTTCCCCACTATCCTGAACAGGGAGATTCCACGGTTATTGTTGCAGTCACCGCGGTCACCCTTGTTCTTATAGAGGGTGATGATATTGCCATCGCGCATGTCCTGTGGTACTGCTCCCTCGTCCCAGCACAGGCAAAGCAGTCCGTAGAGTGCTGGAAGTATAGCAGGCTTGGTACTCTTGATTATTTCAGGGTAATGCTGTGCTTCCCAGGTGCTTTTCTGCTGGCGAGAGAATGAATGGCATCACTGAGTTCCGATTTTGTTGGCTGAACGTTCAGCTCATCCATGACTGGCAGAGACTGGGCTGCATTGAGGGCGGTCTCAGTGACAAAATTTTCCCTGGAGTACAGTTCTAGGTAGTGCTCCACCCAGCAGTCCATTTACTTCCGTTGGTCAGTGATTATGTCCCCTGATTTAGATTTGAGGGGCGCGATCTTCTTGATGTTTGGCCCAAAAGCTCTCTTAATGCCATCATACATTCCTCTGATGTTTCCAGTGTCAGAGGCCAGCTGAATATGACTGCATAGGTGTTGCCAGTAGTCATTTGCACAGTGCCTGGCTGTTCTTTGTGCAGCGCTTCTGGCTGCTTTAAGAGCTACGGATGTTAACTCGCTGGGGGCTTTCTTGTAGTTCAACAGTGCAATGCGTTTCGCGGCTATGAGAGGTTCCAGCTCTTCAAAGTGTGATTTAAACCAGTCTGCATTCTGCTTCACACGTTTGCCATAGGTGATCATAGCTGCGTCATAGATGGCATCTCTGATGTGGGCCCACTTGGTCTCTGCATCCCCTGTCGGAGTATTTTGAAGGACTTTATCAAGTGAATTTAGTAACTTACGTCACAGCTGTGGATAAGAAGTTCTGCTCGTGTTGATGCGCAGGCGGCCCTTCCGCTTGGAGTGATGCACCTTCTTTGGTTTGAGTCTAACCTTGCTGCATACCACACGCTGCACACCACACACATCCTTGTCCACTCAACGCAGTATGAGACTGGTAGAAAAGTAAGCTTGTTTGCAGCTTGCTGTGAAATGGCATGAGACTGACATCTCTTGGTGTGAAATAGAACTGCAAGAGGGAAATTGATTGATAATAAAAAGCAAGGTGGGAATGTAAGCTGTGAGGGGGATACAAAGGACCGGATTTTATTTGGTTCACTCCCCCGAGATTCCGGCCCTGCTCCAATTCTGGTCTTTTGAGCATCGCTGATTTTTATCGCTCCACCGCTGGCAGCTGTGACATCAGCTGTCCAGGCCCGAAGCCTGAGATTTCCCTCCCTGAACTCTCTGCCTCTCGACCTCTCTTCCCTCCTTTAAAACACTCATGGAAGCTACTTCTGTGACCAAGCTTTTGGCCATCTGCTCTAATACGGTCTTGTGTGGCTTGGGGTCCAAATTTGCTTTCCGACACTCCTGTGAAGTGCCATGGGACGCTGTATTACGTTAAAGGTGCTCTATAAATTTACACACAAGTTGTTGTTGTTTTTGGTCTGGAATGTATTGCCTGAGAGAATGGTGGAAGGAGACTCAATCGTAAGGTTGAAAAGGGAATTTTGATAAATAGTTGAAAGGAAATGAAAGAGCTGCCACAGGCACGATGGGCCGCCCTGGTTGTAGATGTCGTCGTCGTCATCCTTCCTTCTATGTGAGATGAAGGACTTGCAGAAAATCCATTGGTGATGGGATAGTTTCCCACGGTGCACTTTGTTTGATAGCTGAAGAGGTCAATCTGTGAGAGGCAGGTTCTTCCACAAGTGACACATCTGAGGTGGGATTATCAGGTGTCGCTGTTTTCCATGTCGGCACCTGCTGTCGAACTGCTGTAGTCACTGATCGTCATGGTGATGCACACACCAGTCCAGGGGTAATATCACCATTTCCCTCTGTTGTTGGCCAGTGTCTCCCATGTGTGAAAATCGATGTTTCGGGCCTTCATGTCCTGCTTGCAGGCATCCTTGAAGTGGGGCTTTGGGCATCCAACTGGTCTTCTGTCTCCGGCTACCCCCCCATACAGAATACCCTTGGGAATGTGTCATCTTCCATCCTGCAAACGTGCCTGAGCCAGCAAAGTCACCTCTGCTTGACGAGTGTGAGCATACTCGGGAGATTTACTTTTGAAAGCATTGTTAAATTTGTGATTTTGTCCAGTGTTTATTTGCGCAGTGTCTCACTGTCTTTTGCACAACTGCCTTGGCTAATTTCAAGTCATATAATGTTCTGGCTGCTGGTTTCATGTTGTGCATCAGGTCGGTTCTGCTTTTTGCTTCAATAACAGATGTCATCTCTGCTGAGTAGGTGGGGAAGAGACAGTTGCCCACCTCCTTCTGGAATGTGTCTTTGCAAAGCAGGTGTGGAAAGAGATGCAGCGGTTTTTGTTGAGGTTCATCCCAAGCAGCTCTGTAACACAGGAGTCTGTGCTCTACGGGCTGTTCCCAGGGACGCACACCGAGACAAACATCAACTGCTGCTGGAGGACCATCAATTCGGTGACAGACGCTCTTTGGTCTGCCCGAAACTTGCTGGTCTTCCAGCGCAAAACGTTGTCCACGACCGAGTGTTGCAGACTGGCACATTCCAAGGTCCAGGACTACGTGCTGAGGGACACACTAAAGCTTGGGGTAGCCGCTGCAAAGGCTCAATGTGGAAAGACCATTGTGTAAGATCCCCCCGCCATAGTGAACTAAGGAACTGGACCCATGGGAAACCCATCGGGCTGTATACACCAAATATGGTTTTGCTGTAAAATGTACATGGCAGGTAAAGTGGAATGGAAGGGTTGTGAGGCAACTCACTCCTGTGTTGAAGAAAACTGATTTCTTTCACACTTTTTGGAATGTCATAGAGTCATGGAGAGATACAGCACTAAAACAGGCCCTTCAGCCCACCGAGTCTGTGCTGACCACCAACCACCCATTTACAGTAATCCTACATTAATCCCATATTCCCTACCACATCCCCACCTTCCCTCAATTCTCCTACCACCTACCTACACTCGGGCAATTTACAATGGCCAATTTACCTATCAACCGGCAAGTGTTTGCCTGTGGGAGGAAACCAGAGCACCTGTCGGAAACCCACGCGGTCACAGGGAGAACTTGCAAACTCCACACAGGCAGTACCCAGAACCGAACCCGGGTCGCTGGAGCTGTGAGGCTGCAGTGTTTTTTTTCCAGATTTTTATGAATAAAGTATATTTTGGAAAAACAAAATTCTTAATGAAGTAGGCGCAGTCGATGGGTGCACCTCCTTCACTATCTTTCACCGCCACCCTAACGGTGTTACACACCCCCTGGCCTGGAGCTCTGGTGTTGGTTGCAGCCATTTTTACTTGACGCTTTCCTGGGACAAGTACTAAATCCTCAATTGACAGGGAAACCACCACCACGGTAGATCTCCAATCCCAAAGGGCGGAATGCCCTAAATACGGTGCTGAAACCACCTCCCACCCCCCCAAAAAAACACAAAAACAGCACCTGCATTATCAAACGCCACTGATCACGGTCTATCCCCTGCCAGCTAAGTCCAAGCATTGAGGTTGAGAAGTGCGTACTTGGAGCTGCGAAGAAACGAGCACGAGTGTTTATAGCAAAAAATATTTGGGAGCTGAAACACTGTCCAGCAACAGCTAGTAAATTCTATTTTTGATTCATATAATCAGGGGTGAGCGCCAGAGCAGACCCCCAACTATCACAAATTCTGCAGTTGAGTATCCCACATTTGAAGACATCGCAGGCATCAGCAAATCCACAGTACAATAGGTTTGCCTCATTCTGGGAGAACTTTTTTCTTTATTTCCGAAATATACTTTATTCATAAAAATCTGTAAAAATTACATTGCCAAACAGTTTCCAAACAGCACCAAAAAATACAAACATTGCAAGGGAGGTCAGTTTCCTTCCATACAATCATGAGTTGCCTCACAACTCTTCCATTTCACGATTGTCATGCCAATTATAGTTTCACATTTACAGCAAAAGTAAATATCAACAAAACAGTTCGAGGGGTTTCCCATGGATCCAGCCCCTCAGTTCAGCTTGATGGGGGGACCTTACTTTTTTTTTTAATTTCCAAAATATACTTTATTCATAAAAATCTGTTAAAATTACATTGCCAATCAGTTTCCAAACAGCACCAAAAAATACAAACATTGCAAGGGAGATCAGTTTCCTTCAATACTGTCATGAGTTTCTTCACAACACTTCCGTTTCACAATTGTCATGTCAATTACACTTTTACATTTACAGCAATTGAGAATATTAACGATACAGTTCGAGGGGTTTCCCATTGATCCAGCCCCTCAGTCCAGCTTGGTGGGGGAACCTTACACTGTGGTCTTTCCTCATTGAGCCTTTGCTGCAGCTGCCCCAGGCTTCAGTGCGTCCCTCAGCACGTAGTCCTGGACCTTGGAATGTGCCAGTCTGCAACATTCGGTGGTGGACAACTCTTTGCGCTGGAAGACCAGCAGGTTTCGGGCAGACCAAAGGGCGTCATTCACCGAATTGATAGTCCTCCAGCAGCAGTTGATGTTTGTCTCGGTGTGCGTCCCTGGGAACAGCCCGTGGAGCACAGAATCCTGTGTTACAGAGCTGCTTGGGATGAACCTTGACAAAAACCACTGCATCTCTTTCCACACCTGCTTTGCAAAGGCACATTCCAGGAGGAGGTGGGCGGCCGTCTCTTCCCTACCACAGCCAACACGGGGGCACTGTGCGGAGGGGGCGAGACTTCGGGTATGCGTGAAGGATATGACGGGGAGGGCCCTTCTCACCACCAGCCAAGCTACGTCTTGGTGCTTGTTTGAAAGTTCTGGTGATGAGGCATTCCGCCAAATGACTTTGACGGTCTGCTCGGGGAACCATCCGACAGGATCCACCGTTTCCTTTTCCCGTAGGGCCTTGAGGACATTCCATGCAGACCACTGCCTGATGGACCGGCGGTCAAAGGTGTTTTCCCGCAGAAACTGCTCCACGAAGGATAGATGGTACGGCACGTCCCAACTGCATGGAGCGTTCCGCGGCAATGTGACCAGGCCCATCCTTCGCAACACCGGGGACAGATAGAACCTCAGCACGTAGTGACACTTGGAGTTTGCGTACTGGGGATCTACACACAGCTTGATGCAGCCGCACACGAAGGTGGTCATCAGGATGAGGGCCACGTTGGGTACATTTTTCCCGCCCTTGTCCAGAGATTTGAACATCGTGTCCCTCCGGACCCGGTCCATTTTAGATCCCCAGACGAAGCGGAAAATGGCTCGGGTGACAGCCATGGCGCAGGAGTGGGGAATGGGCCAGACCTGCGCCACGTAGAGCAACAACGTGAGCGCCTCGCACCTGATGACCAGGTTCTTACCCACAATGGAGAGAGATCGCTGCCCCCACATGCCCAACTTTTGTCGTACCTTGGCTACTCGCTCCTCCCATGTTTTGGTGCACGCCCCGGCCCTTCCAAACCATATCCCCAGCACCTTCAGGTAATCTGACCTGACGGTGAAGGGGACAAAGGATCGGTCAGCCCAGTTCCCAAATAACATGGCCTCGCTCTTGCCATGGTTAACTTTGGCTCCCGAGGCCAGTTCGAACTGGTCGCAGATGCTCATCAGTCTGTGCATGGACAGCGGATCCGAGCAGAAGACGGCGACGTCATCCATGTACAGGGAGGTTTTGACCTGAGTGCCTCCGCTGCCTGGGATTGTCACCCCTCTTATGCTCGCATCCTTCCTAATAGACTCAGCAAAGGGTTCAATACAGCAAACAAACAAGACCGGGGACAGAGGACAGCCCTGTCTGACTCCAGATTTGATCGGGAAACTTTCAGATTCCCACCCGTTGATTGAGACTGCGCTACTGATGTTTGTGTGGAGCAGTTGGATCCAATTGCAGATTCCCTCCCCAAACCCCATTTTGGAAAGCACGTCCATCATGTACGTGTGCGATAAACTGTCAAAAGCCTTCTCCTGGTCCAGGCTGATGAGGCAGGTATCCACCCTCCTGTCCCGTACGTAGGCGATCGTATCCCTGAGTAGCCCGAGACTATCAGAGATCTTCCTGCCGGGTACAGTACAGGTCTGATCGGGGTGAATCACCAACTCCAGAGCAGACTTGACTCGACTGGCTATGACTTTGGACAGAATCTTGTAATCAACATTAAGCAGTGAGATGGGCTGCCAATTTCTGATTTCTGCCCTCTCCCCCTTCTGCTAGTAAATGAGCGTGATGATGCCTTTTCTCATGGATTCTGACATGCTGCCGGCCAGGAGCATACTCTCGTATACTTCCAGCAGGTCCGGGCCAACCCAGTCCCACAGCGCCGAGTACAACTCGACCGGTAAGCCGTCGCTCCCGGGAGTTTTACTCGTCTCGAAAGGCTCGACGGCCTTTGTCAGCTCGTCCAGAGTTAGCGGCTTGTCCAGTCTCCCCCTCCTGCTGTCATCTAGGACCTCTGTGATAGATGACAGGAAGGACTGGGAGGCTCTGCTGTCTGTGGGCTTCGCGTTATGCAGCCCAGCACAAAAGGATTTGCTGATCCTTAGTATGTCAGACTGCGAAGACGTTACCGAGCCATCTTCTTCCTTCAGGCTGCTGATAACAGAGCTCTCTGTGTGTACCTTTTGGAAGAAGTAACGCGAGCACGTCTCATCCTGCTCGAGGAGCGGACTCTGGCCCGGAAGATGATCTTGGAGGCCTCCTTGGCAAAGAGCGAGGCCTGCTGGCTCTTCACCTCTTGGAGGTCCTCCTTGACCTCGACCACCATTGACTGCAACCGGAGTAGATTTTGCATAATTTTCTGGAGTCGGGACATTTCCCTCTGTCTCTCTCTCGCCTTCTGAACACCTTTGTGGATGAAGAACCTCTTGATGTTCTCCTTAATCGCTTCCCACCAGTGAACTGGAGACTCAAAGAGGGGTTTCACGGTCCTCCAACCTTTGTAATCCCTTTTGAGTTCCTCAACGTTCTCTGGGGTCAGCAGTGTAGCATTGAGTTTCCACGTCCCTCTGCCAACCCGCTGGACGTCCTGTAAGTGACAGTCGGCCAGTAAGAGGCAGTGGTCGGAGAAGAACACCGGCTTGACGTCGGTGGATCCGACCGTGACAGCACGAGACACAAACAGGAAGTCAATCCTGGAACGGGCAGACCCGTCCGATCTTGACCATGTGTATCTGCGCTGCGCTCTGTCTGCAGGTTTGCTGAAGACGTCGTGCAGTTTGGCATCTTTAACTGTTTCTATTAGGAATCTGGACGTGGCGTCCAGTTTGCTGTCGGCACTGCCGGATCGTTCAGCCGCATCGATGATGCAGTTGAAGTCACCGCCCAGGATGACCGGCCTGGACGTCGCCAGCAGCAGTTGGAGCTGCTGGAAGACGGTCAGCCGCTCGCTGCGTTGTACCGGGGCGTACACGTTGATCAACCGAAGCGGAGCGTTGTTGTACATCACGTCTGCTACGAGGAGGCGACCGCCCACCACCTCCTTAACTTCGGAGATGGTGAAGTTACCTCCCCGCAGCAGAATACCCAGGCCGGAGGAACGGCAGTCATTACCGCCCGACCAGATCGATGGCCCGTGGGACCACCATCGCGACCACTGCCTGTAGGTGCTGAGGTGTGGTATTCCACACTCCTGCAGGAACAGCAGGTTAGCTTTGACCTTGGCAAGGTAATCCAAGGTTGAAATACATCGCGTAGTAGATTTAATGCTACGCACATTAATGGAAGCAATTCTTACACCCATTTTTTACTAAAAATTAGTTGTTGCTTCCCATACCATTTGTCCTCGCTAGTCCCAGTCCTTCGGGATGTTTCTGCATACCCATCGTGTGCTCAAGCAGTTTCACGTTGATTGGGCTCAGAAACCCCTCCTGATTTTTCAAACAGGGTTTGTTCCGCTCGGGTGACATCGGGGGGCTCTTGTAGCCAGAGAGCATTGGGTTGTCCTCAGCTGCTTCCATCTGTTCCTCCTCGAAAACATCACAGCTCCCGGTCTCAAGGAGCTCAGGTGCACCAGACGTGTCTTTGCTCCCGGTGTCCCGGAGCTGAGATGCGTTGGCCACGTCGTTACGTGTGGGGCATTGGGGTTGGGCCACGCCGGGCCCATCACAGCTTCCAGTGCCTGGGGGCTGGGATGCTTTACCATCCATCTCGGAGTTCTGCCGCCTCTTTTGAAGGGGCTGTCGTTCCAGCATTTCCCCGTCCAGTGAAGAGGAGTTGTTGCAGTCTGATTCAGAAGAGAGCCTCCTCTTGCCACTGGTTTGGGTGGTGGCTTTGGGATGTTTTTTCTTTGTGGTTTTCCTCTGGACCACTTGCCACTGACCTGTTTGTGTAGATAGGCTGACTGGAGGGGAAGCTATGTTGGATTTGGTGCTTGGCAACGAACAAGGTCAGGTGGCAGATCTCTCGGTGGGAGAGCATTTCGGTGATAGTGATCACAACTCCCTGACCTTTACTATCGTCATGGAGAGGGACAGGAGCAGACGGGATGGGAAAATATTTAATTGGGGGAGGGGGAATTACAATGCTATTAGGCAGGAACTGGGGTGCATAAATTGGGAACAGATGTTCTCAGGGAAATGCACGACAGAAATGTGGAGGTTGTTTAGGGAGCACTTGCTGCGACTGCTGGATAGGTTTGTCCCGATGAGGCAAGGAAGGGATGGTAGGGTGAAGGAACCTTGGATGACAAGAAATGTGGAACAGCTAGTCAAGAGGAAGAAGGAAGCTTACTTAAGGTTGAGGAAGCAAGGATCAGACAGGGCTCTAGAGGGTTACAAGGTAGCCAGGAAGGAACTGAAGAATGGACTTAGGAGAGCTAGAAGCGGACATGAAAAAGTCTTGGCGGGTAGGATTAAGGAAAATCCCAATGCGTTCTACACTTATGTGAGGAACAAGAGGATGGCCAGAGTGAGGGTAGGGCCGATCAAGGATAGTGGAGGGAACTTGTGCCTGGAGTCGGAGGAGGTAGGGGAGGTCCTAAATGAATACTTTGCTTCAGTATTCACTAGTGAGAGGGACCTGGTCGTTTGTGAGGACAGCGTGAAACAGGCTGATATGCTCGAACAGGTTGATGTTAAGAGGGAGGATGTGCTGGAAATTTTGAAAGACATGAGGACAGATAAGTCCCTGGGGCCAGACGGCATATACCCAAGGATATTAAGGGAAGCGAGGGAAGAGATTGCCGCGCCTTTGGCGATTATCTTTGCGTCCTCACTGTCCACTGGAGTAGTACCACATGATTGGAGGGTGGAAAATGTTATTCCCTTGTTTAAGAAAGGGAATAGGGATAACCCTGGGAATTATAGACCAGTCAGTCTTACGTAGGTAGTGGGCAAATTATTGGAGAGGATTCTGAGAGACAGGATTTATGATTAGTTGGAAAAGCATAGTTTGATTAGAGACAGTCAGCATGGCTTTGTGAGGGGCAGGTCATGCCTCACAAGCCTTATTACATTCTTTGAAGATGTGACAAAACACATTGATGAAGGAAGAGCAGTGGATGTGGTCTATATGGATTTCAGCAAGGCGTTTGATAAGGTTCCCCATGGTAGGCTCATTCAGAAAGTAAGGAGGCATGGGATGCAGGGAAAGTTGACTGTCTGGATACAGAATTGGCTGGCCCATAGAAGACAGAGGGTGGTAGTAGATGGAAAGTATTCAGCCTGGAGCTCGGTGACCAGTGGTGTTCCGCAGGGATCTGTTCTGGGACCTCTGCTCTTTGTGATTTTTATAAATGACTTGGATGAGGAAGTGGAAGTCTGGGTTAGCAAGTTTGCTGATGACACGAAGGTTGCTGGAGTTGTGGATAGTGTGGAAGGCTGTTGTATGTTGCAACAGGACATTGACAGGATGCAGAGCTGGGCTGAGAAGTGGCAGATGGAGTTCAACCTGGAAAAGTGTGAAGTGATTCATTTTGGAGGGTTGAATTTGAATGCAGAATACAGGCGAAAAGACAGGATTCTTGGTAGTGTGGAGGAACAGAGGGATCTTGGGGCCCATGTCCATAGATCGCTCAAAGTTGCCACCCAAGTTGATAGGGTTGTTAAGAAGGCGTATGGTGTGTTGGCTTTCATTAACAGGGGGATTGAGTTTAAGAGCCGCGAGGTTATGCTGCAGCTCTATCAAGCCCTGGTTAGACCACACTTGGAATATTGTGTTCAGTTCTGGTCGTCTCATTATAGGAAGGATGTGGAAGCTTTAGAGAGGGTGCAGAGGAGATTTATCAGGATGCTGCCTGGACTGGAGGGCATGTCTTGCGAAGAAAGATTGAGGGAGCTGGGACTTTTCTCATTGGAACGAAGAAGGATGAGAGGTAACTTGATAGAGGGGTACAAGATGATGAGAGGCATAGATAGAGTGGATAGCCAGAGACTTTTTCCCAGGGTGGAAAGGGCTATCACCAGGGGGCATAATTTTAAGGTGATGGAGGAAGGTTTCGGGGAGATGTCAGAGGCAGGTTCTTCACACAAGAGAGTGGTGGGTGCATGGAATGCACTGCCAGCGGTGGTAGTAGAAGCAGATACATTAGGGACATTTAAGCGTCTCTTGGATAGGTACATGGATGATAGTAGAATGAAGGGTATGTAGGTAGTTTTGATCTTAGAGTAGGTTAAAGTTTCGGCACATCATCGTGGGCCGAAGGGCCTGTCCTGTGCTGTACTGTTCTATGTTCTATAACACAGGTGTTGGGAGGCTCAGCCTGGCTACGCAATGTTACAAGGACGCTGAGTGACACCATCGACAACGAGACAGAGGAAAACACACAGAAAACGAATAGACTGTGAGGAAGCAAAAGTGAGGAACGGAGAGAGAGAGACAGACAACGAAACTGAGATGGAGAAACAAGGCATTTGTATGATTGTGCTCTCCCTGTTGTCTAAAGGTATTTCCTGTTGTGTAAATATGTTTTCTGTTGTGTAAAGATGTACCCTGTTGTTGTGTAAAGGTTTTCCTGTTATTGTTTTATTTTCTGTTGCTGACCGTCTCCTCACTGTGACCATTTGTCCTGCTTTTATTGTGGCCAAAATCACCATCTGGTGGTGGAGAGGAGACTCTGCAGGAAGGGGTTGACAAAGTGGGAGAGACTCGGCTGGTCCGTGTTTGCAGCTTGTGTTCGTGTGAGCAAAAGTGATTTGTTACTGATTGATGTGTTCACTCAAAGGAAAAAGCTGATTGCAATCGAGCACATCTTGTTATTATGGGGAAACACTTGATATTTTGAATGTGAACGGTTTGTGTTACTACCAAACATAAATAGCAGAGAATGGTTTCAATCCATCGACCTCTGTGTTACGGGCCCAGCACGCTTCCGCTGCGCCACTCTGCTAACTGTTGGGTCAAATTTAGCTGCCTGTTAGTGAAATATGTTCATTTCTCCAATGTTTTTATAAAAATAGGATTGTCGTCGGATTTCTCAAGAATCCCGGACTCAGCAACACACGTGCTGACGGACTCACCCTCACTGCACAATGACACAAGGACACTGAGTAACAGCACCGACAATGAGGCAGGCAGAGAAAGACACACAGAAAACCAGGAAGATATTATCAGGACCCAGAAAGGAACAGACAGAGAAAGACACACAGAAAACCAGGAAGAGATTATCAGGACCCAGAAGGGAACAGACAGAGAAAGACACACAGAAAACCAGAAAGAGATTATCAGGACCCAGAAGGGAACAGACAGAGAAAGGTACTGAGCAAACCAGCAAGAGACAACGAAAGACTGATGATTTATGTAATTGTGTTCTCTGTTGTGTAAAGATATTTCCTGCTGTGTAATATGTTCTCTGTTGTGTTACTGTATTCGCTGTTGTGTGAAGATGTTCTCTGTTATTGTGCAAAATGGTTCCCTGTTGGGTAAAGATCTTCTCAGTTGTGTAAATATGATCCGTCTTGTGTAAAAGTGTTGCGGGTTGTTTAAATATGTTCCCCGCTCTGTAATGTAGAGCT
The DNA here is from genome assembly GCF_036365525.1 of Heterodontus francisci. Taxonomy (NCBI): domain Eukaryota; kingdom Metazoa; phylum Chordata; class Chondrichthyes; order Heterodontiformes; family Heterodontidae; genus Heterodontus; species Heterodontus francisci. The sequence goes on from NW_027141852.1 coordinate 16,758,242, forward strand.
GAGTCTGCACTAATAGAATTGCTACAGTATCTTCCAGTCTGATACTGTATGAGGGCTGGAATGTGATCCAAAGCACAGTCTTTTCAAATTAAATTGCTATTGTATCTTTTAGTTTCACAATCCGGGGGAGTTTTAAACTGAAATCTCAGTTTGTATCTCAGGTTATGCTATTTTTCAGATTCTCTCAATCTGATATCACACTTGAGATTTAGACTTAAGAAAGGATGTACTGGCATTGGAGGAGTTCAAAAGCGATTCACTCAGCTGATTCCTGAGATGAAGGGGTTGACTTATGAAGAACGGCGAAACAGGTTATTCATTCGTGTTTAGAAGAATGAGGGGTGATCTTTTTGAAACGTACAAGATTCTGAGGGGGCTTAACAGGGTGAAGAAGGGTCTCTGACCTGAAACATTAACTCTGCTTCTCTCTTCACAGATGCTGCCAGACCTGCTGAGTATTTCCAACATTTCTTGTTTTTATTAACAGGGTAGATGTTGAGAAAATGTTTCCACTAGTGGGGGAATCTCAAACTAGGCGACATAGTTACAGAATAAGGGGACACTCATTTAAAACTGAGATGCAAAGGAATTTCTTCTCTCAGAGGGTAGTGAATGTCTGGAATTCTCTACCCCAGACAGTATTGGAGGCTAAATCACTGAAAGTATTTAAAGAGGATGTAAATAAATTTTTGAAATATTGGAGAGTTGATGTCCATGAAGAGCTGGCATGAAAGAGGAGTTGAGGTCTGGGGCAGATCAGCCATGATCTTACTGAATGGCAGGGCAGGCTTGAGGGGCCGAATGGCCTACTCCTGCTCCTATTTCTTCTGTTCTTATGTTATGTTATATCTAATGTATATGTCAGGATGCACTATGGGAATTAATACTGAAACTTATAAACTCATAATGTGTGTAAATATTGGGCTGATATTTAACTTGAATCTCAGAGTACATTATTGTAGTTAATTCTGTAAGTTTGAAAAGGGAACTCTGTGCCATAATGAAAACAAGAAATGCTGGAAATACTCAGCAGGTCAGGCAGCATCTGTACAGAGAGAAGCAAAGTTCACGTTTCAGGTCAGTGACCTTTCAGATGCTGCCAGACCTTTTGAAAGTCCATGTACACCACATCAACAGCATTGCCCTCATCATCCCTCTCTGTTACCTCATCAAAAAACTACAGCAGGACAGTTAAACCTGATTTTCCCTTAAGATATCCATGCTGGCTTTCTTGAATTAACCCACATTTGTCCATGGGATTATTAATGTTGTCCCGAATTATTCTTTCGAGAAATTTTCCCACCTCCAAAATTGAACTGACTAGGGAGTGAAATGAGGTGAGTTGCTCTAACAGAGAGCCAGCACTGGTTCGACAGGCTGAATGGCCTCCTTCTGTGCTGTAGCCATTCTATGATTGTATGATTCTAGCAAGAACTGTTGGTGGAGAGGCAGTGATGCAGGAATGGGTTGACAGAAAGGGGAAAGTCTGGGCTGGTGTGTGTTCGGGTTTGTGAATAAAGGTGATTTGGAAGCTGTGTTCCAAATTGAAGTGTTTACTGGAAGGAAGAAGTTGATGTAAATAAAGAGTAAAACGTGTTAAGATGAAGCGTGGTGTGATTGTGGACAGCAGTAAATGTAGTGCTGGTGAATTATTTGTGTTAATAAACTTCCACTGCACCCTCTGCTGCAGGCTGCTGTTTATATCCAGCTGTGTATTAGTGCTGTGTGTTAACGAGATAAATGTTTGTTTCAACGCTGTTTACAAAGCAAAAGCATTGCACTCAAACAGTCCCAGACATAGCAACACACGTACAAAAGCAAAATACTGCAGATGCTGGAAATCTGAAACATAAACAGAAAATGCTTGAAATAATCAGCAGGTCTGGCAGCATCTGTGGAGAGAGAACAAAGTTAATGTGAGCTAAGGAAACAGACCTGAACTGTTAACTGTTTCTCTCTGCACAGATGCTGCCAGACCTACTGAGCATTTCCAGCATTTTCTGTTTTTATTACAGCAACACAGGTGTTGGGAGGCTCAGCCTGGCTACACAATGTTACAAGGACGCTGAGTAACACCATCGACAACGGGACAGAGAGAAAAACACACAGAAAACCAAGAATAGATTGTAAGGAAGCAAAAGTGAGGGACAGAGAGAGAGGCAACGAGACTGAGATGGAGAAACAAGGCATTTGTATGATTGTGTTCTCCCTGTTATCTAAAGGTATTTCCTGTTGTGTAAATATGTTTTCTGTTGTGTAAAGATGTACCCTGTTGTTGTGTAAAGGTTTTCCCTGTTATTGTTTTATTTTCTGTTACTGACCGTCTCCTCACTGTGACCATTTGGCCTGCTTTTATTGTGGCCAACATCACCATCTGGTGGTGGAGAGGAGGCTCTGCAGGAAGGGGTTGACAAAGTGGGAGAGACTCGGCTGGTCCGTGTTTGCAGCTTGTGTTCGTGTGAGCAAAAGTGATTTGTTACTGATTGATGTGTTCACTAGAAAGAAGAAGCTGATTGCAATCGAGTGCCTTTGGAAGCATCTTGTTATTTCAGGTAAATACTTGATGTTTTTAAAGTGAACTGTTGGTATTATTACCAAACATAAATAGTAGAGAATGATTTCGATCCATTGATCTCTGGGTTATGGGCCCAGCACACTGCTGCTGCACCACTCTGCTAACTACTGTTTTCAATTTCAGCTGCCCGTTAGTGAAATATGTTCATTCCCCAATATTTTTATAAAAATAGGATTGGAGTCGGATTTCTCAAGAATCCCGGACTCAGCAACACACGTACTGACGGACTCACCCTCACTGCACAATGACACAAGGACACTGAGTAACAGCACCGACAATGAGGCAGGCAGAGAAAGACACACAGAAAACCAGGAAGATATTATCAGGACCCAGAAAGGAACAGACAGAGAAAGACACACAGAAAACCAGGAAGAGATTATCAGGACCCAGAAGGGAACAGACAGAGAAAGACACACAGAAAACCAGAAAGAGATTATCAGGACCCAGAAGGGAACAGACAGAGAAAGGTACTGAGCAAACCAGCAAGAGACAACGAAAGACTGATGATTTATGTAATTGTGTTCTCTGTTGTGTAAAGATATTTCCTGCTGTGTAATATGTTCTCTGTTGTGTTACTGTATTCGCTGTTGTGTGAAGATGTTCTCTGTGATTGTGTAAAATGGTTCCCTGTTGGGTAAAGATCTTCTCAGTTGTGTAAATATGATCCGTCTTGTGTAAAAGTGTTCCGGGTTGTTTAAATATGTTCCCTGCTCTGTAATGTAGAGCTGAGTCTGCACGAATGGAATTGCTACAGTATCTTCCAGTCTGATACTGGATGAGGGCTGGAATGTGATCCAAAGCACAGTCTATACAAATTAAATTGCTATTGTATCTTTTAGTTTCACAATCCGGGGGAGTTTTAAACTGAAATCTCAGTTTGTATCTCAGGTTATGCTATCTTTCAGATTCTCTCAATCTGATATCACACTTGAGATTTAGACTTAAGAAAGGATGTACTGGCATTGGAGGAGTTCAAAAGCGATTCACTCAGCTGATTCCTGAGATGAAGGGGTTGACTTATGAAGAACGGCGAAACAGGTTATTCATTCGTGTTTAGAAGAATGAGGGGTGATCTTTTTGAAACGTACAAGATTCTGAGGGGGCTTAACAGGGTGAAGAAGGGTCTCTGACCTGAAACATTAACTCTGCTTCTCTCTTCACAGATGCTGCCAGACCTGCTGAGTATTTCCAACATTTCTTGTTTTTATTAACAGGGTAGATGTTGAGAAAATGTTTCCACTAGTGGGGGAATCTCAAACTAGGCGACATAGTTACAGAATAAGGGGACACTCATTTAAAACTGAGATGCAAAGGAATTTCTTCTCTCAGAGGGTAGTGAATGTCTGGAATTCTCTACCCCAGACAGTATTGGAGGCTAAATCACTGAAAGTATTTAAAGAGGATGTAAATAGATTTTTGAAATATTGGAGAGTTGAGGTCCATGAAGAGCTGGCATGAAAGAGGAGTTGAGGTCTGGGGCAGATCAGCCATGATCTTACTGAATGGCAGGGCAGGCTTGAGGGGCCGAATGGCCTACTCCTGCTCCTATTTCTTCTGTTCTTATGTTATGTTATATCTAATGTATATGTCAGGATGCACTATGGGAATTAATACTGAAACTTATAAACTCATAATGTGTGTAAATATTGGGCTGATATTTCACTTGAATCTCAGAGTACATTATTGTAGTTAATTCTGTAAGTTTGAAAAGGGAACTCTGTTCCATAATGAAAACAAGAAATGCTGGAAATACTCAGCAGGTCAGGCAGCATCTGTACAGAGAGAAGCAAAGTTAACGTTTCAGGTCAGTGACCTTTCAGATGCTGCCAGACCTTTTGAAAGTCCATGTACACCACATCAACAGCATTGCCCTCATCATCCCTCTCTGTTACCTCATCAAAAAACTACAGCAGGACAGTTAAACCTGATTTTCCCTTAAGATATCCATGCTGGCTTTCTTGAATTAACCCACATTTGTCCATGGGATTATTAATTTTGTCCCGAATTATTCTTTCGAGAAATTTTCCCACCTCCAAAATGGAACTGACTAGGGAGTGAAGTTAGGTGAGTTGCTCTAACAGAGAGCCAGCACGGGTTCGACAGGCTGAATGGCCTCCTTCTGTGCTGTAGCCATTCTATGATTGTATGATTCTAGCAACAACTGTTGGTTGAGAGGCAGTGATGCAGGAATGGGTTGACAGAAAGGGGAAAGTCTGGGCTGGTGTGTGTTCGGGTTTGTGACTAAAGGTGATTTGGAAGCTGTGTTCCAAATTGAAGTGTTTACTGGAAGGAAGAAGTTGATGTAAATAAAGAGTAAAACGTGTTAAGATGAAGCGTGGTGTGATTGTGGGCAGCAGTAAATGTAGTGCTGGTGAATTATTTGTGTTAATAAACTTCCACTGCGCCCTCTGCTGCAGGCTGCTGTTTATATCCAGCTGTGTATTAGTGCTGTGTGTTAACGAGATAAATGTTTGTTTCAACGCTGTTTGCAAAGCAAAAGCATTGCACTCAAACAGTCCCAGACATAGCAACACACGTACAAAAGCAAAATACTGCAGATGCTGGAAATCTGAAACATAAACAGAAAATGCTTAAAATAATCAGCAGGTCTGGCAGCATCTGTGGAGAGAGAACAAAGTTAATGTGAGCTAAGGAAACAGACCTGAACTGTTAACTGTTTCTCTCTGCACAGATGCTGCCAGACCTACTGAGCATTTCCAGCATTTTCTGTTTTTATTACAGCAACACAGGTGTTGGGAGGCTCAGCCTGGCTACACAATGTTACAAGGACGCTGAGTAACACCATCGACAACGGGACAGAGAGAAAAACACACAGAAAACCAAGAATAGACTGTGAGGAAGCAAAACTGAGGGACAGAGAGAGAGGCAACGAGACTGAGATGGAGAAACAAGGCATTTGTATGATTGTGTTCTCCCTGTTATCTAAAGGTATTTCCTGTTGTGTAAATATGTTTTCTGTTGTGTAAAGATGTACCCTGTTGTTGTGTAAAGGTTTTCCCTGTTATTGTTTTATTTTCTGTTACTGACCGTCTCCTCACTGTGACTATTTGTCCTGCTTTTATTGTGGCCCACATCACCATCTGGTGGTGGAGAGGAGGCTCTGCAGGAAGGGGTTGACAAAGTGGGAGAGACTCGGCTGGTCCGTGTTTGCAGCTTGTGTTCGTGTGAGCAAAAGTGATTTGTTACTGATTGAGGTGTTCACTAGAAAGAAGAAGCTGATTGCAATCGAGTGCCTTTGGAAGCATCTTGTTATTTTAGGTCAATACTTGACGTTTTGAAAGTGAACTGTTTGTATTATTACCAAACATAAATAGCAGAGAATGGTTTCAATCCATTGATCTCTGGGTTATGGACCCAGCACACTTCCGCTGCACCACTCTGCTAACTACTGCTTTCAATTTCAGCTGCCCGGTGGTGAAATATGTTCATTCCCCAATGTTTTTATAAAAATAGGATTGTCGTCGGATTTCTCAAGAATCCCGGACTCAGCAACACACGTGCTGACGGACTCACCCTCACTGCACAATGACACAAGGACACTGAGTAACAGCACCGACAATGAGGCAGGCAGAGAAAGACACACAGAAAACCAGGAAGATATTATCAGGACTCAGAAATGAACAGACAGAGAAAGGTACTGAGCAAACCAGCAAGAGACAGCGAGATAAAAGCAAAATACTGCGGATGCTGGAAATCTGAAATAAAAACAAGAAATGCTGGAACCACTCAGCAGGTCTGGCAGCATCTGTGGAAAGAGAAGCAGAGTTAACGTTTCGGGTCAGTGACCCTTCATCAAGGAGGCGAGGACAAATGGTATGGGAAGCAACAACTAATTTTTAGTAAAAAATGGGTGTAAGAATTGCTTCCATTAATGTGCGTAGCATTAAATCTACTACGCGATGTGTTTCAACCTTGGATTACCTTGCCAAGGTCAAAGCTGACCTACTGTTTCTGCAGGAGTGTGGAATACCACACCTCAGCAGCTACAGGCAGTGGTCGCGATGGTGGTCCCACGGGCCATCGATCTGGTCGGGGGGTAATGACTGCCGTTCCTCCGGCCTGGGTATTCTGCTGCGTGGAGGTAACTTCACCATCTCCGAAGTTAAGGAGGTGGTGGGCAGCCGCCTCCTCGTAGCAGACGTGATGTACAACAACGCGCCGCTCAGGTTGATCAACGTGTCCGCCCCGGTACAACGCAGCGAGCGGCTGACCGTCTTCCAGCAGCTCCCACTGCTGCTGGCGACGTCCAGGCCGGTCATCCTAGGCGGTGACTTCAACTGCATCATCTGGAGATCTAAAATGGACCAGGGCGGGAGGGACACGATGTTCAAACCTCTGGACAAGGGCGGGAAAAATGTACCCAACGTCGCCCTCATCCTGATGACCACCTTCGTGTGCAGCTGCACCAAGCTGTGTGTGGAGCCCCAGTACACAAACACCAAGTGTCACTATGTGCTGAGGTGTTGCGAAGGATGGGTCTGGTCACATTGCCGCGGATCGCTTCATCCAGTTGGACCATACCGTACCAGCTATCCTTCGCGGGAATGTTTCTGCGGGAAAACACCTTTGACCACCAATCCATCAGGCAGTGGTCTGCACGGAATGTCCTCAAGGCCCTACGGGAAAAGGAGATGGTGGATCCGGTCGGATGGTTCCCCGAGCAGACTGCCAAAGTCATTTGGCAGAATGCCTCATCACCAGAACTTTCAAACAAGCACCAAGATGTAGCTTGGCTGGTGGTAAGAAGAGCCCTTCCTGTCAGATCCTTCCTGCATGCCGGAAGTCTCGCCCCCTCCACACGCGTCCCTCGAGGTGGCTGTGGTGGGGAAGAGACAGTTGCCCACCTCCTTCTGGAATGTGTCTTTGCAAAGCAGGTGTGGAAAGAGATGCAGTGGTTTTTGTCGAGGTTCATCCCAAGCAGCTCTGTAACACAGGAGTCTGTGCTCTCCGGGCTGTTCCCAGGGATGCACACCGAGATAAACATTAACTGCTGCTGGAGGACCATCAATTCGGTGATAGACACTCTTTGGTCTGCCCTAAACCTGCTGGTCTTCCAGCGCAAAGAGTTGTTCACGACCGAGTTTTGCAGACAGGCACATTCCAAGGTCTAGGACTACGTGCTGAGGGACGCACTAAAGCTTGGGGTAGCCACTGCAAAGGCTCATTGGGGAAAGACCACTGTGTAAGGTCCCCTCGCCATAGTGAACTGGGCAGCTGGACCCATTGGAAACCCCTCGTGTTGTATGCACCAGATATGGGTGTGCTGTAAAATGTCCATGTCAGGTAAAATGGAGTGGAAGGGTTGTGAGGCAACTCACTCCTGTATTGAAGAAAACTGATTTCCTTTGCACTTTTTGGAATGTCAACTTGGTGCTGTTTTGAACTGTTGTATAATGCATTTTTTACAGATTTATATGAAGAAAGCATATTTTTAGGAATAAAATCCTGGGGATTCATATGCATAGTTCTTTGACGGTGGCAGGACACATTGAGAAAGTAGTTAGCAAAGCATATGGGATCTTGGGCTTCATAAATAGAGGTACTGAGTACAAAAGTAGGGAAGTTATGCTGAACCTGTATAAATCTCTAGTTGGGCCACAACCAGAGAATTGCATCCAGTTCTAGTCAACACACGTTTGGAGGGATGTGAGTGTCCTTGAGAGGGTGGAGAAGATTTATCAGAATGGTTCCAGACATGAGGGATTTTAGCTGTAAGGTTAGGTTGGAGAAGCTGGGGTTGTTCTCCTTGGAGCAAAGGAGATTGAGGTGAGATTTGATAGACATGTACAAGATTATAATAAATATGAGAGGTTTAGATAACTTACAGGGCGATGGGGATAGAGCGGGGGAATGGGACTGAATGGACTGATTTACATGGGCCTGATGGGCAAAATGACTTCCTGTACTGTAGTGACTCCAGGACTCAATGACTCTCTCTCCTTCTCTCTCTCTCTCTCTCTCTCTCTCTGTCTATCGCTTTACCTCTCTCTGCCTCTCTCTCTCTATCTGTCTTTAGCTGGTCCTCTAACTTTCTATTGCACTCTCTCTCTCTCTTTTTTTTCACTCTCTCTCTCTCCATTACACACATGTTTGTCAATCACATGTCAAAGAAGGAAGCGTAATGAAGGAATGGCTGCGCCCTTGAAAATGTTTCCAGCAGAATAGTTAAATGTTTAAAGTTTCTGTAGGGAGTTTGACCTGAGATGGTGAGACACAAGGATGTGAGGTTATTAAAGTCTTCACCAAATGTAATAGGGAATAATTTTCTTCACTGGTGAACCCAAAGGAACAAATATGGCACAAGAATGAGAAAAGTCAGAGGATTGAGAAACATCCAATGGTTCTTCACATCTACAAGTCAGCAGACCCACAGAAAAACAGTTGGTTGAGAGTTCAGATCCAGTGATCGACTGGACAAATATCGAGCCAGTGCTTTTTTCTTTATGAACCTGACATCTGTCCACTTGGCTATTGCATCTCGTCTCGATGTATCTGATAATACTGATACTATTTGTATTCCACAGTTGCTTTGAAATCACAGGCAATATAAATGGATTGGGAATGTCAATGGTCAGGAACCATTAATGGATTGGGAAAGTCAATGGACTGGAAAATATCAGTGGATTGGGAAATTCTATAGACTGAGTTATATCAATGGATTGGGACAGTTCAGTACATTGTGAAACATCAATGGATTAGGAAACAGGAATTAAAGGGACAGATGGAGTCCAACCTGGAAAAGTGTGAAGTGATTCATTTTGGAAGGTCGAATTTGAATGCAGAATACAGGCTTAAAGACAGGATGCTTGGTAGTGTGGAGGAACAGAGGGATCTTGGAGTCCATGTCCATAGATTGCCCAAAGTTGCCACCCAAGTTGATAGGGTTGTTAAGAAGGCATATGGTGTGTTGGCTTTCATTAACAGGGGGATTGAGTTTAAGAGCCGCGAGGTTATGCTGCAGCTCTATAAAGCCCTGGTTAGACCACACTTGGAATATTGTGTTCAGTTCTGGTCGCCTCATTATAGGAAGGATGTGGAAGCTTTAGAGAGGGTGCAGAGGAGATTTACCAGGATGCTGCCTGGACTGGAGGGTATGTTTTACGAAGAAAGGTTAAGGGTTCCAGGGCTTTTCTCATTGGAACGAAGAAGGATGAGAGGTGACTTGATAGAGGGATACAAGATGATGAGAGGCATAACTAGAGTGGAGCTCTGCTGGGAGTTGAACCCAGGATTTCCTATTTAATAGGCAGGTGTTTTCGCCAACTAAGCTCCAGAACCAAATAACAAATGCTTTTACAGTTGAAATCAGAAGAGGGCACTATATTCTCATCCCATTTCTCCACTGGTCACAACATATTTTAAACATTTCCCACTTACTGAGACAGTCAATCATATACTCTATTTTTCTCTGTAATGAGAATGAATGTTTTGGAAGAAAATACATACATTAAATTGTTTCTGAAAGGTTGCAGAACACAACATATGAGTAATATTCCCCATTGCTTTCTCAGCACTGATGGATTGTGAAGCGGGAGACAGCCAGAAGTCCCACTGAGCCGCACTGACCCCGAGCTGAGAAAGAAATGAGATAAAGTTCAATCTTTCACAGCGAGATGCTACAGAGAGAGGAGTCCCGAATCAAAGTGAGACTTTCTCATACTGTTGTTGAATTTCATGTCACACACTCCTTGTACTCTCTGCTAATGAAGCCCCAAAAAAAGGGAAAAACAGAATGGCACTCAAACTCACAACCCTGAGATTAAAAGTCTCATGTTCGACTGACTGAACTATCACTTCTACTCAGTCTCTTATTGGATGGATGCAACTGTATGCTCCACTGCAGGGGCAGCTTTCAAATCATCCCATGGATCCACATGTCAGTCTGAGTTACATGTTGTAGACTTAAGCAAAGGAAATCTGCTCACTTCCAAAACTATCAGTGAGTTGAAGCTGATTACGATCAACATCATCAGAGGTCAGAACTACCTGGTGAAAGAAAACACCCTGAAGAAGGATCCACAATTCTTCAAACGCATCAAAAAAGTGAAAAACCAATAAATCCATGAGTTAATCCAAAACAAACAACAGAAACACAGAAGAATTCCATTCCATACCAGATACTAGTCGTGTTGTTCCTGTATCCAGCTCTCAGTTACTACTCCACCTTCATACACCCCCTTGGTGATCTGTACATTTTGTTCATTTCAATTTTGTCGACAGGCTCTTTGAATCCAGTTCTCTGGTCCTCAAACAGGCTCCGCATGAAAGTCAATTCCGCCTGCTGTCAGGCTGCAACCGATCGATGACCTTCAACTAAAAACACAAAAGAGAATGGGCTCGTCCGGGAGTTGAACCCCGGACCTCTCGCATGTTAACCAATTGTACACCCAAAGCGAGAATCATACTTCTAGACCAACGAGCCACTGACAATACATGTATTTTTAGCTCCTGTGGAAAAGCTGTTCATCCATTTTTTTTCAGACCAAAGCAACATCCTGTAAATGCTGAAATCATAACAGAAAGTGTTGGAAATGTTCAACAGCTCTGGCAGCATCTGTGGAGAGAGAAACACAGTTAACGTTTCAGGGTGTTCACCTTTTGTCTCAGCCATCCTTTCAGACTGCTTCTGTCCATCCAATCTCACTTTCTATTCTATCCACATTCTAACCATTCACTACGTAATTACATTTTTCATGAATTCCTCATTTCTTTTATGAATGACAATTTCATATTTCCGGCCCTTGCTTCAGACACCACCACAAGTGGAATCATGTCTCCATCTACCCAATCAAACCCCTTCACTATTTCCTCACATTGCAATGTTTCTTTAACCCTGACAGACTATGGAGTTTCTGCCGCTTGACTGCAGTTCTTGTGTCCTGCCAGTAGATGTCACCTCACTCCAATACAGTGAAGTTTACAAATCTGAGTGAGACACAACAGGAAATAATTGTTCACATTATAGTGAATGTGTGGGATTTAGAAATACTAGGAGTGGAGACGAGTTATTATTGCATTTTGTCAAAACAAACATAACTTATAATGTTGTGTTAAATCCATCACTCTGTTTTCTTGACTCTGCGAGTGACCTGGAGTCATCGAGACACTGAGTCATTTGTGGTAAAAAAGGAGGCCATTCGCCCCATCGAATCCATGGCGACTCTCCAGGGAGCGATCCGGTCAGTCCCACTCGAATGCTCGATCCCCGTAGCCCTGTAAATTTATTTCCTTCAAGTGCCCATCCAAATTCCTTTTGTAATCATCGATTGTTCCCACTTCCGCCACCCTCGTGGGCAGCGATTAGCAGATCATTACCAATCACTGTGTAAAAAAGGTTCTTCCGCACATTCCCCCTGCATCTCTTGCCCAAAACATTCAATCTGTGTCCCTAGTCCTTGTACCAATAGTTAATAGGAACAATTTTTCCTTGCCAACTTATCTAAAACTGTCATAGCCTTTTGCACCTCTATCAATTCTCCCCTCAATCTCCTTTGATACAGGCAGAACAACCCTAGCTTTTCCAGCCTAACCTTGAAACTATAATCCTCCATCCCTGGAACCATTCTGGTAAATCTCCTCTGCATCCTCTCAAGGATCCGCACATTCTTTCTAAAGTGTGGTGAGCAGAACTGGACGCAACATCCAATTGGGGCCAAACCAGAGCTTTATAATGGTTCAGCATAATTGCCCTGCTTTTGTACTCAATACCTCTATTTATAAAGCCCAAGATCCCATATACTTTGCTAACCACTCTCGCAATATGTCTTGCCAACTTCAAAGATTGATGGGCATGCACCCAAGTCCCTCTACTCCTGCACATTCTTCACAACTGTAGCATTGAGTCTCTCCCTATTCCTTCTGCTAAAATACTTCATCTCACATCAGTCACTATTAAATTCCATCTGCCACCTGTCTGCCCATTCTGCTCGCCTATCACTGTCCTGTTGCAAACAATTCATATCATCCTCACTGTTTGCCACTCATCCAGGTTTGGTGTTATCGGCATATTTTGAGATTCTACTCTATATTTCAAGATCCAAGTCATTTATCTGTAGCAAAAAAAGCAGTGGTTCTAGCACTTACCCCTGGGGAGCACCACTGTCGACTATCCTCCAGTCTGACAAAGAACCATTTAATATGACTCACTGTTTTCTGTCCTTAAGCCACTTTTCTATCAAATTGGACACTGATCCTCCTATTCCATGAACATCAATTTTGTTAACCACCCTTTTATGTGATACCTTATCAAATACTTCCATAAAATCCATATAAACAACATCCACTGCATTCCCTTCATCGACCTTCTCTGTTAGTTCATCAAAAAATGCTGTTAGATTAGTCAAGCATGAACTTCCATTTATAAATCCCTGCTCACTCTCCTTAATTAACTCAAACCTCTCCAGTGACTGTTGATTTTTTACCCTGATTATTCTTTCTAAAACCTTACCCACCACTGCTGTTAATCTAACTGGCCTGTAGTTACCCAGACTGTCCTTACAGCCTTTCTTGAATAAGGGTGTCACATTTGCCTCTGTTCAATCCTCTGGCACCTCCCCCGTATCCAGGGAAGATTGGAAGATTATAACAAGCCCTTCTGTTATCTGCATACGCATTTCCTTTTGCAACCTGGGATGTAAGCCATCCGTACCAGGTGATTTATCTACCCGAAGCACAGCCAGCCTTTTTAGTAGCTCCCTCTCTCAATTTGTACCCGATCCATTGCCTCTACTCTCTCCGCTTCTACTGATATTTTGTCAGATTCCAATTCCTTAGTGATCACTGATACAAAGTACTCATTAAATATATTAACATTGCCCAGCACCTCTCAGCATGTACTATCCTCTTTGTCTTTAATAAGGCCCACTCCACCTCTTACTACCCACTGATTACTTATCTACTGCTCAAAGATCTTTGGGTTCCCTTTCATGTTGACTGCCATTCTCTTCTCATAGAAATAAACAATAAGCTAAATATAGAAGAAATAAATATTTCCCATCCTTGATGAGGTGGAACTTTTTTATGTTGTGGGTGGTAATGACCTGACCCACGAGTGTGGTGGAAGCAGAGACAATCAATGATTTGAAAAGGAAATTGGATGGATACTTGAAGGAAAGAAACTTGCAGGAGGAAAGGGATCGAGCTGGTGAGTGGAACTGACTAGATTGCTCCGGGAAGAGCCAGCATGGACATGATAGGCCAAACGACCACCTTCTGTGCTGTAAATGACTCTGTGTTGTTTCTCAAATCCAATCCACTGGTGCTTGGTAAATAATTTCAAAGTAAATTGTGCAACTGGAAAATCAGTACAAAAGCATGGGACGCATAAAGAATTGAAATTGCCTTTAGATCTTCAATCTGACACTCCCCCAACTGAGTTATTTCAGCCCCACTTGGTTAATGTCTTTGTGTCCTTGTTTTGGACGAAAATACATACATTCAATTTTTCCGAAAGGTTACAGAACACAACATGTGAGTAATATTCCCCATTGCTTTCTCAGTACTGCTGGATTGTGAAGCGGGAGACAGCCAGAAGTCCCACCGAGCCGCATTGACCCCGAGCTGAGAAAGAAATGAGATCAAATTCAATCTTTTGCAGCGAGATGCTGCAGAGAGAAGAGTCCTGAATCAAAGTGAGACTTTCTCATACTGTTGTTGAATTTCATTTCAAACACTCCTTGTACTCTCTGCTAATGAAGCCCCAAAAAAGGGACAAACAGAATGGCACTCAAACTCACAACCCTGAGATTAAAAGTCTCATATTCGACTGACTGAACTGTCACTTCTACTCACTCTCTTATTGGATGGATACAACTGTATGCTCCAATGCAGGGGTGGCTTTCAAATCCTCCCTTGGATCCACATGTCAGACTGAGTTACATCTTGCAGACTCAAGCAAAGGAAATTTGCTCAGTTCCAAAACTATCAGAAGCTTATTATGATCAACATCATCAGAGGTCAGAGCTTCCTGGTGAATGGAAACACCCTGAAGAAGGATCCACAATTATTCAAACGCATCAAAAAAGAGAAAAACAAGAAAATCGATGAGATATTATTATTAGAGATACAGCACTGAAACAGGCCCTTCGGCCCACCAAGTCTGTGGCGACCAACAACCACCCATTTATACTAACCCGACAGGAATCCCATATTCCCTACCACCTACCTACACTACGGGCAATTTACCTATCACCTGCAAGTCTTTGGAGGGGGGAGGAAACCAGAGCACCCAGCAAAAACCCACACAGACACAGGAAGAACTTGCAAACTCTCACAGGCAGTACTCAGAATTGAGCCCAGGGCCCTGAAACTGTGAGGTTGTGGGTCTAACCACTGCGCCACTGTGCCACCCTAATCGAAACCGAACAACAGAAACACAGAAGAATTCCATTCCATACTAGCTACTAGTCATGTTGTTTTTGGATCCAGCTCTCAGTTACTGCTCCACCTTCAGACACCCACTTGGCGACCTGTACATTTTGTTCATTTCAATTTTGTCAACAGGCTCTTTGAATCCAGTTCTCTGGTCCTCAAACAGGATCTGTATGAACGTCAATTTCGCTTTCTGTGAGGCTGCAAACAATTGATGACCTTCAACTAAAAACACAAATGAAGAAGGGCTAGTCTGTTAACCTCTCGCATATTAACCAATCAGACACCCAAAGTGGGAATCATACCCCTGGACCAACAAGCCACTGACAAGGTGCATTATTTTTAGTTCTGTTTAGAACTTTGCTATTAAGTATATATTGTCTCTCCCAATTCCTTCTGATAAAGTGCATCACCTCACACGAGTCACTATTAAATTCTATCTGCCACCTGTCTGCCCATTCTGCTAGCCTATCACTGTCCTGTTGCAGGCAGGTCATATCATCCTCACTGTTTACCACTCCTCCAGGTTTGGTGTTATCGGTATATTTTGAGATTCTACTCGATATTCCAAGATCCGAGTCATTTACATATAGCAGAAAAAGCAGTGGTTCTCGCAGTGACCACTGGAGAACACCCACTGTCGACTGTCCTCCAGTCTGACAAAGAACCATTTACTATGATTCGCTATTTTCTGTCCTTAAAGCAATTTTCTATCCAATTGGAAGTGACTCTCCTATTCCATGAACCTCAATTTTGTTAACCACCCTTTTATGTGCTACCTTATCATTCATTCTTAATCCATCCATCCATCCTTTCTTAAAATCCATATCAACAACATTCGCTGCATCATCTTCCTGTTAGTTCATCAAAAAATGCAGTTAGTCAAGCATGAACTCCCATTTATAAATCCATGCTCACTCTCCTCAATTAACTCAAATCTCTCCAAGTGACTGTTGATTTTTTCCCTAATATTGTTTCTAAAATCTTACTCACCACTGCTGTTAATCACACTGGCCTGTAGTTACCCCTTACACCCTTTGTTGAAATAGGAAGTCACATTTGCCACTGTTCAGTCCTCTGGCACCTCCACAGTGCTTTTTGGGAGGGTGTTCCTGGTTTTTGACCCTGCAACAGTAAAGGAATGGCGGTATAGTGCCAAGTCAGGAGGGTGTGTGACTTGGAGGGGAACTTGAAGGTGGTGTTGTTCCCATGCGTCGGCTACCTTTGTCCTTCTAGGTGGTTGAGTTTGTGGGTTGGAAGGTGCTGTTGAAGGAGGCTTGGCAAGTTGCTGCAGTACATATTGTAAATGTTGCACACTGCTGCCTCTGCACTGGTGCTAGAGGGAATGAATGTTTAAGGTGGTGGCTGGGGTGCCAATCAAGTGGGCTGCTTTGACCTGATGGTGTCAATCTCTTGAGTGTTGTTGGAGCTGCACTCATCCAGGCATGAGTATTCCATCACATTCCTGACTTGTGCCTTGTAGATGGTGGGCAGGCTTTGGTGAGTCAAGAGGTGAGTTAGTCGCCGCAGAGTTCCCAGCCTCTGACCCGCTCTTGTAGTTGTAGCTGTCGCTGTAATAGTAATAGGCAACTGTCCGTCTCGGACGGCGATGGGCTACGCCTGCCGTGTAGGTCACTTCTGTATTAAACATCGTTTGTTGTGGCTGTAGAGGATGACTCGTGAGTGACAATCCCTTCCACAGCTGGTACAGATGAATATCATTGGCCCGAGGTCGACTGATAATTTTTCCTTCCTCTGAGCTCTCTTTCCCCCCAACTGGCCATTTCTTTTGTCCTCTGCTTTTCCCATCGTCTTCCTGAATGCTTTTCTCCAGGAATTCCAGTCAGCAGGAAGGACTTCCCATGCATCGACTGCACTCCCAGTCTGCTGGAGATCTCGTTTGCAGATGTCCTTTTATCATAGACGTGGGTGACCTGTTGGTCTCATGCTGATAGCAAGCTCACCACAGAGCATGTCTTTGGCAAAGCGACCGTCATCCATTCAGCACACATGACCCAGTCAACAGAGTCACCGCTGACTCAAGAGGACAAACATGCTGTGGATCCCTGCACGCTGGTGTACTTCTGCATTCGGCACTCTGTCCTGCCAGGAGATGCCCAATATCCATCTGAGACAGTGGAGGTGGAAGCTGTTCAGCTGCTTTTCTTGACTTGTATAAGTTGTTGATGCTTCTCAACTATAAAGGAGGGTGCTGAGAACACAAGCCTGGTACACGCAGAGCTTCGTATTTTTGGTCAGTTTGCTGTTGGTTCACATTGGTCTTCTCAACTTTGACATGACAGCTGCAGCATTGACAATCCTGGTGCTGATTTCAGCATCAAGGGACAGATTGCTGGTGATTGTTGATCCTCCAAAGTGAGGTTGTCGATTTTGATGGAAGATGGAGTCTCGACGTCCTGGCCCATAACTTTCATCTTCTTGATGCTGATCATCAGTCCAAACTCCTTGCAGGCCAGGGAGAACCGATATACAAACTGCTGCAAGTGAATTTCATTATGGGATGTCAGCACAGCGTCATCAGCAAACAGCATCTCACAGACTAGGAACTGACTCATTTTAGTCTTGGCGCGCAGTCTTGCCAAGATGAACAGCTTGTCATCAGCTCTGGTATGCAGGTGGACACCCCCATCTGAGTCACTGAAAGTGTACAATTGCAGCATGGAGAAGAGTATGCTAATTGTAAAGGATGTGAGCTGTGAGGAGTTTACAAGGAGGCTTCCAGGGGACTTGGAGAGGATAACTGAATGAAATGACAGATGGAACATTATATGAATAAGTGTGAAGTTATCCACTTTGGCAGAATAAACAGAAAGACAGAGTATTTCTTAAATGGTGAGAGTTTGGGAAGTGTTGATGTTCAAAGGGACCTGGGTGTCCTTGTTCATGAGACACGAAAAGCTCGCATGCAGGTGCAGCAATCAATTAGGAAGGCAAATGGTATGTTGGCCTTCACACAAAGGGTCTTGAGTACAGGAGTAAAGATGTCTTGCTGCAATTGTATAGAGCCTTGGTGAGACTGCGCTGGAGTATTGTGTACAGTTTTGGTTTCCTTATCTAAAGAAGGATATACATGCCATGGAGGGAGTGCAATGGACGGTCACCAGACTAATCCCTGGGATGAGGAAACTGGGCTTGTATTCCTTAAAGTTTCATTTAAAAGGCCATTTAAAACTGAGATAGGGTGGAGTTTCTTCATTCAGAGGGTGGTGAATCTTTGGAATTCTCTACCCCAGGGGTATGTGGAAGTTCAATCATTGAGCATGTTCAAGACAGAAATTGATAGAAACCTTGATACTCATGACATCAAGGGATATGGGGATAGCACGGGAAAGTGGTGTTGAGGCAGAGGATCATCCATGATCTAATTGAATGGCAGTACAGGCTCGATGGGCTAAATGGCCTCCTCCTATGTTCCTCTGTTTCTAAGAGAGTTGTCACCAGGACACAGCCCTGCTTTACCCCACTGCTGATCTTGAAAGCATCTGGTGTTGCTCCATTGTAACTGATGGTACTGTGCATGTTCTCGTGGAAAGAAGAGATGACGCCCAAGAGTTCAGGAGGGCAGCCTATGTTCCATCGCAGTTTGAAGAGTCCGTCTCTGCTGACAAGATTGAAGGCCTTGGTGATGTCTATAAAGACAATGTAGAGTGGTCTGTACTGTTCACAGTACTTCTCTTGTAACTGCCGAAGTGAGACAATCATGTCGACTGTCGATCTACCAGCGCTGAAGCTGCACTGAGACTCAGGATAGATGTGTGATGCCAGGGTCTGCAATCTGGTCAGAGCAATGTGAGTAAAGACCTTCCCCACAATACTTAGCAAGGAGATGCCTCGGTAATTGCTGCAGTCACTGCGATTCCCCCTTATTTTTGTACAAGGTGACAATGTTTGCATCACGCATGTTGAGAGGCGCAGATCTCTCATTCCAACAGAGACACAGAAGTTCATGGAGATGCTGCAGCAGAGCCGCTTTTCCACTTTTGATGATTCCAGGTGGAATACCATCATTTCGCAGGGCTTTACCACTGGCAAGACGGTCAATGGCGTTGTTGAGCTCTATTATAGTGGACTCACTGTCGAACTCCTCCATGACAGGGAAGTCTGGAATGGCGCTGAGAGCTACTTCAATGACAATGTTCTCCGTTATGTAGAGTTCAAGGTAATGCTCCACTCACCTTTCCATCTGCTTGTCAGGTTCAGTGATGATTGTCCCTGGCTTTGTCTTCAAAGGTGCTGATTTAGTTACTGCTGGGCCCGTTGCTTCCATAATTTTTTTTTTATTCATTCATGTGATGTGGTCATCACTGGCTGAGCCAGCATTTATTGCCCATCCCTCATTTCCCATGAGAAGGTGGTGGTGAGCTGCCTTCTTGAACCGCTGCAGTCCATGTGAGGTTGGTACACCCACAGTGCTGTTAGGAAGGGAGTTCCAGGATTTTCACCCAGCGACAGTGAAGGAAAGGCGAGAGAGCTCCAAGTCACGATAGTGTGTGGCTTGGAGGGGAACTTGCAGGTGGTGATGTCCCCATGAATTTGCTGCCCTTGTCCTTCTAGTTGGTAGAGGTTGCGGGTATGGAAGGTGCTGTCTAAGGAACCTTGGTGTGTTGAATTCCTTCATATGTCCCTCTGGCATCCCCCAGATTCAGCGGCAGATTGTATGCTGTTGCAGAGCCTTAACCAGTATTGATTGGTGCAGTGCCGAGTAGTCTGCAGAGACTTGTTTCTGGCAGCTCTGAGAGCATCGAGAGTTTGTTTGCTGGGGACTGGTTTGTAGTTCATGAGGGCTCTCTTCTTAGTTACAGTAACTGACTCCATTTCAGTCCAATAAGCCTCAAACCAGTCAGCATTCCTCCCATCTCTTTTCCCGTGCAGAGTTATAGATGGTGGCGTGCAGATGATTCCACTTTGACACCGCACTGAGGCCTTGGGTGTTTTCTGAAAGAGCCTGATCGAGGATGTTGAGGAACTCCTGGGTCCTTTCTGGATCAGTGGTTCGGCAAGTGTTGATCCGTGAAGGACCTTTCTTCTTGGATGGGTGAAGCTTCCTTGGCTGAAGCCTGACCTTGCTACGCACTCGGGAGTGGTCAGTGTCACAGTCTGCGCTGTGATAGCTGTGAGTGATGAGGACACTGCTGAGGGTGGTACGTCTGGTGATGTTAAGTTCTAGCTGGTGCCAGTGGCGTGATCTTGGATGGCTCCAGGACACCTTGTGGCACAGCTTGAACTGGAAGTAGCTGTTTGTCACACAGAGTCCATGGTGACAGCATAGATCCAGCAACCTCTGTCCATTTTTGATCATCTTGCCAATCCCCTGGTGCCCTATGTTAGTTGGCCAAGCTATAGTCAGTACCCACACTTGCGTTGAAATCTCCTAGAAGATACAATCCCTCAGTGCTGAGAATTCCATTGATGGCAGCGTCAAGTGTCTCATAGAATTGATTCTTGACATCTGGGGTGGAGGTGAGTGTCGGGACATAGATGCACATGAGATTAACTGGGCCCGCGCTTGTTGACAAGTGAAGAGTATGAAGTCTCTCTGAGCCTACTGTGGGTGGTTCACTCATTGCAAGTGGCGTGTTTTTTACTGTGAAACCCACGAGTTGCCACTTGGGCTTTCCCCTGCCAGAAGAAGGTGTAGTGTTTCTCTTTGAGGGATCCACTTTGAACGAGTCTAGTTTCTTGCTGAACAGCAATGTCCACATTGAGCCTTGTGAGTTCTTTGTCGATCACAGCTGTCTTGTGTGTGTCATCAACCTGCAGAAGGTTGTCAGTAAGGCCAGGACTCATGGTCCTCACATTCCAGCTTGCGATGCGAAGGACTGGTGTCTTCTTTGTTAAGTTTGTCTTGCCTGGTGCATAGATTATCGAACTGCCTGTTGAGAGATGACTCTCTAAGCTCCAAGCATCCATTGAAGCAAGTAGGTCATGGCAGGACAGCAGTTACTGAGTGGGTGGTAGTTATCCAATGAGACATGATGATCTCTCTCACTGTCAGAAGTAACCCCTGGTGCTCATAGTCTACACCAATTGAGTGAGAGCTTACAATCAGCAACTGTTTCTTCCCGTGTTGTGCTAATGTTTAACCACAAAGCTGGAGTGTCCTCTCCAGGGCACAGGCCTGGGCAAATAGTATGGAGACACTGAGCATCAGGACCCCCTCTCAGCATTGCTAGTATTGTCCAAAGGAAAGGAAAAAAAACAGTACTGTTTGGTATTGCTCTGCTGTAGGAGTTGCTGGAAAACTACCTGATAAGTAACAGGTAACTGCCTACGGGACTCCACTCCGGATTTACTGTCCAGGTTTACTCCCTCAGCCCTCTTCTCTCTCAAGACACCCACAGGGAAGTGAGACTTTTTGCCCATATCTGGGGCTCTGTTTCTTGGCATCAGGATGGAACCACATGCCAGTGGGCTTGCATGACATGCACAAGGATATCACACACTGCCCCATCCCTGTGACAGCTCAGAGAGTGACCCTGATGATAATGCACCCCACAGGAACATCACAAACAGCCCCCTCCCTCGGACAGCTCAGGGTCAGACACTGCACATACTGCAACAACAGTGACATTCCTGGATTAGTCCCTCCATTCCCAAAAACAAGCATTCACCCTACTTTATGCTTTCTGTCCCTCAGCCAATTTTGTATCCCCGCTGCCACTACCCCCTTTAATCCCATCTGCTCGAATTTTGTTCACAAGTCTATTTTATGGTACTTTTTCAAACACAATTTTGAAGTCCAGACACACACCATCAACCTCACCACCCTGGTCAACTCTCTCTGAAACTTCATCAAAGAAATTAATTAATTAATTAATTCATACACAATCTTCTGTTAACCAATCTGTACTGGCTGTCATTTATTAGCCCATGTTCTACCAAGTGACAGTTAATTTCCTCCTGGATAATTGTCTCTAAAAGTTTCCCCACCACCGACTTTGGACTAACTGGTCTGTAGTTCCTGGGTTTATCTCTCTTTTTAAACAGGGCTGTAAAATTAGCAATCCTTGCAGATGTATCTTTTAATTCTGGAAAGTCTATTGTGGACAATCTCTTTGGGAATGACTTTAACCAATTAAAGCAACAGGATATTTGATTAATATGTCCAGAACTTTTATTGAGAGTAAAATAGTACTTAATAATTGAAAGCAAAATTATCTTGAACAAACTTGGACAATATAACTTTACTGCTCGAGCAGGTGTGTGGACTGGTCGAGCTTGGTCTCAGAGTGTCACGGTCCTCTTTGTCCAGCCTAGATCCCTCATCAGGTGGAGAACTTGGTTGATGATCTGAGCCTTTACCCCTGAGGTCTTCTAGTGTTCCTGCACACTGAACCCTTACAAAATCCCTACTTTTAACCCCTGGATTGACATCACACCACCTTGTAAAATAATATTTGGTCCGAGCTGTTGCCAGGTACATTTAATAAGTTCTTAATGATGTCTTCCACTAACAGTCACCTGTCCTCAGAATCTCAGACATGAGTACAATGGAGTGGTTTCATACTGTCTCCCAATCTGATCTGAAACAAGTTTCCTATTCATTAAATCGAGACTCTTGAAGGTCACGATGTACCAGACCATGGGTTTTATCAGGTGTCCTAGAAAGGTCCATTGTTTGAATACGTTCCGCTGAAACTGCCCTTTCCCACACAGACACAGAAACTCACAGTAATTAGATTGACCTAACTTTAAATGAAAACCCATTCTCTCTAAAATGATTATTGATTCATTATTTATAACTCAATCAAGGTTCATTACCTTTATCTGTTTCATGATGGGTAGCTACTCATTAATTATGCAGGATACAAACGTTAGTACTGAACACAAAATGGCTCCTTTGGTCATGTGTTAATTGTAAAATGGCTTCCTTGACCTTATTAGTTATTACAACAGATACATTATAAAAATGGTCAAGTTAAACTGAGATCGAACTACCTAAGCTTACCTGCATCCTCCAATCCTCTGGCATCATTCCCATAGAAAGGGGGATTGAAAGATTGTGGCTCAAGTCTCCACTATTTCCACCCTTACTTCCCTCAGCAACCCAGGATGCAGCCCATCCAGACCGGGTGACTTTTCGACTGTGAGCGCTGCCAACCTTGTAATAAAAACAAGAAATGCTGGATTCACTCAGCAGGTCTGGCAGCATCTGTGGAAAGAGAAGCAGAGTTAACGTTTCGGGTCAGTGACCCTTCTTCGGAACTGACAAATATTAGAAAAGTCACAGATTATAAACAAGTGAGGTGGGGGTTGGGCAAGAGATAACAAAGGAGAAGGTGCAGATTGGACCAGGCCACATAGCTGACCAAAAGGTCACGGAGCAAAGGCAAACAATATGTTAATGGTGTTTTGAAAGACAAAGCATTAGTACAGATTAGGTGTGAATATACTGAATATAGAACATCAGCAAGTGCAAACCTGAAGAAAAACAACCTGAAAAAAACAGTGGGTAAGCAAACTGAACAAACTAACATGAAATGAAATAAATGCAAAAAATGTAAAAAGGAATGCAAAAAAAAGGAAGAAAAATTAACTAAAAATGACTAAAAATGAAAGTAAAGTGGGGGGCTGTCATGCTCTGAAATTATTGAACTCAATGTTCAGTCCGGCAGGCTGTAGTGTGCCTAATCGGTAGATGAGATGCTGTTCCTCGAGCTTGCGTTGATGTTCACTGGAACACTGCAGCAATCCCAGGACAGAGATGTGAGCATGAGAGCAGGGGGGAGTGTTGAAATGGCAAGCAACCGGAAGCTCAGGGTCCTGCTTGCGGACTGAGCGGAGATGTTCCGCAAAGCGGTCACCCAGTCTGCGCTTGGTCTCCCCAATGTAGAGGAGACCACACTGTGAGCAGCGAATACAGTATACTACATTGAAAGAAGTACAAGTAAATCGCTGCTTCACCTGAAAGGAGTGTTTGGGGCCTGGGATAGTGAGGAGAGAGGAGGTAAATGGGCAGGTGTTACACCTCCTGCGATTGCAAGGGAAGGTGCCCTGGGACGGGGACGAGGTGGTGGGGGTAATGGAGGAGTGGACCAGGGTGTCGCGGAGGGAACGATCCCTTCGGAATGCTGACAGGGGAAGGGAGGGGAAGATGCGACTGGTAGTGGCATCACGCTGGAGGTGGCGAAAATGGCGGAGGATGATCCTTTGGATATGGAGGCTGGTGGGATGAAAAGTGAGGACAAGGGGAACCCTGTCACGGTTCTGGGAGGGAGGGGAAGGGGTGAGGGTAGAGGTGCGGGGAATGGGTCGGACACGGTTGAGGGCCCTGTCAACCACAGTGGGGGGAAATCCTCGGTTGAGGAAAAAGGAGGTCATATCAGAAGCACCGTCATGGAAGGTAGCATCATCAGAGCAGATGCGTCGGAGACGGAGAAACTGGGAGAATGGAATGGAGTCCTTACAGGAGGTAGGGTGTGAAGAAGTGTAGTCGAGGTAGCTGTGGGAGTCAGTGGGCTTATAATGGATATTGGTAGACAACCTATCCCCAGAGATGGAGACAGAGAAGTCGAGGAAGGGAAGGGAAGTGTCAGAGATGGACCATGTAAAGGTGAGAGAAGGGTGGAAATTGGAAGCAAAGTTGATAAAGTTTTCGAGTTTGGGGCGGGAGCAGGAAACGGCACCGATACAGTCATCAATGTACCGGAAAAAGAGTTGGGGGAGGGGGCCTGAGTAGGACTGGAACAAAGAATGCTCGACATATCCCACAAAAAGACAGGCATAACTAGGACCCATGCGGGTACCCATAGCGACACATTTTACTTGAAGGAAGTGCGTGGAGTTGAAGGAGAAGTTGTTCAATGTAATTATCTCCTCTTTATCTATTTTCATCCCCTCCAATTTCTCCACATCCTCCTCCTTTACTGTGTGACATTTGCACAATCTGCCTGTTTTGTGACAGATGCAATGTACTTAATTAGTGCCTCAGGCACGCCCTCTGGCTCCACAGGATCTCCTAATTGACCCACCCTTTCTTTGACAGTCCATATGTTGGTAAAAGACTTCAGTGATCCCAGTTATGTGACCCACTAATCTTTTCTCACACACTCTCTTGCTGATCTCATTTCCCTTTTCAGCTGTCCTTTGTACTTTCTGTATTTTGCTTGTTTCTCCTGCAGATGAATCCTCACATGATTTCTATATTAATGGTTTTCGAACTATTTTGTAAAAGGATTTAGTTTTGTAAATTTCTCCCTAGCTCCCCTCATGGTCAGGCAGAAAGTTTAACTGCTGTGTTTTCAAACAGCAACAGCTTTATTTGAAAAGCCATTGGGACAGGATTCCGGGTTTTAATCCAGTCACAAATCTGGTTCTGATGTCTTGTTGCTCCAGCTGTCACATGACCTGTCAGAGGATGACCTCATAATTGACCCGGTCAAGGAGCTGTGGGTTGATGTTTAAATTGTTTCAAAATAATTTTCCAGAAGGACAATCAAAATGAATCCATATATAAAAGGTAGATTTTGTGTATTTATGCTCCCAGTGGAAATTCCTGCAGAGTCTGCTGGTTTTCATATCCCCAATTTCCCACAGGAAGCTCTGTGCTCAGACTCTGTATTCATCACATCAACATTATACAGAATCATTTCATGGGAGACCCCAGTGTGAATTGTCGACAGGTGGGTCAGTTTTAACTTTCAAAGTAACACAGGAGCAAAATACTGCAGATACTGGAAATCTGAAATAAAAACAGAAAATGCTGGAAATACTCAGCAGGTCTGGCAGCATCTGTGGAGAGAGAAACAGAGTAAACATTTCAGATCTGTGATCTTTCATCAGAACTGGGCTGAAATTGTCTGAGGGACTGAGATTGTGGAATCAATTTCAGGGTCAAAGACATTGTACTCTGTAAGGATAGGAAGATGGTGATTATTAAGTATGGTGCAAGAATATAGATGCTTTTACATTATTTGAATCAACATTGATTTAAAATTTGTGCTCACGAATCCTATCTTTTGATCAAAATGACACTGATAACAATGGAAAAAGCAACACATGCATTTCACAGGACCTTGTAAAGCCTTTTACAGCCAATGAAGGACTTTCCAAGTGTTGTCACTGCACAGTGCAATACAATACCCTACAATAAGGATATTTCACATTCGAGTCACACAAGTGCCAGGCAATGACCATTTCAAACAAGAGAGAACCTAACCATCTCCCCTTGACGTTCAACAGCATTACGTTTGCTGAATCTCCCACTATCAACATCCTGGGGGTTACCATTGACCAGAAAATGAACTGCAGTAGCCATATAAATATCATGGCTGCAAGAGCAGGTCAGAGACTAGGAATCCTGCGGCGAGTAACTCACCTCCTGACTCCCCAAAGCCCGTCCACTATCGACAAGGCACAAGTCAGGAGTGTGATGGAGTACTCTCCACTTGCCTGGATAGGTGCAGCTCCAACAACACTTCAGAAGCTCAACGCCATCTCGGACGAAGCAGCCCACTTGATTGGCACCTCATTCACAATATTCACTCTCTCCATCACCGATGCACTGTGGTAGCAGTGTGTACCATCCACAAGATGCACTGCAGCAAGGCAGCAAGCCTCTTTCGACAGCACCTTCCAAACCCGTGACTTCTCTCACCTAGAAGGACAAGGGCAGCAGATGCATGGGAACACCACCACCTGCAAGTTCCCCTCTAAGCCATACAACATCCTGAATTGGAAATATATCACCGTTCTCTTACTGTTGATGGGTCAAAATCCTGGAACTCCCTTCCGAACAGCATCACATCGACTGCAGTGGTTCAAGAAGGCAGCTCACCACCACTTTCTCCAGGGAATTAGGGATGGGCAATAAATGCAATAAATAAAAATGAAATCAATAAAAAAGACAATAATCCCCAAAACTAGAAAATACATATGAAAATGAAAATATAATAAAACACAGTCAGCATGGATTTCACAAAGAAAGACTTGATTAACCTTATCTTTGAAGAATCAACAGCAAGAGTAATACAGCAGATGTAGAAGAGTTTAAGTTAATAAAGCCTCATCCTTTTATGTGCTGAAACCAACAAATTGTGGGTGAACAAACAAGCACACTAACTGACAGAGCTGCATGTTGTGCTTCCTAAATTACCCTGAAGCAGGGTGTTAATGAGTTAAATCTCCAGGTTGCTGCAACCAGAATAGCCATTGTCCACTATCAGTTTCACTGTTACAAATAAAGATGGAACATTCATTGTGAATCTATAGAAACAGTCTGGTCCTGCACACTGTAGACACATCCACGTCATCACCAACCAGCTCTCCTATAATTGGTGCAGTTATTTGACTTTTCGCCATTAGCTCCATGGAATTACTTTTAAAAGATTTAAATTCTAAGAAGTTTTGTTAATATTCAGCCCTTGAGAAGAAACCATTCCCTGGCCACAGTGGAGAAAGCATTGAATATAAAACTGTAGACTACGAGGTAACACAGTGAATTCTTATCAGCTAATCTATAATTGCTTAGTTTTCTTATTTTTGCTCTTGTTATTTGGTTTTTCATCATTTTCAGTCCTGACTGTGGATATTATTGTGATTAAATGTGAAAAGATGCACTGTGTCTCAGCCCCGGTATATTGACTCTTTCTCTGTACAGTGCTGTATACACTCAGATACTGACAGTGTCTCTCCCTCCCTCAACTTTCCAGCCCTGACGGTGCAGAAAGTGCTGCTCAAAGTTACACATTCTGACTGTTTGCAGTTGATTAGTGAGAGATTATTAACGTATCCTCCTGCAGCGCTGCCTCGGTTAATAACAGCAGATCGAAGTCACATTTCAGATACAGAAACAGACGCATCAATTATTCACTCTTTTCCAGAGTGAGTGAGGCCGAGACAAGCAGCAACATTCCAGCCCCACACTCTGCAATTACCCAGCACCAGCAGAAAGCAGTGAATACAGATTCAATCAGTGGGTTAATGTCCATTACAGGGATGCAAGTTTCCACAGCCCAGGGCAAACATCCCCAAACACCGAGAACAAGCTCAGGAAAACCCGGGGGAGTTAATATCCCAATCACTGAGCATTCCAGTAACATTGAACAAGTTCCTGAACTGAGTGAACCTTTCAAAGTACAGAAGTGATGACGAGGTGTAAAAGGTCTGAACAGTTGAGGTGACTGAGCGGTTTCAGCTTTTCTGTTCAGGTTGCAGCTTTCACTGGAGGCATGTGTTTAAATCCCACTTCTGACAACTTGATTTTCAGTTACTTTGCAGAGCTTCCTTGAAGGTTTGAGGTAGAGTAAATACTGAGGAACTGTTTCTAACTGCTGAACGGTCCATAACGAAGGTTACAGATTTAAGGTGACTCACAAAACCAGAAGGAACATGAGGAAAAATTCCTTTCTGCTACGTGTGGTTAGGATTTCAGTTATGTGGATAGATTGGAGAAGCTGGGGTTGTTCTCCTGAGAGAGGAGATTTGATAGAGGTGTTCACAATCATGAGGGGTCGTGACAGACCTGATAGAGAGAAATTGTTGGTAGAAGGATTGAGACTCAGATAAAAGCTGTGGCTCAGTTGGTCACACTCACCTCGAAATCACAAGCTTCTGGGTTCAGATTTCACAGCTGACACTCCAGTGCAGCACTGAGGGTGTTGAAGGTGCTGCCTTTCAGGTGTGATGTTAAACCAAGACCTGGTCTGCATGTTTGGGTGAATGTAAAAGATCCCATGTTGCAATTTCAAACAAGTGAAGAGCAATTCTCCCTGGTGTTGTGATCAATATTTGCCCCTCAATCAGATCAGTTGGTCATTATCACATTGCTGTTTGTGGGTATTAGCTGCTGCATTTCTGACATTACAACAGTGATTACACTTCAAAAGTATTTCATTGTTTACAAAGTGCTTTGATATATCCAGTGGTCTTGAAAGGTGCTATATAAATGCAAGTCTTTTCTTTCTTTATCACAACACATTGCTGTGTAAAAAATGGTTCTTCATGTCACCTCTGGTTCTTCTGCCAATCACCTGATATCTGTATCCTCTGCTTACTGACCCTTTTACCACTGGAAACAGTTTCGCCTTATTTAAAATGATTTTGAACAAATGTGTCAAATCTCTTCTGAATTTTCTCTGCTGCAAGGAGAACAACCCCAGCTTCTCCAATCTCTCCACATAACTGAAATGCCTCACCCTGCTGCCATTGTGGCAAATCTCTTTTTTATTCTTTCATGGGATGTGGGCATTGCTGGCAAAGCCAGCATTTATTGCCCATCCCTAATTGCCATTGGGAAGGTGGTGGTGAGCCGCCTTTTTGAGCCATTGCAATACCTGCTGTTAGGAAGTGAGTTCCAGGATGTTGATCCAGTGACAGTGAAGGAATCATGATCTAGTTCCAAGACAGGATGGTGTGTAGCTTGGCGGGGAACTTGCAGATGGTGGTGTTGCCATTCATCCAATGTCCTTATAGGTGGTCGAGGTCGTGGTGGATGGAGTGCTGATCAAGTGAGCTGCTTTGTCCTGGATGGTGTTGAGCTTCTTTGGTGTTGTTGGAGCTGCACTCATCCAGGCAAGTGAGGAGCCTTTCATCACACTCCTGACTTGTGTCTTGGAGATGGTGGACAGGAGGTGAGTGATTCACAGTAGAATTCCCAGCCTCTGACCTGCTCTTGAAGCTATGGTATTTATATGGCTGTTCCAATTCAGTTTCTGTTCATTGGCAACCCCCAGGATGTTGATAGTGAGGGATTCAGCAATGATAATGCCATTGAATGTCAAGGGGAGATAGTTAGATTCTCTCTTGTTGGAGATGATAATTTTGGGAATTGATAGGAAGCTGCTTCATGGTTGGTGGAACAAACGCCCGCCCTTGGGGTGGAGCCAACAGCTGCATCCGTCCAATAACAGACAGAGTGGAAGTACTGTATCAGGCCTTGTTAGTTCAGTTGGTAGAGAATGAGACTTTTAATCCCAGGGTCTTCGATTTGAGACCCTTGTTGTGTGGTTGTTCTTCCCTTTTTCAGACTTCGTCAGCAGAGAGTTCAAGGAGTGTGTCTGGTCCATTTCCCACACATCTGCCCTCCCCTCTTCCCATCCCTCCCAGAAACGCCACAGGTTTCCCCTTGTCCTTACTTTCCACCCCACCTGCCTCCACATCCAAAGGATTATCCTCCGCCATTTCCACCACCTCCAGCGTGATGCCACCACCAAATGCATCTTCCCCTCCCCTGTCAGCATTCCGAAAGGATCGTTCCCTCCGCAACACTCTGGTCCACTCCTCCATTATCCCCAATACCTCGTCCCCTTCCCACGGCACCTTCCCATTCAATCGCAGGAAGTGTAATAGCTTCCCTTTTACCTCCTCTCTCCTCACTATCCAAGGCCCCAAACACCCCTTTCAGGTGAAGCAGCGATTTACTTGTACTTCTTTCAATTTAGTGTACTGTATTTTCTGTTCACAATGCGGTCTTCTCTAAATTGGGGAGACCAAACGCAGATTAGCTGACCGCTTTGTAGAATACCTCCACTCAGTCCGAAAGCATGACCCTGAGCTTCTGGTTGCTTGCCATTTCAACACTTCCCCCTGCTCTCATGTCAACATTTCTGTCTTTGGCCTGCTCCAGTGTTACAGTGAACATCAACGCAAGCTCGAGGAACAGCACCTGATCTTTCGATTCGTCACTCTACAGCCTTGTGGACTGATCCTTGAGTTCAATAACTTCAGAACATGACTGGTGTCAGGCAAACCCCCCCACCCCACCTGCCAAGACTGAGGCACACATGATTTTTGCCACATGAACATTAAAACTTAAAATTGCAAGCGCCTGACGGGAAAGAAATTTGCATATTAACAAACAGTATTGAAACAAAGGGAAGCAGTCTTTTGCTTCCCCAATACACAGCAGAAGTGGTCAGACCAGTTTTAGTCACATGACGAGTTGGCTGTTGGTTTTTTGAACTTGCCACAGATTTGAACTCAGAACACCATGTGCTCCCGGATGGGGCAGACCCTCTCCAGTCCTGCCTGCCTCCATCTCTTTCCCACAGAACTGAACCTTGTGAAAACATGTGAATCTCAAAGAGAGAAAAGTCTCCAACATGTACAAGGTTTAAGGAAAATACTGGGCCCTACGAAATGCAATAATTACCTACAAAAGTGCTATACCGTGAGCTCGAAGCACAGTAACAAGATTTTGCCTCAAACTGTTCCACTTTATCTTTTATTTTTTCTGTCCCTAGCTGCATCTGTATATCACGTGTGCATGTTGGCATGGGTGCATCGTATATCTGTAGGCATGAACCGTATTAAAGTTTAAGCAAGTTTAATAAGTTTCACTTTTCTTCTTTAAACCAAAGAAAGCCTGTTTGTGTTCATTTCTTTGCATTATAATTGGAAAGCTGTGAACAAGGATTCACCAAAGGGGGAGCACAAAACACAGTGTGTTTGAAACCATGTGCCTGTTTTTCATGTAGTCAGAGCTGCTCATTATTCTGCTATTAACACTCTCTCTGGACAAATGCTTTGTCTTTGACCACAAGCATTAACGGACTCTTTGCCTTTGTCCCAGGACAACTTTGTTATTTAATCTTTCCTGCCCTCTGCCCTATCAAACACCTTCCCCTTTGTTCTCTCCCACAGGCCCCTCTCCTTCACTTGTTTAAAACCTAATTCTTTTCTAACCTTTGGCAGTTCTGATGAAAGGTCACAGACTTGAAACTTTATCTCTATTTCTCTCTCCACAGATGCTGCCAGACCTGCTGAATATTTCCAGCACCTTTGTTTTTATTTCAGATTTCCAGCATATGCAGTATTTTGCTTTTACTATATCAGAAAGTCTCTCCTTGATTCAGGACTCTTACGTCTCTCCAGCGTCTCGCTGCTAAAGATTGAACTTTATCTCATTTCACTCTCAGCTCTGGGTCAGTGTGGATCAGTGGGATTTCTCCCGCTTCACATTCCATCAGTGCTGAGAAAACAATGGGAAATATTACTCATGTTGTGTTCTGTAAATTTTGACAAACACTTGAATGTAAATATTGTCTTCCAAAGCAATGAGCGAAGGCTGGTTTTAGTGTGTGGCTGAAATAGATCAGCTGGATTTGCATTGCACTAAAAATCGCAGTTCTTGGTTCAATCCCAGGTTTTGGCACTTTCAATCTCTCCTGTGTCTTTTTCTTTGGCTCCAATTGTCAAGCTGCATGATTTACTCTGAAATTAGCACCAGAGAATCAAGGCACCAGCGAGCATGAGGAGCTGAAATTAGCACAGATCGAAACCACTTAATACTTCTGACTGAAAATGGTTGCAAATACTTCAGTTTTGCCTTTTGCACTGACGTGCTCGGCTCCACCATCATTGAGGATGTGGGTGTTTTTGGAGCCTCCTCATCTTGTTAGTTATTAAATTATCCACCACCATTCACGACTGGATGTGGCAGGACTGTGGAGCTGTGATCTGATCCTGAGGGAGATATCCATGCATGGAGTGGCAGGATGTATGGAGAGTGATCCTAAAGAGGGTGTCTGAGCCTGGAGTGGAAGCTTTCTGTGGAGGTGCAGAAGTAGGCCATTCAGCCCCAGTGTTTTATAAAGGTTTAGTATAACTTATTTGCTTTTACTCTATGCCTCTATGAATAAAGCCAAGTGTCCTGTTTGCTTTTAGCAACATTTTCAAACCTTCTAAGATTGGTGCACATTGTCTCATTCTTCCTCCCAAACTTTATCACTTTACACTTCTCTGTGTAAAATTTTATCTGCCATGTGAAAGCCCATTTTGACAGTTTTTTTATCTTCTCCTGAAGTGTGTTACTGTCACTGGCATAAGACGAAATTCCCCAGCATTCTTTGATGCTATCTCCATGGAGAGAGCAATCTTACACGCTAGCTGAAATAGAACATAGAACATAGAACATAGAACATACAGCACAGAACAGGCCCTTCGGCCCACAATGTTGTGCCGATCCTTTGTCCTCTGTCAAGGACAATTTAATCTATACCCCATAATTCTCCTTTATCCATATACCTATCCAAAAGCCTTTTGAAAGTCCCTAAAGTTTCTGACTCAACAACTTCCCCGGGCAAGGCATTCCATGCCTCGACCACTCTCTGGGTAAAGAACCTTCCCCTGACATCCCCCTTATATCTCCCACCCTTCACCTTAAATTTATGACCCCTTGTAACGCTTTGCTCCACCCGGGGAAAAAGTTTCTGACTGTCTACCCTATCTATTCCCCTGATCATCTTATAAACCTCTATCATGTCACCCCTCATCCTTCTCCTTTCTAATGAGAAGAGGCCTAGAATGTTCAGCCTTTCCTCGTAAGACTTATTCTCCATTCCAGGCAACATCCTGGTAAATCTCCTCTGCACCCTCTCCAAGGCTTCCACATCCTTCCTAAAATGAGGCGACCAGAACTGCACACAGTACTCCAAATGAGGCCTTACCAAGGTCCTGTACAGCTGCATCATCACCTCACGGCTCTTAAATTCAATCCCTCTGCTAATGAACGCTAACACCCCATATGCCTTCTTCACAGCCCTATCCACTTGAGTTGCAACTTTCAATGATCTATGCACATAGACCCCAAGGTCTCTCTGCTCCTCCACATGCCCAAGAATCCTACCGTTAACCCAGTATTTTGCATTCATGTTTGTCCTTCCAAAATGGACGACCTCACACTTTTCAGGGTTAAACTCCATCTGCCACTTTTCAGCCCAGCACTGCAACCTATCCAAGTCCCTTTGCAGACGACAATAGCCCTCCTCGGTATCCACAACTCCACCAACCTTTGTATCATCTGCAAATTTACTGATTTTGCGTGTTTAGTATCTTTTGTCATCCACCAATATAAGCACAAATCTGTCTCGTAATGCACGGTCTAAGAATGTGCCAAAGTTGCAATGTAGTGATAAATTCTTCAGTTCCACAATGTACTCACCAACTATTTCACTACTTTTCTGCTTTCTGGTTCCAAATTTCTAGCTTGCCGTGATCTCTAGTGGCTTAGGGTTAAAATGTTCCTCCAACTTGGTGATGATTGTTTTGAATTCACATCTTTTGCCTTGATGGGAGCAGGAAGATTTGTTCGAATGTCATACACTTCCAGGATAATTTACATTCGCAAAATTACTTTCTTGCCCTCAAGAATGCCTTATTCTGAGTCTCGACCTCTTCACTTTCACCTTCAAGTTCCAAAATGTTATTAGCTCTGAAAAACATGTCCATTCTTTCAATATATGAACTGAATGGTTCTCGAGCCCTCTCACACGTTCCTAGCCTTCTGATGTATCCCTTGGGTGCAGCCATATTGTCCCAAATAATCACTTCGAATCTGATGCACACTAAGACCCTGCGGTAAAGGCCTGCTCGTTTATGAAATTGAAACCCGACCCAGTCCGACCTGACCACATCCAACCTGAATCTGACCCGGGCCCGAGTCCTTTGATTTTTTTCCCGCACCCGACCCGACCCGACCCGACTACCATAATAAAGTTAATTATATCAAACATACCTTGTCCAAATTTTGTGATCCTCCATTCCGAAAGCTGGCTATTCCTGTGGAATCATGCAGAAGTTCCCTCCCTGAGCAAGGCAGCACTGTGTCCGCCTCCAGCCCGACCCGTCACGAACCCGAATGCTGGACACGGAAGAGAGACCCGACCCGAACCTGGCACATGTCATCCGGTCTGGTCGGAGTCGGGTTGGGTAGCCATGCTTTACCCTAGGGCATCTCATTCAACTGAGGAGACAGTCTGTAGCACAGGCTTCACACAATCCACCCAAACTCTCCACCATCTGAGCAGGTAGGTCACCAGGAGCTGACTGATCCTGTTCACTGCAGTCCCTGCTGCTGTTTGCTGCCTATATTTACAGACTTTTATCTCATCCTCATCACCATTTTCTCCAATATATTCAGGGGGCATCAGCAGAGAAAATGGAGACCAAATGCGACAAGTGCAAGGAAATGTTTATTTACAATATTACATCATAAACATAATATACAAAAACATTACATGTGTGAAACACGTCCCGATCAAGATGTGTCTGAATAAATGGATCCCCTCACAATAAACACTGTCACCTTTCAATGTTTAGCGGACGAGTGTGAGGACCAGATGTGTGTGATTCCCACAGTAATGTGTTTGTTCAAAGTTCAGGAAAAGATGGAGATATGAATAATTTACAGGGAAATCTTTGAAGCATATCTCCATGTCTCTCACTCACAAAGATCTGCAAACTTGTGGATTCAGAAAGAACCCAGAGACAGATAGTCCTGCAATAACCTGTAACTCCAGGAAAGGATGTGTTCGAGATTTTGCCCTGTAGCTTAGTTGGTTAAAGCCTCTGTCTAATAAACAGCAGAACCTAACTTCAAACCCCAACAAAGCCTCACTGCAGTGAAGAAACGGAAAGTTATGATTTAAAGATTACTCTGTCAATCATTCACATCTCTGTCTTCCCCTGAACTTCGAGTTCAAATTTGTTTGTGAAGTTGAGTGACACGTTCAGACAGCACAGTCTTTGTCTTTGTGAAAGAAGTGATTTTGGGAATGGCTGTTTGAAACTGTCCCTCCTTGCACAGAAATTCAGTGCAAATACTCAAATCACCCACAATTTCCACGAGAGAAATTTGTTCACAATTGCATTTGACGTGAAACCGCCTCAACATTAATCTCACTGAAGCAGAGTGTGACCGTGTTGTATGTTTCAGAGTGTTGGTGCCATTAAGTGTCGCTTTTAACCGAGACTGGGACACAACGCAAGGTTGATCCAAGGTTGGAATATATTATCATTCAGGAGCAAGAAAAATCAAAAGGAACCGAATAAGAAAACCCAGTCTCCAGATTTGAGAATCTGTAGATCCGCTTTGGGAAAGTGAATCAGAGCAGAATGAAGGATGAACTGTCCAGAAGAGATGAAGACACAGCTCAGTCAACACGTTCCCCTGGTTTATGATGCTGGAACATTCCTCATACAGAAATGATTCAATCCAATGACAAACATTCTTGCAGCTGATAATTTATGCTAACGATTGAAGGACTTTCTCATGTGGTTACCTAGTGGTAAGAAGATATTAAACTTCGTTTCAATCAATCCAGCTGCGATGAACTTTGAATTTTTCTGCCTTTTATAAACATTATTTGAAGGGTCTCAGCGACAATGCTCAGTGTTGATGAGAGTGGGGTCTGGGTGAGCATCTGCTGAGCGTGACAGGACCAGGACTGGATGCAGGAAGTTCTCTGACAGTCTCTCTCTCTCTCTCTGATGGGTTTGAGTTGGTTCACAACTGGCAGCTGTTGGTGTTTCGATAAATGAAGGAAGTTCCCTCTCACCATTTTTTTTGATTCACAGAGCAGTATCAGGATGTAAAGGGTTAATGCTGAACACAGTGGGATCAACCTCTCCCACTGTCAGAGTGATGATGTAACAGTCACATGGGATGAGGTTTGGGAGAAGAGAGAGCAGCACCAAGGATGCTAGCTTAGCAGGCTTGATGAGTGTGTATAGAGTATTGTGTACATTAGAAAAGAGTTCTTATTTCTTTCAGCAGGAAATGTGTCCAGAAAATATCAAGAAACTCACAATTTTATTATTCAGGAGTCGGAACACAGATATTAACTCCAAGTTACAGTTCTGGGTTCATTTAACAAAAAACATAGAGAATAATATTGCTGACTGATTGAAATTCCCCCAGTGAGGAGACAGTTGAACAGTTGGGACATCCTTCGATCCAAGGTTTTGGCAGCATTTGCAACTTTTGCAACTTTTTTTAATCCAGCTTTGATGGACGAGTGAAAAAACTGAAAAGTTCCATTCTTCCTTCTTCCCTTCTTTCCATCAGTTTCTCTTTTCTGTCCCAGATCAATATAATGATGAGAATCCCAATTTAATCTGCTGTTTCTGGTGTTTTATCCATTCCAATCAAAATTCAACATTCCAATCATATCTATTTGTTATTCCACAGTATCTCTCCATGTGTTTTATTCTGTTGTATTCTCTCATAGTCTGTTTGATGATCAATGTTACATCTCACTCTCTGTTCTGGTGAAGATCAGAAGCAGTGATATCTGTTTACACCGCCTGACAAGTCGGCTGAGGCTGTGCCTCGCTGATCACGTGGAGTTGAAGCAATTCTTCCAGTCAGTTAGTTCAGTTGTCATTTCATGAGAAATTCGAAGTCATCATGACTTCGTCAGTGACCTAATGGTTCAGGTGTCTGAGTGATGTTAATCATGCTGTGATCAAATGATTGTATGTTCCAGTCTTTCCGTGGTGGGTTTTCACACTGAGTAGAAACGTGTTGGACATGGTCTGGAAATGTTTCACACCGCTCCATTCCCAACAGGCCATGACCTGATGTGATGGAAATTTCATTTACTTACAGAAGCTACATTTCCATCATTGCACATCTGGCTGCACGGTCAGGATCTGTGTGAAGGTGACGGTTGTGCTTCTGTTACTTGCCAGGTGACGAGGTGGCTGAGAGGTTAAGGCGGTGGGCTACTAATCCGTTGTGTTGTGCACGCGTGGGTTTGAATCCCATCCTTGTTGTTAGTTTATCAACTGCCTGTTGCATTCTTGTTTCCAGCTTCAATGTAATGTTGGCCTGGAAACCTGTTCTTGTCAGTATCTTGACGGTGGTTCCAGAATTGTTTATACTTTATTAAAATTGAGACAGACAATTGGAATTCATCACCCAAATTGGACTGGAATGAAGATTAAATAGGGATCACGAAACGGAGCAGGATTTCCCCTCCCCTCCTTCCTTCCTTCCATCTTTACTTTCTCTGGATTTACACCAAGTGAACGACTAACGGGAAACGCAAATGGCGAGGGAGCAGAAGCAGAACATTATCCTTTGGCAAGATATTTATTTTCAAATCTTCTTGATAGATTAAGTGAGTGAGCAATGTTTTGGCAGATGGAGTTTAAAATGAGGGGTCATCTAGGACCTACGAAAGATAGATCAGAGTGTTTTTTGTTAAGTGGTGAGATGATAGAAACTGCGGAGGCGCAGAGACCCGAATACTGAATCACTAAAAGCTAGTGGACTGGTAGAAAAATAATGTGAAAAGTGAACGGAATATGAAGATTGGAACTCATGTTGTAGTTATATAAAGCTCTGTGCTCCTGAAGTAAATGTCCAAGCCCAGATTGTGGGGAATCTGTGGAGAGTGATTTGTTTTTTATTCATTAATGGGCGCGAGTATCGCTGATAAGGCTGGCATTTATTACCCATCCCTAATTGCCCTTGAGAATGTGGTGGTCAGCTGCCTTCTTGAACTGCTGCAGTCCATATGGTGCAGGAACACCCACAGTGCTATTGGGGAGGGAGTTCCAGGATTGTGACCCAACAACAGTGAAGAAATGGCGATATAGTTCCATGTCAGGATGGTGAGTGACTTGGAGGGGAACCTGCAGGTAGTGAGTTCCCATGCATCTGCTGCCCTTGTTCTTCGAGGTGGTAGTGGTCACGGGTTTGGAAGGTGCTGTTGAAGGATACTTGGTGAGATACTGCAGTGCATATGGAGATGGTACACACTGCAGCCACTGTGTACTGGTGGTGGAGGAACTGAATGTTTCAGGTGGTGGGTTAGGTGCCGATCAAGTGGGCTGCTTTCTCCTGGATGGTGTTGAGCTTCTTGAGTGTTGTTGAGTGGGATGTATTCCATCCCACTCCTGACTTGTGCCTTGTACATGGTGGACAGCATTTGAGGTGTCAGGAGGCTAGATACTTGCTGCAGAATTCCTAATCTCTGACCTGCACTTATAGCTGCAGCATAGATGTGACTGGTCCAGTTTAGTTTCTGGTCAGTGGTAACCCTCAAGATGTTGATGGTGGGGGATTCAGCGATGATTATGCTGCTGAATATCAAAAGGTAGATGGTTTGATTCTCTCTCAATGGAGATGTTCACTGCTGAGCACTTGTGTGGCCAGAAGGTTGCTTGTCACTTATCAGCTCAAGCCTGAAGTTTGTACAGGTCTCGCTGCTTGTGGGCACAGACTGCTTCAGTATCTGAGGAGTTGTGAGTCATCAGCGAACATTTCCACTTCTGACTTATGTTGAAGGGAAAGTGATCAATGAAACAGCTGAGGATGTTTGGGCCGATGACACTACCCTGAGAAACTCCTGAGGCAATGTCCTGGGCTGAGATGATTGGCCTCCACTAACCACAACCATCTTGTTTTGTGTGAGATATGACTCCACCACGTGGAGAGTTTTCCCCTTGATTCTCATTGACTTCAATTTTGCTCGGGATCCTTGATGCCACACTCACTCAAGGGCAATCACTCTCACCTCTCCTCTAGAACTCCACTCTTTTGTGTCTGTTTGAACCAAGCTGCAATAAAAAATAAGAACAGAAGAAATATTAGCAGGAGTAGGCCATTTGGCCCCTCGAGCCTGCTCCACCATTCAATAGGATCATGGCTGATCTGATCATGTCCTCAACCCCACTTTCTTGCCTGCCCCCCATAACCCTTGACTTCCTTGCAGATAAAATTCTGTCAAACTCAGTCTTGAAGACATTCAATGACCCAACCTCCACTACTCTCTGTGGTAGAGAATTCCAAAGATTAATGACTCTCTGAGAGAAGAAATTCCTCCTCATTTCCTTCTTAAATGGAAGACCATTATTCTGAAACTGTGTCCCCTAGTTTTAAATTCCACCATGAGGGGAAACATCCTCTCAGCATCCACCCTGTCAAGCCCCCTCAAAATCTTATATGTCTCAATACGATCACCTTTCATTTTTCTTAACTCCAATGAGTATCGGTCCAACCTGATCAACTCTCCATATAAGACAACCACTTCATCACAGGAATCAATCCAGTGAACCTTCTCTGAACTGCCTCCAATGCAAGTATATCCCTCCTTAAATAAGGAGACCAAAACTGTACACAGTACTCTAGGTGTGGTTTCACCAACACCCTGTACATTTGCAGCAAGACTTCTCTTCTTTTATACTCCATCCCCCTTGAAATAAAGGGCAACATTCCATTTGCCTTCCTAATTATTTGCTCTACCTGCATGGTAACTTTTTGTGATTCATGTACGAGGACACCCAGATCCTTCTACACCGCAGCATTCTGTAATCTCTCACAATTTAAATAATATTTTGCTTTCCCATTCTTCTTTCCAAAGTGGATAACCTCACGTTTTCCCACATTATACTCTACCTGCCAAGTATTTGCCTGGAGTCGAGGAACCCTGGCAGAACCTAAACTGAGCACCGATGAGCAGATTATTGCTAAGTGTCTGGTGCTTGATAGCACTGTTGATGACATCTTCCATCACTTTGCTGATGATTGATAGGAGACTGATGGGGTGGTAATTGGTCAGATTGGATTTGTCCTGCTTTTTTTTATGGAGTGGGCACACTTGGGCAATTTTCCACATTGTCGGGTAGATGCCTGTGTTGTAGCTCTACTGGAACAGTGTGGCTGAGAGCACAGCTAGTTCTGGAGCACAAGTCTTCAGTACTAGAGCCGGGATGTTGTTCGGGCCTATTGTCGTTGCTGTATCGAGTGACTTCAGTTGTTTCTTGCTATCATGTGGAGTGAATCGAATTGGCTGAAGACTGGAAACTGTGATGCTGGGGACCTCAGGAGGCCGAGATGAATCATCCACTGAGCAATTTCTGATGTAAGATGGTTGTAAATGATTTAGCTTTGGCTCCACCATTATTGAGGATGGGGATTTTTTGGAGCCTCCTCATCTGGTTAGTTATTTAATTGTCCACCATCATTCATGACTGGATGTGGCAGGACTAAGGACCTGTGATCTGATCATGAGGGAGATATCCATGCATGGAGTGGTGGGATCTATGGAAAGTGATCCTGAAGAGGGTGTCCGAGCCTGGAGTGGCGGGATCTGTGGAGACTGATCCTGACGAGTGTGTGCAAACCTGGAATGGAAGCTTTCTGTGGAGGTAGAGGAGTAGGCCATTCAGACCCAGTATTTTATAAAGGTTTATCATAACTTATTTGCTTTTACTATATGTCTCTATTAATAAAGCCAAGTGTCCTGTTTGCTCTTAGAAGCCTTTTCAAACCTTCTAAGATTGGTGTACATTGTCTCTCTGTTCTGGCACCCACTTTAGAATTGTAACATTTCATTTATATGGCCTCTCCTTATTCTTCCTCCCAAATTGTATCTCTTCACAATTCTCTGTGTAAATTTTAACTGCCATGTGAAAGCCCATTTTACCAGTTTTTTTAAGCTCCCCTGAAGTGTGTTACAATCACTGGCACAGGATGAAATTCTCGAGCATTCTTTGATGCAATCTCCATGGAAAGAGCAATCTTACATGCGAGCTCGAATGTGAGATTTTGTGTGTTTAGTATCTTTTCTCATCCACCAATATAAGCACAAATCTGTCTCATAATGCACGGTCTAAGAATATGCCAAAGTTGCAATGTAGTGATAAATTCTTCATTCCACAATGTACTCACCAACTGTTTCACTACTTTTCTGATTTCTGCTTCCAAATTTCTAGCTTGCCGTGATCTCTAGTGGCTTTGGGTTGAAATGTTCCTCCAACTTGGTGATGATTGTTTTGAATGGCACATCTTTTGCCTTGATGGGAGCAGGAAGCTTTGTTAGATGGTCATACACTTCCAGGCTAATTTCCATTGGCAAAATTGCTTTCTTGCCCTCAAGAATTGCCTTATTCTGAGTCTTGACCTCTGCACTTTCACCTTCAAATTCCAAAATGTTATTAGCTCTGAAAAACATGTCCATTCTTTCAATATATGAACTGAATGGTTCTCAAGCCCTCTCATAAGTTCCTCACCTTCCGATGTATCCCATATGTGTGCAGCCATATTGTCCCAAATAAGCAATTTGAATCAGATGCACAGGAATACCCTGCGGTATCTCATTCAACTGAAGAGACATTCTGTGGCCCAGGCTTCACACAATCCACCTAAAATCTCCACCATCCGAGCAGGTAGGTCACCAGGAGCTGCCTGATCTTGTTCACTGCAGTCCCTGCTGCTGTTTGCTGCCGATATTTACAGACTTTTATCTCATCCTCATCACCATTTTCTCCAATATATTCAGGGGGCATCAGCAGAGAAAATATACACCAAGCGTGGCAAGTGCAAGGAATTGTTTACTTACGTCATTATGTCATGCACATAATATACAAATACATTACATGTGTGAATCATTTCTTGAGCACTTTCAGCACTTTTATACCAGATGTGTCTGAATAAATGGAACCCCGTCACAATAAACACTGTCACCTTTCAATGTTTAACGGAGAGGTTTGACGGCCTGATGTGTGTGATTCCCACATTAATGTGTTTCTACAAAGTTCGGAGAAAGACGGAGATATGAATAATTTGCAGGGAAATCTTTAAGCATATCTCCATGTTTCTCACTGACAAAGTTCTGCAAACACATGGATTCAGAAAGAACCTGAGTGCAAAATCAACAAAAATAAACACAGCCAGAGAGACTTGCAATAACCTGTAGCTCAGGGAAAGTACATGATGTTATGGAAGTGATTTAGAATTTTTTTTTGTGAAATTCTTTTTGAGGAATTCATCGTCAAACTTAATAAATGTCAGACCAGTTCTTTTTCAAGAGGGTACTGAAAGTATTAATTTGGCAACTATGTTTACTGGTTGTCACATGACTCAAGTTAAATGTCGAACAGAAACCCTGGTAACAGGGGGAAATGTGGACAGAGAAGTCAGTTGCGCCTCTTGATTGGACAAACCCAGCAGCAGCAGCACTCACCGAAGAGGGCAGAAAAATCACAAGCTTTTATTTGTCGCAGTCATTGTGTTTTACCTTCTGGAGTGAGCAGCTGATAAAGTTAGCCTGAAGAAGTGTCAAGGAAGGAGAGAAGATCACAACCCACGTTGTTTTGCAGCAAATCTTTAAAAGACCCTGAGAACTTCACTGTGTCAATTCATCTCTTCTCCTGTCTTTGAAGAAAGCCTGCTAAAATTAATTCTCAACACTGCCTCTAAAAAACTGTTCTAAAAGACCCTGGTGACCTGTCTACGCATACTCAGAAGTTAGACTGTTTGCCAGTTTTGGAACAACATA
Organism: Heterodontus francisci; assembly: GCF_036365525.1. Classification (NCBI taxonomy): domain Eukaryota; kingdom Metazoa; phylum Chordata; class Chondrichthyes; order Heterodontiformes; family Heterodontidae; genus Heterodontus; species Heterodontus francisci. Next base: position 16,801,235 of record NW_027141852.1, read on the forward strand.
TCTCATCTGCTGTTTTCTTCAGGAATGAACAAGTAATCAGCCCAAGTGTTGTTTTTGTCTTTAACAGAACTCAGAATTGAAAAAATAATTCTTTTTTTTTCAGTTAACCGGTGTATGTGTGTGTGCGTGTGTGGGGCTGTGGTAAGAAAATGGCTTTAAATGTTGGTTAAGGTAAAAAGGGAACTTTTAAAATTTCTACCTGTGTATTTATGCTTTATTTCATGACGAGTTAAAACTTGTTCTGTAATAAACTGATAATTTTGCTGTTCATTAAAGAAACCTGGTCAGTGTCTTCTATTCTGGGAAGAATAGAGTATGTGATTGACTGTTTCAGGAAGTGGGAAAAGTTAAAATATATGTTGTGACCTGTGGAGAAGTGGGATGAGAATATATAGAAGGGTCTGAAGAAGGGTCATTGACCTGAAACGTTAACTCTGCTTCTCTCTCCACAGATGCTGCCAGACCTGATGAGTATTTCCAGCGTTTCTTGTTTTTATTTGAGATTTGCAGCATCTGCTGTATTTTCCTTTGATATTGATATTATATGAGAATAAATAGTGCACTCCTCTGATTTTAATTATAACAACATCTGGCTCTGTAGCTTAGTTGGTTAAAGCACCTGTCTTGTAAACAGGAGATCCTGTGTTCAATTCCCAGCAGAGCCTTGTTTCTCATTTGTGATGTATAAGTTACCTTATCAACCACTTCCATCTGTGTCTTCTGAACTTTCAGTGAGAATTCAAATTATGTGATGAATTTTCGTCACAAGAGTAAACAGCCATTGTGAAGGATGTGAGTTTGGAATGGCTGTTCCTCCTTGGACAGAAATTCAGTGCTGATATTTCAAAGGCAACTTCTTTGATACAAATTTGTTCACAGTTGCATTCAACCTGGAAAACAGCTCGACATTAATGTCACTGAAGGAAAGTGTGACTGCGTTGTATGTTTCAGAGTGTTTGTGTTGTTATGTGTTGCTTGTGACTGAGACTGGGACATGACGCAAGTGGGAGGGTTTATCTGAGGTTTGGAATATTTGTCAGTCAGGAACAAGAAAAATCAAAGGAACCAAATAAGAAAACCTGTGTCTCATGTGGTTACCGAGAAACAGTGAGGAGATATTAAACTTTGTTCTTTTCAATACAGCAGTGTGAACATTGACCTTTCCTGCCTTTTATAAACAGTATTTGAAGTGTCTCGGTAACAATGTTCAGTGTTGATGAGAGTGGGGTCTGGGTGAGCAGCTGCTGAGTCTGACAGGGTCAGGACTGGATGCAGGAAGTTCTCTGACAGTCTCTCTCTCTCTCGCTGATGGGTTTGAGTTGATTTTCAACTGGCAGCTGTTGGTGTTTCGATAAATCAAGTTCCCTCCACCCATTTTTTTGGGCAGACAGTGTAGTATAAGGATCTAAAGGGTTAATGCTGAAGACATTGGGATCAATCACTCCCACTGTCAAAGTGATGATGTAACAGTCACATGAGATGAGGTTTGGGAGGAGAGAGCAGCACCAAGGATGCTAGCTCAGGAGGCTTGATGAGTGTGTATATAGTATTGTGTAAATTCGAAAAGAGTTCTTAGTTCTTTCAGCAGGAAATGTGTCCCTAAAATATCGAGAAACTCACAATTTTATTATTCAGGAGTCGGAACACAAATATTAATTCCAAGTGACCGTTCTGGGTTCATTTAACAAAAAAAGGTAGAGAATAATATTGCTCACTGATTGAAATCCCCCAGTGAGGAGACAGTTAAACAGGTGATCTGTTGGGGCATCCTTCGATCCAAGGTTTCTGCAGCATTTAATCTCCCTTTTTGGTGAAATTCTCTGTTATATGCAACTTTTTTTTTATCCAGCTTTGAGGGGCAAGTGAAAAAACTGAAAAAAGTGAGCAGTTCCATCCTTTCTTTTCTTCCTTCTTCCCTTCTTTCCATCAGTTTCGCTTTTCTGTCTCAGATCAATATAGTGATGAGAATCCCAATTTAATCTGTTGTTTCTGGTGTTTTATCCATTCCAATCAGAATTCAACATTCCAATCAAATCTATTTGTTATTCCACAGTGTCTCTCCATGTGTGTTATTCGGTTGTATTCTCTCACAGTCTGTTTGATGATCAATGTTACATCTCACTCTCTGTTCTGGTGAAGATCAGAAGCAGTGATATCTGTTTACACCATCCACCAAGTCGGCCTGAAGATGTGCCTCGCCGATCATGTGGAGTTAGGAACATAGGAACATAGGAGCAGGAGTCGGCCATTCAGCCCATCGAGCCTGCCCCACCATTCAATATGATCATGGCTGATCATCCACTTCAATGCCCTTTTCCCCACACTTTCCTCATATTCCCTTATGTCATTTGTATTTACAAATCTGTCAATCTCTGCTTTAAACATACTCAACGACTGAGCTTCCACAGCCATCTGGGGTACAGAATTCCAAAGATTCACAACCCTCCGAGTAAAGAAATTTCTCCTCATCTCTGTCCTAAGGAGCTTCCCCCTTATTTTGAAATTGAGCCCCTGTTTCTCGACTCCCCATCCAGATGAAACATCTTAGCTGCATCTCCCCTGACTGTCCTTTAAGTATTTTGTAGGTTTCAATGAGATCACCTCTCATTCTTCGAAACTCTAGAGAATACAGCCCCAGTTTCCCCAATCTCTCTTCATAGAACAGTCCCACCATCCCAGGAACAAGTCTGATGAACCTTCATTGAACTCCCTCCATGGCAATAATATCCTTCCGAAGGTAAGGAGACCAAAACTGCACACAGTACTCCAAGTGCGGTCTAACCAAGGTTCTATACAATTGAAGCAAGAATTCACTACTCCTGTACTCAAATCCTCTTGTGATAAAGGCTAACATACTATTAGCCTTCCTAATTGCTTGCTGCACCTGCATGTTAGCTGTCAGTGACTTATTGACATGGACACCCAGGTCACCCTTCTATTCTATACCTCAGCTAATAAAGGAAAGGATTCCATATACCTGCTGAACCACCTTATTGACCAGTCCTGCTACCTTCAGGGATCTGTGGACATTCACTCCAACGTCCCTCACTTCCTCTGCACCGTTCAGTGTTCTCCCATTAATTGTGTATTCCTTTGCCTTTTTTGACCTCCCAAATGCATCACCTCACCCTTGTCCAATTTGAATTCCATTTACCACTTCTCTGCCCACCTGACCAGTCAATTGATATCTTCCTGCAGTGTACAGCAATCCTCCTCCCTATCAACAACACGGACAATTTTTGTGTCATCTGCAAACATCTTGATTGTGCCCTCTACATTTATGTCCATATCATTAATATATACCACAAAAAGCAGGGGACCTAGTTCTGAGCCCTGTGGAACACCACTGGAAACAGTCCTCCAGTTGCAAAAACACCTGTAACCAATTCCTTTTTGTTTCCTGCCACTGAACCAATTTTGTGTCCAGCTTGCTACATTCCCCTGGATCCCATGTGCTTTTATTTTTTTTAACATGTTTGCCATGTGGGACCTTGTCAAAAGTCTTGCTAAAATCCATGTGGATCAGATCAACTGCACTATTCTCATCAATCCTCCTTGTTACTTCTTCAAAAACATTCAATCAAGATAGTCAGACAGGAGCTTCCCTTAACAAATCCATGCTGACGGTACTTGATTAATCTGTGCCTTTCTAAGTGACAGTTTATCCTGTCTCTCAGAATTAATTCCAATAATTCGCCCACTATTGAGGTTAGGCTGACTGGCCTTTAATTATTTGGTCGATCATTCGCTTCCTTTTTCAACAATGGTGCAATGTTAGCAATAAAAACAAAAAGTGCTGGACATCCACAGCAGGTCTGGCAGCATCTGTGGAGAGAGAAACAAAGTTAACATTTCAGGTCAGTGACCTTTCATCAGAACAGAAACGTTAACTTTGCTTCTCTCTCCACAGTTGCTGCCAGATCTGCTGTGTATTTCCAATGCAACTAGTTTTTATTTCAGATTTGCAGCATCTGCAGAATTTTGCTTTTATTGCAGTGTTACGAGACCTCCAATCCTCTGACATCACACCCGTATCCAGTGAGGGATTGGAAACTGATGGTCAGACATTCCACTATTTCCTCCCTGACTTCTTTTAACAGCCTGGGGTACATTTCATCCGGCCCTGATGATTTATCCACTTTCAAGGATGCTAATCCCATTTATACTTCTTCTCTCCCTCAGTTTATCATGTCCAATACTTCACACTCCTTCTCCTTAATTACAATATCTGCATCACCCCCCTCATTTGTGAAGACAGTAAAATATTCATTAATAAACATACCAACATCTTCCACACTGACACATAGGTTACATTTTTAGGTCTTTGATGGGCCCTACTCTTTCCTCAGTTGCCTCTGACTGCAATGTATTGATGAAACATCTTTGGATTTGTTTTGATTTTGCTTGTCAATATTCTTTCGTGATCTCTGTTTGTTCTTCATCGCTACTCCCAAATACCTCTAGTCCTGTCAAAACACAACTTATCAGAAGGGGAATTTGAACCCACCCCTGCAGAGAGAATTGTGATCTGAATGAACCGTCTCAGACTGCTCGACCATCCTGACTACCCCATGTGTATGTTTAATGCTGACGAAATTATCCATTCATTGTGAAAGTATTTGTGAGATTGTGGAAATGTCTGGAAGAGGAAAGACCAACGGGAAAGCTCGGTCCAAGGCCAAGTCTCGCTCCTCCCGGGCTGGACTGCAGTTCCCGATGGGCCGTGTTCACAGGCTCCTGAGAAAGGGTAACTATGCTGAGCGTGTGGGTGCCAGAGCCCAGGTCTATCTGGCTGCTGTGCTCGAGTATCTGACCGCTGAAATCCTCGAGCTGGGCGGTAACGCGGCCCGGGACAACAAGAAGACCTGCATCATCCCCAGACACCTACAGCTGGCCGTCCTCAATGATGAGGAGCTCAACAAGCTGCTGGGAGGGGTGACCATCGTTCAGGGTAGAGTGCTGCCTAATATCCAGGCCGTGTTGCTGCCCAAGAAAACCAGCGCTCCAGGCACCAAAACCAAGTCAATCTGCCAGGATTTTTTCAAATACTCAAAGGCTCTTTTCAGAGCCACCCACAGTATCTGAAAGGGCTGATTACTGTCTGAAGTCTGCTGTACCCGCACCTCTGTCTATCCCTCTTCATCTGGAACAACCAACGCTATCTTCCATTCCTTTCACCATTATGTGTTTAACTAGCTTCTCCTTATAGTCAGTCCAATATCAATGTACTAATGAAATGATCTGTGTCAGTGCTGGCAATTTCCATAGAATCATAGAAAAATTAGGGCACAGAAGGAGCCCATTCAGCCCATCGCGTTTGCTCTGGCCGAAAAAACTAGCCACCCAATCTATTCCCACCTTCCAGCACCTGATCCGTAGACTTGCAGGTTCCAGCACTTCAGGTGCATGTCCAGGTATTTTTAAATGAGTTGAGGGTTTCTGCCTCCACCACCATTCCTGGCAGCGAATTCCAGACACCCACCACCCTCTGGGTAAAAACGTTTCCCCTCATGTCCGCTCTCATCCTTCTACCAATCACCTTATGTCTGCGCCCCCTGGTAACTGACCTCCCCACCAGGGGAAATAGGTCCTTACTGTCCACTCTGTCTAGGCGCCTCATAATTTTGTACACCTCATTCAAGTCACCCATCAGACTCCTCTGTTCTAAGGAAAACAACCCGAGTTGCTCCAATATTTGCTCATAGCTGCAACTTTCAAGCCCTGGCAACGTTCTTGTCAATCCCCTCTGTACTCTCTCCAGAGCAATTATGTCCTTTCTGTAATGTGGTGACCAGAACTGTACGCAATACTCCAGCTGTGGCCGAACCGCCGTTTTATACAGTTCTAGCATTACATCCCTGCTTTTCTATTCTATACCTTGGCTTAAAAAGGAAAGCATTCCATATGCCTTCTTCACCACTCTAGCTACCTGTCCTGCCACTTTCAGGGACCTGTGGACATGCACTCCAAAGTCTCTCACTTCTTCTACCCCTCTCAATATCTTCCCGTTTATTGTGTATTCCCTTGCTTTGTTTGCCCTCCCCAAATGCATTACCTCACACTTCTCCAGATTGAATTCCATTTGCCACTTTTCCGCCCACTCAACCAATCCATTCATATCATTCTGATGTCTACAGCTATCCTCCTCACTATCAATTACACGGCCAATTTTTGTGTCATCAGCAAATTTCCCAATCATACCTCCCACATTTAATTCCAAATCATTAATATATACCACAAACAGCAAGGGACCCAACACTGAGCCCTGTGGAATGCCACTGAAAACTGCTTTCCATTCGCAAAAACATCCGTCGATAACTATCCTTTGTTTCACTGAGTCAATTTTGGATCCAACCTGCCACATTCCCCTGTATTCCATGGGCTTTCATTTTACTGACCAGTCTGCCATGTGGGACCTTACTAAAATCCATGTAGACCACATCCACCCCACTATCCTCATCAATGTTTCTTGTTACTTCCTCAAAAAACTCAATCAAGTTAGTGAGATATGACCTTCCCTTAACAAATCCATGCTGACTATCCCTGATTAATCCTTGCCTTTCTAAGTGGCAGTTTATCCTGTCCCTCAGAATTGATTCTAATAATTTACCCACCACCGAGGTCAGACTGACCGGCCTATAATTATTTGGCCTATCCCTCACATCCTTTTTAAATAATAGTACAACGTTCGCAGACCTCCAATCCACCGGCACCTCCCCCATATCCAGTGAGGATTTGAAGATGATCCTCAGCGCATCCACTATTTCCTCCCTGGCTTCCTTTAACAACCTCAGATGCAAACCATCTGGCCCTGGTGATTTATTCATTTTGAACGATGTCAGACTCTCTAGTACTTCCACTCTCATTATGCTTATCGTATCTAATATTTTACACTCCTCTTCTTTGTCTGCATCATCCCTCTCCTTTGTGAAGGCAGAGAAAAAAACTCATTAAGAACCCCACACACATCTTCTGCATCCACTCATACGTTCCCTTGTACATCTCTGATAGGCCGTACCCTTTCCTTAGTTATCCTCTTGCTCTTAATGTACTGATAGAACATCTTTGGGGTTTCCATCAAGTAGTTGTATCCAGTCCACATCCACCAAGTCACCTCTCAGTTTTGTAAAATTTGCCTTCCCCCAATTTAGAACTTTTACTTCTGTTGTATCTTTGTCCTTTTACATGATTATGCCAAAACTAATTGCAGTATGGTCACGAGGGGTCGTGGTGGCGTAGTGGTCTTGTCAGTGGACTTGTCAGTGGATTAGTAACCCAGACACCTAGGGTATTGCTCAGGGGACGTGGGTTCAAATCCCACCATTGAAATTTAAATCCAAATAATAAATCTGCAATTAAAAAGCAAGTCTAATGATGGCCATGAAACCATTGTTGATGGTTGTAAAAACCCATCTGGTTTACTCATGCCCTTTAGTGAAGGAAATCTGCTGTTCTTGTCTGGCCTGCATGCGACTGCAGACCCACAGCAATGTGGTTGACTCTTACATGCCCTCTGAAATGGCCGAGCGTGCCACTCAGTTGAAACTAAACACTGCGAAGTCAATAAAAAGGAATGAAAGCAGACGGACCACCCGGCGTCGACCTGGGCACCAGAAATGACAATGGCAAACCCAGCGCTGTCGACCCTGCAAAGTCCTCCTTAGTAACATCTGGTGGCTTGTGTTAAGTTGGGAGAGCAACAGCCTGACGTAGTCATACTCACAGAATCATACCTTACAGGCAATGTCGCAGACACTGCCATCACCATCCCTGGGTATGTACTGTCCCACGGGCAGGACAGACTCACCAGAGGTGTCGGTACAGTAGAGAGGGAATTGCCCTGGAAGTCCTCAACATCGACTCTGGACCCCATGAGGTCTCATGGCATCAGATCAAATAATGAACAAGGAAACCTCCTGCTGATTACCAACTACTGCCCTCCCTCAGCTGATGAGTCAGTACTCCTCCATGTTGAACAGCACTTGGAGGAAGCACTGAGGGTGGCAAGAGCACAGAATGTACTCTGGGTGGGGGACTTCAATGTCCATCACCAAGAGTGGCTCGGAAGCATCTCTACTGGCCGAATCCAAAAGGACATATCTGCTAGTGCTGCTTGATGGCAATATTGATGACACCTTCCATCACTTTAGGCCCCATCAGTCTACTCTCAATCATCAGTAAAATGATGGAAGGTGCCATCAAGCGGCACTCGCTTAGCCATAACCTGCCTCAGTGACACTCAGTTTGGGTTCTGCCAGGGCCACTCAGCTCCTGACCTCATGACAGCCTTGGTTCAAACATGGACAAAAGAGGTGAGGTGTGAGTGATTGCCTTTGACATCAAGGCAGTATTTGACCGAGTATGGCATCAAGGAGCCCGAGCAAAACTGAGGTCAATGGGAAAACCCTCCACTGGCTGGAGTCATACCTAGCGCAAAGGAAGATGGTTGTGGTTGTTGGAGGTCAATCATCTGAGCTCCAGGACATCACTGCAGGCGCTCCTCAGGGTAATGTCCTCAGCCCAACCATCTTCAGCTGCTTCATCAATGACCTTCCTTCAATCAGAAGGTCAGAAGTGGGGATGTTCGCTGATGATTGCACAATGTTCAGCACCATTCATGACTCCTCAGATACTGAAGCAGTCCGTGTAGAAATACAGCAAGACATGGACAATATCCAGGCTTGGGCTGATAAGTGGCAAGTAACATTCGGGCCGCACAAGTGCCAGGCAATGACCATCACCAATAAGAGAGAATCGAACTAACTCCCCTTGACATTCAATGGCATTACCATTGCTGAATCCCCCACTATCAACATCCTAGGGGCACCATTGACCAGAAGCTGAACTGGAGTAGCCATATAAATACCGTGGCCACAAGAGCAGGTCAGAGGCTAGGAATCCTGAGGCGAGTAACTCACCTCCTGACTCCCCAAAGCCTGTCCACCATCTACAAGGCACAAGTCAGGAGGGTGTTGGAATAGTCTCCACTTGCCTGGATAGGTGCAGCTCCAACAACACTCAAGAAGCTCAACACCATCCAGGACAAAGCAGCCCACTTGATTGGCATCCCATCTACAAACATTCACTCCCTCCCCCACCGACGCACAGTGGCAGCAGTGTGTACCATCTACAAGATGCACTGCAGCAATGCACCAAGGCTCCTTGAACAGCACCTTCCAAACCTGTGACCTCTACCAACTAGAAGTACAAGGGCATAAAATGCATGGGAACACCACCACCTGCAAGTTCCCCACCACGACACACACCATCCTGACTTGGAACTATTTCGCTGATCCTTCACTGTCACTGGGTCAAAATCCTGGAACTCCATTCTGAATAGCACTGTGGGTGCACCTACCCCAAATGGACTGCAGCGGTTCAAGAAGGCAGCTCACCACCACCTTCCCAAGGGCAATTAGGGATGGGTAATAAATGCTGACCTGGCCAGCGACGCCCAAAATCCCATGAATGAATAAAAAAAAGCTATCTCCAAAATGGTCACCCACTGCTACTTGCCCAGCTTCATTACTGAAGACTCGCTCTAGAATTGTGCCCCCTCTCATTGGACTTGTGATGTGCTGGCTATTAAAGTTTTCTTGAATGCAGTTCAAGAATTTTGTGCCCTTCACACTGTTTGTATCCCAGTTGATATTGGGATAGTTGAAATCCCCAACTATTATTTCCCTATAGTTTTGCACTCAGCAATTTGCCTACATATTTGTTCTTCTATCTCTCTCTCACTATTTGGGGGTCTACAGTACACTCCTAGTAGTGTGGCTGCCCCTTTTTTTATTTCTGAGCTCCACCCATTTGGCCTCATTTGATGATTCATTTAGCATATAATATAATCCCTCCTCAAAGCTGTATGCCTTCCTTAACTAATAATGCTACACTCCCACCTTCTTTTATCCCTATGCCACATGAAAACTCTATATCCAGAGATGTTGAGCTGCCATTCTTGCCCTCTTGAAGCCGAGTTTCCCTTATTGCAATGATATTGTGTTACCATGTGTGGGCACAATGGCGCAGTGGTTAGCACCACAGCTCCAGGAACCCGGGTTCGATTCTGGGTACTGCCTGTGTGGAGTTTGCAAGTTCTCCCTGTGGGTTTTCGTCGGGTGCTCCGGTTTCCTCCCACAGCCAAAGAATGCAGGTTGATAGGTAAATTGGCCATTGTAAATTGCACCTAGTGTAAGTAGGTGGTAGGGAATATGGGATTACTGTAGGCGTAGTATAAATGGGTGGTTGTTGGTCAGCACAGACTCAGTGGTCCAAAGGGCCTGTTTCAGTGCTGTATCTCTAAATAAAAATAAAAAATGTGATGTTACTTTATCAGCACAGGCTTGGAGGGCCGAATGGCCTGTTCCTGTGCTGTATTGTTCTATGTGTCTATCTGTGCCCTCAGCTCATCAGCTTTATTTACCATATGAATATACATACAAGTATAAATATTAGGAGCAGGAGTAGGCCATTCGACCCCTAGACCCTGCTTCCCCATTCAATAAGTTCACGGCTGAACTGATTACTCCACATTCCCGCCTACCCCCGATAACCTTTCACCCCTTTGCTTATCAAGAATCGATGTCCCTCTGCCTTAAAAATATTCAAAGTCTCTGCTTCCACCGCCTATTGAGGAAGAGAGTTCCAAAAACTCACCACCCTCTGAGGGAAAAAAATTCTCCTCATCCCTGTCTTAAATGGGTGACCCCTTATCTTTAAACAGTGACCCCTAATTCCAGATTCTCCCACAAGGGGAAACATCCTTTCCACATCCACCCTGTCAAGACTCCTCAGGATCTGATATGTTTCAATCAAGTTGCCTCTTTAAATAAATAAATATCCTTTAACACTGCCAAATTCCTCTGCTGCACACTTTTTAAACTTTGCTTCTTCTGTCTTTCAGAGTCATTTGCTAATTTTCTGCCTCCCTTTCCCTGCCCTGAAATTGCCCTGTCTGAAACTGCCCTCAGGTTCCCATCAAGCTGCCAAATTAGTTTAAACAATCCCCAACAGCATCTGCAAGGATATTCATCCCGGTCCTGTTCAGGTGTAGACCGTACGACTTATATAGGTCCTACCTTCCCCAGAACTGGTCCCAATGCCCCAGAAATCGGAAGCCCTCCTTCCTGCACCATCTCTCCAGCCATGCATTCATCTGGTGTATTCTCCTTTTTCTATACTCACTAGCATGTGGCCTTGGGAGTAATTTGGAGATTATTACCTTTGAGGTCCTGTTTGTTAATCTCTTTCCTAACTCCCTAAACTCAGCCTGAAGGATCTCATCCCTCTTTCTTCCTATATCGTTGGTACCAATGTGGACCACGACCTCTGGCTGTGCATCCTTGCCCTCCAGAATGCTCTGTCGCCACTCAGTGATATCCATGATCCTTGCACCAAGGAGGAAACCTGGTTTGCGAGCACTGAAATACCTATCTGTTCCCCGAACTATACAATCCCCTACCAGTATTGCTCGCTTGTATTTTCTCCTCCCTCCCTGCACAGCTGAACCACCCATGGAGTTCTGGTCATGACTGTCACTGCACTCTCCAGAGGAACCCTCTCTCCCATCAGTACTCAGAACTGAATACCAGTTAGAAAGTGGGATGCCCTCCAGGGACTCCTGCACTACCTGCCTTGACCTTCTTGTCTGTCTGGCAAACTCCCAATCCCTCTCAGCGTGTGCTCTCTTCAACTCCGAGGTGACAACCTGCTGAAAAGTCCTATCCACGTAGTTCTCTGCCTTGCGGATGCACAACACTGACTCCAGTTGCTGCTCGAGTTCTGAAACCTGGAGCTCAAGCTTCTGCAGCTGGTGACACTTCCTGCAGATGTGTTTGTCAAGGACACATGGTGCATCCATGACTTCCCACATACCACAGGAGGCACATTCCACTTGGCCGAGCTGCCCTGCCATAACTAAGCTTCACAAACTTATTATTGCTCGTGTAATAAGTGTAATAAGTAGATTAATTTACCAGTTACTCACCAATCAGCTTCTTCCCCTGTACCATGGAGGCTGAAAAAGCAGAAAAGAAAAGAGACCAAACAGCACCTCCTTCCCCTAGTCAGTGAAGTCCCTCACACATCAACTCACAGCTTTACACTCTGTCCAAACAGCACTTTCTAATTAGTAATTATTAGAAATTGCACTAACTAAAACATTAGTAACCTGACCAATTACAAGGTAGCTATTTGAGGGTTTTTAAACAAAGAGCTTTTTCCCCCATCCTGATTTCAGGTCCCACTCTGGACACTTGCTTTTGATTCCAGGACACTGAGGGCGGGGTGCTGCCGAATATCCAGGCCGTGCTGCTGCCCAAGAAAACCAGCGCTCTGGGCACCAAAACCAAGTCAATCTGCCAGGATTTTATCAAATATCCAAAGGCTCTTTTCAGATCCACCCACAGTATCAGAAAGGGCTGATTACTGTCTGAAGTCTGCTGTACCCACACCTCTGTCTATCCCTCTTCATCTAGAACAACCAGCGTCATCTTCCATTCCTTTTACCATCATGTGTTTAACTCGCTTCTCCTTATAGACAGTCAGATATCAATGTAATAATGAAATGATCTGTGTCAGTGCTGGCCATTTCCCTGTCCTGATTTCAGACCCCACTCTGGACACTTGTTTCCCATTCCAGGACCTACTTGTATTAATATTCAGCACCACCTGTCAGTCAGAAACTTGTCTCAATGAACTGATCCTTTCACTGAACTTCCAACTGCTGCTGTCTATTTCTAGAGGGAAAGAGCTGCTCACTGTGTAAGGATGTGAGGGGAATGTAACCCGGCTGCTGGCGAGAAGGTCCCGTCTTCTCAATCAAAGGCCTTTTATTTTACGACAGTGATTCCCAGATTCCCAGCTGGTCCGTTGAGGATTTTGTTTTCACAGAAATATCTTGTTAAATACAAATCTGATTCCAACATGTCAGTAACAGGACAGATTGGGAACCTTTAAAAGAATGAAGCAACTATTTCAGTGGCTTCTCACTGTCCCCCTGAAGCCTGTGTGAAGGGGAATTACCAATAGTCTGTAATTTATTACTTCCACACCGAGTTTGAGTTATTTTTCACGTGAAAGATTGCTGAACGGAGTCTTTTCCTGTCAGTTACGGATAAGAAGTTGACAAAAAATGGCAAAATAAAGCTGTTCATAAAATAGCACCAGCAATTTGAGTCGGTAAAAGCAAAATTGTGTTTTAAAAGCGTTTTTTTAAAGCGTGACGGGAAAATAGATTTTTATGTACTTTTCCAGTCGATCACTTCTTTTCCACAGTGAAATTGGCAGCTTTCACGAATTGAAATATTCTGCCAGGTTGACAGGTTCAGCCAATGAATTTTTGTATTTTGTGCGTCGAGGTTCTCCGATTGGATCATTCATTTTATCTCATGGCCGTGTGGCGTAATGAATAAGGCGTTTGACTTCAGTGTATTTCATGAGGTTATCGGAAGATTGTAGGTTCGAGTTCTGCCACGGTCATTTTGACCCAAAGGGGTTATGCAGGGCTTTGGGGATCGAGTCAGGGACTGAACAGATTGGAAACCCGACATGGACTTGATGGGGCGAATGGCCGCCTCATGTGGAAAGAGATGCAACAGGTCAGTGGCAAGTGGTCCAGAGGAAAACCACAAAGAAAAAACATCCCAAAGCCACCACCCAAACCAGTGGCAAGAGGAGGCTCTCTTCTGAATCAGACTGCAACAACTCCTCTTCACTGGACGGGGAAAGGCTGGAACGACAGCCCCTTCAAAAGAGGCGGCAGAACTCCGAGATGGATGATAAAGCATCCCAGCCCCCAGGCACTGGAAGCTGTGATGGGCCCGGCGTGGCCCAACCCCAATGCCCCACACGTAACGACGTGGCGAACGCATCTCAGCTCCGGGACACCGGGAGCAAAGACACGTCTGGCGCACCTGAGCTCCGGGAGACCGGGAGCTGTGATGTTTTCGAGGAGGAACAGATGGAAGCAGCTGAGGACAACCCAATCCTCTCTGCCTACAAGACCCCCCCCCCCCCCCGATGTCACCCGAGCGGCACAAACACTGCATGAAAAATCAGGAGGGGTTTCTGAGCCCAACCAACGTGAAACTGCTTGCGCAGACGATGGGTATGCAGGAACATCCCGAAGGGGAAGGACTGGGACTAGCGAGGACAAATGGTATGGGAAGCAACAACTAATTTTTAGTAAAAAATGGGTGTAAGAATTGCTTCCATTCATGTGCGCAGCATTAAATCGACCACGCGATGTGTTTCAACCTTGGATGACCTTGCCAAGGTCAAAGCTGACCTACTGTTTCTGCAGGAGTGTGGAATACCACACCTCAGCACCTACAGGCAGTGGTCGCGATGGTGGTCCCACGGGCCATCGATCTGGTCGGGGGGTAATGACTGCCGTTCCTCCGGCCTGGGTATTCTGCTGCGGGGAGGTAACTTCACCATCTCCGAAGTTAAGGAGGTGGTGGGCGGCCGCCTCCTCGTAGCAGACGTGATGTCCAACAACGCTCCGCTCCGGTTGATCAACGTGTACGCCCCGGTACAACGCAGCGAGCTGCTGACCGTCTTCCAGCAGCTCCCACTGCTTCTGGCGACGTCCAGGCCAGTCATCCTAGGCGGTGACTTCAACTGCATCATCGATGCGGCTGGACGATCCGGCAGTGACGACAGCAAACTGGACGCTACGTCCAGATTCCCAATAGAAACAGTTAAGGATGTCAAACTGCACGACGTCTTCAGCAAACCTGCAGACGGAGCGCAGCGCAGATACACATGGTCAAGATCGGACGGGTCTGCCCGTTCCAGGATTGACTTCCTGTTTGTGTCCCGTGCTGTCACGGTCGGATCCACCGACGTCAAGCCGGTGTTCTTTTCCGACCACTGCCTCTTACTGGCCGACTGTCACTTACAGGACGACCAGCGGGTTGGCAGAGGGACGTGGAAGCTCAATGCGACACTGCTGACCCCAGAGAACGTTGAGGAACTCAAAAGGGATTACAATGGTTGGAGGACCGTGAAACCCCTCTTTGAGTCTCCAGTTCACTGGTGGGAAGAGATTAAGGAGAAGATCAAGAGGTTCTTCATCCACAAAGGTGTTCAGAAGGCGAGAGAGAGACAGAGGGAACTGTCCCGACTCCAGAAAATTATGCAAAATCTACTCCGGTTGCAGTCAATGGGGGTGGAGGTCAAGGAGGACCTCCAAGAGGTGAAGAGCCAGCAGGCCTCGCTCTTTGCCAAGGATGCCTCCAAGATCATCTTCCAGTCCAGAGTCCGCTCCATCGAGCAGGATGAGACGTGCTCGCGTTACTTCATCCAAAAGGTACACAGACAGAGCTCTGTTATCAGCAGCCTGAAGGAAGAAGATGGCTCGGTAACGTCTTCGCAGTCAGACATACTCAGGATCAGCAAATCCTTTTATGCTGGGCTGTATGACGCGAAGCCCACAGACAGCAGAGCCTCCCAGTCCTTCCTGTCATCGATCACAGAGGTCTTAGATGACAGCAGGAGGGAGGGACTGGACAAGCCGCTAACTCTGGACGAGCTGACAAAGGCCGTCGAGTCTTTCGAGACGAGTAAAACTCCCGGGAGCGACGGCTTACCGGTCGAGTTGTACTCGGCCCTGTGGGACTGGGTCGGCCCGGACCTGCTGGAAGCATACGAGAGTATGCTCCTGGCCGGCAGCATGTCAGAATCCATGGGAAAAGGCATCATCACCCTCATTTACAAGCAGAAGGGGGAGAGGGCAGAAATCAGAAATTGGCGGCCCATCTCACTGCTTAATGTTGATAACAAGATTCTGTCCAAAGTCATAGCCAGTCGAGTCAAGTCTGCTCTGGAGTTGGTGATTCACCCCGATCAGACCTGTACTGTACCCGGCAGGAAGATCTCTGATAGTCTCGCGCTACTCAGGGATACGACCGCCTACGTACGGGACAGGAGGGTGGACAACTGCCTCATCAGCCTGGACCAGGAGAAGGCTTTTGACAGGATATCGCACACCTACATGATGGACGTGCTTTCCAAAATGGGGTTTGTGGAGGGAATCTGCAATTGGATCCAACTGCTCGACACAAACATCAGTAGCGCAGTGTCAATCAACGGGTGGGAATCTGAAAGTTTCCCGATCAAATCTGGAGTCAGACAGGGCTGTCCTCTGTCCCCGGTCTTGTTTGTTTGCTGTATTGAACCCTTTGCTGAGTCTATTAGGAAGGAAGCGAGCATAAGAGGGGTGACAATCCCAGGCAGCGGAGGCACTCAGGTCAAAACCTCCCTGTACATGGATGACGTCGCCGTCTTCTGCTCGGATCCGCTGTCCGTGCGGAGACTGATGAGCATCTGCGACCAGTTCGAACTGGCCTCTGGAGCCAAAGTTAACCACGGCAAGAGCGAGGCCATGTTCTTTGGGAACTGGGCTGACCGATCCTTTGTCCCCTTCACCGTCAGGTCAGATTACCTGAAGGTGCTGGGGATATGGTTCGGAAGGGCCCGGGCGTGCACCAAAACCTGGGAGGAGCGAGTAGCCAAGGAACGACAAAAGTTGGGCATGTGGGGGCAGCGATCTCTCTCCATTGTGGGTAAGAACCTGGTGATCAGGTGCGAGGCGCTCATGTTGTTGCTCTACGTGGCGCAGGTCTGGCCCATACCCCACTCCTGCGCCGTGGCAGTCACCCGAGCCATTTTCCGCTTCGTCTGGGGATCTAAAATGGACCGGGTCCGGAGGGACACGATGTTCAAATCTCTGGACATGGGCGGGAAAAATGTACCCAACGTGGCCCTCATCCTGATGACCACCTTCGTGTGCAGCTGCATCAAGCTATGTGTAGATCCCCAGTACGCAAACTCCAAGTGTCACTACATGCTGAGGTTCTATCTGTCCCCGGTGTTGCGAAGGATGGGCCTGGTCACATTGCCGAGGAACGCACCATGCAGTTGGGCGGCGCCGTACCACCTATCCTTCGTGGAGCAGTTTCTGCGGAAAAACACCTTTGACCACCGGTCCATCAGGCAGTGGTCTGCACGGAATGTCCTCAAGGCCCTACGGGAAAAGGAAACGGTGGATCCTGTCGGATGGTTCCCCGACCAGACCGTCAAAGTAATTTGGCGGAATGCCTCATCACCAGAACTTTCAAACAAGCACCAATACGTAGCTTGGCTGGTGGTGAGAAGAGCCCTCCCCGTCAGATCCTTCATGCACACCCGAAGTCTCGCCCCCTCCGCACAGTGCCCCCGCGTTGGCTGTGGTGGGGAAGAGACGGTCGCCCACCTCCTCCTGGAATGTGCCTTTGCAAAGCAGGTGTGGAAAGAGATGCAGTGGTTTTTGTCAAGGTTCATCCCAAGCAGCTCTGTAACACAGGAGTCTGTGCTCTACGGGCTGTTCCCACGGACGCACACCGAGACAAACATCAACTGCTGCTGGAGGACTATCAATTCGGTGAAAGACGCCCTTTGGTCTGCCCGAAACTTGCTGGTCTTCCAGCGCAAAGAGTTGTCCACCGCCGAATGTTGCAGACTGGCACATTCCAAGGTCCAGGACTACGTGCTGAGGGACGCACTAAAGCTTGGGGCAGCCGCAGCAAAGGCTCAATGGGGAAAGACCACAGTGTCAGGTCCCCCCACCAAGCAGGACTGAGGGGCTGGATCCATGGGAAACCCCTCGAACTGTATCGTTAATATTCTCAATTGCTGTAAATGTAAAACTGTAATTGACATGACAATTGTGAAACGGAAGGGTTGGGAAGAAACTCATGACAGTATTGAAGGAAACTGATCTCCCTTGCAATGTTTGCATTTTTTGGTGCTGTTTGGAAACTGTTTGGCAATGTAATTTTTACAGATTTTAATGAATAAAGTATATTTTGGAAATAAATAAAACAAAAGTCAGTTTCAGTGCAGGAAACACCGTCTCGGGGGAAATAACATCACCAGTGGGTTTGGTTCCAGTGACCGATTCAACGGCTGCTGCAAAACTCCCGGATTCCCTCATTGCAGCGAAATCATTTTGAAATTCTATGAAAACAATGAGTGATTCTGGAGGAGTGATGTGGCTTTTCACTGAGGGCATGTGTCGACTGGGGAAATAACTAACTGGAGAGTCTCGGGCACTGTTTACACAGCCCGTTTAGAAAATCAAATCCACTGCACATCCTTGCTGCAAATGAAATGTCAAATTCGGGGATTCCAGTTTTTTTCATCCCGAACACAGCAGATTGATTGAACAAAGAATTAAAAGTAAAATACTGCGGATGCTGGAAATCTGAAATATTTCACATTGATTGAACTGTTCTGAACAGCATATCCCAGCTCCCATTTCTCGGTCACTGCTCTCTCTGTGAGGCGGTGGGTGGCTCTGAGAAGAGCCTTTGTTTTGTGTTTGCTGGAAAGGGTCAAATTGTTCAACCGCCGAATCCGTAGAGAGTGCGGCCCTGCCGTTTCAGAGCGTACACCACATCCATGGCAGTGACCGTCTTGCGCTTGGCGTGCTCAGTGACCGCATCCCTGATCACATTCTCCAGGAAAACCTTCAACATCCCGCGAGTATCCTCATAGATCAAACCCGAGATCCGCTTGACCCCGCCACGGCGAGCCAGGCGGCGGAGTGCTGGTTTGGTGATGCCTTGGATATTATCACGAAGCACTTTGCGGTGCCGCTTTGCTCCGCCTTTGCCCAGTCCTTTGCCTCCTTTACCTCTGCCAGACATGATGATTCTTCACTCAGGTCACTACACAATATAAGAAGCAGACTCTTGCAGGCTCTACTTTACACAGACCGCCCGGACCTGCCTGAGAAAGGCAGAGAGAGAGCAGGAAGGGGAGGAGACAGAGTGAAGATTGAACAGAGAGCAGATGGGGAGGAGACACCCAGAGTGACAGACGGAGAGAGAACGTCCCCTCATCTTTCAGCTCCACCTCCAGTTTCCTCTGGTTCGCCAATTTCAAACCCTTTATTAACAGTGGAACCGAAACCCAGCTCTCCACACAAACCCTTCCAGACTCGGCCTTCATAGTCAAGGCTTTCCAGAAAGCCGGAGCTTTTAAATATGGTTCCGCTACAATTAACACTCAGTAATATTCCCACCTAAACACAGTCCATTCTATAACAAATAACCTACTCAGTAACATCACCATTTCCACACACATCCTCTTCCAGCAGTTTACAAACACCTTATTGCAGCTGTTTGGGGAATCTCCTGTGTTAAGATTGGAGTTGGAAAGCGGCCTTTACCCGGCAGTGTTACCGTATCACACTGAATCTGCCAGACATCCTGTTGATCTGCCTAGTTCCCCACTGTCTCTCTTGACTATTACATGGCACGGGTAGCATTTCAGAAAGTACTGCAATGGAGGGAGTGCTGGGGACTCCAGGCCAATCCTGGAGGGATGGGGGAAATATCTTTCGAAATTCCCTGGAGAGAATCGTGATATAACAGGTCTCCAGGGACAGACCAAGGAGAGAGTGTGGACATTGAATGGAAACATGGCAAAAAGAGTTAGGGATTCAGGAACACAATCCTCTCTGATAGGTTACAGCCTCCCCTCTGCTCCTGCTCTTTCCGAGACACTTTTCCAGTTTAAATTTATGGACAAGGTGGGTTAGTTGCTCTCAGGGTGGGTGGGGGGAGAGGAGCCTCAGTGGCCATGGGTGGGACAGGGAAAATGGAGACAGAGAACCAGGACTCCGGTCACTCACCAGCGATCTCTGCTGGAAAGTATCTGTGGATCGGATGATGCCGGGGTCCCATGGAGAGGGGAAGGGGGTGGGGTGATGAAGTGAGGAGGTGGAGAGGGAGTGTTCGTGGTGTCACAGCCAACCCCCTGCCCAAACCAAACTCCCACATCCCAGCATTATATTGTCCAATTCCTGGAGGCGGAGGATGGCGATTCCCGTTAGATTAATTTGTAATGTTCGGCATCTTATCCTGATAAAATCGCCATTTCTGAAGGAGGCCATTCTGTACTTATTCTCAGGTCATCGAGGCGTCATCTTTCCCTTTTCAGCTCCTGACTGCTGGTATTTTTGCTGTGAAATATGAAATGCAACGTATGTTCGCAGCTGTTTCTGCCCTGTTGCAGCCAGAGGAACACAGAAATGGGGGTAGGCCATTCAGCCCCTCGAGCCTGCTGCACCTTTCAATTAGATCCTGGCTCACCTGTATCTTAACTCCAGCTACCTGCTGTGATTTCATAAACCCTCAGACCATCACTGGATAAACATCTCTCAATCTCAGGTTGGAAATTGTCAATTGACCCTCAGGTTTATCTGATTTTTCGGAGAGAATTCCAGGTTCCCACTACCCTTTGTGTGAAAAAGTGCTTCCCGGCAATATTCCTGAAAGGCAGAACTCTAATTTTTGAGTTCTCCCCCTTTGTTGTGGAACTGCTTGTTTACAGATCTGACCGAAGTCCACACTGCAGAACAAACAGCTGTTCCTCTGATCCTGTCACTTCAGCTTTGGATTTGAAGCTCATGCCTCTTTCCATGATGATTCTTTGTGCCCTATCTCTGTAAATGGTTATGCCTGTCTTTTTGTCAGGTATGTCAAACATTCTTTTTTCCAGTCCTACTCAGGACCCCACCCCCAGCTCTTTTTCCGGTACAATGATGACTGGATCAGCGTCATTTCCTGCTCCCGCTCCGAACTGGAAAATGTCATCAACTTCGTTTCCGATTTCCCCCTCACTGTGGTTGACAGGGCTCTCAACCCTTTTTATTATTTTATTTTATCATTTTTTTTTAACCATGTGCCTGCCTTAAACTTGGTTTTTCAAGTATGTGCTTTTGGACAGAACTATTGATTATTCTGTCATTAACACTCTCTCTGCACTAATATTTTGTCTTTCACTACACCATTAGCACACTCCCTTTGCCTTTGCCCCATGACCTCCTTGTCAGTTAATCTCTCCTGCCCTCTGCCCTATTACACACCTTCCCTTTTGTTCTCTTCCCCACCTCCCCCCACCCCCGCTTCACTTGCTTAAAACCTATTACATTGAGTGTGGGACAAATTCAATCCATCTTTTGTACTGTATGAGATTAATTTTGACACACTTACTGGTACATTATGTGACAGCGAGTTTAATTCTACATCTATCTGTCTGTGGTACTGTGTCTGAGTGTGAGATTATTTCAGTGTCAGTCTATGAAACTAAATGTGATTGTTTGATTCATTCTGTATGTCAATCATGAGTATTGTATGTGAATGTGTGGCAGCTTCTGTATCTATCTGCTACTGTGGGTGAATATGGATATCATTCGGTACCTGTCAGTGTCCGGAACTAAATGTGTGTGTGAGATTCATTGTGTATGCATCAATCTTACAGTCAGAATGTGACTGTATGGTTCATTCTCTATGTGTCAGTCTAAGGTACTATATGTGCCAGTGGTTTTAATTTTGTTTCTGTCATTGTATGTGAGTCATTTTATGGTCTCACTGTATATCTGTCAATCTCTGGTTCTTTCTGTGAGAGTGAGATTAATTCTCCATCTGCTGGTCTCTGAAATTAATTGATTTTGTGACTCACTCTGTGCCTGTCAGTCTATGATACTGTGAATAAGAGGGGAATATATATGGTGTCTGTCTGAACTTGGTATCGAGTATGATTGTAGGATTCATTGTGCATCTATCAGTATCCAGACTGAATGAGAAATAAGGTTCATTCTGTCCGTGAAAATCTCTGGTATTCTAGCCACGTGAACTCGAATGTGCCTGTCAGTCTTTGACACTGTATCTGATTATGGGATTGACTCAATACCTTTCAGACTTTGGTACTATGCATATGTGTGGTTCAAGTTCTGCATGTCAGTCTCTGTTACTCCATGTGAGTGTCGATATCCTTTATGTATCTGTCAGTCTCTCGCAATGAATGCAAGTGTGGGATTAACTCTCTTTTCAACAGTATCTGGTACTGAC
Organism: Heterodontus francisci; assembly: GCF_036365525.1. Lineage (NCBI taxonomy): Eukaryota > Metazoa > Chordata > Chondrichthyes > Heterodontiformes > Heterodontidae > Heterodontus > Heterodontus francisci. Next base: position 16,823,137 of record NW_027141852.1, read on the forward strand.
TGTGAGCATGTGACTCCTACAGTATCTGTCAGTGTTTTCTATTGTCTGTGAATGTGCAATTCCTCCTATGTCTTTCAGTGCCTACTACAGTGTGTATGGGATTCATTCTGTACCTGTCAGTATCTGGTACTGAATGAGATTGTGGGATTCATTCTGTTGTCTGTCAATCTCTGCTAATGTACGTGAGTGATATCTGTTATGCATATATTATTTTCTGGTACTGGAAGTGTATATTGTATTTATTCTTTACTTGTTAGCCTCTGGTACCGCGTCTGAGTATGGGTCTCATTCTGTATCAGTCAGTTTCTGGGACAGTCTGCGTGTGCATATCCACGGCTCATTTTGCATTTGGCAGTCTCTGGTACGAAATATGCGTTACAATTCATTTTTTATGTGTCTGCCTCTTGGACAGTCCATTACAGTGGGATTAATTTTGTACCTCTCAGCTGCTGGTTATGTCTGCAAGTGTACATTCTGTATCTATGTGACGCTGGTGCTGTATGAGTGTGGAATTCTTCTGTACCTGTACTTAATATGTATCTACGGGATGGTATTGAGAACTATTTGTTTAATGCCATAATGTATCACCATTTTCTTGTCTCACTAGTATTTTAAAATCTAGATCACTGCACATTTTAACTGTGTGTATTACTGAGTTGTGGTTTGAGCTTTTTGGACTAGTATTCAGTCTGTAACTGTATGAACACATTTGTGAATGACAACATATATTTCAAACTCACACATGGCATGCTCAGTATAATCAGAATCATTCAATTGATAAGATATCATTCAGTACAGCTCTTGGAGAGATTATTGGATTGGTATGGAATGTGCAGTGCAGTGTGCACTAATTGACATAATACTGTAACTTTCCTTTTGATACTGTATCAGATGTTTGTACCGCATTGTAATCTGTCACTCAGTCTGCAGTCTGGGCTACATTATTCGGATTCATTCTGTACCTTTCCATCAGCTGCTCCACCTCATATTTAATTTGTAGCTTAGGATGCACTCTTGTGGGATTGATCCGGTGCTTTTCAATATGATAGTGGGTGTGATTTTGAACTAAGATTGATGTACCTAGCTTTCAGCAGTACTGAGTTGGGGTGAATTGGAAACAACTTCTGCCTCTCCTGCTTTGTTTGATTGTCTGCTGGATTGAAAATGTGTCTCTGGAACTTGGGATCAGTGTGAGTCTGACTGCTTCTGCTCTCTGTGACTGTGGAACTCATGGCCTGTCTGTGTCTCTGAGCTCTGGGATTGATAATGTACCTACTCTGTGTTAGAAGGAGTGGACTGTACATATCCTTGTGCCGGGGAATCATCACAATCCTTCTGGTTCCTTCAAGTATTTGCTGACAGAAAGAAAGAAAAATATCTCTTGTAACTCAAGATCAATTGAGGTGGAAGCTTGAAAAGACATGAATGTAATATTTCAATTAATAATCATTATGACCAACCACACAGAATGATCAGTAATACAAAGAGTGTCAGTGTCTGATTCCACTGCAGCACTCACCTTCTGCTGATCAGGTTTTCTTTGGTAGTTTTATAACAATTTAGTGGCAGCCAGGAACAACCCAACATCTGCACTGCTCCATGAATGGGAATACCTGCTGGAGCAGGGATATTTGCACAAGTCAAGTTTTTAATTCCACCTGGCATTATAATGCAAGAACATAATAACTAGGAGCAGGATTAGGCCATTCCGCCACTCGAGTCTGTTCCAACATTTAATAAGATCATGGCAGATCTGATCATAGTCTCAACTCCACTATGCTGCCTGTCCCAATAACACTTCACTCCCTTGTAAATCAAAAGTCAGTCTAACTCAGCCTTGAATATATTCAATGACCAGCTTCCACCATCCTCTTGGGTAGAGAATTCCAAAGAACAACAATCCTTTGAGAGAAGAAATTCCTCTTCAATTCCATCGAAAATGGGTGCCCCCTTATGTTGAAACTGTTCCCCCTAGTTTTTGATTCCCTCATGAGGGGAAACATCATCTCAGTAAATACCCTGTCAAGCCCCTTCAGTATCTTATATGTTTCATCAGATCACCTCTCATTCTTCTAAACTCCAATGAGTGTTGCACAACCAGGTCAAACGTTCCTCATAAGACAACATCTTCATCCCTGGAATCAAGCCAGTGATGTTTGCCTGAACTACCTTCAATGCAAGTATTTTCCTCCTTAAATAAGGAGACCAAAACTGTATACACACTCAAGGTGTGGTCTCACCAACACGCTGTACAGTTGTAGCAAGACTTCCCTACATTTCTACTCCATCCCCATTGCAATAAAGGCCAAAATTCCAATAGCCTTCCTAATTACTTGCTGTACTTCCATGCTAACTTTTTGTGATTCATGTAAGAGGACACCCAGATCCCTCTATACCACAGCATTCTGCAGTCTCTCCTTATTTAAATAATATTCTTCTTTTCTCTACATCATACCAAAGTGGATAACCTCACATTTTCCCACATTATACTTAAAATGCCAAATTTTTCCCACACACTTAACTTGTCTTTATCTCTTTGCAGACTCATTGTGTCCTCCGCACAACTTGCTTTCACACCTTTCTTTGTATCAACAGCAAATTTAGTTACAATACACTCGATCCCTTCATCCAAATCATTAATATAGACTGGAAGTAGTTGAGGCCCCAGCACTGATCCCTGTGGCACTCCACGAGTTCCAGTTTGCAAACCTGAAAATGACACATTTATCCTAATTCTCTGTTTCTTGTTAGTAAGCATGTACCAGCGACCTGGGTTCGATTCTGGGTACTACCTGTGCAGAGTTTGCAAGTTTTCCCTGTGACCGCGTGGGTTTTCGCCGGGTGCTCCAGTTTCCTCCCACAGCCAAAGACTTGCAGGTTGATAGGTAAATTGGCCATTATAAATTGCCCCTAGTGTAGGTCGGTGGTCGGGGAATTGAGGGAAGTTGGGGATGTGAGAGGGTAATGGGATTAATGTAGGATTAGTATAAATGGGTGGTTGATGGTCAGCACACACTCGGTGGCTGAAGGGCCTGTTTCAGTACTGTATCTCTAAATAAATAAAATAAACAATATATTACCCGTTAACACCACAAGCTCTTACCTTTTGCATGGCACTTTAGCGAATGCCTTTTCAAAATACAAATACACTACATCTACTGGTTCCCCTTCAGTTACCCTGCTTCTTACATCCTCAAAGAACGCTAATAATGTTGGCAAACTTGATTTCCTTTTCATAAATCCATGTTGGCTCTGCATGATTGTATTATAATTTTCTAAATGTTCCACAGATTGGAGGGTGGCAAATGTAACCTCACTATTTAAAAAAGGAGAGAGAGAAAAAACAGGGAATTACGGACCAGTTAGCCTTACATCAGTAGTGGGGAAAGTGCGAGAGTCTATTATAAAGGATGTGGTAGCAGAACACCTGGAAAGCATAAACGGGTTTGGACAAAGACAGCATGTGTTAACGAAAGGGAAATCTTGCTTAACAAATCTGCAGGAGCTTTTTGAGGATGGAACTAGTAGAATAGATAAAGGAGAACCAGGGGATGTGTTGTATCTGGATTTTAAGAAGGCTTTTGATAAGGTCCCACATAAGAGGTTCGGGTGCAAAATTAAAGCAGATGGGATTGGGGGTAATATACTGGCATTGATTGAGAATTGGTTGACAAACAGGAAACAGAGAGGAGGAATAAACGGGCCTTTTGCCAGGTGGCAGGCAGTGACGAGTGGCGTACTACAGGGATCAGTGCCTGGGCCCCAGCTATTCACAATATATATTAATGACTTGGGTGAGGGAACATTTCCAGGTTTGCAGACGACACAAAGCTGGGGAGGAAACTGAGTTGTGAGGAGTATGCAAAGAGGCTCCAATGTGATTTGGACAAGTTGGGTGAGTGGGCAAATGCATGGCAGATGCAGTATAACTTGGATAAATGTGAGGTTATTCACTTCGGTTGTAAAAACAGAAAGGCAGATTATTATCTGAATGGTGACAGATTGGGAAAGGGGGAGGTGCAAAGAGACCTGGGTGTCCTTGTACACCAGTCGCTGAAAGCGAATATTCAGGTGCAGCAAGCAGTTAGGAAGGCAAATGGTATGTTGGCCTTCATTGCAAGCGGATTTGAGTACAGGAGCAAGGAAGTCTTACTACAGTTATACAGGGCTTTGGTGAGAGCACATCTGGAGTATTGTGTGCAGTTTTGGTCTCCTTATCTGAGGAAGGATGTTCTTACCATGGAGGGAGTGCAAAGAAGATTTACCAGGCTGATTCCTGGGATGGCTGGATTGACAATGAGGAGAGATTGGGTTGACTAGGCCGATTTTACTAGAGTTTAGAACAATGAGAGGGGATCTCATAGAAACCTATAAAATTCTAACAGCACTAGTCAGGCTATATGCAGGGAGGATGTTCCTGATGGCTGGGGAGTCCAGAATCAGGGGTCACGTTCTCAGGATATGGGTGTGCCATTTAAAACCGAGATGAGGAGACATTTCTTCACTGAGAGGGTGATGAACTTGTGGAATTCTCTACAAAGAAAATTACAGCACAGGAACAGGCCCTTCGGCCCTCCAAGCCTGCGCCGATCCAGATCCTCTATCTAAACATGTCGCCTATTTTCTAAGGGTCTGTATCTCTTTGCTTCCTGCCCATTCATGTATCTGTCTCGATACATCTTAAAAGACGCTATCGTGTCCACGTCTACCACCTCCGCTGGCAACGTGTTCGAGGCACCCACCACCCTCTGCGTAAAGAACTTTCCACGCATATCCCCCCCGAAACTTTTCCCCTCTCACTTTGAACTCATGACCCCTAATAATTGAATCCCCCACTCTGGGAAAAAGCTTCTTGCTATCCACCCTGTCTATACCTCTCATGATTTTGTACTGCAGAAGGCAGTGGAGGCCAAGTCATTAAATATATTCAAGAAGGAGATAGATATATTTCTTAATACAAAAGGGATCAAGGGACATGGGGAGAAAGCGGGAAGAGGGTACTGAATTATATGATCAGACTTGATCATTTTTGAATGGCAGAGCAGGGCCGAATGGCCTACTCCTGCTCCAATTTTTCTATGTTTTCTGCGATGACTGACTTAATCATTGGTTCCAGCATCTTCTCAATGGCAGACATTAGGCTAACAGGCCTATCGTTGCCTGCTTTCTCATTACTGCTTTCTTGAACAGGGACATTACATTTGCAGTTTAATATCCACTGGAACTGTTGCAGGATCTAGGGAATTTAAGATGATTACAACCAATGCATCCACTATCAATGCAGACACTTCTTTTAAACCTTAGAATGTAGGCCATCAGATCCAGGGGACTTGTCAACCTTTAGTCCCATTAGTTTTCCAAAAACATGTTTTTCTCGCGATGGTGATGTTTTAAGTTCCCCCCTCCTTACTCCCCTTGATTTTCTACTATTCTTGGGATGTTTTATGTGTCTACTTCTGTGAAGACAGATGAAAAATTCTTGTTCAGAGTATCTGCCATTTCCTTGTTTCTCTTGGATCAATCGTTCAACGGAAACCGACAGCTGCTGTTTAAAATGTTTCCTTGACACTACTCACCTGGCGCCAGCAATAGGTGTTGTTTGCATAACTGTCCCCATCCCTACTGTCTGGCTCTGTTCCCTCTATTCACTGCTCAATAACAACACAGTGTGAAACTGGAGCTAAACCATGAACATGCATTACAGGTTTGAGGAGAGAAAACAACAATGATCAACAGCAGCTTCTTCCTGCTCTGTCTCCGTTACCTTGTCCACAAACGGCCTGAGAAAGGCTTCTCCTTCCGCGCTCACTCCAAGTTCCTGCTCCACTCCGCCTCTTACAAACAGCCCCCAACTCCCCCTGAACTTGCTCCGTCGTCAATGCTGATCTCTGAGCCCCTCTGCGGACAGGCTCTCAAAGCAATGTGCTGCTGGAAGGAGACTGCTGTTTACTCACTTACCCCGGGGCTCTAAGTCTCCATTCCCGTCTGTTTCAAACAAACTTCTTCCGCTCACTAATTAAATGACGCAGAAGGACACGGCTGGAGGAGGCGCATCGCGCATGCGCTTCTTTCCCCACTCATTTACAAAAAAAATAAATTGGAATAAAAGCAAAATACTGCGGATGCTGGAAATCTGAAATAAAAACAAGAAATGCTGGTACCACTCAGCAGGTCTGGCAGTATCTGTGAAAAGTGAAGCAGAGTTAACGTTCCGGGTTAGTGACCCTTCATCGGAACTGACAAAAATAAACTGGAACTTTCCCCAGTTCAGTTTTCTCCGAGTTTGAGCAAAGGAACTGGGGCTGTGGGGAAAGGTCAGAGAACGTTTCAAGCTGGGGGATTCCCCCTTTCTGAAGCTCAGTTTGAGATCATTCCCTGCAGTGTGTTTGCTCTTCATTCACCCGTCTTCTCAAAGCAATCCTCCGAGGGAGTCGCTGTGTTTGCTGCGATCGCGCAGGAGTTAATATCTGACAGTAACAGTCCCAGATTAATGTCATCACATTGAAACTGTCCCTCACTGACAGTCATATCGAACGGTGTGAGCTGAGATATTACAGAGATCAACAGGGCCAAGAGCGTTAAATTTGGAACATTGTTCACCTCACTCTCTAACTGTTACCCAGAGTCTAGGAATAATAATGTGTCTGTTTCTGATACAATATCAATTAGAGATGAGACTGCACCGTCTGTCTCCCACGGATCTTTCAAGATAAAATGAGGCTTCCAGGTCAGCCTGTAACTGCTGATGGGGATCTCTCTCTCTCTCTCACTTATTCACTTTCAGCTCTGTCTCTAGTGCTCTATAAAAACGTGGGAGCCAGTTATTGGGTGTGATATGGACACACGAATAGAAAATGCACTATTGACACTCCCTCTCTAATGCTGTACATATGTTTGGGATACCATTATTTAGGATGATATGTATGCACTTTATTGTGTTACTAATACTGTCTCTGATGATACATAAGAATGTGTAATACAGTGTGATATAACACACTGTTACGAATGGTCGGACTGATTCTCTCTCTCTCTCTGTGGTGCTGTATATGAAAAGGGGATAATGTTAGTGAGCATCATAGAATCATAGAATCATAGAAGGTTTAAGGCAGAGAAAGAGACCACTTGGCCCATCATCGGATGCGGCAGCCGAAAAACAGTGAGCGTAAAGGAATGGCAGGGGGCTTCAATCTCGAGAGTGCACCTCCGGTGCTATGTGGGAGTTCCTGGTTGCTTCCCGTGTCCTGGAGAACCATTTAGCGGTCATCACCTCGTAGCAGATGTAATGTACAACAATACTCCGCTCTCGTTGATTGACGTCTATGCCCCGGTTCAATGCAGCGAGCGGCTCTCCGTCTTCCAGCATCTCCCACTGCTGCTGGCGACGTCCAGGCCGGTCATCCTCGGCAGTGACTTCAACCGCATCATCGATGCACCTGGATGATCCGGCAGAGACGACAGCAAACTGAATGCTATGTCCAGATTCTTAATAGAAACAGTAAAAGATGCCAAACTGCATGACGTCTTCAGCAAACCTGCAGACAGAGCGCAGCATAGATACACATGGTCAAGAACGGACGGGTCTGCCCATTCCAGGATTGACTTCCTATTTGTGTCCCGTGTTTTCACGGTCAGATCCACCGATGTCAAGCCGGTGTTCTTCTCCAAGCATTGCCTTTTACTGGCTGACTTTCACTTACAGGATGACTAGCGGGTTGGCAGCGGGATATGGAAGCTCAATGCTACACCGCTAACCCCAGAGAATGTTGAGGAACTCAAAAGGGATTACAAAGGTTGGAGGACTGTGAAACCCCACCTTTGAGTCTCCAGTTCAGTGGTGGGAAGCGATCAAGGAGAACATCAAGAGGTTCTTTATCTTCAAAGGGTTCAGAGTGCGAGAGAGAGAGAGACAGATGGAAATGTCACGACTCCAGAAAAGTATGCAAAATCTGCTCTGGCTTCAGTCGATGGGGGTCAAGGTCAAGGAGGACCTTCATGAGGTGAAGAGCCAGCAGGCCTCGCTCTTTGCGACAGAGGCCTCCAAGATCATCTTCCAGTCCAGAGTCCGCTCCATTGAGCAGGATGAGATGTGCTCGTGTTACTTCTTCCAAAACGTACACAGAGAGAGCTGTGTTATCAGCAGCCTGAAGGAAGAGGATGGCTCGGTAACGTCTTCGCAGTCCGACATACTAAGGATCAGCAAATCCTTTTATGCTGGGCTGTATGACGCGAAGCCCACAGACAGCAGAGCCTCCCAGTCCTTCCTGTCATCTATCACAGAGGTCTGAGATGACAGCAGGAGGGAGAGACTGGACAAACCGCTAATTCTGGATGAGCTGACAAAGGCCGTCAAATCCTTCGAGATAAGTAAAACTCCTGGAAGCGACGGCTTTCCGGTTGAGTTGTATTTGGTCCTGTGGGACTGGGTCGGCCCGGACCTGCTGGAAGTATACGACAGTATGCTCCTAGCCGGCAGCATGTCAGAATCCATGAGGAAAGGCATCATCACCCTCATCAACAAGGGGAAGGGGGAGAGGGCAGAAATCAGAAATTGGCGGCCCATCTCACTGCTTAATGTAGACTACAAGATACTGTCAAAAGTCATAGCCAGTCGAGTCAAGTCTGCTCTGGAGTTGGTGATCCACCCAGATCAGACCTGTACTTTACCCACTCAGGGACACGATCACCCACATACGGGACAGGAGGGTGGACACCTGCCTCATCAGCCTGGACCAGGGGAAGGCTTTTGACAGGATATCACGCACCTACATGATGGACGTACTTTCGAAAATGGGGTTTGGGGAGGGAATCTGCAATTGGATCAAACTGCTCTCCACAAACATCAGTAGCACAGTCTCAATCAATGGGTGGGAATCAGAAAGTTTCCCGATCCAATCTGGAGTCAGACAGGGTTGTCCTCTCTCCACTGTCTTGTTTATTTGCTGTATTGAACCCTTTGCTGAGTCTATTAGGAAGGATGCGAGCATAAGAGGGGTGACAATCCCAGACAGTGGAGGCACTCAGGTGAAAACCTCCCTGCACATGGATGACGTCGCGGCCTTCTGCTCGAACCCGCTGTCTGTGCGCAGACTGATGAGCATCTGCGACCAGTTCGCACTGGCCTTGGGAGCCAACGTTAACCACGCAAGAGAGAGGCCATGTTCTTTGGGAACTGGGCTGACCGATCCTTTGTCCCCTTCACCGTCAGGTCAGACTACCTGAAGGTGCTGGGGATATGGTTCTGACGGGCCGTGGCATGCACCAAAACCCTGAAGGAGCGAGTCGCCAGGGTACAACACAAGCTGAGCATGTGGGAGCAGCAACTCTCTCCATTTTGGGTAAGAACCTGGCGCTCACGTTGTTGCTGGAAGTGGCACAGGTCTGGCCCATACCCCATTCCTGTGCTGTGGCGATCACCCGAGTCATTTTCCGCTTCATTTCTGGATCCAAAATGGACCGGGTCCAAAGGGACACGATGTTCAAACCTCTGGATAAGGGCATGCATAATGTACCCAATATCACCCTCAGCCTGATGACTACCTTCGTGTGCGGCTGCATCAAGCTGTGTGCAGGTCCCCAATACGCCAACACCAAGTGTCACTATGTGCTGAGATTCTCTCTGTCCCCAGTGTTGAGAAGGAAGGGCCTGGTCTCATTGCCGTGGAACGCTCCATCTAGTTGGACTGTGCCGTACCACCAATCCTTCGTGGAACAGTTTCTGCGGAAAACACCTTTGACCACCAATCCATCAGGCAGTGGTCTGCACGGAATGTCCGCAAGGCCCGACGAGAAAAGGAGATGGTGGATCCTGTCGGATGGTTACCCGAGCAGACCGCCAAATCATTTGGCGGAATGCCTCATCACCAGAACTTTCAAACAAGCACCAAGGTGTAGCTTGGCTGGTGGTGAGAAGAGCCCTCCCCGTCAGATCCTTTCTGCACGCCCGAAGTCTCACCCCCTCCGCACAATGCCCTCGAAGTGGCTGTGGTGGGGATGACATGGTTGCCCAGCTTCTTCTGGAATGTGTCTTTGCAAAGCAGGTGTGGAAAGAGATGCATTGGTTTTTGTCGAGGTTCATCCCAAGCAGCTCTGTAACACAGGGGTCTGTGCTCTGCGGGCTGTTCCCAGGGACACACACCGAGATAACCACAACTGCTGCTGGAGGACTATCAATTCGGAGAAAGACACTCTTTGGTCTGCCCAAAACTTGGTAGTCTTCCAGCGCAAAGAGTTGTCCACGACCGAATGTTGCAGACTGGCACACTCCAAGGTCCAGGACTACGTGTTGAGGGACGCACTAAAGCTTGGGGCAGCCGCAGCAAAGGCTCAATGGGGAAAGACCACCATGTAAGCTCCCCCCACCAAGCTGAACTGAGGGGCTGGATCCATGGAAAACCCCTCAAACTGGAGCAGGAAAATTTTCATTTGCCATAAAATGTACATGGCATGAAAAATGAAATGGAAGGGTTGTGAGGCAACTCACTCCTGTATTGAAGGAAACTGACCTCCTTTGCACTGTTAGTATTTTTTGACTTGGTGCTGTTTGGAACTGTTTTGTCATGTATTTTTTTACAGATCTTTATGAATAAAGTATATTTTGGAAATAAAAAAAACATTTGTGCAAGTCAGCGTTGTCAATTGCGGCTGCTTCAGCTCTGTGTTTGGACCTTGAGCAGCAGCTGGAGACACTGCTGTGCATTCATGAGGAGAGTTACATGGAAAGCATGTTCATAGATGTGGTCACCCCACAGCTTAAGAGTACGCAGGGAGAGAGGGAATGGGTGACCACAATGCAGTCAAAAAGAATCAGGCAGGAAGTGCAGGACACCCCGAGTGCATCTCACTCTCCAACAGGTATTCAGTTCTGAATACGGAGGACAGTGATGCTTCACCAGGGGAGTGCAGCCAGATCCAAGTCCATGGCACCATGGGTGACTCAGCTGCAAAGGTGGGTACAGGGAAGATTGGAAAAGCCATAGTGATAGATGATTCAATAGTGAAGGGAACAATCAGCTGTTTCTGTGGCCACAGACGTGAATCCAGGAATGGTGTGTTGCCTCCCTGGTGCCAGGGTCAAGGATGTCATTGAGCAGTTACAGAGCATCCTGAAGGGTGAGGGTGAACAGCCAGCATTTGTGGTCCACATCGGAACCAACAACATCGGTAGAAATAAGGATGTTGTCCTGCAGTCAGAATTTATGAAGCTTGGTAAGAAATTAGCAAACAGAGCATCAAAACTAGTAATCTCCGGATTATTCCCAGTGCCACGCGCAAGTGAGTACAGGAATAAAAGGATAAGACAGATGAACGTGTGTCTGGAAAGATGGTGCAGGAGGGAGGGCTTTAGATTCTTGGGACAGGTCGCATGGATTGCAGTTGAGCAGAGCCTGGACAGAGTTCCTTGCGAGACATTTTGCTAGTGCCTTTGGCGAGGGTTTAAACTCATTTAGCAGGGGGATGGGAACCGGAAGGTAGAGTCAGATGGGACAAAATCAGAAATGAAAATGGAAGGCAGAAAATTAATGGATGAGTCTGGAAGAAAGAGGAAACAAAGGTTAGAAAATTTAAAAAGAGTTTGGCAGTGCTCAAGCATATCTATTTCAATGCAAGGAGTATAGAAAATAAAGCAGATGAGCTGAGGGCACAAATAGACATGTGGCAGTATGATATCACAGCTATTACAGAAACATGGCTTAAGGAGGGACAGGAATAGCAGCTCAACATTCCTGGTTACAGGGTTTTCAGATGTGATAGGGAGGGGGATAAGAAAGGAGGGGGGGGGTGGCAGTTTTGCTCAAAGTAACTATTACAGCTGTGAAGACGGATGATATGTTGGAAGGTTTATCAAATGAGGCCGTATAGATTGAGCTAAGGAACAAAAAGGGGGCAATCACACTGCTGAGAGTGTGCTATCGACCCCCAAACAGGAGACAGAAGAGCAGATATGTAGGCAAATCTCTGAGAAGTGCAAGAACAATAGAGCAGTAATAGTAGGGGATTTTAACCACCCCAACATGAACTGGGATACTTTTAGTGTGAAAGAAATTGAGGGAGCAGAATTCTTGAGGTGCATTCAGGAGAACTTATTTAGCCAATATGTAGCAAGTCCAACAAGAGAGGGTGCAGTTTTAGATGTAGTTTTCGGAAATGAAGATAGGCAGGTGGAAGGAGTGGCAGTGGGAGAGCATTTTGGTGGTAGTGATCATAATTCAGTCAGTTTTAACATAATTATGTAAAGGACAAGGATAGAACAGGAGTTAAAGTTCTCAGTTGGGGCAAGGACAACTTTACTAAGCTGAGGAGTGAGTTAGCAAAAGTGGACTGGAAACAGCTACTTGAACGTAAATCAATGTCAGAGCAGTGGGAAGCACTCAAAGGGGAGATTCCAGGGGTTCAGAGTCAATATGTTCCCACAAAGAAAAAGGGTGGGAAGGCCAAATCGCGAGCCCCATGGATTTTATAAGGTAGTATTATAAGGCAGTAACAGAAAGCTTATGCCCGACTCAGAGAACTCAATACCACTGAAAGCCGAGAGGTGTATCGAATGTGGAGGGGGGAAATCAACATTGAAATTAGGAAAGCTAAGAGAGGGCATGAAAGAATATTGGCAATCAAAATCAAGGTTCGCACAAAGATGTTTTATCAATACATTAACAGAAAAAGGATAACTTTGGAAAGAGTAGGGCCCATAAAAGATCATGAAGGTAAACTATGTGTCGGGGCAGAAGATGTTGGCACTGTTCTTAATAAATATTTTGCATCTGTCTTCACAAAAGAGGGGGATGATGCAGATATTGGAGTTAAGGAAGAAGGGGATGAAGTATTGGATGTGATCAAAAGAGGGAGAGAGGACATATTAGTGACAGGACATACAAATAGCATATTTGTCAGTTGATAAATCACTAAGGATGGATGAAATGTACCCCACGCTGTTAAAAGAAGCAAGAGAGGAAACAGCGGAAGGTTTGACCATCGTTTTCCAGACCTCACTGGATACAGGTGTGATGCTGGAGGATTGGAAGACTGCGAACATTGTACCTCTGTTTAAAAAGGGAGTGAGGGATAGACCAAATAATTACAGGACAGTCAGTCTAACCTCAGTAGTGGGCAAATTATTGGAATCTATTCTGAGTGACAGGATAAAATGTCACTTTGAAAGGCACAGATTAATCAAGGATAGTCAGCATGGATTTGTTCAGGGAAGATCTTGTCTGCCCAACTTGATTGAAATTTTGAAGAATTAACAAGGAAAATAGATGAGGGTAGTGCAGTTGATGTCGTCTACATGGATGTAAATGTAGGGGGCATGATCAAGAAGTTTGCAGATGACACAAAGATTGGCTGTGTGATAAATAGCAAGGAGGATAGCTAAGGCTGCAGGAAGATCTTCATGGTCTGGTCAGATGCACAGAAAAATGACAAATGGAATTCAATCCAGAGAAGTGTGAGGTGATGCATTTGGGGAGGTCAAACAAGGCAAAGGAATACACGATTAAGAGGAAAATGTTGAGAGGTGTAGAGAAAGTGAGGTACCTTGGAGTAAATGTCCACAGATCCCTGAAGGGAGCAGGACAGGTCGATAAGGTGGTAAGAAGGCATATGGAATTCTTTCCTTTATTAGCCAAGGTATAGAATATATGAGCAGGGAGGTTATGCTGGAACTGTATAAATCATTAGTCAGGCCACAACTTGAGTACTGTGTGCAGTTCTGATCACCTCATTACAGAAAGGATGTAATTGCACTAGAGAGGGTACAGAGGAGATTTACGAGGATGTTGCCGGGACCGGAAAAATGCAGCTTTGAGGAAAGATTGGATAGGCTGCGGCTATTCTCCTTGGCACAGAGAAGGCTGAGGGGAGATCTGACTGGCATGTACAAAATTTGTGGAGTCTGGATAGAATTGAAGTGAAGGGCCTGTTTACCTTAGCAAAGAGATCAGTGACTAGGGGAATAGATTCAATCAAAGTGATTGGCAGAAAGATCACAGGGGAGATGAGGAAAATACTTTTTAGCCAGAGGGTGATGGGGGTCTGGTGGAATTGATACTGTATTTTAGTTTGATATTGCATCACTTTTTAGAATGGTATGTAATGTTGATATCAATCTACATTGATGGAATTGATTCTGTCTCTTTCAATTTCACAGTGTGGGCGATGTCTGAACTGGTATCTAATTTGTGTCTCAGCTTACAATATCTTTCAGCACCTTTGAAACATTCACTGCAATGAATGTTGTACTTGTATGTAACTTGTATCTCAGGGTACACTATGGGGATGTTTAAACATCCTTTATAATGAATGGGTGTGAGCTTTGGGTATGATATTTAATTTAAATCTCAGGGTACAGCACTAGGTTAGATTCTGTGCCATTCAATCAGTAGCGTGTGCCAATTCTATCTGATATTTAATTGCTAGCTCAGTCTGCATTATATTTGACAGGCAGAGAGATCTGGGCGTACAGGTCCACAGGTCACTGAAAGTGGCAACACAGGTGGATAAGGTAGTCAAGAACATATGGCATGCTTTCCTTCATCGGTCGGGGCATAGAGTATAAAAATAGGCAAGTCATGCTGCAGCTGTACAGAACTTTAGTTCGGCCACACTGAGAATATTGCATGCAATGCTGGTCGCGACACAACCAGAAGGACGTGGAGGCTTTGGAGAGGGTACAGAAGAGGTTTACCAGGATGTTGCCTGGTCTGGAGGGCATTAGCTATGAGGAGAGGTTGGATAAACCCGGATTGTTTTCACTGGAACGACGGAGGTGGAGGGGCGACATGATAGAGGTTGACAAAGTTATGAGCGGCATGGACAGAGTGGATAGTCAGAATCTTTCTCCCTGGGTGGAAGAGTCAGTTACTAGGGGACATAGGTTTAAGGTGCGAGGGGCAAAGTTTAGAGGGATGTGCAAGGCAAGTTCTTTACACAGAGGGTGGTGAGTGCCTGGAACTTGCAGCCGGGGGAAGTAGTGGAAGCAGGTACGATAGCGACGTTTAAGAGGCATCTTGACAAATACATGAATAGGATGGGAATAGAGGGATACGGACCCGGAAGTGCAGAAGGTTTTAGTTTAGGCAGGCATCAAGATCGGCGCAGGCTTGGAGGGCCGAATGGCCTGTTCCTGTGCTGTACTGTTCTTTGTTCTTTGTTAGATTGACACATTGCATTTCAATCTGCTAGTGGGTGTGATTTTGACGTGGGATTGAAGTATCTGACTGTCAGTGGGACTCAATCGGGGTGAAATGGAAAAAACTTCTTTCTCTCCTGCTTTGTTTGGTTGTTGGATTGAAAATGTGTCTCTGGAACTTGGGATCAATGTGAGCCTGACTACTTCTGCAGTCTGAGACCAGGGAACTGATGAACTATCTATACCTCTGCACTCTGAGTGATAATGTAACTACTGTGTGTGAGAGGAGTTGGCTGCACTGTTCCTTGTGCCTCGAGTGCAGCAACCATCACATTCATCACAATATCTTCAAGTATTTGCCTGTATGAAGAAAAAAATATATCTGATAACTCAAGAACAGATGCGGTGCATAACATCAAAGAGGTCAATTTAATTTCTCAATCAATAATCATTAAGAACATCCACAAATGAAAACCGGTGTCATTATCTGCCTCCACTGAAGTACTGAAGCTCCCAGCTCCTGCATCGCAAGTGTTCTGGGCAGATCCATCCAGACAAAACACAGCGCTGGGATCGTCCCAACTGCTCTCTGCTCGACATATATTTCCAGCCATCCTGCTTCACATGCAAAATTTTTTTTAAAATGAAGCCCGATATGCATATCCCTCGATTCCTTTCTCCACATGCAATTGTTCATTTGTTCCACCTCCCCTTCAGTGCATCGATACTATTCAGCCCAACCTCTCCCTGTGATAACAAATTCCAGATTCAAACCATTCACTGCGTAAATACATTTTTCATGAATTCCTCATTGGTTTTATGAATGACGATTTTATATTTTGGCTCTTGTTTCAGATGCCACCACAAGTGGAAGCATGTCTCCATGTACTCTATAAAAGCCCTTCACTATTTCCTCACTTTTTTCATTTGTTTGTGGAATGTAGGCATCACTGGCTATGCTAGCATTTATTGTCCAATCCAAATTTCCCTTGACAAAGTGGTGGTGAGCTGCCTTCTTGAGCCGCTGCAGTTCTTGAGATGTAGGAACACCAACAGTGCTGTTTGGAAGGGAGTTCCAGGATTTTTTACCCAGCGACAATGAAGGAATGGCGATATAGTTCCAAGTCAGGATGATCTGTGGCTTGGAGGGGAATTTGCAAGTGCTAGTGTTCCCTTGCAACTGCTGCCCTTGTCCTTCTCAGTTATAGAAGTTCCAGGTTTGGAAGGTACTGTCAAAGGAGCTTTTGTGTGTTGCTGCAGTGCACCTTGTAGATGGTACGCACTGCTGCCACTGTGCATCAGTGGTGAATGGGGTGATTGTTGAAGGTGGTGCTTGGGGGCAATCAAGCAGGCTACTTGAGTGTTGTTGGAGCTGCACACATCCAGGCAAGTGGAGAGTATTCCATCATACTCCTGACTTGTGTCTTGTGAATGGTGGATAGGTTTGGGGAGACAGGAGGTAAGTTACTCACCACAGAGTTCCTAGCCTCTGACCTGCTCTTCTAGCCACGGCATTTATGTGGCTGGTCCAGTTCAATTTATGGTCAAT
Organism: Heterodontus francisci; assembly: GCF_036365525.1. Classification (NCBI taxonomy): domain Eukaryota; kingdom Metazoa; phylum Chordata; class Chondrichthyes; order Heterodontiformes; family Heterodontidae; genus Heterodontus; species Heterodontus francisci. Next base: position 16,839,810 of record NW_027141852.1, read on the forward strand.
GGTAACCCCCTCCCCCCACGCCCCACCCCCCCCCCCGCCCCCCGCCCCCAAATGTTGATGGTGGGGGATTCAGTTATGGTAATGCCACTGAACATCAAGAGGAGATGATTAGATTCTCTCTTGTTTGAGATGGTCATTGCCTGGCACTTATCTGACGCGAATGTTACTTGCCACTTATCAGCCCAAGCCTGGATGTTGTCCAGGTCTTGCTGCATCTGGGCACGGGCTGCTTCAGTAGCTGAGGAGTCATGAATGGTGCTGAACATTGCGCAATCATCAGTGAACATCCCCACTTTCGGCCTTGTGATGGAGGGAAGGTCATTGATGAAGCAGCTGAAGATGGTTGGGCCTAGAACACGAGCCTAAGGAATTCCAGCTGTAATGTTCTGAGACTGAGATGATTGACCTGAACAACCACAGCCATCTTCCTTAGTGCTAGGTATGACTGCAAACAGCAGAGAGTTTTGCCATGATTCCCATTTACACTAGTTTTGCTAGGGCTCCTTGGTGCCATTAATGGTCAAAGGTTGCCTTGATGTCAAGTGCAGTCACTCTCACCTCACAATGCAATGTTTCTTTAACTCTAAAATAAAAGCAAAATTCTGCAGATTCTGGAAATATGAAATTTAAAAAAACAAAAATGCTCAAAATACTCAACAGTTCAGGCAGCATATGTGGAGAGAGAAACAGAATTAACATTTCAGGTCTGTGTCCTTTCATCTTACAATATGTTTTATGTCCTGGTATGCAATGGTCAGGTTCATTCAGTTTGCAGTAATGGAATTAATACTGTGTCTTCCACTCTGACTATTTGTGAGATTTGTGGAGTGATGTGTAACATGTAGCTCAGTCTGCAGTCTGGGTACATTATTGAGATTAATTCTGTATTTTACAATCAGGTACTGTTTGTCTGTTCCATCTGACATTGAATTTGTAGTTCAGGCTGCTCTCTTGTGAGAGTGACACAGTGCCTTGCAATCTGATAGTGGGTGTGATTTTGGACTGGGATTGATGTATCTACCTGTCAGTGGGACTGAGTTGTGGTGAAATGGAAACAAGTTCAATCTTTCCTGCTCTGTGTGACTGTTGCATTGACTGTTGGTCTCTGGAACTTGGGATCAGTGCCGGTCTGACTACTTCTGCTGGTGGCGATTGTGGAACTGATGTCTCTGCTCTCTGTGAGTGATACTGTACTTACTGTGTGTGAGGAGCTGGCTGCACTTCCTCTTGTGTCGAGGAATCATGACATTTATTCTGCTTCCATCAAGTATTTGCCTGCAGAAAGGAAATGTATTTATTATAATTCTGGAAGAGATGTGGTAGAAGATACAAAAGTGACCAAAACAATTTTTCAATTAATAATCATTATGAACAATCACAAAGGAAACCCAGCAATGCAAACAGAGTCAGTGTCTGATTCCACTGCAGTCCTGCAGCCCTCAGCTACTGCATACCAGGGGCTTTGGCCATTTTACAACAATTAAATAACATCCAGAAACAATCCACTGGGCCATGAATGGGACTGACCGACGGAACAGGGACTTTTACACAGGTCAGATTTCCAGTTCCCGCTCCCATGGTCCAACCGTTCAAGCGAAACCAAACAGCCGCTGTTTAAAATGTGTCCTTCACACTTCTCACCTGGTGCCTATAATAGATTCTCTTTGTGTAAATCTCCACATCCTGACTGTCCGTTTCTGTTTCCACACTTCACTGTCCAATCACAAGAAACTGTGGGATGAGGCTGAATCGCTCTCTTTGCGCTGGCACGGACATGATGGGCCGAATGGACTCATTCTGTGCCGGAATTTTTCCATGTTACTGTTTGCGGAATTGTTGCAGAAATCTGCGCCTGCGCTCCCCTCCCCCAGCACTGCCTGTGAGCGGAAGAAGATGGTTTAAAACAGCCGGCAATGGAGAGATCCCGGTCCCAGTGGAAGGGAGAAAACAGCAGCCTCCTTGCAGCAGCACATCGCTTTGGGAGCGTGTCCGCAGATGGACTGAGAGATCAGCATCGAGTCCGGGGCAAGTTCAGGGGCAGGCGGGGGCTGTTTGTTTGAGGCGGAGTGGAGCAGGAACTGGTCCCGGAACATGGAGTGAGTGGGGGAAGGGAGAGGCCATTCTCGGGTTGTCTGTGGACAAGGGGATGGAGACAGAATGGGAAGAAACTGTCACTGCAGTGCAGTCAAACAATGATAATATTTGTATGGCTGGGCTTCCTTTGTGGGCGTTTATAATTATCATGAGAGATTAAATTCATTAAAATCCTGTATCTTCTACCTCACCAGTATTTGAATTATAAACATTCTTTTGTTCAAACAGGCAAATAATTGAATGAACCAAAATAAATGATGTTTCCTCCACCAAGTTACATGGAAGAGTGTCACCAGCTCCTTCTCATACACAGTCCGTACATTATCACTCACAGAGTGCAGAGTCACAGAGAGGTCATCAGTTCCACAGTCTCAAACAGCAGAAACAGATCCAGAGACACATTTTCAATCCATCAATCAAATGGAGCAGGAGAGACGCACGTTGTTTTCATGTCCCCCCTACTCAGTACCACTGACAGGGAGATACACAAATCCCAGTCCAAATTCTCACCCACTATCAAAGTATCAGTGTGTCAATCCCACAATAGAGCAACCTCAGCTACAAATTAAATGCACATAGAACTGACACATGGTTGCTGTTTCAAAGTTACAGAAATAATCTCAATGAAGTGCTCCGAGATTCAAGTTAAATGCCAGCCTAATATTTACACGGGTTTTGACTTTATTATCAGTATTAATTCCCATAATGTGTCCAGACATATACATTAGATACAAATCTCAAGTGCATAATCAGATTGCAGAGATACAAACTCAGATTCCACTTTAAAACTCATCCGGATTGTGAAACTAAAAGATACAATATAAATTTGATTCGTATAGTTTGAGCTATAAATTACGTACCAGTCCTAAAACCTCATATAGTGTCAGATGGAAGATACTGTACAATTCCAGACTGAGCTCATTTTCCATGCAAGTCCAAGATTCTCACTCAGAGTTAGACTGAATGGCACTGATCAAATTGATGAGTACAGCCTGAGTTACACTTGCACATCAATCCTGTATCAGATTGCAGGATACATTATATTTCACGATTGTGTTCACAGTGACAGATACTATTTAATACTGGGCAAAACCTCAAACAGGATTTATGTATCTACCTGTCTGCTTAAAACCTACCACATCAGTGGCCTGTTGCTGTGCTGAATTTTTATGTAGAATAAATCCAGACATGCACCAGTCCCAGTGACGGAAGGTTATATAATGAATCCCACACTCTCACAGAGTACCAGACACTAACAGATAGAGAGTGATTTTGAAACCCATGCTCGGTGCCAGATGCTGAAAGGTATAGGTTGATTACTGCACTCACTGACAGTACCTCAGCCTGAGTCATCTAAAGCAACCTAACACACAAATAGTAGCACTGAGAGATTGAGAAAGAGTCCAAAACTCAGAGTAACAGACACTGATGGACACAATCTGAAAACTGCACGCACATGGATATAGTATTGGCTAACTCACAAGAAACAGAGTGGGGATAATTGGGGAATTTTCAAATTGGCAAACTGTAACTAATGGAGTGCCACAGAGGTCAGTGCTGGTGCCTCAATCTTTATGGTCTTTATTAATAACTTGCATGAAGGGACCGAGTGTAAATCCAAATTTATGGATGGTACAACGATAGGGAGGAAAGCAAGTTGTGAGAAGGACACAAAGTGTCTGCAAAGAGATATAGATAGGTTAAATCAATGGGAAAATGTTTGGAGTATAATATGGGAAAATGTGAGATTGACTACTTTGGCAGGAAGAATAGAAAAACAGAATATTACTTGCATAGAGACAGACTGCAGAATGCTGCTGTACCAAGGGATCTGTGTGTCCAGATACATGAATTACAAAAATTGTTAGCATGCAGCTATAGCAAGGAATTAGGAAGGCAACTGGAATGTTGGCATTTTTAGCGTGGGGAATGGAGTTTAAAAGTCGGGAAGATTTGCTGTAACTGTACAGGGCATTAATGACATCCCAACTAAAGTACTCCACACAGTTGTGGTCTCCTTACTTAAGGAGGGCTATACTTGCATTGGAATCAGTTCAGAGAAGGTTCACTCGGCTGATACTTGGGAAGTTGGATTGTCTTATGAGAAAAAGTTGAGCAGGTTGGGCCTATACTTACTGGAGTTTAGAAGATTGAGAGGTGATCTTATTGAAACCTATAAGATTCTCAGTGGGCTGGACAGGTAGATGCTGAGAGGATGTTTCTCCTTGTGGGGGAATGTAGAATTAGGGGCCACAGTTTCAAGATAAGTGGCCTCCCATTCAAGAAGGAGATGAGGAGGAATTTCTTCGCTCAGCGGGTTGTTCATCTTTGGAATTCTGTTCTCCAGAGGACTGTGGAGGCTGGGTCATTGAATATATTCAAGGCTGTGATAGACAGATTTTTGATCTAAAAGGCAGTCAATGGTCATGGGCGCAGGCAGGAAAGTGGAGTTAAGGCCACAATCAGAACAGCCCCGATCTTATTGAATGGCGGAGCAGGCTCGATGGGCCAAATGGCCATCTCCTGCTCCTATTTTGTATCTTTTTATCTTCTTGCACACACACACACTCAACCAGTGTGTGGCAGTGGATCTAGAATTAATCCCACTTTCGTACAAAATAGCAGCGACTGAAAGGTACAGAATAAATCCCACAGATACATACAGTATGACTGACAGGGACAGAATGAATCCCATGCTCACACACAGCACCAGGGATTGAAAGATACATGTGATTCCCACCCTCACAGAACAATATCAGACTGAGTTACAGAATGATTTCCACATTCACACAGAGCACCACTGACTGCTAATTAATTCATCCCACGATCACACACACTACCAGAGGCCGACAGATACAGAATGTATCGCACACTTTCACAAAGTACCAGTGAGTGACAGGTTACAGAACGAATCCCGCATTCACAAACTGTAATAGAGAATGGCAGATCCAGTACCAATGACCAATTCAGAATGAACTCCAAATTTACACATGACACTAGAGATGGAGAGATACAAAATTAATTCCACATTCACACTCTGCGAGAGACTGATAGTTACAAAATGGATCCAGAACATGCAGACAGTGCCAGAGACTGACAGTTACAGAATGATGTAAACACTCACATACTGTACCAGAAATGACAGAAATGGAATTGATACCACACATATACGCAATACCAGAGATTGAGCAACAGAATGAATCACACACACACAACAGGAACAGAGATAGAGTTATACAGAATGAATCTCACACTCATGTACAGTACAACAGATTAACAAGTCAATGATCAACCTCAAACACACATACATTACCAAGGGTCAGTTCAGAATGACTACAAAACTCAAATAATGTGTTAGAGGTTGAAAGATGCAGGTGAATACAAAACTCACACACAAGATACTAATAGATACAGCCTGAAAACTGCACTCAAACACAGTACAAGGGACTGACAGATACTGAATGAATCCCACACTCATATTCAAAACCAGAGACTGACAGATGCAGAATGGATGTCACACTAAACTTCTTCTTCGGAACTCCCTCGGGAATGAGGATGACTTTCTTCCACTCCAGGGTTGTGGGTCCTTAGGTAACTGAATAGTCCAATTCTTGATCCACACACTCGGCCACAGGTGGGGCAGATGGTGCTTGGTGAAGTGGGTGAACGGGATTCTCCAATTTCCAAATACTCCTTCCACTGTTTGCATTTGGTTGCTTCCTGGGCATGTCGACGAATTTCAAACTGGCTGGCACCTTCGCGGATGCTTCTTCTCCATTTTGGGTGGTCTCAGGCAAGAGATGCCCATGAATCAGTGCAGATGTCACATTTTTTCAGGATGTCTTGAAGGAAATTCTTGTAATGTTTCCTCTGTCCTCCTGGTAGCTTCTTGCCCTGATGGAGTTCAAAGTAGAAAGCTTGTTTTGGGACTCTGGCGTCAGGCATGGGGATGATGTGGCCCATCCAACATAACTGACTAGCCATGATCAGTGTCTCGATACTGGGGATGTTGGCCTGAGAGAGGACACTGATATTGCAGCGCCTGTCCTGCAACTGAATTTGCAGGATCTTGCGGAATCACCACCGGTGATATCTCTCCAGGGCTTTGAGATGTCTGCTGTACAGTGTCCATATTTCTGACACATACAGGAGGGCAGGTAACACTGCAGCCATGTCAACCATGAGCTTGGTGTCTGATTTGAGTTCTTTGTCATCAAACATTCTTTTCCTCAGATGACTGAAGGCTATGCTGACACGCTCGAGGTGATGCTGCGTGTCATCGTCGATATCTGCCCTTGGTGACAGGAGGTTCCCAAGGTATGAGCAGTGATCCACATTGCCCAGTGGTTCACCGTGGATCTTGATAGTCGAGGGGCAGTGTCGGGGAGCAGGCTGGTAGAGGACCTTTGTCTTCTGGATGTTTTGCTTAAGGCCAATTATTTCATACACCTCCGTGAATGCATTGATCAGGGTTTGACGCTTGGCCTCTGAGTGTGCGCATACGCAGGCGTCGTCAGCATACTGCAGCTTGATGACAGAGGTTGGAGTGGCCTTACATCTGGACTGGAGGCAACATAGGTTAAATAGTTTCCCTCTCGTCCTGTAGAGTAGATCTACACATGCGACCTAAAGAACAGCTGATGGGCTGAAAGAACACTTGAACTACAAAAATTAGCTGACAGCCACGACATGTGTGGATTCTTCAGCACAGTCAACAGCATTCACGGCCCATGTATCCAAGGACCTACCCCACTGAGAGCAAAAGAATGGAGTGACATTGAGCAAGGACAGATAGGCAGTCTGCACTCGTTGCAAGGAGCACTTTGAAGATCTCCTCAATTGTGACTCAGTCCTTGATGCGAGTGCTCTTGACCGCATTCCACAGCATGCTACCCACCGTGCTGTCAGCACAATCCCAGGCTGACAGAGATTGAAAAGGCCATCTGACAGCTAAAAAACAATAAGGCCGCTGGCATAGATGGAATTCCCATCAAAATTCGAAAATCTGGCAGAGAAGCACTCTTGACACAAATACATGGTCTAATTTCCCTCATTTGGAAGGAGGAGAGCATGACAGGGATCTCTGAGACACTGTAATAGTGATCATCTTTAAAGAAGGTGACAAGACTGACTGTGGTAACTACAGAGGGGTATCCCTGCTGTCCGCCACAGGGAAGGCCATCACAAGAGTCCCTCTCAACTGCCTCCTCCCCGTGGCTGAAGAGCTCCTACTGGAATCACAATGTGGATTCTGTCCATCAAGAAGCACAATGGACATGATCTTCCCAGCAAGACAACTCCAAGAAAATGTAGGGAGCAGCAACAACCTTTCTACCTGGTCTTCTCTGACCTGACAAAGGCCTTCGACTCTACCAACCAGGAGGGATTATGGAACGTCCTCAAATTTGGCTGCCCAGAGAAATTCATCATCATCCTCTGACGACTGCATGATGACATGCAAGCTGTAATCCTTCCAACGGACCGACCACTGACCCAATCCCAATGCAAACTGGGGTCGAGCAAGGCTGTGTCATCGCACCAATGCTCTTTTCCATCATCATTGCCGCAACACTCCACCTCATCTCCTCATACTCACAGTACCAGAGACTGACAGATACAGAATGGATGTCACACTCACAGTACCAGAGTCTGACAGATACAGAATGGATGTCACACTCACAGTACCAGAGTCTGACAGATACAGAATGGATGTCACACTCACAGTACCAGAGTCTGACAGACACAGAATGGATGTCACACTCACAGTCCTAGAGTTTGATAGATACAGAATGGATGTCACACTCACAGTACCAGAGTTTGACAGATACAGAATGGATGTCACACTCACAGTCCTAGAGTCTGACAGATACAGAATGGATGTCACACTCACAGTACCAGACTCTGACAGATACAGAATGGATGTCACACTCACAGTCCTAGAGTTTGATAGATACAGAATGAATCCACACAGCACCGGAGACTTCTTTTCTTCTTCTTCTTCTTTGGCCTCCTTGTCTCGAGAGACAATCGGTAAGTGCCTGGAGCTAGTCAGTGGTTTGTGAAGCAGCGTCTGGAATGGCTATAAAAGGCACATTCCAGAGCGACAGACTCTTCCACAGGTGCTGCAGATAAAATTGGTTGTCAGGGCTGTTACACAATTGTTTCTCCCCTTGAGCTTCTGTCTTTTTTCCTGCCAACTGCTAAGTCTCTTCGGCTCACCACACTTTAGCTCCGCATTTATGGCTGTCCGCCAGCTCTGGCGATCACTGGCAACTGACTCCCACGACTTGTGATCAATGTCACAGGACTTCATGTCGTGTTTGCAAACGACTTTAAAGCAGAGACATGGATGGTCGGTGGTTCTGATACCAGTGACGAGGTTGCTGTACAATGTGTCCTTGGGGATCCTGCCATCTTCCATGCGGCTCACATGGCCAAGCCATCTCAAGCGCCGCTGGCTCCGTAGGGTGTATATGCTGGGGATGTTGACCGCCTCAAAGACTTCTGTGTTGGAGATACGGTCCTGCCACCTGATGCCAAGGATTCTCCAGAGGCAGCAAAGATGGAATGTATTGAGACGTCACTCTTGGCTGACATACGTTGTCCAGGCCTCGCTGCCGTAGAACAAAGTACTGAGGACACAGGCTTGATATACTTGGACTTTTGTGTTCCGTGTCAGTGTGCCATTTCCCCACACTCACTTGGCCAGTCTGGACATAGCAGTGTTCTCGCACCTACACTGTTTGGGATCTTCTTCTCCCTGCTGCTCTCACATGCGTTCAAGTCTTCAGAAGAAGGAATTTTCCTCCACACAAGATCAGATGGCAGTTTGTTCAACCTTGCCCGTCTAAGAGCGAAGAGCAAAGTACAGAAAGCCCGCATCAGGGAACTCCTCTTTGCTGACGATGCTGCATTAACATCCCACACTGAAGAGTGTCTGCAGAGACTCATTGACAGCATTGCGGCTGCCTGCAACGAATTTGGCCTAACCATCAGCCTCAAGAAAACGAACATCATGGGACAGGACATTATAAATACTCCATCCATCAATATGGGCGAACACGCTCTGGAAGTGGTTCAAGAGTTCACCTGTCCAGGCTCAACTATCACCAGTAACCTGTCTCCCAATGCAGAAGTCAACAAGCACATGGGAAAGGCTTCCACTTGTATGTCCAGACTGGCCAAGAGAGTGTGGGAAAATGGCGCACTGACACGGAACCAGAGACTGAGAGCTACCAAATTACATAAAACACTCAAACACAGTAGCAGAGAGTAAAATAAACGGAATTAATTGCACACTCACATGCAATAGCAGAGACACAACGACACAGAATCAGTCAATAAGTGTCCTCCCAACAACAGCCAGGACATTTCCAGGGAGCTTGACACAGGGAGCGGCTGTTTTACTCCAAACTGGGACTGGAGAGAGTCTTTCTGAAATATACTTACAGATTGCAGTAAGGGTGTTTGTGATTGGTTGCAAATATTTATTCTGATTGGATGGCGGAAGACACCAATTGGAGAATTACAATATAAAACCGTTTTGACATCACTCCCAATCACCCAATCACAATCTTAACTTTCCCCATCCCTCATTAGCATAGAGCTGTGGGATTGTCTATTTAATCCGCACTCGGAAGGGGTTTGGTTTATTTCTGTGTCTGAAATTGAAACTGAAGATGGTTGAGGAGAAGAAGAAAGCAGCTGCTAAGAAGGGCGCCAAGAAAACTGTGAGTAAACCGTCAGCAAAGGGAGGCAAAAGGCGGAGAAAGTCGAGGAAGGAGAGTTACTCCATCTGCATCTACAAAGTGATGAAGCAGGTTCACCCCGACACCGGTATCTCTGTCGGAAGGGACAAAGGCGGTGACCAAGTACACCAGCTCCAAGTAAAACTGCACAATGGACTGAAAAACATCCCAAACACAACGGCTCTTTTAAGAGCCACCCACATTCTCTCTGAAAAAGCTACAACATCATCTCTCTGGTTTTGATTTGTTTTGTTTTTTTATACGAAGAGTCTGGAACTTTCTAATTGCCTTTCTGATCTCTTTTAACCCCATGGATTCTGGGTGATTCAGTTTCACTGTCTGTGAGATCTTTGTGTCTCTACTTAATAATGGGGCATAAATTAATTACTGATCACTGAGCCCATGTGCGCTTTGATCTCGGACTATTCTCCGTCCTTTTTGAAACAGTCTGTAAGCGGCGGCAGAAAGTCTCATTCACAGCATTGTGGAAGCGGACACATTTCAGGTCAATCTTTGTCAAGATACCGCATCACTGATTCTAGATTGAACCTATTTGTGGGAGAAAAAAGCGGACAGAAGATTTTTACTGTCAGGAGTTGAAATGAGAGACTGAGGTTTCCGCCAACAGAGGGGTTTCTAGTAAATGTACTTATTAATTATTGAGGCCGAGCTTGAACAAGGGAAACAAGTGACTGAGAACTGATCTGTCAGCTCATTGACGAAATAGTACAATAGTGAAAATGAATGCGCACATGGGGTCAGTGATCAGTAATTAATTTACACGGCATTATTAAGTAGAGACACAAAGATCTCAACAGTGAACGTGAATCACCCAGAATCCATGGGGTTAAAACAGATATCACAAAGGCAATTAGAAAGTTCCAGACCCTTTGGATAAAAAAAAAACAAATTGATACTATCGGGATGATGTTGTAGCTTTTTCAGAGATTGTGGGTAGCTCTTAAAAGAGCCGTTGTGTTTGGGATGTTTTTCAGTCCATTGTGCAGTTTTACTTGGAGCTGGTGTACTTGGTCACCGCCTTTGCCCCTTCCGACACGGCGTGCTTGGCCAGCTCCCCGGGCAGCAGCAGGCGCACGGCGGTCTGGATCTCCCGGGAGCTGATGGTGCTGCGCTTGTTGTAATGGGCCAGGCGGGAAGCCTCACCCGCGATGCGCTCGAAAATATCGTTCACAAACGAGTTCATGATGCTCATGGCCTTGGAGGAGATGCCGGTGTCGGGGTGAACCTGCTTCATCACTTTGTAGATGTAGATGGAGTAACTCTCCTTCCTCGACTTTCTCCGCTTCTTGCCGCCCTTTGCTGACGGTTTACTCACAGTTTTCTTGGCTCCCTTCTTAGCAGCTGCTTTCTTCTTCTCCTCAACCATCTTCAGTTTCAACTTCAGACACAGAAATAAACCAAACCCCTTCCGAGTGCGGATTAAATAGACAATCCCACAGCTCTATGCTAATGAGGGATGGGGAAAAGTAAAGATTGTGATTGGGTGATTGGGAGTGATGTCACAATGGTTTTCTGTTGTAATACTGTAATTGGTGTCCTTCGCCATCCAATCACATTCAAACTTTGCAGCCAATCACAAACATTCGTACTGCAATCAGGAAGGATGTTTCACAAAGACACTCCCCAGCTCCAATTTACATTGAAAGTGCCGCTCCCTGTGTCAAGCTCTCTGGAAATGTTCTGCATGTTGTTGAGAGGACGCTGATTGATGATTCTGTGTCGTTGTGAGTGTGCAATTAATTCCATTTCTTTTATTCTCTGCTCCTGTGTTTGAGTGTGTTCTGTCATTCAGCAGTTCTCAATCTCTGGTGCTGTATGGATTTATTCTGTATTTATTTATTTCGAGATATAGCACTGAAACAGGCCCTTTGGCCCACCGAGTCTGTGCCGACCAACAATCACCCATTTATACTAACCCTGCAGTAATCCCAATCTACACTAGGGGCAATTTACAATGACCAATTTACCTATCAACCTGCAAGTCTTTGGCGGTGGGAGGAAACCAGAGCACCCGGCGAAAACCCACCGGTCACAGGGAGAACTTGCAAACTCCGCACAGGCAGTACCCAGAATCGAGCCCGGGTCCCTGGAGCTGTGAGGCTGCAGTGCTAACCACTGCGCCACTGTATCTGTCACACTCTGGTACTGTGTTTGAGTGTGACATCCATTCTGTATCTGTCAGTCTCTGTTGCTGTGTTTGAGTGTGAGGAGTTGAGGCGGAGTGTTGCGGCGAGGAAGATGGAAAAGAGCGTTGGTGCGATGACACAGACTTAGTTGACCCCAGTTTGCATTGGGATTGGGTCAGTGGTAGGTCCATTGGGAAGGATTACAGCTTGCATGTCATCATGCAGTCGTTGGAGGTCGGTGCCGAATTTTTCCGGCAGCCAAATTTGAGGAAGACGTTCCATAATCCTTCCTGGTTGGTCGAGTCGAAGGCCTTTGTCAGGTCAGAGAAGACCAGGTAGAAAGGTTGCTGCTGCTCCCTACATTTTCTTGGCGTTGTCTTGCTGTGAAGATCATGTCCAATGTGTCTCTTGATGGACAGAATCCACATTGTGATTCCAGTGGGAGATCTTCAGGCACGGGGAGGAGACAGTTGAGAAGGACTCTTGTGATGGCCTTCCCTGTAGAGAACAGCTGGGATACCCCTCTGTCATTACCACAGTCGGTCTTGTCACCATTTTTGGTGATGATCACAATGACAGCATCTCAGAGATCCCTGGCGTGCTCTCGTCCTTCCAGCTGAGGGAAATGAGACCATGTATTTGTGTTAAGTCTTCTTCTCTGTCGTATTTTAGATTTTCAGAGGGAATTCCATCTATGCCGGTGGCCTTCATTTTTTTTTTACCTGTTAGATTGCCTTTTCAATTTCTGTTGGGCTGGGATTGTGCTGACGTCATGGTGGGTAACAAGCTGTGGAATGTGGCACTTGCATCAAGGACTTTGTTGCGATTGAGAAGATCTTCAAAGTGCTACTTCCAACGAGTGCTGACTGCCTCTCTGACCTTGATCAGTGTCACTCCATTCTTTACTCTCAGTAGGGTAGGTCCTTGGTAATTTGGGCCATAAATGGTCTTGACGGTGCTGAAGAATCCACACATGTCGTGGCTGTCAGCAAGTTGCTGTATTTCCTGCACTCTTTCAGCCCATCAGCTGTTCTTTAGTTCGTGTAAGCAGATCTACTCTCCCGGACGAGTGGGAAACTATTGAAACTACATTTCCTGAAGCAAGGCCACTCCAACATCTGTCATCGGGCTGCAGTATGATGACAACGCTTGCATATGCGCACACTCAGAGGCCAAGCTTCAAACCCTCATCGATGCATTCATGGAGACGCATGAAAGAATTGGCTTGAAGCAAAACATCCGGAAAGCTAAGGTCCTCTGCCAGCCTGCTCCCCGACACTGCCCCCGACTATTAAGATCCACGGCGAATCACTGGACAATGTGGATCACTGCTCATACCTTGGGAACCTCCTGTCACCAAGGGCAGATATCGACAATGACACTCAGGATCGCTTCCAGATGGCCATGTGGCCCATAAATCCTGCTCTGCCATTCAATAAGATCATGCCTGTTCTGATTGAGGCCTTAATTCCACTTTCCTGCCTGTGCCCATTGACCAATGACTCCCTTGTACATCAAAAAATCTGTCTATCACAGCCTTGAATATATTCAATGACCCAGCCTCCACAGTCCTCTGGAGAACAGAATTCCAAAGATGAGCAACCCTCTGACAGAAGAAATTCCTCCTCATCTCTTTCTTGAATGGGAGACCACTTATCTTGAAACTGTGGCCCCTAATTCTACATTCCCCCACAAGGAGAAACATCTTCCCAGCATCTACCTGTCCAGCCCACTGAGAATCTTATAGGTTTCAATAAGATCACCTCTCAATCTTCTAAACTCCAGCGGGTAGAGGCCCAATCTGCTCAACTTTTTCTCACAAGTCAACCCTTCATCCCAGTAATCAGCCTAGTGAACATTCTTTGAACTGATTCCAATACAAGTATATCCCTCCTTAAGTAAGGAGACCAAAACTGTATGAAGTACTTTAGTTGGGATGCCACTAATGCCCTGCACAGTTCCAGCAAAACTTCCCTACTTTTATACTCCATTCCCCTTGCTAAAAATTCCAACATTCCATTTGCATTCCTAATTACTTGCTATACCTTCATGCTAACTTTTCTGTAATTCATGTACCTGGCACCCAGATCCCTCAGTACAGCAGCATTCTGCAGTCTGTCTCTGTGTAGGTAATATTCTGTTTTTCTATTCTTCCTGCCAAAGTAGACAATCTCAAATTTTCCTATATTATACTCCATCTGCCAAACTTTTGCCCACTGACTTAACCTATCTATATCTCTTTGCAGACACTTTATGTCCTCCTCGCAACTTTCTTTCCTACCTATCTTTGTACCACCCATAAATTTGGCAACAGTACACTCAGTGCCTTCATGCAATTATTAATATAGACCATAAATAGTTGAGGCACCAGCACTGATCCCTGTGACATTCCATTAGTTACAGTTTTCCAATCTGAAAATGCCCCATTTGTCCCCACTCTCTGTTTCCTGTGAGTTAGCCAATCTTATATCCATGTGTGTGTAATTTTCAGTTTGTATCTATCAGTGTCTGGTACTCTATGTGAGTTTTGGACTCTTTCTTACTCTCTCACTGCTATTTTTTGTGTGTTAGGTGGCTTTAGATGACTCAGGCTGAAGTACTGTGAGTGAGTGCAGTAATCAACCTATATCTTTCAGCATCTGGCACTAAGCATGTGTTTCAGCATCACTCTCTATCTGTCAGTATCTGGTACTCTGTGTGAGTGTGGGATTCATTATATAATCCTCCTTCCCTGGGACTGATGGCAAGTCTGGATTTATTCTCCATAAAATGTCAGCACAGCAACAGGCCATTGATGTGGTAGGTTTTCAGCAGACAATATATTTGAGGTTTTGCTTAGTATTAAATATCTGTCACTGTGAACACAATAGTGAAAGATAATGTATCCTGCAATCTGATACAGGATTGGTGTGCAAGTGTAACTCAGGCTGTACTAATCAATTTGATCAGTGCCATTCAGTCTGAGTGAGTATCTTGGACTTGTGTGTAAAATGAGCTCAGTCTGGAATTGTACAGTATCTTCCATCTGCCACTGTACGAGGTTTCAGGACCGGTATGTAACTTATAGCTCAGACTATACTGATCATATTTATAATGTATCTTTTAGTTTCACAATCCGGATGAGTTTTAAACTGGAATCTGAGTTTGGATCTCAGGTTATACTATATTTCAGAATCTCTCAATCTGATTATGAACTTGAGTCTAATGTATATGTCTGGAAACATGATGGGAATTAATGCTGATAATAAACTCATAACCTATGTAAATATTGGGCTGGTATTTAACTTAAATCTCAGAGTACATTATTGAGATTAATTCTGTAACTTTGAAACAGGAACCACGTGTCAGTTCTCTGTGTGTTTAATTAGTAGCTGAGGTTGCACTCTTGTGGGATTGACACACTGATAATTTGATTGTGGGTGAGATGTTGGACTGGGATTTATGTATCTACCTGTCAGTGGTAATGAGTTGGGGTGACATAGAAACAACGTCTGTCTTTCCTGCTCTATTTGATTGATGGATTGAAAATGTGTCTCTGGGACTATTTCTGCTGTCTGAGACTGTGGAACTGATGACCTGTCTGTGTCTCTGCGCTCTGTGAGTGATAATGTACATATTGTGTGTGAGAAGGAACTGGTGACACACTTCCTTGTAACTTGGGTGGAGGAAATAGCCCATTTATTCTGGTTCATTCAATCATTTGCCTGTTTGAACAAAAGTATGTTTGTAACTAAAATACAGGTGAGATCAAAGATATAGAGTTTTAATGAATTTAATCACTCAAATAATAATCATTATGGATACCCGCAAAAGAACCACCGCAACACAAATATTGTCACTGTTTGACTCCACTAGAATAAGTTTCTTCCCATTCTGTCTCCATCCCCTTGTCCACACATAACCCGAGAATGGCCTCTCCACTCACTCCATGTTCTGAGACCAGTTCCAGATCCACTCCGCCTCTTACAAACAGCCCTCGTCTGCCCCTGAACTTGCCCCGGACTCGATGCTGATCTCTGAGTCTATCTGCGGACATGCTCCCAAAGCGATGTGCTGCTGGAAGGAGGCTGCTGTTTGCTGCCTTGCCCCGGGACCGGGATCTCTCCATTCGCGGCTGTTTTAAACCATCTTCTTCTGCTCACAGGCAGTGCTGGGGGAGGGGAGCGCAGGCGCAGATTTCTGCAGCACTTCAGCCAGAAACGTGGAAAACTTCCGGCACAGAATGAGTCCATTCGGCCCATCGTGTCCGCGCCAGCGGAATGAGAGGGATATAGCCTGTTCCCACAGTTTGTTGTTATTGGACAGTGAAGTGTGGAAACAGAAACGGACAGTCAGGATGTGGGGAGTTACACAAAGAGAATCTATTATCAGCACCAGGTGAGAAGTGTGAAGGACACATTTTAAACAGCGGCTGTTTGGTTTCATTTGAACGGTTAGACCATGAGAGCGGGATCAGGAAATCTGACCTGTGTAAAAGTCCCTGCTCCGTCGGTCAGTCCCATTCATGGCCCAGTGGATTGTTTCTGGATGTTATTTAATTGTTGTAAAATGGCCAAAGCCCCTGGTATGCAGTAGCTGGGGGCTGAAGGACTGCAGTGGAATCAGACACTGACTCTGTTTGTATTGCTGGTTTTCCTTTGTGATTGTTCACAATGATTATTCATTGAAAAATTGTTTTGGTCTCTCTTGTAACTTCCATCACATCTCTTCCTGAATTATAATAAATACTTTTTCTTTCTACAGGCAATACTTGAGGAAGCTGAATAAATGTAGTGATTCCTCGACACAAGGGGAAGTGCAGCCAGCTCCTCACACACAGTAAGTACAGTATCAGTCACAGAGAGCAGAGACATCAATTCCACAATCACCGACAGCAGAAGTAGTCAGAACACAAAAACACACAAAATAGGAGCAGGAGTAGATCATATGGCCCGTGGAGCCTGCTCCGCCATTCAGTACCATCATGGATGATCTTAGGCTTCAATTCCACTTTCCCGCCTGCTCGCCTTATCCCCTGATTCTCTGAGAGATCAAAAATCTGTCTATCGCAGCTTTACATGTATTCAATGATGGAGCATCCACAATACTCTGGAGTAGAAAATTCCAAAGATTCACAACCCTTTGAGTGAAGTAATTTCTCCTCATCTCAGTCCTAAATGATCAGCCCCTTATCGTGGGACTGTGTCCCCATGTTTTAGATTCTCTGACCAGCAGAAACAATCTCAGTGTCTCCCCTATCCAGCCCCTTCGGAATTTTGTATGCTTCAATGAGATCACCTCTCATTCTTCTAAACTCCAGAGTATTGGCCCAATTTACTCAGCCTCTCATGATAGGACAATCCCCTCATCCCAGGGACTAATTTAGTGAACATTTGCTGCACCGCCTCCAATGCACATATATGCTTTCTTAAGTGTGCAGACCAAAACTTCACACTGTATTCCAGATGTGGTCTCACCGAAATCCTGTGCAATTGTAACTCACTTCTTTATTGCTGTATTCTAATCCCCTCGCAATAAAGGGCAACACGCCATTTGCCTTCCTAATTGCTTGTTGTACCTGCATGCTAACTTTCTGTATTCCTTGTACAAGAACACTCAATTCTCTTTGAACACCAACAGTTACAAGTTTCACACCTTTTATCAAATATTCTACTTTTCTATTCTTATGACCAAAGTGAAGAACTTCACACTTCCCTACATTATACTCCATCTTCTTGCCCACTCACTGAACTTGTCTATATCTCTTTGCAGCCTCTCTATGTCCTCCCACAGCTTCCCTTTCCACCTACCTTTGTATCATCAGCAAACCTAGATACATTACTCTCTGTCTCTTCATCTAAGTCATTAATTTAGATTGTAAATAGCTGAGACCCCAGCACTTATCCTTGCGACACTCCATTATTCACTGCCTGCCAATCTGTTTCTACCCACTCTTTGCTTCCTGTCCGTTAACCAATCCTCTATCCATGCTAATATATTACCCACAATTCCATGAGTCCCTTATCTTCTCTATTAACCTTTTATGTAGCACCTTATTGAATGCCTTTTGGAAATCCAGGAATATGACTAGTTTCCCTTTACCCTGCTAGTTACATCCTCAAAAAACTCTCATAAATTTGTCAAACAAGATTTCCCTTCAGGAAAATCATGTTGACTTGTTTGAATGCTTTTCTCAATGCATTGTTCAGACTTCCTGCATTTTCCCAAGGACTGATATTAGGCTAACTGGCCTGTAGTTCACAGTTTTCTCTCTCCCTCCTTTCCTGAAAGGCAGTGTAACATTTGCCAACTTCCAATCTGATGGAAATTTTCTGACCCCCTCCCACACCCACTGCAATATTACAGGGAACGGGGGTGGGGAGAAACAGCCTGTCTGCCCCAGGCCAATCAAGGCCCTTAATTGGCCAACTACCAGCCACTTATGGGCCTCCTCTCTCTGCTGCAGGTATTTTATCCTCGGTTGGGTTGGGGGCGGGGAGGCAGTGTGGCAAAGGCACCAAGAACCGTGCCTGATAAAACCAGGCATCTTTCTTGCGGGCTGCGGGGGGGTCCTCCTGATTAGGCATCCTGTTCCCCATGGAGGGCCACCCTCAAAGCTGCAACCGCTCCCATTGGGCACCCCCGGACCCTGTACCTGACCCCCCATTGCCTCAGACTTAAAGGCAACATTATATATTCTATCAGAACAGACTGAATGACAAATAACATAGCACTCCACAAAACTATAGTGTTAGAGTGAAAGATATTGTCTCAGTTATTTATTGCAGCCAGAGCTACACATTATATGCCAATCTAAAATCACATACAGTTTCAGACTGAGATACAGTATTTATTCCATAAATGCAAAATGAGCTATATGTTCCACAGGAGTTCATACTATTGAACAAGCCTGGGCTCTTTTCTCTCAGTGGTCACCTAATAGAAGCATTGCATAATATGAAGGGTTTCGTTAGGGTAGAGGTAGAGATGTTTCCCACTTGTGGTGGAGTCCAAAGCTGTCGATATGAAATAGTCAGTAATAAATTAAATAAATAACTCAGGGGAATCTTCTTCACCCTGCTTTGACAGCACTTGAGCTGCTGAACATTGTTACATTTAACATCAAGCTAAATGATTAAATGAGGCAAAAACAATTTGAGAGATTTGCTGATAGGATTAGATGAAGTAGGGTTGGAGTAACCTCATTGGAACTACCAGCACTTGGGCAGAAAAGCCTGTCTCTGAGCTGTAAATACTATGTAATTTTGTGTAGAGTGAATCCAGAATGACAAACTAACCCAGAGATAAATGGCTACTGAATGCATCCCACGCACAGGCAGTACCAGAGACTGACAGATAATGAACAAAACCCACACTCACAGGCAGTACCAGAGACTGACAGATGCTGAACAAAACTCACACTCACAGGAAGTACCAGAGACTGACAGATACTGAACAAAACCCACACTCACAGGCAGTACCAGAGACTGACAGATACTGAACATAACCTCCACTCACAGGCAGTACCAGAGACTGACAGATACTGAACAAAACCCACACTCACAGGCAGTACCAGAGACTGACAGATACTGAACAAAACCCACACTCACAGGAAGTACCAGAGACTGACAGATACTGAACAAAACCCACACTCACAGGCAGTACCAGAGACTGACAGATACTGAACAAAACCCACACTCACAGGCAGTACCAGAGACTGACAGATACTGAACAAAACCCACACTCACAGGAAGTACCAGAGACTGACAGATGCTGAACAAAACTCACACTCACAGGCAGTACCAGAGACTGACAGATGCTGAACAAAACTCACACTCACAGGAAGTACCAGAGACTGACAGATACTGAACAAATCCCACACTCACAGGCAGTACCAGAGACTGACAGATACTGAACATAACCTCCACTCACAGGCAGTACCAGAGACTGACAGATACTGAACAAAACCCACACTCACAGGCAGTACCAGAGACTGACAGATACTGAACAAAACCCACACTCACAGGAAGTACCAGAGACTGACAGATACTGAACAAAACCCACACTCACAGGCAGTACCAGAGACTGACAGATACTGAACATAACCTACACTCACAGGCAGTGCCAGAGACTGACAGACATTGAACATAACCTAAACTCACAGGCAGTACCAGAGACTGACAGATACTGAACAAAACCCACACTCACAGGAAGTACCAGAGACTGACAGATACTGAACAAAACCCACACTCACAGGCAGTACCAGAGACTGACAGATACTGAACATAACCTAACACTCACAGGCAGTGCCAGAGACTGACAGACATTGAACATAACCTACACTCACAGGCAGTACCAGAAACTGAAAATATTGAACAAAAAGTACACACGCGGACAGTACCTGAGACTGACAGGTACTGAACAAAACACACACTCACAGGCAGTACCAGAGACTGACAGATGTTATGTCCATCCCAAATGCACAACAGAAACAATAACTGAGAGATCCAACAGAAATCCAACACTTACATATAATACCAGTGACTTAAAGGTACAGAATTAATCGCACTCTCAAATATAGTGCATGTGACTGGGATACAGAATGAGTCTATACTGACACATAGTACCAGGGAATGACAGATACAGAATGAATCACACAGTCACATACAGCAACAGGGACATTTTGGCACAGTATGAATCTGACAGTCGTGTACAGAAACAGAGGCTGACAGATATCAAATGAAACCCACACACACATACAGTGACACTGAGAGCTATAACATATATGCCACATTCATATATTGTACCAGAGATTGACAGATACAGAATGAATTCCACACACACAAACAGTTCCAGAGCCTTATACATTCAGAGTGAATATCACACTTTTTACCAGAGACTGACCAATGCAGCATGAATCCCACATTCCCACTCAGTAATGGAGACTGACAGCCACAAATACAGAATGATTCTCATTCTCATGTACAGGACAACTGACTGATTTGCCACAATGGTGTCTCTAATCTTTGGGCAAACTCAGTGTAATAACAACTTGTCTCCATTCCCAGTATTTCTAAATCCCACCTGTCCTCCATAATCTGAACAATTATTGCATGTCGTGTTGACTGTCTGATCTGTAAACTGCACTGGATCACAGATTGCTGACATTTGCCAGCTGAAAGTGAGAACTGCAACATAGAAGCAGAAATTGGCACAGCCTGTCAGGGTTAATAAACAGGTAATGTGAGGTAATAAACTTTGTAATAAACTCATATTGCTTCACATTTTTATACTGAAAATAAAAGTAATCAATTCTTAATAAAAATGTTTACTACATTGATCTGATATTTGTAAATGTGCCCTGTTATATATTACACTACATTGAGCAGTATTTCTGTCTGATTTTTCAGGATACTATTTGCATTACTTCAAATAAAGAAAACATAACTACACAAAGAACTGAGCGCAATGCTGAAAGTTTCACAGCAAACAGTCAAAAGGGAAAGAGATAACATATCGAAAGAAAAAAAGCTAAAATGCTGAAAACACTCAGCCAGTCCGGAAACAACTGTGGAGAAGAGAAGCTCGGGTTAATGGTCCAGTTCTGTGACACTTCTATAGACCTGAAACATTGCTCCTCCCTTCCTCTCTCCACAAATACTGCTGGAACTGCTGAGTGTTTCCAGAATCTTCTGTTATTCAGATTTCTAGCGGCTGCAGTATTTCTCTTTTTGAAGAATAAAACAATCCCTGGGAGGGAATGAAAGTTTACATAAGAAATAAGAGCAGGAGTGGCCACTCTGCCCATTGAAATAGTTCCACCATTCAATAATATAACAGCTGTTCTCCTTCCTCAACTCCATCTTACCACACTGGCACAGCCCCCTTGATTCCCTTAATATCCAAAAACCTATCGATTTCTCTTGAATATGCACAATGATTGAGCATCCAGAGCTCTCTGGGATAGAGAATTCCAAAGATTCATAACCCTTTGACTGAAAAGAAAATCTCCTCTTCTCAGTCAAATATGACCAAGCCCTTTATACTGAGACTGTAACCCTTCATATTAGATTGCCCAGCTAGAGGAAACATCCTCCCAGCATTTACCATGTCAAGCCACTGAGCATTTTATCTGCCAGTGAGATTACCTCTCACTCTACTGAGTTCTGGGGAACAGAGGCCTAGTCTATTCAATCTCTTCTCATAGGACAATCCCCTCATCCTAGGAAGCAGCCTAGTGGCACGTCTCTGTACTCCCTCTAAGGAAAGTATATCCTTCCTTAGATAAGGGGACCAAAACTGCACAGCACTCCAAGTGTGATCTCACGCTGTATAATTGCAATAAATACTCATACTCTAATCTCTTTGCAATAAAGACAAACATATCATTTGCTTTCCTAATTGGTTGAGTACCTGCACGTTAACTTTCTGTGATCCCTGGACAAGGACACTCGGGTCCCTCTGAATGTAAACATTTCCCATTCTCTCACTAATTTCAAAAATGTTCTGTATTGCTGTTTTAGATTAGAGATACAGCACTGAAACAGGCCCTTCGGCCCACCGAGTCTGTGCCGAACATCAACCACCCATTTATACTAATCCTACACTAATCCCATATTCCGACCAAACATCCCCACCTGTCCCTATATTTCCCTACCACCTGCCTCTGCTAGTGACAATTTATAATGGCCAATTTACCAATCAACCTGCAAGTCTTTTGGCTTGTGGGAGGAAACCGGAGCACCCGGAGAAAACCCACGCAGACACAGGGAGAACTTGCAAACTCCACACAGGCAGTACCCGGAATCGAACCCGGGTCCTTGGAGCTGTGAGGCTGCGGTGCTAACCACTGCGCCGCCCTGCCAAAGTGCGTAACTGTACACTTCTCCCCATTATATTCCATCTCTCACATTCTTGCCCACATACTTAGTCTGTCTAAATCCCATTTTTCCCCCTTTGCATCCTCCTCACAGTTTACTTTGCCACCTCACTTTATATCATCGGCAAACATGGATAACATTATATTCGGTCACCTCATCTAAGTCATTGATCCAGAATGGAAATAACTGAGTCCCGAGCACCAATCCTTGCAGTATCCAATTACTTACAGCTTTCCTGCCGAAAATGACTCGGTTATTCCGACTCTCTGTTTTTTGTCTGTTAAATACTACTCAATCTATACTAATATATTATCCCCAAATTGCATGGGACCTACATTGGTGTAATAACTACTTGTTTGATAACTTATTGAATGCTTTTTGAAAATCCAAACAGACGACATCCACTGGTTCCCCTTATCTGCTCTGGCAGTTACAACCTCTACATATTCTAATAATTTATCATTGACGATTTCCTTTTAATAAATCCATGTTGACTCTGCCCAACCATATTCTGATATTCCACATCACCCTTTACCACGTCTGTAATAATAGATTGTAGCATATTCCCCATTGCTGATGTCAGGCAAACTGGCCTCTAGTTCCTTGCTTTCTCTCTCCTTCCTTTCTTGAATAGTGTGGATATGTTTGTTACCCTCCAATCCACAGCTTCCAGAATCCAGGAATTGTTATTTTTATAAGCAATGGGAATAGCTGTGGGAAAATGAATCTGAGTAATTCTATTCTGAGTCCACTGTATGATTCGGGTTAAATAATAATTATCAATAAAAAAGGAGTAAAATCAGAGTTCAATTGAACTTTAATTTGAAGGAAATCAGTGTTGGAAATATGTTTATTCAAATTATACACTTTTTGGTTTGGGAAACAAAATTCCTTTGAGACAGTACCCAACTCAGTTCCTATCTTTCAGTTTCTCATCTGAGGAATTTAAGGAACGCCAAACTGTAATGGCTGGGAATCAAACCCGGGCACAGCTGCTTGGAAGGTCATTGACCTGAAACATTAACTCTGTTCTCTCTCCACAGATGCTGCCTGACCTGCTGAGTATTTCCAGCATTTTCTGTTTTTATTCCAGCTGTTTGGAAGGCAGCTATGCTCACTGCTCTAACAGCATCGCTCACATGGAGCAATACATTGAGTCTTTCTGTGGATTTTGGGACTGTGCCGCTGTCTTTTGGTCGCTGATGCTATAATCACAGCCAATAAAATACTCAGCTCAGTTCCAGGTGTTTAAAACTGGTGAACTGAAAGGTGACATGAAGAAAAACTTTTTCATGGAGTGAATGATTAGGATCGGGGATGCCTGATAGGCTGAAGAAGGCAGATTCAATCATAGCTTTCAAAAGGGAATTGGATAAGTAATTGAAATGAAAAATATGCAGGGCGGAAGAAAGGCCAATAAGCTGGCACGGAATCAATGGGCTGAATGGCCTCCTATTGTGTTGTAACTATTCACTGATCCTGTGAGTCTAAGACCAAAATTTGATTAAAGACCTGTTTCAGCCTAGTTACTGTTACAGATCTCAAACAGAGTTTGCCTGTTTATCAGGGTGTTTCTGAACAGCAATAAATCACAATTTTACAGCACAGAAAGAGTTCATTTGAACAATTGTGCCCGTGGCCGCTCTTTGAACGAATTATCTAATCAGTTCCACCTCCCTGTCATTTTCACATTGCCCTGTAATTTCCCCATCAAGTAATGATTCAATTCCCTCAGGAAAGTTATTATTGAATCTGTTTTCACCTCCCTTTTCAAGCAGTACATTTCTGATCATCAGAACGCGTGTTAAAATATCACCTCGTCTCCCCCTCTGATTCTTTTAACAATTCTGTGTCCACTGGTTACAGACCCTTCTGCCAGTGGGAACAGTTCCTCTTAAACCCATTACAATGTAGAACACAACTATTAAATATTATATTAACATCTCTGCTCCAAGAAGAATTAATCCAGCTTTGCTATTCTTTCCCGCATCTCTTGAACCATTCTGGTCAATCTCCTCTGCACTCTCTCTCAGGCCTTGATATCCCTGCTGAAGTGTGGAACCTAGAATTAGAAATGCTCCAGCTGAGGCCGATAACTAGTGATTTAATTTATAAAAGTTCAGCATAAACTCCTTGTTTGTGACCCGTATTCCCATTTCTGGTTTCTAACCCAGTGTCGGCTCTGAGCTGTTGAAACTGCCTGAATAAATATTTCCGCCCAACAAAGCGCTCAATTTAGAAAGGCCGGAATGTGAGAAGTTGCTGAAAATAAGGGATCCTCACAGCCAGGTGACATTTCCCAGTGGATTTTTCAATAGAAACTGGGGCTGGAGAGAGTCTTTGGGAAATGTAATTCCTGAATGCAGTGAGAGAGTTTGTGATTGGTTGCAGATGTTAAATCTGATTGGATGGTGAAAGAGACCAATTAGAGTATTACAATATCAAACCATTGTGACATCACTCCCAATCACAATCTTTACTTTCCCCCATCCCTCATTAGCATAGAGCTGTGGGATTGTCTATTTCATCCGCACTCGGAAGGGGTTTGGTTTATTTCTGTGTCTGAAATTGAAACTGAAGATGGTTGAGGAGAAGAAGAAAGCAGCTGCTAAGAAGGGCGCCAAGAAAACTGTGAGTAAACCGTCAGCAAAGGGCGGCAAGAGGCGGAGAAAGTCGAGGAAGGAGAGTTACTCCATCGACATCTACAAAGTGATGAAGCAGGTTCACCCCGACACCGGTATCTCCTCCAAGGCCATGAGCATCATGAACTCGTTTGTGAACGATATTTTCGAGCGCATCGCGGGTGAGGCTTCCCGCCTGGCCCATTACAACAAGCGCAGCACCATCAGCTCCCGGGAGATCCAGACCGCCGTGCGCCTGCTGCTGCCTGGGGAGCTGGCCAAGCACGCCGTGTCGGAAGGGACAAAGGCGGTGACCAAGTACACCAGCTCCAAGTAAAACTGCACAATGGACTGAAAAACATCCCAAACACAACGGCTCTTTTAAGAGCCACCCACAATCTCTCTGAAAAAGCTGCATCGGAACATCTCTATTAAATCACTTGAAGACAATGTATAATATAATAAGGATCATACTGCTGTGTTTGCTGTCCCATCAACCTTACAAGAACTCATAATCTGCTCACCCATCTTCACTTTTTTGCTTAAAGCTGTTATTGTACTGTTTTTTTTTCACAGCCCCTGAATGACTGCATTAACAGCTGCTTTCAGTGTTGAGGGTTAGACCTTAATCCCTTAATGATTTTATTAACAGCAACTCTCCGCAGTGCAACAGCCTGGGATGGGATTATTACAGAGCAGGTTAAGGGCAGTTCCAGAACTCGTTCCGGCTCCCTTTTTTTCACAGAAGGACACTGAGCTCTGATTGAAAACTAAACAATGTTTCACTTCAGGCCAATGCAATGAACAGGGATTTATTCCCAACAGGGCCAGTTTGAAAGCGATTGTAGAATGAGCCACAATTTGAACAACATTTTACAAGTTGAATAAAAGAAAATACAGAGAAGGGATTTTAAATTTTTGACGAAGAATTACATTTATTTTCATCCGCTCCTTTCCGGCAATGAAATTGGCGGGCTTTTTGAAATTGAACAATTCTCTGCTTCTGATGTCGTGGCGGGTAAATCCCGCCCTCTTCTGTTTGTCAGTGACCTGATTATTGGTGAATATAGGCAAATGAAGTGAATTAGGTACCGACCAATGAGGAAAATTCTCAATCTATAAGTAAAGTAAATGCTGCGTAAATTAACCATTCTTTGTTAAAGCATTTGTGAGATTGTGGAAATGTCTGGAAGAGGAAAGACCGGCGGGAAAGCTTGGGCCAAGGCCAAGTCTCGCTCCTCCCGGTCTGGACTGCAGTTCCCGGTGGGCCGTGTTCACAGACTCCTGAGAAAGGGCAACTATGCTGAGCGTGTGGGTACTGGAGTCCCGGTCTATCTGGCTGCTGTGCTCGAGTATCTGACCGCTGAAATCCTCGAGCTGGCCGGTAATGCGGCCCGGGACAACAAGAAGAGCCGCATCATCCCCAGACACCTGCAGCTGGCCGTGCGCAACGACGAGGAGCTCAACAAGCTGCTGGGAGGAGTGACCATCGCTCAGGGCGGGGTGCTGCCTAATATCCAGGCCGTGCTGCTGCGCAAGAAAGCCAGCGTTCAGAGCTCCCAGAAAAAGTAAAGCGGCCAAAATGTCATCTACTAACCCAAAGGCTCTTTTCAGAGCCACCCACAGTCTCTGTGAAAGGGCTGATTATTGTCGAATTCCAGCATGTCAGTAACAGAACAGAATAGGAACTATTTAAAATGTTTAAGTAACTATTTCAGTGACTTCTCAGTGTGTCCCCCTGAATCCTGTGTGAAGGGGAATTACCCATCGTCTGTAACTTATCACTTCCACACCGAGTTTGAGTTATTGGTCCCTTAAGGATTGCTGAATGGAGTCTTTTCCCATGGAGTGGGAAATAAATGTCAGGTTAAAACTGTGCGTAAAATAGCGCCAGGAATTTGTGGCGATAAAAGCGGAATAAAAAATGGTCAAGGTTACGGGAAAATATTTTACCAACAAATTTAAATAGATTTTCCAGTAATCGCTTCTTTTCAACACTGAAATTGGCGCCTTTTTCGAATTCAAACTGTGTTAGGACGACAATTTAAGCCAATGATTTGCTGTGTTTTCGAATTCGAGGCTCTGCGATTGGTTAAGACATGCGTATGGGAAGAGGGTGACCAATCAGAAGTGAGCGCGGGCTCAAACCGAGAATTCCAGAGTGATGTGCCTTTTCACTGAGGGCATGTGTGGACTGGGGAAATAACTAAATGTGGAGCCTCAGGCGCTGTTTACACAGCCCGTTTAGAAAATCAAATCCACTGCACATTCTTGCTGCAATTGAAATGTCAAACTCTGCGATTCCAAGTTTCAACCCGAACACAGCGCAGATTTATTCCAGACAGTTCTGAACAGCCTATCAGATCTCCCGTTTCCAGGTCACTGCTCTCTCTGTGAGGCGGTGGGTGGCTCTTCGAAGAGCCTTTGTTGTGTGTTTGCAGGAAAGGGTCGAGTTGTTCAACCGCCGAATCCGTAGAGAGTGCGGCCCTGCCATTTCAGAGCGTACACCACATCCATGGCAGTGACCGTCTTGCGCTTGGCGTGCTCAGTGCAGGTGACCGCATCCCTGATCACATTCTCCAGGAAAACCTTCAACACCCCGCGAGTCTCCTCATAGATCAAACCCGAGATCCGCTTGACCCCGCAACAGCGAGCCAGGCGGCGGATTGAAGGTTTGGTGATGCCCTGGATATTCTCATGAAGCACTTTGCGGTGCGGCTTTGCTCCCCCTTTGCCCAGTCCTTTGCCTCCTTTACCTCTGCCTGACATTTTTTTATTTCCAAAATATACATTATTCTTAAAAATCTGTAAAAATTACATTCCCAAACAGTTTAAAACAGCATCAAGTCAAAAAATACCAACAGTGCAAAGGTGATCCGTTTCCTTCTATCCAATTTTGAGTTGCCTCACAACCCTTCCATTTCATTGTCATGCCATATACATTTTTACATTTACAGCACAAAAAGTTTTCCCGATACAGTTCGAGGGGTTTCCCATGGATCCAGCCCCTCCGTTCAGCTTGGTGGTGAGACCTTACACAGTGGTCTTTCCACATTGAGCCTTTGCTGCGGCTGCCCCAAGCTTTAGTGCGTCCCTCAGCACGTAGTCCTGGACCTTGGAATGTGCCAGTCTGCAACATTCGGTCGTGGACAACACTTTGCGCTGGAAGACCAGCAAGTTTTGGGCAGACCAAAGGACGTCTTTCACCGAGTTGATAGTGTTCCAGCAGCAGTTGATGTTTGTCTCGGTGTGCGTCCCTGGGAACAACCCGGAGAGCACAGACTCCTGTGTTACAGAGCTGCTTGGGATGAACCTTGACAAAAACCACTGCATCTCTTTCCACATCTGCTTTGCAAAGACACATTCCAGGAGGAGGTGGGCAACCGTCTCTTCCCCACCACAGCCACCGTGGGGGCATTGTGCAGAGGGGGCGAGACTTCGGGTGTGCATGAAGGATCTGACGGGGAAGGCTCTTCTCACCACCAGCCAAGCTACGTCTTGGTGCTTGTTTGAAAGTTCTGGTGATGAGGCATTCTGCCAAATGACTTTGGCGGTCTGCTCGGGGAACCATCCGACAGGATCCCCCGTCTCCTTTTCCCGTAGGGCCTTGAGGACATTCCGTGCAGACCACTGCCTGATGGATCGGTGGTCAAAGGTGTTTTCCCGCAAAACTGCTCCACGGCACAGTCCAACTTGATGAAGCGTTCTGCGGCAATGTGACCAGGCCCATCCTTCGCAACACCAGGGACAGATAGAACCTCAGCACATAGTGACACTTGGAGTTTGCGTACTGGAGATCTACATACAGTTTGATGCAGCCGCACACGAAGGTGGTCATCAGGATGAGGGCCACGTTGGGTACATTTTTCCCGCCCTTGTCCAGAGATTTGAACATCGTGTCCCTCCGGATCCGGTCCATTTTAGATCCCCAGATGAAGCGGAAAATGGCTCGGGTGACTGCCACAGCGCAGGACTCGGGTATGGGCCAGACCTTCGCCACGTAGAGCAGCACAGGGCGGCACAGTGGCGCAGTGGTTAGCACTGCAGCTTCACAACTCCAGCAACCCGGGTTCAATTCTGGGTACTGCCTGTGTGGAGTTTGCAAGTTCTAGCTGTGTCTGTGTGGGTTTCCTCCGGGTGCTCCGGTTTCCTCCCATATGCCAGAGACTTGCAGGTTGATAGGTAAATTGGCCATTATAAATTGCCCCTAGTGTAGGTAAGAGTCCTTTCCTATCCTGAGTGGTGTGAAACAGGGCTGTGTTCTCGCACCCACACTTTTTGGGATTTTCTTCTCCCTGCTGCTTTCACATGCGTTCAAATCCTCTGAAGCAGGAATTTTCCTCCACACAAGATCAGGGGGCAGGTTGTTCAACCTTGCCCGTCGAAGAGCGAAGTCCAAAGTACGGAAAGTCCTCATCTGAGAACTCCGCTTTGCTGACGATGCTGCTTTAACATCTCACACTGAAGAGTGCCTGCAGAGTCTCATCGACAGGTTTGCGGCTGCCTGCAATGAATTTGGCCTAACCATCAGCCTCAAGAAAACGAACATCATGGGGCAGGACGTCAGAAATGCTCCATCCATCAATATTGGCGACCACGCTCTGGAAGTGGTTCAAGAGTTCACCTACCTAGGCTCAACTATCACCAGTAACCTGTCTCTCGATGCAGAAATCAACAAGCTTCCACTGCTATGTCCAGACTGGCCAAGAGAGTGTGGGAAAATGGCGCACTGACACGGAACACAAAAGTCCGAGTGTATCAGGCCTGTGTCCTCAGTACCTTGCTCGACGGCAGCGAGGCCTGGACAACGTATGCCAGCCAAGAGCGACGTCTCAATTCATTCCATCTTCGCTGCCTTCGGAGAATACTTGGCATCAGGTGGCAGGACTATATCTCCAACACAGAAGTCCTTGAAGTGGCCAACACCCCCAGCTTATACACACTACTGAGTCAGCGGCGCTTGAGATGGCTTGGCCATGTGAGCCGCATGGAAGATGGCAGGATCCCCAAAGACACATTGTACAGCGAGCTTGCCACTGGTATCAGACCCACCGGCCGTCCATGTCTCCGCTATAAAGACGTCTGCAAACGCGACATGAAATCGTGTGACATTGATCACAAGTCGTGGGAGTCAGTTGCCAGCATTCGCCAGAGCTGGCGAGCAGCCATAAAGACAGGGCTAAATTGTGGCGAGTCGAAGAGACTTAGTAGTTGGCAGGAAAAAAGACAGAGGCGCAAGGGGAGAGCCAACTGTGCAACAGCCCCGACAAACAAATTTCTCTGCAGCACCTGTGGAAGAGCCTGTCACTCCAGAATTGGCCTTTATAGCCACTCCAGGCGCTGCTTCACAAACCACTGACCACCTCCAGCGCGTATCCATTGTCTCTCGAGATAAGGAGGCCCAAAAGAGAAGAAGTGTAGGTAGGTGGTAGGGAAATATAGGGACAGGTGGGGATGTGGTAGGAATATGGAATTAGTGTAGGATTAGTATAAAATGGGTGGTTGATAGTCGGCACAGACTCGGTGGGCCAAAGGGCCTGTTTCAGTGCTGTATGTCTGAACTAAACTAAACTAAAACTAAACAACGTGATCGCCTCGCACCTGATAACCAGGTTCTTACCCACAATGGAGAGAGATCGCTGCCCCCACATGCTCAACTTTTGTTGTACCTTGGCTACTCGCTCCTCCCAGATTTTGGTGCACGGAACTGCCCTTCCGAACCATATCCCCAGCACCTTCAGGTAATCTGACCTGACGGTGAAGGGGACAAAGGATCGGTCAGCCCAGTTCCCAAAGAACATGGCCTCGCTCTTGCCGTGGTTAACTTTGGCTCCCGAGGCCAGTTCGAACTGGTCGCAGATGCTCATCAGTCTGCGCACGGACAGCGGATCCGAGCCTCTGCCTGACATGATAATTCTTCACTCAGTTCACTGCTGGATATGAGAAACAGAATCCTTCAGGCTCCTTTTTATAGCGGCCGCCCGGACCTGGCTGAGAAGTGCAGTGAGGGGAGGAGACAGAGTGAAGATTAAACAGAGAGCGGGAGGGGAGGAGACACCCAGAGTGACAGCCAGAGAGAGAACGGCCCCTCATCTTTCAGCTCCACCTCCAGTTTGCTCCGGGCTGCCAATTTCAAACCCTTTATTAACAGTAGAACCGAAACCCAGCTCTCCACACAAACCCTTCCAGACTCGGCCTTCACAGTCAAAGCTTTCCAGAAAGCCGGAGCTTTTAAATATGATCCTGCTACAATTAACACTCAGTAATATTCCCACCTAAACGCAGTCCATTCTATAACAAGAAACCTCCCCAGTAACATCACCATTTCCATACACATCCGCTTCCAGCAGTTTACAAACATCTTATTGCAGCTGTTTGGGGAATCTCCTGTGTTAAGATTGGAGTTGGAAAGCGGCCTTTACCTGGCAGTGTTACCGTCTCACACTGAATCTGCCAGACATCCTGTTCTCTTTATTGTGAGAGAGAATGTGTGGATTTAGGAAATGTTCATTTGAAATGATCTCTATTGAGAACGAGCCCGGCCGTGGGACAGGTATTCCAGTGCAAAGAGCTGTCCATGACCGAGTGTTGCAGACTGGCACATTGCAACATCCAAGACTATGTGCTGGACGCATTAAAGCTTGGGGAAGCCAGCATGGAGTCTCAACGGGGAAAGGCTGAAGTCTAAGACAATGTATGTCAGCCAAGAGCGACGTCTCAAGTCATTCCTTCTTTGCTGCCTCCGGAGAATCCTTGGCATCATGTGGCAGGACTGTATCTCCATTGCAGAAGTCCTCAAGGAGGCCAACATCCCCAGCATATACACCCTACTGAGCCAACGGCGCTTGAGATGGATTGGCCATGTGAGCTGCATGGAAGATGGCAGGATCCCCAAGGACACATTGTGCAATGAGCTCGCCACTGGTATCAGACCCACCGGCCGTCCATGTCTCTGCTTTAAAGACGTCTGCAAACGCGACATGAAGTCCTGTGACATTGACCACACGTCGTGGGAATCAGTTACCAGTGTTCGCCTGAGCTGACGGACAGCCATAAAGGCGGGGCTGAAGTTTGGTGAGTTGAAGAGACTTAGCTGTTGGCAGGAAAAAAAGACAGAAGCGCAAGGAGCGAACCAACTGTGTAACAGCCCCGACAACCAATTTTATCTGCAGCACCTGTGGAAGAGTCTGTCACTCTAGAATTGGCCTTTAAAGCCACTCCAGGTGCTGTTTCACAAACCACTGACCACTTCCAGGCGCTTACCGATTGCCTCTCGAGACAAGGAGGCCAAAGAAGGCCATTGTGCAGTGAGGGACTGGAACCCATGTAAAACCCCTTGGGCTGTATGCACCAGAGAATGTTTGATGTATAATGTAATTACTGTAAATATAACCTGTGCAGACAGATATAGTGAGATACCTCATGTACTGCAGTGAAAGAAATTGATCTGTATTGCATCTTATGTAATATCAAATTTGGCCTGCTTTGCAATGTACTTCCACAAATTTTATGAATAAAATACATTTTGTGCAAAAGAAAGCAGCTTTCCTGTCAACACACACCTTGTCTCAGGGCACAGCTCTAAGCACAACTTTCCTGTGATCTTGTCACAACCAACTTCACGCTATATCTTCCGACACCCGTACTTTACAGTCTGTCAATCTAAAATCAAAAGACCTTGTGTTTATTTCTCCTTTCTTTTCATTTCTCCTCCATTCTTCTCAATCACTCCCTTCAACAGTCCTATTCAGATCAAGGTGGAATGTGAATAGTTTCACAACTCACCTGACTCGATTATTACCTTTCTCTTCTCTTGTCTTATTCAATGGGAAAGTTTTATTCACCAGTCTGTTGCTGTTTTACACTCTTGCCATACCATCTGGTATTGCATCCATCTGAATTCTGTGCTTTCATGGCCTTATATTTCTTTTCCACTTCTGAGTGATTTGTTTTCTTCAGTTTCATTCAACCAGGCTGGACCACAAGGAAGTTTGGAACCTTTGCCTTGGACGGGTCCACGTTGATCCATTACATTCAGAATCATCTCCTTGAAATAATTCCATAGTAGAACTACAGTAACAACACAGCATCTGCTTCAAACACTCCTCCACATTTTATC
The DNA here is from genome assembly GCF_036365525.1 of Heterodontus francisci. Classification (NCBI taxonomy): domain Eukaryota; kingdom Metazoa; phylum Chordata; class Chondrichthyes; order Heterodontiformes; family Heterodontidae; genus Heterodontus; species Heterodontus francisci. Next base: position 16,873,398 of record NW_027141852.1, read on the forward strand.
TGTTCTGACTGTCAGCATCTCCAGCTCTTTTGTTTAATTGGAACCCATCAGGTTTGTTTAGGCTCCTTCTATTCTGAAAGCTGTGGCACTGGTTCAGGAAATGGAGCCCTGTTTGTCAACACTAAAGGCTCAGCCATGCTTGATTTGCCTCGTTCCCCTCTGTCTCTCTTAACTATCAAATGGCATGGGTAGTATTTCAGAAAGTACTAGAATGGAGGGAGTGCTGGGGACTCCAGGCCTATCCTGGAGGGATGGGGAAAACATCTTTAGAAATTTTCTGGAGAGAAATGTGATATGACAGGTCTCCAGGGACAGACCAAGTAGAGGATGTGTACATTGAATGGAAACATGACAAAAAGAGTTGGGGATTCAGGAACACAATCCTCTCTGATGGGGTACAGCCTCCCCTCTGCTATTTCTCTTTACAAGACACTTTTCCAGTTTAAATTTATGTAAAAGGTGGGTTAATTGCTCTCAGGGTGGGTGGGAGGAAAGGAGCCTCATTGGCCATGGGTGGGACAGGGAAAATGGAAAGAGAGAACCAGGATTCCGATCACTCTTCTGTGATGTCTGCTGGAAAGCGTCTGTGGATCAGATGCTGCCGGGGGCCCGTGGAGAGGGGAAGGGGATGGGAAACGGTGTGGGGTCATGGAGCGAGGAGGTGGAGAGGGAGCGTTCGTGGTACCACAGCCAACCCTCTGCCCAAACCAGACACCCACATCCCCTATCCCAGCATTAGAATGGCCAATTCATGGAGGCGGAGGGTGGCGATTCCCATTGGATTAATTTCTAATGTTCAGCGTCTTATCCTGATAAAATCACCAGTATTGAAGGAGGCCATTCTGTACTTATTCTCAGGTCATCGAGGGGTCATCTCTCCCCTTTCAGCTCCTGGCTGCAGATATGTTTGCTGTGAAATATGAGTAAAATGCGACGTATGTTTGCAGCTCTTTCTGTTTCTGTCCCGTTGCAGTCACAGGAACATTGAAATGGGGCTTGGTCATTCAGCTCCTCAAGCCTATTGCACCTTTCAAGTAGATCCTGACTCAGCTGTATCTTAACTCCAGCTCTCTGCTCTGATTCCACAAACCCTCATAACCTCTCTGGATTAGAAATCTCTCAATTTCAGGTTTGAAGTTGTCAATTGACCCTCAGGTTTATCCGCTATTAAGCGGGAGAGTTCCAGACTCACACTGTCCTTTGCGGGAAAGAGTGTTTCCTGGCAGAATTCCTGAAAGGCCCTTCTCTAATTTACTGGTTCTCCCCTTTCTTGTGGAACTGCTTGTTTCCAGCTCTGACCAAAGTCCACATCGCAGAACAACAGCTGTTCCTCTGATCCTGTCCTTTCAGCTTTGGATTTGAAGCCCATGTCTCTTTCCATGATGATTCTTTGTGCCCGATCTCTGTAATTGGGTTTGTTGTAAATCACTGGCAGCAGGAAGCAGAAGTGAGTGTGATCTGGGCACTGACAGGGAATGCTGCTTCTCATAGCTCTCTCATGGGGTGGTGTGGAAGGGGTGAGACTTGGGGGAGTTGAAAACCTTCATGTGTCACCAAGTTAGAATTTATGAATCAGTGTCTCAAATACTCCAGATAAAGAAAGGATCATCATCTGGTGTCACAGCAGGAGCACATCAGACTTCAGATCAGAAAGCTGTTTGTTGTAATATATTCTGGTGGCACACTCAGAGAAAATGGGCACCAAGCATGGCCATTTCAAGCAAGTGTTTATTTATGTCTTTACATCATCACCTCATCAACATAATATATAAATACATTACAGTACTTCCCACTTCAAAAGAAAAGTATTTTTCTTTTTGTTTCTCTTCAATGAACTTTATCGACAAATCAAGTTTAATAACTGGTTTACAACGTCTTTCTGATCTTACGGGTTTCGGTGTTGAGTCATGTTTTGGATTGCTTGGTTTTGGTTCAGTATTTAAAGAAGACATTGTTTCTTTCTCAGAAATCGAAATTTCAGTCACTGAACCTGAACTGGTTCAAATCCTGGCATGAGCTCGTGATCAAGCAGATCGTGCTCATGTTTTGGTTCAGCCCTTGCTGAGATCATGTGATCTACGTGGACATTTCTCACTTTTCCATCAATTTCAACCAAGTATCGTTTGGTTACACAAATTCAAAAAGCTCCCAGGGTGCACGGCAGGTTAATCATGTGACTAGTTCCTTATATGGAACAAAATAAACACAAGAAATGCTGGAGATTTTTTTTTCCAAAATATACTTTATTCATAAAAATCTGTAAAAAAATACATTACTTTTTTTTTTCAAAAATATACTTTATTCATAAAAATCTTTAAAAATTACATTGCCAAACAGTTTCCAAACAGCACCAAAAAATACAAACATTGCAAGGGAGATCAGTTTCCTTCAATACTGTCATCTGTTTCTTCCCAACCCTTCCATTTCACAATTGTCATGTCAATTACTGTTTTACATTTATATGCAATTGAGAATATTAACGATACAGTTCGAGGGGTTTCCCATTGATCCAGCCCCTCAGTCCAGCTTGGTGGGGGAACCTTACACTGTGGTCTTTCCCCATTGAGCCTTTGCTGCGGCTGCCCCAAGCTTTAGTGCGTCCCTCAGCACGTAGTCCTGGACCTTGGAATGTGCCAGTCTGCAACATTCGGTGGTGGACAACTCTTTGCGCTGGAAGACCAGCAAGTTTCGGGCAGACCAAAGGGCGTCTTTCACCGAATTGATAGTCCTCCAGCAGCAGTTGATGTTTGTCTCGGTGTGCGTCCCTGGGAACAGCCCATAGAGCACAGACTCCTGTGTTACAGAGCTGCTTGGGATGAACCTTGACAAAAACCACTGCATCTCTTTCCACACCTGCTTTGCAAAGGCACATTCCAGGAGGAGGTGGGCGACCGTCTCTTCCCCACCACAGCCAACGCGGGGGCACTGTGCGGAGGGGGCGAGACTTCGGGTGTGCATGAAGGATCTGACGGGGAGGGCCCTTCTCACCACCAGCCACGCTACGTCTTGGAGCTTGTTTGAAAGTTCCGGTGATCAGGCATTCCGCCAAATGACTTTGACGGTCTGCTCGGGGAACCATCCGACAGGATCCACCGTTTCCTTTTCCCGTAAGGCCTTGAGGACATTCCGTGCAGACCACTGCCTGATGGACCGGTGGTCAAAGGTGTTTTTCCGCAGAAACTGCTCCACGAAGGATAGGTGGTACGGCGCCGCCCAACTGCATGGTGCGTTCCGCGGCAATGTGACCAGGCCCATCCTTCGCAACACCGGGGACAGATAGAACCTCAGCACGTAGTGACACTTGGAGTTTGCGTACTGGGGATCTACACATAGCTTGATGCTGCCACACACGAAGGTGGTCATCAGGATGAGGGCCACGTTGGGTACATTTTTCCCGCCCATGTCCAGAGATTTGAACATCGTGTCCCTCCGGACCCGGTCCATTTTAGATCCCCAGACGAAGCGGAAAATGGCTCGGGTGACTGCCACGGCGCAGGAGTAGGGTCTGGGCCAGACCTGCGCCACGTAGAGCAACAACGTGAGCGCCTCGCACCTGATGACCAGGTTCTTACCCACAATGGAGAGAGATCGCTGCCCCCACATGCCCAACTTTTGTCGTACCTTGGCTACTCGCTCCTCCCATGTTTTGGTGCACGCCCCGGCCCTTCCGAACCATATCCCCAGCATCTTCAGGTAATCTGACCTGACGGTGAAGGGGACAAAGGATCGGTCAGCCCAGTTCCCAAAGAACATGGCCTCGCTCTTGCCGTGGTTAACTTTGGCTCCCGAGGCCAGTTCGAACTGGTCGCAGATGCTCATCAGTCTGCGCATGGACAGCGGATCCGAGCAGAAGACGGCGACGTCTTCCATGTACAGGGAGGTTTTGACCTGAGTGCCTCCGCTGCCTGGGATTGACACCCCTCTTATGCTCGCATCCTTCCTAATCGACTCAGCAAAGGGTTCAATACAGCAAACAAACAAGACCGGGGACAGAGGACAGCCCTGTCTGACTCCAGATTTGATCGGGAAACTTTCAGATTCCCACCCGTTGATTGACACTGCGCTACTGATGTTTGTGTAGAGCAGTTGGATCCAATTGCAGATTCCCTCCCCAAACCCCATTTTGGAAAGCACGTCCATCATGTAGGTGTGCGATATCCTGTCAAAAGCCTTCTCCTGGTCCAGGCTGATGAGGCAGGTGTCCTCCCTCCTGTCCCGTACGTAGGCGATCGTATCCCTGAGTAGCGCAAGACTATCAGAGATCTTCCTGCCGGGTACAGTACAGGTCTGATCGGGGTGAATCACCAACTCCAGAGCAGACTTGACTCGACTGGCTATGACTTTGGACAGAATCTTTTAATCAACATTAAGCAGTGAGATGGGCCGCCAATTTCTGATTTCTGCCCTCTCCCCCTTCTGCTTGTAAATGAGGGTGATGATGCCTTTTCTCATGGATTCTGACATGCTGCCGGCCAGGAGCATACTCTCGTATACTTCCAGCAGGTCTGGGCTGACCCAGTCCCACAGGGCCGAGTACAACTCGACCGGGAAGCCGTCGCTCCCGGGACTTTTACACGTCTCGAAAGACTCGACGGCCTTTGTCAGCTCGTCCAGAGTTAGCGGCTTGTCCAGTCCCTCCCTCCTGCTGTCATCTAAGACCTCTGTGATAGATGACAGGAAGGACTGGGTGGCTCTGCTGTCTGTGGGCTTCGCTTCATACAGCCCAGCATAAAAGGATTTGCTGATCCTGAGTATGTCGGGCTGCGAAGACGTTACCGAGCCATCTTCTTCCTTCAGGCTGCTGATAACAGAGCTCTCTCTGTGTACCTTTTGGAAGAAGTAACGCGAGCACGTCTCATCCTGCTCGATGGAGCGGACTCTGGACCGGAAGATGATCTTGGAGGCCTCCTTGAGCCTGCTGGCTCTTCACCTCTTGGAGGTCCTCCTTGACGATTGACTGCAACTGGAGTAGATTTTGCATAATTTTCTGGAGTCGGGACAGTTCCCTCTGTCTCTCTCTCGCCTTCTGAACACATTTGTGGATGAAGAACCTCTTGATGTTCTCCTTAATCGCTTCCCACCAGTGGACTGGAGACTCAAAGAGGGGTTTCACGGTCCTTCAACCATTGTAATCCCTTTTGAGTTCCTCAACGTTCTCTGGGGTCAGCAGTGTCGCATTGAGCTTCCACGTCCCTCTGCCAACCCGCTGGTCGTCCTGTAAGTGACAGTCGGCCAGTAAGAGGCAGTGGTCAGAGAAGAACACCGGCTTGACGTCGGTGGATCCGACCGTGACAGCACGGTACACAAACAGGAAGTCAATCCTGGAACGGGCAGACCCGTTCGATCTTGACCATGTGTATCTGCGCTGCGCTCCGTCTGCAGGTTTGCTGAAGACGTCGTGCAGTTTGGCATCCTTAACTGTTTCTATTAGGAATCTGGACGTCGCGTCCAGTTTGCTGTCGTCACTGCCGGATCGTCCAGCCGCATCGATGATGCAGTTGAAGTCACCGCCTAGGATGACCGGCCTGGACGTCGCCAGCAGCAGTGGGAGCTGCTGGAAGACGGTCAGCCGCTCGCTGCGTTGTCCCGGGGCATACACGTTGATCAACCGGAGCGGAGCGTTGTTGTACATCACGTCTGCTACGAGGAGGCGGCCGCCCACCACCTCCTTAACTTCGGAGATGGTGAAGTTACCTCCCAGCAGCAGAATACCCAGGCCGGAGGAACGGCAGTCATTACCCCCCGACCAGATCGATGGCCAGTGGGACCACCATCGCGACCACTGCCTGTAGGTGCTGAGGTGTGGTATTCCACACTCCTGCAGAAACAGTATGTCAGCTTTGACCTTGGCAAGGTAATCCAAGGTTGAAACACATCGCGTAGTAGATTTAATGCTACGCACATTAATGGAAGCAATTCTTATACCCATTTCTTACTAAAAATTAGTTGTTGCTTCCCATACCATTTGTCCTCGCTAGTCCCAGTCCTTCCCCTTCGGGATGTTCCTGCATACCCATCGTGTGCGCAAGCAGTTTCACGTTGGTTGGGCTCAGAAACCCCTCCTGATTTTTCATGCAGTGTTTGTGCCGCTCGGGTGACATCGGGGGGCTCTTGTAGGCAGAGAAGATTGGGTTGTCCTCAGCTGCTTCCATCTGTTCCTCCTCGAAAACATCACAGCTCCCGGTCTCCCGGAGCTCAGGTGCGCCAGACGTGTCTTTGCTCCCGGTGTCCCGGAGCTGAGATGCGTTCGCCACGTCGTTACGTGTGGGGAATTGGGGTTGGGGCACGCCGGGCCCATCACAGCTTCCAGTGCCCGGGGGCTGGGATGCTTTATCATCCATCTCGGAGTTCTGCCGCCTCTTTTGAAAGGGCTGTCGTTCCAGCATTTCCCCGCCCAGTGAAGAGGAGTTGTTGCAGTCTGATTCAGAAGAGAGCCTCCTCTTGCCACTGGTTTGGGTACTGGCTTTGGGATGTTTTTTCTTTGTGGTTTTCCTCTGGACCACTTGCCACTGACCTGTTTGTCCATCTGCTGCCTCCTCCTCCATTGATTCTGTCTGTGTAGGAGGGGTTTCCGGGCGCTGGGTAGGCGCCTCCCCTTCCTTCTCAGGTTGAAGTGCCTCACTGCGGAGAAGGTTGCTGGTCTCCTTTCGAACAGCGGACGCCTTCGTCGAACCTTCGCCCGGCCATTCCTTGGACCTTGCCGCCTGAGCATAGCTGAGACAACGTTTGGGGCAGGTCTTGTAGAGATGGCCTGCCGCACCGCACAAGTTGCAACGCTTAGTCTGCTTACAGTCTTTGCTCTGATGGCCTTCCTCCTTGCAGTTCTTGCAAACAACCGTGCTGCAGTTGGCTGCCATGTGAACAGATTTGCCACAGGTGCGGCAAACTCTGAGCTGCCCAGCGTAGACCAAGAAGCCTCGACTTCCCCCGATAGCGAAGCTGGAGGGAGGGTGGATGATGGCTCCACTGGGATCTACCTTCAAGGTCACCTTGACCTGCCACTTGCTGGTCCAGATCCCAAAGGGGTCCTTGACATCAGTGCTGCTGCCGGCCACCTCGACGTACCTGGCGAGAAATGTGAGTACATCCACCACCGGAACATGGGGGTTGTAGAGGTGAATCGTCACCACCCGGTCCCGTTGAGATGGAAGCGTGAAGAGCGGCTCCGCTGTGAGGATCGACAGTGGCGCCCGGTCCCCTTTCTCCTTGAAGGCCTTCAGGAACTTGATGCATCCCGCCACGTTCCGGAACGTCACATCGAAGTATCCACTGCTGGGGAAATCCTGCAGGCAGAAGACGTCCGTCGCTTGAAATCCGCAGCAATCGAAGAGAATTTTCTTGATGAAGAAGGTGCGATCGACCGGTGCATCTCCTTCCTTGTCCTTCACGACCACCCGAACGGTGTTGCGCACTCCCTGGCCCGAAGCTCGAAAATTGGTTATAGCCATTTATCCAAAGCTTCCCCAGGATCAAAAGGCAATTATCATGGTCTCTTCTCAATCAAATAAGCACTGATAAGAACAGATACTGCACTTGACCTTAGCAAAAATACATTACAAAACAGTTTCAAACAGCACCAAGTCAAAAATTACAAACAGTGCAAAGGAGGTCCGTTTGCTTCAATACAATCATGAGTTGCCTCACAATCCTTCCGTTTCACATTTGTCGTGCTAGATACATTTTTACATTTTACAGCAGACAAAATTTTCCCGATACAGTTAGAGGGGTTTCCCATGGATCAAGCTCCTCAGTTCAGCTTGGTGGGGGGACCTTACACAGTGGTCTTTCCCCATTGAGCCTTTGCTGTGGCTGCCGCAGGCTTTAGTGCGTCCCTCAGCACGTAGTCCTGGACCTTGGAATGAGCCAGTCTGCAACTTTCGGTCGTGGACAACTCTTTGCGCTGGAAGACCAGCAAGTTTCGGGCAGACCAAAGGGCGTCTTTCACCAAATTGATAGTCCTCCAGCAGCAGTTGATGTTTGTCTTGGTGTGCGTCCCTGCGAACAGCCCGGAGAGCACAGACTCCTGTGTTACAGAGCTGCTTGGCATGAATCTCGACAAAAACCACTGCATCTCTTTTGGCAGCATCTGTGGAGAGAGAAGCAGAGTTAACATTTCAGGTCAATGACCCTTCTTCAGAACTGATCCCCCATCATAGTAAATAGTTCAGAATTAGATTCAGAACCTTATATGGAACAGTCTCTTTGCATCCCTTGTTGGAGGCTCAAATCTCTCTGCACCAGCCAGCTAGCCATGTGACTAAAACATTTGTGTGTTGGAAGACCACTGCTGGATCCCCCATTAGTTCAACATTGTCTGTTACCATGGAAATATATTTCCAGTAAGAGATTGCAATTTTTAAACTTTTAATGTTCAAATGACAAAATAATGTGTGCCGCATTCTTGGCAGGTGGGGGATTTGCCTGACAATATTAAATTTTGCTCTATTCAATACAGCTGTGATGACCTTTGACCTTTTCTGCCTTTTATAAACAGTATTTGAAGGGTCTCGGTAACAATGTTCAGTGTTGATGAGAGTGGGGTCTGGGTGAGCAGCTGCTGAGTGTGACAGGGTCAGGACTGTAAGCAGGAAGTTCTCTGACAGTCTCTCTCTCTCTGTGATGGGTTGAGTTGATTGACAACTGGCAGCTGTTGGCATTTCGATAAATGAAGTTCCCTCCAACCATTTTTTTTGACTGACAGTGTAGTATAAGGATGTAAAGGACTAATTACTATGATGGGGGAATCAACCCCTCCCACTGTCAGAGTGATGATGTGACATGAGATGAGGTTTGGGAGAAGAGAGAGCAGCACCAAGGATGCCAGCTTAGGAGGCTTGAAGAGTGTGTATATAGTAGTGTGTAAATTAGAAAAGAGTTCTTAGTTCTTTCAGCAAAACATATCGAGAAACTCACAATTTTATTATTCAGGAGTCAGAACACAGATATTAACTCTGAGTGGCAGTTCTAGTTTCATTTACCAAAAAGAAATAGAGAATAATATTGCTCACTGATTGAAATCCCCCAGTGAGGAGACAGTTAAACAGGTGATCTGTTGGGGTCTCCTTCGATCCAAGGTTTCGACAGCATTTAATCTCCCTTTTTGGTGAAATTCTCTGTTATTTGCAACTTTTTTTATCCAGCTTTGATGGGCGAGTGAAAAAGCTGAAAAAAGTGAACAGTTCCATCCTTTCTTTTCTTCCTTCTTACAGTTTCTCTTTTCTGTCCCAGATCAATATAATGATGAGAATCCCAAATTAATCTGCTGTTTCTGGTGCTTTATCCATTCCAATCAAAATTCAACATTCCAATCAAATCTATCTGTTATTCCACAGTGTCTCTCCATGTGTTTTATTCTGTTGTATTCTCTCACAGTCTGTTTGATGATCAATGTTGCATCTCACTCTGTGTTCTGGTGAAGATCAGAAGCAGTGATATCTGTTTTCACTACACGCCAAGTCTTCCTGAGGCTGTGCCTCGCTGATCATGTGGAGTTAGGAACATAGCAACATAGGAGCAGGAGTCGGCCATTCAGCCCATTGAGCCTGCCCCGCCATTTAATGTAATCATGGCTGATCATCCACTTCAATATACTTTTCCCCACACTTTCCTCATATTCCCTTATGTCATTTGTATTTAGAAATCTGTCACTCTCTGCTTTAAACATACTTAATGACTGAGCTTCCACAGCCCTCTGGCATAGAGAATTCCAAAGATTCACAATCTCTGAGTAAAGAAATTTCTCCTCACCTCTATCCAGTGTGGCTTCCCCCTTATTTTGAAATGGTGTCACATGGATCTAGACTCCCCAACCAGGGGAAACATCTTGGCTGCATCCACCCTGTCTATCCTTTAAGTATTTTGTTGGTTTCAATGAGATCACTTCTCATTCTATGAAACTCTAGAGAATACAGCCCCAGTCTCTCTTCCTCGGATAGATCCACTAAGCTGGGAACAAGTCTGATGAACCTTCGTTGAACTCCTTCTATGGCAATAATATTCTTCCTGAGGTAAGGGAAGCAAGTGCAGTCTAACCACGGTTCCATTAAACTGAAGAAAGAATTCACTGCTCCTGTGCTCAAATCCTCTTGCGATAAACGCTAACAAACTATTAGCCTTCTTAATTGCATGCTAGATTTCAGTGACTTATTGAAAAGGACATCCAGGTCACCCTTATATTCTATACCTCAGCTAATAAAAGGAAAGGATTCCATAAACCTGCTGATCCACCTTATTGACCTGTCCTGCTACCTTCAGGGATCTGTGGACATTCACTCCAATGTCCCTCAATTACTCCACACCGTTCAGTGTCCTCCCATTAATCATGTATTCCTTTTCTTTCTTTAACCTTTTAAGTGTCCAATTTGAATTCAACTTGCCACTTTTCTGCCCACCTGACCAGTCTCGACCAGTCTATTGATATCTTCTTGCAGTAAACAGTTATTCTCCTCACTATCAACCAAGCGGCCAATTTTCATGTCATCTGCAAACTTCTTGATTATGTCCAAGGGTCACTGACCAGAAACATTAAATCTGTTTCTCTCTCCACAGATGCCACCAGACCTGCTGAGCATTTCCAGCATTTCTGGTTTTTATTTCAGATTTCCAGCATCCGCAGTATTTTGTTTTTATGTAAATTTTTCTCTCTCTTGGCTCTTCACCGCTGCTCGCAAATGCCTCAAGTTCAGTGAAAAAAAAGACGATGTGCTGTGGGACACATTAAAGCTTGGGGAAGCCACCATGGCGTCTCAATGGGAAAGGCTACAGTCTCAGGTCATAGTACAGTGAGGGGCTGGAACCCGTGTAAAACCCCTCAGGCTGTTTGCACCAGAGAATGTTTGATGTGTAATGTAAATACTGTAAATATAATCTGTGCAGGCAGGGATAGTGAGATACCTCATGTACATTATTGAATGAAACTGATCAGTATTGTACATTATGTAATATTAAATTTGAACTGCTTTGCAATGTAATTGCACAAATTTTATCTTGTCACACCCAGCTTCGCTCTGTATTCGTTCCTTTTACAGAGTGGAAGCTGATATTTGTCCCGTTTTAAATTGCTGAACCGGACCTTCCTCCCGCCGCTTCCAGTTAACAGATTGACAAATGAAAATCATTCCTAAAATAGCACCAGGATTTTATGATGGAAAATACAGTAAAACAGAACATAAAATGAGAGATCATAAAATTGTTGCCTGAAAATTGAAATTTTCCATCACTTCAATTCCTTCCTGCTCTGGAATTGCCGGGCTTTTTCCAATTGGAAAATTTCAGCCAATGAGAACTTCTATTTAATTTATGTGACACTCCGATTGGTTAAGAATTGGATTGAGAAGAGGATGACCAATCAGAGACAGAGTCAAACTGCGGGGATTCCAGGCCCCCAGTAACTGAGCTGAAACTGTTCAGATTGACAAACCCTGGCAGCAGCTTCACACATTGGACACTTCACACTTCACAAGGGCTGGTGTGAGAGAAGCTTCAGATCCTGTCATTACTCTCTGACTCATTATTCATCTAGAACCAAACAATTAGGAAATGTGAAGCAGTGAAGAGACTTTTCACTCTCACTGCAGAATGTGTCATCTGGGGAAATAAGGAACTATTACATTCGGAGATTCCAGGTACATTCCTCCCTGAACAAATCCATTCCTAACATTCCCGATCACAGCCTATCCCAGCTCCTGTTGTCACCCGACTCCATCTGAATTGGAGAAACTCAGGTGTTGGGGTTTGAGTTGTGAGGTGGGGTTTCTCCGCCAGTGTTACTGTCTCACAAACTCACCCCCTGAATTTGTGAACTGAGACTGCACCGAACACATCTCCAGTTAGAGTGAGGGCCGGACATCCTTCTGTTTTATTACAGAGAGTGGGGAAAGGGCTGGGTGGAGGGGATGTCAGGGAGTCACCAGGGATCCTGGATTTACTCCAAATCATTTCCATGTGGAATCTGCAGACGGGGCCGGGACAGGGATCATTTGATCAGGGGATCAGCTCTTTCCTGAGAGATGTGGGTGGCTCTGAGAAGAGCCTTTGTGTTCAGATGTTTACAAGTTTCCCGCGCTCTTTCACTTCTTTCCAGACCCTGCTTTCTGAGCCTTCGCTGCTTTCGGCTTGACCTTGCTCTTCCATGTCTGCACTTTCTTCAGCGCCTTTCCACCCACCGCATTCTTGCCTTTTTTGACCTTCTTCGCAGGAGACGTTTTCTGAAGCGTTGCTTTCTTCACCGCCTTATTTGGCATTGCCGCCGCCTGGCTGCTCGTTTTCTTGGCTGTTACTTTCTTTGTTATCACTTTCTTGTCTGCTGGTTTCTTCACTAAAGATTTCTTGTCTGCTGGTTTCTTCACTAAAGATTTCTTGTCTGCTGGTTTCTTCACCTTCTTTCCCACTTTTTCCTGGGTTTTCCTTCTTGCTGATTTTGAAGGAGGCGGAGGCTCCCTGTCCCTTGCTCTGCACCAGGGAGCCATTGTTCACATTCCTCTTGATACTTTTCGTGATCTGGGTCTTGAGCTTCTCCTGAGCGGTGGCAGACCTGCAAGGAATCAACTACCAGCTAGCGTATAAAGCGAGACCAAGGCTCAGGGCCTTCAGTTACCTGGAGGGGAGTCGGAGAGGCAGCGGATCCTGTGAGGAACCACAATCCAGGAAGGATGAGAAGGTCATTGTCAGGGTACAGAGGAGATTAAGTTAAAGATTTACCAGTTTATAAGCAAGTGCAGAGCCAAGGAACGGTGCTGAGGCAGATCAAATAAGAGGAAGCTGTGATCAGTTGGAAGGCAAGAGTGATTAAATGACAGAAGAGATGATGGTGCAAGGCAAAAGTCAGGGAAAGAATAAGTAACATTTTGTAAGCACAGATAGCAGGAGTGGGGTTTGAACCCACACAGACACTAAGTCCAACGCCTTAACCACTCGGCCATCCTGGTACGTTAACCCACCACTGAAAATGAAATTTAATGTGATCCGGGTGCCATTTGGCCTTTTACAATATAAAGTTATGAAACCTCTCCCATGCTAAATTGGACCCTTCATTATTTATGAACCTCAATCGGATCACCCCTCAGTCTAGGTTTCTCGAAAGTGTAGGGTCCCAACTCTTTTAGTCTAACTTGATAACCAAGATGTCTTATCCTGGGAATTCGTCGAATGTCTCTCCCCTGTACCCTTTCCAAAGCCTCAATATCACCCATCATGTGAGGAGACCAAGACTGGAGACAATATTCCAAGTGAGTACTGACCAATGTTTCATAAAAGGACAAATTCGGGACATCTCAGATACTGAAGGAGTCCGTGTCCAGAAGCAGCAAGACCTGGACAACATTCAGACTTGGGCTGCTAAGTGGCAAGTAACATTCACACCACATAAGTACCAGGCAATGACCATCTCCAACAAGAGAGCATGTAACCATTTCCCTTTGACGTTCAACAGCATTACCATCGCTAAATCCCCCCACCATCAACATCCTGGGGGTTCCCATTGACAGAAGCTGAACTGGACCATTCATGTAAATACACTGGCTACAAGGGTAAATCAGATAGTGGGAATTCTGTGATGAGTAACTCAGCTCAAGGCACTAGGTGAAATGCTCATTAGGAGAGCTGGAAAAATGGACTGGTCAGTTGTGCAGAAAAGTGGCAAATGGAATTCAACTTGGAGAAATGTGAGGTGATGCCTTTGGTGAGGTCAAACACAGCAAAGGAATACACAATTAATGGGAGAATACTGAGAGGTGTAGAGGAAGTGAGGGACCTTGAAGTGAATGTCCACAAATCCCTGAAAGTAGCAGGATAGGTTGATAAGTTGGTTAAGAAGGCTTATGGAATCCTTTCCTTTATTAGCCGATGTATAGAATATAAGAGCAGGGAGGTTATGCTGGAACTGTATCAATCATTAGTTAGGCCACAACTTCAGTTCTGTGTGCAGTTCTGGTCACCTCATTACACAAAGGATGTAATTGCACGAGAGAGGTTACAGAGGAGATTTACGAGGATGTTGTTCGGACTGGAAACATGCAGCTATGAGGAAAGATTGGATAGACTGGGGTTGTTCTCCTTGGAATAGAAGAGGCTGAGGGGAGATTTGATTGAAATGTACAAAATTGTGAGGGGTCTGGATAGAATGGATGGGAAGGGTCTATTTACCTTAGTAGGGAGGTCAGTGACTAGGGGGCATAGATTTAAAGTGATGTGTTGAACAATTAGAGGAGAGATGAGGAAAGATTTATTCACCCAGAGGGCTGTGGGAGTCTGGAACTCACTGCCTGGAAGGGTAGCTGAGGCAAAAACCCTCAACTCATTTAAAAGGAGTCTGGATGTGCACCTCAAGTACCTGAACCTGCAGGGCTACGGTCCAAATGCTGGACAATGGGATTCAGCTGGGTGGCTCGTTTTTTGGCCTGCCTGTGCTGTAAACTTTCTATGTTCTATGATTCTATGCAGACACAATGGGCCGAATGGCCTCCTTCTGCACTGCAATAATTTTGTGATTTTTGACTCTCCAAAACTTGTCAACCATCTACAAGGCACAAACCAGGATGAGTGCAGCACCAACAATACTCGAGGAACTCGACACTGTTCAGGACAAAGCAGCCACCTTGATTGTCACCCCATTCACCACCTTAAACATTCACTCCCTTCACCACTGACGCACAGTGGCAGTAGTGTGTACCATCCACCAGATGCACTGCTGCAACTCACCAAGGCTCCGCAGACAGCACCTTCCAAACATAAGACCTCCAGCACCTTGAAGGACAAGGGCTGCAGATGCATGGAAACACCACCATGTGCAAGCTCCCCTCCAAGTCACACACCATCTGATCTGCAAATATATCGCTGTTCATTCACTGATGTTGGGTCAAAATCCTGGATCTCCCTTCCTAACAGCACTGTGTGTGTACCTACACCATTTGGAGTGCAGCAATTCAAGAAGGGAGCTCACCGCCACCTTGTCAAGGACAATTAGTGATGGGTAACAAATTCTGGCCTTGCCAGTGTCACTCACATCCCATGAAAGAATATGCCTCATTTTATGCTCAATTGTCCTCTGAATGCAGCACAACCCTCTATTTGCTCCAACTGTCACTTCACAACATTGCTGCTGTACCTTTAGAGATCTGTGCACTAGAACATCCAGATCTCTGCTCCAAATTATTTTCTTTTTTCTACCTACTTTAATGTTTTTCCCTGAAGGGTGTATGAATGTTGAGCATTCACCCTGTCCACATGAATAACACTGCACTTACCCAAATTAAACATCATTTACCAGTCATGAGCCCAATCTCCCAACACATTAAGATCAGCCTGAAACAGTTGACTATCGTTTACAGTCGGAACACTCGCACAGATCTTCAAATCATCTGTAAATCTACAGATTGTGCCCCCTCCACCTCCATCCAGATCATTAATAAAAATAGTAAAGAGCAACAGACCCAACACCGATTCCTGTGGGACAACACTGGTAACTGGTTTCCAAACAGATCCAGATCCATCTGTAACTACTTTCTGCCTCCGTCCTGCCAGTCAGTTCCCAATCCAGATCAATATATTACCACTGATACCAGGGACTTTAATCTTATCGAGAAGCCTCTTGTGTGGAACCTTATCAAAATCTTTTGGATGAGATCAGCTAATTGAACACAGGCCGAGGATTAGGCCTAGGCCCGTCCTGCTCTGTGTGTGGGTCGCAGGACGACACAAGGTGAGATCAGCTCACTGAGCACAGGCCCTTCCTGCTCTATATGGTGCTCAGTACCTCACCAAATGAGAATAACTAACACACCACAGGCCATGGAGCCTCGGCCCATCCTTCCCTGATTGCGGTTCAGTGCCAACCAGGTCAGATCAGCTAATTCAGCATAGGCTGGGGATGGAACCTGGACCTTTCCTGCTCTGGGGACTCCGTACCATACCAGGTGCGATGAAGTAAAATACCACAGGCCGGGGATGGAGACTGAGATTTCCCTGTTCTGTGTGGGGCTCTGTACAACAACGTGTGAGGAGAATTATCATCCCTCAGGCTGAGGAAGGAGCCTGGGCCCATTCTGTTCTGTGTGGCTCCTACCACACTGAGTGGGATCAGTTAACTCAACACAGGCCATGAATACAACCAGGCCCTTTCCTGCTCCGTGTGGCTCAGTATCACACCAGGTGGCATCAGCTAACACAGCACAAGCTGGGGCTGGAGCCTGGGCCCACCCTGCTCTGTGGGCTCAGTAACAACCAGTAAGATGAACTTTTTTCAAAAGACTTCAGTGTATTTATCTCTGTCCAACACTCTGAGGCAGCTTTCTGTGTTTATAAAGAGTGTAATTTATTGACTGGTCTCTTGGATCAAACAGGGTAACAGACAGAGGTCTGTGTGCAGAGGGTTTGGGGGTGAGCTCTGATTCCTAACCCTTTCTGGATTGTGAAGAATAAAGAATGAATGAGAGAGAGAGAATGTGGGAGATGGGATGATGGAAGAATTTGTCCGTGAACCTGATTAAATGTGGCTCAAACGCAAGATAATATTAAGGTATCAAGAGCAGAACATTAACATAATCTGAGTTCCGCGATCTGGTCGGGTCCCATTCCTCTGAAGTGAGGAATGAACGGGTGGGGAAATTCCGCCTGGAGTTATATTTGTCTCCAATGAAGATGAGTTCACAGTGAGGATGGAATAGCTCAGTTGGGAGAACACTAGATTGAAGAACCAGGATACAATCCCTGGTTTCATCAGTTTTAATTTGGTGTCTCCATCAGTTTAAGTAGAGAGAATCAGAGGGGAGATTTTCCACTCTTGACCCCATGGGCTGAATTTTAAACTAATGGTGCGGCTCTCGGCAGAGACACCGGAAGCGGGTGTCATCACCACACGAGTGAAATGTGGCCGGCCGACCACGATCACGGAGCAGCCGACCAATTAATGAAGGGGAGGCGTGGGGCCCATGTAAACAAGGACCAGAGGCAGGGAACGAGGCACTGATGGCACCGGCATCTGACACAACGGCAGGTGCTGGCACCATATTTAAAGGGCTGCCAGACCTGCATTCACTGCTGCCTGGTTTAAAGGAGTGTCTTCCTGAGAGCCCTCTGCTGTCCCAGGACCCGTTCTGCTGCCTCTGATGTCCCAAGACCCGTTCTGCTGCCTCTGCTGCTCCAGGACCCATTCTGCTGTCCCAAGACCCGTTCTGCTGCCTCTGATGCCCCAGGACCCGTTCTGCTGCCCCAGGACCCGTTCTGCTGCCTCTGCTGCTCCAGGACCCGTTCTGCTGTCCCAGGACCCGTTCTGCTACCTCTGCTGCCCCAGGACCAGTTCTGCTGCATCTGCTGCCCAGGACCCGTTCTGCTGTCACTGATGCCCCAGGACCCGTTCTGCTGTCACTGATGCCACAGGACCCGTTCTACTGTCACTGATGCCCCAGGACCCGTTCTGCTGTTTCTGCTGCCTGATAGGTAAGGAGCTGAATGCGAGCCTGCAGTGACCATGGTCCAATGGTTTGGCGATGCCTTCCTGCAGGTTCGCCTCCAGGTGACAACAGATAGGTGGAAGATCCTCTTCCCCAGGGATGGGAGGTGGAGACCTGTCCGCCTGACCAAGCAAAGCTGCTTTGAGATTGTAGGTGAAGTCAGCAGCCGTGCGGTCACCCCCAAGACATGGATCCAGTGCACGAAGTGGGTCAATGACCGGATCCGGGCTGCTCAGGTGCAAACACAAAACACTTTGGACCCTTTGGACATTGCGCATGGCAGAGTGAGAGGGAGTGTTTGGTGGAAAGGGAGTGACCACCCAGTCATGTGTATTGGGGAAGGGCAGCAGGACATGCTGCCTGAGGCTTGGCTGCATCTCGGTGGGAGGTGCACGTCAGTCATTGTATAAACTCACACAGTCCCTCGAGAGGGGCCACATGCAGGAGGAATATGTGTGTCCACATCATGGACTGCTGGACTATCACCATCAGAGATATTGGGTTTGTCCTCGCTGGGAGACTAACTTTGTTGATCATAGTGGCTGCAGGAGAAGACAGCCCACAATCGGAAAGAGCGTGTCAAGACTGGCAGTGGATGCCTTATCTCCATGTCCTCATCCCGATGGAGGAGGAGGCCATGGAACAGGCCGGGCAGCAAAGCAGCTGCTCCATAGCTGATGGAGAGACAGGGACACCTACCTAAGAGAGTGAGTGAACATCTCCTGGGGCACAAGGGAGCATCCGCTGCAAAGGAGCCACACTGTTCATCTGTTCACCACTGCATCAATGGAGCTGCACTGTAGGGGTGGTTGGAATGTCACGATATGAAGACGCTAACCCTTCAATGTCCCTGTTTACACATGCAGGCGAGGATGAACGACAAGAGCGAAGAGCTGGAGAGACTGGGGGACAGCCAGACACCTCTGAGGAGGAGGAGGGAGCCTCAGAGGGTGCACCGTCACCTCATTCCCCTGCATTCTCCACCAGCACAGAAACCCTCACTCGGTGGGTATCCACTCGCTGTTAGATTTGGGCACACAAGCTGGTGAGCACGTCACAGACAGGCCCGGGCAGCTGACGGAGGCAGTGACAGCCGAGGCCACTGGCAGTTGGAAGTCTGTGGGAGGCCAGGCCCATGCTGAGTCCCAGGCTGATGACGTGCCTCTGGTGTCACCAGCAACACGGGAAATGCTGCAGCTGCAGCAAGAGGTCAGGCAACATCTGGCAGAGTTGCCGGAGGTTATGTGTACCCAAGCTCGTATGATGGAGGAGTCCATCCAGGCCTTGCATGCTGTACTGTCTCCGATGGGGGTGTGTCTGGCTTCCTTCCTTGAGAGATTGGTGACTCTGATGGAGAGCCAAATCCAGCCGACCAATCAGTGGCCGCCGGAGATGTGCGCAGACTTGCACTCCATCGCTTTGTCCATGAGATCCATCAAGCGGTGACAAGGTGAGAGGGGGGACGAGGCACCTGAACTCTTCACCATGTCCACGTCCCTCTCAGGTCAGCAGGGAGGTACAAGTGTGTCTTATAAGGGGGAGGAGCAGCTGGCTGCTACATCTGGGGTCTCCTCTCAGGGTGCTCCTGGTGTGGACAGTAGCTCCAAAGCCCCTCTGCCAGTGACACAAGTGATGCCAGTGCCTGCCTCCATCACCCTCGATGACAGAGGGGCTCCCTGTACCTGTGCAGGTGGTCCTCAGTGTGCCGGGGCCCTCCAGGCCTCAGGCAGCAAGAGGACGGCCACCAATGTCATCCCAAGCCATGGGGCAGCAAGGTCAGCAGCCTGTCTCCTTCTCAGCTGACAGAGCAGGGGGAGCACCACGTAGGAGCATGCGGAAAAGATTTCAGAAGAGCACCAAGATTCACTTTGGGTTCATGGTGAATGTGCATTCCAGATGAATAGGGTTGCGTTTGGTGTCACACGGAAGAAAGAAATGATGTTCTCTCACTATGTCTCCTTCTTATTGTTGATGCCCTTTGGGACTTCATTTAAACCCTTCCTCCCAAGGGGCTGGAAGTGAGGGACCAAGCCCTGAGTTCACAAAGCTTCGGCCTTGTCACTGTGCGATGTGTACCTGGACGCTGCAGTGCAGAAGGAAGGAGTTGACAACAGGGCTGCTTAAAGCTAAGACTTTTTTGCTGTGGTTCCAGAAGGTGGTAAGGCTCAAAGGAAACTTGAATGTATAAGGGTGTCTCATGTCTCCCTTGTGTGTATCTCATGGCCCCTTTCTTGCTGTTCCCGAGGTTCTTCATCTGGCACTGCTTGGACAGCATCCTCCTCCACATCCTCATCATCAGAGGAGACATCACACTCCACGATATCCTCACGAGTCAACACCTCACCCCTCTGTCATGCCAGATTGTGCTGTGCACAGCAAACCACCAAGATATGCGAGACTCTCGCCGGGACATACTGAAGGGCTCCACTGGATCGATCTAGGCACCTGAATCTCATCTTCAGGAGACCAATGGCCTCCTTGATGGTCGCTCGGGTTGACCCGCAGCAGGTGTTGTAGCTCTCCTCTGCATCCATGCGTGGGTTCCTCACAGACGTCAGTACTCATGTCCTCAGTGGGTAGCCCTTGTCTCCAAGGATCCATCTCTGAAAGCAGATGGGGCCGCGGAAAGGGTCTGGCACCTGGGAGTGCCTTGGTATGCAGGCATTGTGGCTACTTCCCGGGATTTGTGCACACACCTGTAGGATCCATTTGTGATGGTCACAGACCAGTTACACACAGAGCAAGTGGAAGCCCTTCCTGTTGAAGGTTGCTGGCTGGTCTGCAGGAGCCTTGATGGTCACTTGGGTGCAGTCAATGACACCCTACACCTGGGGAAATCCAGTGATGGCCCTGAATCCTGTAGTCCTCTCAGCTTGACTGTTTGGATCGATGTGCACATAGCCACCGGCCCTCCTGAACAGGACATTGATGGCCTCCTTGATGCACTGATTCACCACAGACTGTGAGATTCCACACATATCTCCAGTGGATCCCCACAATGATCTGCTGGTGTAGAAGTTCAGTGGCACGGTGACTTTCAGTGACACTGGCATCAGGTGCCCACCAAGTCCCATGGGACACAGCTGCATCATGGCAGAGAGATCAGTGACGACATCCGTGGAGAGGTGCCGTCTGTGGAGACACTGTCACTCGGACATCTGCAGGTAGCTGAACCTCGGCTGACGCGTTCCTCTGCCTCCTTCTCCAGCCTCCTGTTCGAGGCTGGCCCTCCTGTGGGCCCCCAAGCTGCTGTGGTGTCCCTGCTGGTGCCTGGGCCTCCCTCTCTACTCCTCCTCCTCTTCAATGGGAGCCTCGAATCCAGGGTGAATGAGGCCCATGAGAGGTTGCCCCTCCCTGAGTGCAAGGCCTTCACAGTAAACAACACCCAGTCACAGTTACCTCACTTGTCACCCTCAATGAGGTGGCACTGCCCCAATTGCACCCTGGTGTTGCTCGCCCTGCAGAGCTGGCACATGAGCCCCCACTCCTGACAGTGTTTCCCGATGCCCTTTCCCCCTCCACCCTTGCTGCCAAGTTACGCTGCCTCACCCGATAGCTTCCCAGTGAAGACAACACTCAGCTCCCACCTCCCAGTCACCTCCTTTAACCAGGCGAGGCTCTGAAGCCCCGTGGTTCCCGTGTGCTATTAGTTCAATTGGACCCAGTGAATAAAATTGCTGACAATTGGACTCATAAATACTTTAAATGCCTTCTTGCCGAGTGGATGTGCGAAGCCTGCCCTCCATGTAAGCCGCCGACAGAAAAATCCGGTCCGACGTCTTCCATCCCTATTTTATACACCCTCCTCCCCCTCCCCAGCCTCCATTCCCGTCTCCAACGGTCCCTTAAAATTCTGGCCCATGTCTCGAAGACTAATGGGAGTGAAACTACATCTGCTCCTTCGCCTAAACAGGGAGAGCTGCTCTCTCTGTGTTTAAAGTGAATGAATTTGGTCTTTACCTTGTCTTCATGGGACGTTCACTGTCTGGAAATGTCTGTTTGAAAATGTTTTCCTGGTATATTAATGCAGCAGAGGAGCAGATGTGAGGTGCTGTTCAACAGAGAAGTTTGGAAGTGGGTGAAGGGGTGGAGTGACGGTGTGAGTGAGAGGCGCAGTGAGCGCCATTCTCAATAAAGTGTCAGGAATAAAGGTCAGAGGAACAGACCAGGCAGGAAACACAGAAAGAGCGAGGAGAAGCTGGTGTGAAAAACAGAGATTAAACAACAGGCTTGTTCAGTTGGAACAAAAACAAGAAATGCTGGAATCACTCAGCAGGTCCGGCAGCATCTGCGGAAAGAGAAGCAGAGTCAACGCTTCGGGTCAGTGACCCTTCCTCGGCTGGTTTCGGAACTCCTAAGGTAAGGGGAACAAAACTTCACACAGTATTCTAAAGTGCAGACCAACCAAGGTTATATACAATTGAAGCAAGACTTCACTACTCCTGCACTCAAATCCTCTTGTGATAGAGGCTAACATATCATTAGCCTTCCGAATTGCTTGCTGCACCTGCATGTGAGCTTTCAGTCACTTATAGACAAGGACACCCAGGCCCCTTTGTACATTCACACTCTTACCATTTAACAAATAATCTGCACATCTGTTTCTCCTACCAAAGTGGATAACCTCACGTTTTTACACAATATATTTCATGTGCCACTTTCTTGTCCACTCACTAAGTCTGTCCAAATTCCCTTGAAGCCGCTTTGCATCTTCCTCACGACTCACATTCCCACCTAGTTTTGTGTCATCTGCAAACTTGGAAATACTACATTTGGTCCCCACATCCAAATCATGTGAACAGCTGGGTCACAGTGTGGTGGTGAACAGTTGTATTTCTGTCTGGAGGAAGGTTTACAGTGGGTTCCCCATGGTTCCTCATAACTTCAGTTGTGTGCAGAGACTGGAAAAGCTGGGGTTGTGCTCCTTGGAGCAGAGTAAGTTCAGAACTTTGACAGAGTTAGAATCAAGGAATCAAATGGTTACAGTACAGAAGGAGACCATTCAGTCCATCATGTCCATGACAGCTCTTTGCAAGAGCAGATCAGCTAATTCCACTCCTCTGCCCTTTCATTGTAGCCCTGCAAATTTTCTCTATTCAGGTGTTTATCCAATTCCCTTTTGAAAGCCACGATTGAATCTGCCTCCAGCACACTCTCAGGCAGTATATTCCAGATCCGAACCACTCACTCTGTCCCACACCCCTGGTACCATTGCAGAAAATCTTTTCTGTTCATTTCATCCCTCATAAATAATTGAAATGAAATGTTTATTAGGAAATGCACAACATAAAAAGGAGAGAGAAATAAATGCTGAGCAAAATAGAAGTCAATGTTTGGAAGGTAAAAAGAGCAAAAGATGTAACTTTTATTCTGGATGAGTGAGAGGAATATATCACACTTTGGGGCTTTTGTAAGAGGATTTACTGATAAACCTGGGATTTGAGAGGAAGCTGGTTCATGGTTTACAGAACAAATTCAGCCCCTGGGGTGGAGCCAACAGCTGCACCGTCCAATAACAGACAGGACGGGGACACTGTCTCAGGCCTGGTGAGCTCAGTCGATGAAAGCATGAAACTCTGAAGCTCATGTTTTTGAGTTTGAGCCCACGGTGGGTGTTTTCTATTTCCTTTTTAGGCTGATTTTACAGGCGTTATCCAGCTCTGAATTCCTCGGCAGAGAGTTCAAGGAGTGTTTGAAATGAGATTCAACAACAGTATGAGAAAGTCTCTCCTTGATTCAGGACTCTTACCTCTCTGCAGCATCTCACTGCTGAAGATTGAACTTTTTCTCATTTCATTCTCAGCTCAGGGTCAGTGTGGACCAATGGGACTTCTGGCTGTCTCCCACTTCACAATCCATCAGTGCTGAGAAAGCAATGGGGAATATTACTCACATGTTACAATGTTTTATAAATACTTGAATGTATTTCACACTGTGTCGAACAGTGTGAATCTCCCCTGGTATATCAGCTCACCAACACTTCAACAGAGCATTCACATAATGTGAGCTCTGAGATCTGTTCAGATCCCATTCCCAAGACCTGGAAAGTGGTTTTGGGCTGGATCACTCTTTTTCAGCTGGCACAGACATGATTGCTCAATGGTCTCATTCTGAGCCATAAATTTTCTCCATTTTCTATGTTCTATGAAGTGAGGTGTGATTGGGAGGGGCAATTCCACCAGGGTTATATTTTCTACCAAAACAATGACACAAGGGATACTTCACATTTTTATTCATTCATTCATGCGATGTGGGCATCGCTGGCTAGGCCAGCATTTATTGCCCATCCCTAATTGCCCATGAGAAGGTGGTGGTGAACTGCCTTCTTGAACCGCTGCAGTCCATGTGGGGTAGGTACACCCACAGTGCTGTGAGAAAGGGAGTTCCAGGATTTTGACCCAGCAACAGTGAAGGAACGGCGATATAGTTCCAAGTCAGGATGGTGTGTGGCTTGCAGGGGAACTTGCATGTGGTGGTATCCCCTGCATTTGCTGCCCTTGCCCTTCTCGGTGCTAAAGGTCGCTTGGTTTGGAAGGTGCTGTGGAAGGAGTCTTGGTGCATTGCTGCAGTGCATCTTGTAGACGGTACACACTGCTGCCACTGTGTGCCGATGGTGGAGGGAGTGAATGTTTGTAGATGGGGTGCCAATCAAGTGGGCTGCTTTGTCCTGGACGGTGTTGAGATTCTTGAGTTGGAATTGCACCCATCCAGGCAAGTGGAGAGTATTCCATCACACTCTTGACTTGTGAATTGCAGATGGTGGACAGGCTTTGGGGAGTCAGGAGTCATGGATGAGTGAGAGGAATATATCACACTTGGCGGCTTTTGTGAGAGGATTTATTGATAAACCTGGGATTTGAGAGGAAGCTGCTTCATGGTTTACAGAACAAATTCAGCCCCTGGGGTGGAGCCAATAGCTGCACTGTAATTACTCACCTCAGGATTCCAAGCCTCTGACCTGCTCTTCTAGTCACGTTATTTGTATGGCTACCCATGGTAACCTCCATGATGTTGATGGTGGGGGATTCAGTGATTGTAATGCTATTGAATGTCAAGGGGAGATAGTTAGATTCTCTCTTGTTGGAGATGGTCATTGCCTGGCACTTGTGTGGTGCGAATGTTACTTGCCACTTATCATCCCAAGCCTGTGAGACTGAAATAGCTCAGTTGGGAGTGTGTTGGACTGAAGATCCCTGGTTCAATCTGGGGTTTGGCAGTTCTCCTTTATTCTGCATCGCCCTTTGGTTTTGACTCTTCAGCTGCACAATTTACACTGAAATTAGTTACCCAAATCTGAAGGTTGGATTGGAATAGAGAGATATCAATGATGGGAAATATTTCCATTGTCAGCTTTAGCTTATTCTCTATCTCTTTGTGTCCTTTTCCACAGTTTTTGAATCTTTCAGGGCCGGGTGAACATTTGATTTGCTGCATATGTCCCAAACTGAAGCCTTTTCCACATCTCTGGGTGGTCAGACTTGCTCTGTCTGTTTTTGCTGCTCGTGACCATGAACGAGAACAGGCCACGAGTTCAACGTTTATCAGCAAACGGAAGATAATTGGAAAGAATTCTGTGTTACTCCAGACCAGTGACAAAGATACAATGGATGTTATTCAAAATAAATTCCCTTTGACATTTGATGTAAACTTGTTTGCATCTAAAAGTTGGATTTTAAGTGTTGCAAAAATGTGTCAAATTAATGACTGACCATGTGACAGCGCACATGGGGATCAAATCCACAGCCTTGTTGTTATCAACACTGCGTCCTAACCAACTGAACTAAGCGGCCGATAGACAGAGCCAGGTATGGGTTTGAGCCGCACGCTGTGCGGTTTGTGTTTTATTTCTCACACTGGGTGACAGAGCGATTGCACAAACAATGGACACATCACATCCCTGAAACATTGTTCTGATATAAAACAGTGTGAAATAAGAACTGAGCATGGAAATGGAACGGAACCAGAAATCAGGACTTTAATCTATGAAAGTTGATCTTGAAATTCTGCCATGCACGAATATTCCAAGAGAACGAACTCTCTTCTGATATAAAATCCAGGAACTTGAGCTGCTGTAAAACATAACTGAGCCTGACGTGATTTGAACACGCAACCTTCTGATCTGGAGTCAGACGCGCTACCGTTGTGCCACAAGCTCACAGATAAAGCAAAGTCTTCCATTCCTGGCAGATTTACTTCTTGTTTAGATTCAGTGATTGAAATTAATTCAATCCTCATCTGACCTCCGCTCTGTGAAGGCCTGCCACCCGACCTGAACCCGACGGGACCCGACGACCTGTGTCGGGTCCGGGTCGTGTTGGGTCGCTCTTCCGGGTCTGGCTTTCGGGCTCGGGTCAGGTCGGGCCAGGTTCGGGTTGGGCTGGGTCCAGGTCGGGCTGAGTCCGTGTCGGACACACACAGTAAGTATTACATTTAACTCTGCTGGGAAGTTGAGTTTAATAAGTGTCAAAAGTTGAAAAGCCAACCTAAGCTGGGAGTCCGGGGCATCAAGGAGGGAATCTCTGAGTCTGCTCAGTGAGCAAGTGAGCATCTCTATGACGTCATTGCGCTCATGCTGCAGCTTCCTGTCGATTCGGAATCGGGAGGTAGATGAAGTGAACATTCCAGTGGTCGGGTAAGGCTCGGGTTAGTTTGGGCGTGGGAATAAATTGAGATACTCGGGCCGGGTCGGGCTCGGGTCCAATGTGGTTCTGTCAGGTTCGGGTCGGGTTTTTTTTCCTGACCTGAGCAGGCCTTTACCGCTCTGTCAGTTCAGTGCCTTATTTAAACGATTACTTGGAGTACTGTTTTACAGGGTCTCGGCTGTTTAAGTATTTCCCAGACCCACAACTCTGATTAATCAGACATTTTGCTGCTAACTGCTGCTGCTACAATTGAAATGTAAAAAAGAATTTCCAGTGACCTGCAACCAATGGACAAATACATTTCAGAAAGATAAAGCTCATTCACCAATCCACAAATGTGTCTTTCTGCTTATATTTATAAACAACTCCTTCTCTCCACTATGAGAACTATACAATCACTCCAGTTATTTGAAAGTTAGTATAAGATGTTCCAGTTCATCAATTTTAAAACTGCAGCAGGTATTTTCCAGAAAACTTCTCTGTTGGAACCTCAGTCCCATTTAGATTGAAAGTGGACAATTAATGTATTCACTTGTTCATTGTGGACAGGTGTCTGACTTCAAATAAATCTCATTAACTTTCAATGAGGTGGCAGTATTTCTGTGCTCCCATTTTACACATTCTGTCCTGTTCATGCACCATGTTTTTATTCTCTTCTCCCATTCTCCACAGGATACAGATTACAAGCATCATCAATCTAGCTGTTGAAAAGCATTGGAAGAATCTGGTCACACAGGTATTGAAACATTCATTTTCTGACATTTTCCAAGTTGGTTGCTTTAAACACAGTACGATGTGCAATCATCTTGAAAAGAGATTCTCTTCAATATCCAATACAAATTGAATTACAAACCTGACAGACAAACACAGGAGAACAAGTGACTAGTGAACACAAACCTCATGGTGCTCATTTTCAGATTTATTGCAGTCATCCGACAAAACAAGTGAAAGAACATTCCAGTGAAATGATTTGGAAAGTAGGGGTGACTTTTGTTGGTGCCTTTCTTTGCTCTGTTGGTGAAACTTTCTTGCACCTGACTCCTGTTCATGTCTCTGTTTCCTCTATTGCATGAGGAAGGAGGTATTTGATCAGAAATCAACTGGATTGTGTACCTTTGAGAGGGGATTTCTGCACCGTCAGGGCTGGAAACAGGAGTGAGTGAAAGGCAATGTGTGGAGTTTGATTTTGTACAGAGGGAGAGCAAATCTAACAGGGCTGTGAGATATTGGCCTGGATTTTACAGCCCAATAGTGGTGAAATCTGAGACTTTCACTGCTATTGAGGGTCTGAACAGCACTGCAACTGCCGGTACATGCACACACTAACACCAGCATCTGGAAGTTGTGGTGGTGAGAAATGTGCTTAGAAGGAGCCTCTGATCATAATCGCACCAGCCCACTCTTTAAAGTGACAGGGACCTGTAGTTCAGCAATTTGGGCTCATTGGTACCCTGATTTTTACCTGGGTTGGATTAAAGCCGGTACCAACAGGCTCAGGGTTGCTCGGGAAGGACTTTTCTGTTGACACAACAGCTCCACTATTCCAGGAAGACACCGGCAAAGCAGTTGTCAACTTTCAGAGGGAGTTCAGACATTTTAAATGTTGTATTTTATTTCTTAATTGTACGTAAGTTTTTAGCATGGCCTGATCAGAGTTCTTAAATTTACATCTGACTTTTTATTAACAAGATTGAAGTGCTTTTAAAAGATCTCTAAATGTTTATGACTTTTTATCAAGATTTACTTGGCTTCTTTGAAAAGACTCTTGAGCAAGATTGAAGTGACTTTTAAAAACTACATCTTACCCTTTAAAATCCTGCTTCCATGTGGATGACATTAGAAGATGACTTCAGAATAGCTTAGACTATCTTTCTAACAGGTACTGCAACAGCTTAAGACCTACTTTTCTGCAAAAGCTGGTGAATTACCTACCGGGAGCGGAGAGGAGCGGAGCGGAGCAGACCGATATGGACCGATATGAGGAGAATGTTGAGAGCGGAGCCTATAAATCCAATCCGAGGATCGAGGCCCAGTCTCTTCCCTTCCAGGAGTGGAGTGGAGCTCTTCCAGTGTGCTGGAGTTTTGAAAAAAAAGAAGCCAACTGTGATGTCAGAGGAGAGCTGCAAGGTGATTGGTTGGTGAGTCACTGCTGTTAGTGTATTTAAATATCTTAAAGAAAAGGGCAAAGTTTTTTACTTGAAAAAAAAACCTCTGCTGATAAGATGAGTACTACTAAAGTGTTTTGTTTTATTCAGTGTAGCTTATGAAGGACTTTAGATTGTAGTGGGTAGAACAAGGCCCCGAGTGTCATTAGTATTTTTTAATTAAGGGAGTAACTAATTAATCTAAGGGTAAGTCATGGCAGGAGAGCTCAGCCCCGTGATATGCTCCTCCTGCGCTATGTGGGGATTCAGGAACCCTCCCAGTCTCCATGACGACCATGTGTGCAGGAAGTGTATCCAGCTGCAGCTACTGGCTACTCGCATTATGGAGCTGGAAGAGCGGGTGGTTTCACTGTGGAGCATCCACGAAGCTGAGGGTGTCATGGATAGCATGTTTAGTGAGGTGGTCGCACCGCAGGTAATGGATGCACAGGCAGAAAAGGGATGGGTGACCACCAGATGGAATAGTAGGAGCAGGCAGGTAGTGCAGGAGTCCCCTGTGGCCATCCCCTTCTCAAACAGATACACCGCTTTGGTTCCTGTTGGGGGGAAGACCTCCCAGGGGAAAAGAGCAACAGCGCGGTCCGTGGCACCACGGAGGGTTCTGCTGCACAGCAGGGGATGAAAAGGGGAGGAAGAGCTACTGTGATAGGGGATTCTATCATAAGGGGTGCAGATAGGCGTTTCTGTGGCCGCAAACGAGACTCCAGGATGGTATGTTGCCTCCCTAATACTAGGGTCAAGGATGTTTCGGAGCAGCTGCTGGAAATTCTGAAAGGGGAGGGTGTGCAGCCAGAGATCGTGGTCCATATTGGTACGAACGACATAGGCAGGAAGAGAGATGAGGTTCTGCAAAGTGAATATGGGGAGTTAGGCAGAAGGTTAAAGAGCAGGACCTCTAGGGTTGTAATCTCAGGATTACTCCCTGTGACACGTGCTAGTGCGGGTAGGAATAGGAGGATTAGGCAAATGAATGCATTGCTGAAGACTGGCGAAGGCGGGAGGGCTTCAGGTACTTGGATCATTGGGATCTCTTCTGGTGCAGAGGTGACCTGTACAAGAGGGACGGGTTGCATCTGAACTGGAAGGGGACCAATATCCTTGCAGGGAGATTTTATAGTAATACACTGGAGGGTTTAAACTAGTCTTGCAGCGGGAGTGGGACCCAAAGTAGTAGTCTCTCCGATGAGATAGTTGAGGCAAATGGAGAGGTTAAAGCAAGCAAGTCCAGTAGGCAGGCCAGGCAGGGGCAGGACAGGGAGCGTGGAAGGTCTGGTGGGCTAAACTGCATTTACTTTAATGCAAGTATCCTTACAGGTAAGGCAGATGAACTCAGAGCATGGATCGGTACATGGGATTGTGGTATTGTAGCTATTACGGAAACGTGGTTGAGGGATGGGCAGGACTGGCAGCTCAATGTTCCGCGGTACTGATCCTTCCGGCGTGACAGAGGTGGAGGTAAGAGAGGAGGGGGAGTTGCACTATTGATTAGGGAGGACATCACGGCAGTACTTAGAGAGGATATCCCGGGGTGAATGTCCAGTGAGGCCATACTGGTAGAACTTAGAAATAATAAAAGGGTGATCCCTTTGATGGGATTATACTATAGGCCCCCCAATAGTCAGAGGGAAGTGGAGGAGCATATATGTAGGGAAATCACAGATAGGTATAGGAATTATAGGGTTGTAATAGTAGGTGATTTTAACTTCCCTAATATTGACTGGGACTGCCTCAGTGCTAAGGGATCAGATGGTGAAGAATTTGTTAAGTGAGTCCAGGATAATTTTCTGAAGCAGTACGTGGATGGCCTGACTGGAGAAGGGGCTACACTCGATCTCCTGTTAGGAAATGAGGATGGGCAGGTGGTTGATATGGCAGTCGGGGAGCACTTTGGGACCAGTGACCATAACTCTATTAGCTTCAAGATAGTTATGAAAAAGAATAGGACTGGTCCTCAGGTTGAAGTCCTAAATTGGGGGAAGGCTAATTTCCATGGCGTCAGACAGGAACTCTCAAAAGTTGAATGGGAGAGGCTGTTTACAGGTAAAGGGACGTCTGGCAAGTGGGAGGCTTTTAAAAGTGAGATAGGAAGAGTTCAGGGCCAGCATGTTCCTGTTAGATGGAAGGGCAAGGCTGGCAAGTTTAGGGAACCTTGGTTGACGAGGGATATTGAGGGTCTGGTCAGGACAAAGAAGGAGGCATACGTCAGGTATAGGCAGCTGGGATCGAGAGAGTCCCTCGAGACCTATAGGGGATGTAGGAGAACACTTAAGAAGGAAATTAGGAGGGCGAAAAGGGGCCATGAGATTTCCCTGGCAGATAAGATAAAGGAGAATCCTAAAAGATTCCATAAGTATATTAAGAGTAAAAGGGTAGCTCGGGAGAGAGTAGGTCCCCTTAAGGATCAGTGTGGCAATCTATGTGTGAAGCCACGCGAAATGGGCGAGGTCTTAAATGAATATTTCCCGTCTGTATTTACCGTGGAGAAGGTCATGGAAGCTAGTGAGTTCAAGGGAGGGAACAGCGATATCCTGCAGCATATCAACATTACAAAGGAGGAGGTGTTGGAGGTTTTGAAGCGCATTAAGGTGGATAAATCCCCAGGGCCTGATCAGATGTATCCTAGGATGCTATGGGAAGCAAGGGAGGAGATTGCTGGGGCGCTGGCAGAGATTTTTGTATCATCGTTAGCCACGGGTGGGGTACCGGAAGACTGGAGGATAGCTAATTTGTTAATTAATAAATTAAATAACAAATCAGTCGCCTCTTTCTCTTCTAAACTCTGGCGGAGACAAGCCTAGCTTGTCCAATCTTTCCTCGTAAGACAGCCCACCCATTCCATGTATTAGTCTAGTAAACTTTCTCTGTGCTACCTCCAATGCATTTACATCCTTCCGCAAATAAGGAGACCAGTCCTGTACTCAGTACTGCAGAAGAGGTCTCACCAATGTCCTGTATAGCTGAAGCATAACCTCCCTACTATTGTATTCAATTCCCATGGTGATAAATGATAACATTCTATTAGCTTTCCTAATTAAGTGCTGGACCTGCATACTGACCTTTTGCAATTCATGCACTCGGACACCCAGATCCCTCTGCATCTCAGAGCTCTGCAATCTCTCACCATTTAGAAAATATGCTTTTTTATTCTTCCTGCCATTGTGGACAATTTCCGACTTTCCCACATTATACTCCATTTGCCAGGTCTTTGCCCAATCACTTAACCTATCTATATCCCTTTGTAGCCCCCTTATGTCCTCTTCACAACCTACTTTCCTACCTATCTTTGTGATCAGCAAATTTAGCAACAATACCTTCGGTCCCTTCATCTAAGTCATTTATATAAATTGTAAAAAGTTGAGGCCCCAGCACAGATCCCTGTGGCACACCACTCGTTACTTCTTGCCAACCAGAAAATGACCCATTTATGCTGACTCTCTGTTTCCTGCCAGCTAGCCAATCTTCTATCCATGCCAATATGTTACCCCCGACACCATGAGCTTTTATTTTCTGCAATAACCTTTGGTATGGCACCTTATCCTTCTGGAAATCAAAATACAATACATCCACTGGTTCCCCTTTATCCACAGCACATGTAGCTCCCTCAAAGAACTCCAATAAATTGGTTAAACATGATTTCCCGTTCAAAAAAACATGTTGACTCTGCCTGATTACCTTAATTTTTTCTAAATGCCCTGCTATAACATCCTCTGTAATAGCTCCAAACATTTTCCCTCAGACAAATGTTAAGCTAACTGGCCTGTCGTTTCCTGCTTTCTGTCTCCCTCCCTTTTTGAATAAATGAGTTACATTCACTCTTTTCCAATCTAACGGAAATTTCTCGAATCTAGGGAATTTTGGAATATTAAAACCAGCGCATCAACTATCTCACTTGCCAATTCAGGACCTGGCGACTTGTCAACCCGCAGCTCCAACAATTTGTTTAGTACCACTTCCCTGGTGATTGTAATTTTCTTGAGTTCCTCCATCCCTTCAATTTCCTGATATACGGCTAATACTGGGATATTATTTGTATACTCAATAGTGAAGACCGATGCAAAGTATCTGTTCAATTCATCTGCCATCTCTTAATTATCCATTATTAATTCCCCAGACACACTTTCTATTGGACCAACAGTCGCTTTGTTAACTCTTTTCTTTTTAAAATATCTATCGAAACTCTTACTAGTTGTCTTGAAATTTCTTGCGAGCTTTCTCTCATACTCTAATTTTACCTTCCTTATCAATCTTTTAGTCATTCTTTGCTGTTGTTTTATATTCTGTCCAATCTTCTGACCTGCCTCCCATCTTTGCACAATTATAGGCTTTTTCTTTAAGTTTGATAGTATCTTTAACTGTTTTCGTGAACCATGGATGGTGAGTCCCACCTTTGGAACTTTTCTTTCTCGTTGAAATGTATCTATTCTGTGTATTCTGAAATATCCCCTTAAATGTCTGCCACTGCATCTCTATTGACTTATCCCTTAACCTAATTTGCCAGTTCACTTTAGCTAGCTCTGCTTTCATGACCTTATAATTGCCCTTATTTAAATTTAAAATACTAGTCTGGGACCCACTCTCCTCTCCCTCAAACTGAATGTAAAATTCAATCATATTATAATCGCGACTACCTAGGGGCACCTTAACTATGAGGTCATTAATTAATCCTATCTCGTTGCACAATGCCAGGTCTAGTATAGCCTGCTCTCTGGTTGGCTCCAGAATGTATAGTTCCAAGAAATTATCCCCAAAACATTCTATGTATTCCTCATCTAGGCTACCTTTGCCCATCTGAATTTTCCACTCTATATGTAGATTAAAATCCCCCATAATTATCACAGTACCTTTCTGACAAGCTGCCATTATTTCTTCCTTTATATCCCATCCGACAGTGTGGTTAATGTTAGGTGGCCTGAACACCACTCCCACAAGTGACTTCTTGCCTTTATGATTTCTCATTTGTACTCAAACTGATTCTGCATCCTGATCTCCAGAACTCAGGTCATCCCTCTCGATTACGCTAATACCATCATCAATTAACAGAGCTACCCCGCCACCTTTTCCTAGCTTCCTTTCCTTCCAAAATGCCATGTCACCTCCAATATTCTCATCCCAATCTATGTCGCCCTGCAGCCATGTCTCTGTAATGACTATCAGATCGTACTTATTTATTCTATTTGTGCTCCCAGTTCATCTGTTTTGTTTCAAATGCTCCATGCATTCAGATACAGAGCATTTAGTTTTGTCCTTTTATTATTTTTGTCACCTCTAGCCTTATCTGTCGATTTACTCTTAGATTTGTACATTCTGCCCCTTCCTGTCACAGTCTGTTTATCATTTCCCATATTTATACCTTTCTCTCTCGCCTTGTCTCTCCTCCTTGATTCACCATATCTTCCCAAATTTGATCCCTTGCCCCCACTATTCAGTTTAAAACCGTCTCTACGTCCCTCGTTATGTGGCTCGCTAGAACACCGGCACCAGCACGGTTCAGGTGGAGACCGTCCCAACGGTACAGCCACCTCTTTCCCCAGTACTGGTGCCAATGCCCCACAAACCAGAACCCACTACTACCACACCAGTCTTTCAGCCGCACATTACTTTCTCTAATCTTATTTGTCCTATGCCAATTTGCACATGGCTCAGATAATAATCCAGAGATGATTAACTTTGAGGTTCTGCTTCTTAATTTGCTGCCGAGTTCCTCATACTGACTTTGCAGAACCTCTATCCTTGTCCTGCCTATGTCCTTGGTACCGACATGGACCACGACGACTGGATCCTCCCCCTCCCATTGTATGTTTCGCTCCAGCCCTGAGCAGATGTCCTGAATCCTGGCACCGGCAGGCAACACAGCCGTCTGGACTCTTGCTTTTGCTGCAGAGAACAGAGTCAATCCACCTTACTATACTGTCCCCTACTACCACTACATTCCTTTTTTCTCCCTCTTTGAGCCGCAAACACTTACTGCAGACGTGTTTGCCCTGGATCACACTGGCATCCAGGAACTCCCACATGCTGCAGCTGTGACACATCACCTGTCCTGTCATCCTTAACGTGTTTCCATTAACTACTTAAATATTTTATTCAATTATTCATTTTATTGCATATTTTATTAAACTTACCACTAGTTTGTTTACTATTTTAAATGTTGGGACGAAAATGGACCTCAATCACTTATCAGATGCGCATCAAGCAGGTCGGTTCTTCCAAACCAATCAACTACCTGCTTGCCTGTGATGTCACAGCTTACCAGATCCTCACCAAACAGCTCCTTCCACTGCACCGAAGAAAGAACCAAATCCTGTATCCTCACCCCAGCGGCTCTCTGTTTCCCTGCTCTCACTCTCCATTGTGACGTCACTCCTAGATTTTTTTTTTCCCCCCTGCTCTGCTCCTCTCTCTCTCGCTCTGTCTCCGAGTCTGTGCTTTTGGCACATTTCTTCATTTGTTGTTCCGTTGTGCTCCTCTGTGTCTGGTCCAAAATCAGACTCTGGTGGGACTTGAACCCACAACCTTTGCATATCGTCTTAATCATTATTTAGAAGTCCAACACTCTATCCATTACGCCACAGAGCCTCACACATTTTCCTTAACATCACTAAGGCCTTTGATCTTGTCAGCAGAGACGGCCTCTTTTAACTGCAATGGAACAGAGGCTGCCCTCCTGACCTCTTGGGCATCATCTCTTCTTTCCACGAGAACATGCACAGTTCCATCAGTTACAATGGAGCAACATCAGACGCTTTCAAGATCAGCATTGGGGTAAAGCAGGGCTGCGCGCTGCGCCAACTCTCTTAGGAACAGAGGAACACAGGAGTAAGCTATTCAGCCCGTCGAACCTGCTCTGTCATTCAATTCGATCATGGCTGATCGCCTACCTCAAAGCCCCTTTCCCATGCTATCCCCATATCCCTTGATGTCATGAGTATCAAGATTTCTATCAATTTCTGTCTTGAACATGCTCAATGATTGAGCTGCCACAGCCCTCTGGGGCACAGTATTCCAATGATTCACCACCGTCTGAGTGAAGAAATGCCACCCATCTCAGTTTTAAATGGCCTACTCCTTATTCTGAGACGATGTCCTTTGGTTTTAGACTCACCAACCAGGGCAAAAATCCTGTCTACATCCACACTGTCACGCCCTGTAAGAATTTTGTCAGTTTCAATCAGATCACCTCTCATTCTTCGAAACTTTAAGGAATACAGGCCCAGTTTCCTCATAAGACAATCCCACCATCCCAGGGATTAGTCTGGTGACATAAAAACAAGAAATGCTGGAACCACTCAGCAGGTCTGGCAGCATCTGTGAAAAGAGAAGCAGAGTTAACGTTTCAGGTCACTGACCCATCTTCGGAACTGACATATATTAGAAAAGTCACAGGTTATAAGCAAGTGGGGTGGGGGTGGGGCAGGAGATAACAAAGGAGAAGATGTAGATTGGACAAGGCCACATAGCTGACCAAAAGGTCATGCAGCAAAGGCAAACAATATGTTAATGGTGTGTTGAAAGACAAAGCATTAGTACAGATTAGGTGTTAATGGACTGAATACTGAACAGCAGGAAGTACAAACCTGAAAAAAACAGTAGGTAAGCAAACTGAACAAACTGAGATGAAATGAAATAAATGCAAAAAAAAGATTAGTCTGTTGACCCTCTGTTTCACCCCCTCTATGGCAAGTGTATCCTTCATAAGATGAGACTAAACTGTACACAATACTCCAGTGCGGATTCACCAAGGCTCTGTACAATTGCAGCAAGACATCTATACTCCTGTACTCATGACCCCTCGTGTGGGTACAACATACCATTTGCCTTCCTAATTGATTGCTGCACCTGCACAAGAGCTTTTAGTGTCTCAGGAACAAGGACACCCAGGTCCCTTTGGACATCGACACTTCCCAACCTCTCACCATTTAAGTAATGCTCTGTCTTTCTGTTTATTCTACCAAAGTGAATAACTTCACACTTATTCACATTATATTCCATGTTCTTGCCCATTCACTTAGCCTCTCCAGGTCCCCTGGAAGCCTCTCTGCATCCTCCTCACAACTCACACTTCACCGAGCTTTGTGTCATCTGCAACCTTGGAAATATTACATTTAATTCCCACATCCAAATCATTTATATAGGTTGTTAACAGCTGTGGCTCCAACACTGATCCTTGCAGTACCCCAATAGTAACAGCCTGCCATCCTGAGAAGGACCCGTTATTGCTGTAATTGTGACCTGACTCCAAAAACAACTGGACTGGAATGGAATGGAATTCTTCAGTGTTTCTGTTGTTTGGCTTGCATTGACTCATCGACTTTCTTGTTTTTCACTTTGTCGATGCCTTTGAATAATTGTGGATCCTTCTTCAGGGTGTCTTCTTTCACCAGGTAGTTCTGACCTCTGATGATGTTGATTGTAATCAGCTTCAATTCGCTGATAGTTTTGGAAGTGAGCAGATTTCCTTTGCTTGAGTCTACAACATGGAACTCAGTCTGACATGTGGACCCATGGGAGGATTTGAATGCCATCCCTGCGTTGGAGTTGCATCCATCCAATAAGAGACCGAGTAGAAGTGACAGTTCTGTCAGTCGAATATGAGACTTTTAATGGCAGGGTTGTGAGTTTGAGTGCCATTCTGTTTTTCCCTTTTGTAAGGCTTCATGAGCAGAGAGTACAGGGAGTGTTTGAAATGAGCAAGTCTCTCTTTGATTCAGGACTCTTACCTCTCAGCAGCATCTCACTATGAAAGATTGAATTTGATCTCATTTCATTCTCAGCTCGGAGTCTGTGCGGCTCAGTGGCACTTCTGGCTGTCTCCCGCTTCACAATCCATCAGTACTGAGAAAGCAATGGGGAATATTACTCACCTGTTGTGTTCTTTAATTTTTTGGAAAACTTGAATGTATGTATTTTCTTCCAAAACAAGGACACCAAGCCACTGCTAATGTCGGGCTGAAATAGCTCAGTTGGGAGAGCGTTAGATTGAAGATGTAATGGTCTCTGGTTCAATCCCGGGTTTCAGCAATTTTGCTTCCTTCTGCGTCCCTTGCCTTGGTTCTGATTTTCCAGTTGCACAATTTACTTTGAAATTATTTACCAAGCACCAGTGGATTGAATTTGAGAAACAACACAGAGTCATTTACAACATAGAAGGTGGTCATTTGGCCTATCACGTCCATGCTGGCTCTCCCCGGAGCAATCTAGTCAGTTCCACTCACCAGCTCGATCCCTTTCCTCCTGCAAGTTTCTTTCCTTCAAGTATCCATCCAATTTCCTTTTCAAATCATTGATTGTCTCTGCTTCCACCACACTCGTGGGCCAAGTCATTACCACCCACAACATAAAAAAGTTCCACCTCATCAAGGATGGAAAGTACTTACATCTTCTCTATTTGCTTATTCTCTATTTCTATGAGAATAGAATGGCAGTCAACATGAAAGGAAACCCAAAAATCTTCGAGCAGCATGTAAATGATAAGTGGGTAGTAAGAGGTTGAGTAGGGCCTATTGGGGACAAAAAGGATAATATAAGCTTAGAGGTGCAGGGCAATGTTAATCTACTTAATGAGTACTTTATATCAGTGATCACTAAGGAAGTGGAATTTGACAAAATATCAGTAGAAGTGAAGAGAGTAGAGGCAATGGAGAGAGTACAAATTAGGAGAGGGAGGTACTAAAAAGGCTGGCTGTGCTTAGGGAAGATAAATCACCTGGTCCGGATGGCTCACATCCCAGATTGCGAAAGGAAATGCGGATGCAGATAACGGAAGGGCTTGCTATAATCTTCCAATCCTCCCTGGATACGGGGGAGGTGCCAGAGGATTAAACAGTGGCAAATGCGACACCCTTATTCAAGAAAGGGTGTAAGGACAGTCTGCGTAACTACAGGCTAGTTAGATTAACAGCAGCGGTGGGTAAGGTTTTAGAAAGAATAATCATGGTAAATAATCAACAGTCACTTGGAGAGGTTTGAGTTAATTAAGGAGAGTGAGCATGGATTTATAAATGGGAGTTCATGCTTGACTAATCTAACTGCATTTTTTGATGAACTAACAGAGCAGGTTGATGAAGGGAATGCAGTGGATGTTGTTTATATGGATTTTAAGGAAGCGTCTGACAAGGTGCCACATAAAAGGGCGGTTAACAAAATTGAGGTTCGTAGTATTGGAGGGTCAGTGTCCAATTGGATAGAAAATTGGTTTAAGGACAGAAAACAGCGAGTCTTATTAAATGGTTCTTTGTCAGTCTGGAGGATAATCGACAGTGGTGTTCCCCAAGGGTCAGTGCTAGAACCACTGCTTTTTTTGCTAAAGGTAAGTGACTTGGATCTTGGAATACAGAGTAGAATCTCAAAGTCTGCCGATGACACCAAACTTGGAGGAGTGGCAAACAGTGAGGATGATATGAACTGCCTGCAACAGGACAGTGATAGGCTAGCAGAATGGGCAGCCAGGTGCAGATGGAATTTAATAGTGACAAGTGTGAGGTGATGTAAAGGAATAGGGAGAGGCAATATATACTTAATGGCACAGTTCTAAAGAGTGTGCTGGAATAGAGGAACTTGGGGTTCATGAGCATCAATCTTTGAATGTGGCAAGACATATTGCGAGAGTGTTTCGCAAAGCATATGGGATCTTGGGCTTTATAAATAGAGGCATTGAGTACAAAAGCAGGGAAGTTATGCTGAACCATTATAAAACATTTTGCTTTTATCATTATAAAACTCTGGTTAGGCCCCATTTGGAGTGTTGCTTCCAGTTCTGCTCAGCAGACTTTTGAAAGAATGTGAGGGTCCTTGAGAGGACGCAGAGGTGATTTACCAGAATGGATCCAGGGATGGGGGATTTTAGTTACAAGGTTAGGTTGGAAAAGCTAGGGCTGTTCTGCTGGTATCAAAGGAGATTGAGGGGAGAATTGATAGATGTGTTTTAAATAAGTTGGCAAGGAAACATTGTTCCCATTAACTATTGGTACAAGGACTAGGGGACACAGATTAAAGGTTTTGGACAGGAGATACAGGGGGAATGTGCGCAAGAACTTTTTTACACAGTGATTGGTGATGATCTGCAACTCGCTGCCCACGAGGGCGGTGGAAATGGAGACAATCGAGGATTACAAAAGGAATTTGAATGGGCACTTGAAGGAAATAATTTTACAGGGCTGTGGGGATCGAGCAGACAAGTAATAACTCGTCTCCACTCCTAGTATTTCGAAATCCTACATATTCACTGTAATGTGAACAATTCTTTCCTGTTGCGTCTCTCTCCGATTTGTAAACTTCACTGTATTGGAGTGAAGTGACATCTACTGGCAAGAAACAAGAACTGCCGTGATGAGATCAGCCATGATTGTATTGAATGGCAGAGCAGGCTCGAGGGGCTGACTTGCCGACTCCGGCTCCTCGTTCTTATGTTCATAGAATCATACAGCACAGAAGGAGGCCATTCGGCCCCATTGTGCCTCTGCTGACTCTCTGACAAAAAGATGCAATTAGTCCAACCCCCTGCCTATTTCCCCATAATCCTGGAGAATTTCACTTTGAAATATTTGTCCAATTCCTTTATGAAAGTTATAATTGAATCTGTTTCCACCACCCTGTCAGACAATTCATTCCAAATCCGAATCAGTTACTGGGTAAAAAGATCTCTCCTCACCTCCCCTTGACATTTTTGGCCAATTATTTTAAATCTGTGTCCTCTGGTTACTGACCCCCAGGACAGTGGAAACAGTTTCTCCCTCTCTACCCTATGAAAATCCTTCATGATTCTGAACACCTCTATTAAATCTTCCCTTAACCTTCTCTACTCTGAGGAGAACAATCCCAGCTTCACCAGCCTGTCCAGAAAACTGAAACCCCTCATCTCTGGTATCATTCTAGTAAATCTCTTCTGAACTGTCTCAGAAGCTTTGATGTCCTTTCTAAAGCCTGGTGCCCAGAACTGGACACATTACTTGAGCTGAGATCGAGCCAGCGACGCCCACATCCCACGAACGAATAAAAAAACGCTCCCTAACCAGTCCCCAATTCTTAAGCATTTATCGACGCTC
Organism: Heterodontus francisci; assembly: GCF_036365525.1. Lineage (NCBI taxonomy): Eukaryota > Metazoa > Chordata > Chondrichthyes > Heterodontiformes > Heterodontidae > Heterodontus > Heterodontus francisci. Next base: position 16,913,693 of record NW_027141852.1, read on the forward strand.
CCTGCCCAGTCCCCAAATCTTATTCATTTAGAAACGCTCCCTGCCCAGTCCCCAAATCTTATTCATTTAGAAACGCTCCCTGCCCAGTCCCCAATTCTTATTCATTTATCGACACTCCCTGCCCAGTCCCCAATTCTTATTCATTTAGAGACGCTCCCTGACTAGTACATAAATTTTATTCTTTTAGAGACGCTCCCTGCCCAGTCTCCAATTCTTATCCATCTCCAGACGCTTCCTGCCCAGTCCCCAATTCTTATCCATCTCCAGACGCTCCCTGCCCGTCCCCAATTCTTATCCATTTATAGACGACGTTTCGGGAAGCCTCACCGGGAAAAGCTTCACCACCGCCATCTGCAGGGATACAGATGGGATTGTTCCATGTTATTGTGGCCCTGAGGCCCTGCTCCAACTGTGTGAGCCCACAAAGTCTTCTCGCACTTTGTGAATATCCCGCTCCAACTCCGAACCCGCAGCTCCAGCTGCTGACAGAGCTGTCTCTACTGCGCCTGCGCGCCCCGCTCCTGTCACAGATAGGGCGGATTCTAGGACGCTGAGCATTCTGGGTACCACACCTGTCATTAATGCTATTCTTTCAGCTGATCGGTTTTATTGTGCACATTTCATGACCTGGAATCGTCGTGAGTGTTTTCTTTTGCACCTGTCAATGCCTGGGAGGATTGAGTCAGCTTCACTTTGCAGCCATGAGTTTCTCGTGTGAGAAAGTGGTGTTTAACTCAGTATATTTCAGTTTTTGCTCTGTGACTGTGGGTATTATTCAGAACCTGTTTGTTTCTGCTATTGCTATGTGAGTTTCACCACATATCTTTCAACAACTTGTATGTGAGCATCAGCTTTTGTCTATATCTATCAGTTTCTGAGAAGTGAGAAAGGGTTTGATTCTATCCCTATCAGTTTCTGTTACATGCATGTGTCTTTAATCTGCACCTCCTCTGAGTGTGTCTTCTTCTCTGTACTTGTAGGTGAATATGTGTTTTGCTTTGTATCTCTCAGTCTTTGAAGTGTGAGCCTGGGTTTGTACCTAATTTCCTTTGTACCTTGTAGTTGGGATATGAAAGAAAGATTTTTACACGTTACCTGCCAACTGCTGCTAAGTGACTGTGGGTTTCACACAGAATCTGTCAATTTCTTGTCTGGTAATGCGAAGTTTACAAAGTACCTGTCAGTTTCTAGTCTAGGACTGAGTTGGTTTTACTCTGTCCCCAGCATTCGCTGGTATGTTAGTGTGGGGTTTACAATGTACCTGTCAGTTTCTTGTATGTGAGTGTTGATTTCACTCTGAAAAGAATCATAGATCATAGAATAGTTACAGAACAAAAGGAAGCCATTCAGCTCATTGTGCTTGTGCTGCTTCTCTGCACGAGCAACTCAGCTCATGCCACAGACTCATGTATTCCATGAAAACATGCAATTGTTTTCACTTCAGATAACTTTCTTATACCATTTTGAAAGCCATTTTTGAATCAGCCTCCATCAAACTCTCAAACAGTGCATATCAGATCTTAACCTGTGCAAAAGAAGTTTTTCCTCATGTTACCTTGGTTCTTTTGCCATTCACCTTAAATCAGTGTCCTCTGGTTACAGAGCCGTGAATAATATTCCCCATTGCTTTCTCAGCACTGATGGATTGTGAAGCAGGAGACAGCCAGAAGTCCCACTGAGCCGCACTGACCCCGAGCTGGGAATGAAATGAGATGAAGTTCAATCTTTCACAGCGAGATGCTGCAGAGAGATAAGAGTCCCGAATCAAAGTGAGACTTTCTCATACTTTTGCTGAATTTCATTTCAAACACTCCTTGTACTCTCTGCTAATGAAGCCTTAAAAAAGGGAAAAACAAAATGGCACTCCAACTCACAACCCTGAAATTAAAAGTTTAATGTTTGACTGACTGAACTGTCACTTCTACTCGGTCTCTTATTGGATGGATGCAACTGTATTCTTCAACGCAGGGGTGGCATTCAAATCCTCCCATGGGTCCACATGTCAGACTGAGTTCCATGTTGTAGACTCAAGCCAAGGAAATCTGCTCAGTTCCAAAACTATCAGTGAGCTGAAGCTCATTACGATCATCATCATCAGAGGTCAGAACTACCTGGTGAAAGAAGACAATCTGAAGAAGGATCCACAATTATTCAAAGGCATCGACAAAGTAAAAAATGACAAAATCGATGAGTCAATGCAAGCCAAACAACAGAAACACTGAAGAATTCCATTCCATTCCAGTCCAGAACCCAGTCCTGTTGTTTTTGGAGTCAGGTCACAATTACTGCAACAACTTTATGTTCCCACTTGGCTATCTGCACATTTAGTTCATCAAGCTCTTTGAATCCAGCTCTCTGGTCCTCACGCAGGCTCCATATGGAAATCAATTCTGCCTTCTGCAAGGCTGAAACCAATCAATGACCTTAAATTAAAAATACCAAAGTAGAAGGGCTTGTGCAGGATTTGAACCCAAGATCTCTCACACATTAATTAATCACTCACCCTAAGCAAGATTCATACTCCTAGATCAACATGCCACTGATATCAGAACTTCCGTTTAGCTCCGGTGGAATTTCACTGGCAGCCAAAGCCGATCATCCATTTTTTTTTCAGAGCAAAGCAACATCTTGCAAATTCTGAAATAAAAACAGAAAGTGGTGGAAATGTTCAGAAACTCTGGCAGCATCTGTGGAGAGAGAAACAGAGTTAACCTTTCAGGGCGTTTACCTTTTGTTTGAGCCATCCTTTCACACTGCTTCTGTCCACCCAATCTCACTTTCTATTTTATCTAGATTCCACCCACTCACTACCTAAATACATTTATCATGAATTCCTCATATCTTTTAATAATGACAATTTTATATTTCTGGCCTTTGCTTTGGACTCCACCACAAGTGGAATCATGTCTCCATCAACCCAATCAAACCCATTCACTATTTCCTCACATTGCAATGTTTCTTTCACCCTGACAGACGATGGAGTTTCTGCTGCTTAATTGCAGTTCTTGCTTCCTGCCAGTAGATGTCATCTCACTCCAGTACAGTGAAGGTGACAAATCTGAGAGCACACAACAAGAAGTAATTGTTCACGTGACAGTGAACAGGTCCCTCAATTCCTGCACACTCTTTAGAACTGTGCCATTAATTATATATTGCCTCTCCCTATTCCTTCTGCTATAATGCATCACCTCACACTAGTCACTATTAAATTCCATTTGCACCTGTCTGCCCATTCTGCTAGCCCATCACTGTCTTGTTGCAGGTGGTTCATTTCATCCTCACTGTTTGCCACTTCTCCAAGTTTGGTGTTACCGGCATATTTTGAGATTCTACTCTATATTCCAAGATCCAAGTCATTTATCTGTAGCAAATAAAAAGCAGTGGTTCCAGCAGTGACCCTTGGGGAACAGCACTGTCGACAACCTTCCAGTCTGAGAATGAACCATTTATTACGACTTGCTGTTTTCTGTCCTTAAGCCAATTTCCTATCCAATTGGACACTGACCCTCCTATTCCATGAACCTCAATCACCCTTTTATGTGTCGTTTCTTAAAATCCACATAAACAACATCCACTGCATGCCCTTCAAAAACCTTCTCTGTTAGTTCATCAAAACATGCAGTTAGATTAGTCAAGCATGAACTCCCATGTATAAATCCATGCTCACTCTCCTCAATTAACTCAAACCTCTCCAAGTGACTGTTCATTTTTTCCCTGATTGTTCTTTCTAAAACCTTACCCACCACTGCTGTTAATCTAACTGGCCTGTAGTTAGCCGGACTGTCCTTACACCCTTTCTTGAATAAGGGTGTCACATTTGCCACTGTTTAATCCTCTGACACCTCCCCCGTATCCAGGGAAGATTGGAAGATGATAGAAAGCCTTTCTGTTATCTGCATCCACATTTCCTTTCGCAATCTGGGATGAAAGCCATCCGGACCAGGCAATTTATCTTCCTGAAGCATAACCAGCCTTTTCAGTACCTCCCTCTCTCAATTTGTACCCTCTCCATTGCCTCTACACTCTCCACTTCTACTGATATTTTGTCAAATTCCACTTCTTTAGTGATCATTGATACAAAGTACTCATTAACTAGATTAACATTGCCCTGCAGCTCTAAGTATATATTACCCTCTTGGTCCCTAATGGGGCCCACTTCACCGCTTACTACCTGCTTATTATTTATATACTGCTCGAAGATTTTTGGGTTCCCTTTCATGTTGACTGCCATTCTATTCTCGTCGAGATAGAGAATAAGGTAAATATAGAAGATATAAATATTTCCCATCCTTGGGTGAGGTGGAATTTTTTTATGCTGTGAGTGGTAATGTCCTGACCCACGAGTGTGGTGGAAGTAGAGACAATCAATGATTTGAAAAGGAAATTGGATGGGTACTTGAAGCAAAGGAACTTGCAGGAGGAAAGGGATCGACCAGGTGAGTGCAACTGAGTAGATGGCACCGATAATTGCTGCAGTCACTGCGATCCCCCTTAATTTTGTCCAAGGTGACAATGTTTGCTTCATGTGTGTTTTGAGCCCTTGTTGAGCTGGACTACGGTCGGCTCACTGTCCAGTTCCTCCATGACAGGGAAGTCTGGAATGGCACTGAGAGCTACTTCAATGACAATGTTCTCCGTTATGTAGAGTTCAAGGTAATGCTCCACTCACCTTTCCATCTGCTTGTTCGGTTCAGTGATGATCACCCCTGTCTTTGTCTTCAAAAGGTGCTGATTTAGTTACTACTGGGCCCATCGCTTTCTTCATACCTTCATACATCCCTCTAGCATCCCCGTATTCAGCAGCAGAGTTTTAACCAGTATTGATTGGTGCAGTGCCGAGCAGTCTGCAGAGACTTGTTTCTGGCATCTCTGAGAGCATTTAGATGTTGTTTGCTGGAGACTTGTGTGTAGTTCATGAGAGCTCTCCTCTTAGTTGCAGTAACTGACTCCATTTCAGTCCAATAAGCCTCAAACCAGTCAGCATTCCTCCCATCTCTTTTCCCATACACAGTGAGTGCAGAGTTATAGATGGTGGCGTGCTGATGATTCCACTTTGACACTGCACTGAGGCCTTGAGCATTGTTGTCTGAAAGAGCCTGATCGAGGATGTTGAGTTACTCCTGGGTCCTTTCTGGATCAGTGGTTCGGCAAGTGTTGATCAGAGGATGACCTTTCTTCATGGATGGATGAAGCTTCCTTGGCTGAAGCCTGACCTTGTTACACTCCAGGGAGTGGTCAGTGTCACAGTCAGCGCTGTGATAGCTGTGAGTGATGAGGACACTGCTGAGGGTGGTATGTCTGGTGATGATAAGGTCTAGCTGGTGCCAATGGCATGATCTCGGATGTCTCCAGGACACCTTGTAGCACAGCTTGACCTGGAAGTAGCTGTTCATCACACAGAATCCATGGTGACAGCATAGCTCCAGCAACCTCTGTCCATTTTCGTTCATCTTGCCAATCCCCTGGTGCTCTATGAACATTGGCAAAGCTGTGTAGTCAGTACCCAAGCTTGTGTTGAAGTCTCCGAGAAGGTACAGTCCCTCAGTGCTGGGAATTCTACTGATGGCATTGTCAAGTGTCACATAGAATTGATCCTTGACATCTGGGGTGGAGGTGAATGTCGGGACATAGATGCACATGAGATTAACTGGGCCCACACTTGTTGACAAGTGAAGAGTAAGAAGTCTCTCTGAGCCTACTGTGGGTGGTTCACTCATCTGAAGTAGCGTGTATTTTACTGTGAAACCCACTCCATGCTCACGAGTTGCCTCTTGGGCTTTCCCCTGCCAGAAGAAGGTGTAGTGTTTCTCTTTGAGGGATCCACTTTGAACGAGTCTAGTTTCTTGCAGCACAGCAATGTCCACATTGAGCCTTGTGAGTTCCTTGTCCATCACAGCTGTCTTGTGCGTGTCATCAACCTGCAGAAGGTTGTCGGTAAGGCCAGGACACATGGTCCTTACATTCCAGCTTGTGATGCGAAGGACTGGTGTCTTCTTTGTTGAGTTTGTTTTTCTTGGTGCATAGATTATCAATCCGTCTGTTCAGAGATGTCTCTCTGAGCTTCAAGCACCCATTGAAGTCAGCAGTTCGTGGCAGGACAGCACCTAACTGACTGGGGGCTGCCCAGCTTGGAGTGAATGGTAGCTATCCAATGAGACACTAAGAGCTCTCCCACTGTCCGAAGTAACCCCTGGTGCTCATACTCTACACCAATTGAATGAGAGCTTATAATCAGTAACTGTTTATTCCCGGGTTGTGCTAATGTTTAACCACAAAGCTGGAGTGTCCTCTCCAGGGCACAGGCCTGGGCAAATAGTATGGAGACCCTGAGCATCAGGAACCCCTGTCAGCATTGCTGGTATTGTCCAGAGGAAAGGAAAATACCAGTACTGTTTGTTACCAGATCTGCTGTCGGAGTTGCTGGAAAACTGCCTGATAAGTCACAGGTATCCGCCTCCAGGACTCCACTCCGGATTGACTGTCCAGGTTTGCTCCCTCAGCCTTCTTATTTATTTATTGAGAGATGCAGGACTGAAACAGGCCCTTCCAGCCCACCGAGTCTGTGCCGACCATCAACCACCCATGTATACTGATCCTGCATTCATCCCAGATTCCTACCACATCCCCTCAATTCCCCTGCCAGCTGCATACACGAGGGGCAATTTACAATGGCCAACTTCCCGATCAATCTGCAAGTCTTTGGCTGTGGGAGAAAACAGAAGCACCCGGCAGAAACCCACGCAGTCACAGGGAGAACTTACAAACTCTGCACAGGCAGTACCCGGAATCGAACGCGGGTCACTGGAGGTGTGAGGCTGCGGTGCTAACCACTGCGCCACTGTGTCTTCTCATGATAGTGGTAGAGAAGTGAGACTTTTTGCCCATATCTGGGGCTCTGTTTCTTGGCATCAGGATGGAACCACAAGCCAGTGGGCCTGCATGACATGCACAAGGATATCACACACTGCCCCATCCCTGTGACAGCTCAGAGAGAGACCCTGATGATAATGCACCCCACAGGAACATCACAAACAGCCCCCTCCCTAGGACAGCTCAGGGTCAGACGCTGCACACACTGCAACAACAGTGACATTACTGTATTAGTCCCTCCATTCTGAAAAAGAAGCATTCACCCTACTTTATGCTTTCTGCCCTCATCCACGCTGCCACTGCCCCTTTAATCCCATCTGCTCCAATTTTGTTAACAAGTCTATTTTATGGTACTTTTTCAAACACATTTTTGAAGTCCAGACACACACCATCAACCTCACTACCCTTGTCACCTCTCTCTGAAACTTCATCAAAGAAATTAATTCATTAAGTCAGACACTATCATCTGTTAACCAATCTGTCCTGGCTGTCATTTATTAGCCCATGTTCTACCAAGTGACAGTTAATTTTCTCCTGGATAATTGTCTCTAAAAGTTTCCCCACCACCGACATTATACTAACTGGTCTGTAGTTCCTGGGTTTATCTCTCTTTTTCAACAGGGCTGTAAAATTAGCAATCCTTGCAGACTTATCTTTTAATTCTGGAAAGTCTATTGTGGACAATCTCTTTGGGTATGTCTTTAACCAACTAAGGCAACAGGATACTTGATGAATAAGTCCAGAACTTTTATTGAGAGTAAAATAGTACTCAATAATTGAAAGTAAAATTATACTTAACAAACTTGGGGAATATAACTTTACAGCTCTAGCAGGTGTGCGGACTGGTCGAGCTTGGTCTCAGAGTGTCACGGTCCTCTTTGTCCAGCCTAGATCCCTCATCAGGTGGAGAACTTGGTTGATGATCTGAGCCTTTACCCCTGAGCTCTTCTAGTGTTCCTGCACATTGAAAGCTTTCAAGATCCCTACGTTTAACCCCTTGATTGCCATCACACCACCTTGTAAAATAATAATTGGTCCGAGCATTTGCTAGGTACATTCAATTAGTTCTTAATAATGTCTTCCACTAACTGTCACCTGTCCTCAGAATCTCAGACATGAGTACAATGGAGTGGTTTCACCCTGTCTCCCAATCTGATCTGAAACAAGTTTCCTATTCATTAAATCTAGACTTTTGAAGGTCACGATGGAACATAACATGGGTTTTATCAGGGGTCCGAGAAAGGTCCATTGTTTGAATACATTTAGTTGAAACTGCCCTTTCCCACAAAGACACAGAGACTCACAGTAATTAGATTGAACTAACTTTAAATGAAAACCCATTCTCTCTAAAATGATTATTAATTCATTAATTATAACTCAATCAAGGTTCATTACTTTTAGAGTTAGAATTACAATTAGAACATTACAGCGCAGTACAGGCCCTTCGGCCTTCGATGTTGCACCGACCTGTGAAACCTTCTGACCTACACAATTCCATTTTCATCCATATGTCTATCCAATGACCACTTAAATGCCCTTAAAGTTGGCGAGTCTGCTACTGTTGCAGGCAGGGCGTTCCACGCCCCTACTACTCTCTGAGTAAAGAAACTACCTCTGACATCTGTCCTATATCTATCACCCCTCAACTTAAAGCTATGTCCCCTCGTGTTTGCCATCACCATCCGAGGAAAAAGACCCTCACTATCCACCCTATCTAACCCTCTGATTATCTTATATGTCTCTATTAAGTCACCTCTCCTCCTCCTTCTCTCCAACGAAAACAACCTCAAGTCCCTCAGCCTTTCCTCGGAAGACCTTCCCTCCATACCAGGCAACATCCTAGTAAATCTCCTCTGCACCCTTTCCATAGCTTCCACATCCTTCCGATAATGCGGTGACCAGAACTGCATGCAATACTCCAGGTGCGGTCTCACCAGAGTTTTGTACAGCTGCAGCATGACCTCGTGGCTCCGAAACTCGATCCCCCTACTAATAAAAGGTAACACACCATATGCCTTCTTAAAAGCCCTATTAACCTGGGTAGCAACCTTCAGGGATTTATGCACCTGGACACCAAGATCTCTCTGTTCATCTGCACTACCAAGAATCTTCCCATTAGCCCAGTACTCTGCATTCCTGTTACTCCTTCCAAAGTGAATCACCTCGCACTTTTCCGCATTAAACTCCATTTGCCATCTCTCAGCCCAGCTCTGCAGCCTATCTATGTCCCTCTGTACCCTACAACATCCTTCGGCACTATCCACAACTCCACCGACCTTCGTGTCATCCGCAAATGTACTGACCCACCCTTCTACACCCTCTTCCAGGTCATTTATAAAAATGACAAACAGCAGTGGCACCAAAACAGATCCTTGCGGTGCACCACTAGTAACTAAACTCCAGGATGAACATTTGCCATCAACCACCACCCTCTGTCTTCTTTCAGCTAGCCAATTTCTGATCCAAAGTTCTAAATCACCTTCAACCCCATACTTCTGTATTTTCTGCAATAGCCTGCCATGGGGAACCTTATCAAACGCCTTACGGAAATCCATATACACCACATCCACTGCTTTACCCTCATCCACCTGTTTGGTCACCTTCTCGAAAAACTCAATAAGGTTTGTGAGGCACGACCTACCCGTCACAAAACCGTGCTGACTATCGCTAATGAACTTATTCTTTTCAAGATGATTATAAATCCTGTCTCTTATAACCTTTTCCAACATTTTACCCACAACCGAAGTAAGGCTCACAGGTATATAATTACCAGGGCTGTCTCTACTCCCCTTCTTGAACAAGGGGACAACATTTGCTATCCTCCAGTCTTCCGGCACTATTCCTTTCGACAATGACGACATAAAGATCAAGGACAAAGGCTCTGCAATCTCCTCCCTAGCTTCCCAGAGAATCCTAGGATAAATCCCATCTGGCCGAGGTGACTTATCTATTTTCACACTTTCCAAAATTGATAACACCTCCTCCTTGTGAACCTCAATCCCATCTAGCCTAGTAGCCTGAATCTCAGTATTCTCCTCGACAACATTTTCTTTCTCTACTGTAAATACTGACGCAAAATATTCATTTAACACTTCCCCTACCTCCTCTGATTCCACACACAACTTCCCACTACTATCCTTGATTGGCCCTAATCTAACTCTAGTCATTCTTTTATTCCTGATATACCTATAGAAAGCCTTAGGGTTTTCCCTGATCCGATCCACCAATGACTTCTCGTGTCCTCTCCTTGCTCTTCTTAGCTCTCCCTTTAGATCCTTCTTGGCTCGCTTGTAACTCTCAAGCGCCCTAACTGAGCCTTCACGTCTCATCCTAACATAAGCCTTTTTCTTCCTCTTGACAAGCGCTTCAACTTCTTTAGTAAACCACGGCTCTCTCGCTCGACCACTTCCTCCCTGCCTGACAGGTACATACTTATCAAGGACACGCAATAGCTGCTCCTTGAATAAGCTCCACATTTCGATTCTGCCCATCCCCTGCAGTTTCCTTCCCCATCCTACGCATCCTAAATCTTGCCTAATCGCATCATAATTTCCATTCCCCCAGCTATAATTTTTGCCCTGCGGTATATACCTGTCCCTGCCCATCGCTAAGGTAAACCTAACCGAATTGTGATCACTATCACCAAAGTGCTCACCTACATCTAAATCTAACACCTGGCCAGGTTCATTACCCAGTACCAAATCCAATGTGGCATCGTCCCTGGTTTTACAATCATCTGTTTTATGATGGGTAGCTACTCATTAATTATACAGGATATAAACGTTAGTACTGAACACAAAATGGTTCCTTTGCTCATGTGTTCATTATAAAATGGCTTTCTTAACGTTGTTAGTTATTACAATGGATACATTATAAAAATGGTCAAGTTAAACTGAGATCGAACTACCCAAGCTGACCTGCATCCTCCAGTCCTCTGGCAACATTCACATATTCAAGAAGGATTGAAAGATTGTGGCTCGAGTCTCTGATATTTCCACCCTTACTTCCCTCAGCCACCCAGGATGCAGCCCATCCAGACCGGGTGACTTTTCTACTGTGAGTGCTGCCAACCTTGTAATTGTCTCCTCTTAATCTATTTTCATCCCCTCCAAATTCTCCACAACCTCCTCCTTTACTGTGACATTTGCACAATCTGCTTGTTTTGTGACAGATGAAATGTACTTAATTAGTGCCTCAGCTACACCCTCTGCCTCCACAGGATCTCCTAATTGACCCACCCTTTCATTGACTGTCCATATGTTGGTAAAAGACTTCAGTGTTCCCAGTTATGTGACCTGCTAATCTTTTCTCATGCACTCTCTTGCTGATCTCATTTCCTTTTTCAGCTCTCCTCTGTACTTTCTGTATTCTGCTTGTTTCTCTACTGCAAATGAATCCTCACATGATTTCGATATTAATGGTTTTTGAACTATTTTGTAAAAGGATTTAGTTTTGTAAATTTCTCCCTAGCTCCCCTCATGGTCAGGCAGAAAGTTTACCTGCTGTGTTTTCAAACAGCAACAGCTTTATTTGAAAAGCCATTGGGACAGGATTCCGGGTTTTAATCCAGTCACAAATCTGGTTCTGATGTCTTGTGGCTCCAGCTGTCACATGACCGGTCAGAGGATAACCTCATCATTGACCCAGTCATGGAGCTGTGGGTTGATGTTTAAATTGTTTCAAAATAATTTTCCAGAAGGACAATCAAAATGAATCAATATATAAAAGGTAGATTTTGTGAATTTGTGCTCCCAGTGGAAATTCCTGCAGAGTCTGCTGGTTTTCATGTCCCCAATTCCCCACAGGAAGCTCAGTGCTTGGAATCTGTATTCATTACATTTACATTATACAGAATCATTTCATGGGAGACCCCAGTGTGAATTGGAAACAAGTGGGTCAGTTTTAACTTTCAAAGTAACACAGAAGCAAAATACTGCTGATACTGGAAATCTGAAATAAAAACAGAAAATGCTGGAAATACTCAGCAGGTCTGGCAGCATCTGTGGAGAGAGAAACAGAGTTAACGTTTCAGATCTGTGACCTTTCATCAGAACTGAGCTGAAATTGTCTGAGGGACTGAGATTGTGGAATCAATTTCAGGGTCAAAGACATTGTACTCTGTAAGGATAGGCAGATGGAGATTATTAAGTACAGTGCAAAAATATAGATGCTTTTACATTATTTGAATCAGCATTGATTTAAAGTTTGTGCTCACGAATCCTATCTTTAGATCAAAATGACATTGATAACAATGGAAAAAGCAAAACATACATTTCACGACCACAGGACTTTGTAAAGCCTTTTACAGCCAATGAAGGACTTTCCAAGTGTAGTCACTGTACAGTACAATACAATACCCTACAATAAGGATATTTCACATTCGAGTCACACAAGTCCCAGGCAATGACCATCTTAAACAAGAGAGAATCTAACCATCTCCCCTTGACATTCAATGGCATTACGACTGCTGAATCCCCCCACTATCAACATCCTGGGGGTTACCATTGACCAGAAACTGAATTGCAATAAGCATATAAATATCATGGCGAAAAGAGCAGATCAGACAATAGGAATCCTGCGGCGAGTAACTCACCTCCTGACTCCCCAAAGCCTTCCACTATCTACAAGGCACAAGTCAGGAGTGTGATGGAATATTCTCCACTTGCCTGGTTAGGTGCAGCTCCAACAACAGTCAAGAAGCTCGACGCCATCCTGGACAAAGCAGCCCACTTGATTGGCACCTCATTCACAAAATTCACTCTCTCCATAACTGACACACTGTGTTAGCAATGTGTACCATCCACAAGATGCACTGCAGCAACGCAGCAAGCCTCCTTCGACAGCACCTTCCAAACCCGTGACTTCTACCACCTTGAAGGACAAGGGCAGCAGATGCATGGGAACACCACCACCTGCAGGTTCCCCTCTTTGCCATACACAATCCTGGAATAGGAACTGTATCACCGTTCCTTCACTGTGGCTGTGTCAAAATCCTGGAACTCCCTTCCTAACAGCACCACATCGACTGCAGTGGTTCAAGAAGGCAGCTCACCACCACCTTCTCGAGGGAATTAGGGATGGGAAATAAATGCAATAAAATCAATAAAAAGACAATATTCTGTAATCCCCAAAAGTGGAAAATACATATGAAAATGAAAATATAATAAAACACAGTCAGCATGGATTTCACAAAGAAAGACTTGATTAACCTTAACTTTGAAGAATCAACAGCAAGAGTAATACAGCAGATGTAGAAGAGTTTAAGTTAATAAAGCCTCATCCTTTTAAGTGCTTGAACCAACAAATTGTGGGTGAACAAACAAGCACACTAACTGACAGAGCTGGGTGTTGTTCTTTCTAGATTCCCCTAAAGCAGGGTGTCAATGAGTTAAATCTTCAGGTTGCTGCAACCAGAATAGCCATTGTCCACTATCAGCTTTACTGTTACAAATAAAGGGTGGAATATTCATTGTGAAGGTATAGAAACAGTCTGGTCCTGCACACTGCAGACACATCCACGTCATCACTAACCAGCTCTCCTATAATTGATGTAGTTATTTGATTTTTCCCCATGAAGTTTTGTTAATATTCAGCCCTTGAGAAGAAATCATTCCCTGGCCACAGTGTAGAAAGCATTAAATATAAAACAGTAGACTACCAGGTAACACAGAGAAAGCTGATCAGCGAATCTATAATTACTTACTTTTCTTGCTTTTGCTCTTGCTATTCGGTTTTTCATCCTTTTCAGTTACTGACTGTGGATATTATTGTGATTAAATGTGAAAAGATGCACTGTGTCTCAGCCCCGGTATATAGGCTCTTTCTCTGTACAGTGCTGTACACACTCAGATTCTGACAGTGTCTCTCCCTCCCTCAACTTTCCAGCCCTGACGGTGCAGAAAGCGCTGCTCAAAGTTACACATTCTGACTGTTTGCAGTTGATTAGTGAGAGATTATTAACGTATCCTTCTGCAGCGCGACCTCGGTTAATAACAGCAGATCTAAACCACATTTCAGATACGGAAACAGATGCATCAATTATTCACTCTTTCCCAGAGTGAGTGAGGCCGGGACAAGCAGCAACATTCCAGCCCCACACTCTGCAAATACCCAGCACCAGCGGAAAGCTGTGAAAACAGTTTCAATCAGTGGGTTAATGTCCATTACAGGGATGCAAGATTCCACGGTCCAGGACAAACATCCCCATAGACCGAGAACAAGCTCAGGAAAACCTGGGGGAGTTAATATCCCAATCACTGAGCATTCCAGTAACATTGAACAAGTTCCTGAACTGAGTGAACCTTTCAAAGTACAGAAGTGATGACGAGGTCAGAAAGGTCTGAACAGTTGAGGTGACTGAGCGGTTTCAGCTTCTCTGTTCAGGTTGCAGCTTTCACTGAAGGCATGTGTTTAAATCCCACTTCTGACAACTAGATTTTCAGTTACTTTGCAGAGCTTCCTTGAAGGTTTGGGGTCGAGTAAATACTGAGGAACTGTTTCTAACTGCTGAATGGTCAAAAACCAAAGGTTACAGATTTAAGGTGACTGACAAAACCAGAAGGAACATGAGGAAAAATTCCTTTCTGCAACGTGTGGTTAGGAATTCAGTTATGTGGATAGATTGGAGAAGCTGGGGTTGTTCTCCTTAGAGAGGAGATTTGATAGAGGTGTTCACAATCATGAGGGGCAGTGACAGACCCGATAGAGAGAAACTGTTGGTAGAAGGATTGAGACTCAGGTAAAAGCTGTGGCTCAGTTGGTCACACTCACCTCGAAATCACAAGCTTTTGGGTTCAGAGTTCACAGCTGACACTCCAGTGCAGCACTGAGGGTGTTGAAGGTGCTGCCTTTCAGGTGTGATGTTAAACCAAGACCCGGTCTGCATGTTTGGGTGAATGTAAAAGATCCCATGCTGCAATTTCAAACAAGTGAAGAGCAATTCTCCCTGGTGTTGTGATCAATATTTGCCCCTCAATCAGATCAGTTGGTCATTATCACATTGCTGTTTGTGGGTATTAGCTGCTGCATTTCTGACATTACAACAGTGATTACACTTCAAAAGTATTTCATTGTTTACAAAGTGCTTTGATATTTCCAGTGGTCAGGAAAGGTGCTATATAAATGCAAGTCTTTTCTTTCTTTTTCACAACACATTGCTGTGTAAAAAATGGTTCTTCATGTCACCTCTGGTTCTTCTGCCAATCACCTGATATCTGTGTCCTCTGCTTACTGACCCTTTTACCACTGGAAACAGTTTCTCCTTATTTAAACTGTTGAAGAACTTCGTGATTTTGAACAAATGTGTCAAATCTCTTCTGAACTTTCTCTGCTGCAAGGAGAACAACCCCAGCTTCTCCAATCTCTCCACATAACTGAAGTCACTCACCCTGCTACCATTGTGGTAAATCTCTTTTTTATTCTTTCCTGGGATGTGGGCACTGCTGACAGAATGTGATTCCTGTCAACGGAGCGGCCCGCTGACATCATCGGAGAGCGCCAAGCTGCGCATAGCCACTGCGGCATCTTGCCATGATTAAGTGGCACATGCGCAGGATGATGTCATGGCTCAGCGCCAACGTCATCGCATATTCACGCCTGGTCCATCTTCGCACATGCACGCTGCAGCGTCATCAGGTATCCAGCCTCTCACTCAGCTGGAGGAAGCATCTGAATGGGAGACTTTGAGGCTGGAGCTCTCCCCCCTCGGCAACTCGCTCCAGGCCTCGATGCTTCCTCCCCTCAGCCGCTCGCTCTACACCGCACTGCTCCCCTGGCCGATTGTTCCCCGCTCGCGTCACCCAGCTCTCCTGCCACTCGCTCCCAGCCCCCCAACCCCTGCTCCAGCCATTAGCTCAAAGCCGTACCACTTCCTTCCTCTCGGCCACTCACTACTCGCTCCTACGTCACACTTTACAGCCCGCCTTGCTTCTTCGGGCGGCGCGTGGAGACTGGACAAACGTGGGAGCAAGAGGCCGAGAGAAGGGAAGCAGCACGACCTGGAGCTTGCGGCTGGAGGGGAGGGGGTGGGGTGGGGAACGAGCGACCAGAGAATGGGGTGGCGCGATCAGAGGACAATCGGCCAGGGAAGTGGGGGAGAGCAGTGAGGTCTGGAGTGAGCAGCTGTGGAGGGTGGAAGCGGCCAGTGCGAAGGAGGGGGAAAAAGCGAGTTGTGCCACTTAGTGGTTGCGTTGTCAGCAAACGCAGCCTTTATTGTCCATCCTTAATTGCCCTTGAGAAGGTGGTGGTGAGCTGCCTTTTTTGAGCCACTGCAGTCCATGTGTTGTACGTAAACCCACAGTGCTGTTCGGAACGGAGTTCCAGAATGTTGATCCGGTAACAGTGATGGAAAGGAGATATAGTTCCCAGTCAGGACCGTGTGTAACTTGGAGGGGAGCTTGCAGATGGTGGTGTTCCCATTCATCCAATGTCCTTCTAGGTGGTCGAGATCGGGGGTTTGGAAGGTGCTGCAGAAGGAGGTTTGGTGAGTTGCTGCAGTGCATCTTTTCGATGGTACACACTGCTGCCACTGTTCACTGGTGGTGCAGGAAGTGAATATTTAAAGTAGTGGATGGAGTGCTGATCAAGTGATCTGCTTTGTCCTGGAAGGTGTTGAGTTTCTTTGGTGTTGTTGGAGCTGCACTCATCCAGGCAAGTGGTGAGTATTGCATCACACTCCTGACTTGTGCCTTGTAGATGGTGGACAGGAGGTGAGTTACTTCCAGCAGAATTACCATCCTCTGACTGATCCAATTCAGTTTCTTCTCAATGGTAATCCCCAGGGTGTTGATAGTGAAGGATTCAGAAATGGTAATGTCATTGACTGTCAAGGGGAGATGGTTAGATTCTCTCTTGTTGGAGATGGTCATTGCCTGGCATTTTTGTGGCGTGAATGTTACTTGCCACTTATCAGCCCAAGCCCAATGTTGTCCGGCTCTCTCTACATATGGACACGGACTGCTTCAGTATCTGAGGAGCTGCTAATGTGACTGAACATTTTGCAATCATCAGCAAACATCCCCACTTCTGACCTTATGATGGAGGGAAGGTCATTGATGAAGCAGCTGAAGTTGATTGGGGCCTAGGACGTGACCCTGAGCAACTCCTGAGCGATGTTCTGGGACTGAGATGATTGGCCATCCACAACCATCACCATATTCCTTTGCGCTAGGTATCACTCCAACTAGTGGAGAGTTTCCCCCTGATTGCCATTGTCTTCAATTTTTCAAGGGCTCCTTGATGCCCTTGGCAGGAGCAGTCACTGTTACCTCATATCACCTCCTGAATTCAGCTCTTTTGTCCAGATTTGAGCCAAGGCCATAATGAGGTCAGGAAACGAGTGGCCTTGGCAGAAACCAAAATGAGCATCGGTGAGTAGGTTATTGCTGTGTAAGTGCTGCTTGATAGCACTGTCAACGACACCTTCCATCACTTTACTGATGATCAAGAGGAGGCTGACGGGGCATTAATTGACCGGGTTGGATTTGTCCTGCTTTTTGTGTACAGGACATACCTGGGCAATTTTCCACATTGCCGGGTAGATGCCAGTGTTGTAACTGTACTGGAACAGCTTGGCTAGCGGTGCGGCTAGTTCTGAAGCACAAATCTTCAGCACTACAGCCGGAATGTTGTCAGTATCCAGTGCCTTCAGCCATTTCTTGATATCATGTGGAGTGAATTGGATGAGTTGAAGATTGTCACCTGTGATGCTGGGGACCTCAGGAGGAGGCCGTGATGGATCATCTACTTGGCACTTCTGGCTGAAGAAGTTTGCAAATGATTCAACCTTGTATTATGCACTGAGATGGTGTTCTCCCCTATCATTAAGGATGGGGGCATTTGTGGAGCCTTGTCCTCCTTACCTTCCAGGACCAGAGAGCAGTTGAACCTCTTCCAGCGCGCCGGAGTTTTGAAAAAAAAGGCAAACAGTGATGTCAGAGGAGAGCTGCATGCTGATTGGTTGGTGAGTAGCAGCTCTTAAAAAACGGGAAAGTTGTTTTTTTTTGTTGGAAAAAAAACGCTGGTGTTAAGGTGAGTACTACTAAAGTTTTTTTTAAGGACTTTGGGTTGAAGTGGGTGGAACAAGGCCTCTAGTATAATTAGTATTTTTTAATTAAGGGAGTAACTCATTAACCTAAGGGTAAGTCATGGCAGGAGAGCTCAGCCCCGTGACATGCTTCTCCTGCGCTATGTGGAAAATCAGGAACGCTTCCAGTGTCCCTGATGACCACGTGTGCGGGAAGTGTATCTATCTGCAGCTACTGGCTACCCGCATTAGGGAGCTGGAGCTGCGGGTGGATTCACTGTGGAGCATCCGCGATACTGAGGAAGTCGTGGACAGCACATTTAGTGAGGTGGTCGCACCACAGGTAATGGCTGCACAGGCAGAAAAGAGATGGGTGACGACCAGATGGAGTAGTAGGCGCAGGTAGGTAGTGCAGGGGTTCCCTGTGGCCATCCCCCACTTAAAACAGATATATCGCTCTGGATACTGTTGGGGGGATGACCACCCAGGGGAAAGCAGCAACAGCCGAGTTTGTGGCACCACAGAGGGCTCTGCAGCACTGCAGGGGAGGAAAAGGTTTGGAAGAGCTTTAGTGATAGTGGATTCATTATAAGGGGTGCAGATAGGCATTTCTGCGGCCAAAAACGAGACTCCAGGATGGTATCTTGTCTCCCTGGTGCTAGGGTCAAGGATGTCTCGGAGTGGCTGCAGGACATTCTGAAAAGGTACGGTGAGCAGCTCGAGGTCGTGGTCCATATTGGTACTAACGACATAGGCAGGAAGAGAGTTGAGGTCCTGCAAAGTGAATATAGGGAGTTAGGCAGAAGGTTAAAAAGCAGGACCTCTAGGGTTGTAATCTCAGGATTACTTTCTGTGCCACGTGCTTGTGATGGTAGGAATAGGAGGATTAGGCAAATGAATGCGTGGCTGAAGAGCTGGTGTAGCCGGGAGGGCTTCAGGTACTTGGATCTTCTGGTGCAGAGGTGACCTGTACAAGAGGGACGGGTTGCATCTAAACTGGAGGGGGACCAATATCCTTGCAGGGAGGTTTGCTAGTACTACTCGGGAGGGTTTAAACTAGTCTGGCAGGGGGGTGGGACCCAAAGTAGTGGTCTCTCTGATGAGATATTTGAGGCAAATATAGAGGTCAAAGCAAGCAAGTCCAGTAGGCAGGCCGGGCAGATGCAGGACGGGGAGCGTGGAAGGTCTGGTAGACTAAACTGCATTTACTTTAATGCAATATGCCTCACAGGTAAGGCAGATGAACTCATGGATCGGTACATGGGATTGTGATATTATAGCTATTACGGAAACGTGGTTGAGGGATGAGCAGGACTGGCAGCTCAATGTTCCGGGGTACCGATCCTTCCAGCGTGACAGAGATGAAGGTAAGAGAGGAGGTTGCACTATTGATTTGGGAGGACATCACGGCAGTACTTAGAAAGGATATCCCGGGGGGAATGACAAGCGAGGCCATATGGGTAGAACTTAGAAATAAGAAAGGGGTGATCACTTTGATGGGATTATACTATAGACCCCCCAATAGTCAGGGGGAATTGAAGGAGCATATTTGTAGGGAAATCACAGATCGGTGTAGGAATTATAGGGTTGTAATAGTAGGTGATTTTAACTTCCCTAATATTGACTGGGACTGCTTTAGTACTCAGGGGTCAGATGGGGAAAAATTTGTTGTGTGTCCAGGATAGTTTTCTGAAGCAGTACGTGGATGGCCCTACTGGAGAAGGGGCTACACTTGACCGCCTCTTAGGAAATGAGGATGGGCAGGTGGTTGATGTGTCAGTGGGGGAGCACTTTGGGACCAGTGACCATAACTCTATTAGCTTCAAGATAGTTACGGAACAGGATAGGACTGGTCCTCAGGTTGAAGTCCTAAATTGGGGGAAGGCTAATTTTGATGGCATCAGACAGGAACTCTCAAAAGTTGAATGGGAGAGACTGTTTACAGGTAAAAGGACGTCTGGCAAGTGGAAGGCTTTTAAAAGTGAGATCGGAAGAATTCAGGGCCGGCATTTTCCTGTCAGATGGAAGGGCAAGGCTGGCAAGTTTAGGGAACCTTGGTTGACTAGGGGTGTTGAGGGCCTGGTCAGGATAAAGAAGGAGGCATATGTCAGGTATAGGCAGCTGGGATCGAGCGAGACCCTCGAGGAGTATAGGGGATGTAGGACTACACTGAAGAAGGAAATTAGGAGGGCGAAAAGGGGCCATGAGATCTCCCTGGCAGATAAGATAAAGGAGAATCCTAAAAGATTCGATAAGTATATTAAGAGTAAAAGGGTAGCCAGGGAGACAGTAGGTCCCCTTAAGGATCAGTGTGGTAATCTATGTGTGGAGCCACGCGAAATGGGCGAGGTCTTAAATGAATATTCCTCGTCCATATTTACCGTGGAGAAGGTCATGAAAGCCAGTGAGTTCAAGGGAGGGAACAGCAATATCCTGAAGCATATCAACATTACAAAGGAAGTGGTGTTGGAGGTATTGAAGCGCATTAAGGTGGATAAATCCCCAGGGTCTGACCAGGTGTATCCTAGGATGCTATGGGAAGCAAGGGAGGAGATTGCTGGGGCGCTGGCAGAGATTTTTGTATCATCGTTAGCCACAGGTGAGGTACCGGAAGACTGGAGGATAGCTAATGCTGTGCCTTTATTTAAGAAGGGCAGCAGGGATAAGCCAGAGAACTACAGGCCGGTGAGCCTTACATCAGTGGTGGGAAAGTTCTTGGAAGGGATTCTGAGAGACAGGATTTATATGCATTTGGAAAGGCAAGGTCAGATTAGGGATAGTCAGCATGGCTTTGTGCGTGGGAAATCATGACTCATGATTTTGATTGAGTTTTCCGAGGAGGTGACCAAGAGGATTGACAAGGGCAGGCCAATGAATGCTGTCGACATGGACTTTATCAAGGCCTTTGACAAGGTCCTGCATGGTAGGCTGGTCCAGAAGGTTCAAACACATGGGATCCAGGGTGAGCTAGCCAATTGGATACAAAATTGGCTTGGTGATCGGAGGCAGAGAGTGGTAGTGGAGGGTTGTTTTTCAGATTGGAGGCCAGTGACCAGTGGTGTGTCGCAGGGATCGGTGCTGGGCCCTCTGTTGCTTGTCGTATATGTTAATGGCTTGGATGTGAATGTAAGGGGCATGATTAGTAAGTTTGCAGATGACACCAAAATTGGTGGCATAGTGGACAGTGAAGAAGGTTGTCTAAGTTTGCAACAGGATATAGATCAACTGGAAAAGTGGGCAAGGGATTGGCAAATGGAATTTAACGCGGACAAGTGTGAAGTGATGCATTTTGGGAAGTTAAACCAGGGCAGGACAGAAAAAGTGAATGGCAGGGCCTTGGGGAGTGTTGTTGAGCAGAGAGACCTTGGGGTGCAAGTACATCGTTCCCTGAAAGTGGCAACACAGGTAGACAGGGTGGTGAAGAAGGCGGATGGCATGCTTGACTTCATCGGCTGAGGCATTGAGTACAAGAGTTGGGACGTCATGTTACAGTTGTACATAACGTTGGTTAGGCCGCATTTGGAGTACTGTGTGCAGTTCTGGTGGCTGCACTACAGGAAAGATGTGATTAAGCTAGAGAGGGTGCAGAAAAGATTCACAAGGATGCTGCCTGGTTTGGAGGGCCTGAGTTATGAAGAGAGATTGGATAGGCTGGGTCTGTTTTCCCTGGAGTGAAGGAGGCTGAGAGGGGACATGATAGAGGTATATAAAATTATGAGAGGCATAGATAGTGTAGATAGCCAGAGTCTGTTTCCCATGTAGGGGTGACTAAAACTAGAGGGCATAGATTTAAGGTAAGAGGGAGGAGGTTTAAAGGGGATCAAAGGGGTTAATTTTTCACAGAAAGAATCGTGGGTATCTGGAATGAGCTGCCTGGTGGAGGCATGAACAGCAGTGACATTTATGAGGCATCTGGACAGGTACTTGAATGAGCAAGGCATGGAGGGATATGGAATTAATGCAGGCAGGTAGGATTAGTACAGATGGGCATTATGGTCGGCATGGACGCGGTGGGCCGAAGGGCCTGGTTCTATGCTGTACGACTCTATGACTCTCTGTGACTCCTGTTATTTGTTTAATTATCCACCACCATTCAGGACTGGATGTGGCAGGACTGCAGAGCTTTGATCTGATCTGTTGGTTGTGAGATCGCTTAGCTCTGTCTATTGCATGCTGCTTCCACTGTTTGACATGCAAGTAATCCTGTGTTGTAGCTTCACCAGGTTGACACCTCATTTTTAGGTCTGCTTGGTGCTGCTCCTGACATGCCCTCCTGCACACTTCATTGAACCACTATTGCTCCCTTGGCTTGATGGTAATGGTAGAGTGAGGGATATGCCAGGCCAGGAGGTAACATATTGTGTTTAAATACAATTCTGATGCTGCTGATGACCCACAGTGTCTCATGGATGCCCAGTTTTGAGTTGCCAGATCTGTTCAGTTCTTCCCTCAGAAATAATTGGGAAAAAATTCCAAAGGAATGCATGAATTAAATAAAAAGGAGAGAGAAATAAATATTGACAAAATAGATGGCAGCATTTCGAAGGTGAAAAGAAAGTTTTATTATTGATGAGTGAGAGGAATATATCACACTTTGGGGCTTCTGTAAGTAGATTGACTGATAATCTGGGGAATTGATAGGAAACTGCTTCATGTTTGGTGGAACAAATTCTCACCCTTGGGGTGGCCAACAGCTGCATCCGTCCAATAACAGACAGAGTAGTAGTACTTGTTAGCTCAGTTGGGAGAGCATGAGACTTTTAATCACAGGGTCTTCGATTTGAGACCCTTGTTGTCTGGTTGTTCTTCCCTTTTTCAGACTTAATCGGCAGAGAGTTCAAGGAGTGTTTGAAATTAAATTCAACAACATCACTAGATTTCAACCCTGCCGCCCCACCACCATCCCCACCCCCCACCCTCCCAGTGTAGTTGACAGGTCCCTCAACCTCTGCCCTCCCCATTCCGTTCCCTCCCAGAACTGCGACTCACTTTCCACCCCACCTGCCTCCACATCCAAAGGATCATCCTCCACAATTTCCGCCACCTCCAGCGTGATGGAACCACCTACCTCATCTTCCCATCCCCTGTCAACATTCCGAAGGGATCGGTCCCTCCACGACACCCTGGTCCACTCCTCCATTATCCCTGACACCTCGTCCCCTTCCCAAGGCACCTTCTCATGCAATCGCAGGAGATATAATACCTGCCCTTTTCCCTCCTCTCTGCTCATTATCTAAAGCCCAAACACTCCTTTCAGGTGAAGCAGCGATTTACTTGTACTTCTTTCAATTATGTATACTGTATTCACTGCTCACAATGTGGTCTCCTCTAAACTGGGGAGACCAAACGCAGATTAGATGGAACACCTCGGCTCAGTCCGAAAGCATGACCCCGAGCTTCTGGTTCCTTGCCATTTCAACACTACCCCCTGCTCTCATGTCAACATTTCTGTCTTGGGCCTGTTCCAGTGTTCCAGTGAACATCACCATGGAAAGATCAATCTTACATGCCAGCTCAAATGTTGGATTTTGTATGTTTAGTATCTTTTCTCATCCAAAGATAACACTATCAATCATTCACCACTCTGTCTTCTCCTGAACTTCGAGTTCAAATTTGTTTGTGAAGTTGAGTGACACATTAAGACAGCACAGTCTTTGTCTTTGTGAAGGAAGTGATTTCGGAATGGCTGTTTGAAACTGCCCCTCCTTGCACAGAAATTCAGTGCAAATGCTCAAATCACCCACAATTTCTTTGTGAGAAATTTGTTCACAATTGCATTCAACATGGAAACCGCCTCAACATTAATCTCACTGAAGGAAAGAGTGACCGTGTTGTTTGTTTCAGAGTGTTGGTGCCGTTATGTGTCGCTCCTAACCAAGACTGGGACACAACGCAAGGTTGATCCAAGGTTGGCATATATTATCATTCAGGAGCAAGAAAAATCAAAAGGAACCTAACAAGAAAACCCAGTCTCCAGATGTGAGAATCTGTAGATCCGCTTTGGGAAAGTGAATCAGAGCAGAATGAAGGGTGAACTGTCCGACTGCCCAGAAGAGATGAAGACACAGCTCAGTCAGCACGTTCCCCTGGTTTATGATGCTGGAACATTCCTCACACAGAAATTATTCAACACGATGACAAACGTGCTTACAGCCGATAATTTATTAAGATAAATTTTTTTTTGAGCTACAACACAAACAGCTGCTCGACAATGTGGAAAATTACCCAGGTGTGTCCTGTCCATAAAAAAAAGCAGGACAAATCCAATCTGACCAATTACCGCCCCATCAGTCTACTATCAATCATCAGCAAAGTGATGGAAGATGTCATCAACAGTGCTATCAATCACCATGCATTTAGCAATAATCTGCTCATCGATGCTCAGTTTAGATTCCGCCAGGGCCTCTCGGATCCAGGCAAACATTTGGAAGCTGGAGTATAATGTGGGAAAATGTGAGGTTATTCACTTTGGTAGTAAGAACAGATAAATTAAATATTATTTAAATTGCGAGAGACTACAGAATGCTGCGATATAGAAGGATCTGGGTGTCTTCGTACATGAATCACAAAAAGTTAGCATGCAGGTAGAGCAAATAATTAGGAAGGCAAATGGAATGTCACCCTTTATTACAAAGGGGAATGGAGTATAAAAGGAGAGAAGTATTGCTCAAAATGTACAGGGTGTTGGTGAAACCACACCTGGAGTACTGTGTACAGTTTTGGTCTCCTTATTTAAGGAGGGATATACTTGCATTGGAGGCAATTCAGAGAAAGAGGTGGGCAACTGTCTCTTCCCCACCACAGCCACCTCGAGGGCATTGTGCGGAGGGGGTTAGACTTCGGGCGTGCAGGAAGGATCTGATGGGGAGGGCTCTTCTCACCACCAGCCAAGTTTCATCTTGGTGCTTGTTTGAAAGTTCTGGTGATGAGGCATTCCGCCAAATGACTTTGGAAGTTTGCTCGGGGAACCATCCGACTGGATCCACCATCTCCTTTTCCTGTAGGGCCTTGAGGACATTCCGTGCAGACCACTACCTGAAGGATTGGTGGTCAAAGATGTTTTTCCACAGAAACTTTCCCACGAAGGATAGGTGGTAC
The DNA here is from genome assembly GCF_036365525.1 of Heterodontus francisci. NCBI lineage: Eukaryota > Metazoa > Chordata > Chondrichthyes > Heterodontiformes > Heterodontidae > Heterodontus > Heterodontus francisci. The sequence continues at coordinate 16,938,684 of NW_027141852.1, forward strand.
GGCACGGTCCAACTGGATGGAGCATTCCGCGGCAATGTGAGCAGGCCCATCCTTCACAACGCTGGGGACAGATAGAACCTCAGCACGTAGTGACACTTGGAGATTGTGCACTGGGAATCTGCGCACAGCTTGATGCAGCCGCACACGAAGGTAGTCATCAGGATGAGGGCGACGTTGGGTAAATTTTTCCCGCCCTTATCCAGGGGTTTGAACATCGTGTCCCTCCAGACCTGGTCCATTTTGGAACCCCAAATGAAGCGGAAAATGGCTCGGGTGATCGCCACAGCGCAGGAGTGGCATATGGGCCAGACCTGCACCACGTACAGCAACGTGAGCGCCTCGCACCTGATCACCAGGTTCTTACCCACAATGGAGAGAGATCGCTGCTCCCACATGCTCAGCTTATGGTGTATCCTGGCTACTCGCTACTTCCAGGTTTTGGTGCACGTCCCAGCCCTTCCGAACCATATCCCCAGCACCATCAGGTAGTCTGACCTGATGGTGAAGGGGACAAAGGATCGGTCAGCCCAGTTCCCAAAGAACATGGACTCGCACTTGCCGTGGTTAACTTTGGCTACCGAGGCGAGTTCGAACTGGTCACAGATGCTGATCAGTCTGCGAACGGACAGCAGATCCGAGCAAAAGACGGCGACGTCATCCAGGTACAGGGAAGTTTTAACCTGAGTGACTCCACTGCCTCGGATTGTAACCCCCCCCCCTTATGCTTGCATCCTTCCTAATAGACTCAGCAAAGGGTTCAATACAGCAAACAAACAAGACAGAGGAGAGAGGACTGCCCTGTCTGTCTTTGCAAATCAGGTGTAGAAAAAGATGCAGTGGTTTTTATCGCGGTTCATCCCAAGCAGCTGTGTAACACAGGAGTCTGTGCTCTGCAGGCTTTTCTCAGGGATGCACACCGAGATAAACATCAACTGCTGCTGGAGGACTATTAATTCGGTGAAAGACGCCCTTTGGTCTGCCCGAAACTTGCTGGTCGTCCAGCGCAGAGAGTTGTCCACGACCGAATGTTGCAGACTGGCACATTCCAAGGTCCAAGACTTCGTGCTGAGGGACGCACGACAGCTTGGGGCAGCCGCTGCAAAGGTTCACTGGGGAAGACCACTGTGTAAGGTACCCCCACCAAGGTGAAGTGAGGGACTGGATCCATGGAAATCCCCTCGGGCTGTATCCAGAAAATATTTCTCCGCCTCCAGGCTCACTTCTTTGACCAGGAGTCCTCCTCCCGACCAGCAGACCCATTCTCCCACCTCCAGCATTCTCCCTCTACTTGGACCCCGCCCCCCTTCCCCGCTGGCCACTTACCCGCTCTTGATCTCTTCATTGAAAACTGTCGGCTAGACATTTGTCATCTCAATTTCTTTGCCCCCCTCACTCACTCTAACCTGTCCCCCTCTGATCTTGAGGCACTCCGTTCTCTCAGGTCGAACCCCGACATGGTCATCAAACCTGCAGACAAGGGTGGTGCTGTTGTTGTATGGCGTACCGACCTCTACCTTGCAGAGGCTCAGTGCCAACTCACAGACACTTCTTCCTACCTCCCTCTGGACCATGACCCCATCACCGAACATCAAGCCACCGTCCAAAGGACTGTCACTGACCTCATCTCCTCTGGAGATCTTCCCTCTACAGCTTCCAACGGACAGCCCGCTTCTACCTCCTTCCCACAATCCACAAACGGGTACGTCCCGGCAGACCCATTGTGTCAGCCTGCTCCTGCCCCACTTAACTTATTTCTTCCTATCTTGACTCTATCTTTTCTCCGCTGGTCCAGTCTCTTCCCAACTACATCCGTGACTCTTCTGACGCCTTACGTTATTTTGACAATTTCCAGTTTCCTGGTCCCAACCGCCTCCTCTTCACTATGGACGTCCAATCGCGCTGCACCTCCATCCCCCGCCAGGATGGCTTGAGGGCTCTCCGCTTCTTCCTGGAACAGAGGCCCAACCAGTCCCCATCCACCACCACCCTCCTCCGCCTGGCTGAACTTGTTCTCACATTGAACAACTTCTCCTTCAACTCCACGCACTTCCTTCAAGTAAAAGGTGTCGCTGTGGGTACCCGCATGGGTCCTAGTTATGCCTGTCTTTTTGTGGGATATGTCGAGCATTCTTTGTTCCAGCCCTACTCAGGCCCCCTCCCCCAACTCTTTTTCCGGTACATTGATGACTGTATCGGTGCCATTTCCTGCTCCCGCCCCGAACTGGAAAACTTTATCAACTTTGCTTCCAATTTCCACTCTTCTCTCACCCATACGTGGTCCATCTCTGACACTTCCCTTCCCTTCCTCGACTTCTCTGTCTCCATCTCTGGGGATAGGTTGTCTCCCAATATCCATTATAAGCCCACCGGCTCCCACAGCTACCTCGACTACACTTCTTCACACCCTACCTCCTGTAAGGACTCCATTCCATTCTCCCAGTTTCTCCGTCTTCGACGCATCTGCTCTGATGATGCTACCTTCCATGACGGTGCTTCTGATATGACCTTCTTTTTCCTCAACCGAGGAATCCCCCCCACTGTTGTTGACAGGGCCCTCAACCGTGTCCGGCCCATTTCCCGTACTTCTGCCCTCAACCCTTCCCCTCCCTCCCAGAACCGTGACAGGGTTCCCCTTGTCCTCACTTTCCACTCCATCAGCCTCCATATCCAAAGGATCATCCTTGGCCATTTTCGCCACCTCCAGCGTGATGCCACTACCAGTCGCATCTTCCCCTCCCTTCCCCTGTCAGCATTCCGAAGGGATCGTTCCCTCCGCGACAACCTGGTCCACTCCTCCATTACCCCCACCACCTCGTCCCCATCCCATGGCACCTTCCCCTGCAATCGCAGGAGGTGTAATACCTGCCCATTTACCTCCTCTCTCCTCACTATCCCAGGCCCCAAATACTCCTTTCAGGTGAAGCAGCGATTTACTTGTACTTCTTTCGATGTCGTATACTGTATTCGCTGCTCACAATGTGGTCTCCTCTATATTGGGGAGGCCAAGCGCAGACTGGGTGACCGTTTTGAGGAACACCTCCGCTCGGTCTGCAAGCAGGACCCTGAGCTTCCGGTTTCTTGCCATTTCAACACTCCCCCCTGCTCTCATGCTCACATCTCTGTCCTGGGATTGCTGCAGTGTTCCAGTGAACATCAACGCAAGCTCGAGGAACAGCATCTCATCTATCGATTAGGCACACGACAGCCTGCCGGACTGAACATTGAGTTCAATAATTTCAGAGCATGACAGCCCCCCATTTTACTTTCATTTTTCGTTGTTTTTTCTTTTTTCTTCTTTTTTGCTTTTTTACATTTTTTACAGCCTTTTATATTGCTGACCTTTTGGTCAGCGATGTGGCCTTGTCCAACCTGCACCTTCTCCTTTGTTATCTCTTGCCCCACCCCCACCTCACTTGCTTATAACCTGTGACATTTTTAATATTTGTCAGTTTCGAAGAAGGGTCAGTGACCCGAAACGTTAACTCTGCTTCTCTTTCCACAGATGCTGCCAGACGTGCTGAGTGGTTCCAGTATTTCTTGTTTTTATTCCAGAAAATATTTGTTTGCTGCAAAAAGTACATGGCAGGTAAAATGAAATGGAAGGGTTGTGAGGCAATTCACTCCTGTACTGAAGGAAACTGATCGCCTTTGCAATCTTTGTATTGTTGACTTGGTGCTGTTTTTGAACTGTTTTGTAATGTATCTTTTTATAGTTTTTTTAACGAATAAAGTATATGTTGGAAATTTTAAAAAAGTTCAGAGAAGTTTCACTGGATTTATTCCTGTGATGAAGGGGTTGTCTTGTGAGGAGGATTGAGCAGGTTGGACCTATACTGATTGGAGTTTAGAAACATGAGAGGTGATCGTATTGAGACATATAAGATTCTGAAGTGTCTTGACAGGGTAGATGCTGAGAGGATGTTTCCCCTCGTGGTGGAATCTAGAACTAGGGGACACAGTTTCAGAATTAGGGATTTTCCATTTAAGAAGGAAATGAGGAGGAATTTCTTCTCTCAGACAGTAGTTCATCTTTGGATTTTTATCTACAAGGAAGTCAAGGGTTATGGGGGGCAGGCAAGAAAGTGGGCTTGATGCCAGGATCAGATCAGCCATGATCCTATTGAATGCCGGAGAAGGCTCGAGGGGTCAAATGGCCTCCTGCTGCTACTATTTCTGTTCTTGTGATCTCATTGCAGCTTGTTCCAAATAGAGACAAAAGAGTGGAATTCCAGAGGAGAGGTGAGAGTAATTACCCTTGAGTGAGTGTGGCATCAAGGATCCCTAGCACAATTGAAATCAATGGGAATCAGGGGAAAATTGTCCACTTGTTGGAGTCATACCGAGCACAAAGCAAGATGATTATGGTTGGTGGAGGCCGATCATCTCAATCCAGGACATTGCCTCAGGAGTTTCTCAGGGTAGTGTCCTAGGCTCAACCATCCTCAGCTGTTTTATTAATGAGTTTCCCCTCAACTTAAGTCAGAAGTGGGAATGTTAGGTGATGATTCACAACTCCTCAGATACTGAAGCAGTCCATGTCTGCAAGCAGCGAGACCTGAACAACATTCAGGCTTGAGCTGATAAGTGACAAGCGACTTGGTTGCCACAAAAGTGCCACGCAGTGAACATCTCCAATGAGAGAGAATCAAACCATCTACCTTTTAATACTCAGCAGCATTATCATCACTGAATCCCTCACCAACAACATCTTGGGGGTTACCATTGATTATAACCTAAACTGGACCAGTCACATCTATGCTGCGGCTTTTAGCGTAGGTCAGAAATTGGGAATTCTGCAGCAAGTATCTCACCTCCTGACATGCCAAAGCCTGTCCATTGTCTACAAGGCACAAGTCAGGAGTGTGATGGAATACTCTCCACTTTTCTGGATAGCTGCAGCTCCAAAAACATATAAAAAGCTCAATACCACCCAGGACAAAGCAGTCCTCTTCATCGGTACCTCACCCACCACCTTAAACATTCACTCCCTCCACCACCAGAGCACAGTGGCAGCAATGTGTACCACTTACAAGATGCACTGCAGTAACTCGCTAAGTAACGTTCGACAGCACCATCCAAACCCGTGATCACTACCTCGAAGGACAAGGGCAGCAGATGCATGGGAACACCACCACCTGCAGGTTCACCTCCAAGTCACTCACCATCATGACTTGGAACTATATCACCATTTCTTCACTGTTGTTGGGTCAAAATCCTGGAACTCCCTCTGCAATAGCACTGTGGGTGTTCCCACACCACATTGACTGCAGCAGTTCAAGAAGGCAGCTCCCCACCACATTCTCAAGGGCAATTAGGGATGGACAATAAATGCCAGCCTTGCCAGCGATACTCACACCCAAGAATAAATAAAAAACAAATCATTCTCCACAGATTCCCCACAATTCAGGCTTGGACATTTACTTCAGGAGCACAGAGCTTGATATAACTACAACGTGAGTTCCAATCTTCAGATTCCATTCACCTTTCACATTATTTTCTACCAGTCCGTTAGTGTTTAGTGATTCAGCACGTGGGTCTCTGCTTCTCCAGTTTCTAACATCTCACCACTTATAAAAAACACTCTGATCTGTCTTTCGTAGGTCCTAGATGACCGCACATTTTAAACTCCATCTGCCAAAGCATTGCTCACTCACTTAATCTATCAAGAAGATTTGAAAATAAATTTCTTGCCAAAGGATAATGTTCTGCTTCTGCTCCCTCGCCGTTTGCTTTTCCCGTTAGTCTTTCATTTGGTGTAAATCCAGAGAAAGTAAAGATGGAAGGAAGGAGGGAGGGAAAAATCTTCCTCCTTTTCGTGATCCCTATTTGATCTTCATTCCAGTCCAATTTGGGTGAAGAATTCCGATTGTCTGTCTCAATTTTAATAAAGTATAAACAATTCTGGAATCACCAGCGAGATATTGACAAGAACATGTTTCCAGGCCAACTTTCCACAAAAGCTCCCCCACAACAATGTCCTAGACTCTTCATAAACTAACGACAAAATTGGGATCCGAACCCACACATGCAAAGCAAAATGCATTAATACGCCACCGTCTTAACCTCTCGACCACCTTGTCAGCTGTATGGACAGTACAGATCCTGGCTGTGCAGCCAGATGTGCAATGATGGAAATGCAGCTTCTGTAAGTAAATGAAATTTGCATCACATCAGGTCATGGCCTGTTGGGAATGGAGCGGTGTGAAACATTTCCAGACCATGTCCAACACGTTTCTACTCAGTGTGAAAATCCACCACGGAAAGACTGGAACATACATTCATTTGATCACATCATGATTAACATCACTCAGACACCTGAACCATGAGGTCACTGACGAAGTCATGATGACCGAATTTCTCATGAAATGACAACTGAACTAACTGACTGGAAGAATTGCTTTAATTCCACATGATCAGAGAGGCACAGCCTCAGACCGACTTGGCAGATGAATATTGATTGAATAATTTCTGTGTGAGGAATGTTCCAGCATCATAAACCAGGGGAACGTGCTGACTGAGCTGTGTCTTCATCTCTTCTGGGCAGTCAGACAGTTCACCCTTCATTCTGCTCTGATTCACTTTCCCAAAGCGGATCTACAGATTCTCAAATCTGGCGACTGGGTTTTCTTATTTTGTTCTATTTGATTTTTCTTGCTCCTGAATGATAATATATTCTAAACCTCGGATCAACCCTCCCCTTTGCGTCGTGTTATAGTCTTGGTTAAAAGAGACACAAAATGACACAAACACTCTGAAACAGACAACACGGTCACACTTTCCTTCAGTGAGATTAATGTTGAGCTGTTTTCCAGGTTAAATGCAACTGCAAACACATTGCTCTCAAAGAAATTGTAGGGGATTGAGTTGCCGTTGAAATATTAGCACTGAACATCTGTACGAGCAGGAACAGCCATTTCAAACTCACATCCTTCACAAAGGCGACCACTGAGCTGTTTTCTTTTGTGAATGAAATTCATAAGAAAAGTTAAAGTTCACAAGAAAATGGATGTAAATGATTGATAGCTAAACTTTTGAAGCAAGGATATGAATCCAAGATTTTCTGATTATTAGACAAACACTCGAACCAATTAAGCTGCTGAGCCAGATCACAAGTGCTGTGACAACTAAGGGCAGAGGAGGGCACTCTTTATTCTCATCCCACTTCTCCACAGGTCACAACATCGATGTGAACTTTTCCCACTACTGATACAGTCAATCATGTACTCTATTTTTCCCAGAATAGAAGACACTGACCAGGTTTCTTTAATGAACAACAAAATTATCCATTTATTGTCGAACAAGTTTTAACTAGTCATGAAGTAAAGCATAAACACACAGGTGGAAATTTTAAAAGTTCCTTTTTCACCTTGAACAACTTTTAAAGTCCTTTTTTTTATCTTCGAGCCACACGCGCACACACACACCGGATAGCAGAAAAAATAAAAGGGATTTTTTTTTTAATTCAGCACTCTGTTACAGACAAAAAAAACCTCTTGGGCTGTTTATTTACTCATTTTTGAAGAAATCATCAGATGAGATATGTTGCTCCAAAACTGGAATACAGTCTAACTTCCGAGTATACATAGACAGGTCACTAGGGTATTTTAGAACAGTTCTTTTCAGAAGGCATTGAGAATTAATTTTAGCAGGCCTTCTTCAAAGACATGCGACAAGATGAATTAACTCAGTGGACTTCTCAGGGTCTTTTAAAGATTTTCTGGAAAACAAACTGGGTTGTGGTCTTCTCTCCTTCCTTGACGATTCTTCAGGCTAACTTTATCAGCTGCTCACTCCAGCAGGTAAAACACACTGACTGCTACAACCAAAGGTTCTGAGTTTTCTGCTGTCTGAGGTTTGCGCTGCTGCTGCCAAGGTTGTCCAATCAAGGGGCAAGACTGACTTCGCGAACCATATTTCTCCCGGTTACCAGGGTTTCTGCTCTATATTTAACTTGAATCATGTGACAACCAGTAAACATAGTTGCCAAATTGGTTCTTTTGGTGCTCTCTTGAAAAAGAACTGGTCCTACATTTATTCAGTTTAATTATGACTTCTTCAAAAAATATTTTAACAGAAGAAACAGAATCCCTTCCATAACATCATGTATTTTCCCTGAGCTACAGGTTATTGCAAGTCTCTCTGGCTGTGTTTATTTTAGGTGATTTTGTACTCAGGTTCTTTTGGAATCCATGTGTTTGCAGATCTTTGTGAGTGAGAGATGTGGTAATATGCTTAAAATATTTCCCTGTAAATTATTCGTATCTCCATCTTTCCCCGAACTTTGTACAAACACATTAATATGGGAATCACACACATCAGGCCGTCAAACCTGTCTGCTAAACATTGAAAGGTGGCAGTGTTTATTGTGACGGGGTTCCATTTATGAAGACGCATATTGATGATTCACACATGTAAAATTTGTATATTATGTTCATGACATAATGACATAAATAAACACTTCCTTGCACTTGCCACGCTTGAACATTTTCTCTGCTGATGCCCCCTGAATATATTAGAGAACATGGTGACGAGGTTGAGATTAAAGTCTGTAAATATAGGCAGCAAACAGCAGCAGGGACTGCAGTGAACAGGATTTACGTGACATATTTGTGCTTATATTGGTGGGTGAAATAAGATACTAAACACACAAAATCCTACATTTGAGCTCGCGTAAACGATTGCTCTGTCTATGGAGATAGCATCAAAGAATGTTCAGGAATTTTGTCCTATGCCAGTGATCGTAACACACTTCTGGGGAACTTAAAACAAAATGGTAAAATGGGCTTTCACATAACAGATGAAATTTTACACAGAGAAGTGTGAAGTGATACAATTTGGAAGGAAGAATGCCAGATAAATGAAACGTTACAATTCTAAACTGGGTGCAGGAGCAGAGAGACAATGTACACCAATGTTAGAAGGATTGAAAAGGTAGCTAAGAGCAAACAGGACACTTGGCTTTATTAATAGAGGCATAGAGTAAAAGCATATAAGTTATGCTAAACCTTTATGAAATACTGGGAATGAAGGGCCTCCACCTGTACCTCTACAGAAAGCTTCCATTCCAGGTTTACACACACTCATCAGGATCACGCTCCACAGATTCTGCCCTCCAGGCTCAGACACCCACTTCAGGATCACTCTCCACAGATCCCGCCATTCCAGGTTCGGACACCCACTTCAGGATCACTCTCCATTGATCCCAGCACTATGGGCTCGGAGACCCTCTTCAGAGATCCTAAATCTCCAGACACGGACATCCTTTGAGGACCACTCTCCACAGATTCTGCCCTCCAGGCTCAGACATCCTCTTCAGAATCACTCTCCATACATCCCACCGCTCCACGCACGGATATCTCAATCAGGATCCGATCAAAGAATGTTGCTTGTCACTTATCAGCTCAAGCCTGAATGTTGTTCAGGTCTTGCTGCTTGCAGGCACAGACTGCTTCAGTATCTGAGGAGTTGTGAATCATCAGCGAACATTCCCACTTCTCACTTATGTTGAAGAGAAAGCCATCAATGAAACAGCTGAGGATGGTTGGGCCTTGGACACTGCCCTGAGAAACTAGGTATCCAGTCATGAAAGGTGGAGGACAATTAAATAACGAACCAGATGAGGAGGCTCCAAAAACATCCCTATCCTCAATGTTGGTGGAGCCGAGCACGTCAGTGCAAAAGATGAAGCTGAAGCATTTGAAACCATCTTCAGTCAGAAATTGCTCAGTGGATGATTCATCTCGGCCTCTTGAGGTCCCCAGCATCACAGCTTCCAGTTTTCAGCCAATTTGCTTCACTCCACATAATGGCAAGACATAGCTGAAGGCACTCGATACAGCAAAGACTATGGGCCCTAACAACATTCCGGCTCTAGTGTAAATCTGAGTTCTTTTTGGCTTCAGTCTGGTTCAGTAAATATACTGAGTCGGATGTGTAGGTAAAATCAATTACTTTATTTGCCCATTTAGCCGGCTGACTTACTCTAATGCAACAACACTGACTCCACCCAGAGTCTGTCTGGTCCACTAGAGTAAGTGAAGTTTTTTGATACAGGTACTACTGTTTATACATTAAGATTCATGCTACACCCCCTTGTTTAACCAATCAGTGCGATCCAATTCGACTTCACCCACGTGGTGACGTGCAGTACAGCTGTTACTGAGGTTACAATACACTCCATTTTCAATACATACTTGTTCCTAATAAAATATTGTTTTGTACCAGCAAGATAAAACAAAGCGGACAAGCAAGCTAATTAGCAAGAGCATAGGAATCATCAATAATCATTCTAGTCTCACTCCCTACATGGATCATGAGTCTGTCTCTACCTTGTGACAAGTAATTGTGGCGCATCCTGCTATCTCTGTTAGGTGTACATTCCTGAGTGTTTCATGCAGTCTGCAGCTGCATCAAGTGGTGGCAGGTCACGAAGATAAGAGGGGCCGAGCACTCCTTATCACTCACACAGGGATGGAGATCATTTGATTCACAGGAGTCCATTTGTTCCAAACCACAGGGAGTCACACAATCAGGCCATAAAGAACAGATGTCTTTGCAATTACCAGTGTCGGCTAGTCTTTACAGTCTCACACGCTCTGCCTTTACTTTTAACTATTTCATTGTGGTTTCTGCCACTTAAAATCAAAGCTCAGCAAAGCTACTATTCCTAACTTGGCTATATTTCCCATTAAGCATAGTGCCATGCCTTTCTGCTCACTTCCACACTAGTACTGAAGACTTGTGCTCCAGAACTAGCTGCGCCCTCAGCCAAGCTGTTCCAGTAGAGCTACAACACGGGCATCTACTTGACAATGTGGAAAGTTGCCCAAGTGTGCCCTCTCCACAAAAAAAATGCATGACAAATCCAATCTGACCAATTGCCGCCCCATCAGTCTACTATCAATCATCAGCAAAGTGATGGAAGATGTCACCAACAGTGCTATCAAGCACCACACACTTCGCAATAATCTGATCATCAATGCTCAATTTAGGTTCTGCCAGGGTCTCTCAACTCCAGGAAATAATTTGGCAGATAGAGTATAATGTGGGAAAATGTGAGGTTATCCACTTTGGTAGGAAGAATAGAAAAGGAAAATATTATTTAAATTGTGAGAGATTACAGAATGCTGCGGTGTAGAAGGATCTGGGTGTCCTCGTACATGAATCACAAAAAGTTACCATGCAGGCACAGCAAATAATTAGGAAGGCAAATGGAATGTTACCCTTTATTGCAAGGGGGATGGAGTATAAAAGTAGAGAAGTCTTGCTACAAATGTACATGGTGCTGGTGAAACCACACCTAGAGTACTGTGTACAGTTTTGGTCTCCTTATTTAAGGAGGGATATACTTGCATTGGAGGCAGTTCAGAGAAGGTTCATTGGATTAATTCCTGTGATGAAGGTGTTGTCTCATGAGGAAAGTTGAGCAGGTTGGACCGATACTCATTGGAGTTGAGAAAAATGAAAGGAGAACGTATTGAGACATATAAGATTCTGAGGGGGCTTGACAGGGTAGATGCTGAGAGGATGTTTCCTCTCGTGGTGGAATCTAGAACTAGGAGCCACAGTTTCAGATTTAGGGCTTTTACATTTAGGAAGGTATTGCTTCTCTCAGAGGGTCATTAATCTTTGGAATTCTTTACCGCAGAGAGCAGTGGAGGCTGGGTCATTGAATGTCTTCAAGATTTTTATCTACAAGAGAGCCAAGGGTTATGTGGGCAGGCAAGAAAGTGGGGTTGAGGTCATGATCAGGTCAGCCATGATCCTATTGAATGGCGGAGCAAGCTCGAGGGGCCTAATGGCCTACTCCTGCGAAGAGTTCTTCCGATATTCTGTTCTTATGATCTCATTGCAGCTTGGTCCAAACAGAGACGAAAGACTGGAATTCCAGAGGAGAGGTGAGAGTGATTGCCCTTGAGTGCGTGTGGCATCAAGGATGCCTCGCAAAATTGAAGTCAATGGGAATCAGGGGGAAAACCCTCCACATGTTGAAGTCATACCTAGCACAAAACAAGATGTTGTGGTTAGTGGAGGCCAATCATCTCAGCCCAGGACATTGCCTCAGGAGTTTCTCAGGGTAGTGTCGTAGACCCAAACTTCCCAGCTGTTTTATTGACGACTTTCTCTTCAACATAAGTCAGAAGTGGGAATGTTAGATGATGATTCACAACTTTTCAGATACTGAAGCAGTCTGTGCCTGCAAGCAGCAAGACCTGAGCAACATTCAGGCTTGAGCTGATAAGTGACAAGCAACCTTCTGGCCACACAAGTGTCAAGCAGTGAACATCTCCAATGAGAGAGAAAAAAAATCTACCTTTTGATATTCAGAAGCATTATCATCGTTAAATCCCCCACCATCAACATCTTGACCAGAAATGTAACTGGACCAGTCACATCTATGCTGTGGCTATAAGCGCAGGTCAGAGATTACGAATTCTGCAGCAAGTATCTCACCTCCTGACACCCCAAATCCTGTCCACCATCTACAAGGCACAAGTCAGGAGTGTGATGGAATACATCCCACTCAACAACACTCAAGAAGCTCAACACCATCCAGGACTAAGCAGCGCACTTGATCGGCACCTCACCCGCCACCTTAAACATTCAATCCCTCCTCAACCAGTAAACAGTGGCTGCAGTGTGTACCATCTCCACATGCACTGCAGCAACTCGCCAAGTATCCTTCAACAGCACCTTCCAAACTCGTGACCACTACCACCTCGAAGGACAAGGGCAGCAGATGCATGGGAACTCACTACCTGCAGGTTCCCCTCCAAGTCACTCACCATCCTGACTTGGAACGATATCGCCATTTCTTCACTGTTGTTGGGTCACAATCCTGGAACTCCCTCCCCAACAGCACTGTGGGTGTTCCTGCACCATAAAGACTGCATCAGTTCAAGAAGGCAGCTCTCCACCACCTTCTCAACGGCAATATAAATGGGTAATAAATGCTAGCCTTGTCAGCGATACTCACACCCAAGAATGAATAAAAACAAAATCACTCTCCACAGATTCCCCACAATCTGGGCTTGGACATTTACTTCAGGAGCACAGAGCTTTATATCACTGCAACATGAGTTCCATTCTTCAGATTCTGTTCACTTTTCACATTATTTTCTACCAGTCCACTCGCTTTTATTAATTCAGTATTCGGGTCTCTGCTCCTCCGCCGTTTCTAACATCTCACCTCTTACAAAAAAACACTCTGATCTATCGTAGGTAGTAGATGACCCCTCATTTTAAACTCCATCTGCCAAAGCATTGCTCACTCACTTAATCTATCAAGAAGATTTGAAAATAAATTTCTTGCCAAAGGAAAATTTTCGGCATCTGCTCCCTCGCCATTTGCTTTTCCCATTTGTCTTTCACTTGGCGCAAATCCAGAGAAAGTAAAGATGGAAGGAAGGAGGGGAGGAAAAATACTGCTCCGTTTCGTGATCCCTATTTGATCTTCATTCCAGTGCAGTTTGAGTGAAGAATTCCAATTGGCTGTCTCAATTTTAAAGAAGTATAACAAATTCTGGAATCACTGTCTGGACATTGACAAGAACAGGTTTCGAGGCTGACTTCACACACAAACAATACACTGAACAGTTCATAAACTAGCGACAAGGATGGGATTCGATCCCACGTGTGCAGAGCACAATAGATTAGCAGCCCATCACCTTAACCTCTCGGCCACCTTGTCAGCTGTAGAGGCATAGCTGTCACCTTCAGCACAGTTTCTGGCGATGCAGCCAGCTGTGCAATGATGGAAATATATCTTCTGTCAGTAAATGAAGTTGGGAATGGAGCGGTGTGAAACATTTCCAGACCATGTCCAACACGTTTCTACTCAGTGTGAAAACCCACCACGGAAAGACTGGAACATACAATCATTTCATCACATCATGATTAACATCACTCAGACACCTGAACCATTAGGTCACTGACGAAGTCATGATGACCGAATTTCTCATGAAATGACAACTGAACGAACTGACTGGAAGAATTGCTTTAACTCCACATGATCAGCGAGGCACAGCCTCAGGCCGACTTGTCGGGTGGTGTAAACAGATATCACTGCTTCTGATCTTCACCAGAACAGAGAGTGAGATGTTACATTGATCATCAAACAGACTGTGAGAGAATACAACAGAATAAAACACATGGAGAGACACTGTGGAATAACAAATAGATTTGATTGGAATGTTGAAATTTTGATTGGAATGGATAAAACACCAGAAACAGCAGATTAAATTGGGATTCTCATCATTATATTGATCTGGGACAGAAAAGAGAAACTGATGGAAAGAAGATAAGAAGGAAGAAAAGAAAGGATGGAACTGTTCAATTTTTTCAGTTTTTTCACTCGCCCATCAAAGCTGATAAAAAAAATTGCAAATAACAGAGAATTTCACCAAAAATGGAGATTAAATGTTGCTGACACCTTGGATCGAAGGATGCCCCAACAGATCACCTGTTTAACTGTCTCCTCACTGGGGGATTTCAATCAGTGAGCAATATTGTTCTCTACTTTTTTTGTTAATTGGTCCCAGAACTGTCACTTGGAATTAATATCTGTGTTCCTACTCCTGAATAATAAAATTGTGAGTTTCTCGATATTTTCTGGACACAGTTCCTGCTGAAAGAACTAAGAACTCTTTTCTAATTTACAGAATATCCTTGGTGCTGCTCTCTCTTCTCCCAAACTTCATCTTATGTGACTGTTCCATCATCACTCTGACAGTGGGAGGGGTTGATCCCACTATCTTCAGCATTAACCCTTTACATCCTTATACAACACTGTCTGTCCAAAAATAATGGGTGGAGGGAACTTCCTTCATTTATCAAAACACCAACAGCAGCACAGTGGCGCAATGGTTAGCACCGCAGCCTCACAGCTCCAGCGACCAGGATTCAGTTCTGGGTACTGCCTGTGTGGAGTTTGCAAGTTCTCCCTGTGTCTGTGTGGGTTTCCGACGGGTGCTCTGGTTTCTTTCCACCTCCAAAAGACTTGCAGGTTGATAGATAAATTGGCCATTGGAAATTGTCCCTTGTGTAGGTACGTGGTAGGAGAATGGTGGGGATGTGGTAGAGAATATGGGATTAATGTAAGATTAGTATAAATGGGTGGTTGCTGGTTGGCACAGACTCGGTGGGCCGAAGGGCCTGTTTCAGTGCTGTGTCTCTAAATAAGAAAAGTAAAATAAAAGCTACCAGTCGCAAATCAACTCAAACCCATTAGAGAGATAGAGGGAGACTGTCAGAGAACTTCCTGCATCCAGTCCTGACCCTGTCACACTCAGCAGCTTCTCACCCAGACCCCACTCTCATCAACACTGAACATTGTTACCGAGACCCTTCAAATACTGTTTATAAAAGGTAGAAAAATTCAAACTTCATCACAGCTAGATTGAATAGAACAAAGTTTAATATCTTCTCGTCGTCACTCGGTAACCACATGAGACAGTCCTCAAATCAGTAGCATAAATTATCAGCTGTAAGAATGTTTGTCATTGGGTTGAATCATTTCTGTGTGAGGAATGTTCCAGCATCATAAACCAGGGGAACGTGTTGACTGAGACGTGTTTTCATCTCTTCTGGGCAGTTGGACTGTTCACCCTTCATTCTGCTCTGATTCACTTTCCCAAAGCGGATCTCCAGATTCTCAAATCTGGAGACTGGGTTTTCTTATTTGGTTCCTGTTGATTTTTCTTCCTCCTGAATGATAATATATTCCAAACTCGGATGAACCTTTCCCTGTGTCCCGGTCTCGGTTAAAAACGACAAATAACGGCACCAACATTCTGAAACATACAACACGGTCACATTCTGCTTCAGTGAGATTAATGCTGAGGCAGTTTCCGTGTCGAATGCGATTGTGAACAAATTTCTCTCAAGGAAATTGTGAGTGATCAAGTATTTGCACTGAATTTCTGTGCAAGAAGGGACAGTTTCAAACAGCCATTCCCAAATCAATTCCTTCACAAAGACAAAGACTGTGCTGTCTTAACGTGTGACTCAACGTCACAAACAAATTTGAACTCGAAGTTCAGGAGAAGACAGAGATGTGAATGATCGACAGTGTAATCTTCAAATCATAACTTTCCGTTTCTTCGTTGAAGTGAGGCTCAACCCTCAGCCACTAGAGATCGCGGAAAGCTACAAACTTGGATCCAGAAATCAGAAAAGTAGTGAAACAGTTGGTGAGTACATTGTGACACTGAAGAATTTATCACCACATTGCAACATTGGCACATTCTTAGACCGTACATTATGAGACAGATTTGTGCTTATATTGGTGGATGAGGAAAGATACCAAACACACAAAATCCCAATTTGAGCTAGTGTGTAAGATTGCTCTTTCCACGGAGATAGCATCAAAGAATGCTCGTGAATTTCGTCCTATGCCAGTGACAGTAACACACTTCAGAGGAACTTAAACACACTGGTAAAATGGGCTTTCACACAACAGATAACATTTTACACAGAAAATTGTGAAGTGATACAGTTTGGGAGGAAGAATGAGACAATGTACACCAATCTTTTTTGATCAAGGTTTGAAAAGGTTGCTAAGAGCAAACAGGACACTTGGCTTTAATAATAGAGGCATTGAGTAAAAGCAAATAAGTTATGCTAAACCTTTATAAAACAGTGGGGCTGAATGGCCTACTCCTGTACCTCCACAGAAAGCTTCCACTCCAGGCTCAGACACCCTCTTCAGGATCACTCTCCATACATCCCGCCACTCCACGCACGGATATCTCCCTCAGGATCAGATCACAACTCCACAGTCCTGCCACATCCAGTCGTGAATGGTGGTGGATAATTAAATAACTAACAAGATGAGGAGGCTCCAAAAACATTCACATCCTCAATGATGGTGGTGCTGAGCACGTCAGTGCAAAAGATGAAGCTGAAGCATTTGCAACCATCTTCAGTCCGAAATATTAAGTGGATTTGATCTGTGCTAATTTCAGCTCCTCATGCTCGCTGGTTCCTTGGTTCTCTGGTGCTAATTTCAGAGTAAATCATGCAGCTTGACAATTGGAGCCAAAGAAAAAGACACAGGAGAGGTTGAAAGTGCCAAAACCTGGGATTGAACCAAGAACTGTTTAACTGTTAGTACAACACGAACTCAACAAAGCTATTTCAACAACACACTAAAGCCACCATTCTGTCACTGCTTTGGAAGACAATATATACATTAAAGTGTTTGTAAAAAGTTACAGAACACAACATGTGAGTAATCTACCCCATTGTTTTCTCAGTACTGATGGACTGTGAAGTGGGAGACAACCAGAAGTCCCACTGTGCCACACTGACCCTGAGCTGTGAGTGAAATGAGATAAAGTTCAATCTTTAGCAGAGAGATTCTGGAGAGAGGTCAGAGTCCTGAATCAAGGAAAGACTTTCTGACACAATAAAAGCAAAATACTGCAGATGCTGGAAATCTGAAATAAAAGCAAAAAGTGCTGGAAATACTCAATAGCTCTGGCAGCATCTGTGGTGAGAGAAACAGAGTTAATGTTTCTGGTCTGTGACCTTTCATCAGAACTGACACAGGTTAGAAAATAATTCGGTTTTAAACAAGTGAAGGGGAGGGGCATGTGGGAGAGAACAAAGGGGAAGGTGTTTGATAGGGCAGAGGGCAGGAGAGATTAAATAACAAAGCTGTCCTGGGACAAATGCAAAGAGTGTGTTAATGCTTGTGGTTGCCTGACACCAGTCATGCTCTGATGTTATTGAACACAATGTTCAATCCACAAGGCTGCAGAGTGTCGGATCAAAAGGTCAGGTGCTGCTCCTCGAGCTTGGGTTGATTTTCACTAGAACACTGGAACAGGCCAAAGACAGAAATGTTGACATGAGAGCAGTGGGGAGTGTTGAAATGGCAAGCAACCAGAAGCTCAGGATCATGCTTTCGGCCTGAGCAGAGGTGTTCCATCTAATCTTCGTTTGGTCTCCCCAGTTTAGAGGAGACCGCATTGTGAGCAGTGAATACAGTATACATAATTGAAAGAAGTACAAGTAAATCGCTGCTTCACCTAAAAGGAGTGTTTGGGGCTTTAGATAATGAGCAGAGAGGAGGGAAAAGGGCAGGTATTATATCTCCTGCGATTGCATGGGAATGTGCCATGGGAAGGGGACGAGGTATTGGGGGTAATGGAGGAGTGAACCAGGGTGTCGCGGAGGGAACAATCCCTTCGGAATGCTGACAGGGGAGGGGAGGATGCGTTTAGTGGTGGCATCACGCTGGTGGTGGCAGAAATGGTGGAGGATGATCCTTTGGATGTGGAGGCAGGTGGGGTGGAAAATGAGGACAAGGGGAACCGTGTCGCAGTTCTGGGAGGGAGGGGAAGGGGGAAGGCAGAGGTTGAGAGTTCTGTCAATTACACTGGGAGGTGGCGGGGTGGGAGTAGTTGAAATCTGGTGATGTTGTTGAATTTAATTTCAAACAATCCTTGAACTCTCTGCTGATGAAGACTGAAAAAGGGAAGAACAACCACACAACAAGGCTCTCAAATCCAAGACCCTGAGATTAAAAGTCTCATGCTGTACCAACTGAGTTAACAAGGCCTGATACAGTACTTCTACTCTGTCTGTTATTGGACGGGTGCAGCTGTTGGCTCCACCCCAAAGGCGGGAATTTGTTCCACCAACTATGAAGCAGCTTCCTATCAATTCCCCAGATTATCAGTAAATCCACTTCCAGAAGCCCTAAAGTGTGATATATTCCTCTCACTAATCGATAATAAAACTGAAATCTTTTTACCTTCCAAATGCTGCCATCCATTTTGTCAGTATTTATTTCTCTCTCCTTTTTATTTAGTTCATGCATTTCTTCAGAATTTTTTTTTCAATTATATCTGAGGGAAGAAATGAACAGATCTGGCAGCTCAAAACTGGGCATCCATGAGGCACTGTGGGCCATCAGCAGCAGCAGAATTGTATTTAAACACAATATGTTACCTCATGGCCCGGCATATCCCTCACTCTACCATTACCATCAAGCCAAGGGAGCAATAGTGCTTCAATGAAGTGTGCAGGAGGGCATGTCAGGAACAGCACCAAGCAGACCTAAAAATGAGTGAAGCTACAACACAGGATTACTTGCATGTCATATAGCGGAAGCAGCATGCAATAGATAAAGCTGAGTGATCTCACAACCAACAGATCAGATCAAAGCTCTGCAGTCCTGCCACATCCAGTCCTGAATGGTGGTGGATAATTAAACAATTAACAGGAGGACGAGGCTCCACAAATATCCCCATCCTTAATGATAGGGGAGACCAGTATATCAGTGCAAAATACAAGGTTGAATCATTTGCAACCATCTTCAGCCAGAAGTGCCAAGTAGATGATCCATCTCGGCCTGCTCCTGAGGTCCCCAGCATCACAGGTGCCAATCTTCAGCTAAATCCACTTCACTCCACATGATATCAAGAAATGGCTGAAGGCTCTGGATACTGACAACATCCTGGCTGCAGTGCTGAAGACTTGTGCTCCAGAACTAGCCACACCACCCGCCAAGCTACAACACTGGCATCTACCCAGCAATGTGGAAAATTGCCCAGGTACGTTCTGTATACAAAAGGCAGGACAAATCCAACCCGGTCAATTCCTGCCCGATCAGCCTCCTCTTGATCATCAGTAAAGTGATGGAAGGTGTCGCTGACAGTGCTATCAAGCAGCACTTACACAGCAATAACCTACTCACCAATGCTCATTTTGGGTTCCGCCAGGGCCACTTAGTTCCTGACCTCATTATGGCCTTGGCCCAAATATGGACAGAAGAGCTGAATTCAGGAGGTGAGGTGAGGTGACAGTGACTGCTCTTGCCAAGGGCATCAAGGAGCCCTTGCAAAATTGAAGTCAATGGCAATCAAGGAGAAAAATCTCCACTGGTTGGAGTCATACCTTGCGCAAAGGAATATGGTGCTGGTTGTTGGTGGCCAATCATCTCTGTACCAGACATCGCTCAGGAGTTCCTCAGGGTAGTGTCCTAGGCCCCAACCGTCTTCAGTTGCTTCATCAATAAACTTCCTTCCATCATAAGGTCAGAAGTGGAAATGTTCACTGATGATTGCAAAATGTTCAGTTGCATTAGTAACTCCTCAGATACTGAAGCAGTCCGTGTCCACATGTAGAGAGACCTGGGCAAGATTGGGCTTGGACTGATAAGTGGCAAGTAACGTGCACGCCACAAAAATGCCAGGCAATGACCATTTCCAACAAGAGTGAATCTAACCATCTCCCCTTGACAGTCAATGACATTACCATTGCTGAATCCTTCACAATCAACATCCGGGGGGTTACCAATGAGCAGAAACTGAATTGGATCAGTCATAAAAATACCGTAGCTACAAGAGCAGGTCAGAGGCTGGGAATTCTGCTGCAAGTAACTCACCTCCTGTCCACCATCTACAAGGCACAAGTCAGGAGTGTGATGTAATACTCCCCACTTGCCTGGATGAGTGGAGCTCCAACAACACCAAAGAAACTCAACACCATCCAGGACAAAGCATATCACTTGATCAGCACTCCATCCACTACTTTAAATATTCATTTCCTGCACCACCAGTGAACAGTGGCAGCAGTGTGTACTATCTACAAGATGCACTGCAGCAACTCACCAAGCCTCCTTCGACAGCACCTTCCAAACACCCAATCTCGGCCGCCTAGAAGGACATTGGATGAATGGGAACACCACCATCTGCAAGCTCCCCTCCAAGTTACACACTGTCCTGACTGGGAACTATATCATCATTCCTTCACTGTCACTGGATCAAAATCTTGGAACTCCCTTCCTAACAGCACTGTGGGTCTACGTACAACACATGGACTGCAGCAGCTCCAAAAAGGCAGCTCACCACCACCTTCTCAAGGGCAATTAAGGATGGACAATAAAGGCTGCGTTTGCTGACAACGCAACCACTAGGTGGCACAACTCGCTTTCTCCCCCTGCTTTGCACCGGCCGCTTCCACCCTCCACAGTCGCTCGCTCCAGACCTCGCTGCTCCCCCCCCTACTTCCCTGGCCGATTGTCTCCCGATCATGTCACCCCATTCTCCAGTCGTTCGCTCACTCCCCACCCCCCCTCCCCTCCAGCCTCTAGCTCTGGGCTGCGCTGCTTCCCTTCTCTCGGCTACTTGCTCCCACGTTTCTCCAGTCTCCACGTGCCGCCCGAAGAAGCAAGGTGGGCTGCAAATTGTGACGTAGGAGTGAGTAGTCAGTGGCCTGGAGGAGGGAAGTGGCACGGCCTAGTGCTAGCGGCTGGAGCGGGGGTTGGGGGGCAGAGAGCAAGCGGCCATAGAGCTGGATGACGCGAGTGGGGAACAA
Source organism: Heterodontus francisci (assembly GCF_036365525.1). Classification (NCBI taxonomy): domain Eukaryota; kingdom Metazoa; phylum Chordata; class Chondrichthyes; order Heterodontiformes; family Heterodontidae; genus Heterodontus; species Heterodontus francisci. The sequence goes on from NW_027141852.1 coordinate 16,960,011, forward strand.
TTGTCCAGGGGAGCATCGAGGTGTGGAGCGAGTGGCTGAGGGGAGGAAGCGTCGAGGCCTGGATTGAGTTGCCGAGGGGGGAGAGCTCCAGCCTCAAAGTCTCCTATTCAGCCGCTTCCTCCAGCTGAGTGAGGGGCTGGATACCCGATGACTCTTTAGCGCACATGTGCGAAGATGGACCAGGCGCAGATATGCGATGATGTTGGCGCTGCGCAATGACATCATCCTACGCATGTGCCACTTAATCCTGGCAAGATGTGGCTGTGCCTATGCACAGCTTGGCACAGTCCGATGATGTCATCGGGCCGCTGCGTTGACAGGAATCACATTGTGTCAGCAGTGCCCACATCCCATGAAAGAATAAAAAAGAGATTTACCACAATGGTAGCAGGGTGAGGGATTTCAGTTATGTGGAGAGATTGGAGAAGCTGGGGTTGTTCTCCTTGCAGCAGAGAAAATCCAGAAGACATTTGACACATTTGTTCAATATCATGGACGTTTTCAATAGTTTAAATCAGGAGAAACTGTTTCCTGTTGTAAAACGGTCAGTAAGCAGAGGACACAGATATCAGGTGATTGGAGAAGAACCAGAGGTGACATGAAGAACCATTTTTTACACAGCAATGTGTTGTGATAAAGAAAAAAAAGACTTGCATTTCTATAGCACCTTTCAAGACCACTGGATATATCAAAGCTCTTTGTGGACAATGAAATACTTTTGAAGTGTAATCACTGTTGTAATGTCAGAAATGCAGCAGCTGATATTCACAAACAGCAATGTGATAATGACCAACTGATCTGATTGAGGGGCAAATATTGATCACAACACCAGGGAGAATTGCTCTTCACTTGTTTGAAATTGCAGCATGGGATATTTTACATTCACCCAAACATGCAGACCAGGTCTTGGTTTAACATCACACCTGAAAGGCAGCACCTTCAACACCCTCAGTGCTGCACTGGAGTGTCAGCTGTGAAATCTGAACCCAGAAGCTTGTGATTTCGAGGTGAGTGTGACCGACTGAGCCACAGCTTTTACCTCAATCCTTCTACCAACAGTTTCTCTCTTTCGGGTCTGTCACGACCCCTCATGATTGTGAACACCTCTATCAAATCTCCTCTCCAAGGAGAACAACCCCAGCTTCTCCAATCTATCCACAAAACTAAAATTCTAACCACACGTTGCAGAAAGGAATTTTTCCTCAAGTTCCTTCTGGTTTTGTGAGTCACCTTAAATCTGTAACCTTCGGTTATTGACCGTTCAGCAGTTAGAAACAGTTCCTCAGTATTTACTCTACCTCAAACCTTCAAGGAAGCTCTGCAAAGTAACTGAAAATCAACTTGTCAGAAGTGGGATTTAAACACATGCCTCCAGTGAAAGCTGCAACCTGAACAGAGAAGCTGAAACCACTCAGTCACCTCAACTGTTCAGACCTTTTTGACCTCGTCCTCACTTCTGTACTTTGAAAGGTTCACTCAGTTCAGGAAATGTTCAATGTTACTGGAATGCTCAGTGACTGGGATATTAACTCCCCTGGGTTTTCCTGAGCTTTTTCTCGGTGTATGGGGATGTTTGTCCTGGGCTGTGGAATCTTGCATCCCTGTCATGGACATTAACCCACTGATTGAATCTGTATTCACTGCTTTCCGCTGGTGCTGGGTAATTGCAGAGTGTGGGGATGGAATGTTGCTGCTTGTCCCGGCCTCACTCACTCTGGGAAAGAGTGAATAATTGATGCGTCTGTTTCTGTACCTGAAATGTGACTTCTATCTGCTGTTATTAACCGAGGCAGCGCTGCAGAAGGATATGTTAATAATCTCTCACTAATCAACTGCAGACAGTCAGAATGTGTAACTTTGAGCAGCGCTTTCTGCACCGTCAGGGCTGGAAAATGGAGGGAGGGAGAGACAGTGTCAGTATCTGAGTGTACACAGCACTGTACAGAGAAAGAGTCAATGTACTGGGGCTGAGACACAGTGCATCTTTTCACATTTAATCACAATAATATCCGGAGTCAGGAACTGAAAATGATGAAAAACCGAATAGCAAGAGCAAAAGTAAGAAAAGTAAGTAATTATAGATTAGCTGATCAGCTTTCACTGTGTTACCTGGTAATCTACAGTTTTATATTTAATGCTCTCTCCACTGTGGCCAGGGAATGATTTCTTCTCAAAGGCTGAACATTAACAAAACTGCTTGTAATTTAAAATCTTTTAAAAGTAATTCCATGGAGCGAATGGGGCAAAGTCAAATAACTGCACCAATTATAGGAGAGCTGGTTGGTGATGACGTGGATGTGTCTGCAGTGTGCAGGACCAGACTGTTTCTATAGATTCACGATGAATGTTCCACCCTTTATTTATAACAGTAACACTGATAGTGGACAATGGCTATTCTGGTTGCAGCAACCTGAAGCTTTAACTCATTAACACCATACTTTAGGGTAATTTAGAAAGAACAACACCCAGCTCTGTCAGTTAGTGTGTTTGTTTGTTAACCCACAATTTGTTGGTTCAAGCACATAAATGGATGAGGCTTTATTAACTTAAACTCTTCTACATCTGCTATATTACTCTTGCTGTTGATTTTTCAAAGATAAGGTTAATCAAGTCTTTCTTTGTGAAATCCATGCTGACTGTGTTTTATTATTTTTCATTTCCATCTGTATTTTCTACTTTGGAGGATTACAGGATCTTATCATTTTTTTTATTCATTCATGGGAGGTGGGTGTCACTGGCTAGGCCAGCATTTATTATCCATCCCTAATTGCCTTGAGAAGGTAGTGCTGAGCTGCCTTCTTGAACCACTGCAGTCCATGTGCTGCTGTTATGAAGAGAGTTCCAGGATTTTGACCCAGCAACAGTGAAGGAACGGTGAGACAGTTACAATTCAGGATGGTGTGTGGCTTGGAGGGGAACTTGCAGGTTGTGGTGTTCCCATGCATCTGCTGCCCTTGTCCTTCTATGTGATCAAGGTCGCGGGTTTGGAAGGTGCTGTCTCAGGAGTCTTGGCACATTGCTGCAGTGCATCTTGTGGATGGTACACACTGCTGCCACTATGTGCCAGTGATGGAGGGCATGAATGTTGTAAATGGGGTGCCAATCAAGCGGGCTGCTTTGTCCTGTTGAGTTTATTGAGTATTGTTGGAGCTGCACCCAGCCAGACAAGTGGAGAGTATTCCATCATACCCCTGACTAATGTACAGGCTTTGGGGAGTCAGGAGGTGAGTTACTTGCCTTAGGATTCCTAGTCTCTTGACCTGCTCTTGTAGCCATAATATTTATCTGGCTACTGCAGTTCAGTTTCTGCTCAATGGTAACCCCCAGGTTGTTGAGAGTGGGGGATTCAGCGATGGTAATGCCATTGAATGTCAAAGGGAGATGGTTAGATTCTCTCTTGTTTGGAATGGTCATTGTCTGGCAGTTGTGTGGTGAGAATCTTATACATCTTTATTGTCGGGTACTCTATTGTACTGTTGAGTGACTACACTTGAAAAGTCCTTCCTTCATTGGCTGTAAAAGGGTTTGCAATGTCCTGTGGTCGTGAAATGCAAGTCTTGCTTTTTCCATTGTTATCAGTGTCATTGTGATCAAAAGATAGGATTCATGAGCACAAAGTTTAAATCAATTTTGATTGAAATAATGTGAAATCATCTGTATTTTTGCACTATACTTAATAATCTCCATCTTCCTATCCTTACAGAGTACAATGTCTTTGACCCTGAAATTGATTCCACAATCGCAGTCCCTCAGACAATTTCAGCTCAGTTCTGATGAAAGGTCACAGATCTGAAACGTTAACTCTGTCTCTCTCTCCACAGATGCTGCCAGACCTGCTGAGTATTTCCAGCATTTTCTGTTTTTATTTCAGATTTCCAGCATCTGCAGTATTTTGCTTCTGTGTTACTTTGAAAGTTAAAACTGACCCACCTGTCTACAATTCACACTGGGGTCTCCCACGAAATGATTCTGTATAATGTTGATGTAATGAATACAGACTCCGAGCACTGAGCATCCTGTGGGGAATTGGGGATATGAAAACCAGCAGACTCTGCAGGAATTTCCACTGGGAGCACAAATTCACAAAATCTACCTTTTATATATCGATTCATTTTGATTGTCCTTCTGGAAAATTATTTTGAAGCAATTTAAACATCAACCCACAGCTCCATGACTGGGTCAATTATGAGGTCATCCTCTGACAGGTCATGTGACAGCTGGAGCCACAAGACATGAGAACCAGATTTGTGACTGGATTAAAACCCGGAATCCTGTCATAATGGCTTTTCAAATAAAGCTGTTGCTGTTTGAAAACACAGCAGTTAAACTTTCTGCCTGACCATGAGGGGAGCTAGGGAGAAATTTACAAAACTAAATCCTTTTACAAAATAGTTCAAAAACAATTCACTGAAAATTCATGTGAGGATTCATATGCAGTAGAGAAACAAGCAGAATACAGAAAGTACAGAGGAGAGCTGAAAAAGGAAATGAGATCAGCAAGAGAATGCATGAGAAAAGATTAGCAGGTCACATAACTGGGAACACTGAAGTCTTTTACCAACATATGGACAGTCAATGAACGGGTGGGTCAATTAGGAGATCCTGTGGAGGCAGAGGGTGTGGCTGAGGTACTAATTAAGTACATTTCATCTGTCATCACAAAACAAACGGGTGCTGCAAATGTCACAGTAAAGGAGGAGGAAGTGGAGAATTTGGAGGGGATGAAAATAGATATAAAGAGGAGACAATTACAAGGTTAGCCGTGCTCACACCTGTCTACAGGTCACCCGGTCTGGATGGGCTGCATCCTGGGTTGCTGAGGGAAGTCAGGGTGGAAATAGCAGAGACTCGAACCACAATCTTTCAATCCTCCTTGAATATGGGAATGATGCCAGAGGACTGGAGGATGGAAGTAAGCTTGGGTAGTTCGATCTCAGTTTAACTTGACCATTTTTATCATGTATCCATTGTCATAACTAACAACGTTAAGAAAGCCATTTTATAATGAACACATGACCAAAGGAACCATTTTGTGTTCAGTACTAACGTTTATATCCTGTATAATTAATGAGTATCTACCCATCCTGAAACAGATGATTGTAAAAGTAATGAACCTTGATTGAGTTATAATTAATGAATCAATAAACATTTTAGAGAGAATGGGTTTTCATTTAAAGTTAGTTCAATCTAATTACTGTGAGTTTCTGTGTCTGTGTGGGAAAGGACAGTTTCAGCTAAATGTATTCAAACAATGGACCTTTCTCAGACCCCTGATAAAACCCATGGTATGGTACATCGTGACCTTCAAGAGTCTAGATTTAATGAACAGGAAACTTGTTTCAGATCAGATTGGGAGACAGTGTGAAACCACTCCATTGTACTCATGTCTGAGATTCTGAGGACAGGTGACTGTTAGTGGAAGTCATTGTTAAGAACTAATTAAATGTACCTAGCAACAGCTAGGACCAATTATTATTTTACATGGTGGTGTGATGGCCAGCCAGGGGTTAAAAGTAGGGATCTTGTAAGGTTTCAGTGTGCAGGAACACTAGAAGATATCAGGGGTAAAGACTCAGATCATCAACCAAGTTCTCCATCTGACGAGGGATCTAGACTGGACAAAGAGGACCGTGACACTCTGAGACCAAGCTCGACCAGTCCCCAGAGCTGTAAAGTTATATTCCACAAGTTTGTTTAGTATAATTTTACTTTCAATTATTAAGTACTATTTTACTCTCAATAAAAGTTCTGGACTTATTAATGAAGTATCCTGTTGCTTTAATTGGTTAAAGTCATGCCCAAAGTGATTGTCTGCAATAGACTTTCCAGAATTAAAAGATAAGTCTGCAAGGGTTGTCAATATTACAGCCCTGTTTAAAAAGAGAGATAAACCCAGGAACTACAGACCAATTAGTCTAATGTCGGTGGTGGGGAAACTTTTAGAGACAATTATCCAGGAGGAAATTAACTGTCACTTGGTAGAACATGGGCTAATAAATGACAACCAGTACAGATTGGTTAACAGAAGATTGTGTCTGAAATAATTAATGAATTAATTTCTTTGATGAAGTTTCAGAGAGAGTTGACGAGGGTGGTGAGGTTGATGGTACGTGTCTGGACATCAAAATTGTGTTTGAAAAGATACCATAAACTAGACTTGGGGCAGCACAATGGCACAGTGGTTGGCACTGCAACCTCACAGCTCTCGCAACCCAGGTTCAGTTCTGGGTACTGCCTGTGCAGAGTTTGCAAGTTCTCCCTGTGACTGTGTGTGTTTCTGCTGGGTGCTCCGGTTTCCTCCCACAAGCAAAGACTGCAGGTTGATAGGTAAATTGGCTGTTGTAAATTGCTCCTAGTGTAGGTAAGAGAACGGTGGGGATGTGGTAGGGAATGTGGGATTATGGTGTAGGATTACGATAAATGGGTGGTGGTTGGTCAGCACAGACTCAGTGGGCCGTAGGGCCTGTTTCAGTTTTGCATCTCTCTATGACTTGTTAACAAAATTCAAGCAGATGGGATTAAAGGGGCAGTGGCAGTGTGGATACAAAATTGGCTGCAGGGTAAAAAGTAGGGTGAATGCTTGTTTTTCAGAATGGAGGGAGTAATACAGTAATGTCCTTGTTGTTGCAATATGTTCAATGTCAGACCCCGAGCTGTCCGAGGGATGGGGCAATTTGTGATGTTCCTGTGGTTGCAATATTTGCAGTGTCTGACCTTGATCTGCCACAGGGACGTGGCATTTATGAGGTCCCTGTGGGGTGCTGTTTGTTTGGTGTATCACACTGACCTGTCCCATAGAGCGGGAAGGTTGTGATGTCCTTGTGGGTTGCAATCTGTTCAGTGTCTGACTCTGATCTGTACCAGAGATGGGGCAGTGTGTGATATCCTTGTGCATGTCATACAGGCCCACTGGTGTGTGGTTCCATCCTGATGCCAAGAAACAGAGCCCCATCTCTGGGCAAAAAGTCTCACTTCTCGATGGGTGTCTCGAGAAGACACAGTGGCGCAGTGGTTAGCACCGCAGCCTCACACCTCTAGTGACCCGCGTTCGATTCTGGTTACTGCTTGTGCAGAGTTTACAAGTTCTCCCTGTGACTGCGTGGGTTTCTGCCGGGTGCTCTGGTTTCCTCCCACAGCCAACGACTTGCAGGTTGATAGGTAAATTGGCCATTGTAAATTTCCCCTAGTGTAGGTAGGTGGTAGGGGAATTGAGGGGATGTGGTAGGAATATGGGATTAATGTAGGATTAGTATAAATGGGTGGTTGATGGTCGGCACAGACTCGGTGGGCTGGAAGGGCCTGTTTCAGTACTGTATCTCTAAATAAATAAATAAGAAGGCTGAGGCAGTAAACCTGGATAGTAAATCCGGAGTGGAGTCATGGAGGCAGTCACCTGTTACTTATCAGGCAGTTTTCCAGCAACTCCTACAGCAGAACTGGTAACAAACAGTACTGGTTTTTCCTTTCCTTTGGACAAGACGAGCAATGCTGAGAGGGGGTCCTGATGCTCAGGGTCTCCATACTGTTTGCCCAGGCCTGTGCCCTAGAGAGGACACTCCAGCTTCGTGGTTAAACATGAGCACAACCCGGGAATAAACAGTTACTGATTATAAGCTCTCATTCAATTGGTGTAGAGTATGAGCGCCAGGGGTTACTTCGGACAGTGGGAGAGCTCTTAGTGTCTCATTGGATAGCTACCATTCACTCCAAGCTGGGCAGCCCCCAGTCAGTTAGGTGCTGAGAAGCCACGACCTGCTTGCTTCAATGGGTGCTTGGAGCTTAGAGAGTCATCTCTCAACAGGCGGTTCGATAATCTATGCACCAAGAAAAACAAACTCAACAAAGAAGACACCAGTCCTTCGCATCACAAGCTGGAATGTAAGGACCATGTGTCCTGGCCTTACCGACAACCTTCTGCAGGTTGATGACACACACAAGACAGTTGTGATCGACAAGGAACTCACAAGGCTCAATGTGGACATTGCTGTGCTGCAAGAAACTAGACTCGTTCAAAGTGGATCCCTCAAAGAGAAACACTACACCTTCTTCTGGCAGGGGAAAGCCCAAGAGGCAACTCGTGAGCATGGAGTGGGTTTCACAGTAAAATACACGCCACTTGAGATGAGTGAACCAGCCACAGTAGGCTCAGAGAGACTTCTTACTCTTCACTTGTCAACAAGTGTGGGCCCAGTTAATCTCATGTGCATCTATGTCCCGACACTCACCTCCACCCCAGATGTCAAGGATCAATTCTATGTGACACTTGACACTGCCATCAGTAGAATTCCCAGCACTGAGGGACTGTACCTTCTAGGAGACTTCAACACAAGCTTGGGTACTGACTACACAGCTTTGCCAATGTGCATAGGGCACCAGGGGATTGGCAAGATGAACGAAAATGGACAGAGGTTGCTGGAGCTATGCTGTCACCATGGATTCTGTGTGATGAACAGCTACTTCCAGGTCAAGCTGTGCTACAAGGTGTCCTGGAGACATCCGAGATCATGCCATTGGCACCAGCTAGACCTTATCTTCACCAGACATAACACCCTCAGCAGTGTACTCATCACTCGCAGCTATCACAGCGCTGACTGTGACACTGACCACTCCCTGGTGTGTAACAAGGTCAGGCTTCAGCCAAGGAAGCTTCATCCATCCATGATGAAAGCTCGTCTTCTGATCAACACTTGCCGAACCACTGATCCAGAAAGGACCCAGGAGTTCCTCAACATCCTCGATCAGGCTCTTTCAGACAACAATGCTCAAGGCCTCAGTGCAGTGTCAAAGTGAAATCATCTGCACACCACCATCTATATCTCTGCACTCACTGTGTATAGGAAAAGTGATGGGAGGAATGCTGACTGGTTTGAGGCTTATTGGACTGAAATGGAGTCAGTTACTGTAACTAAGAGGAGAGCCCTCATGAACTACAAACAAGTTCCCAGCAAACAACATCTAAATGCTCTCAGAGCTGCCAGAAACAAGTCTCTGCAGACTGCTCGGCACTGCACCAATCAATACTGGTTAAAATTCTGCTGATGAATCCGGGGTTGCTAGAGGGATGTATGAAGGAATTAAGAAAGCAATGGGCCCAGTAGTAACTAAATCAGCACCTTTTGAAGACAAAGAGAGGGTTGATCATCACTGAACCTAACAAGCAGATGGAAAGGTGAGTGGAGCATTATCTTGAACTCTACATAACGGAGAACATTGTCATTGAAGTAGCTCTCAGTGCCATTCCAGACTTCCCTGTCATGGAGGAACTGGACAGTGAGCCCTCCATAGTCGAGCTCAACAAGGGCTCAAAACATGCGTGATGCAAACATTGTCACCTTGTACAAAATTAAGGGGGAACGCAGTGACTGCAGCAATTATCGGAGCCAGCTACTCAGTTCCACTCACCTGCTCGATCCCTTTCCTCCTGCAAGTTCCTTTGCTTCAGGTATCCATCCAATTTCCTTTTCAAATCATTGATTGTCTCTAGTTCCACCACACTCGTGGGTCAGGACATTACCACTCACAGCATAAAAAAATTCCACCTCACCCAAGGATAGGAAATATTTATATCTTCTATATTTAGCTTATTCTCTATCTCTACGAGAATAGAATGGCAGTCAACATGAAAGAGAACCCAAAAATCTTCGAGCAGTATATAAATAATAAGCAGGTAGTAAGCGGTGAAGTGGGCCCCATTAGGGACAAAGATGGTAATATATACTTAGAGCTGCAGGGCAATGTTAATCTAGTTAATAAGTACCTTGTATCAATGATCACCAAGGAAGTGGAATTTGACAAAATATCAGGAGAAGTGGAGAGTGTAGAGGCAATGGAGAGGGTACAAATTGAGAGAGGGAGGTACTGAAAAGGCTGGTTATGCTTCAGGAAGATAAATTACCTGGTCCAGATGGCTTTCATCCCAGATTGCGAAAGGAAATGTGGATGCAGATAACAGAAAGGCTTGCTATAATCTTCCAATCTTCCCTGGATACGGGGGAGGTGTCAGAGGATTAAACAGTGGCAAATGTGACACCATTATTCAAGAAAGGGTGTAAGGACAGTCCGGCTAACTACAGGCCAGTTAGATTAACAGCAGTGGTGGGTAAGGTTTCAGAAAGAACAATCAGGGGAAAAATCAACAGTCACTTGTAGAGGTTTGAGTTAATTAAGGAGAGTGAGCATGGATTTATAAATAGGAGTTCATGCTTGACTAATCTAACTGCATTTTTTGATGAACTAACAGAGAAGGTTTATGAAGGGCATGCAGTGGATGTTGTTTATATGGATTTTAAGAAACGACACATAAAAGGGTGATTAACAACATTGAGGTTCATGGAATAGGAGGGTCAGTGTCCAATTGGAAAGAACATTGGCTTAAGGAAAGAAAACAGCAAGTCGTAATAAATGATTCATTCTCAGACTGGAAGGTTGTCGACAGTGCTGTTCCCCAAGGGTCACTGCTGGAACCACTGCTTTTTGCTTGCGACAGATAAATGACTTGGATCTTGGAATATAGAGTAGAATCTCAAAAAATGCCGATAACACCAAACTTGGAGAAGTGGCAAACAGTGAGGCTGAAATGAACCACCAAGACAGTGATAGGCTAGCAGAATGGGCAGACAGGTGCAAATGGATTTTAATAGTGACTGGTGTGAGGTGATGCATTTTAGCAGAAGGAATAGGGAGAGGCAATATATACTTAATGGCACAGTTCTAAAGAGTGTGCTGGAATAGAGGGACCTGTTCACTGAACAATGAACAACGTGAACAATTACTTCTTGTTGTGTGCTCTCAGATTTGTCACCTTCACTGTACTGGAGTGAGGTGACATCTACTGGCAGGAAGCAAGAACTGCAATCAAGCTGCAGAAATTCCATCGTCTGTCAGGGTGAAAGAAACATTGCAATGTGAGGAAATAGTCAATGGGTTTGATTGGGTTGATGGAGACATGATTCCACTTGTGGTGGAGTCCAAAGCAAAGGCCAGAAATATAAAATTGTCATTATTAAAAGATATGAGGAATTCATGATAAATGTATTTAGGTAGTGAGTGGGTGGAATCTAGATATAATAGAAAGTGAGATTGGGTGGACAGAAGCAGTGTGAAAGTATGGCTCAAACAAAAGGTAAACGCCCTGAAAGGTGAACTCTGTTTCTCTCTCCACAGATGCTGCCAGAGTTTCTGAACATTTCCAACACTTTCTGTTTTTATTTCAGAATTTGCAAGATGTTGCTTTGCTCTGAAAAAAAAAATGGATGGTCGGCTTTGGCTGCCAGTGAAATTCCACAGGAGCTAAAAGGAAGCTCTGATATCAGTGGCATGTTGATCTAGGGGTATGATCCTTGCTTATGGTGAGTGATTAATTAATGTGTGAGAGATCCTGGGTTCAAATCCTGGACAAGCCCTTCTTCTTTGGCATTTTTAGTTTAAGGTCATTGATTGGTTTCAGCCTTGCAGAAGGCGGAATTGATTTCCATATGGAGCCTGCTTGAGGACCAGAGAGCTGGATTCAAAGAGCTTGATTAACTAAATGTACAGATAGCCAAGTGGGAATATAAAGTTGTTGCAGTAATTGTGGCCTGACTCCAAAAACAACAGGACTGGGTTCTGGACTGGAATGGAATGGAATTCTTCAGTGTTTCTGCTGTTTGGCTTGCATTGACTCATCGATTTTCTTGTTTTTCACTTTGTCGATGCCTTTGAATAATTGTGGATCCTTCTTCAGATTGTCTTCTTTCACCAGGTAGTTCTGACCTCTGATGATGATGATCGTAATGAGCTTCAACTCACTGATAGATTTGGAACTGAACAGATTTCCTTTGCTTGAGTCTACAACATGGAACTCAGTCTGACATGTGGACCCATGGGAGGATTTGAATGCCACTCCTGCGTTGAAGAATACAGTTGCATTCATCCAATAAGAGACCGAGTAGAAGTGACAGTTCAGTCAGTCAAACATTAAACTTTTAATTTCAGGGTGGTGAGTTTGAGTGCCATTTTGTTTTTCCCTTTTTTAAGGCTTCATTAGCAGAGAGTACAAGGAGTGTTTGAAATGAAATTCAGCAAAAGTATGAGAAAGTCTCACTTTGATTCGGGACTCATCTCTCTGCAGCATCTCGCTGTGAAAGATTGAACTTCATCTCATTTCATTCCCAGCTCGGGGTCAGTGCGGCTCAGTGGGACTTCTGGCTGTCTCCTGCTTCACAATCCATCAGTGCTGAGAAAGCAATGGGGAATATTATTCACGGCTCTGTAACCTGAGGACACCGATTTAAGGTGAATGGCAAAAGAACCAAAGGCAACATGAGGAAAAACTTCTTTTGCACAGCGAGTGGTTAAGATCTGATGTGCACTGCTTGAGAGTGTGATGGAGGCTGATTCAACCATAGCTTTCCAAATGGCATAAGATAATTATCTGAAGTGGAAAAATTGCATGTTTTCATGGAATACATGAGTCTGTGGCATGAGCTGAGTTGCTCGTGCATAGAAGCAGTACAAGCACAATGAGCTGAATGGCTTCCTTTTGTTCTGTAACTATTCTATGATCTATGATTCTTTTCAGAGTGAAATCAACACTCACATACAAGAAACTGATAGGTACACTGTAAACTTCGCATTACCAGACAAGAAATTGACAGATACAGTGTGAAACCCACAGTCACGGAGCAGCAGTTGGCAGGTAACGTGTAAAAATCTTTCTTTCATATCCCAACTGCAAGGTACAAAGGAAATTAGGTACAAACCCAGGCTCACACTTCAAAGACTGAGAGATACAAAGCAAAACACATATTCACTTACAAGTGCAGAGACGAAGACACACTCAGAGGAGGTGCAGATTAAAGACACATGCATGCAACAGAAACTGATAGGGATAGAATCAAACCCTTTCTCACTTCTCAGAAACTGATAGATATAGACAAAAGCTGATGCTCACATACAAGTTGTTGAAAGATATGTGGTGAAACTCACAGAGCAATAGCAGAAACAAACAAGTACTGAATAATACCCACAGTCACAGACCAAAAACTGAAATATACTGAGTTAAACACCACTTTCTCACACCAGAAACTCATGGCTACAAAGTGAAGCTGACTCTATCCTCCCAGGCACTGACAGGAGCAAAAGAAAAAACTCACGACGATTCCAGGTCATGAAATGTACGTAATAAAACCTTTCAGCTGAAAGAATAGCATTAATGACAGGTGTGATACCCAGAATGCTCAGCGGCCTAGAATCCGCCCTATCTGTGACAGGACCGGGGCTCGCAGGCGCGGTAGAGAGCTTTGTCAGCAGCAAGAGCTGCGGGTTCGGTGTTGCAGCACGATATTCACAAAGTGCGAGAAGACTTTGCGGGCTCACACAGCTGGAGCAGGGCCTCAGGGCCACAATAAGATGGAACAATCCCATCTGTATCCCTGTGGATGGCGGTGGTGAAGCTTTTCCCGGTGAGGCTTCCCGAAACGGCGTCGAAAAATGGATAAGAATTGGGGACTGGTTCGGGAGCGTTTTTTTATTCGTTCGTGGGATGTGGGCGTCGCTGGCTCGATCTCAGCTCGAGTAATGTGTCCAGTTCTGGGCACCAGGCTTCAGAAAGGACATCAAAGCTTCTGAGACAGTTCAGAGGAGATTTACTAGAATGATACCAGAGATGAGGGGTGTCAGTTCTCTGGACAGGCTGGTGAAGCTGGGATTGTTCTCCTCAGAGTAGAGAATGTTAAGGGAAGATTTAATAGAGGTGTTCAGAATCATGAAGGATTTTCATAGGGTAGAGAGGGAGAAACTGTTTCCACTGTCCTGGGGGTCAGTAACCAGAGGACACAGATTTAAAATAATTGGCCAAAAATGTCAAGGGGAGGTGAGGAGAGATCTTTTTACCCAGTAACTGATTCGGATTTGGAATGAATTGTCTGACAGGGTGGTGGAAACAGATTCAATTATAACTTTCATAAAGGAATTGGACAAATATTTCAAAGTGAAATTCTCCAGGATTATGGGGAAATAGGCAGGGGGTTGGACTAATTGGATCTTTTTGTCAGGGAGTCAGCAGAGACACAATGGGGCCGAATGGCCTCCTTCTGTGCTGTATGATTCGATGAACATAAGAACGAGGAGCCGGAGTCGGCAAGTCAGCCACTCGAGCCTGCTCTGCCATTCAATACAATCATGGCTGATCTCATCACGGCAGTTCTTGTTTCTTGCCAGTAGATGTCACTTCACTCCAATGCAGTGAAGTTTACAAATCTGAGAGAGACACAACAGGAAATAATTGTTCACATTATAGTGAATGTGTGGGATTTAGAAATACTAGGAGTGGAGACGAGTTATTACTTGTCTGCTCGATCCCCATAGCCCTGTAAAATTATTTCCTTCAAGTGCCCATTCAAATTCCTTTTGTAATCCTCGATTGTCTCCATTTCCACCGCCCCCGTGGGCAGCGAGTTATAGATCATCACCAATCAGTGTAAGAAAGTTCTTGCACACATTCCCCCTGTACCTCCAGTCCAAAACCTTCAATCTGTGTCCCCTAGTCCTTGTACCAATAGTTAACGGGAACAATGTTTCCTTGCCAACTTATTTAAAACTGTCAAAGCCGAAAACACATCTATCAATTCTCCCCTCACTCTCCTTTGATGCAGGTAGAACAACCCTAGCTTTTCCAACCTAACCTTGTAACTAAAATCCTCCATCCCTGGATCCATTCTGGTGAATTTCCTCTGCATCCTCTCAAGGACGCTCACATTCTTTCTTAAGTGTGGTAAGCAAAACTGGAAGCAACACGCCAACTGGGGCCTAACCAGAGCTTTATAATGGTTCATCATAACTTCCCTGCTTTGTACTCAATGCCTCTTTTTTTCAAGCCCAAGATCCCATATGCTTTGCTAACCACTCTCGCAATATGACTTGCCACCTTCAAAGATTGATGCACATGAACCCCAAGTCCCTCTATTCCAACACACACTTTAGAACTGTGCCATTAAGTAAATATTGCCACTCCCTATTCCTTATGCCAAAATACATCACCTCACACTTGTCACTATTAAATTCCATCTGCCACCTGTCTGCCCATTCTGCTAGCCTATCATTGTCCTGTTGCAGGCAGTTCATATCATCCTCACTGTTTGCCACTCCTCCAAGTTTGTTGTCATCGGGATATTTTGAGATTCTACTCAATATTCCAAGATCCAAGTCATTTATCTTTAGCAAAAAAAGCAGTGGTTCCAGCACTGACCCTTGGGAAACACCACTGTCGACTATCCTCCAGTCTGACAAAGAATCATTTCATAAGACTCGCTGTTTTCTGTCCTTAAACCAATTTTCTATCCAATTTGACACTGACCCTCCTATACCACGAACCTCAATTTTGTTAACCGCCCTTTTATGTGGTACCTTGTCAAACGCTTCCTTAAAATCCATATAAACAACATCCACTGCATTCCCTTCATCAAGCTGCTCTGTTAGTTCATCAAAAAATGCAGTTAGATTAGTCAAGCATGAACTCCCATTTATAAATCCATGCTCACTCTCCTTAATTAACTCAAACCTCTCCAAGTGACTGTTGATTTTTTACCCTGATTATTCTTTCTAAAACCTTACCCACCGCTGCTGTTAATCTACCTAGCCTGTAGTTAGCCGGACTGTCCTTACACCCTTTCTTGAATATGGGCGTCGCATTTGCCACTGTTTACTCCTGGCACCTCCCCCGTATCCAGGGAAGATTGGAAGATTATGGCAAACTCTTCCATTATCTGCATCCGCATTTCCTTTCGCAACCTGGGATGCCAGCCATCCAGACCAGGTGATTTATCTACCCTAAGCACAGCCAGCCTTTTTAGTACCACCCTCTCTCAATTTGTACCCTCTCCATTGACTCTACTGTCTTCACTTCGACTGATATTTTGTCAAATTCCACTTCCTTAGTGATCACTGATGCAAAGTACTCATTAAGTAGATTAACATTGCCCTGCACCTCTAAGCTTATATTATCCTTTTTGTTCCTAATAGGCCCGACTCAACCTCTTACTACTCACTTATCATTTACATGCTGCTCGAAGATTTTTGGGTTTCCTTTCATGTTGACTGTCAGTCTATTCTCATAGAAATAGAGAATAAGCAAATATAGAAGATATACGTATTTCCCATCCTTGATGAGGTGGATTTTTTTATGTTGTGGGTAGTAATGTCTTGGCCCACGAGTGTGGTGGAAGCAGAGACAATCAATGATTTGAAAAGGAAATTAGATGGATACTTGAAGGAAAGAAACTTGCAGGAGGAAAGGGACCGAGCTGGTGAGTGGAACTGACTAGATTGCTCCGGGGAGAGCCAGCATGGACGTGATAGACCAAACGACCACCTTCTGTGCTGTAAATGACTCTGTGTTGTTTCTCAAATTCAATCCACTGGTGCTTGGTAAATAATTTCAAAGTAAATTGTGCAGCCGGAAAATCAGAACCAAGGCAAGGGAAGCATAAGGAAGCGAAATTGCTGAAACCCGGGATTGAACCAAGGACTTTTAATTCTTCAGTCTAACGCTCTCCCAACTGAGCTATTTCAGCCCTACGTTAGCAGTGGCTTGGTGTCCTTGTTTTGGAAGAAAATACATACATTCAAGTTTTCCAAAAAATTAAAGAACACAACATGTGAGTAATATTCCCCATTGCTTTCTCAGTACTGATGGATTGTGAAGCGGGAGACAGCCAGAAGTGCCACTGAGCCGCACAGACCCCGAGCTGAGAATGAAATGAGATCAAATTCAATCTTTCATAGTGAGATGCTGCTGAGAGGTAAGAGTCCTGAATCAAAGCGAGACTTGCTCATTTCAAACACTCCCTGTACTCTCTGCTCATGAAGCCTTAAAAAAGGGAAAAACGGAATGACACTCAAACTCACAACCCTGCCATTAAAAGTCTCATATTCGACTGACAGAACTGTCACTTCTACTCGGTCTCTTATTGGATGGATGCAACTCCAATGCAGGGGTGGCATTCAAATCCTCCCATGGGTCCACATGTCAGACTGAGTTCCATGTTGTCGACTCAAGCAAAGGAAATCTGCTCACTTCCATAACTATCAGCAAATTGAAGCTGATTACAATCAACATCATCAGAGGTCAGAACTACCTGGTGAAAGAAGACACTCTGAAGAAGGATCCACAATTAATCAAAGGCATCGACAAAGTGAAAAACAAGAAAATTGATGAGTCAATGCAAGCCAAACAACAGAAACACTGAAGAATTCCATTCCATTCCAGTCCAGAACCCAGTCCTGTTGTTTTTGGAGTCAGGTCACAATCACAGCAACAACTTTATGTTCTCACTTGGCTATCTGTACATTTCGTTAATTACAATTTTGTCGACAAGCTCTTTGAATCCAGTTGGCTGGTCCTCAAGCCAGCTCCGTTTGGAAGTCAATTCCACCTTCTGCAAGGCTGAAACCAATAGATAACCTTAATCTAAAAATGCCAGCAGACCAGGGCTCGTCTGGGACTTGAACTCGGGATCTCTCGCATGTTAATTAACCATGCTCCCAAAGCAAGAATCATACCCCTAGACCAACGAGCCACTGACAGGTTAGGCTTTATTAGCTGCTGTGGAATTTCACTGGAACCCCCCAGCCAATCAACCATTTTTTTTCAGATCAAAGCAACATCCTGCAAATGCTGAAATAAAATCAGAAAGTGCTGGAAATGTTCAGCAGCTCTGGCAGCATCTGTGCTGTGAGAAACACAGTTAACGTTTCAGGGCACTCACCTTTTGTTTCAGCCATCCTTTCAGACTGCTTCTGTCCATCCAATCTCACTTTCTATTCTATCCACATTCTAACCATTCACTACGTTACTACATTTTTCATGAATTCCTCATTTCTTTTATTAATGACAATTTTGTATTTCTGGCCTTTGCTTCAGACACCACCACAAGTGGAATCATGTCTCCATCTACCCAATCAAACCACTTCGCTGCATCCTCACATTGCAATGTTTCTTTAACCCTGACAGACTGTGGAGTTTCTGCTGCTTAATTGCAGTTCTTGCTTCCCGCCAGTAGATGTCACCTCACTCCAATACAGTGAAGTTTCCAAAACTGAGTGAGACACAACAGGAAATAATTGTTCACATTATAGTGAATGTGTGGGATTTAGAAATACTCGGAGTGGAGACGAGTTATTTTTGCATTCTGCTATTACATCTTTTATAATGGACTCCAGCATTTTCCCCACGACTGATGTCAGGCTAACCAGTATATAATTCGCTGTTTTCTTTCTGCCTCTTTTTTTAAATAGTGGAGTTACATTAACTACCGTCCAATCCATTGGAACTGTTCCAGAGTCGATAGAATTTTGAAAAAAGACCAGAAATGCATCTGCTATTTCAAGGGCCACTTCCTTAAGTACTCTGGGATGTAGATTATCAGGCCCTGGGGATTTATCGGCCTTCAATCCCATCAATTTCCCAAACATTCCCTGCTAATACTGATTTCATACAGTTCCTCCTTCTCACTAGACCCTATGTTTCCCAACATTTCTGGGAGATAATTTGTATCCTCCTTTGTGAAGACAGATCCAAAGTATGTATTTAATTGGTCTGCCATTTCTTTGTTCCCCATTATAAATTCCCCCGTTTCTGACTGGAAGGGGCCCACATTTGTCTTCACTCATCTTTTTCTCTACACATATCTATAGAAGCTTTTACAGTCAGTTTTTATGTTCTCTGCTAGCTTACTCTCATAATCTATTTCCCCCTTCTTAATCAATCCTTTTGTCCTCCTCTGCTAAATTCCAAACTGCTCACAATCTTCAGGTTTGCTGCTTGTTCTGGCCATTTTATATTTCTCCTCCTTGGATCTAATACTTTCCTTAATTTCTTTTGTATGCCACAGTTGAGCCACCCTTCCTGTTTTACTTTTGCAGAGACAGGAATGAACAATTGTTGTAATTCATCCATGCGCTCTTTAAATGCTAGCCATTGCCTATCCACTGTCAACCCTTTAAGTAACGTTCCCCAATCTATCATAGCCAACTCCCGCCTCATACCTTCATAGTTTTCTTTGTTTAGATTCAGGACCCGAGTCTCGGAATCAACTCTCTCACTCTCCATCTTAATGAAGAATGTTATCATATTATGGGCGCACTTCCCCAAGGGACCCCACACAACAAGATTGTTAACTAATCCTTTCTCATTACACAATACCCAGTCCAGGATGGCCTGTTCTCCAGAGGTGTTTTACACCTCTATCAATTCACCACTCAATCTCCTTTGAGAAAGGCAGAATAATCCTAGCTTTTCCAACCTAACCTTGTTCCTAAAATCCCCCAACCCTGGATCCATTCTGGTAAATCGCCTCTGCGTCCTCTCAAGGACCCTCACATTCTTTCTAAAGTCTGCTGAGCAGAACTGGAAGCAACACTCCAATTGGGGCCTAACCAGAGTTTTATAATGGTTCAGCATAACTTCCCTGCTTTTGTACTCAATGCCTCTACTTATAAAGCCCAAGATCCCATATGCTTTGCGAACCACTTTCGCAATATGACTTGCCTCCTTCAAAGATTGATGCTCATGAACCCCAAGTCCCTCTAGTCCAGCACACTCTTTAGAACTGTGCCATTAAGTATATATTGCCTCTCCCTATTCCTTATGCCAAAATACATCACCTCACACTTGTCACTATTAAATTCCATCTGCCACCTGTCTGCCCATTCTGCTAGCCTATCACTGTCCTGTTGCAGGCAGTTCATATCATCTTCACTGTTTGCCGCTCCTCCAGGTTTGGTGTCATCGGCATATTTTGAGATTCTACTCTGTATTCCAAGATCCAAGTCACTTACCTTGAGCAAAAAAAGCAGTGGTTCTCGCACTGACCCTTGGGGAACACCACTGTCGACTATCCTCCAGTCTGACAAAGAACCATTTAATAAGACTCGCTGTTTTCTGTCCTTAAACCAATTTTCTATCCAATTGGACACTGACCCTCCTATACCACGAACCTCAATTTTGTTAACCGCCCTTTTATGTGGTACCTTGTCAAACGCTTCCTTAAAATCCATATAAACAACATCCACAGCATTGCCTTCATCAAGCTGCTCTGTTAGTTCATCAAAAAATGCAGTTAGATTAGTCAAGCATGAACTCCCATTTATAAATCCATGCTCACTCTCCTTAATTAACTCGAACCTCTCCAAGTGACTGTTGATTTTTTACCTTGATTATTCTTTCTAAAACCTTACCCACCGCTGCTGTTAATCTAACTAGCCTGTAGTTACCCGGACTGTCCTTACACCCTTTCTTGAATAAGGGTGTCGCATTTGACACTGTTTAATCCTCTGGCACCTCCCCCGTATCCAGGGAAGATTGGAAGATTATAGCAAGCCCTTCCGTTATCTGCATCCGCATTTCCTTTCGCAACCTGGGATGTGAGCCATCCGGACCAGGTGATCTATCTTCCCTAAGCACAGCCAGCCTTTTTAGTACCTCCCTCTCCTGATTTGTACTCTCTCCATTGCCTCTGCTCTCTTCACTTCGACAGATATTTTGTCAAATTCCACTTCCTTAGTGATCACTGATACAAAGTACTCATTAAGTAGATTAACATTGCCCTGCACCTCTAAGCTTATATTATCCTTTTTGTCCCTAATAGCCCCGACTCAACCTCTGACTACCCACTTATCATTTACATGCTGCTCGAAGATTTTTGGGTTTCCTTTCATGTTGACTGCCAGTCTATTCTCATAGAAATAGAAAATAAGCAAATATAGAAGATGTAAGTATTTCCCATCCTTGATGAGGTGGAATTTTTTATGTTGTGGGTGGTAATGTCTTGGCCCACGAGTGTGGTGGAAGCAGAGACAATCAATGATTTGAAAAGGAAATTGGATGGATACTTGAAGGAAAGAAACTTGCAGGAGGAAAGGGATCGAGCTGGTGAGTGGACCTGACTAGATTGCTCCGGGGAGAGCCAGCATGGACGTGATCGGCCAAATGAACACCTTCCATGTTGTAAATGACTCTGTGTTGTTTCTCAAATTCAATCCACTGGCGCTTGGTAAATAATCTCAAAGTGAATTGTGCAACTGGAAAATCAGAACCAAGGCAAGGGACGCATAAGGAAGCGAAATTGCTGAAACCCGGGATTGAACCAGGAAACATTGCATCTTCATTCTAACGCTCTCCCAACTGAGCTATTCCAGCCCGACATTAGCAGTAGCGTGGTGTCCTTGTTTTGGAAGAAAATACATACATTCAAGTTTTCCAAAAAATTAAAGAACACAACATGTGAGTAATATTCCCCATTGCTTTCTCAGTACTGATGGATTGTGAAGCGGGAGACAGCCAGAAGTGCCACTGAGCCGCACAGACTCCGAGCTGAGAATGAAATGAGATCAAATTCAATCTTTCATAGTGAGATGCTGCTGAGAGGGAAGAGTCCTGAATCAAAGCGAGACTTGCTCATTTCAAACACTCCCTGTACTCTCTGCTCATGAAGCCTTACAAAAGGGAAAAACAGAATGGCACTCAAACTCACAACCCTGCCATTAAAAGTCTCATATTCGACTGACAGAACTGTCACTTCTACTCGGTCTCTTATTGGATGGATGCAACTCCAACGCAGGGATGGCATTCAAATCCTCCCATGGGTCCACATGTCAGACTGAGTTCCATGTTGTAGACTCAAGCAAAGGAAATCTGCTCACTTCCAAAACTATCAGCGAATTGAAGCTGATTACAATCAACATCATCAGAGGTCAGAACTACCTGGTGAAAGAAGACACCCTGAAGAAGGATCCACAATTATTCAAAGGCATCGACAAAGTGAAAAACAAGAAAATCGATGAGTCAATGCAAGCCAAACAACAGAAACACTGAAGAATTCCATTCCATTCCAGTCCAGTTGTTTTTGGAGTCAGGTCACAATTACAGCAATAACGGGTCCTTCTCAGGATGGCAGGCTGTTACTATTGGGGTACTGCAAGGATCAGTGTTGGAGCCACAGCTGTTAACAACCTATATAAATGATTTGGATGTGGGAATTAAATGTAATATTTCCAAGTTTGCAGATGACACAAAGCTCGGTGAAGTGTGAGTTGTGAGGAGGATGCAGAGAGGCTTCCAGGGGACCTGGAGAGGCTAAGTGAATGGGCAAGAATATGGAATATAATGTGAATAAGTGTGAAGTTATTCACTTTGGTAGAATAAACAGAAAGACAGAGTATTTCTTTAATGGTGAGAGGTTGGGAAGTGTCGATGTCCAAAGGGACCTGGGTGTCCTTGTTCCTGAGATACCAAAAGCTCTTGTGCAGGTGCAGCAATCAATTAGGAAGGCAAATGGTATGTTGTACCCACACGAGGGGTCATGAGTACAGGAGTAAAGATGTCTTGCTGCAATTGTATAGAGCCTTGGTGAATCCGCACTGGAGTATTGTGTACAGTTTAGTCTCATCTTATGAAGGATACACTTGCCATAGAGGGGGTGAAACAGAGGGTCAACAGACTAATCTTTTTTTTGCATTTATTTCATTTCATCTCAGTTTGTTCAGTTTGCTTACCTACTGTTTTTTTCAGGTTTGTACTTACTGCTGTTCAATATTCAGTCCATTAACACCTAATCTGTACTAATGCTTTGTCTTTCAACACACCATTAACATATTGTTTGCCTTTGCTGCATGACCTTTTGGTCAGCTATGTGGCCTTGTCCAATCTACACCTTCTCCTTTGTTATCTCCTGCCCCACCCCCACCCCACTTGCTTGTAACCTGTGACTTTTCTAATATATGTCAGTTCCGAAGATGGGTCACTGACCTGAAACGTTAACTCTGCTTCTCTTTTCACAGATGCTGCCAGACCTGCTGAGTGGTTCCAGCATTTCTTGTTTTTATGTCACCAGACTAATCCCTGGGATGGTGGGATTGTCTTCTGAGGAAACTGGGCCTGTATTCCTTAAAGTTTCGAAGAATGAGAGGTGATCTGATTGAAACTGACAAAATTCTTACAGGGCGTGACAGTGTGGATGTAGACAGGATGTTTGCCCTGGTTGGTGAGTCTAAAACCAAAGGACATCGTCTCAGAATAAGGAGTAGGCCATTTAAAACTGAGATGGGTGGCATTTCTTCACTCAGACGGTGGTGAATCATTGGAATACTGTGCCCCAGAGGGCTGTGGCAGCTCCATCATTGAGCATGTTCAAGACAGAAATTGATAGAAATCTTGATACTCATGACATCAAGGGATATGGGGATAGCATGGGAAAGGGGCTTTGAGGTAGGTGATCAGCCATGATCTAATTGAATGACAGAGCAGGTTCGACGGGCTGAATAGCTTACTCCTATGTTCCTCTGTTCCTAAGAGAGTTGGCGCCAGCGCGCAGCCCTGCTTTACCCCACTGCTGATCTTGAAAGCGTCTGATGTTGCTCCATTGTAACTGATGGAACTGTGCATGTTCTCGTGGAAAGAAGAGATGATGCCCAAGAGGTCAGGAGGGCAGCCGATGTTCCATTGCAGTTTGAAGAGGCCGTCTCTGCTGACAATATCAAAGGCCTTAGTGATGTTAATAAAAGTGCGTGAGGCTCTGTGGCGCAATGGATAGCGTGTTGGACTTCTAAATAATAATTAAGATGATATTCAAAGGTTGTGGGTTCAAGTCCCACCAGAGTCAGATTTTGGACCAGAAACAGAGGAGCACAACGGAACAACAAATGAAGAAATGTGCCAAAAGCACAGACTCGGAGACAGAGCGAGAGAGAGGAGCAGAGCAGGGGAAAAAAAAATCGAGGAGTGACGTCACAATGGAGAGTGAGAGCAGGGAAACAGAGAGCCGCTGCGGTGAGGATCCAGGATTTGGTTCTTTCTTCGGTGCAGTGGAAGGAGCTGTTTGGTGAGGATCTGGTAAGCTGTGACATCACAGGCAAGCAGGTAGTTGATTGGTTTGGAAGAACCGACCTGCTTGAAGCGCATCTGGTAAGTGATGAAGATCCATTTTAGTCCTAACATTTAAAATAGTAAACAAACTAGTGGTAAGTTTATTAAAATATGCAATAAAATGAATAATTGAATAAAATATTTAAGTAGTAAATTGAAACACGTTGAGGATGACAGGACAGGTGATGTGTCACAGCTGCAGCATGTGGGAGTTCCTGGATGCCAGTGTGATCCAGGGCAAACACGTCTGCAGTAAGTGTTTGCGGCTCAAAGAGGGAGAAAAAAGGAATGTAGTGGTAGTAGGGGACAGTATAATAAGGTGGATTGACTCTGTTCTCTGCAGCAAAAGCAAGAGTCCAGACGGCTGTGTTGCCTGCCGGTGCCAGGATTCAGGACATCTGCTCAGGGCTGGAGCGAAACATACAATGGGAGGGGGAGGATCCAGTCGTCGTGGTCCATGTCGGTACCAAAGACATCGGCAGGACAAGGATAGAGGTTCTGCAAAGTCAGTCTGAGGAACTAGGCACCAAATTAAGAAGCAGAACCTCAAAGTTAATCATCTCTGGATTATTACCTGAGCCATGTGCAAATTGGCATAGGACAAATAAGATTAGAGAAAGTAATGTGCGGCTGAAAGACTGGTGTGGTAGTAGTGGGTTCTGGTTTGTGGGGCATTGGCACCAGTACTGGGGAAAGAGGTGGCTGTACCGTTGGGACGGTCTCCACCTGAACCGTGCTGGTGCCGGTGTTCTAGCGAGCCACATAACGAGGGACGTAGAGACGGTTTTAAACTGAATAGTGGGGGCAAGGGATCAAATTTGGGAAGATATGGTGAATCAAGGAGGAGAGACAGGGCGAGAGAGAAAGGTATAAATATGGGAAATGATAAACAGACTGTGACAGGAAGGGGCAGAATGTACAAATCTAAGAGTAAATCGACAGATAAGGCCAGAGGTGACAAAAATAATAAAACGACAAAACTAAATGCTCTGTATCTGAATGCATGGAGCATTTGAAACAAAACAGATGAACTGGGAGCACAAATAGAATAAATAAGTACGATCTGATAGTCATTACAGAGACATGGCTGCAGGGCGACATAGATTTCGATGAGAATATTGGAGGTGACATGGCATTTTGGAAGGACAGGAAGCTAGGAAAAGGTGGCGGGGTAGCTCTGTTAATTAATAATGGTATTAGCGTAATCGAGAGGGATGACCTGAGTTCTGGAGATCAGGATGCAGAATCAGTTTGAGTACAAATGAGAAATCATAAAGGCAAGAAGTCACTTGTGGGAGTGGTGTACAGGCCACCTAACATTCACCACACTGTCGGATGAGATATAAAGGAAGAAATAATGGCAGCTTGTCAGAAAGGTACTGTGATAATTATGGGGGATTTTAATCTACATATAGAGTGGAAAATTCAGATGGGCAGAGGTAGCCTAGATGAGGAATACATAGAATGTTTTGGGGATAATTTCTTGGAACAATACATTCTGGAGCCAACCAGAGAGCAGGCTATACTAGACCTGGCATTGTGCAACGAGATAGGATTAATTAATGACCTCATAGTTAAGGTGCCCCGAGGTAGTCGCGATTATAATATGATTGAATTTTACATTCAGTTTGAGGGAGAGGAGAGTGGGTCCCAGACTAGTATTTTAAATTTAAATAAGGGCAATTATAAGGTCATGAAAGCAGACCTAGCTAAAGTGAACTGGCAAATTAGGTTAAGGGATAAGTCAATAGAGATGCAGTGGCAGACATTTAAGGGGATATTTCAGAATACACAGAATAGATACATTTCAACGAGAAAGAAAAGTTCCAAAGGTGGGACTCACCATCCATGGTTCACGAAAACAGTTAAAGATACTATCAAACTTAAAGAAAAAGCCTATAATTGTGCAAAGGTGGGAGGCAGGTCAGAAGATTGGACAGAATATTAAAAAAACAGCAAAGAATGACTAAAAGATTGATAAGGAAGGTAAAATTAGAGTATGAGAGAAAGCTCGCAAGAAATTTCAAGACAACTAGTAAGAGTTTCGATAGATATTTTAAAAAGAAAAGAGTTAACAAAGCGACTGTTGGTCCAATAGAAAGTGTGTCTGGGGAATTAATAATGGATAATTAAGAGATGGCAGATGAATTGAACAGATACTTTGCATCGGTCTTCACTATTGAGTATACAAATAACATCCCAGTATTAGCCGTATATCAGGAAATTGAAGGGATGGAGGAACTCAAGAAAATTACAATCACCAGGGAA
This sequence comes from Heterodontus francisci, assembly GCF_036365525.1. Taxonomy (NCBI): domain Eukaryota; kingdom Metazoa; phylum Chordata; class Chondrichthyes; order Heterodontiformes; family Heterodontidae; genus Heterodontus; species Heterodontus francisci. Next base: position 16,986,178 of record NW_027141852.1, read on the forward strand.
GTGGTACGAAACAAATTGTTGGAGCTGCGGGTTGACAAGTCGCCAGGTCCTGAATTGGCTAGTGAGATAGTTGATGCGCTGGTTTTAATATTCCAAAATTCCCTAGATTCGAGAAGGTTCCGTTAGATTGGAAAAGAGTGAATGTAACTCATTTATTCAAAAAGGGAGGGAGACAGAAAGCAGGAAACGACAGCCCAGTTAGCTTAACATTTGTCTGAGGGAAAATGTTTGGAGCTATTACAGAGGATGTTATAGCAGGGCATTTAGAAAGAATTAAGGTAATCAGGCAGAGTCAACATGTTTTTTTGAAAGGGAAATCATGTTTAACCAATTTATTGGAGTTCTTTGAGGGAGTTATATGTGCTGTGGATAAAGGGGAACCAGTGGATGTATTGTATTTTGATTTCCAGAAGGATAAGGTGCCATATCAAAGGTTATTGCAGAAAATAAAAGCTCATGGTGTCGGGGGTAACATATTTACATGGATAGAAGATTGGCTAGCTGACAGGAAACAGAGAGTCAGCATAAATGGGTCATTTTCTGGTTGGCAAGAAGTAACGAGTGGTGTGCCACAGGGATCTGTGCTGGGGCCTCAACTTTTTACAATTTATATAAATGACTTAGATGAAGGGACCGAAGGTATTGTTGCTAAATTTGCTGATCACAAAGATAGGTAGGAAAGTAGGTTGTGAAGAGGACATAAGGGGGCTACAAAGGGATATAGATAGGTTAAGTGATAGGGCAAAGACCTGGCAAATGGAGTATAATGTGGGAAAGTCGGAAATTGTCCACTATGGCAGGAAGAATAAAAAAGCATATTATCTAAATGGTGAGAGATTGCAGAGCTCTGAGATGCAGAGGGATCTGGGTGTCCGAGGGCATGAATTGCAAAAGGTTAGTATGCAGGTCCAGCACGTAATTAGGAAAGCTAATCGAATGTTATCATTTATCACCATGGGAATTGAATACAATAGTAGGGAGGTTATGCTTCACCTATCCAGGACATTGGTGAGACCTCTTCTGCAGTACTGAGTACTGTACTGGTCTCCTTATTTGCGGAAGGATGTAAATGCATTGGAGGTAGTACAGAGAAAGTTTACGAGACTAATACATGGAATGGGTGGGCTGTCTTACGAGGAAAGATTGGACAAGCTAGGCTTGTCTCCGCCAGAGTTTAGAAGAGAAAGAGGCGACATGATTTGTTATTTAATTTATTAATTAACAAATTAGCTATCCTCCAGTCTTCCGGTACCTCACCCGTGGCTAACGATGATACAAAAATCTCTGCCAGCGCCCCAGCAATCTCCTCCCTTGCTTCCCATAGCATCCTAGGATACATCTGATCAGGCCCTGGGGATTTATCCACCTTAATGCGCTTCAAAACCTCCAACACCTCCTCCTTTGTAATGTTGATATGCTGCAGGATATCGCTGTTCCCTCCCTTGAACTCACTAGCTTCCATGACCTTCTCCACGGTAAATACAGACGAGAAATATTCATTTAAGACCTCGCCCATTTCGCGTGGCTTCACACATAGATTGCCACACTGATCCTTAAGGGGACCTACACTCTCCCGAGCTACCCTTTTACTCTTAATACACTTATAGAATCTTTTAGGATTCTCCTTTATCTTATCTGCCAGGGAAATCTCATGGCCCCTTTTCGCCCTCCTAATTTCCTTCTTAAGTATACTCCTATATCCCCTATACTTCTCGAGGGACACGCTCAATCCCAGCTGCCTATACCTGACGTATGCCTCCTTCTTTGTCCTGACCAGACCCTCAATATCCCTCGTCAACCAAGGTTCCCTAAACTTGCCAGCCTTGCCCTTCCATCTAACAGGAACATGCTGGCCCTGAACTCTTCCTATCTCACTTTTAAAAGCCTCCCACTTGCCAGACGTCCCTTTACCTGTAAACAGCCTCTCCCATTCAACTTTTGAGAGTTCCTGTCTGATGCCATGGAAATTAGCCTTCCCCCAATTTAGGACTTCAACCTGAGGACCAGTCCTATTCTTTTTCATAACTATCTTGAAGCTAATAGAGTTATGGTCACTGGTCCCAAAGTGCTCCCCGACTGCCATATCAACCACCTGCCCATCCTCATTTCCTAACAGGAGATCGAGTGTAGCCCCTTCTCCAGTCAGGCCATCCACGTACTGCTTCAGAAAACTATCCTGGACTCACTTAACAAATTCTTCACCATCTGATCCCTTAGCACTAAGGCAGTCCCAGTCAATATTAGGGAAGTTAAAATCACCTACTATTACAACCCTATAATTCCTATACCTATCTGTGATTTCCCTACATATATGCTCCTCCACTTCCCTCTGACTATTGGGGGGCCTATAGTATAATCCCATCAAAGGGATCACCCTTTTATTATTTCTATGTTCTACCAGTATGGCCTCACTGGACATTCACCCCGGGATATTCTCTCTAAGTACTGCCGTGATGTCCTCCCTAATCAATAGTGCAACTCCCCCTCCTCTCTTACCTCCACCTCTGGCACGCCGGAAGGATCAGTACCGCGGAACATTGAGCTGCCAGTCCTGCCCATCCCTCAACCACGTTTCCGTAATAGCTACAATACCACAATCCCATGTACCGATCCATGCTCTGAGTTCATCTGCCTTACCTGTAAGGATACTTGCATTAAAGTAAATGCAGTTTAGCCCACCAGACCTTCCACGCCCCCTGTCCTGCCCCTGCCTGGCCTGCCTACTGGACTTGCTTGCTTTAACCTCTCCATTTGCCTCAACTATCTCATCGGAGAGACTACTACTTTGGGTCCCACCCCCGCTGCAAGACTAGTTTAAACCCTCCAGTGTATTACTATAAAATCTCCCTGCTAGGATATTGGTCCCCTTCCAGTTCAGATGCAACCCGTCCCTCTTGTACAGGTCACCTCTGCACCAGAAGAGATCCCAATGATCTAAGTACCTGAAGCCCTCCCGCCTTCGCCAGTCTTCAGCAATGCATTCATTTGCCTAATCCTCCTCTTCCTACCCGCACTAGCACGTGTCACAGGGAGTAAACCTGAGATTACAACCCTAGAGGTCCTGCTCTTTAACCTTCTGCCTAACTCCCCATATTCACTTTGCAGAACCTCATCTCTCTTCCTGCCTATGTCGTTCGTACCAATATGGACCACGATCTCTGGCTGCACACCCTCCCCTTTCAGAATTTCCGGCAGCTGCTCCGAAACATCCTTGACCCTAGTATTAGGGAGGCAACATACCATCCTGGAGTCTCGTTTGCGGCCACAGAAACGCCTATCTGCAACCCTTATGATAGAATCCCCTATCACAATAGCTCTTCCTCCCCTTTTCATCCCCTGCTGTGCAGCAGAACCCTCCGTGGTGCCACGGACCGCGCTGTTGCTCTTTTCCCCTGGGAGGTCTTCCCCCCAACAGGAACCAAAGCGGTGTATCTGTTTGAGAGGGGGATGGCCACAGGGGACTCCTGCACTACCTGCCTGCTCCTACGACTCCATCTGGTGGTCACCCATCCCTTTTCTGCCTGTGCATCCATTACCTGCGGTGCGACCACCTCACTAAACATGCTATCCATGACACCCTCAGCTTCGTGGATGCTCCACAGTGAAACCACCCGCAGTTCCAGCTCCATAATGCGAGTAGCCAGTAGCTGCAGCTGGATACACTTCCTGCACACATGGTCGTCATGGAGACTGGGAGGGTTCCTGAATCCCCACATAGCGCAGGAGGAGCATATCACGGGGCTGAGCTCTCCTGCCATGACTTACCCTTAGATTAATTAGTTACTCCCTTAATTAAAAAATACTAATGACACTCGGGGCCTTG